>NC_064632.1:118252123-119502123 GCF_023864275.1 Schistocerca cancellata
TTCAGCTTGCGAAGTCGGCAAGTATGCCTGAACTGTCGTTGTCGACGTTGGTTTGCTATCGATTCTGATAAGAAACCCTATCACTGAACTGTTCACAGTAACAGACTCTTTACCCTATCCACCTATTCATGTTATTGTTGTTGTGGTCTTCAGTCCAGAGACTGGTTTGATGCAGCTCTCCATGCTACTCTATCCTGTGCAAGCTTCTTCATCTCCCAGTACCTACTGCAGCCTACATTCTTCTGAATCTGCTTAGTGTATTCATCTCTTGGTCTCCCTCTACGATTTTTACCCTCCACGCTGCCCTTCAGTGCTAAATTTGTGATCCCTTGATGCTTCAGAACATGTCCTACTAACCGGTCCCTTCTTTTTGTCAAGTTGTGCCACAAGCTCCTCTTCTCCCCAATTCTATTCAATACCTCCTCATTATTTATGTGATCTACCCATCTAATATTCAGCATTCTTCTGTAGCACCACATTTCGAAAGCTTCTATTCTCTTCTTGTCCAAACTATTTATCGTCCATAACGATTCTCATTTCCGTTATACCATTTTCTGCTGTTGTTGCTATTACCCTATACCCATCTGGCCAGAAATCCTTGTCTTTTTTCCATTTCACTTCACTGACCCCTACAATCTATAGATAGAGCCTTTGCATTTCCCTTTTCAGATTTTCTAGTTTCCCTACCACATTCACTTAAGAAAACCATTAACACTTCTTCTGGGAGTGCTGATCGATCGGTTACTTTGTCTGAGGGTGGATAGAAGTAGTATGGAGGTGCTGGATTTCAATTTGCTTACAAGAATTAGTAAAAATGAATAAAGTAAATAGGGACCATTGTCCGTGATCACTGCCCCCCTTCAAGAGCTTCAGTGTCAAAAGGCTGTGTCATCACCTTGACTACGGATTCTGTTGATGTACACATTTACCTGACATACTGGTACACAGAAGAAACGTCGACCACTACGCACCAAATGGCGTTCAATTCTCTTGCGTCTTGCAATGTCGACATTTCAGTCCCAAATACTGGATAGTTAAAACCACGCAGGAAAGAAACCTTAGCAAGAGCAGTCTGATGACGTGCACACTCCTAACATGTGTGATCCAGTTGCCTAATTTCCTTACCCATTGCTTGTCGACAGATATGACAGCGAGGTCTTTGTGTGAGTCATATTCCACAGTCCTGCATGAAGTATCGAAAACACTTTGCTACGTAGAACAAATGGAATGACCATGCCATAGGGCTCATCTTTCGTACCAAGAGCTGTTAAACGCTACCTCATGAAAAAATGAGTTCTCAGTATCGACCTAGCCCTTGCTTGTAGGTGGTAAGGTTATCCCAATCTCGCCCATTTTAGGTCCTGCCAAAGTGTAGAATCCTTCTCTGATACTGCTGCGTCCATTGTTGCGGCAACTGGGAAATTTTCCACATCGTAGCGTGCTTCGACATCTACCTCGAAAGCTTCCTGTTGGTGGAACTATGATTATGGGCCAACCTGTATAATGCGTATGCGTTAGCATGGCGACTGGTCAATCTGTATGCAAAGTAGTAATTACATGCTGACAGGAACAGGGCTCACCACTGAAAGTATCGGGCTGTTTTATCTATAAATGACGATCGGGGGCTGAACAAAGTAAGCAGGCATTTGTGGTCTGTCACTAGATGAAATTTTACACCATAGAGATAACGTACGGGTCAGCGTAGATAATAGCCAGACTCGCCCGTTCTGTCTGAGCGCAGTTTTGCTGAGTCGAGTTAAAGACAAGCGTAAGAGCGTGGTCGGATCCGTCGTGCTCACGTGGGATAAAGCTACTCCAGTACCATGCTGCTCCCTGCGGGGTACGTCTACATCTACATGACTACTATGTAATTCACAATTAAGTGCCTGGCAGAGAGGGTCATAAAACCACCTTCAAACAACACTGATGAAAAAAACTCGCAGCACAAAGAAGCAATTGCGCGAAACAAACGAACATTCGTAGACGTGTTTCTACGTCTGAAAGATGATATCTATTCAGAATGAGAATTTCCACTCTGCAGCGTAGTGTGCGCTGATATTAAACTTCCTGGCAGATTAAAAATGTGTGCTCGACCGAGACTCGAACTCGGGACCTCTGCCTTTCGCGGGCAAGTGCTCTACCAACTGAGCTACCGAAGCACGACTCACGCCCGGTACTCACAGCTTTACTTCTGCCAGTACCTCGTCTCCTACCTTCCAAACTTTACAGAAGCTCTCCTGCGAACCTTGCAGAACTAGCACTCCTGAAAGAAAGGATATTGCGGAGACATGGCTTAGCCACAGCCTGGCGGATGTTTCCAGAATGAGTTTGGAAGGTAGGAGACGGGGTACTGGCAGAAGTAAAGCTCTGAGTACCGGCCGTGAGTCGTGCTTCGGTAGCTCAGTTGGTAGAGCACTTGCCCACGACAGGCAAAGGTCCCGAGTTCGAGTCTCGGTCGGGCACACAGTTTTAATCTGCCAGGAAGTTTGATATCTATTCACATTTTGTGCCAGTCGCAAAAGAGTGGTGATAGTAACGCCACTTTGAGGATGCGAAACAGGTGTGCTTTAAATTCGCGTTGTAACGGACGTGGGCGTTAGTTACATTTGGGATTGGACATGGTGAGTTGATGTTAGTCAAGAACGCCTTAGGTGCTGATGAAGGTTTCTTCGTCGCCCCTAAGTGAGTCTGAACGAGGTCGTGTAAAAGGGCTGCGAGTACATAGATGATCCTTTTGGATGCTGCAGAAAGACTTGACAGGAATGTAGCCTCTGTATGTGATTGCTGGCAGTGGTGGTCACGAGAATGTACGGATGCTAGAAGACTGGGCTCTGAACGCCTACTTGAGACTATCGAGAAGGAAGGCAATCGTCTCCGGTGTACGGACCCGGCGCGTCGTACTGCATCTGCATCCGTATGAGCAGCATTTGGCACAATGAACTGTTACAATTCGGTTACTTCAAGGACTGGTCCGAGCTAGAAGCCCTGCAGCGAGATCCCACTGACCACAAACGAACGCCATTTGCAACTGCAGCGGTGTCTTGCGAGAACTCATTGGAGATCAGGATGGATGTCTGTTGTGTTCTCTGATGGAAGCTGGTCTGCGTCGGTGCCATTTATACCCGTGTTTTGGTCAGGAGGCCAGTTGAGGGCCTGTAACCAACCTGTCTGGGTGTTAGGCACACTGGATCTACACCTCAAGTTTATGGTGTGGGGTGAGAATTCGTTAAAAACCAGGAGCACTCTCGTGGTGCCCATGTACTCTGCCTGCAAGTTTGTTCGTCAATCTGGTGATTCGATCTTTGGGGCTGCCATTCAGGAACAGCATTCCAGGGGGTGCTTTCCAACAGGTTAACGCTCGCCTACGTACTGCTATTGTAACCCAACATTTTCTATATACACTCCTGGAAATTGAAATAAGAACACCGTGAATTCATTGTCCCAGGAAGGGGAAACTTTATTGACACATTCCTGGGGTCAGATACATCACATGATCACACTGACAGAACCACAGGCACATAGACACAGGCAACAGAGCATGCACAATGTCGGCACTAGTACAGTGTATATCCACCTTTCGCAGCAATGCAGGCTGCTATTCTCCCATGGATACGATCGTAGAGATGCTGGATGTAGTCCTGTGGAACGGCTTGCCATGCCATTTCCACCTGGCGCCTCAGTTGGACCAGCGTTCGTGCTGGACGTGCAGACCGCGTGAGACGACGCTTCATCCAGTCCCAAACATGCTCAATGGGGGACAGATCCGGAGATCTTGCTGGCCAGGGTAGTTGACTTACACCTTCTAGAGGACGTTGGGTGGCACGGGATACATGCGGACGTGCATTGTCCTGTTGGAACAGCAAGTTCCCTTGCCGGTCTAGGAATGGTAGAACGATGGGTTCGATGACGGTTTGGATGTACCGTGCACTATTCAGTGTCCCCTCGACGATCACCAGTGGTGTACGGCCAGTGTAGGAGATCGCTCCCCACACCATGATGCCGGGTGTTGGCCCTGTGTGCCTCGGTCGTATGCAGTCCTGATTGTGGCGCTCACCTGCACGGCGCCAAACACGCATACGATCATCATTGGCACCAAGGCAGAAGCGACTCTCATCGCTGAAGACGACACGTCTCCATTCGTCCCTCCATTCACGCCTGTCGCGACACCACTGGAGGCGGGCTGCACGATGTTGGGGCGTGAGCGGAAGACGGCCTAACGGTGTGCGGGACCGTAGCCCAGCTTCATGGAGACGGTTGCGAATGGTCCTCGCCGATACCCCAGGAGCAACAGTGTCCCTAATTTGCCGGGAAGTGGCGGTGCGGTCCCCTACGGCACTGCGTAGGATCCTACGGTCTTGGCGTGCATCCGTGTGTCGCTGCGGTCCGGTCCCAGGTCGACGGGCACGTGCACCTTCCGCCGACCACTGGCGACAACATCGATGTACTGTGGAGACCTCACGCCCCACGTGTTGAGCAATTCGGCGGTACGTCCACCCGGCCTCCCGCATGCCCACTATACGCCCTCGCTCAAAGTCCGTCAACTGCACATACGGTTCACGTCCACGCTGTCGCGGCATGCTACCAGTGTTAAAGACTGCGATGGAGCTCCGTATGCCACGGCAAACTGGCTGACACTGACGGCGGCGGTGCACAAATGCTGCGCAGCTAGCGCCATTCGACGGCCAACACCGCGGTTCCTGGTGTGTCCGCTGTGCCGTGCGTGTGATCATTGCTTGTACAGCCCTCTCGCAGTGTCCGGAGCAAGTATGGTGGGTCTGACACACCGGTGTCAATGCGTTCTTTTTTCCATTTCCAGGAGTGTAGTATCGATGTTGCCTTGGCCTGCTCGATCACCACATCTGTTTCCAGTCGAGCACATATGGCACGTCATCCGCAAAGAGAATGAACAGACCCTGTATTGATCGATCAAGTGCAGCAGGCGTGGAACTCCATCCCACAAACTTTATCCGGCACCTGCACAACATTATACATACATCCTTTGCACACTTGCATTCAACATTCTGACGGTTACACCGATTATTACTGTACCAGCATTTCACATTTGCAACGGCTTAGCTCGCGCTTCATTAACCTGTGATCTTGTAGTGTTCATCACTTAAATATATTCCTTAATGAGATTTTCACTCTGCAATGGAGTGTGCGCTGATATGAAACATCCTGGCAGATTAAAACTGTGTGCCGGACCGAGACTCGAACTCGGGACCTTTGCCTTTCGCGGGCAAGTGCTCTACCAACTGAGCTACCCAAGCACGACTCACGTCCCGTCCCCACAGCTTTATTTCTGCAAAGGTCCCGAGTTCGAGTCTCGGTCCGGCACATAGTTTTAATCTGCCAGGAAGTTTCACTTAAATATATTATTTATAAAAATGTATTCCCTAAATTTCATTGCTCTACATTAATTATTTTTTGATGTTGCGGCTTCTTTCCATCAGCGTATTTCTCTGCCATTCCATTCTCGGACAGCGCGCGTGTAAAAAGAACACTTAAATCTTCCCGTGCGAAGTCTAATTTCTCTTATTACGATGATTATTTCTTTCTACGAAGATGAGTGCCAACAAAATATTTTCGCATTCAGAGCAGAAAGTTGACGATTGAAACTTCACCAAAAGATCTCGCCGCAACTAAAAACGCCTTTCTTTTAATGACTGCGACCCCAATTCGCGTATGATATCCATGACATTCTCTCTCCCCTGTTTTGCGTTAATAGAAAACAAGTCGTCCATCCATGAACTTTTGCGATGTCCTCCAGTAGCCTCATCTGATTCGGATCCTCCAGAAGCGAACGAACAAGTTTATTGTAGACAGTGTCTTTACTGGACATGCTGCATCTTCAGTTTCGCTAATAAAACGCAGACTTTGGTTCGCTTTCCCACAATATTATCTGTGTGATCGATCCAATTTAAGTTATTCGTAATTGTAATCCCTAACTATTTACCTGAACTGATCAATCGTGTTACCAAAATTTAACAGATTCCTTACAGAACTCATGTGGAAGACTACACACATGTCATTGCCACATTTCGCACGACGGAGATATATATTTTTGTTCGAATGATTTTGCAATTGGTTTTGGACTTCTCATGACTTCACTAGACGGTAAATGGCAGCATTTTAGCGTACGGGACTATTCAAGGTGTTGTCTGGAGTGCATGCTTGGGTGTGAGTAATACCTTGTGGAAATCCGAAGACCACACAAATGTAGCTCTTTTCTTTCGCAGTGTATTTAGAGAGTGCGAATTTTCTTTTATTTTAGTAATAAACTTTCCATAGTAATTTATCTTCCTTATGAATTATAGTCGTTCTCTGAGAATTCGAAGGGGTGACATGCTGTCAGTAGCTTGTATGTAGTAATGAGCAAACAGATAACATTTTCTACTGATTATAAACACTATTCCACCAGACGTTGAAAGAATTGACTTCCTTAAGGAGTTACATGCAATTCTACAATGTCCGGTAATGAATAAAAATGAACGGACGGAATATTAGACCAACTGTGTGATTGGACTGAAGGTTTTCTAGGAAAACCTTTGGTGTGACGTCATAAGCGAGTGACTTTGTGTGAGATCGCTCTCTAAGTTTTTATATATTTTTAGGTTTCAGATACATATTTTAACGGTTTTTGTGATAATATTTACTATATAAGTGACTTATTAGTGGTTTCTTCATTCACCTCTGCCTTTCTTGTGTTGTGACTTGATATTTGTGTTTCGTATCGAGCAACGTAACCTCTTACCTGTGTTTACATTCCGCGCTGACCAGTTGCAGCTGTAGCGGCGCATCGAAAGCTAAGTACTAGTTAATTATTTGTGTATAGTGGTTTATTTAGGAACTTTAGTAGTATTCAACCGGTGTTTTTTGTGTTTTCTGGTGAAATAATTTCAGAAGAACCTTTTGGGAACTGTTTTCAGCTTCGTTACTGTGTCATTAGACGTTTGATTCTCTTTCTGTATTAGTCTTTTGTTATATTCACATTTGTTGTTTATTAATACTCTTAATAATAGTAGTTACTTCCCTTGTAGAGTAAGTTTGTGATTATTGTAGTCAGGTTTTTAACATCTTCTTATTGTAGTAGCGGAACTTAAAAAAAGTATAATTTTATCATGAGTGAGAAGTGTGGGCTTCGCCGTAGGTTCGTGAGTAGTGGATTGTGGTGTGAGACTTGTTCGAAGTATTTTCACTGGGGGGGAATGCAGTGAGGAAGCCAGTGGGCATTCTGGTGAGATCCTCTCCTGGAACTGCAGCTTATGTAGCAAGAGTAAGTTGATAGAGGAGCAGGAGCGTAAGATCTGTGCCCGTCAGGTGCAGTTGTAAAACGCACAGGAGGAGCTAGATAGGATGAGGAAGGAGAAGGGGGTTGGGGAATGGGAGCTGGCTGTTGGCAAGAGATCTGCTAGGAGAAGAAGATTTTCAGATAGTTTTACTATTGGTGTTTACAATAGATATGACCAACTGTCAGAGTCTAGTGGAGAGGAATCTCTAGTAGCTGTAGCTGTACGAAGTATGCAGCAGATCTCAGTAGTTACGGTGGCTAGAACAGTTGCAAAGTCGAAGAGGAAGAAGAAGGTTCTGCTGTTAGGTAGTTCTCATGGCAGAGGTGTAGGCTAGCATTTGCAGGAAGTGCTGAGCAGTGAGAACCAGGTCACCAGCTTTGTGAAGACTAATGCAGGATTGGCTCAGGTGACTGTTAACATGGGGAGCGGGGGGGGGGGGGGGGGGTTATGTAGGGATTTTTCTAAAGAGGATCAGGTAGTGATTGTGGGTGGGGCTGGTAATAGTATTGATAGGGCTGGGGAGTATGAAATAGATGGTGACCTGGAAAAGATAGCCACTCAGACTGGCAACACGAATGTGCATTTCGTGGAACTGTTTCAGCGTCACGATCGGTCTCATCTTAATACAGCCGTCAGGCGTAATAACATGAGACTTGGGGGTGCGCTGATGACAGAAAGCATGGGTCACATTTCAGTGGTGTCGGTGGAGTCTATCAGCAGGACGGGTTTCACTAGACATGGCCTGCACCTCAACAGGTATGGGAAGGGGAGGTTGGCAAAGCTTATAGGTGACAGCATAGGTGGGGTGGTGGGATCACTCATGGAAAAATTCCTGCAGTAGTGGGGTTAGAGCTGCACCTTTTTTAGACTGAAGTCAGCTGATAGGTATTCCTGCTTAAGGGAAGTCTCTAACAAAGGAACCACTTTTGACAAAACTTAGGTTTTAGAGATAAAGTTAGTGAACTGCTTATACATGTTGACTCTGAAATTATTGGTATATCTGGACACTTCTTAAATAAGGAGATAATTCAGAGGCTTCCTGTACCAGGATATAGGTTGGCTGGCAGCTTTTCGAAGAGCTCTTTGCGGTGTGGGAGAGTAGCCATGTATGTGAAAAACGGCATCCCATTTGAGTCAATTGATGTTTCAAAGTACTGCACTGAAAAGGTGTTTGAATGTTGTGCAGGTGTGGTTAAATTTAATGGAGCTAAACTTCTAACTGTTGTTATTTATAGATCCCCAGACTCCGATTTCACAATATTTTTGCTAAAGCTAGAGGAGGTTCTTGGTTCACTTTATAGGAAATACAAAAAGTTAGTTATATGTGGTGACTTCAATATTAATTGTATAAGTGATTGTGCAAGGAAGAGGATGCTGGTAGACCTCCTTAATTCATACAGTCTTATGCAAACCGTATTCTTTCCAACGAGAGTGCAAGGGAACAGTAGAACAACCATAGACAACATTTTTGTTCATTCCTCATTACTAGAAGGGCATTCTGTTAGCAAAAAGGTGAATGGCCTTTCAGATCGTGATGCACAAATTTTAACTCTAAAAGATTTTTGTGCTGCAACACGTGTTAAATATAGTCATCAGTTGTTTAGGAAAGCTGATCCAGATGCTGTAGAGACCTTTGTAAACCTTATCAAGGGACGAGAGTGACAAGATGTTTATAGCGCTGATACAGTAGACGATAAATATAATGCTTTTCTCAAGACTTTTATCGTGCTCTTTGAAAGTTGCTTTCCCTTAGAACGTTCAAAACAGGGTACTAGCACAAACAGGAAGCCTGGGAGGCTGACTAGAGGGATAAGAATATTTTGTAGAACAAAGTGGCAATTATATCAAAACGTTAGAAACAGTCAAAATCTAAATGCAGCAGCCCATTACAAACAGTATTGTAAGGTGCTTAAAAATGTTATTAGGAAGGCAAAAAATATGTGGTATGCAGATAGAATAGCTAAGTCTCAGGATAAAATTAAAACCACATGGTCAGTCGTAAAGGGAGTGGCTGGTCTGCAGGGACAGGTCGAGGATATAGAATCAGTGCGTAGTGGGAATGTCCGTGTTACTGACAAGTCGCATATATGTACAGTATTTAATAATCACTTTCTGAATATAGCAGGTGAACTAACTAAAAACCTAGTCCCAACAGGGAATCATATAGCGCTCTTAAAGAAAGTGTTCCGAGACTTTTACCTGAAATGCTCCTCCATGATACTGACAAGAGGGAGATTGAGTTAATAATTAAATCACTAAAGACCAAGAACTCTCATGGATATGACGGGGTATCTAGCGGAATACTGAATTATTGTTCTATGTATGTTAGCCCAGTACTTTGCCATACCTGTAACTTTTCCTATAGGAGTGGTCAGTTTCCTGACCGATTAAAGTACTCGGTAGTGAAGCCACTTTATAAAAAGGGAGACATCGATAATGTTGACAATTTTAGACCCAATTCTATGCCGTCGGTGTTTGCTAAAGTTATCGAGAAGGTTGTATATACAAGGTTACTGGAGCATTTAAATTCACATAATTTGCTGTCAGATGTTCAGTTTGGTTTTAGAAATGGTTTAACAACTGAAAATGCTATATTCTCTTTTCTCTGTGAGGTTTTGGACGGATTAAATAAAAGGTTGCAAACGCTAGGTGTTTTCTTTGATTTGACGAAGGCATTTGATTGTGTTGACCACAAAATATTACTGCAGAAGGTGGACCATTATGGAGTAAGGGGAGTAGCTTACAATTGGTTCGCCTCTTACTTTAAGAACAGAAAGCAGACGGTAATTCTCCGCAATATTGAGAGTGGTAGTGATGTTCAATCCCAATGGGGCACTGTTAAGTGGGGCGTTCCCCAAGGGTCGGTGCTGGGGCCACTGCTGTTTCTAATTTATATAAATGATATGGCTTCTAGTATTACTGGTGATTCAAAAATATTTCTGTTTGCTGATGACACCAGCTTGGTAGTGAAGGATCTTGTGTGTAATATTGAAACAGTATCAAATAATGTAGTGCATGAAATAAGTTCGTGGCTTGTGGAAAATAATTTGATGCTAAATCACAGTAAGACTCAGATTTTACAGCTTCTAACTCACAATTCAACAAGAACCGATATTTTGATCAGACAGAATGGGCATATTATAAGCGAGACGGAACAGTTCAAGTTCCTAGGCGTTCGGATAGACAGTAAGCTGTTGTAGAAAGCCCATGTCTAGGATCTTGTTCAGAAACTAAATGCTGCTTTATTTACCTTTAGAACAGTATCTGAAATAAGTGACACTTCAACACGAAAAGTAGTCTACTTCGCATATTTTCATTTGCTTATGTCGTATGGTATTATTTTTTGGGTAATTCTTCTGATTCAAAAAGGGTATTTTTGGCTCAAAAACGGACTGTTCGATCTATATGTGGTGTAAGTTCGAGAACCTCTTGTCGACCCCTATTCAATAGTCTGGGAATTCTGACATTGCCCTCACAGTATATATTTTCTTTAATGTCGTTTGTTGTTAGCAATATTAGCCTATTCCCAAGAGTTAGCAGCTTTCACTCAGTTAATACTAGGCAGAAATCCAATCTGCATGTGGAATGCACTTCCTTGACTCTTGTGCAGAAAGGAGTGCAGTATTCTGCTGCATCCATTTTCAATAAGCTACCACAAGAACTCAAAAACCTTAGCAGTAGCGCAAACTCTTTTAAGTCTAATTTTCTCATGGCTCACTACTTCTATTCTGTCGAGGAGCTCCTGGAAGAGCTAAAAAATTAAGCAAATTCCAGTGTTACATTGTTGATTTTCTTTATTTAAACTTACGACTTGTCACCTGAATATGGTTTTTTTACATTTCATTTTATCTGTTTCTAATATCGTGTTAAAATTTCGTGCATTGACTCGTTCCATGACCATGGAGACGTCTCCTTAATTTGGTCGCACGGAACAATAAACAAATAAATAAGTAAAATAAAAATAAATAAAGAAACAGAACACAGCATGTCATTCTCGGCGGTGAGAAGGCTTCAGAACTAAAAGTAACGCTGTGGCTACACTAAGAGAGTGCAACAGCTCCACCACTTTTCACAATACATATAAATGACGTAGAATACAACGGCGGAAGTTCCATAAGACTTTTCGCGGATCTTGCTGTTGCATACAGAGTAATTCCAAAGTTAGAAAATACACTGACGTCCAAAATTAAAGCAGCAAACGGAATTTTTGCAAGGTTGATTTTATTTTGCCATAAAACAGTATAAACAGGTGATAGTAAAGTAGAAACAATGTAAAGAATACTGAACGTAAAACAGCTACAACATGCGTGATGGTAGACAAAAATGTTCTTCGTTTCTTCCAACTTATCTTATTTGCACACAAATTCCGATAACTGACTAATGTGCTTAGTAAGGGGTGTGGTCACTTCTGGCAGCAACACAGGCCTGACAACTACGGGGCATCGAGACAATAGCGCCCGTTCTTCCTGCAGAGCTGCTCGCAAGTCTTGTGGAGTGGTTGTTGGATGCTGACGTGATGAAACCCATCTCTGCAGTGGATCCCAGACATGCTCTATTGCCGGCCGGGATGACCCGGCGGTTCTAGGCGCTACAGTCTGGAACCGCGCGACAGCTATGGTCGCAGGTTCGAATCCTGCCTCGGGCATGGATGTGTGTGATGTCCTTAGGTTAGTTAGGTTTAAGTAGTTCTAAGTTCTAGGGGACTGATGACCTCAGAAGTTAAGTCCCATAGTGCTCAGGGCCATTTGAACCATTTTGAACATGCTCTATTAGATTAAAATCGGAAGAGCGAGTAGGTCACGCCGTGCGTGCACATCTTCCGTTTCCAAGGAAACATAAACAACCCGCGCTCTTTGAGGCCCATCAATACAAAGTCTGGGCCCACAGCACCTTGCAACAACCGCACATGAGATCCCTAGTTCTCGTCACGATACCTGACAGCAGTTAAACCTTATCGATTCACCAGTACAATTTCATGAAGAGCTGTTCGAGTGGTCAGTATCATCCCTGCGCATACACTTACGAATCCTCCTCGATATCGGTTTCTTTCCAAAATGTATGGGTCGCGAAATCGTATTCCACGTTTCCTCCAGAGACGAATCCGTCGAGAATCACTATCTAGATCAAATCGGGACTCATCCGTGAGATGAACATTGGACCACCGTTCGACCGTCCGGATGGCACGTTGACGACTCCGCTGTAAACGTTTCATTCCGTGAAGAAGCGTCAGAGGTACCCACATAGCAAGTCTCCGACTGTTGAAGTCTGCTCTGCCGAAGCCTTCTGTATACAGTTTGCCTCGATACAACACGTCCTGTGGATGCTGTGAGGTCCGATGACAGTTGCTGTGCAGTAGTAACGCGGCGCCGTTGTGCCCTTACAGCCAAATAACGGCCTTCTCTTTCTGATGTCTCATGGAGCTCCGTTTTTGAGCCAAGAATACCCTTTTTGAATCAGAAGAATTACCCAAAAAATAATACCATACGACATAAGCATATGAAAATATGCGAAGTAGAATACTTTTCGTGTTGAAGTGTCACTTACTTCAGATACTGTTCTAAAGGTAAATAAAGCAGCATTTAGTTTCTGAACAAGATCCTGGACATGGGCTTTCCACAACAGCTTACTATCTATCCGAACGCCTAGGAACTTGAACTGTTCCGTCTCTGTCTGATCAAAATATCGGTTCTTGTTGAATTGTGAGTTAGAAGCTGTAAAATCTGAGTCTTACTGTGATTTAGCATCAAATTATTTTCCACAAGCCACGAACTTATTTCATGCACTACATTATTTGATACTGTTTCAATATTACACACAAGATCCTTCACTACCAAGCTGGTGTCATCAGCAAACAGAAATATTTTTGAATCACCAGTAATACTAGAAGCCATATCATTTATATAAATTAGAAACAGCAGTGGCCCCAGCACCGACCCTTGGGGAACGCCCCACTTAACAGTGCCCCATTGGGACTGAACATCACTACCACTCTCAATATTGCGGAGAATTACCGTCTGCTTTCTGTTCTTAAAGTAGGATGCGAACCAATTGTAAGCTACTCCCCTTACTCCATAATGTTCCAGCTTCTGCAGTAATATTTTGAGGTCAACACAGTCAAATGCCTTCGTTAAATCAAAGAAAACACCTAGCGTTCACAACCTTTTATTTAATCCGTCCAAAACCTCACAGAGAAAAGAGAATACAGCATTTTCAGTTGTTAAACTATTTCTAAAACCAAACTGAACATCTGACAGCAAATTATGTGAATTTAAATGCTCCAGTAACCTTGTATATACAACCTTCTCGATAACTTTAGCAAACACCGACGGCAATAGAGCATGTCTGGGATCCACTGCAGAGATGGGTTTCATGACGTCAGCATCCACCAACCACTCCACAAGACTTGCGAGCAGCTCTGCAGGAAGAATGGGCGCTATTGTCTCGATATGAGATTGATGACGTTACAGTTTCAGTCTCTATAAACTGTCGCCACTTCCGAGAAACAACACAACGATTCACTTTAAGCCATCGGTCCTGTCATACTTCCACTCCTCCCATGCTTCTCCAATGCAGTGAGTCTGGCAGACTTCTTCTCTCTGCCATACTGCACCGCCTGTGGCAGCGTACACAGCTATTGTGGAATACTACTCGCTTTATGGGTGCCTTGACGTCATCAGTGGTGTGGCTGTCCGTTGACCAGAATGCCATCTTCCGTACAGAACACCTTCGTAATGACATCTGTTGACAGTCTGTATGATTATTTGGTGAAGTAGACATAGGAAGGGAAATATCGGTTTGTTGCTTTAATTTTGGACACCAGTGTAGTTGCATGCAGCAGGAAGACCTGCAGAGCATCGTCGCATGGTGCAACGAGTGGCGATTGCCGCTCAACATAAACAGTTAGGCATACATAAGCAGAAAGAACCATTGTTGTATGATTACACGATTGCAGAACAATCACTGGAAGCAGCTACTTCTATAAAAAATCTAGGATTTTGGGTACGGAGCGAATTAAATTGGAACGACCACACAAACAAATCGCAGGGAAGGCAGATGCCAGACTGATATTCATTGGAAGAATTCTCAGAAAATGTAGTCTGTCAACAAAGGAGGAGACTTAGAGAATCTAGTTCCAGCAATATATGCATATTGCTTGTCAGTATGGGATCCGTGCCAAACAGAACTGATAGAAGAACTAGAGAAGATCCAAAGAACAGCAGACGTTTCGTTAATGTTCATTTAGTAAGTACGAATCTGTCATGAAAATGATCAACCACCTCTATTGGCATACGCTGCAAGAGAAGTGTTCTCCATCACGATATTGTTTACGGTTCAAGTTCCGAGAGCTTAATGTAATGCGTTACATGCATTCATTTCACGTGTTTAGGCCAAGTATTAAGCACATTTATTCGATCAGGAATGCTCAGTAGCAGCGATGCTACACGTACATCTCACAATTATGCGTCAGCAAGGAGCATTAATGATATTATCATAGGAGGCATTGTTGTGCAACCTTAGTAGGGACAAGATACGACTATTCGGAAGAGGATCTTACTATCTGAGACAACGTTCCGAGACAAACTACCGTCACAGTGTCCGCAAACGTGACGTCAGATCCGCCTAGCAACAGCGATCTGAACGCCCATTGGCTGAAAGTTTGTATATATATACATACACACACACACACACACACACATATATATATATATATATATATATATATATATATATATATATATATAGGGTGCGTCACCTAACGTTACCGCTGGATATATTTCGTAAACCACATCAAATACTAACCAACCGATTCCACAGACCGAACGTGAGGAGAGGGGATAGCGTAATTGTTTAATACAAACCATAAAAAAATGCACGGAAGTATGTTTTTAACACAAACCTACGTTTTTTAAATGGAACCACGTTAGTTTTGTTAGCACATCTGAACATATAAACAAATACGTAATCAGTGCCGTTTGTTGCATTGTAAAATGTTAATTACATCCGGAGATACTGTAACCTAAAGTTGACGCTTGAAATCTCCGACGTTCAGTTGCATGTTGTAACAAACACGGGCCACGGTCGGCGAGCAGCATCTGCAGGGACATGTTTACGATGACGACCGTGTTTACGAGTTCGGCTGTAGTGAACTGTTGTGGTTTGGTCTAGCTGTCGCAGTGTCCGCATGTAGCGCTTGCTGCTATTGTTATTCTGCATTCGTCTCCGCACGCAGACCAACTGTAGTACACCGTGTTACCAGACGTTTGTGATGTGTAGTGTTGTAGGAACTGTGACCATGGTGTATTCGAACTCTGAAAAGGCGGAGATGATACTCATCTATGGCGAGTGTCGACGAAATGCAGCTGAAGCCTGCAGGGTGTATGCAGAACGGTACCCGGACAGAGAGCATCCAACGTGCCGCACATTGCAAAACATCTACCGCCAACTGTATGCAACAGGTATGGTCGTAGCACGCAAACTGGTCCGTAACAGGCTCGTCACAGGAGAAGCGGGTACAGTTGGTGTGTTAGCTGCTGTTGCCATGAACCCACACACGGGACATTGCGAGAGCCGGTGGACTGAGGCAAAGTAGCGTCATGCGCATACTGCATCGTCACCGCTTTCACCCGTTTCATGTGTCGCTACATCAGCAATTACATGGTGATGACTTTAATCATCGAGTGCAATTCTGTCAATGGGCATTAACAGAGAATGCGTTGCATTTCTACCTGTTTACCGATGAAGCGGGTTTCACAAACCACGGGGCAGTGAATCTACGAAACATGCATTACTGGTCCGTGGACAATCCTCGCTGGCTCAGACAGGTAGAGCGACAGCGACCGTGGACTGTAAATGTATGGTGCGGAATCATTGGCGACCACCTCATTGGTCCTCACTTCATTGCAGGGGCCCAAACAGCTGCAACATACATCGCGTTTCTACAGAATGATCTGCCAACGTTGCTCGAAAATGTCCCACTGGAAACGCGTCGACGTATGTGGTATCAGCATGATGGTGCACCTGCACATTCTGCAATTAACACTAGGCTGACCCTTGACAGAATGTTCGACGGGCGTTTCATAGAACGTGGAGGACGCATAAAGTGGCCAGCCCTTTCTCCTGATCTTACACCTCTGGACTTCTTTCTGTGGGGTACGTTAAAGGAGAATGTGTACCGTGATGTGCCTACAACCACAGAGGATATGAAACAACCTATTGTGGCAGCCTGCGGCGACATTACACCAGATCTACTGCGGCGTGTACGACATTCATTACGCCAAAGATTGCAGTTGTGTGCAGCAAATGATGGCCACCACATTGAACATCTATCGGACTGACATGTCGGGACACACTCTATTCCACTCCGTAATTGAAAACGGAAACCATGTGTGTACGTGTACCTCACCCCTCAAGATAATGTACATGTTGTCAGTGAAAAAGACCAATAAAAAGGTGTTAGCATGTGGACGTAATGTGCTGTTCAAGTCTCTTCTGTACCTAAGGTCCATCACCGTTCCCTTTGGATCTCTACGTAATTCGGTGCTCTCCAATACACACGATCGAACAGCGGAGGAGTGGTACTCAAGCGTCAACTTTAGGTTACAATATCTCCGGGTGTAATTAACATTTTGCAATGCAACAAACGGCACTGATTACGTATTTGTTTATATGTTCAGATGTGCTAACAAAACTAACGGGGTTCCATTTAAAAAAACGTAGGTTTGTGTTAAAAAACATACTTCGGTGCATTTTTTTATGGTTTGTATTAACCAATTACACTAGCCCCTCTCCTCACGTTCGGTATGTGGAATAGATTCGTCAGTATTTGATGTAGTTTACGAATATATCCAGCGGTAATGTTAAGTGACTCACCCTATATACACTCCTGGAAATTGAAATAAGAAACCCGTGAATTCATTGTCCCAGAAAGGGGAAACTTTATTGACACATTCTTGGGGTCAGATACATCACATGATCACACTGACAGAACCACAGGCACATAGACACAGGCAACAGAGCATGCACAATGTCGGCACTAGTACAGTGTATATCCACCTTTCGCAGCAATGCAGGCTGCTATTCTCCCATGGAGACGATCGTAGAGATGCTGGATGTAGTCCTGTGGAACGGCTTGCCATGCCATTTCCACCTGGCGCCTCAGTTGGACCAGCGTTCATGCTGGACGTGCAGACCGCGTGAGACGACGCTTCATCCAGTCCCAAACATGCTCAATGGGGGACAGATCCGGAGATCTTGCTGGCCAGGGTAGTTGACTTACACCTTCTAGAGCACGTTGGGTGGCACGGGATACATGCGGACGTGCATTGTCCTGTTGGAACAGCAAGTTCCCTTGCTGGTCTAGGAATGGTAGAACGATGGGTTCGATGACGGTTTGGATGTACCGTGCACTATTCAGTGTCCCCTCGACGATCACTAGTGGTGTACGGCCAGTGTAGGAGATCGCTCCCCACACCATGATGCCGGGTGTTGGCCCTGTGTGCCTCGGTCGTATGCAGTCCTGATTGTGGCGCTCACCTGCACGGCGCCAAACACACATACGACCATCATTGGCACCAAGGCAGAAGCGACTCTCATCGCTGAAGACGACACGTCTCCATTCGTCCCTCCATTCACGCCTGTCGCGACACCACTGGAGGCGGGCTGCACGATGTTGGGGCGTGAGCGGAAGACGGCCTAACGGTGTGCGGGACCGTAGCCCAGCTTCACGGAGACGGTTGCGAATGGTCCTCGCCGATACCCCAGGAGCAACAGTGTCCCTAATTTGCTGGGAAGTGGCGGTGCGGTCCCCTACGGCACTGCGTAGGATCCTACGGTCTTGGCGTGCATCCGTGCGTCGCTGTGGTCCGGTCCCAGGTCGACGGGCACGTGCACCTTCCGCCGACCACTGGCGACAACATCGATGTACTGTGGAGACCTCACGCCCCACGTGTTGAGCAATTCGGCGGTACGTCCACCCGGCCTCCCGCATGCCCACTATACGCCCTCGCTCAAAGTCCGTCAACTGCACATACGGTTCACGTCCACGCTGTCGCGGCATGCTACCAGTGTTAAAGACTGCGATGGAGCTCCGTATGCCACGGCAAACTGGCTGACACTGACGGCGGCGGTGCACAAATGCTGCGCAGCTAGCGCCATTCGAAGGCCAACACCGCGGTTCCTGGTGTGTCCGCTGTGCCGTGCGTGTGATCATTGCTTGTACAGCCCTCTCGCAGTGTCCGGAGCAAGTATGGTGGGTCTGACACACCGGTGTCAATGTGTTCTTTTTTCCATTTCCAGGAGTGTATATGCAGAGCCACATATCTCACGAAATAAGCAACGACAAAACTACATAGAACGAAACTCGTCTAGCTTGAAGGGAGAAACCAGATGGCGCTATGGTTGACCCGGTAGATAGCGCTTCCATTGGTCAAACGGATATCAACTGCGTTTTTTAAATAGGAACCCCTATTTTTAATTACATATTGGTGTAGTACGTAAAGAAATATGAATGTTTTAGTTGGACCACTTTTTTCGCTTTGTGATTGATGGCGCTGTAATAGTCACAAACGTGTAAGTACGTGGTATCACGTAACGTTCCGCCAGTGCGGACGGTATTTGCTCAGTGATATACATTACCCGTGTTAAAATGGATCGTTTACCAATTGCGGAAAAGGTCGATATGGTGTTGTATGGCTGTTGTGATCAAAATGCCCAACGGCCGTGTGCTATGTATGCTGCGCGGTATCCTGGACGACATCATCCAAGTGTCGGGATTGTTCGCCGGATAGTTACGTTATTTAAGGAAACAGTCCGCAGCTCGTGGTCGTGCGGTAGCGTTCTCGCTTCCCGCGCTCGGGGTCCCTGGTTCGATTCCCGGCGGGGCCAGGGATTTTTTCTGCCTCGAGATGACTGGGTGTTGTGTGATGTCCTTAGGTTAGTTGGGTTTAAGTAGTTCTAAGTTCTAGGGGACTGCTGACCATAGATGTTAAGTCCCATAGTGCTCAGAGCCATTTGAAACATTTTTTAAGGAAACAGGAAGTGTTCAGCCACATGTGAAACGTCAACCACGACCTGCAACAAATGATGATGCCCAAGTAGGTGTTTTAGCTGCTGTCACGGCTAATCAACACATCAGTAGCAGACGAAATGCCCGAGAATCTGGAATCTCAAAAACGTCGGAGTTGAGAATGCTACATGAACATCGATTACACCAGTAATTGCGTGGCGACGACTTTGAACGTCGTGTACAGTTCTGCCACTATGCACAAGAGAAATTACGGTACTATGACAGATTTTTTACATACGTTCTATTTAGCAACGAAACGTCATTCACCAACAGCGGTAACGTAAACCGGCATAATATGCACTATTGGGCAACGGAAAATCCACGATGGCTGCGACAAGTGGAACATCAGCGACCTTGGCAGAATAATGTATGGTGCAGCATTATGGGAGGAAGGACAATTGGCCCCCATTTTATAGATGGCAATCAAAATTGTGCAATGTATGCTGATTTGCTACGTAATGTTTTACCGATGTTACTACGAGATATTTCACTGCATGACACAATAGCAATGTACTTCCTACATGATGGATGTCCGGCACATAGGTCGCGTGTGGTTGAAGCGGTATTGAATAGCATATTTCATAACACGTGGATTGGTCGTCGAAGCACCATACCATGGCCCGCACGTACACCGGTTCTGACGTCCCCGGATTTCTTTCTGTGGGGAAAGTTGAAGGATATTTGCTATCGTGATCCACCGACAACGCCTGACAATATGTGTAAGCGCATTGTCAATGCATGTGCGAACATTACGGAAGGCGAACTACTCTCTGTTGAGAGGAATGTCGTTACACGTATTGCCAAATGCATTGAGGTTGACGGACATCATTTTGAGCATTTATTGCATTAATGTGACATTTACAGGTAATCAATCTGTAACAGCATGCTTTCTCAGAAATGATAAGTTCACAAAGGTACATGTATCACATTGGAACAACCGAAATAAAATGTTCAAACGTACCTACGGCCTGTATTTTAATTTTAAAAACCTGTCTGTTACCAACTGTTCGTCTAAAATTGTGAGCCATATGTTTGTGACTATTACAGCGCCATCTGTCACAAAGCGAAAAAAGTGGTCCAACTAAAATATTCATATTTCTTTACGTACTACAAGAATATATAATAAAAAATGGGGGCTCCTATTTAAAAAACGCAGGTTATACCGGTGGACCTATGGCAGCGCCATCTGGTTTCGTTCTTTTGTAGTTTTTTCGTTTGACGCTTATTTCGTGAGATATTTGGCCCGGTCACGATCAGTGGACCACCCTATATACACTCCTGGAAATTGAAATAAGAACACCGTGAATTCATTGTCCCAGGAAGGGGAAACTTTATTGACACATTCCTGGGGTCAGATACATCACATGATCACACTGACAGAACCACAGGCACATAGACACAGGCAACAGAGCATGCACAATGTCGGCACTAGTACAGTGTATATCCACCTTTCGCAGCAATGCAGGCTGCTATTCTCCCATGGAGACGATCATAGAGATGCTGGATGTAGTCCTGTGGAACGGCTTGCCATGCCATTTCCACCTGGCGCCTCAGTTGGACCAGCGTTCGTGCTGGACGTGCAGACCGCGTGAGACGACGCTTCATCCAGTCCCAAACATGCTCAACGGGGGACAGATCCGGAGATCTTGCTGGCCAGGGTAGTTGACTTACACCTTCTAGAGCACGTTGGGTGGCACGGGATACATGCGGACGTGCATTGTCCTGTTGGAACAGCAAGTGCCCTTGCCGGTCTAGGAATGGTAGAACGATGGGTTCGATGACGGTTTGGATGTACCGTGCACTATTCAGTGTCCCCTCGACGATCACCAGTGGTGTACGGCCAGTGTAGGAGATCGCTCCCCACACCATGATGCCGGGTGTTGGCCCTGTGTGCCTCGGTCGTATGCAGTCCTGATTGTGGTGCTCACCTGCACGGCGCCAAACACACATACGACCATCATTGGCACCAAGGCAGAAGCGACTCTCATCGCTGAAGACGACACGTCTCCATTCGTCCCTCCATTCACGCCTGTCGCGACACCACTGGAGGCGGGCTGCACGATGTTGGGGCGTGAGCGGAAGACGGCCTAACGGTGTGCGGGACCGTAGCCCAGCTTCATGGAGACGGTTGCGAATGGTCCTCGCCGATACCCCAGGAGCAACAGTGTCCCTAATTTGCTGGGAAGTGGCGGTGCGGTCCCCTACGGCACTGCGTAGGATCCTACGGTCTTGGCGTGCATCCGTGCGTCGCTGCGGTCCGGTCCCAGGTCGACGGGCACGTGCACCTTCCGCCGACCACTGGCGACAACATCGATGTACTGTGGAGACCTCACGCCCCACGTGTTGAGCAATTCGGCGGTACGTCCACCCGGCCTCCCGCATGCCCACTATACGCCCTCGCTCAAAGTCCGGCAACTGCACATACGGTTCACGTCCACGCTGTCGCAGCATGCTACCAGTGTTAAAGACTGCGATGGAGCTCCGTATGCCACGGCAAACTGGCTGACACTGACGGCGGCGGTGCACAAATGCTGCGCAGCTAGCGCCATTCGACGGCCAACACCGCGGTTCCTGGTGTGTCCGCTGTGCCGTGCGTGTGATCATTGCTTGTACAGCCCTCTCGCAGTGTCCGGAGCAACTATGGTGGGTCTGACACACCGGTGTCAATGTGTTCTTTTTTCCATTTCCAGGAGTGTATATGGAGACGATAGAAGTGTCCTTATTGGCTAAGGGAGAAAGGTGGGGTCTCTCTTGTCCTTCGGGAAGACAGGGTTAATTAGAAGCAAGGCGCCACTCAAAACGCACAGTCGAGTAACCGGGGGCGGCTCCAAAAGAACGGTCGCGAGTAAATATTCTACTGTCAAACATGAGGTAAAGTGAAGGCTAGTTATCAGTGAACGCCACGTGTAGTCGGCAGTGTGTATCACGATTACGGAAATTTAGAAATGCTTTAATGTGTTGTAAAGGGTTGATTATAACGGCGTAACCAAGAGCCACCATATTGGAAATTCTATGACATGTGTTTCAAAACTATTCTTTATTAAAACGACTATAGTACAAAACGTTGTTGACATTTAACAACTGGCATCCCGAAACAACTCCATTTCAGCAGGATCACAGACCTACAGTGACGGGCATTGATGTGTGTGACGTCCTTAGGTTAGTTAGGTTTAAGTAGTTTTAAGTTCTAGGGGACTGATGACCACAGATATTAAGTCCCATAGTGCTCAGAGCCATTTGAACCTACAGTGAACCCGGCGCCTGAGCTCTACTATTGTGCGACGAGGTGCTACCGAAGCAGCAAGACACCAGATTAGTGATACAGAAACCAGAGAAGTAAGGCAGGGTCGCTTCCTTCTCGCTACAATGCCACAGAGGGCATTGTAGTACGTTCAATAAATATGTTACTTCGTCCTACATATATCTCGCGAAAAGACATTGAAGACAGAATTAGAGTCCACACAGGGGCTTCCCGGCAATCGTTCTTCCCGCGATCACTCACGCCTGGAACGGGAAAAGGTGGAAGTGACAGTGGTGCTCAAAGTACCCTCCGCCATACATCGCCAGGTGACTTGCGATGTACAGCTGTAGATGTAGATGTTCTTAAGTTTGCATTTCAGGTGCGCGTCTTGCAATGTCGTAAACATTATGTGAAGATTCTGTAAATGTTTACTTGTATTAGCACCTGCTACAGTTACGTCGTCCAGATAATAACTGCAACTAGCCGGAACGTCACGCTTCAGCTGTTCTAAATAGAGTTGCAAAATTGCGGGGGCTCTGGAGGTTCCAAATGGTAAACGTTATCGGTACATGCCGAATGGCGTGTTCAAAACTACTGGGTACAGTAAAGTTACAAGAAAACCAATTTTTTTTTTTTTTGTACTTTTACGTTGCTGATGAAATGAAACCTAAAAAATACATAACAGTTTTAGTCTTCCGTAATGGATCTTGCTACGTCTTTCAGCCAATGTTCCCAGCTCCTATATCGTCAACGGTTTCATAGGTGATAGAAATGTGAACGCCTCATATTCAAACGTGAAACTGACTTCATATCTGTCACAAGTATTGATGTCGTCTATCTCACTCGGTTACACAATTCGATGCCCTTTCGCTGTGGGCGTATATGCAGTTCGCGTCGTAGCCGTTGGCTGTTGCGCTTGCCATAGAACGTTATTTCCAATGCAGAACATGTCACTTCTGAAAATAGCTGGTTGATATAGTCAGGAATTTTGCATATTTACATTTCTTTGCTCGGATATATACAGCGGTGCGTTGCGTTGCTTATAGTGCGGCAGCGACATTCACTCGCAACGGGCTGTGTTTCGTTTCTGTTTAACTTCTTCAAGTACAGTAACGGCACATACACACACGAGCACGTGTGTGCCGTGCTTTACTCACAAACAGAACCATACAAAAAATGGCTGTGAGCACTATGGGACTTAACATCTGAGGTCATCAGTCCCCTAGAACTTTAAACTACTTAAACCTAACTAACCGAAGGACATCACACACATCCATGGCCGAGGCAGGATTCGAACCTGCGACCGTAGCGGTCGCGCACTTCCAGACTGTAGCGCCTAGAACCGCTCGGCCACCCGGCCGGCAGAACCGTACAATTTTCAGTTTTAGTAATTTATGAGCCTTAAATTTCAATAGTGATACTCATATTTTCAACTTCATTTCGTGACAGACCTCTTACGCCAAATCCAACTCCCAAACTTTGAGAGTAATTCTTCGTGAATGCAAAGGGCCGTTGTCTTTCAGTGCATTCGAAGTAACAGCGAACCAGTTACAAAACATAGGTTTATTAAACCTTGACCATAGTTTCGGCGGTTTTAAAACTGTAAGAAGATGAAGTGGATTGAAGTGGATGGCATGTAAACAATGTGAATTTACGCCCTTCTGAAGAAGACGGTTTTAAAACCATCGAAACCATGGTCAAGGTTTTATAAACCTGCATTTTGCGACTGGTTGTCTGTTATTTCGAATGTACAGTTGCTGTAGTTCAGCCACATTCAAAGTCTTGCCGTTTCCGTTAGTACTCTTACCACAAGTAACATTACGTAATTGTCACTCGCGGTTGCAATATTTACACAGCTGTTAATGTTAGGAATGGGGCTGCATAGAGTCTGTTGTGTTGGTAAGCTAAGATTTGGCTTGAGATAATTATTTTGTACGTCACGGTGAGTGATGGGAATGGTTTACACTTGACGCAAACAATAGAAGCAATGTAGGTTTAACACAAATTTGTTCAACTTCATTAACCACTAACGTCAAAAATAGATAAACGAAAGTGATGAAATGCATTCATTAAGATGATTAAAAACGAACTTTACGATTTTACAGAGCGTTATGCATGATACCAAAACTAAATAAGCATTTCTAAAATTTGTTGGTTACTTCTCTTCTCTCAATGAGACCTTCGGGTTACTTTTATTAGTATCCAACTGGTTTTTCCAAATTGTTCTGATTACTTGGCTGTTTTAGGATTTTACCTTCCATTGTTATCCTAATAGAATATTATTGATTAACTACCAAAAAATTAATTTTTGAACAGTTTTTTATACTACTTCGAAATTTGTAGATCGTTTCTTTAACAACGCGCTGGATTTAATCATATGAGGGTATAATTTCCATCATTAAATTAAAAAAGGTATCACCCACGTACACTTTAATAATGTGAGAAGATGTATTTAGTGCATATGAAACAAGTTCTGCTTACTTTATCAAATGGTTCAAATGGCTCTGAGCACTATGGGACTTAACATCTGTGGTCATCAGTCCCCTAGAACTTATAACTACTTAAACCTAACTAACCTAAGGACATCACACACATCCATGCCCGAGGCAGGATTCGAACCTGCGACCGTAGCAGTCGCGCGGCTCCGGACTGCAGCGCCTAGAACCGCTAGACCACCGCGGCCGGCGCTTACTTTATCGCTGTGAAACAAACCTTCTACGAAGAAAAATTGAATAGTTAATAATCGATCCTGTTTGGGTCTCAAAAATTTTCTACGTGTCCCGCAAGACACATTTTAAAATTCAGTGACGAGTAAGCAAGACCAAGGTCATGCGTGCCTGTGACCAAGCTTCCACTGTCCCCACGTCACCGCCAATCACAGCTACTCTGGTGGCGGTTGGAGAGGGGAATGGCGCTCTGTTTTCTTCAATTAGAGTAGGTTCTGGCTGTATGCGAGAGATGGACTTATACCTGTACAGTCTTTTGAACCGTGGCCTATTCGGGAGTGCATTCGCTCACGACACACAGGTCCCAACCCAAGCTTCGTTGTGTGCAGGGTCATCAGTTACTTCTCGTGGTCACATTTGGTGTTCTTGCAGGGCAAAGTAACCAGTGCCCCTTACATCACATAGATTGTTAACCGCGTGCCACTGCCATTTCTTCGACAGGAAGGTGATGTCTTTCCAGCAAGACAATGCACGTTCACATACGGTTGCTGCGACTCACCGTGCTCTTCGTGCTGTACAGTAACTGCCCTGGACAGCAAGTTCATTAAGCCACTCACCGATTGAACACGCATAGGACGTTATGAAGCGGGAACTTCCTTCTCCAGAGCCTGCAAGAAACATTGCACCAGGTGCAAGGAGCTTGGGACAGACTACTGCAGGATGCCATTGGGCTACTACATGTCGCATCACTTGTCAGTCAAATTGCTTTTCCTTGGAGGTGTTGCAGCTTTTTTCCGGCAGTGTATAACGTCGAATTTAGACATCTACATCTACATCTATACTCTGCAAACCATCATGAGGTGCATGCCAGAAGGTAAGCCTTTGTTGTTAGGGTTTCCTCCTGTTCCATTCACGTATGGAGCGCGGGAAGGATGACTGTTTAAATGCCTCGCTGCGTGCAGTAATCATTGTAATCTTATCTTCATGATTCCAATGTGAAGATAGATTCCTAGAGTAATTATTTAAAGCCAGTTCTTCAAACTTTGCTAATAGACTTTCTCAGGATAGTTTACATCTAACTTCAAGAGTCTTCCAGTTCTGTTTCTTCAGTATCTCTGTGCACTCTCCCACGGATTAAACAAACTCGTCACCACTGACGACACCCTTCTCGGTATCCATCCAATATCCCCTGTTAGTCCTATTTCGTACGGGTCCCACACACTTCAGCAATATTTTAGAACCGGTCGCAGGAGTGATTTGTAAGCAATCTCCTTTGTAGACTGACTGCACTTCCTCAGTATTCTACCAATCATTCATTTCCGTGTCCGGTCAGGACATCCCAAAAATAGCAGCTGCGATAGCTTTGTCATTTTCTTCATAAACATCTTGTATTGTGCATTGCTTGTCCAGGAGGGGGAATACAAGTAGGTGGCTTGGATGATCTTCAGCCCCGCAGTCGCAAGAGGTGTCTGCGCTCGCTGGAAGGATTCCCCATTTCTTCAGGTTGGTCTTGCATCGGGGGACGCCCACTCTTAGGCGGTTGAGGGACCTCCATACAGGGTATTGTAGGTTTGCGCTAGGAGCTAGTTATTCTTTTTGGTGGTACATCTACGGGCAGTGAGCTCTTCCATGTTGCAAGAGGAATTGCCTCTCGTGCTCCCTCCAGTGGCGCAGTCCTAGCAAGGAAACTCTTGCGGGATTAAAGGCGGGATCTTGTTGCCTGATGACCATACAAGGTATGTCGGCGGTCATTCTCCTGCTTTGTTCTCATCCGGGTATTGGGTGGGGCTATTCCAACAATCTGATACAATTTGTGCACTGGTATTGGCTTCAGGCATCCTGAGATGATCCTTGCAGTATCATTGACCGCAATATCGCTTAGCATGAGCTGAAGTGCTCCACGCAGGAGCAGCATACTCAGCCGCTGATACACAGAGCACAAGTACAGAAGTCCGTAGGAGGTGTGGGTTGGCTCCCCAGATGCTGCTAATCAGCTTCTTAAGTATCCCATTGCGAGCAATGACTTTCTGTTTCCCGTCTAGACATTGTTGTCTGTACGTTAAGGCCCTGTCCAGTGTGACACCTGAGTAGACTGGTGTTGGGCAGTGTTTCAGTTGCTCTCCTCGTCTTGTGATGTCCAGCTTTTGCTGCGCTTCCCTGTTTCGTAAGCGGAAGGCGCTCACTTGAGTTTTACTGGGATTGGGCTTCAGGTGGTTGGCATCATAGTACTTTGATAGTTCATGCATTGCTAGAGACTGTTTTCCCTCTACTTCTTTAAAGGCTGGCCCCTGAACAGCTACTGCTGTGTCATCGGCATAGATGAAGAGCCTAGTACTTGCTGGTATCATTTGTGTAGATATTATTGTACAGTGCTGGAGCTAGAACACTGCCTTCGGGTAGACCGTTCTTCTGCGTTCGCCATCTGCTCCTCTTACCCTGTAGTAAAACTTGGAATCTTCTGTTCTGAAGGAAGGTGCTAATAAAGGATGTTAGTTGATAGTCCTTAGTAAGGTCAAACACTTTCTTTAACAGTATCCTATCATTCACAGTGTCATATGCAGCTGTTAGATCAACAAAAAAGACTCCAGTAATCTCACCACGCTCAAAGCCGTCCTCGATTTGTTGGGTTAGATTCAACATCTGACTGCAGCATGATTTACAGCACGAAAGCCTGCTTGTTGTGGAATAAACTTCACTTAGAGGGTGGCACTGATTCGGTAAAGTACCAGCCGTTCTAATATCTTGCAGGTGTGGCATAAAAGGAAGAAAGGTCGAAAATGTTTTGGATCCTTTGGTTCCTTCCCAGGCTTAAGTGTTGCAATCACTCGAGATTTCCGCTACATTTTTGGGATGTGTAGCTTGGCGACACATGTGTTCATTAGGCTTAGTAGCCACTCTATCGTTTTACAGCCAAAGTTCCTTATCTGCTCAACTCTAAGGTCATCGACACCTGCAGCCTTATGCATCTTCAAATCGGAGATGCCAGCTTCGAGTTCAGCCATGGGAAAGGGATCCCTAAGAAAACAACACTCTGTTTCCGGCCGGCCGGGGTGGCCGTGCGGTTCTAGGCGCTACAGTCTGGAGCCGAGCGACCGCTACGGTCGCAGGTTCGAATCCTGCCTCGGGCATGGATGTGTGTGATGTCCTTAGGTTAGTTAGGTTTAATTAGTTCTAAGTTCTAGGCGACTGATGACCTCAGAAGTTAAGTCGCATAGTGCTCAGAGCCATTTGAACCATTTCAACTCTGTTTCTGGGTCGCGCTGAAGAGCTTCTTTCGGCGTCCTTCCTTTTATTTTTCCATTCTGCAGGAGCTGGGTTCCACTTTATGAGGAGTCACACCCGTAAAATTGTCTTGTCATTTTACAGGGTCTACCAAAAAATCATAAAAGAAATTATTCAGGTAGTCAAGGGAGACGAAAATTTAATAGTCATGGGTGACTGGAATTCGAGAGTAGGAATAGGGAGAGAAGGAAACATAGTGGGTGAATATGGATTGGGGGAGAGAAATGAAAGAGGAAGCCATCTGGTAGAATGCTCCACAGAGCATAACTTAATTATAGCTAACACTTGGTTCAAGAATCATAAAAGAAGGTTGTATACGTGGAAGAATCCTGGAGATACTAGAAGGTATCAGATAGCTTATATAATGGTGAGACAGAGATTTAGGAACCAGGTTTTAAATTGTAAGACATTTCCAGGGGCAGATGTGGACTCTGACCACAATCTATTGGTTATGAACTGTAGATTAAAACTGAAGAAATTGCAAAAGGGTGGGAATTTAAGGAGATGGGACCTGGATAAACTGACTAAACCAGGGGTTGTACAGAGTTTCAGGGAGAGCATAAGGGAACAGCTGACAGGAATGGGGGAAGGAAATACAGTAGAAGAAGAATGGGTAGCTCTGAGGGATGAAGTAGTGAAGGCAGCAGAGGATCAAGTAGGTAAAAAGACGAGGGTTAGTAGAAATCCTTGGGTAACAGAAGAAATATTGAATTTAATTGATGAAAGGAGAAAACATAAAAACGCAGTAAATGAAGCAGGCAAAAAGGAATACAAACGTCTCAAAAATGATATCGACAGGAAGTGTAAAATGGCTAAGAAGGGATGGCTAGAGGACAAATGTAAGGATGTAGAGGCTTATCTCACTCGGAGTAAGATAGATACTGCCTACAGGAATATTAAAGAGACCTTTGGAAAAAAGAGAGCCACTTGTATGAATATCAAGAGCTCAGATGGAAACCCAGTTCTAAGCAAAGAAGGGAAAGCAGAAAGGTGCAAGGAGTATATAGAGGGTCTATACAAGGGCGATGTACTTGAGGACAATGTTATGGAAATGGAAGAGGATGTAGAAGTAGATGAAATGGGAGATACGATACTGCGTGAAGAGTTTGACAGAGCACTGAAATACCTGAGTCGAAACAAGGCCCCGGGAGTAGACAACATCCATTGGAACTACTGACGGCCTTGGGAGAGCCAGTCCTGACAAAACTCTACCATCTGGTGAGCAAGATGTATGAGACAGGCGAAATACCCTCAGACTTCAAGAAGAATATAATAACTCCAATCCCAAAGAAAGCAGGTGTTGACAGATGTGATAATTACCGAACTATCAGTTTAATAAGCCACGGCTGCAAAATACTAACGCGTATTCTTTACAGACGAATGGAAAAACTGGTAGAAGCCGACCTCGGCGAAGATCAGTTTGGATTCCGCAGAAATGTTGGAACACGTGAGGCAATACTGACCCTACGACTTATCTTAGAAAATAGATTAAGGAAAGCAAACCTACATTTCTAGCATTTGTAGACTTAGAGAAAGCTTTTGACAGTGTTGACTGGAATACTCTCTTTCAAATTCTGAAGGTGGCAGGGGTAAAATACAGGGAGCGAAAGGCTATTTACAATTTGTACAGAAACCACATGGCAGTTATAAGAGTCCAGGGGCATGAAAGGGAAGCAGTGGTTGGGAAGGGAGTGAGACAGGATTGTAGCCTCTCCCCGATGTTATTCAATCTGTATACTGAGCAAGCAGTAAAGGGAAAAAAAGAAAAATCTGGAGTAGGAATTAAAATCCATTGAGAAGAAATAAAAACTTTGAGGTTCGTCGATGACATTGTAATTCTGTCAGAGACAGCAAAGGACTTGGGAGAGCAGTTGAACGGAATGGACAGTGTCTTTAAAGGGGGATGTAAGATGAACATCAACAAAAGCAAAACGAGGATAATGGAATGTAGTCGAATTAAGTCGGGTGATGCTGAGGGAATTAGATTAGGAAATGAGACACTTAAAGTAGTAAATGAGTTTTGCTATTTGGGAAGCAAAATAACTGATGATGGTCGAAGTAGAGAGGATATAAAATGTCGACTGGCAATGGCAAGGAAAACGTTTCTGAAGAAGAGCAATTTGTTAACATTGAGTATAGATTTAAGTGTCAGGAAGTCGTTTCTGAAAGTATTTGTATGTAGCCATGTATGGAAGTGAAACATGGATGATAAATAGTTTGGACAAGAAGAGAATAGAAGCTTTCGAAATGTGGTGCTACAGAAGAATGCTGAAGATTAGATGGGTAGATCACATAACTAATGAGGAAGTATTGAACAGAATTGGGGATAAGAGAAGTTTGTGGTACAACTTGAGAAGAAGAAAGGACCGGTTGGTAGGACATGTTCTGAGGCATCAAGGGATCACAAATTTAGCATTGGAGGGCAGCGTGGACGGTAAAAATCGTAGAGGGAGACCAAGAGATGAATACACTAAGCAGATTCAGAAGGATGTAGGTTGCAGTAAGTACTGGGAGATGAAGAAGCTTGCACAGGATAGAGTAGCATGGAGAGCTGCATCAAACCAGTCTCAGGACTGAAGACAACAACAACAACAACAACCAAAAAACCGAAGTCTACCATCTGCTTTATCTGATCATTCCACTTCATATCCCTACAAAGTGTAAAAGTTGGCCGTTTCCAACAGTGACTCATTGATATTACAGTCTTACTATACTATGTTTTTTCGTTTTGTGAAGTGAAAAATTTCTGAACATTTAGAACAAGTTGTCAATATCTGCACCACTTTGAAATCTTATCAAGATCTGAATATTTATGCAAGTTCTTTCATATAGTACCTCATTACAGATAACTGTGTCACCTGCAAAAATCCCAGTCTTACTATTAATATTGTCTGCAAGGTCATTAATATACAATATGAACAGCAAGGGTCCCAATACACTTCCCTGGAGCACACCCGAAGTTACTTCTCCATCTGACGATGACTCTCTATCCAAGATAATATGCTGTGTCCTCCCTACCAAAAAGTCCTCAACCCAGTCACAAATTTCACTTGATAACCCATATGATGGTACTTTTGACAATAAGCATACGTGCGGTACTGAGTCAAATGCTTTCCGGAAATGAAGAAATACTGCATCTACCTGGTTGCCTTGAACCAAAGCTTTCAGTACGTCCTGTGAGAAAAGTGCGAGTTGGGTTTCACATGATCGATGTTTCCTAAATCCATGCTGGTTGGCGCTGAGTAGGTCATTCTGTTCAAGGTACCCCATTGTGATTGAACTCAGATTCTAAACTAAGATTCTACAATAAACCGATGTCAAGGATATTTGACGGTATTTTGTGGATCACTTCTACTACCCTCATTGTAGATGGGTGTGACCTGTGCCTTTTCCTAAGCACTGGGTACCTATTTTTGTTCGAGCGATCTACGATACATTATAGTTGGATGACGGGCTAGGTCAGCCACAGATTCAGTATATAATCTGAAGAGATTCCATCAGGCCCTGGAGCTACATTCTGTTTTAACGATTTCATATTATCGAGAAACGTTAGATAGCCTTCTGTGATGTTACGCTTTGTACCGTATTCAAATTCTACGTCGTTAGTACCCGTTTCTTGTTCACGTGTCACTACTGCCGTCTCACCCAGCACAAGGTCGAACAGAATCGGTGATAATATTTATGAACTATTCCTTAGTTCTTGGAGGAACATAGACATATTAATAACTTGAATACAAAGCATTAATGTTCCACAATAATATTTATTGGTTCGTTATGAACCGGCTTTCGGCTTCTTAGCCATCGTCCGATAATTTAATTCTAAACAAATAGTTCACACAACTCTAATGAGAGTTCACAGCTGTACAAAGGTATGTGTATTATGACTATATCGATGCAAAACACAAGCATCGTGTAATTCCGAAAAGAGAATCTGAACAAATAAAGCTTATGTTAAAGTATATTCCGGAATGAAAACTCTGTGACTGTATAAGCCAAAAATGTTCTACGGGCCACTATGTCATATGGACAAACTGGTGAATGTGACGAACACACCTAATAAAGGGAGGGGAGAAAGAAGTCTATAGAATGCGGGTATTGGACAGTTTTAACAGTCTTATTAGCTAATGGCGAGAGAAATAATAACTGGCTGCTACTTTAATAAGGGTGAGTCGCGGAACTGTGTCTGGTACTAAGGACCGGGTAATGATCCTTTGATTGGCGTTTATGAGTAATTAGCGGTTACAATACCTGACAGACCCACATATAGTTTGCCACACAGATTGCACGAAATTATATAAATTCCAATGTATCCTAAAGGTGGAATCTTGTCTTTACTGTTCAAGAGAAGGTAGGCAACAGTATTCTTACAGTAAAAAGCTGGAGGATATTTGTTGGATTTTGGTTTCCTGGTAAGAATCTGTGAAGTCCTATCCATATGTAGTTGGAGGCCATGTGTTATCAGTGTGGTTTTGTGCTGTCTGATGTGCATAAAGGAGCGCTGTTGTCCTGTCTCTCTTCTCTTCGCTGAGTATTCGTCAATTAGCGTAGGACTATAACCATTGCTATGTGCTATTTCTTTAATTATTTTCAATTCATTTTCAAAATCTTGTTTGGTTTCTGGTATAGATTGTAGGTGGTGCAGCATGTTCATGTGTTATGGGATGCTGGGAATTTGCTAGTATAACTGTGTCTCCTGAGGAAACTTTCCTGTATATCTTAAATAAATGCTGGTGCTTATTAATGTCAATGGGGAGGTTTAAAAAGTTGATAGAGTCTCTTCCCAACTACATTATAAACGTGATTTTACTGTGGTGTGATAGCTTATTCCCTTGCTCGATCGTACGATTACACGGGAGGTAGGCTCTTCGCTGTCGCCTCTGGTTTAGATCTGTTTCTTAGCGATCAGTGGCTGACACATTGACATCTGAAACAGTGAGCCTAACACCGTGTTGAAAATGAGAGAGAAGATCTACATCTACATCTACATTTATACTCCGCAAGCCACCCAACGGTGTGTGGCGGAGGGCACTTTACATGCCACTGTCATTACCTCCCTTTCCTGTTCCAGTCGCGTATGGTTCGCGGAAAGAACGACTGTATGAAAGCCTCCGTGCGCGATCGAATCTCTCTAATTTTACATTCGTGATCTCCTCGGGGGGTATAAGAAGGGGGAAGCAATATATTCGATACCTCAACCAGAAACGCACACTCTCGAAGCCTGGACAGCAAGATACACCGCGATGCAGAGCACCTCTCTTGCAGAGTCTGCCACTCGAGTTTGCTAAACATCTCCGTAACGCTATCACGCTTACCAAATAACCCTGTGACGAAACGCGCCGCTCTTCTTTGTATATTCTCTATCTCCTCTGTCAACCGGACCTGGTAAGGATCTCACACTGATCAGCAATACTCAAGTATAGGTCGAACGAGTGTTTTGTAAGCCATCTCCTTTGTTGGTGGACTACATTTTCTAAGGACTCTCCCAATGAATCTCAACCTGGTACCCGCCTTACCAACAATTCATTTTATATGATCATTCCACTTCAAATCATTCCATACGCATACTCCCAGATATTTTACAGAAGTAACTGCTACCAGTGTTTGTTCCGCTATCATATAATCATACAATAAAGGATCCGTCCTTGTATGTATTCGCAAAACATTACATTTGTCTATGTTAAGGGTCAGTTGCCGCTCCCTGCACCAAGTGCCTATCCGCTGCAATCTTCCTGCATTTCGCTGCAATTTTCTAATGCTGCAACTTCTCTGCATACTACAGCATCATCCGCGAAAAGCCGCATGGAACTTCCGACACTATCTACTAGGTCATTTATATATATTGTGAAAAGCAATGGTCCCATAACACTCCCCTGTGGCATACCAGAGGTTACTTTAACGTCTCTCCATTGAGAACAACATGATGTGTTCTGTTTACTAAAAACTCTTCAATCCAGCCACACAGCTGGTCTGGTATTCCGTAGGCTCTTACTTTATCAAGCGACAGTGCGGAACTGTATCGCACCCCTTCCGGAAGCCAAGGAAAATGGCATCTACCTGGGAGCCTGTATCTAATATTTTCTGGGTCTCATGAACAAATAAAGCGAGTTGGGTCTCACGCGATCGCTGTTTCCGGAATCCATGTTGACTCCTACAGAGTAGATTCTGGGTTTCCAGAAATGACATGATACAAGAGCAAAAAACATGTTCTAAAATTCTACAACAGATCGATGTCAGAGATATTGGGTCTATAGTTTTGCGCATCTGCTCGACGACCCTTCTTGAAGATTGGGACTACCTGTGCTCTTTTCCAATCATTTGGAACCTTCCGTTCCTCTAGAGACTTGTGGTACACGGCTTTTAGAAGGGTGGTAAGTTCTTTCGCGTACTCTGTGTACAATCGAATTGGTATCCCGTCAGGTCCAGTGGACTTTCGTCTGTTGAGTGATTTCAGTTACTTTCCTATTCCTTGGACACTTATTTCGATGTCAGCCATTTCTTCGTTTGTGCGAGAATTTAGAGAAGGAACTGCAGTGCGGTCTTCCTCTGTGAAACAGCTTTGGAAAAAGGTGTTTAGTATTTCAGCTTTACGCGTGACATCCTCTGTTTCAAAGATCCGGAAAATAAGTACATAAGATTATGCATTTTCAAATAACGTTAATCGTTAAGTATTTTTTCATTGGTCCTACTATGCGGCACAACTTTCTTTTATATCCAGGACGTAGACAATTCATCATCTAGTTTAACATTACAGTTTCCCATGGATAAGCCTCAACCCGAAAGAATTCTGAGCATTAAACGTAGCGACTGTTGCATAACGTTACAGTCAGTTGTGGTAACATTGTACCATTTTGTACCCTCACCACGATAAAAAATATATAATTATAGCATTCATTCACATTCACCGTAACACAGTTAAAATACCTCCAACAGTAAAAAATATGTTTATATCATTCACATTCTGCGTAACCTCTCAACAGTTTATTATTCCGTAACCTACCAATAATACAATGTGACTAATCTCTCAATAAAACTGTGGCTCACTTATAACCTTCCAATAATTGACTGTGAATTTAAACTGGTAAATTTTGGACGTCAGCGGTGCTGCGTCATGGCCCTGAAAGATAATTCCGAATAAACTGAACATTCTTACCTCAATAAGGTCGCCGGATAACGCGTATATATCTGCTCCTATAAGAAATTTTTCTGGCACAGCCCAGTGCAATGCTGGCCGATAGATTTGTCATGCATAAAAAGAAACAACTGATTTTTCTTTACAATGATCGGGATGACCATGGATTGGAGAAATTAGTAAATTCTTTAAATTGAGATGAATGATTGTCAAAAGTTAATTTTTATAAATTATTATTAAGAGGTTTTTTAAAAAAACTCTTACATGGGACTTGATATAACAATAGTACATATGCGCGAGGCTGCTTTTACCTTCTAGTACAACGCTCAGGCACCGCCATCGCTTCCCACGACCGGCCCAGCCGACGCGATACACCAGACTGCTAGCTACTACTTACTCCTACTACCACACAGTTCCTACTGCATACAACACTGCTCTCTGGTCTGAGATTCTCTTATAGCTTACATATCGCAGGCAGTGCGTGAGCGATCCATCGAAATTACATCTGCTCGAGTGCGCTAGCAAAAAATTCCTTAGTCATGGACCTCTTACATAACCCACCACTGGGGGGGGGGGGCAAATATTTGGCAGCGATGGTGAGTCAACTGGACTTGCCATGAGCAACAAATTTTTCTATAATACACTCCTGGAAATTGAAATAAGAACACCGTGAATTCATTGTCCCAGGAAGGGGAAACTTTATTGACACATTCCTGGGGTCAGATACATCACATGATCACACTGACAGAACCACAGGCACATAGACACAGGCAACAGAGCATGCACAATGTCGGCACTAGTACAGTGTATATCCACCTTTCGCAGCAATGCAGGCTGCTATTCTCCCATGGAGACGATCGTAGAGATGCTGGATGTAGTCCTGTGGAACGGCTTGCCATGCCATTTCCACCTGGCGCCTCAGTTGGACCAGCGTTCGTGCTGGACGTGCAGACCGCGTGAGACGACGCTTCATCCAGTCCCAAACATGCTCAATGGGGGACAGATCCGGAGATCTTGCTGGCCAGGGTAGTTGACTTACACCTTCTAGAGCACGTTGGGTGGCACGGGATACATGCGGACGTGCATTGTCCTGTTGGAACAGCAAGTTCCCTTGCCGGTCTAGGAATGGTAGAACGATGGGTTCGATGACGGTTTGGATGTACCGTGCACTATTCAGTGTCCCCTCGACGATCACCAGTGGTGTACGGCCAGTGTAGGAGATCGCTCCCCACACCATGATGCCGGGTGTTGGCCCTGTGTGCCTCGGTCGTATGCAGTCCTGATTGTGGTGCTCACCTGCACGGCGCCAAACACGCATACGACCATCATTGGCACCAAGGCAGAAGCGACTCTCATCGCTGAAGACGACACGTCTCCATTCGTCCCTCCATTCACGCCTGTCGCGACACCACTGGAGGCGGGCTGCACGATGTTGGGGCGTGAGCGGAAGACGGCCTAACGGTGTGTGGGACCGTAGCCCAGCTTCATGGAGACGGTTGCGAATGGTCCTCGCCGATACCCCAGGAGCAACAGTGTCCCTAATTTGCTGGGAAGTGGCGGTGCGGTCCCCTGCGGCACTGCGTAGGATCCTACGGTCTTGGCGTGCATCCGTGCGTCGCCGCGGTCCGGTCCCAGGTCGACGGGCACGTGCACCTTCCGCCGACCACTGGCGACAACATCGATGTACTGTGGAGACCTCACGCCCCACGTGTTGAGCAATTCGGCGGTACGTCCACCTGGCCTCCCGCATGCCTACTATACGCCCTCGCTCAAAGTCCGTCAACTGCACATACGGTTCACGTCCACGCTGTCGCGGCATGCTACCAGTGTTAAAGACTGCGATGGAGCTCCGTATGCCACGGCAAACTGGCTGACACTGACGGCGGCGGTGCACAAATGCTGCGCAGCTAGCGCCATTCGACGGCCAACACCGCGGTTCCTGGTGTGTCCGCTGTGCCGTGCGTGTGATCATTGCTTGTACAGCCCTCTCGCAGTGTCCGGAGCAAGTATGGTGGGTCTGACACACCGGTGTCAATGTGTTCTTTTTTCCATTTCCAGGAGTGTATATTTAGTTTACCAAGTCTACAGTCACAGAGTATATACATATATATAACACTATAGATAAATAACATAAGTACAGAACATATTAAGAAATGAATTAGATTGCACACGCACTGAGTGCAGAACATATTAAGAAATGACAAAGTATATACGCAATGAGTACAAAATATATTAACAAATGACATAAAGTGCACACGCACTGTATAAGTCTTTAACATTTTCGGGAGAACTGATCATATTAACAAATGAAATGAAGTGCACACGCACTGTGTAAGTCTTTAACATTTTTAGGAGAACTGATCATATTAATAAATGAAATGAAGTGCACACGCACTGTAAAAGTCTTCAGCATTTTTACAAGAATTAAACATATCAAGGAGTGAAATAAAGTGCACACGCACTGTAGAAGTCTTTAGCATAGTTAGGAGAACTGATCATATTAAGAGATGAAATAAAGTGCATACACACTGTATAAGTCTCTAACATTTAACAAGAACTAGGAAAGGAATGGGAAGGATAGCATCATGGTTGTAGCACAGTAGGTTGCACGTAGCTGCACTGAAAGTCCATATCTTTCTACAGAAGCACAACACCAAGTGAGACAATCTGAAGTTCTCTTCCCTGATGTATTTATCAGTGTAGCTAAGACACTGAAATGTTGTATCAATATTGTATGTTATCACTTTGGTAAAACATTAGGTACACCAAACAGCAGGGCCATAATTACATCTCCTTCGGTCAGAGTGCTGGACAGCTTGATGTCAACATCACATTCTGGTAGAATCCATCTCTTAAATCAATGTAGAATTAGTGCACAAATCAAATATAGTGCTCCATGATCATGAGGATGGGCAGGACATACGGATATTGCAGTAAATGCTGGTAATTTGGTCAGAAGGTGAAAGACGTTAAGTCTTATGCTAGTCATCATTCAGAATTACGCTAGTGTATCAACCGATTTGAATAATTATTGGCACCCATTTGCTAGTTACTAAACATTTATGTAGTATGTATGGAGTATTACACAACATTATTCATAAGTCATCTCATTACAGTAATTATTGGCATTCGTTGGCTATTTACAAAGAATTTATGTAGTATGTATGAAGTATTACATAACATCATTCATAAGTCATCTTATTACAGTAATTATTGACATAGCATTTATGCAGTATTATAAAACATCATTCAGTATTACTCAGAAGTCATCATTAAAAACAAGAGTTATTGCGTGTAGCATCAAGCTGTTAGTGTTTGTATATGATATCATGCAAGTGACATAAGACATATTTAAAATGTAAGACATTCTAACTATTACTCAAGGCCTGTAGTCCAATAATACATAGACATAATGGAATTAATACATCAAAAAAATTTGCATTATATTTAGGACTAGAAATATATCTTAAACTGGTAGCATTATTTAGTTGCATACTGGTAATAGTTGGGACTGGTAATAATTTTTTTTTCTTGTGTGCTAGCAATGCATTGCATTGGGATCGATAGTCAATTGCTGGGGCACGAAAATATTTGCTTTTGACTTATTGGTGGAAATAAGGATTAATAACGTCATTCGTCATGAGTCAGCTGCAGCAAGGTTATGAAACAAGTAGAGTATATGTGATCACATTCATGAACGATAGACACAACTGGGTAAAAAAATGCAAATACTAGAACAGGTTTAATAACTATCTGCTGCCGCGTGGGATTAGCTGAGCGGTCTCCGGCGCTGTGCGGCTGGTCCCGGCGGAGGTTCGAGTCCTCCCTCTGGCATGGGTGTGTGTGTTTGTCCTTAGGATAATTTAGGTTAAGTAGTGTGTAAGCTTAGGGACTGATGACCTTAGCAGTTAAGTCCCATAAGATTTCACACACATTTGAACATTTTTGAACTAACTGCATGTAGCATATTAATATCATGAAAAGCTTCTCCTGGAAAAAATAAAAAACGGATTATTGACCTGAAAGAAAAAATGTATATTATGCTGAAAAGTAGTAAACTTAAAATGGTAATGGTAGGTAATGGTATGTACTCTAGCTGTCTTTCCCAAAACATTCAGTCATTATACTATGCGACATAAGGCATACTGTCAAAAGGAACTGCAACAAATACTTAAATAACTACATAGCATTTCTTAACTAACAGAAAATATATAAACTTCATCATTATCACGATCTGCAAAGAAAAAACTTCATTATTCATATTACCATATTCTTCATACAACTATTCATCATCATTTAATATCATCTGCAAAAAATAGACACTTCATTATTCATTATTCATATTACCATTTACTTCATACAACTATTCATTATCATTCATTATTTCATATATTATAGAGTTTCTTACTTCTAGCATATTTCATCACTAAAATTAACATGTGTCTTTCTGTCTGACAGCCTGTAATAATCGCCTCGTATTCTGAAAGAAAAATAATTAGTTAAGACTGCTATTACACAGTGTGTATAGTATAGTCTTGTTAATGCTTGTTAATTCTGATCCATTTACTCTTCATGACAAGGTATTGCATTTTCTTTCTTTCATTCTGATGGTAATATTTCCATTTCATAGTAAACCACTGTGGTTGTATAATTTATTTCTTTTACATGGTTTTGCTTTTACCTTACACTACAACGCTCAGGCACCGCCATCGCTCCCCACGACTGGCGCAGGCAACTTCTTACACACGACTCCTAGCTACTACTTACTCCTACTGCCACACAGTTCCTACTGCATACACACTGCTCTCTGGTCTGAGATTCTCTTATAGCTTACATATCGCAGGCAGTGTGTGAGCAGTCCATCGAAATTACATCTGCTCGAAAGTGCTAGTAAAAAATTCCTTAGTCGTGGACCTCTTACAATTTCTTTCCAGTTTTTGAAAACATTGGATACAAGTTACACATCACAAAAGACAGTGTACCGTTTTACATCTATAGTTATTGAATGTTTGGGAAAGTGAAAATGTACACTGAGTGTGCCGTATCAGAGTACAATTTAAATTTTAATGCTGGTAGAAAGTTACATTGTCATTTAGGGTAACTGCACACCAGTCTTAAAAAACAGTATTTTCCGTATGTAAATCATTCTGGGTAAACTTAGATCGTACCAGAAAGAAATGAGATGTTCAAAAGAAGTAAAAACAAATGTGTTAATTCAGTATTGTACGTTTTATTTTCAAGCATGAAGATATTTGTGTTCACTACCGTTGTTCAACTTCAACCACTGTTCCCAGACGCTCTCTTCACAGCCAATGCAATTAAAGGATAATCAGAAGCCTAACACTTTTATGAGGGTGGAAAGATAACTGAAATGCTAACTAGAAATCACAGAGGTAATAAAACTGTTACTTGTGGTACAAAATAATGCAATTAAATGTAGCAGCAGCCATATGAAACAAAAGTTGTAGATGTTACAAAGATACTCTGACTGGTAAAGAGTTACCGCAATCGACTGCAGTCATCTGAAACTTCACGAACTAAAGAGCAGCATCGAGCGAGCAGCGACGCCTGCTATGCCCAATAGGGGGCGATAAGTGACAGCTCCGCCCCGGCAGTGTACTGAGCTCTGCGTTAAAGCGCGTACAGAAAAATCCGCCCCAGCCACAAGGAAATCGTCTTTTCCCTCCCTGAGTAATTTTCTTGTGTTTTGGCACAGCTTCATTCAGTAAGCGCCAAAGTGTCGCTGTTAAAATTCCGAGAGCGTAGGTTCCTAGAAGTGTCAGCCAATATACACTCCTGGAAATTGAAATAAGAACACCGTGAATTCATTGTCCCAGGAAGGGGAAACTTTATTGACTCATTCCTGGGGTCAGATACATCACATGATCACACTGACAGAACCACAGGCACATAGACACAGGCAACAGAACATGCACAATGTCGGCACTAGTACAGTGTATATCCACCTTTCGCAGCAATGCAGGCTGCTGTTCTCCCATGGAGACGATCGTAGAGATGCTGGATGTAGTCCTGTGGAACGGCTTGCCATGCCATTTCCACCTGGCGCCTCAGTTGGACCAGCGTTCCTGCTGGACGTGCAGACCGCGTGAGACGACGCTTCATCCAGTCCCAAACATGCTCAATGGGGGACAGATCCGGAGATCTTGCTGGCCAGGGTAGTTGACTTACACCTTCTAGAGCACGTTGGGTGGCACGGGATACATGCGGACGTGCATTGTCCTGTTGGAACAGGAAGTTCCCTTGCCGGTCTAGGAATGGTAGAACGATGGGTTCGATGACGGTTTGGATGTACCGTGCACTATTCAGTGTCCCCTCGACGATCACCAGTGGTGTACGGCCAGTGTAGGAGATCGCTCCCCACACCATGATGCCGGGTGTTGGCCCTGTGTGCCTCGGTCGTATGCAGTCCTGATTGTGGCGCTCACCTGCACGGCGCCAAACACGCATACGACCATCATTGGCACCAAGGCAGAAGCGACTCTCATCGCTGAAGACGACACGTCTCCATTCGTCCCTCCATTCACGCCTGTCGCGACACCACTGGAGGCGGGCTGCACGATGTTGGGGCGTGAGCGGAAGACGGCCTAACGGTGTGCGGGACCGTAGCCCAGCTTCATGGAGACGGTTGCGAATGGTCCTCGCCGATACCCCAGGAGCAACAGTGTCCCTAATTTGCTGGGAAGTGGCGGTGCGGTCCCCTACGGCACTGCGTAGGATCCTACGGTCTTGGCGTGCATCCGTGCGTCGCTGCGGTCCGGTCCCAGGTCGACAGGCACGTGCACCTTCCGCCGACCACTGGCGACAACATCGATGTACTGTGGAGACCTCACGCCCCACGTGTTGAGCAATTCGGCGGTACGTCCACCCGGCCTCCCGCATGCCTACTATACGCCCTCGCTCAAAGTCCGTCAACTGCACATACGGTTCACGTCCACGCTGTCGCGGCATGCTACCAGTGTTAAAAGACTGCGATGGAGCTCCGTATGCCACGGCAAACTGGCTGACACTGACGGCGGCGGTGCACAAATGCGCAGCTAGCGCCATTCGACGGCCAACACCGCGGTTCCTGGTGTGTCCGCTGTGCCGTGCGTGTGATCATTGCTTGTACAGCCCTCTCGCAGTGTCCGGAGCAAGTATGGTGGGTCTGACACACCGGTGTCAATGTGTTCTTTTTTCCATTTCCAGCAGTGTATTACTGTCTGCAACGCATATCTCCCCAGAAGACTGCGGAGGTAAAATTTGGGAGTTCAAATGCTATTCATCTTAAGGACCGGAGGTAACAGTTGTGAGGATAATTGTTATAATCAATTCATCATAGGCGTACAACGACTAACGTAAGGAACGTAAAACTCAGCAACGCATTTCGGGAGTCAAGCTCCTATTATCATCTGGCTGTCTGTTTTACCCCTAAATCAAATTGCACTTAAAAAGCACACAAAGTCATAAAATAGAAACAAATAAATTTATTCGGACGTAAGGTACTCGTCTAACTGTAAAAACGGCTCGACATACCCGAAGAACTTGAAATAGCAATACACCGAGATAGACCAGATAATGCAGGCCTACTCCTACTTAATGCACAAACGGGTGTTAGTGTAATGCTTTCTTCAATGGTTTTCTAGTTCTTTTTTAACACTTTGCCGTCCCCACGTCTCTACAAATTTATTCGCTTGGCGCCGGCAGCGCTAATGCCGATTACTTGGCTTGTCGCCGGCCGCTTGTCACCTTTCCGTTGATGACAGGGTTGAAACGCATTGACTTTTGCAGGCATTAATTTTCCGGAAATCCTCTACTTTGCAGTACCGTTCCACAAACTCGAATATTCTTTTCAAGTAACATATCTGCAAGTTCTACACTGTTATAATAATTATCCGTGTAGATGTGATGCCACTTTCTATCAGAAGGTGTCAGTAGTTCCATCACTGTTCTTGCTAAAGGCTGTCCAGCGCCGGAATATATCTCGAATGAGGAAAAGTATCCCGCACACGAATCACACAGCATCCGAATGAGTATGCCGTATTTCGTTATTTTCGACGGATTGTAAACTTTAAAATTTAAACGTCCACGCCACGGTATCATTCCTCCATCAATTTAAATGTTTTGACTTAGATTAAACGTTTCTTTAAACTTTTTGGAGAAATAATCAATTACGGATTGCACTTTGACAAGCCGATCGGCATGATCCGATTTATTGTTGTTGTCGGAAAAATGTAAAAACGATAATATTTGTCTGAATCGGTTTCGGGATGTCGTTTTGCGAAATATCGGTGTGTCTATCAACGGATTCGTTGACCAATAATCATCGATCCTTAGTTTTTTTTTTAATTCCCGTAAGGCTAGAAAGGCCAAACCATTTTCTAAGTTCGGGTTCTGTAAGGTTGACAAATTTGGCATTTTTTAAATCCAGTTTCCTTCTATTGCAATTTTAACCGTAGCACTTGTTGGTTTCGCTGCTAATGTATTAAAATAGATCGTTCCCAATATATAATTCTACGATATCCTCGACGCTCTGTGCATCTTTTGGCAATATCGATCCTCGGTAAATCAAGAGAGGAGGAGGAGATTTAGTGTTTAACGTCCCGTCGACAACGAGGTCAGTAGAGACGGAGCGCAAGCTCGGGTTAGGGAAGGATGGGGAAGGAAATCGGCCGTGCCCTTTCAAAGGATCCATCCCGGCATTTGCCTGAAGCGATTTAGGGAAATCACGGAAAACCTAAATCAGGATGGCCGGAGACGGGATTGAACCGTCGTCCTCCCGAATGCGAGTCCAGTGTGGTAAATCAAAGTCTGACCTCTGTGCATTGTCTTCTTCGTCTGATTCAACCAAATCAGTTGGCAACTGCAGCGTTCGCCGAATTCTCCTTGGACGTATTTCACTATTTTCCTTCGATTCTGCTTCACTTTCATTTTCTGGTATCCAGTGTCTTCTTCCCAATCGGCCAAGTTGTCCGGAACGCCAGACGAGACGTCCGCGTATTCATCGTAAATAACCCTATTGTCTCTTTCGTACGCAGCGATGAAAGGGCACAAGTACTTATAAAAACAAAAAAAACTTGTTGACGTGTGTAACTTATTGTTACCTAAACAAAACACCAGCACAGTGCAAAAGATACTAAACTGCAGTCGCCGGCCACTGAGCGATACTTTGCACACGACACCACTGCGGCGTCGCCGGCCGTTGACCGCTATTTCGCGCACGATACCACTGTGGTGATGCCGGACGGCGTAGTGTTAACATTTGTATATGTGAGCAGTTTGGCTAGATAACCATTGGTATGTTAGCTCTTCGGGTCTCTTGTAACGTCTCTGGAATGCGACTGAGCGTATGTTTGCTCAGTGCAGTATGTTCGGAGCCGCGCGCGTGTTTACTGAACTAGCGGGTGCACGTGATGGCAGGTGGTGGTACTTGTAACTGACGTAACTGATGTTACGGTAAAACCGCACCGACCAGAATTGCACCGCAGCAGAGTGGCGCGTCACGACGCGAGCAAATATACAGGGTTATTACAAATGATTGAAGCGATTTCACAGCTCTACAATAACTTTATTATTTGAGATATTTTCACAATGCTTTGCACACACATACAAAAACTCAAAAAGTTTCTTTTAGGCATTCACAAATGTTCGATATGTGCTCCTTTAGTGATTCGGCAGACATCAAGCCGATAATCAAGTTCCTCCCACACTCGGCGCAGCATGTCCCCATCAATGAGTTCGAAAGCATCGTTGATGCGAGCTCGCAGTTCTGGCACGTTTCTTGGTAGAGGAGGTGTAATCACTGAATCTTTCACATAACCCCACAGAAAGAAATCGCATGGGGTTAAGTCGGGAGAGCGTGGAGGCCATGACATTAATTGCTGATCATGATCTCCACCACGACCGATCCATCGGTTTTCCAATCTCCTGTTTAAGAAATTCTGAACTTCATGATGGAAATGCGGTGGAGCACCATCCTGTTGAAAGATGAAGTCGGCGCTGTCGGTCTCCAGTTGTGGCATGAGCCAATTTTCCGCGGGCTACGCGTGAAAGTTGCCCGCGCGCGATCTTCGCCCACTGCAGGCCGACCCGTTGATTTCCCCTTACAGAGGCATCCAGAAGCTTTAAACTGCGCATACCATCGCCGAATGGAGTTAGCAGTTGGTGGATCTTTGTTGAACGTCGTCCTGAAGTGTCGTTGCACTGTTATGACTGACTGATGTGAGTGCATTTCAAGCACGACATACGCTTTCTCGGCTCCTGTCGCCATTTTGTCTCACTGCGCTCTCGAGCGCTCTGACGGCAGAAACATGAAGTGCGGCTTCAGCCGAACAAAACTTTATGAGTTTTTCTACGTATCTGTAGTGTGTCGTGACCATATGTCAATGAATGGAGCTACAGTGAATTTATGAAATCGCTTCAATCATTTGTAATAGCCCTGTATTTGTATGAAATCTATGGGACAGAGGAACTGGCGGTGCAGCTCTGCGAGGCAGATTTCACCAACTGGCCGACTGTGACGCGGCGTCGCGTAGTGGCGTTGTTGTTAGTGCGGTAAAGCAAGTCTCGTGGCACTGCATGTCATTCACAAAACAAAAAAAAAGTGTGTGAAATCTTAAGGGACTTAACTGCGAAGGTCATCAGTCCCTAAGCTTACACACTACTTAACCTAAATTATCCTAAGGACAAACACACCCACCCATGCCCGACGGAGGACTCGAACCTCCGCCGGGACCAGCCGCACAGTCCATGACTGCAGCGGCTAATCCCGCGCGGCATGGCATTCAGACAGTACCTCTTTGAAGTGCGAAAAGAAAGTTTGTTTACCAAAATGGGGTTATACGAGGAAAAGTTAATTGCATGTACGAGGGCCGTTCAGAAAGTAACCTCCGGTTGATTTAAAAAAATACACCAAGTTAAATAAAAATATTTTAATATATACATCTTACAACTACATCTTTGCACTATTTTTCTACATAGTCTCCATAGCGATTGAGGCACTTCTCGTATCTCTTCACAAGCTTTGAAATTCCTTCTGCATAAAAATCACCCGCTTGTGCCTGGAGCCAGCCTGTGACCGCATCTTTGAGCTCTTCGTCGTCATCAAACCGCTGTGACCCGAGCCATTTCTTCAAATGCATGAAGAGGTGATAATCACTTGGCGCCAGGTCTGGGCTGTAAGGTGGATGGTTGATAACGTCCCACTTGAAGGACTCAAGAAGGGCCGTTGTTCTGCGAGCAGAGTGAGGACGGGCGTTATCGTGCAAAGAAACGATACCGGAAGTCGGCATACCACGGCGTTTGTTCTGTATAGCCCGTCGTAACTTTTTTATTGTTTCACAGTACACGTCTTGATTAATGGTCGTACCACGTTCCATGAATTCAACCAACAACACCCCTTTGGCATCCCAAAACACCGTTGCCATCAGTTTTCTGGCAGAAAAATCTTGCGAGGCTTTTCTTGGTTTGGTAGGCGAATTTGAATGTGCCCACATCTTTGATTGTTCTTTTGTCTCAGGGTTCACGTACTTAATCCAGGTTTCGTCACCGGTCACGATTCTGTTTAACAATGGTTCTCCTTCGTCCTCATAACGTGACAGAAAGTCTAATGCAGAGGCCATTCTTTGAGTTTTGTGGTGGTCGGTAAGAATTTTGGGCACCCATCGTGCACAGAACTTACGGTAACCCAATCTTGCTGTCACTATCTCGTACAAGAGAGTCTTAGAAATCTGTGTAAAACCAGTAGACAACTCCGACATTGAGAAACGTCGATTTTCACGAACTTTTGCATCAACTGTCTGAACGAGTTCGTCAGATACCAATGATGGTCTACCACTCCTCTCTTCATCATGAACGTTTTCTCGTCCACTTTTAAATAAACGTACCCATTCACGGACAACTCCTTCACTCATAACTCTTGGTCTGTACACGGCACAAAGCTCACGATGAATAGCTGCTGCAGAATATCCTTTGGCTGTAAAAAACCTTATGACAGCACGCACTTCACATTTGGCGGGGTTTTCTATTGCAGCACACATTTCAAACTGCCACAAAAACTAAACTAGCGCAGGTACGACGTTCACTCGACCACGGCTTGATGCCGACTGACCTGTTGAGTGCGTGAACGCACAGATGGCGTCGCTACTCCCCCCACAACCCGCACTGTGACCGATCGGAGGTTACTTTCTGAACCGCCCTCGTATAAGTGGCTTTGAGTTATATGACCGTCAAAATGTACAACATACACAGTGTTCCCGTAGTAGCGTGCAAAAATTTAACAGGACATAGAGGATACTCCACTGAACAATCTGAGATACGGAATTTGGAGTCGGAGAAGCCAGCTTAAGGAGACATGGAAGTAAACTTGTACACCGCTTTGTCTAGCATTAGTGTTTTCCAGCTTATTTACAGCTAACATGCGTACAGGTTTACATGTACTGTGCTGTTTATTTGCATGTACAATCTTTATTCCCTGCAAGGAAATAAAGAGGACGAGTCTGATTACTAGGCAGTCATGGTGCAGGTTTTGTTTTTACTTTACTTGTCCATAAGTGGCTCTGTTGTATCGTATTTACATTGTCCTATGACGTGCTATGAATCAACGGCAGACCCAATCATTACTCAGTGTTATTCAGACATACAGTACAATACAATGAAGCAGGTCGGTGGATTGGAAGGGGAGGGCCTATTCCATGGCCTGCGAGGTCATCTAACCTGAATCCCCTTGTTTATTTCCTACGGGGATATATAGTGTACGTGGTAGGGGGAGAGGGGGAAAGTGGATTTGGAGACGGAATTAGTTGCCAGAATAGCAACTGTCAGTGATGCGATTTGAACCACACCGTGGATATTTGCAGGGTGCGTCAGAATCTTGTTGACCTATGTCATGCTTGCATTGAGGTTGACGGCCGTAAGATACAGTAAAAATGGTACGTTCATTGTGTGAATGATGGTATTTTCAGTTAAGTGCAACTAATGTAAATAAACAGGTACACAGTTATGTGCTTTTATTCCTATTACCTTATTAAACTGGCTTCTCCGACCCTAGGTTCTCTATCTCAGATTGTCCAGTGGAGCAACCTCTATGTCTTGTTAAATTTTTGCACGTTCTTAAGGAAACACCCTGTATATATAGGACCAGAAGAAGCAAAATTTGGAAAGAAATTGCGAAAGAAATTTGAATAAACGTATGATTACCTACAAATAACAATTTGTTTATTTGTGAAACTTTAAATTAGGTCTTCGTTTTTTACTATCACGTTTTTTACTAGTCACTCTTTTTTGTGGCTCATTATGCTTAAATGGAAAAGAAAGAAAAGAGAAAGCACACGTTTGTAATATTATGGGAACTGGATATACACCTGTTCTCCTTTTCTACCTTGTCTCTGTCCATTTTACCCTCATTCTTTCTCTGTCCATATCCTCCCCCTCCTACCTCTCTCTTCGTCATCTCCCCCCGCTCTCTCTGTCCAGTTTGCCCTCTTCTGTTCTATCTCCTCCTGCCCCCTATCTCTCCCTCTCTCTTGGCCCGTCTCTCCCTCAACCTTTCCCTGTCCATCTTCTCTCCCCCCCTTCTCTCTCCCTCCTTCTCTTTCTGCCCCCTCTCTTTGTGCAGGTGGCGCTGGACTCGCATTCCGTTCAAACCTACATCCGGACATCCTGATTTTTCGGTGATTTCCGTAAAATCGCCTCAGGCGAATGCCGGGATGGTTCCTTCAAAAGGACACTGCCGACTTCCTTCCCCATCCTTCCCTAATTCGATGGGGCCGATGACCTCACTGCTTGGTCTCTTCCCCCAAATCAACCAACCAACCCTCTCTCTGTCCACCTCCGCCTTCCCGTTCTCTATGTGCATTCCCCCCACCCCTCTGTCCATCTCACCTTCCCGCCTCTCTCTGACCCTCAACCTTGTTTATTGTTATTGCAAAATGTCTAAACATTTATTAAAATAATGCGTAAAAATTTGAAGTATATTAGAAAGATACATTTCGAGGTTTTTTGTAACAATATTTTCCCTTTACATGTTGCATATATATTTATATATCATACGTATTAAAAATATAAATATATTAAAGAAGTAGGTACCTAAAAACACGCCTAAATTACAATTCAACGGTGTGTGAAACTTTCAAAGCAATCGGTCAAGAATTTTCGTAGATTAACGATATTGAACAAATGGATATTTACATTTTTATTTAGATAGATGACTACGTGCTTACTATTACATTTTTACTACTTATTTTATCTTTGACGACATCCCCTGTTTGTCATGTTCTTTTGCCAGACCAAACTACTAGCGGGGAACTGAAATAATCCCATACCTGGATAGCATTATTCACAAAATTGCCTCCTATATGAAGAGGGTGTCGATACTGTATCTCTTCAGTCTCTTCATTGTCAAACAACACTGTACTGAGTCTGAGAACATAGTGCAAGACAAAAGTGGCAAGAATCACGCTCTCTATATGTTCCAGACTGAAACAGATCTTGCGTCAGTAAATCCTAAATTTTTGGCACAATGTAACAAAAGCGTTTTCTGTAACTCTTCCCACTCTGTTATGTCTGTAACCGTCTACTTTTTTCGATTGGTCATCAAACTGTGATCGAGGATAAGGTCTCACGAAATAGGTTATTAATGGAAAAGCTTCGTCTCCGAGAATCCTCGTGCCCGGAAATTCTTTTGGGCCTCGTATATTCAAGGTATTTGTTTCCAGTATTGTTGCTAAATCTGACCGTGAAAAGATCCTCGCATCGCTATTCTTCCCTAGATCACCAACGCTGGCATACGTATATTTATAGTCAAAATGGTTCAAACGGCTCTGAGCACTATGGGACTTAACATCTATGGTCATAAGTCCCCTAGAACTTAGAACTACTTAAACCTAACTAACCTAAGGACATCACACAACACCCAGCCATCACGAGGCAGAGAAAATCCCTGACCCCGCCGGGAATCGAACCCGGGAACCCGGGCGTGGCAAGCGAGAACGCTACCGCACGACCACGAGATGCGGGCTATTTATAGTCTTCTGGCTCACACAACAAAGACATTATTGTCATATCGATGTCACTTTCGCCCATTTTGCTTCGAGGTTTCCGAACGACTTAGATACAAAACTTGCAAAGTATTGTTGTGCTGCTGCAGTTCAAATGCGATAAATAGAGTCGCACCGTGCTGCACGGCTATGCTGCAGTGTAGTTCCACTCACAAGGGAACCTCCAGATTGCGACCCTCCAACCCCCCCTCCCACCCCTCCGAGTTTAATGATAAGATGGCCCAGTGAACAGCCCGTCAACAACTGGACACAGATCAAGCATAAAAACGGGAAAAAGGCGTACAAAATTGTGGAAAAAGAAGCAAAATCGGAACAGTTAACAGTCCAAGCCCAAGATAATACTGATCATGCCGTTGTAATAGGGGGTGGCTTCAACTTGCCATGTTATGGCATCAAAACTGGTGCCAGAGACAGGGAATCATGTGGCATTGTTCTGGGTGTCTTGTCCGAAAATTAGCTTGAGCAGATAGTTAGAGAACCAACTCGTGAGGGTTACATCTTAGACATCCTGGCAACAAACAGACCTGAAATTACCGAATCAGTTAACATAGAGGAAGGTATCAGTGATCATAAGGCTATGGCATCATCTATGACAACGGGCCCTACAAGGAATGTTAAGAAAGGTAGGAAGATATATTTGCTCAGCAAGGGTGACAGGATACAAATTTCAGAATATCTCAGCAGTCAGCATCAAATATTCGGCGATGAGGACAAAGATGTGAACAACAAATGGAAAAAATTCAAATGCGTTGTTCAATATGCCCTAGTCAAGTATGTCGGGAGTAACGTTATAAGGGATGGGAAAGATCCACCATGGTTTAATAGCCGTGTTAGAGAAGCGCTACGCAAACAAAGAGCACTTTTTCTCAGATTCAAGAAAAGTAAAAACCTAGCCGACAAACAAAGCTGAACGAAGCGAAAATGAGAGTAAGGTGAGCAATGAGAGAAGCGTTCAACGATGTCTAAAGTAAGATGTTGTCAACCGACCTAAGTAAAAACCTTAGAGATTTTGGTCGTTTGTAAAATCAGTAAGTGGGTCAAAATCATCTATTCATTCCCTCAGCGACCACACCGGCACCGAAACGGAAGATAATAGAGAGAAGGCCGAAATATTGAATTTGGTCTTCCAAAGTTGTTTCACGACGGAAGATCGTAACACCATCCCTCCTTTCAATCGTCGTGCGAACGTCGAAATGGCAGATATTGAGATAACCTATCGCGGACTTGAAAAGCAGCTACACTCGCTTAGTAGTGGAAAGGTTTAAGGACCAGATTAGATACCTATAACATTCTATAAAGATTATGCGAAAGAACTTGCTCCCTTTCTATCAGTAATTTATCGTAGATCGCTTGAGCAACGAAAGGTACCTAACGACTGGAAAAGAGTGCAGGTCATTCCCGTTTTTCAGAAAGGCAGTAAGACAGATTCACACAATTATAGACCTATACCGTTGACGTCAATCTGTTGTAGAATTATGGAACATGTTTTATACTCAAGAGTTATGACGTTCTTGAAAAATGAACAGCTCCTGTATAGAAAACAACATCGATAACGCAAACAGAGATCCAGTGAAACAGCTCGCACTGTTCCTCCACGAGACACACAGCGCAATGGACAACGGCGTTCAGGTTGATGCCGTTTTCCTTGGTTTCGGTAAGACATTAGACATTTCCCGCATTGTCGTTTAATGAAAAAAATACGAGCTTACGGAGTATCGGAGCAGACCTGCGATTGGATTCAAGACTTTCTTGCAGATAGAACTCAACACGTCGCTCTTAACGGAACAAAATCGGCAGATGTAAAGGTAATATCCGGATTACCACAGGGAATTGTGATAGGACCGTTGCTGTTCACATTATATATAAATGAACTAGTAGAAAACGTCGGATGCTCTTTAAGGCTATTCGCAGATGATACAGTTGTTTATACCAAAGTAGCAACGCCATAAGATAGTAAGAATTTGCAGAACGACATTCAGAGAATTGATGAATGGTGCACACTCTGACAGTTGATTCTGAACGTAAATAAATGTAACATATTGCGCATTCATAGGAAAAGAAATTCAGCTACACTACTGACGACAAACAGCTGGAGACAGGGCCTGCCGTAAAATATCTAGACGTAACTATCCACAGCGCAGCGACCTTAAGTGGAATGACCATGTTAAAGAGATAGTGGGAAAGAAAACACAACACTCAGATTCACCGGAAGGATCTTAAGGAACTGTAAGTCTCGGTCCAGCACACAGTTTTAATCTGCCAGGAAGTTTCATATTAGCGCACACTCCGCTGCAGAGTGAAAATCTCATTCTGAAAACATCACCCAGGCTGTGGCTAAGCCATGTCTCCGCAATATCTTTTCTTTCAGGAGTGCTAGTTCTGCAGGTTTCGCAGGATAGCTTCTGCAAAGTTTGGAAGGTAGGAGACGAGGTACTGGCAGAAGTAAATCTGTGAGGACGGGGCGTGAGTCGTGCTTAGGTGGCTCAGATGGTAAAGCACTTGCCCACGAAAGGCAAATGTCCGGAGTTCGAGTCTCGGTCCGGCAAACAGTTTTAAACTGCCAGGAAGTTTCATGTCAGCGCACACTCCGCTGCAGAGTGAAAATCTCATTCTGGAACTGTAAGTCATTCACGAAAGAAGTGGCTTATAAGGCGCTTGTTCACCCGATTCTTGAGTATTACAGGGTGTTCCAAAAATGACCGGTATATTTGAAACGGCAATAAAAACTAAACGAGCAGCGATAGAAATACACCGTTTGTTGCAATATGCTTGGGACAACAGTACATTTTCAGGCGGACAAACTTTCGAAATTACAGTAGTTACAATTTTCAACAACAGATGGCGCTGCATGTGATGTGAAAGATATAGAAGACAACGCAGTCTGTGGGTGCGCCATTCTGTACGTCGTCTTTCTGCTGTAAGCGTGTGCTGTTCACAACGTGCAAGTGTGCTGTAGACAACATGGTTTATTCCTTAGAACAGAGGATTTTTCTGGTGTTGGAATTCCACCGCCTAGAACACAGTGTTGTTGCAACAAGACGAAGTTTTCAACGGAGGTTTAATGTAACCAAAGGACCGAAAAGCGATACAATAAAGGATCTGTTTGAAAAATTTCAACGGACTGGGAACGTGACGCATGAACGTGCTGGAAAGGTAGGGAGACCGCGTCAGGAACCACAGAGGGCAACGCGCAGCTAGTGCAGCAGGTGATCCAACAGCGGCCTCGGGTTTCCGTTCGCCGTGTTGCAGCTGCGGTCCAAATGACGCCAACGTCCACGTATCGTCTCATGCGCCAGAGTTTACACCTCTATCCATACAAAATTCAAACGCGGCAACCCCTCACCGCCGCTACCATTGCTGCACGAGAGACATTCGCTAACGATATAGTGCACAGGATTGATGACGGCGATATGCATGTGGGCAGCATTTGGTTTACTGATGAAGCTTATTTTTACCTGGACGGCTTCGTCAATAAACAGAACTGGCGCATATGGGGAACCGAAAAGCCCCATGTTGCAGTCCCATCATCCCTGCATCCTCAAAAAGTACTGGTCTGGGCCGCCATTTCTTCCAAAGGAATCATTGGCCCATTTTTCAGATGCGAAACGATTACTGCATCACGCTGTCTGGACATTCTTCGTGAATTTGTGGCGGTACAAACTGCCTTAGACGACACTGCGAACACCTCGTGGTTTATGCAAGATGGTGCCCGACCACATCGCACGGCCGACGTCTTTAATTTCCTGAATGAATATTTCGATGATCGTGTGATTGCTTTGGGCTATCCGAAACATACAGGAGGCGGCGTGGATTGGCCTCCCTATTCGCCAGACATGAACCCCTGTGACTTCTTTCTGTGAGGACACTTGAAAGACCAGGTGTACCGCCAGAATCCAGAAACAATTGAACAGCTGAAGCAGTACATCTCATCTGCATGTGAAGCCATTCCGCCAGACACGTTGTCAAAGGTTTCGGGTAATTTCATTCAGAGACTACGCCATATTATTGCTACGCATGGTGGATATGTGGAAAATATCGTACTATAGAGTTTCCCAGACCGCAGCGCCATCTGTTGTTGAAAATTGTAACTACTGTAATTTCGAAAGTTTGTCTGCCTGAAAATGTACTGTTGTCCCAAGCATATTGCAACAAACGTTGTATTTCTATCGCTGCTCGTTTAGTTTTTATTGCCGTTTCAAATATACCGGTCATTTTTGAAACACCCTGTATGATCCCTACCAGGTACGACTGATAGAGAAGATCCAACGAAGAGCGGCGCGTTTAACCACGGGATCGTTTAGCTAGCGAGAGAGCGTTACGGAGATGCTAAGCACTGGCAGACGTTACAAGAGAGACGTTGTGCATCACGGAGAGATTTACTAGTGAAATTTGGGGAGAGAACTTTTTAGGAGGAGTCAGAAAACATATTACTTCCCCCACATACACGTAACGTATTGACCATGAGGAGAAAATACGAGAAAATAGAGCCAATACAGAGGCTCAACGACAATCATTCTTACCCCGAACTACTCGCGAGTAGAACAGGGTTGGAGAAATCAGATAGTGGTACCGAAAGTACCTCCGCCACACAGCATTAGGTGGCTTGCGGAGTATGATATAGATGAGATCGAGGAAATTTGAATAACCCCAGCGTCGTGGTTATGTCGTCACGGTGTTGGCCGACAAAGGGGGAGATCCGTGTTCAACTCTCCCTCGTGCCCATTTTTTTTTTTTTTCACGAAATTATGAGCTGTCCTCCCGGTCACTGACGCGTCTGTTCGCTGTATTTAAACTTTTGTCCGTGTCGTGGTGTAACATCTGTTTGCAACATCGAAGTGTAAGGAGGTGAACTTCAGACGTACTTACCTTCTACTTGTTCTACACAAGTACAACATTTTACGACTGTTACATTCCGTTTAGGAAGTTTTGACTTTTGAATTCCTTTGCTGCAACCTAATTTACACCCGTTTGAGAGGTCAACGCGGCATCTCGCCTGCTCTTACTGATCGTCACATTCACCGGTAATATATTATTACCATATGAATCATATTCTGTAACCATTGTGTTGTAAGACAACAGAAGGAGAACAAACACAACAATCACTTGACGTAAAGTTCACAATATTGTGAAAAAAAGGGCACCTGTGAGATTTCAACACGAATCTCCCGCTTTGCAGTCCAACGCCGTGTCCACACAACCACGACGCCATGATTATTGCAATTCACTCGATGTTGCACATTTTGTGCTTGGGCGTTTCATTGTTTCTATATTTTGCTTCTTTTCCACAGTTCAGTACACCTTCTTCCTATTTTCATGCTTGATTTGTGTTCAGTTTCTGAGGGGCTATGGCCGGCCCTGTGGCCGAACGGTTCTAGGCGCTTCAGTCCGGAACCGCGCTACTGCTACTGTCGCAGGTTCGAATCCTGCCTCGGGCTTGGATGTGTGTGATGTCTTTAGGTTTAAGTACTTCTAAGTCTATGGGACTGATGACCTCAGATGTTAAGTCCCATAGTGCTTAGAGCCATTTGAACCATTTTTTTTCTGAGGGGCTATCAACTGGGCCATTTTACCATTAAATCTGACGAGGGTGCGATGGGATCTGCCCTTGTCAGTACGGTCTTACCTTTACCGCTACCTGATAGGAACGCTTTTGTGGACTGGCGGTATTATGGCAAAGTCGAACAGAGAATCTAGTGTTGCCGGTTTTAAAGTAAGACGCGGACTTTGTCCGAATATTTTAATTTGTTTTTATTTTATGACGCTGTGTGCTTTTTAAGTGCCTGTTTATGTAGGGTTAACACAGACAGCAAGAAGGTAGAAGCTTGACTCCGGAAACGCGCTGCTGAGGATTACGTTCCTAGCATTAGTGGATGTATGTTAAATTAATTATAACGAAAATTGCAGAGTGTCGAGCTCGCACTGAGGCCTAAGCCGTCCTCACGTGGGACGTGCTTCTCATCTTGAAGCAGGTCAAACTTGGCTACCACTGTGGTTGGTGCACGCCCGGAAACGTGCTCCTCATAGCGGATTGCGATCGCAGCGCTCTCCAGTGGCAGTCTGGGCTGTATCTGACGAGCAGGCCACACAGTTCATTTAAGAAAATAGATGCGCATAGAGTAGCGACACTCGTCTATTAAAAAACATATTTTCTAGCCATGTTGTCCTGTCCGTAGTATACGTAAATGTAAACTTCGATGTCAATGATCAAGATATAAGGCAAAAAGAAAAGTTCGTGTTTTTCACGAAAGACATCAGCTTTTATTACGAATAGTGTAATACAAATTTACAATAGTCTTCCACGTACGATAAATATTATTTCATCATTCACTGCTTCTATCCAGTAGCAGAATTTTTATAATGAAATACAAGTCAATTGAACAATGAATTGCAAAATATCCCCGCGCCTGAATGAAGAGCGCTCTTATCTATTCAGAGCAACGAATATTGCATAACACACTCGTGTTAAAATAATTAGAAAGTTCCACACGCCTCTATACACTAAAATACATCTAACACTTTATGTCTATGTGTTTAATCTTACGATATCCTGAGGGCTTTAACCATTGACACGTTGTTAATTGACATTCAGTTGGAACAAATCGTAACAAAAAGCCACCTCTTTTTACAAATTTTAAATGCACTGGTGCTTCGAAACGGCTTACCTTCACAGCACAGAGGTTATAATACGAAAAGTTTTAACAAACGATATGTCGTTTTCCATAACAACAGTATGAGATTGTGGGTCCGCCTTGATGCAAAACATTTATTTATTCCCCCAAACTAGTTTCAGCGACAAATATCGTCATCATCAGTGCGTTCTTTATTTCTAAAACATGCTGAAATAGCATACTTATAAAACGTTATTCTATGTGTACTGTATTGTTCCAAATATTTTTTCTACGAATAATTTCGTAGTACCTTATTTACCGTACGTCACAGCATGATTTTACGATTGTTTCCGCTGTTTCCGGCATATTTTCTGCGTTTGTTCTTTTTCTTGTCGTTTTTCTCGGCGTACCTCATGTCATCTGCAACTGCGTGAATGGCTGCTAGTAAATAAATACAAAAACATGAACTTATGCATGTCAGCGTTACACAGTTGGGAAACCGGTGTGCTGTGGATACAATTGTGGTGTGCTAAGTTGTTACTTGGTTTGTCATGCACTCACGATCGTTGGACGGCTTGCAACTACCTACAGACGCAGAAAACCGACTTTCGCACCTGTTCATGATCCAAAAGGTTACGCCGTCTTGCTGTCCGCGTGTGTCGCAAGAAATGTATCGCATTTTGCGAGAAAGTTATGAAAATTGTAGCTGGACTTTCGACGACTTCTTTCCCTTATTTATGTCACTTTGCGTGAATCGGGGGAAGGGGGGGGGGTGATTGTGTGTGTGTGTGTGTGTGTGTGAGTGTGTGTGTGTGTGTGTGTGTGTGTGTGTGCGTGTGTGTGTCTGTTTTGCTGTATTGTATCCTGTGTCAGTTCTCTTACAGTGGTAAGGAGTGTGTTGTTGCAAACTGTGGTGATTTCATTTATTACGTTTTTTCCTTCCACTATAGCCTTTTGTATGTAATAATTTTGTTGCACTGTTAATTTTCGCTATAAGCCGTTATGTGTTTCAGGACGTGAAGAGCACTTTCGATATTAGTGGGGTTGTGACCTTTTTTTTTTTTTTAATTAGGTGTTCTGAGAAAGTGGAATGTGTGTTGTCACTGTTTAGAGCTCTCATGTATTCTGTGTAGCTTGTTCGGAAATTTCTGCTTGTTTGTCCTAAGTATTGGCCTGACACACTTATATGTGAGTTGGTGTATTCCGGCAGTGCTTAATTCGTCGATGGTTCTTTTGTCTGGTCTTAGCTAATGCGAAGTGGCTGCATAAAAAGAAGGTGAAGAAATCTAAAAAGAAATGATTGTCAGAAGGACTGACTCAGCGTAAATAAGTCAAAACAACCTACAGTGACATTAAAAACAAGGGTGATAACATTAAGATTGCAATGGGAATTCCACTGTTAAATGCACAGGTGAGAGCGTGTAGGTGTAAAGAGTATATTAAAGGTCTCAATGAGGTGATGGACTTGTCTAATGTGACTGAAGAAGATACAGGAGTTGATGGGGAAGAGGTAAGAGATCCAGTATTAGAATCTGAAATTAAAAGAGCATTGGAAGACTTATCATCAAATAAGGCAGAAGGGATAGATAACATTCCATCAGAATTTGTAACATCACTGAGGAAAGTGGCAACAAAGGACTATTCACGCTGGTATGTAGAATGTTTGAGTCTGGCGACATACCATCTGACTTTCGGAAAAATATCATCCACACAATTCCGAAGACTGCAAGAGCTGACAAGTGCCAGAATTATCACACAATCAGCTTATCACCTCATGCATGAAAATTGCTGACAAGAACAATACACAGAAGAATGGAAAAGAATATTGAGGATGTCCTAGATGACGATCAGTTTGGCTTTAGGGAAGAGAGGCAATTCTGACGTTGCTGTTAATAATGGAAGCAAGACTAAACAAAAATCTAGACACGTTCATAGGTGTGTCGACCTGGAAAAATCGTTCGATGTCAGATGGTGCAAGATGTTCGAAATTCTGAGAAAAATAGGGGTAAGATATAGGGCGAGGCGGGAAATCTACAACCTGTGCAAGAGCGAAGAGGGAATAATAAGAGTGGACGATCAAGAACGAGTGCTCGGATTCAAAAGGTTGTAAAACAGGGACGTCGTCTTTGACCTCTACTGTTGAGTCTATACATCGAAGAGGCAATGATGAAATAAAAGAAAGGTTCAAGAGAGGAATTAAAATTCAAGGTGAAATGATATCAGTGATAAGATTCGATGAAGACACTGCTATCCTGAGTAAAATGTTGGTGAATTACAAGGTTTGCTACTGAGTGCAGAATATGGACTGAGAATAAATCGAAGTAAATCGGAAGTAATGAGAAGCAGAAATAAGAACAGCGAGAAACTGAACATTAGGATTAATGGTCACGAAGTAGATGAAGTTGAGGTGTTCTGTTAACTAGGCGGTAAAATAACCCATGGCGGACGGAGCAAGGAGGGTATCAAAAGCAGATTAGCTCTGCGAGAAAATGAATTTCTGGCCCAAAGAAGTCTACTAGAAGTAAACCTAGGCTTCAATTTGAGGAAGAAATTTCTTAGAATGTCCATTTGTAGCATAGCATTGTATGGCAGTGAAACATGGACTGTGGGAAAACCGGAACAGAATAAAATCTAACCATTTGTGATGTGTGCTACGGACGAATGTTGAAAATTGGGTGGATTGTTAACGTAAGGAATGAGGACGTTCTGGACAGAATGGGAGAGGAAAGGAATATGTGGAAAACACTGACAAGAAGTAGGGACAGAATGGTAGGCTATGTGCTAAGATATCAGGGAGTAACTTCCATGGTACTAGAGGGAGCTATAGAGGGTACAACCTATAGAGGGCACAACCTTTTTATTTCAGTCCTAATCGACTTGTATTTCTGTATTCCTGAATTTCCCTGAACGTCTTCGTACTTCCTTCTTTCATCGATCAACTGATATATTTTTCTGTTACCCGTGCTTTCTTCACAGCTACCTTCTTTGTACCAATATTTTTCTTTGCAACTTCTGTGATTTCCCTTTTTAGAGATGTCCATTCATCTTCAACTGAACTGCCAACTGAGCTATTCCTTATCGCTGTATCTATAGTCTCAGAGAAGTGTTCTTCATGATTCCTTAATATCTCCGTATCCCATTTGTTTGCGTTTTGATTCTTCCTCAGTAGTCTCCTAATCCTTCCGTGGTTGCTGGGACACCTTTGTCCCCTAATTTTGGGCCTTATTTAAAACACTGGGAAGCGAGTTGCCAATTTCTGCGCAGTTCTGCCATCTGTTAGCAGCTCTTCTGAACTCGGAAAAAAATCGCCGGCCGCGGTGGTCTAGCGGTTCTGGCGCTGCAGTCCGGAACCGCGGGACTGCTACGGTCGCAGGTTCGAATCCTGCCTCGGGCATGGGTGTGTGTGATGTCCTTAGGTTAGTTAGGTTTAAGTAGTTCTAAGTTCTAGGGGACTTATGACCTAAGATGTTGAGTCCCATAGTGCTCAGAGCCGTTTTGAAAAAAATCGAGGCTCTGAAATTCTCAGTCTATAGAAGGCTGTTACTGTTGCAGTGCGTTGTCGCGTGAGTTTCCGCGCCAAAACTTCAATTTCTTGTGTTTCGAGACAGTTTTCGACGTGTTCTGCCTACTAAAAATGTCCGAAGTAAGTATTTTTGCTATATTCAATTTCTTAGATATTTACAAATGACAACTACATTTTCTAAAACGTATTTTACTTCTAAAATATTTTTTTGCGTAGTTACAATTAGTGGGACACATGTGTCCCAGTAACCATAGTGTGACCCTATATTCCTTTATGTTAGGATGTTGTAGGACTTATATTTCACAGAAACAGCTTTTTTCTGTAACATTTTGTGCTAGCAAAAGTACGGTATGTGGTTTAGAACTAAGACACGTTATTGTTACTTTATACAGAAGCTGCGAGACAGCGAGATCCTGAATTTTTTATTTTCACTGCCTGATAATCCAGAAGAATCGAACATGATTATGATGATCTAGAGGAGGTTTTTTCATCTCATGAACATTTGTCTACTCTAAGCACACCATTAGAAACATGGACTCACAATTATATGGAACAGATTGTCAATAACGATGTGCAACTATATTCGTTGATAGATGAAAACAGCAGTGTTGTGAGTGAAAGTGGAGTGAAGTTTGAGCAAGATGATGAAACTGGTGAATTTACAGATTCTCATTGGGCTAATGATGTAACTCACTTTGAGGAACTAAATTTATCCTCAGTGTTCGATTCAAAACCAACAGTAAACTTTGCTTTGGCAGACAATGAACTTGTGTATTTTGTAAAAATTATTAGTCGATTCGATGATGCAACAGATCTGCTTTCAAACAAATTTGTATGCCAAACAGAAGAATAGTGCACAGTGAAGGGAACTCACAGTTCAGGAACTAAAAGCTTTTCTGGGTATGATCATAGTAATAGGTATTCATCAATTACCTGAAGCAGCCAGTTACTGGAGCTCAGACCCATATCTAAATGTAAATGCAGTATCGAATGTTATGACACTTGCTCGCTATAAGAAAATAGTACAGAACCTTCGCTGCAATGATAATTTGTTTCAGCCAGCAACAAACGATCCTGGTTGTGACAAGTTGTACAAAATCAGACCACTTATTTCAGCCCTAAACAAAAACTGTTTGGAAGAATATCACCCTTCTACTTCACTTGCAGTTGATGAGTCAATGGATGCATTCAAAGGAAGAACAAGCCTGAAACAGTACATGCCCATGAAACCTGTAAAAAGAGGTTAGAAAATTTGGTACCTTGCTGATGCAAACACAGGTTTTATTTCAAATTTTGATGTCTACACAGGTAAATCTGCTGCCAGTAGAGGGGAATTCAAAGATTGCCAAATGTGTGAAAGAGTAGTGCTGGAACTCTGTAAACCATTGTTTAATTCCAATAGAACTGTGGTTTTTGATAATTTCTTTTCAACATTTAGACTAATGAAGGAACTGAGAAAACGGGGGCTTTATAGCTGTGGTACCGTCAGAGGAAACAGAAAAGGCCTAACTCCATTTTTGGCGAGTAAATTAACAAGTCTAAACCGTGGAGAGTTTACATTTGCTGTCAAATCTGCTGTTGCTGCTGTTAAGTGGCAAGGCAGCAAAGCAGTCTGTCTCCTTTCCACTGCACGTAATCCTAAAGATGTTGTATTCATCAAAAGAAAATTGAAAGATGGATCCACAATCAGCATTTCATGTCCTGATTAGTATATGTTTATAATAGTACTATGGGTGGAGCAGATCGTTTCGAGAAACGTATATGGTTGGCAGGCGATCAGTAAAATGGTGGCACCGACTATTTTATTTTTTTGTTGACTTAGCCATCGTCAACTCTTATGTACTATTTCGACTGTCAAGACGAAACGCAAACCAGCTGTCATTTCGAATGAGACTAGCAAGGCAGTTGATAAATGGATTTTCATCAAGACTGAAGAAGGGCCCATCACCTGCTTTCTGTTCTAGCAAAAGAGGTGTCACTGCAGTGCCACAGGAAGTAAGGCTTATGAATGTCGGGTCTCATATTCCCAAGGAGCAAAAGACCAGGAGGCGGTGTAGGTTTTGCAGCACAAAATACACTGAAAAACGAAAAAAATGTTTGTTCATGCTGTAATGTGACACTTTGTATTTCACCTCGCTTTCCAAAATTTCACGCAATGTAAGTAATATTCACTAAGTAGAAAAATTTATTTTTTGTTGGAAATAATAAAGTATACCACATGTTTGCATATTGGCAAAAATGAGTTACATTTAATTTCCAATACATTAATGTTAAATACTGGTGCAAATAAGCCTTGTTCATAAATTTTACACTAATTTGTAGTAACTTCATTGTGAGGAAAATCAGTTCCAGAAATGATCAGTGGGACGTATGCGTCCCACTTTTTTTTTGAGAAAATGGTACAAGTTAAAAATTATTCAAAGGCATATTTGTAATTCTGACCCAAATAAGACTCTGTAACAGCTGAGGTACCTTAATAAATTCTAAAAAATTAGTAAAAACCACGTAAGGGGCATCAGATAACTCTTAATCACTAATATATTGTGATCTGAGTCTACATCTGCTCCTGGGTATGACTTGCAATCGATTATCAGTCTAATAACAGCTAAAAACAGTCCGAGTGGGGGCAAATTGAGTTTAAAGGTAGGAAGTGGAAATGTAGGCGGGGGAAACAAGGAGTGTAGATGAAAATAATTTGGATCTGAAACCCCACTGAGAAAAAAATTCGACATTTAAATAGCTTGGTTAACAGTAACGTCACTCCTAAAATTCAACAAGAATTTCTATGATTCTCTTTCCACATAAATGTAATTTACTGCTTTTTAGGTCATTTTTGTGGAAGTTCTTCCTTTCGCTCTGTGTATTATTTTACATCATTCATAAGACGCAAATAATAAAAGCGGTAACAAACAACGAAACTCTGTAAGAATAACCAAAAAATAATGATTCAGAGCCACATTTAAGCTTTCTCATGTACCGTCTATGGTCGTATTTGTTATTTTGGTTAATAATGTGAGAAGAACAATGACTTTTTTGTTAAAAGGTTTGCGAAGGAGTGAATGGGGTGCAATTTCGCAGAAATAATTTTTTTATTTTGTCGAGCATGCTTAGTGTCACAATTAGGCTAATTTTCAGTTCCATAAGTAATTTTGCTGTTGTTTAATGAAGTTTTGAAACAATACTGTTTGGTTAGACTAAGGAAAGAGCGTATTGAAACAAAGCAGGGATGTCCATTTCAAATTTATAACCAATTACTGTCAAAGGCTCTGCGAGAGGGACCTTTGTAAAAATTAGACACTAGATCAAAATTGACTAAACACTTCGAACTGCTTAGACGGGAGCCGCCAGTTCGTTGACAAAATCGGCCGATTTCGTTTATGATGCGAGCATTTGGCCGCTAATGGTCTCAATAAGGAAGCAAGATTGTATGTAGGAGCACCGATGTTGTTTACTGTCAGCTGTAAAATTCACAATGATATGAAGATATATACAGTATTGGCTACTGCCTACATTAGGTTAACAGTTCGGAGAGGGTGATTTATTGTATCGGAGTTACAATGCATACTGTCATAAAGCAGTAAATATGGGGGAATGGTTTGTGGACAATAACGTACCTAATATGGATTGTCCTGCCCAGAGCCCTGACCCGAACCCAATGGAACATTTCTGGAGTGAGTTAGGAAGTTGACTTCGCTGCAGACTCCAACGTTCTTCATCACTGCCTTTGGTTTCGTCTCTTGAAGAACAATGGGGTGCCATTCCTTCACAGATGTTTGGACTCCTCAGGTGTCCATAGCAGAGTTCAAGCTGTCATAAATGAGAAAGATGATGGGAACTGAAGAAATGAGCTAGAATCTGTGCCATGGCTGGTCTCTTTGCTTCCATTAATCCATCACAGCACTATAATATACCCCATTGCTGAAGCTGTGAACTGAAGTTCGTGTTAGGGAGAGCATTGGACTAGGGTAGTCCCTGCAGCCCTTAGATGTAGTGCTGTGGTGGTGTAATGGCTAGCCTACCTGGTGGTGACGGCCAATAAACTGCGGTTGGTGAAGTTCACAACTCGGCCGTGGCGTTCCTCCTGCCGGTTGCTCAGGAGGGAAGAAGTGACCCTCACGCGTCTTCGGATTGGGCACTGTCCTCCCACACATAGCTTTGTATTACGGCGGTAGGATGCCCCGTTTTGTGATGGTTGTGGTGTGCCCATCTGTGTCCGGCACATTTTAACACACTGCATTTTGTACCGCGATGCAAGGGCAGAAGCACAACTTGATGGGGATCTGCCCTGTGTTTTAGCTAATGATGAGATGTGTGTGTCTACGGATTTAAAGTTTTGTGATGTGTCTGGACTCTGGCCTAAACGTTTAGGCTGGAGGTTTTAGTGTATTGGAAAGTGGCTGGCTCCTCTCTTTTATCCTTGCGGTCAGCCAGCCACTTCCATCTGCTATATGGTTTTAGCTCCCTCTACCACTTTCTTCCTGTGTTGTCCATGTTTTACTGCTGGCGGCATGCTTCGTCCCACGCTACGGTGTGGGTACGCACATACAGGGTTATTACAAATGATTGAAGCGATTTCACAGCTCTACAATAACTTTATTATTTGAGATATTTTCACAATGATTTGCACACACATACAAAAACTCAAAAAGTTTTTTTTAGGCATTCACAAATGTTCGATATGTGCCCCTTTAGTGATTCGGCAGACATCAAGCCGATAATCAAGTTCCTCCCACACTCGGCGCAGCATGTCCCCCATCAATGAGTTCGAAAGCATCGTTGATGCGAGCTCGCAGTTCCGGCACGTTTCTTGGTAGTGGAGGCTTAAACACTGAATCTTTCACATAACCCCACAGAAAGAAATCGCATGGGGTTAAGTCGGGAGAGCGTGGAGGCCATGACATGAATTGCCGATCATGATCTCCACCATGACCGATCCATCGGTTTTCCAATCTCCTGTTTAAGAAATGCCGAACATCATGATGGAAGTGCAGTGGAGCACCATCCTGTTGTGAAGATGAAGTCGGCGCTGTCGGTCTCCAGTTGTGGCATGAGCCAATTTTCCAGCATGTCCAAATACATGTGTCCTGTAACGTTTTTTTCGCAGAAGAAAAAGGGGCCGTAAACTTTAAACCGTGACATTGCACAAAACACGTTAACTTTTGATGAATTGCGAATTTGCTGCACGAAAGCGTGAGGATTCTCTACCGCCCAGATTCGCACATTGTGTCTGTTCACTTCACCATTAAGAAAAAATGTTGCTTCATCACTGAAATCAAGTTTCGCACTGAACGCATCCTCTTCCATGAGCTGTTGCAACCGCGTCGAAATTTCAAAGCGTTTGACTTAGTCATCGGGTGTCAGGGCTTGTAGCAATTGTAAATGGTAAGGCTTCTGCTTTAGCCTTTTCCGTAAGATTTTCCAAACCGTCGGCTGTGCTACGTTTAGCTCCCTGCTTGCTTTATTCGTCGACTTCCGCGGGCTACGCATGAAACTTGCCCGCACGCGTTCAACCGTTTCTTCGCTTACTGCAGGCCGACCCGTTGATTTCCCCTTACAGAGGCATCCAGAAGCTTTAAACTGCGCATACCATCGCCGAATGGAGTTTGCAGTTGGTTAATCTTTGTTGAACTTCGCCCTGAAGTGTCGTTGCACTGTTATGACTGACTGATGTGAGTGCATTTCAAGCACGACATACGCTTTCTCGGCTCCTGCCGCCATTTTGTCTCACTGCGCTCTCGAGCGCTCTGGCGGCAGAAACCTGAAGTGCGGCTTCAGCCGAACAAAACTTTATGAGTTTTTCTACGTATCTGTAGTGTGTCGTGACCATATGTCAATGAATGGAGCTACAGTGAATTTATGAAATCGCTTCAATCATTTGTAATAGCCCTGTATTTTTCGAAGGTGTTTTACGTTCTGTTTTATTTTACTGTTTTGAGTATTTTTTTGACACCCGTCTCAATCTGTTACTGAGCGGGCGCTGAAGACCTTGCCGTCGTGCGTCCATACAACCCTCTCCATCCATCCATGCAACCTACCTGTCTCGTAACCAAAGAGACCTGGGTTCATGACCTGGCACAAATTTTAATTCACTTCTTCAGCTTCCTTCATTACCGTAGATAAAGATGGGACTCGAATGTCTCCAGGAAAATTTAATTATATCAGATCTACAAATACAAAGAATGGACAAACCCTGTTTTAATGTCCAGTAACGGGTGTCTGGATAGTTTCGATTATTTCGTGCAGATGTACACGTAGACGCGTGGGTGCAAGGTCGGGAGCCACGACGACTCGGGCTGTCACGGCCGCGCCGTGGGCGTCCGGGATTAGCGTCGGTGGCTGTCGCGGCTGACATCGGGCAAACACTCGAGCCGCTGGGGGTGTGTTTGCTCGCCGCATAGCTAGCCGTCACCGCGGCTGCTGCCGCTGCCGCTGCCGCTGCCGCCGCCGCCGCGTCCTCGCGCCGCCCGCCCCGAGCAGGAGCCACAGGCCACAGGCCGGCCGACCACCGCTAAATCGGAATCGGCGCCGGATTTGATAGTAATGTTGTTATTCAATCTGCGAGCGTAAACAAACAGCGCCGGCGAAACAACTGGTGGTAATCTGGCGCGTCGCCAACTGTTCAAACAGCGCGCCGCCTGTTTTCTCTGCAAACAGCCGCGCGTGGCCTCCGTCTCGTCTCGTCTGTCACATGCGAGGCGTGCCACCAGAGCGCACAGGTTTTCTGCGGACTCGCAATGCGGTGGCGCGCCGCTGCGCGCACGTCGGCCACACTGTCCGTCAAAACGCGCTGCGCTATCTGGCTCTCCCATAGACCGTTAACGCGACCGGTAATGTCAACACAATCTGCAGCGCTCGTAGGCCGTGTCGTCATGTAATCGACTTCTGTTCACACATTCGCGGCTTTAGGGCTGACCCTTTTCGAATGGATGCGTTTTATAAGAATCTAGAGGGTGTTTCGAAAATGACCAGTATATTTGAAACGGCAATAAAAACTAAACGAGCAGCGATAGAAATACACCGTTTGTTGCAATATGCTTGGGACAACAGTACATTTTCAGGCAGACAAACTTTCGAAATTTACAGTAGTTACAATTTTCAACAACAGATGGCGCTGCGGTCTGGGAAACTCTATAGTACGATATTTTCCACATATCCACCATGCGTAGCAATAATATGGCGTAATCTCTGAATGAAATTACCCGAAACCTTTGACAACGTGTCTGGCGGAATGGCTTCACATGCAGATGAGATGTACTGCTTCAGCTGTTCAATTGTTTCTGGATTCTGGCGGTACACCTGGTCTTTCAAGTGTCCCCACAGAAAGAAGTCACAGGGGTTCATGTCTGGCGAATAGGGAGGCCAATCCACGCCGCCTCCTGTATGTTTCGGATAGCCCAAAGCAATCACACGATCATCGAAACATTCATTCAGGAAATTAAAGACGTCGGCCGTGCGATGTGGCCGGGCACCATCTTGCATAAACCACGAGGTGTTCGCAGTGTCGTCTAAGGCAGTTTGTACCGCCACAAATTCACGAAGAATGTCCAGATAGCGTGATGCAGTAATCGTTTCGGATCTGAAAAATGGGCCAATGATTCCTTTGGAAGAAATGGCGGCCCAGACCAGTACTTTTTGAGGATGCAGGGACGATGGGACTGCACCATGGGGCTTTTCGGTTCCCCATATGCGCCAGTTCTGTTTATTGACGAAGCCGTCCAGGTAAAAATAAGCTTCGTCAGTAAACCAAATGCTGCCCACATGCATATCGCCGTCGTCAATCCTGTGTACTACATCGTTAGCGAATGTCTCTCGTGCAGCAGTGGTAGCGGCTCTGAGGGGTTGCCGCGTTTGAATTTTGTATGGATAGAGGTGTAAACTCTGGCGCATGAGACGATACGTGGACGTTGGCGTCATTTGGACCGCAGCTGCACCACGGCGAACGGAAACCCGAGGTCGCTGTTGGATCACCTGCTGCACTAGCTGCGCGTTGCCCTTTGTGGTTGCCGTACGCGGTCGCCCTACTTTTCCAGCACGTTCATCCGTCACGTTCCCAGTCCGTTGAAATTTTTCGAACAGATCCTTTATTGTATCGCTTTTCGGTCCTTTGGTTACATTAAACCTCCGTTGAAAACTTCGTCTTGTTGCAACAACACTGTGTTCTAGGCGGTGGAATTCCAACACCAGAAAAATCCTCTGTTCTAAGGAATAAACCATGTTTTTTACAGGACACTTGCACGTTGTGAACAGCACACGCTTACAGCAGAAAGACGACGTACAGAATGGCGCACCCACAGACTGCGTTGTCTTCTATATCGTTCACATCACTTGCAGCGCCATCTGTTGTTGAAAATTGTAACTACTGTAATTTCGAAAGTTTGTCCGCCTGAAAATGTAGTGTTGTCCCAAGCATATTGCAACAAACGGTGTATTTCTATCGCTGCTCGTTTAGTTTTTATCGCCGTTTCAAATATACCGGTCATTTTTGAAACACCCTGTATGTTCAGGCCAGCAACTACTTTTTTTTTCACTAGAGTCAGGACTACACACACACACACACACACACACACACACACACACACTGTGTTCAGATAAGAAAATTGGAATCTACAGCTTGCATCATAATCAATGGCGTAAACGCGTACAGTTGAAAGTGCTGCGTCGTTCGGGCAAGACACAGCCAGGGCAAAACCACCTCATGCGCAAAGATGCTAGTGCCATAGAGACTCGCCACTTTCGCAATTTCCACCAGCACCAAGGGCGGCGCTGAGGATGAAGACATCGACTTCGCCTCGGACAGTTGCCAGCAGAGTACAATACGCCAATGACGGGACGACAACGGACACAAGCCTACTCGGAAGAGAGAGGAGCAGCTCTCGCCCACTAGGTTACAGAACATCGTCCAGGGCTGACTTATCCAGGGAACGTCATTCAGTGAACTCTTAGAAGTTGTAATGGTACTTGAATTACGTAACCATTACGGCACCTCACCTCAACCTCTCGATACCAGCAATATTCTACTGTGTTTCTTTAAAGTAGTTAACATATTTCTATGACAACATTCAGATTTAATTTCATTAATGTAGAGGTACTTTGATACATCGATATGTTTATATTGCAATGATATTATTCTTATCTGTAGTCTTTCTTTTGTCACTATGATCTTTGAGACACTTGTAACTCTGATTTTTGGGCGCGTAAGCGGTTATTAGAGAGTCAAGTTGTAAGTAGGCTGTTTAGGTTCTTATATTGGTAACGCCACCGCCACGCAGCGCTCTGAATGAAAATCACTGGCTGTGCTGTGTGCACTCTGTTGCTGGTTTGCATTGTTGGAGTCTGCTATTGTAGTGTTGGGCAGTGGGCTGTTAACAGCGTGTAGCGTTGCGCAGTTGGAGGTGAGCCGCCAGCAGTGGTGGATGTGGGGAGTGAGATGGCGGAGTTTTGAGAGCGGATGATCTGGAGAGAGACAGTAAATTTGTAATATTGGATATCATGGACTGATACAGGTATTATGACTTTTGAACACTATTAACGTAAATACATTGTTTGTTCTCTATCAAAATCTTTCATTTGCTAACTATGCCTATCAGTAGTTAGTGCCTTCAGTAGTTTGAATCTTTTATTTAGCTGGCAGTATTGGCGCTCGCTGTATTGCAGTAGTTTGAGTAACGAAGATTTTTGTGATTTCTGAAAGGTATAGGTTATTGTTAGTCAGGGCCATTCTTTTGTAGGCATTATTAAAAGTCAGATTGCGTTGCGCTAAAAATATTGTGTGTCATTTTAGTATTGATCAGAATAAGTAAAGAGCGAAATGCGAAATGTCTGAGTACGTTCAGTTCTGCTCAGCTGTTTGAAAATAAAATAACGTAGGGGCTTACCAGCACAGTAATTTATTAATTTTTCTAAGGGGACGTTACAAAGTGTTCGTCGTCATGTTGAAAAGACGCAAATTGTAGTCAGTTTATGAAATGTGAACTTTAACTGTGAGGAAGATATTTTCAAGTATGTTTTATATTGTGAACTGATATTGCAACACAAGTAATAAAAAAAGAAGTGTAACTTAAATTCGGAGTGCTGATTACTATTTTACATCACCATTGCCCTAACTTGCAATGGTTTAATCTTCAAGAATGGTTTGTGAAGCGCATCTATAAAACTTTTGAATACCGCAGAATAACACCTAGGCCTGTTTGCATCTGAGCTTGGAATCATCACTACCTAGATTTTCTACGATTGAGCCATAAGTTTACAATGAGACCAGCGTGGGAAGCACGAAAAGATGAGTGCCTAGTTTATCCATTATTTCAAGTAATGACTTTATTAACTGTGCTCTAATGATATCTGCCACATATAATATAACTTTGTTGTTGCCCGAAAATGCCATATTTAGCAGCATGAGCAACACTACAATCATAATTTTTGACCTTTGTTGCGGTAGGGTTGTTATAAAGTGAACAGACAGTTATTGTAAATTGCATTTGCTGTATACTGTGAAGTCTACCTACGATTATTTTCATTTAGCCTTTGAGGGCCTTTTTTGTGTTATATTACAAGCAGTCTTGCAGACTTCATTATTCAACTAGCCACAAAGGTAAGTAAACCTTTTTAACTCGTTTGCATCACTTTGTTACTAATTTGTTGGAGTGTTGTACAACCTTCCTTTTCCTAACCTGTTACCTGACCCTGGGGCATAGCTGTGTAATAGTGTCAGGGAGAAACTGTCTTAGCAATGTACTGCACCAGAAGCCGTTTCATGAACTCACACACTAGACTTACTGCAACAACAGTGCCAACTTGGCCTCCCCACCAGTAGTGACGAGGCCTTTATAAAACTGGCGACGAGAGTTTACAAAAGAAAGTATGCGATACAAGAAGCAAAAAGGTCTTAGTAAATAAGGCCTCTAAAAATGGATACCTTAAGAGCTATCAGGACTTCGTGTACGATACTGCGAAACAAATTTCTTCAACTGGAAGCTCTTTGTTCTCCATATTTTGAGAGGTACTAGTATGGACCTAAACAAGAACGAAATGTCAGTCAACATGGGCTCTAAAGAACATATCCCAAGTGCTATAAATACTTGTTCATCTTCGCTACCAAACACCATGGTTACTTGGACCAAGTATTTATATATTTTCGTGATTCATGTTCTTGTAAAACTATAATTAGTAAATATGGGTACTGGTAACTGTATTGTTCTTGATCTACGACTTACATACTTACTATTTGTGACAGTTGTTACCTTTTTGGCATTTTAGGATTTCAAAAATAGAAAAAAACTTGGGCTGTAGTAGCCATTACGTTGGCTTACATGCACCCATATGCTATTTCCCTCCGCAAATGAATTATAAACGTGTGTTGGTTTCAGGTGTCATGCAGGATCTTGAAATAGTACCTAGACGTGCATTTGAAAAATAATTTTATTCGGAAAATTCTCTCAACAACGTAATAAAATAATGAGAAAGCGGATTTGTGAAACAAATTACAGAATGTTAATCAACTCTAAACATCGAATTTGATTGATGGAATGGAAAATAAGCCTTGAAAAGTATTGGAGGTTTCATCTTTCCTTAATATCGCACTGTAATGTAGAACGTCTTTTTGTGCAGGCCACTTCCAGAATATTTTGTTTTCTGCACGCACTCGATGACTTCACACTATGACAGGAAATTCAATATTCTTCCATAAACGATTCCAAAGTTGCGTTCCTGCAACATCGGTTCAAGACTACTCTCTTGTGAATCACTGTCCTCTTTTTTCCTTGCCCCTTTTTGCACTGCCTACTCTAGCTTGTTCATCTACAGGCCTACTGGTATATGGCAATCAAGGTCCTTCAGGTAATACGCTTCATCATCACTGTTAAACAAACTAAAATCACTTTCTCCTGATCAATGAAGACTGAAATCATCAGCTTCTTCTAAAGTTAACTCAATTTCGACTTGTTATGTTAGATTTCTTTTTTTCATTAGTATTCTTGTCCCTGTTTTCTGCAGTTGTTTGGTTTGATTTTTTAACGTTTTACCCAGTTCTGCTTCATCAATATTATCAGCACAAATACTTCTTCCAGCTAGAACTTGCAGTATTCTCTTTTTAGTTAGTCAAGTCTTGGCAAAGTCATGTCGCTTACCTTCAAGATGTATATGAATGAATTATTTCCTCTTGAGAAAGACGTTTAAGTAATTCCTACCTGTCAAGGGGACAATACCCAGTTTTTTTTTTAAATCCTGCATGTAAATTACTTGACATTCAAGATTCCTATTCTACCACCAAAACTGGAAACTGGTCTTTCAGTATTGTTGGACCTCGTTTAACAGTATTAAGTGGCCTAAAGTAGCTGGAGGCTAGATCAGGTTGCTGGAGTTTGGAGGCCAACACACAAATTTGATATTGTTAACTTCCCACAGTTCAGAACATTCACACATAGATGAGAGGTTATTGTCTCTGAAAATGACCTTTGGACCTTCTTGTTTCATAATTATTGCCAGTACATTCAGTGTAAATCAGTCTTCCAAAATTCTCTGGTCAATCAGTTGTATTTGGTATCTATTGGCCCAATTTCTGTCCACATGGTCCAAACATGTCCTGCCTTATAAATTAAGTGCAGCAACACTCCCACAAAACATGACTGACACCTTAGTTTTCGTGGAATTTATCACAATCTCTGGACATTTGCAGCCTCTATGACAAATAATCTTTTGTCTTCCAGGGTCATTCAACATAGCAGTTTCACTGTAACTGTAGATGTATTGTGGGGGAGGGTGAACCTTAAATTGAGAGACTTAAATGAACCACATATTCATTAAGTGCTTGGCCAACAATAGAAGCTCTAATCCTTCTTCTTACCTGACTAAATAACACATTAGATTCGCTTTTTCTTTGTGTACTAATTTATGAAGAAAAAATTTCTAATTTATTAAAACATTAAAAACGAGATTTGGTAGAATTAATTCATAATATAAAAATTTATTAGATTCTTAAAAATGAGTTCTTTAATTTAAAAATGAATGATCGTGGCTCTATGAAATACTCAAGGAATTCACATACTGATTTCCAGAATGTGAATCCCATTATTTTTATATTTTTTCATTCTTATCTATATTAGTTCAATATTTCCATTTTCAAAATAATTAATATCATATCCATTAATTACTTAACTATATCTGTCTAACAAAATTATTATAAATTCATTATTGAGATCTAAACAACTGTCGTCACCATATCTAGTATTTAAATATTCACAACTAGTAATATTATATAGAAAATTTAATTCAAGCTTACTAATTTCTTAACAAATTAGAAATGTTTACAATTTTGCCTTCTTAATAAATGACTGTAGTTACATAGATAGAAAAATTATTCAAAATTTGATAATGAAATATCATCACAATTATTTTAATATAATTAATACATTTCTAAAGTAACTGATACAGTAGCACCATTTATAAGATTGTTATATTCATCTGTAATATTTCTTTCTAAATAATGAATTTATAAATATTAAATTGGAACAAATACAGGATATTTTGGTTTATAAACTGTAGGAAAACAAGTTTTAAATTAGTTTTAAGAAAGGAATAATCTTATTTTCTTGACAAAATATTTATTATTCTCTACAATCATTCCGTTACCTAATTTTAAATTTGTATTTATTAACTCAAAAGGTATAATATTTGTTAAATTATTATCACCAGTTTTTTTATTACCTTCAATAGTTCGCCCATAAAGTCCAAAATTTTCCAGTACTATATTTTATAGTCACATATAATTTAACATCACTCTCAATGATAACTTTATTTAAAATTTTATCTTCTTTAATGTGAATAATTGGTTTCTTGTACCAATAAATTTTTCTAACCTTGTTGAAACTATGTTGAGCAACAGTTTTTATTATAGTTTCTCCATCATAGTATAATTTAATATCTTTGATGTAATATTTCGAGTTAACCAACTCCTGCGACATTTTTATAGCCAACTCTTATAGGAACAGATAATCTTTTTTTAAGCACTGATGAACTACTTCTAAATTGAAATACAGGACTCATGATAAGTTACTCAATTACATTTCATATGCAATAAGAGGACCTAGTGGAAATTGAAAAACAACATTAACGATGAGCAATAATAGATTAGTTCCTGGATGGTTAACCTATGATAAAATTAATCATTTATACATTTATTGTAGAACTTCAGATCCATATAAATATTAAGAATTTATAAAAACACACAAAAAATAAGCATAATCAAAAAATTCCGACGTTTGTTGTAAATATTGATCTAATTATACCATAAGATGATGTGAAGATAATTCAAATATTTTTTATGATTTGATTCTAGAAAATCAAAATACGCCGAAAGAAGTTTTTACTAATAGAAGGTATAAAGGAATAGATTGTTTCCTTACCTCAAAATATTCAAAAATAACAAAATAATTGAAGATAATTATAGTTTTTTAAACATTTTCAGACAGGATGCGAGAAATTAAAATCGTATTTAACATGAATTTTTCAGCAGCAGTTTAAAATATCATCATTTTGAAGAAATGTATACTAACTATTAATCCTAATCAAAGGAATTATAGATATTTAATAAAAGATTTTTTAACAATAAAAATAAAACAGGAAAATGTTAAAGTTTTAATAAGAACATAAACATTGAAAGTAATGGTTAAACATTAAACATTTAAAAATAAATTATTAATGTTTACAATGTTACTAAATATTAAAAAAATATGATGCAGAGGATGTTAAAAAGCTAGACAAAATGGAAAGTTAAGAAACAATTGTTGTTGTCGTTGTTGTTGTGGTCTTCAGTCCTCAGAGTGGTTTGAAGCAGCTCTGCATGCTACTCTATCCTGTGCAAGGTTCTTCATCACTCAGTACTTACTGCAACCTACATCCTTCTAAATCTGCTTAGTGTATTCATCTCTTGGTCTCCCTCTACGATTTTTACCCTCCACGCTGCCATCCGGTACTGAATTGGTGATCCCTTGATGCCTCAGAACATGTCCTGCCAATTGATCCCTTCATCTGGGCGAGTTGTGCCACGAACTCCTCTTTTCCCCAGTCCCATTCAAAACCTCCTCATTAGCTATGTGATCTACCCATCTAATCTTCAGCATTATTCTGTAGCACCACATTTCGAAAGCTTCTATTCTCTTCTTGTCTAAACTATTCATCGTCCATGTTTCACTTCCATACATGGCTACACTCCAATAACAACATTAACAACATCACTCTCAATTGTTGTAAAAGAAGTCATTGTAATTTCCATAAAAATAGAAAATACAGGTTCTGGATTAGCAAAACCATGAAGATGGATTTTTAACTTTCACAAACGACTTCCTGACACTTAAATTTCTCTTCTTCAGAAACGCTTACCTTGCCATTGCCAGTCAACATTTTATATCCTCTCTACTTCGACCTTCGTTAGTTATTTTGCTCTCCAAATAGCAAAACTCTTTTACTACTTTAAATGTCTCATTTCCTAATCTAATTCCGTCAGCATCACCCGACTTCATTCAACTACATTCCATTATCCTTGTTTTGCTTTTGTTGGTGTTCATCTTATACCCTCCTTTCAAGACACTGTCCATTCCATTCAACTGCTCTTCCAAGTCCTTTGCTGTCACTGACAGAATTACAAGTGGTTCTCTGTTCTCCAAAGGTCTCTTTAATTTTCCTTTAGGCAGTATCTATCTTACCCCTCATGAGATAAGCCTCTACATCCTGACATTTGTCGTCTAGCCATCCCTGTTTAGCCATTTTGCACTTCCTGTCAATGTCATTTTTGAGACGTTTGTATTCCTTTTTGCCTGCTTCACTTACTGCATTTTTGTATTTTCTCCTATCATCAATTAAATTCAGTATCCCTTCTGTTACCCAAGCATTTCTACTAGCCCTCGTCTTTTCACCTCCTTGATCCTCTGCTGCCTTCACTATTTCATTCCTCAAAGCTACCCATTCTTCTTCTATTTTATTTCTTTCCTCCATTCCTGTCAATTGTTGCCTTATGCTCTCCCTGAAACTCTGTACAACCTCTGGTTCTTTCAGTTTATCCAGGTCCCATGTCCTTAAAATCCCACCTTTTTGCAGAAACAATTAAGAGAGGGATATAAAAACTGGAAAAAACAATTGTGAACAAAATATTAAAAGACATAGAAAAACATCAACCTTTTATTGATGTAATTGAAAAAGCAACTAAAGGAAATAGAACAACACTATTTAGACAAACATAATGCTGCACCAGGAAGCAAACTATATGAGAGAGATTATAGTTTAAGATAATCAGAAATACTGCATATATTGCATAATTATGTAGAAGTGGTTAAAGATAGAAAAATATTAGAAGTTGATATACAAGCACAAATATTAAATAGTAAATGAAAGCAAAAGAATGCCAGAATATAATAACCACAGTGAAGATCCAGTATTTGGATTAAGACCTTTTGTTGTTATTTAAATTTATTGGTAAATTACCAGTAAAATTTAATGCTGATAAATTAATAGTTGGTGGTGAAACATGTGAAGTAACAAATGCTTAAAGAATCTTCTAATTAAAAACAGATTACTAGAGATGATATGAATAAAGAATTTGATGCTGTTGATTTATCAAATAATGTGAATATGTTATATCATTCAGGTGCATTATATTTTGATAATAATCAAAATAAAATAAAATCAAGTACAGTAAATAAATAGAAATATTTGATCAAAGAAATCATCAGTGTTCATTTTTCAAAAAAATTATCAGTGGGTTTAGATTCTGGGCCAAGTTTAGATGTAAAATTGGTCACAGTCTTATAACAAACTTATAACAAAATATATTGAACATATTTGGATGTGTGATAGCTGTGAATTCATTGTTACATTAGCACTAATTCAGAGAGTAGAATTACCTGGAAATAAAAAGCAAAAAAACAAAAAGTGGGAATACCAACAATGGTAACAAATAAATTTAATTAATTTATTGTTAATAGTACAAAAGATGTTTCTTATTTAAATAGATTTTTGAAAAACTTATCTCACACATTTTGCAATCAGAAAAAAATGGAAAAAGATTTGTTAATACTAACAAATAACCTTTCAAAAGATGGCTTCTTGGTTATAATCATTGTCAACCATGGATAACAGTAGAAAAAGATAAGCTAGAGCTGATAAAGGAATAGATTTGTTAATTCCAGCTTGTATAAAACTTGCTATTGCATATAAATATACTACAGATTTAGATGAGAGATAAGAAGAACGTAAATAAGTTCAGTTAATTGTGAAAAAAAGAATGTATACATAGATGATGCATTTGGAGAACATTAACAGCAACAGCAGATAGATGCCTAATGTGTGAAAAACTATAATTAGCAATGGGCCTCAATGATAATGTTTTGGGATTATAATTTCATAAACATATTCAATCACATGTTCTTAAAATTTCTTACAAGGTTTTAATGTAAGTAAATGAAGATCTTTCCATCTGAATATTAATTTGCCAGTGAGCAGTAAAACTAAACATAAAGCAGTTAATATTAATCTTTGTAATGAACAGTTAAATAGTACTGATAATTTTACAACTGATACACAAACGAAAGAATTAGATAAAAAAGATGGTAGAAATTTACTTATAATATTAGGTATTCTAATTGTGAAAAAAGTCATTGAACTTCCCATAAAAATAGAAAATACAGGTTCTGGATTAGCAAAACCATGAAGATGGATTTTTAACATTATTACCACACTTAGCTGCTGCCAGCACAGTGGCTGCTACAGCTGTAGAAACAGTAATAGACATAAAACACAGATACAAGAACAAGAAAAACAAAATTTAGCAATGGGAAAGAGAGGAACAGGTGTAAAAAATTCATAAATAATGAATAATAATATATTTTTGTCATCTTTTGACATAGAAATTCTTACTAAGGAATTCAAAATGTAACATTTTAGAGGCGCTTTTACGGTTGCACAATTACTTAATAAATCAAAGTAATTCAATGAGATTAATTAGATAGTACAAAAATTTCTGACATTGCTAGTTCTCATTGGATTTGTTATTATGAAACAAAATATACAATTTTGTTTTATTCATTTGGTGGGAGTAATTCAAAAGCATTAATTAACTATTTGAGAAAAAATTATATATATTGCAGTGTCGAAAGTTCAGAACTCTGATGAATTCCTCAGTGTTTATTTTTGTTTACTTGCGCTAAAATTATTATCAGATAATATAAGTTCCAAGGTATTTTAAATATTGTAAATGGACAATTTTGGAAATACAATAAAAATAATATATAAAGAATTAGAAAAAATTAGTACAAAAATTAATAAACATGAATTAGGAGGAACAAAATCAAATATTAATAAAAAAGTAGTGAAAATAAAAAATGAAATAAGCATAAAAGTAGAAAATGTAGTTAAAGACATTCAAAAAGAATCTGCTAAAGCATTTCAAGTGAGTAAGAATTTTTTGCTTTTAGAAATAGATGATCAGTAGAAGTGGGGAATCAAGTCAGTGGTTATGATGTTGTTACCAAAACATAATTGGAAAAAGTATTTAAAAATCTTGTTACTAAAGCTGAATATAAGTATTCCAACACAATTTAATAATTTTGTTACTAAACAATATACAGAAAAAAATAAGAAATTTTTAAACATTTTAGTAAATGAAAACCAGTGTATGACAATATTATTGAAGATTATCTTAAAATAGAAATAATGCGAATTCAACACCTTATTATGCTTTAGATCAATTTAATGACTTAAAAAATAAGACCATGGTAAACAAATAATTGCGTTTTTATTTATAACTGAAAATGAATAAGAAACATAATTTTGAATATGTATTTACCTTCAAAAGAGTTGTTCTTATTGGTAAATATATAGATAATAATTTATCAATTAATGATTATGCTTTTTTGTTAAGTGTGTTTGATTACCCTTATAGAATAATTATTACTAACCAGTTAATAAAAATATTTCATAAATATATTTTCTATCTGTAAAATCCCCCATGAACCATGGACCTTGCCGTTGGTGGGGAGGCTTGCGTGCCTCAGCAATACAGATAGCCGTACCATAGGTACAACCACAACAGAGGGGTATCTGTTGAGAGGCCAGACAAACGTGTGGTTCCTGAAGAGGGGCAGCAGCCTTTTCAGTAGATGCAAGGGCAACAGTCTGGATGATTGACTGATCTGGCCTTGTAACAATAACCAAAACGGCCTTGCTGTGCTGGTACTGCGAACGGCTGAAAGCAAGGGGAAACTACGGCCGTAATTTTTCCCGAGGGCATGCAGCTTTACTGTATGATTAAATGATGATGGCGTCCTCTTGGGTAAAATATTCCGGAGGTAAAATAGTCTCCCATTCAGATCTCCGGGCGGGGACTACTCAAGGGGATGTCATTATCAGGAGAAAGAAAACTGGCGTTCTATGGATCGGAGCGTGGAATGTCAGATGCCTTAATCGGGCAGGTAGGTTAGAAAATTTAAAAAGGGAAATGGTTAGGTTAAAGTTAGATACAGTGGGAATTAGTGAAGTTCGGTGGCAGGTGGAACAAGACTTCTGGTCAGGTGACTACAGGGTTATAAACACAAAGTCAAATAGGGGTAATGCAGGAGTAGGTTTAATAATGAATAAGAAAATAGGAATGCAGGTAAGCTACTACAAACAGCATAGTGAACGTATTATTGTGGCCAAGATAGATACGAAGCCCACACCTACTATAGTAGTACAAGTTTATATGCCAACTAGCTCTGCAGATGACGAAGAAATTGAAGAAATGTATGATGAAATAAAAGAAATTATTCAGATAGTGAAGGGAGACGAAAATTTAATAGTCACGGGTGAGTGGCATTCGAGTGTAGGAAAAGGGAGTGAAGAAAACGTAGTAGGTGAATATGGATTGGGGCTAAGAAATGAAAGAGGAAGCTGCCTGGTACAATTTTGCACAGAGCACAACTTAATCATAGCTAACACTTGGTTTAAGAATCATGATAGAAGGTTGTATACATGGAAAAACTCGAGATACTAAAAGGTATCAGATAGAATATATAATGGTAAGACAGAGATTTAGGAACCAGGTTCTAAATTGTGAGACATTTCCAGGGGCAGATGTGGACTCTGACCACAATCTATTGGTTATGACCTGTAGATTAAAACTGAAGAAACTGCAAAAAGGTGGGAATTTAAGGAGATGGGACCTAGATAAACTGAATAAACCAGAGGTTGTACAGAGTTTCAGGGAGAGCATAAGGGAACAATAGACAGGAATGGGGGAAAGAAACACAGTAGAAGAAGAATGGGTAGCTTTGAGGAATGAAATAGTGAAGGCAGCAGAGGATCAAGTAGGTAAAAAGACGAGGGCTAGTAGAAATCCTTGGGTGACAGAAGAAATATAAACGTAAATGTCATGTTCCGACAAAGGGTGACTGGAATTTCTCCCCTTTACAGCATTAAAGAACGAAACAAAAAAATAAAAGTTACGACATGACATTGTAACTATTCCTTAGAGTCCATGTGCCTTGAAGAGATTTAATTTTTGGTTACTGAAACCTTCGTGAGGCACAGCAAAACAGAACGTGTATTTCTTCGTAACGCAAATTTCTAAACGAATATCATGGCGAGCTCGGGACCATTGCCTTTCGCAAGTGCTCTACCGACTGAGCTACCCAAGCACGGCTTGCTACACGTCCTCAGATGTTTTCTTCCGCGATTACCTCGTCTCCTACCTGCCAAACGTGACGGGAACTCCCCTGCTATTTGCTTTATGTGGTCATTCCGCTTCAGGTGGCACCAGATAGATACACCCAGATATTTTAGGGTTGATACTGTTTTCAGCAATCCAATACCGACACAATATCAAAAACTTATAGTGGTAAATTATATTCGAGGTCACCGTTTTCTGAGAGAGGTGGCGCAGTGGTTAGACACTGGACTCGCAATCGGGAGGACGACGGTTCAATCCCGCGTCCGGCCATCCGGATTTAGGTTTTCCGTTATTTCCCTAAATCACTCCAGGCAAATGCCGGGATGGTTCTTCTGAAAGGGCACGGCTGAGTTCCTTCCCCGTCCTTCCCTAATCCGATGCGATCGATGACCACGTTGTCTGGTCTCCTTCCCCGAAACAACCAACCACAGTTTTCTTTTCATCAGTGTACTGCAGACGAAACGCTACCAGAACAGTTTCATAACTACCTGAAACTAACGTTATCGGATGTATATTCGCCCCTACTTTATAGAAGTAACTATCTTCGTGACGTACACAAAAACGTTAGATGAAAACTGCGACACTGTCGACGCTGTCTTCAGACAATCTGTTCCTCAATACACAGTACTCATACCTGAACGTATGGCCCCACTAAACGTCGGCAATACATGAGACACGAATTTTATAGTTGTGGTACAAAAATATGAACCGCTACAATATGTTATTGATGGGAAAAACCGGCAGGTTAAAACTGATGTCGATATCATAATTCTGAAAAACCGATATTTTTCCGTATTTCTTTTTCCCTGTGATAGCAGGAACTTTTTTCCATTTTTTAGTAATAGCTGAATAAAAAATCGGTCTATGAATTTGCCTTAGCAGCAGTGCTATGATGTTTGGTTCTATAATTAAATTTTTTGTGTAATGAGTAACATTTAATTGCAAAATATCCATTGCTTTGAAATGTTGGGATGATATAGAAAATGGGGAACACGATCAGTGCTACTTTAGTAACCATGGCGACAGAAACTAGGAAGAAAGACGTTACATACGGATTGGTACAGCATTGCTGAACCAATTCTGTAACTGTAGCCGTGTGGTGTGGCCTATTAGACGGTAAGCATGTATGTTCTGATGTGTACGGTACCTCCTCACTGTCTTCCTCAGACATCAGTCGAGTTAGAGAATGGCACCATGCGAAACACTCTCTCACCACCTATGCAGCTTTCGTAAGTCCCACCACCCTTATTTTACTTCCCCCACTTTGTCCTCCACCTGAGCTACTTCCATACTGAAATACAGCCAGCTCACTTTATATAGGATAGGATGAAAGAGAACGTGATCTGACAGTTTTATCATCAACACCAAAAACAGGTATCTACCACTGCCAGAGTTAAGTGGAGAAGAGCTTCAGGTAGAACGAGGAGCAGGAAATGTGCAGCACATTTCAACCGAGGCTAAGAAGCCTAGGAATATACAAAGTCTTAGGAACAAGAAAGTGCTGCTGCTAGGTAGTAGCCTTGGGTGAGGTGTAGGCCTTCAGTTACAGGAAAGTTAGGGGCAGCGCACCAGGCCACCAGTATCTTCAAGCCAAACGAAGGACTAAGTCATGTAATAGAGGACCTGGGGTTTTTATGTAAGGACTTTACAAAAGAGGACCATGTGGTGATAGTGGGTGGGTTGGGAAATAGTTTGGACAGGGGTGAATCATATGACATAGGTGGTGACTTGGACAAGATAGCTTCCCTAACTCATAGCACCAACATACACTTTGTTGAGCTGTTCCGACGTCATAATCGACCACACCTTGCTGGAGCTGTGAGGCGAATGAATGTGGGCTTAGGATGGCTTTGAGGACAGCCCACATTGCTCATGTTTCTCTGGTGCCCATCGGGACTACCAACAGATGGGGTTTTACTAGGAATGGCCTAAACCTAAACGGGACTGGGAAGGGAAGATTGGTACAGCTGATTCATGACAGTATAGGGAGTGGATCTCGGGACACACATGGTCAAATACTTGTTGTCATAGGTAGGAAAAGTAGTTTTTTTAGGATAAATCCAGACAACAGGTTCCCCTGCCTAAAGAGTATCTCCAGCACCTTAAAAATACTGAAACAATCACTCACAAGATAGATTTTAACACCTCAAATATCACATATACCAGATGTCACAAAGAAAAACAAACCATCGGAAAAAGTAACATGGAACATTTCACAGAATTAACAATCCTCCATGAAAACATGCAATCAATAAAAAATAGAACACAAGTATTAGAAGTTGAGCTCCAATCTTTGAATTGCAAAGTAGTTCGTATTATGGGGCACTGGTGTAGAGACATAGAAATCCAACATGTAGTATTATCATTGTATGAAAAAGCAAACTCTTACTGCAGAAGTACTTCAAGGGGTTGAGTATCATGCATTTATATCAGAAAAGGAACACAGTTCAAATCAAGAAATGACCACAGTACAGTAAGTGAAGACAAACACCTTGAAATATCAGCTATTGAATTAACAGGGTTTGATATCACCAAAAAATTAATCGTGTTGTGTGTGTACAGATCGGCTGGCCTGAGTGGCCGAGCGGTTCTAGGCACTTCAGTCTGGAACCGTGCGACCGCTACGGTCGCAGGTTCGAATCCTGCCTCGGGCATGGATGTGTGTGATGTCCTTAGGTTAGTTAGGTTTAAGTAGTTGTAAGTTCTAGGGGACTGATTAAGTACCATAGTGCTCAGAGCCATTTTTTTATGTACAGATCTCCCAATGGTAGCGAGGACACTTTTTTCAATAAATTAACAGAAGTTCTAGATAAAATCTCAAGTACAAAGGTCAACGTAATTCTGTGTGGGTACATTAACATCAACACTAATATTATAAGAGAATCCAGCAGCACCTGCATAAATATCCTTCACAGTTTTGACATGTCCCTATTGGTCAATCGTGCAACAATTTCATGAGTAATTGACCATGTGGCCACAAGTATGGACAGGGAAAAATGTGATGTTGCTGTAAAAGATCTTGGACTATCAGACCATCTCTGTCAAATAACAACAGTATAATCATGGATCGAATCATTCCCTAAACTACAAGTCTACTAACGGCATCTATCAGAAATCAAAATAAAAGGTTTTTCAAAAGAACTAGAAAAACAAGTGTATAAGGGCACCAATGTGAATATGAAATTCTCATAATTCTCCAAGTTGTTTTAATTGAAATTTGAAAAGGCATTTCCAAAAGTATGCATATCTGCTTCAACATCTCATAAAAACAGATCTCATAAAAACAGCAGGTATTAAGAAGTCCCCCTAAACACTTACACACTTCAGTTCCATGAAAAAGATTCGCAATGATATATAATTCTTAAATTTATATCATAGATACAAAAAGATTTATAGGAAGGTGCTGATTGCCACAAAAAAGTCATTTAATGAAAAATAATATATAATGCAGAGAATAAAAGCAAAGCAGTCTGGAATCTATTAAAAACAGAAATGGGGAGAGGCAAACAAATGCAGAATAACATACTGCTAAGGGAGAAGAGTTGAAACGTCCCCTTTGAGCAACTTATACACGACTATGCTTAAACTGACATACAATATTTTTAGCGCAACGCAATCTGACTTTCAAAAATCCCTACAAAAGAATGGCCCTGACTAACATTAACCTATACGTTTCACAAAATCACTTACCTCAGAAAAATCTTGGTTACTCGAACTACTGCAATACAGCGAGCGCCACTACTGCCAGCTAAATAAAAGATTCAAACTACAGAAGGCACTAACTACTGATAGGGATAGTTAGCAAATGAAAGATATTAATAGAGAACAAACACTGTATTTACCTTAACAATCATAATATATATAGCAGTTCAATTTCAAAACTTCCGCCATCTCTCTCCCCACATCCACCACTGCTGGCGGCTCACCTCCAACTGTGCAACGCTACGCGCTGTTCACATTCAGCTGCCGCTTCCTGACACTACAATAGCAGACAACAATGCAAACTAGCACACAGAGCGCTACGTAACGTTGCCAATAAGAAAACATAAACAGCCTACTTACAGAGTAAGGTAATAAATGATCCCCAACACATAGCAAACTATGGAAACGAGCATCTTTCAAGTATTGCAGAGAAGGTACAGCAAAAGGTTCCCCAAACAAATACAGCACCTGTAAATAATGTTCCACTAAATACAATGACGCTACTTCCAACCACAGACAATGAAGTCAATAAAACAGTTCAAAAACTAAAAAATTAAAAGTCAGTAGCCTTAGATAAATTACTAATGTGTGTAGTGAAACAATGCATAGGGATTATACAAGGTTCCTTAACAAATAGAATAAATGAATCCTTCTTATCAGGGACATTTCCAGAGCAGTTAAAACAGGCAAGAGTTGTACCATTGCTTAAGAGAGGTAATGCTGAAGACATTACCGGCCTATTTCCCTGCTGTCATCTTTCTCAAAAATAATAGAAGCTCTTATGAAAGACAGATTAATGAATTACCTGAATAAATACAAACTTTTAAGCGAATCGCTGTTTGGTTTCTAAAGTGGCAAAAATATGGAGTCAGCCATAGTAGAATTCACAAATGTTGTTCTTGATGCTCTTGATAAAGATGAGTGTGTTACAGGCATATTTTTGGGTCTTTCTAAGGAGTTTAATACAGTCGACCAGAAGATTCTGTTAAATAAATTAGATGCATTACTAATAAGAGGGGTAGTTAATGAATGGTTTCGATTATACCTAAGAGATAGGGTACAAGGAATAGAGATAACACATACATCAAATATATCTAAATAGTTAGTAAAACACTTATCAGAACCAAAATACATTAATATAGGGGTTCTGCAAGGGGGCCGGCCAGTGTGGCCAAACGGTTCTAGGTGCTTTAGTCTGGAACCACTGGACCGTTCTTAGGTTGGTTAGATTTGAGTGGTTCTGAGTTCTAGGGGACTGATGACCTCAGATGTTAGGTCCCATAGTGCTCAGAGCCATTTGAGCAATTTGTTCTGCAAGGTACCATATTAGGACCAATACTGTTTCTGATACACATCAATGACTTTCCCAGTAGTGTTACTCATGGTGAAAAATTTCTGTTTGCTGATGACAGCAAATTATAGTCACTGAAAAAACAAGAGAATTCCTTGCCGAGAAGGCAAATGAAACTCTCAACAAAGTTTGTGATTGGTCAGTAAGCAATAAAGTAACATTGAACATAAAGTAAACTAGTGCCATGAATTTCAGTTTGAAGAGGAAAAATGACAATGTTAAATTAAATGTAGATGGCACCTCTATAGACTGTGTAACAAATGCAGAATTTCTAGGAATGAATATTGACTCTGTATTGAAGTGGTGTGAACACACAAAGGTACTAACAAACAGAATGTCATTAGCATGTTATACTCTTAGAATCTTATCATCAGTGTGTAACATGCAGTGTCTTTTTGTTACACATTATTCATATTTATACTCAATTCTTAGCTATTGCATTCTTTTTTGGGGAACAAATGCACAAAATATAAACACAGCTTTCAAACACCAGAAATGAACCATAAGAAGAATAACTAAAATTATAGTCAAGCTCACTGTAAAGATCTGTACAAAACACTGCAAAACACTGAGGATTTTAAGTCCTCCATGTGAATACATTTACCAGTCAGCTGTACACATCAAAAGTAACATTGTTAATTACTGCACAAATATATCTGTCCATGAGCATCAACAAGAGAAGTGTGGCGTTTGCTGTGTTATTCAGTGGTTTGGTATTTAACTAATTTGTAAATGGAAATGATAATCTTATTTTATTACATTGAGTAATTACTAAATAATTTTTCTCCTGGCTAAAGATTTGATCAAGTTTCTAAAGAACTCCAAGTTAACGTCATGTTAAAGTGTTGTCTGTAAGTTGTGTAAGTGTCACTAAATCACAGTTCATACAACAGATTCCTTACAACTATTGATTAAGATGGAAGCAGTTATCTTCAGCAAAATGATCATTAAAACCACCGAATATCAGCCACGCACAACACTGACGTATGTTACCTGAAACAATATTCTTCGCAACTCATGCGTAATTAATTTCGGCTCCATACATCAGCTAGAAAAGTTTCTTATAAGGATCGTGCTTTAAGCACTGTTTTTAAAGAACAATCTGATTCGAATCATTTTCATTAAAATGAGGTCGGGACCACCGGTGCACATTTATTTTAAAGCATTTGTATTACCTTCAGCATTTATTCTGCGGAGTTGCGTAATTTAAATTTGAATTTGCCACTGAGATAATTGTTAAGATGGCGGCAGACAATTGATAGGGACTTTCTATTGTTAGAGCAAATAAGTAAATATTTAAAATACTTATTAAACTCTATAAAATCGACTTCCATATTGTGCACTATTTAGACTTCATCAAGCAAACATTTGATTTGTTTCTAAGGAAAACACAGACAAAATCGCGGTACAAATCGCTATCATCAATGTCTGCGCTCCTTGCAGTGGAAAGAAATAATTAACACAGATAATGCTTACTGAGAGAGGAATTAAAGTTACAAATAATTATTCACTCATATTTACAATAATAATAAACTCTATTCTCAAGTAATAATTAACAAATAATTACAATTTCTTAACAGACCTCAGTTCGATATGCATCCGCAACCTACAAAAGCCAACCAACAAAAGGTAAAAAAAAAAAGGAAGAGAAACGCGATCAGAAAAAGAATTTACAATTATCATTGTCTTTGTATGATACACATCGATATGTCCAATTACATCATAGAATATTATATAAATAATTAATATTTATCATCGTTTTCGTTCGTTTTCACTGTTTCTTCATACATCGAATAGATAATGTTTAAAACTGTTAGAGGCACAATTTTCTCTCATCGCACTGTAGCTAAAATTTATCTCGTGGATATTACAAAGAGATAGACTCAACTTATATTTACCAAGAAAAAATAAACATGAATCTCAAAACAGCATTTTCTAACAAGGAATAAAACTGTACAATATATTACGAAAAGAGATTAAAGAAATTGTAAAAATACACTTATTTAAAAAGACAGCTAAAATACCTGTTATGCAATATGTTTTACATATTGAAGGATTACTTAGCTCAAACAGAGTAGGAGTTTGATAAAAAATGTTATAAAAATAAATAATAATAATAATGATAATAAATTATCCAGTATTCCACATAACCCTTCCCTTTATGTTTCTTTTCCTTTTTTGAAATTCTTGGCGCCAAGCTATGCATAGCACAATACTAACACCTCTTTGCTCTTTCTGAGCTCAACATCTCACTCATTATGGAGGGATGCTGACTGAGTTTTTCAGCATAGCTAATGGTAAGTTGTGGTACTGAAAATGGCCGATAGATCATTAGTGTGTGTGTGTGTGTGTGTGTGTGTGTGTGTGTGTGTGTGTGTGTGTGTGTGTGTGTATGTGTGTGTATGTGTGTGCGCGTGTAGTGAGTGAAGTGTTATGAAACAATGTGTGTATAGTGTGTGCAGTGACTTATAGTGAGAAATAAGTGAGCAGTGTACTTTAACTTATTTAATAAGTTATTTGTAAAAAAAGTATTATATACCAGGAGTAAATCTAATGATGTCTAACTAGAAGTCTGTAAAGATATGTGTATATGAGTTAGCTTATTTTAAATAGATCTAATTTTGTAAACACTGTGACATGTCCTATATCCCTGTAAAACGAGATCCATGGATGAATAAAGCTGCTAGTGCTACTACTACTACTACTACTACTACTACATCCAGGAAGACGATCTATGGTTTCCTTCAGTAGCACAGGTCACCGAATGTGGTTGAGGGGAAGCTGTGCAGTCCTTATCTTCACACATCGAATCTGTGTGGTAAATGAAGCAAGTATGCCAGTCACACCTTCACAGAATTTACATCGCAGACACCCCGCTGTGTAACGCGTGTGATGTTGTGACACAGACAAGCACCACCTGGTGTGCAGATTGGCAAGAGGTGTCTGGTTCTTTGTGCAACAGATGTTGTTCCTAATTTGCTGTACGTCTCCTCATCAGATTCCACTCAACTGTTCCTCTTTATGGACCCGGAATACTTCCCAGAAGTGAAGAAGAGCTCTGTGAAGTAAATTTGTGGACACAAAGGTCACTACCAGTTTGCTGATGACAAAATAAGTATCCTTCATTTTTGGCACTTCCTTGATGAACACCACTGTGCAGTTGCCTGCAATCCAAAATACATACATTTTTTCTCCAATTTCCTTTGCAATGTCTTCTTAACCCACGCCAGAATTGGGTATTCCTATAATGAAGAGTTGATCCCCGCCTCTTTCACACTTAAAACCGATATATTCTCTGGTTATTGGAATGTTCTGCTCGGGCAAACTGTATGTTGATAGTCACAATGGGCCTGATGTCTTGTTGCGACCTCCTCCTAACGACGCCGGTTTCCTGGTACTCTTGGTGGTACTAATGTTAAAAAAAATTTGAAAAAAGAAAGATAACAAAAATAAATAAATAAAGACGTTCATTGTACCTCTACTCAACATTCCCTGCACTTTCCTTTGTTATGGAGTTTGGGAAGGGGACAAGGTGGCCAGACCTGCCCACTTTGCCCCCACCTCCTTCCTTTGGGCGCCAGGAAGGTTCCTTTAACAAAATAGTAAAGCAGCCGCTCACTATAAGTGGAAATATTGGTTCGTGTCTCAGTCTGGCAAAAAGACAAAAATAAAATATGGTAGAGCACTAGACTACGAAAGGCAAAGTCTTGCGTTCGAGTCTCGGTCCTGCACACACTTTTAATGTGCCAGGAAGTTTCATATGAGTGCACACTCCATTGCAGAGTGAAAATTTTAATATGGAAATATTAAATTATTTCAGGTATTAAATAAATGTGTGTTGAACCGTTTGAGTATCGGGTTCTGAAAACCATAACTAGAAGTAGTCAGATTCCATTACACACACTGATGTTTACTTAGTTGGGCAGCCATTATGTTGGACATAATCAACAGCATGTGGTACAATTTCAAGAAAAAGAAAATCCTCACTACACAAACACCATACATGTTTTAATAGTTTAACTGCATGACCCCCCCCCCCCCCCCCTATGACGCTTGGATGAGGCTTCCGTGGCTCAGCGATACAGGTAGATGTACCGTAGCTGCAACCAGAACAGAGGGATATCTGTTGATAGGCCAGACAAACGTGTGGTTCCTGAAGAGGGTCAGCAACCTTTTCAGTAGATGCAGGGACAACCATCTCGATGATCGACTGACATTACCTTGTAACATCAACCTAAATGACCTTGCTGTGCTAATACTGTGAATGGCTGAAAGCAAGGGGAAACTACAGACGTGCTTTTTCCTAGGGCATGCAGCTCTACTGTAGTGTTAAATGATGATGCCCAACACAGTAGTACAAGTTTATGTGTAAACTAACTACGCAGATGAGGAGGAGATGGAGGAAATGTATGATGGGATAAAAGAAATTATTCAGATAATTAAGAGACACGAAAATTTAATAGTCATGGGGGGACAGGAATACGATAGTAGGGAAAGGAAGAGGAGGAAAAGTAGTAGATGAATATGGACTGGGGGAAAGGAGTGAAAGAGGAAGCCGCCTGGTAGAATTTTGCACAGAGCAGAATTTAATCGTAGCTAACACTTGGTTGAAGAATCATAAGAGAAGGTTATACACGTGGAAGAGACTTTGAGACACCAGACGGTTTCAGCTTGGTTATATAATAGTTAGACAGATGTTTAGTGCCCAGAATTTAGGTTGTAAGACATTTTCAGGAGCAGATGTGGACTCTGACCACAATTAATTGTTTGTGAACTGCATATTAAAACTGAAGAAACTGCAATATGGCAGGAATTTAACGATATGCGACCTGGATAAACTGAAATAGGAACGTTTCACAAGAATAGGAGGAAGGAATGTAGTAGAAGATGAATGGGTAGCTTTGAGAGATGAAATAGTGAAGGCAGCAGAGGATCATCTAGATAAAAAGATGAGGGTTAGTAGAAATATTTGGCTAGTAGAAATATTTGGGTAACACAAGAGATACTGAATCGATGGATGGAGAAAACATAAAAATGCAATAACTGAAGCTGGTAAAAAGGAATACAAACGTTTAAAAAATGAGATCGACAGGAAGTGCAAAATGTCAAATCAAGAATATCTAGAGGGCAAACGTAATAAGGTAGAAGCATATATCACTAGGGGTGGGATAGATGCTGCCTACAGGAAATTTAAAGAGACATTTGTAGAAAAGACAACCATCTATACGAATATCAAGACCTCAGATGGAAAACCAGTTCTAAGCAAACAAGTGAAAGCAGGAAGGTGGAAGGAGTATGCAGAGGGGCCACACAGGGGAGATGTACTTGAGGGCAATGTTATGGAAATGGAAGAGGACGTAGAGTAAGGTGAGATGGAAGATACGATACGATACTGGAAGACTTAAGTCGAAACCAGGCCCTCGGAGTAGACGACATTTCGTTAGAGCTACTGATAGTATATGGAGAGCCAACCATGACAAAACGTTTAGATCTGATGAGGATGTATGAGACAGGCGAAATACCTGGTACTTCAAGAAGGATACAATAATACCATTTCCGAAGAAAGCAGGTGCTGACAGTTGTAAAAATTACCAGACTGTCAGGTTAATGAGTCACAGATAAAAATTACTAACATGAATCCTACACAGAAGAACGGGAACGCTGATAGAAGCTGACATCGGGGAAGATAAGCTAGGATTCCAAAGAAATACGGGAACACGAGAGTCAGTACCGACCCTACGACCTCTCATAAAAGATAGGTTAAGGAAAGGTAAATCTACGTTCATAGCATTTGTAGACTTATAAGCAGCATTTGGCAATGTTGACTGTAAAACTATCTTTCAAATTCAAATGATAGCAGGGCTAAAATAGAGGGAGCGAAATGCTACTTATAATCTGTTCAGATACCACATGGTAGGTCTAAGAGTCGAGGAGCACGAAAGGGAAGAAGTGGTTGAGAAAGGAGTGAAATGGGGTTGTAGCCTGTCCCCGAACTGAGCAAGCAGTAAAGGAAACAAGAGAAAAATTTAGAATAGGAATTAAAGTCCAGGTAGAATATATAAAATCGCTGAAGTTTGCCGACGACATTGTAATTCTGTGTGAGACAGCAATGGAATTGGAAGTGCAGTTGAACCGAGTGGACATTATCTGGAAAGAAGGATAAAAGATGAACACCAACAAAATCAAAACGAGGATAATAGAATGTAGTCTAATTAAATCAGGTGATGTTGAGGGAATTGGATTAGCGTATGAGACACTTAAAGCAGTAAATGAGTTTAGCTGTTTGGGAAGCAAAATAACTGATGATGATCGAAATAGGGCGGATAGAAAATGAAGACTAGCGATGGCAAAAATAAAAGCGTTTCTGAGGAAGAGAAATTTGGTAACATCGAGTATAGATTTAAGTGTCAGAAAGTCCTTTCTGTAAGTATTTTTATGGGGTGTAGCCATGTATGGAAGTGTAGCTAGGACGATAAACGGTTCAGACAAGAAGAGAAATTTGTGGCATAATCTGACTAGAAAGAGGGATCGGCAGGTAGTACACAATTTCAGGCATCAAGGGATCACCAGTTTAGTACTGGAGGTAAAAACTGTAGAGAAAGACCAAGAGATGAATACAGTAAGCAGATTCGAGGGATGTGGATTGCAGTAGTTCCGCAGAGATGAAGAGGCTTGCACAGGACAAAGTAGCATGGAAAGCTACAACAAATCAGTCTTTGGAGTGAAGACCGCAACAAGAAAAAGAGCGTGACATCATCATTTAATTGCAAGAGAAATATATGTTTCATTTCAGTTAACAGTCTCCAACCTTCAATATCATTTAAATTTCTATAACAGCAGTTAATATCCAAACAAAACATCTATGTAAATATTTATAATTTTATCTATACTTTCACTCTTCAAATAATGTATGCCTTGGTCCCCCCTATAAATAATTTCTTAATGGACGGTCAACTGATAGTCCGAATTATGTAAATACAAGAGGCCTGTGTACAATCTCTTTCCCGAACGCCGTTCATATTAATGCTGATGTTCACTGTCTCTTCTCAATCAAAGCAGAGCTGATAACAGTTACGTATACTCAGCCTCAGAAAATTAAATGTATACTAGTTTTTGTGAAGATGGCTGGACCTTTCTCATACTTTCGATGTCTTCATTCTTCTGTCCCTGTGCACTGAATCAAGACCAAATTTTACAGTCTTGAAAATTCTTTCTTGCTCACTTCTTTCTCGCTGTCTTTTTGCTAGCAATCGTCCTCTCTTGCACCTCCACGTCTTCGTCGATATCATTAAGACCTGTATCTGTTCTTACAACATAGCATTTTACTGCAACAGTGTGACAATAGTAGCTTTTTGTAAACTTCTGCGCACCTTTTCTCGTATCATAATCAAATTGCTTTCTCCTGCTCATTACCGTAATTCTCTTCCCTAAACAAAATCGAACTTTCACTATAAAGATATGCCTCCCTTACCCGGAACTGATCGCTCTTCACACTTTTTACTGATTAAACAACTCCTTGTCTGTTCGTCATTACGTTACCGAGTAGTATCATCGACAGACTCCTTTCATTTGTTGCTTCCTCCTTAAATGAATTTTGCGTAGATAAAGCTTTTCATGCCAGGCCAAAACGTTTTCTATACATGTAGATTGCATACTGTGCAAGTTGCTTGAAACATAACAACACGTAAAATACATCATATTTCGTTTACACTTAAACACAGGCTAACAAAACAAATAATAGCATACAAATTATCTACAATTATCATTATATATTTAGTTAATCACTGAAAACGTGCTGCGTTTTATGGCAGAGGAGATCTTCATTACAGTATTACCATGAACCGAGGAAACAAAAAAAATCGATGGGCACTTATCGTAAACAAAGGAGATTTAAAACACACAGGGAAAAAATAGATTTGCAGTTGACTAGCAGATATTTCTGTAGATACTGACATGCATTTTAAATGTTTTTTTTGTATAATAAGAACCTATTAGATGATTCTTGTGAAGAAGGTCTGTCACAATAATTGCTGGCTTCTTTACTTTAGTCAGACTGACTCTCAAAGTTTGAGATGACTCGGTTTTTTCCTGTAAACATCATACGCACCGCCAACTATCACAATATTCCGATTTTTTGATGCGTTACGTTTCTTTAAAATTTCGTGCCTACCACCACCAGAATATCCTTGTATGTTTGTCTGTAAAGTTACGGCAGTTTCTTGGCCAGGGTTGTGCGAACACACGATGATTATCTCTAGTTTATTACGATCCATAACAGTGGGCTTTGCTTACTGCTAACTATTGGTCATGATAAGTTGCTGGCACATATTTTTTCCCTTTTACTAGTTGGTTACTGAACCAAGGTTCACTGAAAGAACAAGTCATCTTATAATCTCGTGCTATGCCTCAATTGCAGTTCTATTTTTGTCTAAAGTAGGACTTTAGCATTTGGTGTGGGATAGAGACAGTTTTCGTCTCATATTTGTTCTTTTATATCGTAATTGCGATTAGTTAAACATTATGAGCCGTCAGAAGGGCTTGTCATTCGTTAAGTTATCCAAGACATGTTGTCATAGGTAGCTTCATATGTAAGTTTCTTTACTAGCATAAGCAACTGTGTGCCGTTATTTCTAGGTTCCATCTCCTATTTAGCTTGTCTCTTGTTCTATCCATTTCATTTTTTGATATACGTTGATCCACGTTTGGGAATGTATGGGCTATTTAGCCCCGACACATGTAGAAACTTTCTCGTATTCGTATGCTCATGCACACTGAAGTAACTTCCCTTGACATGCGCATGTGCATAGATAGCGCGTCAGGCTTGTAAGGGAGCGACGGTTTGCAGCTGCAGTTTATGGCGGGTCATGGCCCATCGAACATAGCCCGGTGTGAGGTGGAGCGTACACCATTAAGTTAAGTAGTGGTTTTGACTTTGTACATGTGTACTGTTTGTGTTTTCCTTTTCTTTTTCGTTTATAAATGTATAGCTATGGTGTTATTTTAACCATTGACAAAGGTCTTCTTAGGCACTTGTGTGTTTTATTGTTGTTCTGAAGAAGGTGTAGTTATCTACGCCGAAACCTGGGTTAACACTAAACACTAGGTGCTTTTTTCGCAATCGAGGCGGGTTTTTAGTTTTTTAATATATTAACCAACGATTTCTGAGTGCTGCGATGTTGAAGTTTCTCAAATCTGTATAACCAGAGTTAGATGTATTTTTTGGGGACAAAGCTTTTATACCTTAAAGAGAACACTGTTTAAGAATTTTTAGCATATTGCAGCCCCGTCAGCAACTGTGATAGACTAATATTTCGAGGAATCAACCTCAGTTGCACAAATTTTCTAGTCTTTACCAGGTTTCAGCTAAATTAACATAGCTTTCTTTAGAAGCATAAAATTACTATAACATGCCAGAGTAAGGCATAGTCAGCATTAAAATTAAGACCTATAGTACCGTGGTACCATGTCGAATAAAACTACGTAGCTGAAGTCCAACCCCGGCGTCTCTTCGCCACGCGGTCGGTTGGCAGCGGCAACTACCGTTGGCACTGACAGTTGCTCGTGGAATTGCACTGAGCACATGGCAACTCGTATGTAGAAGAAGTCCCTATGTGTATTAACTGCATGCAAATTGTATTAAATGCTAGGAAATTTACTTGGTTGGGCATATAAAGTTTAAGGAAAATCTTTACGACTTTAAGCACAAATTGGCAACGTGTAAAGTATCCCCACCGAACATCCCTAATAGCGAGGGCCTTACTCGTCTCACTTATTTAAAACCTGAATAATTATCTATAATTTAACTAGGGTGTAACTGGGAGTACAACGCCCCTGTCATCACACTTAAATAGTATTGACCGACAGAAGTAAAGCGTATTAATTAAAGTGTGACGGAGGGAACAACGTCTCCATCATCACGCTTACATGCTATTGGGCGACATAGGTCAAGTACACTAGAATATAGTCTACGATGTCCGTTTGACGGGAAATATTTTCTATAGGTAAAATTGTGAGTAACGCGATACACGTCTAACGTTATCGTATCATAGAAAAGGGAGGTATTTAATGCAGCTAAGTTTTACTCACTGTGCTGCATCATTGTTAAATTCAATTACAATGGCATCCCAACTCTGGTAAAAGAGTAGTGGGCCAAATTTAAATGTAAAGGGAAACGCAAGGCTTGATGTCTGAACATGGTATGCGGCAACCAGGAGAGAAACATGGTGGTCAATGTAACAGGGATAAATTAAACCAAACGTAACAAAGATTAGAAACCTTCGAATTACGGTTATCAGTTCCCAGACAGCCAATGATATACGCTCACGAGTTGCCATGTGCTCAGTGCAATTCAGCGTACAACGGTCAGTGCCAACGTTAGTTGCTGCTGACAACCGACCGCGTGGTGAAGAGATACCGGGGCTGGACTTCAGCTACGTAGTTTTATTCGACATGGTACCACGGTACTATAGGTTTTAATTTTAATGTTGACTGTGCCTTACTCTGGCATGTTATAGTAATTTAATGCTTCTGAAGAAGGCTAGATTAATTTAGCTGAAACCTGGTAAAGACCAGAAAATTTGTGCAACTGAGGCTGATTTCTCAAAATATTAGAACATTATTTCCTTAGACCCAAGTTCTGTTTTTATTATATCAGGAAATTTTTTTATGTAAATAATAGGTGTGGTAGTGGATGTTTTTGCTAGCCTAGACTATTTCGTACACTTGTGTCTCTAGCCAACGTATCACTAATTCTTTGCAATTTGTTACAGTAGTTCTTACTGATGAGTGCGCTAAACGATCTCTGCTTCCACAATGTGCTTTATATCATTCTGCTTTTCATAATTTTTCGTAATTAAGCCTCAAACACTTATAATGTGTTAACATGCCCAAACGGGACGAATGACATGCGTGAATCATCATGTCGTTAAATACGCTAAAAAATTGTTAGTCCGCATTCTAAAAATTTTTATAAAGAATGTTTTGTATCATGACATTTTGATCTGTTAAATCGTGGCATATTGTACAAATCACCACTATTTATGTATTTGACTTCTTGGTTTCTACGTAATATTTTACGTAAATTAAGAACTTTGCACCTCTGACTTCCCACGCCAGGTGGCGGTTACTGTGCTATAACAAATTCTGTTACATTTGATGTTATGTTATTTCTATATTTTTCTTTTTTACTGGTCCTGTAATCTGACACCATATAATTTACCTGTCGATTTTTATTCTTGGATGTTTTTTAAGTTGTTTTTGAAATAACACGCCAGTGTTTGTTGGCAAGATGTGCATTTCCCCCTTCCGTTTTCAAATGCGTTTTTAATGTACAGTTTTAAATTTTATATATTCAGTTAATGATTTGCAAGTGCACATTTGGTATTTTGTGGTAATCTCTTCCCAAATAATGTTAAGTCTTCACGTGACTCATGTCACATAGAAGGCATTCCAAGCCCCTGTCACACAGGGTCTGCTGTATAAAACAGCGGCTTCAGCTATTGTGATCGTTTAAAAGCTTCTGTTACTGCTAATAACAAGACACCAGCGCCTACGAGCTTTAATTTGTACGCTAAAGGGTTATTCTTACCAACAATTGGTTTTACTCTGGTGTATTTGTGGTCTTTTGTTTCTTATTCACTGATCGCTATGTGAAATGCTTAACTTCCATCACTGAAGATCATTATGTGATCGGAAATCGATTTTGCTGTTCATAAATCATCAAAATTACGACCAATGCCGACATTCTAATTTTATTTATTTTAGTGACCTTTAATTCTTGTCGTTACAATTTGTGGCTAATTAATTAATTTTATCGTACGCTAGATTCGTTTGTTTATGGATATGATCAGTCGCTTTCAGAGATTGCGTTTATGTTGCTTTTTTGCCTTAGGTATGACGTCATTGCTCAAAGCCGACGTGTGAAATCGCACACTATAATTGACCGTTATCTTGAATACACATCGTAGTGAATGGTGGGAATGCAGCTGCGCATGATAAGCAGTTATAAGTACTGTTTCCTGTGGGTGCAAGGATAGTGCTATACATATTTTTTTCCATTACATGATCGATTTTGGAATTGCTAGTCCCATCTTCACGTGCACCTCACCTATCCAACGAATTGATGTTGAATATAATTTCTCTGAATACTATTTTTCTGGATTGCAACTAGCTGTTAATAGAATGAGAAGTATTCTCGACCTACGCACACAATACCTGAAAAATGGCCCAACAGTGAGGTGTCATTGTGTGTGGTCCTGTGGACATGGGGCTTGCGTGTTTACCTTGCGGTTGACAGCCAGGTGTGATTGCGGAAGAATAATGCCTAACATTGATTATTTGTGTATTTAAGGTGTGCCTGAAGATGAGACTATCAGTTCCGAAAAGGATGAGAGTAGAAGAGCCATCCTTGAGGCTAGAGGCTATTTTATTTATTATTGCTAACTTAGGTAACTTTTCTAAATGTGTAGCATTTATTGTTGCTTGTTAGTAAGGACTGGAAAACGGAACTTTGTAGAAAGTCTATTCAGTAACTATCATTTTACAGTTACACACGTAAAAAACGAGGCAGCAGCTGACGAAAAACAAAAGATTTATTTTTTTGTTTCTAACTGCTCCAAAGATTGATAATGAAACATCAAAACTGAACAAACAATAACTTGAACGCAACACAAACTAAGAAAATGGAACAAATAATAGTTTGAACAAAACGAAAACGAAGAAACTGAACAAAAAATAATAATTGGAACGAAAGAAAAAAGAACAAACGAAAACTGATAGAACAAATGAATTGATTCTTCAGCGGTTGGGAGCAGCACCTGAAGCCAGGCTGCTAGGGTCCTTGGCTGCCCCCTCCTCCGAATCTCCTCGGGGTTCTTGCTTGTCAGCAGGGTCCACCTAGGCAAACATGACATGACTGTTATAGTGGCGACAAAACATTGATCAACTATAACTTAGGTAACAAAATAATAGTAGTAAAGTATGTCCAGACACCGTGATGAACAAAGACTTAATGGGGGCTACCATCCTCATCATTTCGTGTGTGCTGCACCAAAGAAATGCAAGTCTGAGCAACATTCACAATAGGTAATAGCTAATAAATAAAACCATTACACATGGGCTCTCAACATTGCTACGAACTATAAACTTCAAATTTGAGGAATTTAGTAAATGGTTTTGAGATAGAGTGAATGCAATGACAGGCCGCTCTCAAAGGCAGCTAACTGTCACATAACAGCGGGCAAAATGTAACATAATACCTCCAAGTGCGGTTCAAAATGGGTCAGTCGTGTTCACCAGAAGAAGACCAAGCCTCATGGTCCAACTGCGAATCAGTAATACACGGATACAGTGGACCAACCAGGTCAGGTACTTAGGTGTCTTACTAGGCAATGAACTCACATTCAGGTCACACATACAAGCAAAGAGAGAGAAGATGAGCGGACTAATTCGTGCCCTACATAGATCACTAGGAAGCGGAAACGTGAAAGGCAATACAAAAATAAGATATTGTAACGCACTGATGGTTAAGGCCATGAAATACGGAAGTATTTACGGCACAGTATGCCAGACAAATATAAAGAAACTCTTGGAGATGCTTGAAACTCATCCCGAAAGAAACCTGCATAGTGAGCTTAATACAGTCATGAGCTGACTGAACAAAGTAGCAGAAAACTGCTCGAAGAAGTTGAAAATCTTAGATCAACCTCACGACATTTAAAATATATGGGAACAGTCCAGCCGAAAACATGGCACTAGGCAAGAGTTTCACAGGCAGTGATAGAAGCTTTCAAGTTATAGAATAAGCATAGCCAGAACCAGAGGAGCGCAATAGGACTGGAGGCCAATGTCATGATAATGTCCGACAAGCCCTAAAACGATACTGAGACACAACAACAAGAAGCCCAGCATTCAATGAAGGCAGCACGTCTGATATCTTTAAAAAAATGAAAGAGAAGTAAATGGTTAAAAACAGTAGTCTTCTGTTATCGCATACAGTACAATGTGGTACCGCTGAAGATCAACCCATTGTCTATGAAGCTGTAACTAGCGAAACACTGAAATAATTTCTGTTTCGTTATCAGTTAAGTTGTCCTTTCACTGTAAGTCCTTCCAAGCAGTCTTCTCTACTGGGATCCGCGCAGCTCGTTGGTGTACTGCTACTCGATGAAGAACTACGCGTCGGTTATAAGCATTATGTGATTTCAGCTGTTATGTGTGCTCCAAAATTCCCCCATTCCTCATTCCCTCTGTGCACAGCTACTTATTGAGTGCATTTTGCACGAAGTGACTTCATTGCATTCAGGACACCCAACATAATTTAAAGCAAATATGGTAATATGTGACTTATGCTGGGTATCAGTGCAGGAGGGAGTCTGATGTAGTTAAATTATGGATACAGCAACCAAGAAAGACCACTCGTTGACTGCGTCTACACGTTGTAGAGTGCCACTTACGCAGCTGCCTCACTGTGGAGCCGCAAAGTCCCATGTCACTGGGAGGAGGACTGGCTGGGTATGGCTGATGAAGCCCACTACCTGGCTGAGATGAGCCTCATTCCCGCCAGCGAGGCAAGATAAAGTCATTTGCGTCCTGATTAGACACTGGCCATTGATACATGTATTCCTCTTCAAGAGAGTTAACTTGGTCAGTGGGTGGGGTTTGTCGTATGAATACTTTCAACAGCTGAAAGCAAGAGGAGATTTCTCAGGAGTTGATCTAATTATGGACATCAAAATAGGAATGCAGCCGAATAACTTAGTGAACGTGATATCGTATCCAGATAATCACGAATCCCACACCTACGTTCTGTTAGTACAATAGGCTTCCAGATCTGTAGATCATTAGAAGATGTAAATAATAAAGGTTGAGCTAGAAGAAATTAGTCATTGCATCAAAAAAGGCAGAAATGTAATTGTGGAGGGGGCAGAATTCGACAGTAGGAAAAGCATGAGAGGGAAAAATTGTAGGACAACAGGAACTATGGGAAAATTATTAAAGAGAAAGTCACCTGGTAAAATTTGCACAGAAATCAGTTGAATGTGGGTTAAAAAACGTGAAAGGAGGATGTATATCTTCTATAAATCTGGAGATATCAGACTGCTTCAGATGGGTTATGTGTGATAAGACAGATGTTTAGGAACCAGATTTTAACTTCGTATAGGAGTCGAAGGATTATCAGAAAGGTAAGAAATGAAGGAAATCGGTTCTAAAAAAGTTAAAAATTCTTCGGTGTCTATTGTTTCAAAGGGAACCTTAGGCATCCACCGACTGAGTAAGGAGAAAATATAGCAAAAAAAGGCGAATGGTTAGTTTTGAGAGATGAATTACTGAGATAAGCGTAGTATCAAATGGAGAAAAAGACACAGTGCCCAGAACAAATCCTTTGATACTGAATTTTACTCACGACAGAGGAAAATATCAAAATATGGAAAATTAAGCCGTCAGGTGTGAACACACAAGGCTAAAAATAATGGAGAAGAAATTCAAAGCTTGACCTTGTAAACGATAGATTCTACACATAGGAAAATTTAAGAAAACTTTGAGGAAAACTGTATGACGCCAGCGAATACCTGGAGCTCAGTTTGCAAGACAGTATGAAGCAAAGGTTCAAATGGCTCTGAGCACTATGGGACTCAACTTCTGAGGTCATTAGTACCCTAGAACTTAGAACTAGTTAAACCTACCTAACCTAAGGATATCACACACATCCATGCCCGAGGCAGGATTCGAACCTGCGACCGTAGCGGTCTCGCGGTTCCAGATTGCAGCGCCTAGAACCGCACGGCCACTTCGGCCGGCATGAAGCAAAGGAAGAAAAACTGAAACTGGGATACAGTGTGTAGATAGGTACAACAAAGGGTACCAACTTGGAGTGAATATTATCGAAAGGAAAGACGAATTGCCTTAGGATAAGTAGGGACATAGTACACAGTTAGCATTTGCTTTTCTTAAGATAACAGGGATAAAATACGAGACGGAATGAGAAAGGTTTTCAGCCTATTCCACATGTTATTCAGTGTATAAATTCGGCAAGCAATACTGAAAGGAAACAGGAACATGGAACGGAGATTTTAGTTCTGGGAGAAAAAAAAACTTTTTGTTTACTCAATGACAGCGTAATTCTATCTGAAACTACACTTACTTGGGACATCGGTTGAATGGAATGGGTACTGTCTTGAAAAGAAATTAGGTGAATATTAAAAAAACTGAAACTAGGGCACTAAAATGCAGTAAATCAAATCAGAGCTACGAAGGGAAACGGATTACAAAATGACATTGAAAGGAGCAAATGAGGTTTGCTGTTTGGGCGACAAAACAGCAGACTAATGCTGAAGTACAGAAGATGTACAATTGAGAACACCAACAGCAAAAATTTGTTAACAGAGAATATAAATTTTGAAGTCAGATTGTCTTTTCTGAAGGTATTTGTCCGTAGTCTAGCATTCTAGATGCGTAATCGCTGACGATAAAAATTTCAAGGCGGAAAAGAATAGATTGTTATGAGGTATTCGAAGAGGGTGCTGAAGATCAAATGGACGGTACGCGTGGCTTAGATGGGGGAACTCAATCGAACTGGTGGGGAAATAACTTTATGACAAAAAGTGATTAAAAGGCGGGATCCGTTGATACGATGTGTCATAAAGCTTCGGGGGTCATCAGACAGGTAATAAAGGGATGTGTGAGTGAGGACATGAAGGGTGGAGGGGATGTAAAATTGTGCAGGTAGGTTTAGTCTTCAGCACAATAAGTGGACTCAGATGAACGTCGCTTGTCATAGTTATGAAGAAACGAAGGGGCTCTCACAGGAGAGGCTAGTGTGGCGAGCTGCATGGCGACATCCTTCAGGCAGGAGACCTTAAGAGCAAAAGCTGTGCCACAGATTGATTCTCTAATAGTTCCCTGAAATTCATAACAAAACAGTGGATGAGGCTAAATAGACACAGCCTTACACGAAAAAAATTCTGTCCCCTACATTCTGGTAGTAGTGGCAACTAAATGTAAGTAATATAGTAACTGTTCTTACATCTCCACGAACAGTAGTTTCATTAAACTTTAACATTCAACACACTATCATTATCCCACTCTTCTGTAAATTCGTTGTCGGTTCTTACTGTCATATCACATGGTAACACGTTTACCGTCATTTGGCTTGTTACGTTACCCATCTCATTTTCTGAAAGCCGGCCGGGGTGGCCGAGCGTTTCTAGGCGCTACAGTCTCGAATGTGTGATGTCCTTAGGTTGGTTAGGTTTAAGTAGTTCTAAGTTCTGGGGGACTGATGACTTCAGAAGTTAAGTCCCATAGTGCTCAGAACCATTTGAACCATTTTTTTTTCAGAAACATTCGGTAATTATCACTGTGCCACAGAGGCCAAATCTGAGTGAAGATAAACTGAAGGTGCATGGGAGATTATATCCGAAAGACTTAGTCTAAGGATTGGTCATAAAAATATCCATGAATCTTCCGTCTGCCATCCGACCCACCCTCACATTAAACTTTCGACTGAACAAAAGCCCTCGTTGGTTTAGCAATAGAGACAGTCTGAGATACAACTGCCATTCCCTCGCTCCAAACTTAGTGGCCGTTTATTCCTGCTAGTTCTTCATTACACTAATAATACTAACTTACCTCAACTGGATCCTCGCGTGGTGGATCAACGAATTCCGTCTCTGGTTCCTTGGCAGTAATCTCAGCTTCCACAGTCACTTTACAATCGTCGTCCTGAATCGGTGGAATTTCTTCCGGCACAACCGTCACGTTGAAGCGCCCAATGACACGGATCTGTGGGTGGTTTGACCTTATCATCACTGACTCAGCTACAAAGGCATATATCTAACACGTAAAAAACCTTAGACACTAACTTTCTTAAACAGATTTTATATTAAGTAAGCATCCCTATGTGTAGGTTGTAATAAAAGTGAATAACGGTGCCGCAGATGTCTGTCAAAAAGAGAGGTATCACATATGGTAGAGAACTGAGAGGTCCATAAATGTAAAGGTGTGAGAACGAATTATGTGTAGGTTGACGTGAAATCTGGTAAGGCAACAAGGAATAGTTAATTGGGCACTTGTAAGTAAAAATTGTTAATATACGCAGAAGTTGGGATATAAGAAGTAGGTAATTTCGTACGCAGTGCTTGGTGCACACAGCGATACAAAATGATTGTACTATGCAGAAGAATGTAACCAGCTAAGAGGGTGATGATCTAACAACATGAGGCATTGTCTGTGATCAGTGTGGTATGCAATGTTTGTGATGGTTGTTCGTTTACTGTTTACAATAAAGCATATACAGAAGTACACCAAACACACAGTAAAGCACGCAGTCAACTGTAAACAAAGGAATTCGCTCAAGAAAACATTGATTTCCTTATCTATTACACTCTGAATCATAGGATAGTTACATAATGTGTGCAATAATAGTTATATCGTTGGGAGTTAGTAATAGTATATTTATCAGTTGTCCAGATAATTAATTACTCTTATAAATAAAAGTGTTTAGTCACATAGAGGTTCATACGCCTTTCACGCCGTTGTGTCATAGAACCCGAACTTGCTTGATTGCTATGCAGTTGTTAATGCTGTAATTTTTATTGACACCAAACGCGTTATATCCGCTTGTCCCTACGTATATTTTTCCTCCTCTTAATTAATATTATGTAATACGGCTGATCTCTTATGGTTTGTCTCCACGAAATAGAATTACTTCGAAATGCATTATGGGTATTCACATTGTGGAGTAATTTATTTCTCATCAACTGTTATCTTTTAATAAATCTTTTCTGTTTACATTTATATCACGCATTAGTACTCATCCAGTGGTCATACGTGTTCATCTAGCAATATCGCTGTGTTATCACTTGGAACTATTTTGTCTACATTTATAGGTGCCACTCTCTTCACTCAAATCAATCCAGCTGATACGTGTGAGGAGCATTTTTAACGATACCCCATCTGTTCCAGATCGCCTCATTCAGTAAAGTGTTGACTTCCCTAGAATATCAGATAACCAATGTATCATCATCAACGACACAATATTTAATCTGAAAAGGTATTATCCGACGTCTCTCTAGCAGCGCAACTGTGGCAAGGCGCACAAGTATGTGGAAAGTGCCTGCTATGTCAGCCGCCATGAAAGAAGCGTGCCTGAATAGACGTAACATCCCATCGTTGACGAGGTCATTATTAAACTCGGTCTAGATATGGGAATGGACGACGGGTGATACAGCATGTGTGCTTTCCTACTGGATGCATCCTTGCTGTAGCTTGACAGAACAAGCGAAACCCATACATAACACTGATCACACAACTTTCCGTCTCCTGCTAAGTTATTCATTTACACTGATTAAGTCCTTGAAGTGGACACTGGTCACACATAATACTCTCCTGCGGCTAAGAAGCGCAATCTTCTAGCAAAGACTATTACACATGTCCTATAGCGCAGATAGTTTTCTACGGATTACGTGATTATAAAGTTCGTTGTAGAGTTTGCCTCTGAGACGTTGCTCAGCCTGTGACAAGAGTTAATCCACAACGCTGTTACATCCACATTTTAAACAGTTTAGCCACGAAGGCAGACTATTGCTCTGAGCAGAAAACCAAATTTATGCCTGATTCATTTTTATAAATTTCTATCTACTAAAGAAGTCGTAATACAATACTAATCATCTTCAACTTGGGTATTAACAATGATCAATACCGCTTTAGACTTAGAGACTGGATGGCATATGGTTCAGTTCTGCTAGTAAGTCTGTCATAAGCTGTACCGAGATGACTACGCCACCCTTCATCCTCTCATTATGGCTTGTGCCATTGCTTCCACTTGGCCTTTGCCAACTGCTCTTATGCTCTTACAATTTTTTGTACTGTTACATTCTACTCATCCCGATATTGTGCATTAAGAACCTAATTGCAAGATGACGTGAGCCTCAACATTAGAACAATCGTCGGCAGTATCACAACACGGCAAAACAGACCCCACGAAAGTGTAACTGAAGCACTCTGTGTGGGAGGTAAGTTCGAAGGTAGATGAAGAGTTCCCGTGGAGTGCCCTTTGTGTATGTCACAGAATATTTCATAAGTTCGTTTCGAACTTTTACTAGGAATCGAACCATCGTACCCGTTATGAAGCTTAATTAACTGATGTAATAGTTATTCCGTTTCTATCGTCTATGTTAAGTGGTACATTCACCTTCTTGTCGGCAACAATCCTTGTGGTGTTATAATTCTTTCTGTGCACTTTACCTGTCCCCTACTCCTACATAACATGTTAATTTATGGTATTTACACTCATTTGTTTCCCGCTCTTGGCTTCACATCCCATGACATATCCGAATCAAGGGAGCAGTTGAACTAACAGATTTGCCTAACGACGCTTACACAATTACAGATGTGCATCACACTTTTTCGCAGTAATATCTCTGTTTAGTGTGTGTTGGCGAGACGATTCCGTGCATCTGCAGTCTACTTTTACTGTACAGGGAGGCGGGTAGCCGACGTCATCTGTTCTTTCCATAAAATGGCTAAGGACGCAATCCACTGGTAGCAACAAGTCAAATTAAGCTTATTTGCAGGCAACAGAAGTCCAAAATTGTTGCAGACGTGTGCTTGAGCAAAGAATTACATTTTTCTGAAAGACACAAGCTAAACAAAGATGTATTTCCGCAAGAAACCGCAACTTGGTGAGTTGGCTAAGTCAAAGGACTTGCAATCAGTATGGCTGTTAATTTCACTTTTGCCACCGGTATTTAAGTTTTCCACGTTTTCGTAAATCGCTTAACACAGTTGTCGTCGTCGTCGCGTTAATACTGAGACAACCGATGTCAGTCTCCCTCGGCCCACAATTGGAAATCGCACTACGTATACAACGCCTCGTTACAGTCCGAACGTCAGCCACTAACCTTACACGTTTACCTCGAGCTTACTACACTGACGGACAGAAGACCAGCAGTAGAGTTCGGTCAGTTGTGAATCACCAAGACTGTCGTCTATAATCGGGGGATCTCAAGATCTTATACACTGACATGTGTCACGCTAGTGATATTCCGAACTCATGGCAGTGTTACAACTGAAGCTCACTGCATCTCCGTAGTATTATTGCGTTCCAGTTTACTCTAACGTCCTGTAACCAATGGCCGTTAGTATTATTGGATTGTAATAAAGTGAATCCCTTGTATAGTCCTTCATATAAATATGACGAATGAGTCGGTTTTGAAGTCATGAAGCCATGTCTGGAGCGAAAGAGATTCGAAAAAAAAAAGAATCACGAAGAATGGGTGATTCTGCAATGCATGCAATGGACGTGTAATTGGCTTTCCTCTGCTGTCGCCATGTCAGGCCGTTTCTTCCTGCTAGCTATTCATGGTAGTAAGGCACTGACTTACCTCAGTACGGCCCTCCTGCGGGGCATCCTGCAATTCTATCTTTGCTTTCATCGCGAAAATTTCTGGTTCAGCACACATTTCGCAAGTGTGATCCTCAGAACGTGGAATATCTCCAGCCACCTCTTCCTCGCCGAAGTCCCAAGTAAAATCGACCTGTGGGAAATTTGAGATTATCATCACTGACTCAGCTAGAATGGCTCGTGTCTTAAGGACAGTTGTCTTTAGACAACTGACTCAGCATTCTTAAATGGATTACATATCAAATAAGGAGGCCTTAACTATAGGATGCAATGAACACAAAATGCAATGCTTTTAATGTATATTAAAACTGTAAAGATAAGGGCAGGTTAGAATAGAAGCAGCAGAGGATTGCCCGTACAGTGCGTTGACCAGTTTACGTCAGTTATTGTACATGGGAGTCACGTATCAATGTGTATGTTGTTCTTCGTCTTCCTTCTTCAATTTTATCGTTAATCTTCCCACCCCACAGTTATATCCTTGTATGCAACCTTAGATTTAACTATGGGTTTTGTAAATAGTTGAGTATAGTATTAATAGTCTGTAATAGAGTGAATCCGTCACATTGTTCTTCATGTAAATTTGAGTGTCACTTGTAGTCTCTCGTGCGCTGAAAGCGTCTATGGAGGTTGAGCGTTTCTCAGTAATATTATCTGGCAGAGTAGCTGAATCCGCAGTGCATCTGAGATACAAACTGCTTGTTTTTCATGGCAGTAATGATAATGACTTACATCAAGGGGCTGCTCGTGTTTCTTCTGTCGTCTCTTCCTGCGGTTGCGAGCTTGTGCAGGCAGCTGGCCGTCGGGGGCAACAAGCGGTGGAATTTCTTCTGCCACATTTTGCACCTTGAAGCGCCCAAATACACCAACCTGTGGGAGTTTCGTTTTTTCCATAATTAATTCAGGCAAGACGTCATTGACGTGGCGTATATAAAAGTTTAGATATCTGACCTGTAATAATTAAACAGATTATACATTAAATAAGCAGCCCAAAAGTGTAGCTTTTAAAGAATTTGAACGCGGTGCTATTCATCTGTGCTAAAAGTTAAGTTATCGAATAAGGTACAGAACTGTGTATAGTATGTTTCGTAGTTATCGTTTGTGATGCTTTTTTCTTGTTTAGTAGTTACGACACTACACAAAAAAATTTGAAGTGCAAGTACATTCTGAAATACGCAGGGAATTGCCAGTGAGAGAGTTTACTAACGAAAATGTAAATTTATTTTAATAATTCTCCCCGTTTCCACAGCAATTTCTCTTAGCTTATTCTCCCCATCATCACGTGAATTCACGTGATGGCTCGCAATCAACTTAATTCCGATTCTGGAAGACTACAGGGGGATTCTACGACAGCATTGTTATCTTTTGTTTAAGGGTCTCCGCATTCTATGACCCTCTGCAACGTCTCCCTATGGTGTGTTGCAGCTACTTATCTCCATATCAACTATTTTTTCAATATCTAAACCTTCTCCTGCACGAGGTCTTGGAAAGCGTCACAGACATTGGAACTGTCTGAACAAGAACTACAATTGCGTTTCACCTTACATTTACCATAGGTTCTTGTAAAACTGTGCACGATAGTCTTATTGGATTGTAATCAGATGCATTTCTTATTTAGTCCTTCTACAAACGGAAGAGTTATCCGGAAGAGTAATAGATTCCGCAAAGGGTACAATTTGAACTTTATTTTGTCGTTCTTCGTTCTTGTTCTCTCTTATACTTTCTTCGTGTTTACTTCACGTAGTTGTACTGATGTTGACTTACCTGTGCACAGCCGTCCTTCAGCGGATAGTCCACACTCTTCTCCGAATCCTTAATACGACTGGCGGATTCCGGGTTCCATTGACAGGGAAATATCTCGAAGACAGACGGTACTTCTGCCACCCTCTTCTTTCTCAAGCGAGCATACACCTGAAAGTGTGGGTGGTTTATTTTTACTATTACGACTCACACGGGATGTCGGGTTTCTAATAAATGTGAATATTTTAGTCACTTGTCCTACCAGGTTGGATCAGATTTTTATAAAGTATGCAGTCCATAGGTGTGACGTTTAGAATGTGAAGTGTGGTGGTACGTACGGCGGTTATAAATTAAGACATCAAATAAGTTAGAGAACTGACAGCTACAAAATGAAAAGGTGAGGTAAGATTTTTATGGAAAGAGATAACCAGAATAATAGGAACGTTAATGTCACTACTGCTAGAGCATTCTGTAATATTTAATCAGACACTTCAAAGGAAAAAATTGTATGTATTCAAAAAATTTTGAAACATGTGAAGCAAAATTGCATAGATATGTACACGAAACACCTAGTGAAATATGAAGGCTAGAATATGCCAGACTGAATCGGATACGCGACCTTTGCCGTTCTGTGAGTTTGGAAGGTAGGAGATGAGGTATTGGCGGACGTACAGCTGCTAGGACGGGTCGTTGGTCATGTGTTGTTAGTTTTGTCGATGAGCACGTGCCTCCGAAATTCGAAGTTCCCGAGTTCGAGTCACGGTGCTGCACACAATTTTAAATTTCCACGAAATTTCAGATATGTAGGCAGTTACAAACATAAAAGCTTGTTAACGAAAATGTAGCTTTATGGTGATAATACTATCCTAAATCCTCTGCCGAATGAGATTGAGTTAACAGTACGTATCAATGTGTATGTTGTTCTTCGTCTTCCTTCTTCAATTTTATCGTTAATCTTCCCACCCCACAGTTATATCCTTGTATGCAACCTTAGATTTAACTATGGGTTTTGTAAATAGTTGAGTATAGTATTAATAGTCTGTAATAGAGTGAATCCGTCACATTGTTCTTCATGTAAATTTGAGTGTCACTTGTAGTCTCTCGTGCGCTGAAAGCGTCTATGGAGGTTGAGCGTTTCTCAGTAATATTATCTGGCAGAGTAGCTGAATCCGCAGTGCATCTGAGATACAAACTGCTTGTTTTTCATGGCAGTAATGATAATGACTTACATCAAGGGGCTGCTCGTGTTTCTTCTGTCGTCTCTTCCTGCGGTTGCGAGCTTGTGCAGGCAGCTGGCCGTCGGGGGCAACAAGCGGTGGAATTTCTTCTGCCACATTTTGCACCTTGAAGCGCCCAAATACACCAACCTGTGGGAGTTTCGTTTTTTCCATAATTAATTCAGGCAAGACGTCATTGACGTGGCGTATATAAAAGTTTAGATATCTGACCTGTAATAATTAAACAGATTATACATTAAATAAGCAGCCCAAAAGTGTAGCTTTTAAAGAATTTGAACGCGGTGCTATTCATCTGTGCTAAAAGTTAAGTTATCGAATAAGGTACAGAACTGTGTATAGTATGTTTCGTAGTTATCGTTTGTGATGCTTTTTTCTTGTTTAGTAGTTACGACACTACACAAAAAAATTTGAAGTGCAAGTACATTCTGAAATACGCAGGGAATTGCCAGTGAGAGAGTTTACTAACGAAAATGTAAATTTATTTTAATAATTCTCCCCGTTTCCACAGCAATTTCTCTTAGCTTATTCTCCCCATCATCACGTGAATTCACGTGATGGCTCGCAATCAACTTAATTCCGATTCTGGAAGACTACAGGGGGATTCTACGACAGCATTGTTATCTTTTGTTTAAGGGTCTCCGCATTCTATGACCCTCTGCAACGTCTCCCTATGGTGTGTTGCAGCTACTTATCTCCATATCAACTATTTTTTCAATATCTAAACCTTCTCCTGCACGAGGTCTTGGAAAGCGTCACAGACATTGGAACTGTCTGAACAAGAACTACAATTGCGTTTCACCTTACATTTACCATAGGTTCTTGTAAAACTGTGCACGATAGTCTTATTGGATTGTAATCAGATGCATTTCTTATTTAGTCCTTCTACAAACGGAAGAGTTATCCGGAAGAGTAATAGATTCCGCAAAGGGTACAATTTGAACTTTATTTTGTCGTTCTTCGTTCTTGTTCTCTCTTATACTTTCTTCGTGTTTACTTCACGTAGTTGTACTGATGTTGACTTACCTGTGCACAGCCGTCCTTCAGCGGATAGTCCACACTCTTCTCCGAATCCTTAATACGACTGGCGGATTCCGGGTTCCATTGACAGGGAAATATCTCGAAGACAGACGGTACTTCTGCCACCCTCTTCTTTCTCAAGCGAGCATACACCTGAAAGTGTGGGTGGTTTATTTTTACTATTACGACTCACACGGGATGTCGGGTTTCTAATAAATGTGAATATTTTAGTCACTTGTCCTACCAGGTTGGATCAGATTTTTATAAAGTATGCAGTCCATAGGTGTGACGTTTAGAATGTGAAGTGTGGTGGTACGTACGGCGGTTATAAATTAAGACATCAAATAAGTTAGAGAACTGACAGCTACAAAATGAAAAGGTGAGGTAAGATTTTTATGGAAAGAGATAACCAGAATAATAGGAACGTTAATGTCACTACTGCTAGAGCATTCTGTAATATTTAATCAGACACTTCAAAGGAAAAAATTGTATGTATTCAAAAAATTTTGAAACATGTGAAGCAAAATTGCATAGATATGTACACGAAACACCTAGTGAAATATGAAGGCTAGAATATGCCAGACTGAATCGGATACGCGACCTTTGCCGTTCTGTGAGTTTGGAAGGTAGGAGATGAGGTATTGGCGGACGTACAGCTGCTAGGACGGGTCGTTGGTCATGTGTTGTTAGTTTTGTCGATGAGCACGTGCCTCCGAAATTCGAAGTTCCCGAGTTCGAGTCACGGTGCTGCACACAATTTTAAATTTCCACGAAATTTCAGATATGTAGGCAGTTACAAACATAAAAGCTTGTTAACGAAAATGTAGCTTTATGGTGATAATACTATCCTAAATCCTCTGCCGAATGAGATTGAGTTAACAGTACATCCAGTACGGTTGTTAATAACATATACATCAGTGGCTCTGATAGATTATTTGTTGCAAGAAAAGTACTATTTCTCAAAGACAGCATGCCGCTGTCGCCAGCGTTGTAACTGATGGTGACGTTGCGTATAGAAACTGCGTCCTAGTACAGCGAACTTAAGTGTATAGTTTTCTTCCCCCAGACCGTTAACATCTGCATACACGTAATACAATACACAGACTCCGTAAAAACAGAGACTGTGTAAATGATTGTTATATTTGCGTCGATGCGCTAAAATGACGATTGCAACAATGTCTCTCCTGTTCATGAATCCCAAAGTGCGAAAATAGAAAATATGGGTAATATGTGACGTAACGAAACGTTAGTGGGTCTGGGATGCGGGAATGTATAGCCGAAATGATTAGGGCGATCACTAGTGATAAGCGGTAAATCTCGGTCGAGCCCCGTTCGCGTACAGGTTGTCATGTCACACTAATAAAGCAAAAAGAAGGCTAAATGTATTCGAAATTTGTGAATCGAGTTCGTAATTTTAGTGTTTTCTTTTCATCAGTTCAGTTTACTAGCTTACTTCCAAACATTAGTGTAGTTATTATTAATTATCAATGTTTATCAGTTATTTATGTAAGCAGGTATAGCTATGACTGTGATCCGAAAACCACAGGAAAGTGAGCGGCCAGTCTTATGGGGCTGACAAACACGAAGGTGCATGTGTGCTTCGATCCACATTTATTTCACTGTCGCTATAAATGTATTGACAACAGGGTGCAGTGAGTGTGTTCTAAACAAGGAGCTGTCCTTTGACGATCACTTCACTGCGACTAGAGAAGCTACGACAGTCTTGCCGAGTCCAGAAAACCGATACAGTGAGATTCAGTGTGGTGTTGCGGCAGTGACGATATTAACTTTGAATGTAACTGGTCTTTCGAGTCACTGTGGGGCTTTTCATAGACCTTGGACTTGATCAATGCTCACCTTCTCCATGTCCACTTTACGGTCATTATAGACTTCTGTCGAACGCGCTTTCTTTGATTTGTCCCCAAAACCACGTGTCTTCCTCCTGCAGGGAAGACACACACAGCATAAAATGCTGTATAGCACCTGCGAACACAAAAGAACGTTACAACACGTGTGATTCAGAGTTTATACATTAAGTCAGAACTTCGTGGATCAGTAAAATTTTGATAGAAAGCGTATGTGAAAATCAAATATCGCACATCTGACTTTACACCTCACACAGGATTTAGCGTGCAGATAACTTCCCTGTGCCTCAATACTACAACGTGGAATTCCCAGAACTCTGATCATGATGAAACTTTATCCGTTCTATGCTACTTTATAAACTACGTTTTCGGCTCGCACAGTTTTACGCTTCTTCGTTCCAGGTTAACAAATCTGTGATATGGTGGAATATGGAATCCTCACACGTGATTGCGCAGCGTCGAATAGCGCTTATGCAATATACACTCCTGGAAATTGAAATAAGAACACCGTGAATTCATTGTCCCAGGAAGGGGAAACTTTATTGACACATTCCTGGGGTCAGATACATCACATGATCACACTGACAGAACCACAGGCACAGAGACACAGGCAACAGAGCATGCACAATGTCGGCACTAGTACAGTGTATATCCACCTTTCGCAGCAATGCAGGCTGCTATTCTCCCATGGAGACGATCGTAGAGATGCTGGATGTAGTCCTGTGGAACGGCTTGCCATGCCATTTCCACCTGGCGCCTCAGTTGGACCAGCGTTCGTGCTGGACGTGCAGACCGCGTGAGACGACGCTTCATCCAGTCCCAAACATGCTCAATGGGGGACAGATCCGGAGATCTTGCTGGCCAGGGTAGTTGACTTACACCTTCTAGAGCACGTTGGGTGGCACGGGATACATGCGGACGTGCATTGTCCTGTTGGAACAGCAAGTTCCCTTGCCGGTCTAAGAATGGTAGAACGATGGGTTCGATGACGGTTTGGATGTACCGTGCACTATTCAGTGTCCCCTCGACGATCACCAGTGGTGTACGGCCAGTGTAGGAGATCGCTCCCCACACCATGATGCCGGGTGTTGGCCCTGTGTGCCTCGGTCGTATGCAGTCCTGATTGTGGCGCTCACCTGCACGGCGCCAAACACGCATACGACCATCATTGGCACCAAGGCAGAAGCGACTCTCATCGCTGAAGACGACACGTCTCCATTCGTCCCTCCATTCACGCCTGTCGCGACACCACTGGAGGCGGGCTGCACGATGTTGGGGCGTGAGCGGAAGACGGCCTAACGGTGTGCGGGACCGTAGCCCAGCTTCATGGAGACGGTTGCGAATGGTCCTCGCCGATACCCCAGGAGCAAAAGTGTCCCTAATTTGCTGGGATGTGGCGGTGCGGTCCCCCACGGCACTGCGTAGGATCCTACGGTCTTGGCGTGCATCCGTGCGTCGCTGCGGTCCGGTCCCAGGTCGACGGGCACGTGCACCTTCCGCCGACCACTGGCGACAACATCGATGTACTGTGGAGACCTCACGCCCCACGTGTTGAGCAATTCGGCGGTACGTCCACCCGGCCTCCCACATGCCCACTATACGCCCTCGCTCAAAGTCCGTCAACTGCACATACGGTTCACGTCCACGCTGTCGCGGCATGCTACCAGTGTTAAAGACTGCGATGGAGCTCCGTATGCCACGGCAAACTGGCTGACACTGACGGCGGCGGTGCACAAATGCTGCGCAGCTAGCGCCATTCGACGGCCAACACCGCGGTTCCTGGTGTGTCCGCTGTGCCGTGCGTGTGATCATTGCTTGTACAGCCCTCTCGCAGTGTCCGGAGCAAGTATGGTGGGTCTGACACACCGGTGTCAATGTGTTCTTTTTTCCATTTCCAGGAGTGTAAGATATCTTTCTCTTGAGTAGACATCCTGCACTGTTGTAACACAGATGCTAAAACTAACAGGCTGTAAAAAATTGAACAAGATAAATTATTGTAAAACGATAAATACTATTAAGTTGTCCGCTGCGTGGAGTACAAGAAGGTAACTCATAAATATTAAGTGGAACCTGGACTATATGTTAGTTGTTGTGCTTGACAACTAGATTTTTCTTACGACTGCAGTGCCCCTATTCCATTACTAGTCATAGTATCTGAGCATATCCTGTGACCACCGTTTCAGCTAAAAAAGAGCTAAAGTAAATGCTAAAGTCCACGACGGACTCATTCCTTGGAGTGGACCATAATCACTGTCCTGCGCTGTGTAACCCGCCAAATCGTGCGTTGACAACATTTCTACAACCTTTGAAAGATATCTGGCTGGGACCTTTCTTCCTCACTGAACAATTCAAATAATGCTTCCAGCTCTTTGACCAAGAGCAACGCCGGAATTACAACGTCGTCTAGAGCCAGAAGAACTCTTGAAAGTTTTATTAAGACCCATTTGATCCTGGAGTTGACTGATCGTCTAGTCAACCCAGCACTCAGTCAACGCCAGGATCACATAACATAACCGACATTGCAGGTTGGGACAGCTGGAGAAATCGCTCATGGTAGAGCACGCGCTGTGTTAGACCGACCACATAGTAAAATTCACCGACAGTGAGGTTCTGGCTGTAGAAAATAGCTATCACACCCGGTTATTCAGAGAAGTTATAGTAATACGCAAACACGAGACTACAGTTCAACAAGAAAGAACAAATCCTCAAGGTAAACGGATCCTGGATTTCCGTGTTGCAGCGTATGAACGTTCCAAAAGCAAGAGAAGAAGCGCGCCGGAAATGACCGCAGAGAAGCACTAGGTCTTTGGCGAGCCAGTTACGTATTGTCTGCTGCCGCGAGCTCGGCTCCAGTCCACCACCGGCAATGGAGGTTGAAGCTTTGACAATGTCAGCCACTCCTACTGGCGAAACGTCAGAAAAATCATCAGACAAACGTCGGCCGAAGAGTCCGAGCAAGAAGCCAACAGGCAGCTTGTCAACAAGTGGCGATGGAAGCCTTAAAAATTTTGAAGTGTGTTAAGTTCATATTTTGACACTGTACTGTATCGTAGTAACACTAACACGATGCTTCTTTTGGTTATACGTAATAGAAGGACACTTAACTGTTGTGTTCTTCTATGGTGATGTCATATTGAAGTTGGAATTAGTGCTCTTATTAAATGAGTCTTCAGGGGTTTAGTATGTGCACTGAAGATGGTCTCACAGTGACTAAAGTTGGTTTGCTGTAATAAATTATATAAAACGTCTTACGAGCATTGCTGCCGAGTCCGCAGCTCGTGGTCGTGCGGTAGCGTTCTCGCTTCCCGCGCCCGGGTTCCCGGGTTCGATTCCCGGTGGGGTCAGGGATTTTCTCTGCCTCGTGATGACTGGGTGTTGTATGATGTCCTTAGGTTAGTTAGGTTTAAGTAGTTATAAGTTCTAGGGGACTGATGTCATAGATGTTAAGTCCCATAGTGCTCAGAGCTGCCGATATTATTGTTCTCATATTCTTAATTCGAACTATGCCTGTCGTATCCTGATGTCCTGATGTCTCTTCCCCACAAAAGCTGCTCTGTTGGGGCCTTTTCGTTATGCTCGTCAGCAGATGCCTGGATTTCTGCTTAATACTGCATGACGAATTAAGATCAGATAATTTCCCTAATGTTCCGAGGACGAACCGACAGCAAGAGACATAAAATTCTTTCCTATCAGTTTTTCGAACATCAACAGAGGAAAGTGGCACCCTTTCAAAACATAATGGAAAATACACTAGCCGTGGTGCTAGAAACGGATCCAGCGCACATATCCTAGTATACTTTCTTCAGTGTATTAAATGTGACTGATCTCTCTGTCCCAAAATCAACATGGTACAAGTTAACGACTCTGTTACGTACTGAATAACGGAATCCTCACAAATTATTCCATAACGTCAACTAGCGCTTAAGGATACAGGGTACCTTTCCGGCTCAATGTTATGTAAAAATCAACACCTTTTTCTATCAGATTTTTTGTTGATAACAGGTAATGCAGCAGACTTTCTAAACAAATTAGAAGTATTTTAGTATTTTTGAACCTGCTTAGGATTATTATAAAAATTACAAAGAAATTAGTGCAGTTTTATTTCCTAATTTCTTCCTCAAATTGAGGTACCATTTAATGCAATGTTACACATTTGAAGAAGACCAAATTTTTACCAGATGCGCATGACGTGATGGCTGAGGTACTAGACCTATTTAATTCAACCTATTATAAATATAGCAAGGATAAAAAAAATCGCATCTTACTTTTTAATTTCTATAGCTTTTTCCGTGATAAAAATGTTATTTTTCTATAATTTATCTGATTCTGCAATAAAGCTTAGGTTAATACATAAGTATGGACTATTGCAAGTTACAGGAAAAAATTAGAGCTATGCTTTATAATCTGTAGGAAATATTTGTACCTGTATTCTCAAAAATACAACTTGCAGGAAATTGCGAATAAAGATATGAGTAAAATTAAACTGTGCCTCAGAACATTCCTGAAGCATAGTCTTCGTCCTGCAGCAATTCTTCATCTTCAAGCTTCCTCTTGGCATTCCTTCTAGCACTTTTTGCTTCTTTGGTAACTTGAAGAGCGAATCTTTCAGCTTCATTCATCCGTTGTCTGCCACACGCAAGCAACTCATCTTCCAAATTAGAGACATATTTTATGCCTAAATTTCTCAGGACTTCCAATCTTTCTATCAGTCAATCAATGAAACATATCACTGCATCTAGTAAACCAACTTTTAATGTATTTACTCCTACAAAAACAGCCTTGGGTAATGTTTCCCATATAAAATAGTTGAAACTTTCATTTGTATTCTGAGTGCCCATATGAAGACATTTACTAAGCAAAATAGGGTCACTCTGGTCTCTAAAAATTAGTTTCATTTCGTTCATAACAAGCATAGGTAGAGAATGCTTTTGATGGTATATTTGACCACTTTCTTTTGCTTTTAGTAACCACACAAAAAATCTGTTCCTTTAGGCCAAAGTCTTTGAACAGGGTGGTCATCTGTGGACAACCTATGAAAGAAGGTACCCCTTCAGTTTTTCTCGTTGCTCTAACATCATTCAGAGGTGCAGATCGTCTAATGGCCAGTCCGTAAGAACTCTGAATTCTGTGCAGATAGGAGACAAGGTACTGGCAGAATTCTGTGAAGTTAGGAGACGAGGTACTGCCAGAATTGAAGCTGTGAGGACGGGTCGTATTTCGTGCTTTGGTAGCTCAGTTGGTAGAGCACTTGCCCGCGAAAGGCAACGCCCTAGAGTTCGAGTCTCGGTCCGGCACACAGTTTTAATCTGTCGGGAAGTTTCAGTCCAACTGTAGATTAATCTCTCTCCTAGGGGAAATGAAAGAAATTCTTCCCCACATAGGATCTACATCGAAAATATGTCATGTCTGCTCTCTATTGGTTTAAGCATTAGACTCGGTGTGTGTCATCTACCTTTGGATTCAAACTGATACCCACATAGACGCACTGGAATCCTATTCCTGTATCAGTTTGTTAAACTCGAAATTCTCTATTACAGTTTTATGAAAAATTGATTTGGCACAATGAGTTCAGGTGTCTGTGCTTACGTTAATCCTTACTGGACTCACAATGTTCGTGCGTATATTGGTGGTTTGTGATACGAAGTGTATTTATTGTCCCGAAGCTGAAATACTCAAAGCAGTTACGTCTGCCCCCATATTTTCCATTTTTACAGCAGAAGCGACAGTGATTCGAGAGACTCTCACGTCTGGTCGTCCTGCTGTGCTCCAGAACGTTCTGTGGAGTCTTACTCCACTTTATGGAGGTGGAAACTGGCCAAGAAAAATGGGCAGAATTTTGGCGCCTTTTAGTGTACCATGTTGTAGTTGTTGTGGTCTTCAGTCCTGAGACTGGTTTGATGCAGCTCTCCATGCTACTCATCCTGTGCAAGCCTCTTCATCTCCCAGTACCTACCGCAATCTACATCCTTCTGAATCTGCTTAGTGTATTCATCTCTTGGTCTCCCTCTACGATTTTTACCCTCCACGCTGCCCTCCAATACTACATTGGTGATCCCTCGATGTCTCAGAACATGTCCTACCAACCGATCCCTTCTTCTAGTCAACTTGTGCCACAAACTTCTCTTCTCCCCAATCCTATTCAATACTTCCTCATTAGTTATGTGATCTACCCATCTAATCTTCAGCATTTTTCTGTAGCACCACATTTCAAAAGCGTCTATTCTCTTCTTGTCCAAACTATTTATCGTCCATGTTTCACTTCCATACATAGCTACACTCCATACAAATACTTTCAGAAACGACTTCCTGACACTTAAATCTATATTCGATGTTAACAAATTTCTCTTCTTCAGAAATGCTTTCCTTTCCATCGCCAGTCTACATTTTATATCCTCTCTACTTCGACCATCATCAGTTATTTTGCTCCCCAAATAGCAAAACTCCTTTACTACTTTAAGTGTCTCATTTCCTAATCTAATTCCCTCAGCATCACCCGACTTAATTCGACTACATTCCATTACCCTCGTTTTGCTTTTGTTGATGTTCATCTTATATTCTCCTTTCAAGACACTGTCCATTCCGTTCAACTGCTCTTCCAAGTCCTTTGCCGACTCTGACAGAATTACAAAGTCATCGGCGAACCTGAAAGTTTTTATTTCTTCTCCATAGATTTTAATACCTACTCCGAATTTTTCTTTTGTTTCCTTCACTGCTTGCTCAATATACAGATTGAATAACATCGGGGATAGGTTACAGCCCTGTCTTACTCCCTCCCCAACCACTGCTTCTCTTTCATGCCCCTCGATACTTATAACTGCCATCAGGTTTCTGTCCAAATTGTAAGTAGCCTTTCGCTTCCTGTATTTTACCCCTGCCACCTTCAGAATTTGAAAGAGAGTATTCCAGTCAACATTGTCAAAAGCTTTCTCTAAGTCTACAAATGCTAGAAACGTAGGTTTGCCCTTCCTTAATCTAGCTTCTAAGATGAGTCATAGGGTCAGTATTGCCTCACGTGTTCCAACATTTCTACGGAATCCAAACTGATCTTCCCCGAAGTCGGCTTCTACTAGTTTTTCCATTCTTCTGTAAAGAATTCGCTTTAGTATTTTGCAGCTGTGACTTATTAAAATGATAGTTCGGTAATTTTCACATCTGTCAACACCTGCTTTCTTTGGGATTGGAATTATTACATTCTTCTTGAAGTCTGAGGGTATTTCGCCTGTTTCATACATTTTGCTCACCAGATGGTAGAGTTTTGTCAGGACTGGCTCTCCCAAGGCCGTCAATAGTTCCAATGGAATGTTGTCTACTCCCGGGGCCTTGTTTCGACTCAGGTCTTTCAGTGCTCTGTCAAACTCTTCACGCAGTATCGTATCTCCCATTTCATCTTCATCTACATCCTCTTCCATTTCCATAATATTGTCCTCAAGTACATTGCCCTTGTATAGACCTTCTATATACTCCTTCCACCTTTCTGCTTTCTCTTCTTTGCTTAGAACTGGGTTTCCATCTGAGCTCTTGATGTTCATGCAAGTGGTTCTGTTATCTCCAAAGGTCTCTTTAATCTTCCTGTAGGCAGTATCTGTCTTACCCCTAGTGAGATAAGCCTCTACATTCTTACATTTATCCTCTAGCCATCCCTGCTTAGCCATTTTGCACTTCCTGTCGATCTCATTTTTGAGACGTTTGTAATCCTTTTTGCCTGCTTCATTAACTGGATTTTTATATTTTCTCCTTTCATCAGTTAAATACAATATTTCTTCTGTTACCCAAGGATTTCTACTAACCCTTGTCTCTTTACCTACTTGATCCTCTGCTGCCTTCACTACTTCATCCCTCAAAGCTACCCATTCTTCTTCTACTGTATTTCTTTCCCCCATTCCTGTCAATTGTTCCCTTATGCTCTCCCTGAAACTCTGTACAACCTCTGGTTTAGTCAGTTTATCCAGGTCCTATCTCCTTAAATTTCAACCTTTTTGCAGTGTCTTTAGTTTTAATCTACAGGTCATAACCAATAGATTGTGGTCAGAGTCCACGTCTGCCCCTGGAAGTGTCTTACAATTTAAAACCTGGTTCCTAAATCTTTGTCTTACCATTATATAATCTATCTGATACCTTTTAGTATCTCCAGGGTTCTTCCATGTATACAGCCTTCTTTTATGATTCTTGAACCAAGTGTTAGCTATGATTAAGTTATGTTCTGTGCAAAATTCTACCAGGCGGCTTCCTCTTTCATTTCTTAGCCCCAATCCATATTCACCTACTACGTTTCCTTCTCTCCCTTTTCCTACTACCGAATTCCAGTCGCCCATGACTATTAAATTTTCGTCACCCTTCACTATCTGAATAATTTCTTTTATTTCATCATACAATTCTTCAATTTCTTCGTCATCTGCAGAGCTAGTTGGCATATAAACTTGTACTACTGTAGTAGGCGTGGGCTTCGTATCTATCTTGGCCACAATAATGCGTTCACTATGCTGTTTGTAGTAGCTTACCCGCATTCCTATTTTCCTATTCATTATTAAACTTACTCCTGCATTACCCCTATTTGATTTTGTTTTTATAACCCTGTAGTCACCTGACCAAAAGTCTTGTTCCTCCTGCCACCGAACTTCACTAATTCCCACTATATCTAACTTTGACCTATCCATTTCCCTTTTTAAATTTTCTAACCTACCTGCCCGATTAAGGGATACCTGCCCGATTAAGGGATCTGACATTCCACGCTCCGATCCGTAGAACGCCAGTTTTCTTTCTCCTGATAACGACATCCTCTTGAGTATCCCGGAGATACGAATGGGGGACTAGTTTAACTCCGGAATATTTTACCCAAGAGGACGCCATCATCATTTAACCATACAGTAAAGCTGCATGCCCTCGGGAAAAATTACGGGAGTAGTTTCGCCTTGCTTTCAGCCGTTCGCAGTACCAGCACAGCAAGGCCGTTTTGGTTAGTGTTGCAAGGCCGGATCAGTCAATCATCCAGACTGTTGCCCTTGCAACTACTGAAAAGTCTGCTGCCCCTCTTCAGGAACCACACGTTTGTCTGGCCTCTCAACAGATACCCCTCCGTCATGGTTGTACCTACGGTACGGCTATCTGTATCGCTGAGGCACGCAAGCCTCCTCACCAACGGCAAGGTCGATGGTTCATGGGGGGGGGGGGGGGGGTAGTGTACCATAGAAGTCAATATTACATTGCGATACAAGCACTAATTAGAAGCTCCACCTGGTTTCGGAAACTTCAGAGTGCAAGAAGCTGATAATTGTACAAATCATAGTTCAACTACTTCCAACGTACGTCGGATAGGCGTCAAGTATAACCCTTCCAGTGACTGTCACGAGATAGAAGCTGTTTATCGAAATGATAGCATAGTTTGGAGAAATGAACTAAATTTCAAGTTGTATGTGTATACACATCCACCGCTATAGAATAAGAGAATGTTTACTGGCTCACAACAATTAAACGATATATTTTTTAGATGTACGACATCGTGATGTATATTAACGCCTCTGAATTTTTTATTCTGTTCTCAATGTCGGTTGAGGTACTACATGTCATGTGTATTACTCAGTCGACTTTTCCACGTCACTGACGCAAGTTGCAAAACTCTGGCGATAGAGTGCTCCGAATTTTAACGGGTAACGTGGCTGTGTGTCATGTAGCTATGTCGTTGCGTGAGAAACAGAATCACAGAAAACAATAAAGCAAGAATTTTAAGATTTCGTCCACACATGGAACGCAAACAAGCGCTGCGACACCTGCAACAATCCGTCGCTTTGTGTTTTCTGTCATCGACCTTCCTCCATACAGTCCAGACTGGGTCTCATTCCATTTCCATCTGTTTTCAAAACTTAAACATTACCTACGAGGCCTCCACTTTGATAGTGTTGAAACGGTGCAAGCAAAGGTGAGGTTTTAGGTCCGTCAAACAAAGCGAAAAATTGTACAGTGACGTTATTAACAAAATGGTCTCTCGTTGGGAGTAATACATTCGTCACTAGCGTGACTACGACGAGATAGAAATATGTAGGCATGAAAAATACACATATCGAACATTAAAAGCGTATGTTTTATTTAAAAATCTATAACAGTTTCAGATAAAAATGTCGGAAGCATTACGTTTCAGTACGCCCTCGTAGCAGTAGCTACACAATCAACAACGACATACAGATTCACAGTCACAATACAGGATAAAAGACGTAGAAGAAAGTGTAGAAGAAGAGGAGGAATGTGATGACAAAACTGACGCATTTCGAATGCGGAAATGCCCCCGAACACCAAACCCTCAGCCAATACTAACAACAAAGATGTTCCATGCAATGTATCTTGTCCACCTGAGCCGGCCAGTGTGACCGAGTTGTTCTAGGCGCTTCAGTCTGGAACCGCGCGTCCCCTACGGTCGCAGGATTGAATCCTGCCTCGGGCGTTTGTGTGTGTGAAGTTCTTAGGTTAGTTAGGTTTAAGTAGTTCTAAGTTCTAGGTGTCTGATGACTTCAGATGGTAAGTTCCCAGAGCCATTAGAACCATTTTTGCCGACCTCAGTTAGTGAATAAAACCCGGAATAGTCGATTCAGGTGTGCGTCGCATGGATGTGAGGATTTCAGGTTATGCAGTGCACTAAATATATTTGTTTCACGGAAAAAAGGAGCTTCTCTTTGCATAAAATAGCGGAATGTCCCATACACGCAGCTGCTTCAGAAGGTAAGTTACACATGTCGTCCCCTGTAAGGTCACTGCCAAACAAGAGGGGCCTGCCGTCAGAAGAGAGCGCATATCCAGGATATCCTGCAGACACAGCACCGCTGCGGTACGGATAATAACTGTCTCTCAGTGGGGGACTGAAATGGCGCAGCGACTGGAAAGGTGCTCGAAAGATGAGGTGCGTGATACAGTACGATTCGTGTGCGCAAAAGGTCTAAATTGCGTACAGTTTGACAGTCAGTTCTGGCGGCATGTGGGCAAAATGCGATATCGCGTCATGCCGTACTGAAACGACCAACGCTGCACAGACGTGGGTGACGCTGATCAGAAAGGAAGGCCATTGATACCGACATCGACCACAGATACGAATGTCCATGCAATCTTAGAACTATTTCAAAGCAGTCACACTTTTCCGGCGATGAAGATATTCGCGTGGCGGTTCTCGAATGGCTCTGTGACCAACAGATGGGTTTCTATCGTCGGGTAATCGAACGTCTTTCAGAAGGCTCAAAGAGATGTTTATACAGGCTGATAACTATATTCCAAAATTGTTTCATGTACCTGCGTCAGTCTGGCCTATCATTAAAATATCTAACTTGATTTGAGGGCACCTAGCAGTAAATAGTTTCTCATTCTATTTTCATGTGTAGTACGTTATGTGATCAAAAGTATCCGGACACACCCAAAAACATACGCTTTTTTATTGGGTGCATTGTGCTGCCACCTACAACCAGGTACTCCATATCAGCGTCCTCAGTGGTCATTAGGCATCAAGAGAGAGCGTAATGGAGCGCTCCGCAGTACTCACAGCCTTCAAACGTGTTCAGGTGATAGGGTGTTACTTGAGTCTAACGTCTGAACGCGAGATTTCCACACTCCTAAACATCATTAGGTCCTCTGTTTTCGATGTGATAAGGAAGTGGAAACGTGAAGGGACACGTACAGCACAAAAGCGTACAGGCCGACCTCGTCTGTTGACTGACAAGCGATTGCCGATGGTTGAAGAGGGTCGTAATGTGCAATAGGCAGACATCTATCCAGAACATCACGCAGGAATTCCAAACTGCATCAGGATCCACTCAAGTACTATAAAAGTTAGGCGAGAAGTGAGATAACTTGTATTTCATTGTCGAGTGGCTGCTCTTAAGCCCCACATCACGCCGTTAACTGCCAAACGACGCCTCGCTTCTGTAATGAGCGTAAACATTGGACGATTAAACAGTGGAAAAACGTTGTGTGGAGTGACGAATCACGGTACACAATATGGCAATCCGATGGCACGGTATGGTTATGGCGAATGCCCGGTGAACGTCATATGCCAGCGTGTGTAGTGCCAACAGTAAAATTCGAAGGCGGTTGTGTTATGGTGTGGTCGTGTTTTTCATGGAGGGGGCTTGCACCTCTAATTGTTTTGCGTGGCAATGTCATAGCACAGGCGTAGATTGATATTTTAAGCACCTTCTTGCTTCCCACTGTTGAAGAGCAATACGGTGATGGCGACACCATCTTCCAATACGATCGTGTACCTGTTTATAATGCACGGCCGGTGGCGAGTTGTTACACGACAATAACATCCCTGTAAAGGATTGGCCTGCACAGAATCCTGACCTGGATCCTATAGACACCTATTGGATGTTTTGGAACACCGACTTCGTAACAGGCCGCACCGACCGACATCGAAACCTCTCCTGAGTGCAGAACTCAGTGAATAACGGGCTGCCATTCCTCAAGAAACCTTCCAGCACCTGATTGAACGTATACCTGCGAGAGGGAAGATGTATCAAGGCTAAGGGTGGGCCAACACCATATTGAATTCCAGCATTACCGATGGAGAGCACCATGAACTTGTAAGTCAGTTTCAGCCAGGTGTCCACATACTTTGGATCACATAGTGTAATAAGCTAACATTTTGTGTTACTTACACACATATATCTAAGCATTTCGGGTGTCAGTTTACAAATAAATTGCTGCAAAGTAATCCGCGGAAATACGTCATTACTAGGGTGAAAAACGTGTGTGAGTCCTGCTGTAGTGAATATGCTTCATGTGCTAATAGTTAGGTGAATCACAAGAAATTTTTGTAATTTAGTGTTTCTGTAGCCCCAGCACCAATAGCTAACCACCTACAAACAATTTTCACCCACAAAATCTAAGGTCAAGGCTGAGAAGGATACACAACTTTTAATGATTTACACGAGGTAATAATGTCTTTATACGAAACTTGGCGTGTTATCTGTCGTGACATACGTACTAGTTTGGTTTCTTTAGGTACCAACATTGGTCCTTATTTGGAAACTGCGGAATCTGATATCATTGTAGCTACAACTTATATTCTGCTTTCTCAGTAGATATAATTCTGTATTTGTATCAAGCTTTTTGCAACATGGCTCAATAAACCCAAGTTAAAAAGTATTAGTACTAAAATTCTTACAAAGCAAAGCCGTAGTGGGTGTTGCCTGTTATATTTATGCCTTTTTCAGACAACTCCACACATTATCTCACCGTACTTCGAGGGCTCTTCTTTATTTAAGGTCCGATCGGTCGCGAAATGGAAACCACGGAGACACCCAAAATGATTTATTTGCAAGAGTTGACTGCACCTTTCTGCTACTTCTCTAAATATTTGCCTCTCAGCCTTAGACACTTGTAGTAGCGTTGTACTACATTAACAATCCCTCCTTCATAGAAAGCAGCTTCCTGCGCTCCCCAAAAATTCTGTACGCTGGTCTGCATTCGTTGTCTGTACCGAAATGTTGCCTTCATGGAGACCGGTTCACGTGATTGGAGATGAAACGCAGAGGGAGACATTCCGGGCCGAAGGGCGGGTGGTCAAAGACTATCCATTGGAAACGCTACAGTGGCATCTTCAATGCCCCTGCATTCTGCGGCCAGAAGTGTCATGAAGAAGGAAATGCCTGACTGTTTAAGTTACGTGAACTGAATGTAATCAGGCGTAATGTCTCGGCAGACACTTGTATTTTGCGTGAGACCATATTTTGTAGGCATTTTTACTTGCTCTCTGAAAATTGATAAGAGTGACATGATGCGATCACCGGGCATAGCCGGGGCACTGACCCAGACATACAGGCAAGGATTCATGGGATATCCACTGTAGGTTGGACTTCACGGCATAGCAGACCTTGGTAAAGGAGTAGCATTCGTATGAGGGAACTACCAGCAATTTGCTGAGATTAACGACGCCAAAGAGGAAGGAAACAGGTTTCGCAAATGCATCTATTTCCAGGTGCCCTCATCAACCTTCTTGGTCAGCTGCGACATATATTTTGAATGTGGACGAGTAAGTAGTGCAGAACATTTTGGCGGAAAGGTTAACGCGTTGGAGTTCCCTACGATTCGAGCTGTTCAGCTATCTCAGATGAAATTTATTTCATTTCCATAATTTGGTTGGTTGATTTGGGTACGTTGATTGGTCGATTCAGGGGAGGGGACCAAACTGCGAGATCATTGGTGCCAGCAGATTATGGAAGGATAGGGAAAGAAATCGGCCGTGCCCTTTTAAAGGAACGGGTCCGAAATTTGCCTGAAGCGATTTAGGGAAATCACGGAAAACCTAATCAGGATGGTCGGATGCCGGTGTGAAACGTCATCCTCCCGAATGTGAGTCCAGTGTGCTAACCACTGCGCCACCTCGCTCGGTTTGATTTGGAGGAGGGGACCAAATAGCGAGGTCATCGGTCGCAGCGGATTAGAGAAGCATGGGGAATGAAGTAGTCCGTGCGCTTTCAATGGAACTATCCCGGCATTTGCCTGAATCGATTTAGGGAAATCACGGAGAACATGATTCAGAATAGCCAGTCGCGTGTTTGAACCGTCGTCCTCCCGAATACGAGTCCAGTGTGCTAACGGCTGGTCCATATAGTTGGGTATTACTTGTCACTTTTTTGTTTCTGCTGCCTTGTGATTCACCACATAGGCTGGAGTTCCAACACAACTCTAGATATCCTTTTAGTCTCGTGGCAGATTTTAGGATCCTTAATCGATGGTTTGCGTCCTGGTAAGAAAGTTTGCGTCTTCCTATATTGTACTTGGAACCCACCAAAATCAGTCACTATTTTAATGGAAATTTAGGCCGAAGAAGACTACTAACGTCCCGTAAAATAAATGGATCACAGTAAACAACTATTTCCACCCTTCTTTTTTGTGTTGATGATGTCTTCCTAGGTAGCCACCGTATCCTCCTCTAAACAGTGCTAAACACTTTCTTTCACTACATTAGTCACAAATTTCCGTAAATATTTCAACGCTTCGAAAACTAGCTGCTAGTACTTTTACTATGAGTCGTTGCGTTGTCAATGTACTCTGGAGCACAAATGCCGCTGTGGCGAAATGATGAAATACGGTGGCGTCTATTATGTCCGTAGATCTTTTAATATATATGCACATCAGACTTAGTGACATTTAACTATTCTTGTCCTATATAGACCTTATTGAACTCTGATATATCGTTGTGTCCGAATCAAACGCCGAAGATTCAGGAATAAGCAAATAAAGTTTTAGAAATCTAAATTATCTTCTTATTCATAGTACTTAGCTGTAAAATGCTATGAAAGGATCGGTGAGTTTACGTACTGCAGACGTGACGTAGTACAGACGTGTATTGTACTGGAAACTGATTTTACAACGGCTAATAAGCATATTTAACTTATTTTACTGAGCATGTCAACCAGTGTAAAACATTTCGAAACACTTCAGGTAAATGACAATGTTATTGCTAAGCTGATGATGGAATTCTTTAGGAACGTAGTTACTGCGCAACGTTTCAGTTATGTCTTCTATATGGTTCTAAACAGTGGAAAAACAAAATTCTGAAATTGAGAGGGAAGAGCGTTAATGATTTAAAGGTGGGATACCTTTTACTATTTACTCACTCGCAACTTATTGTGGATTTAACACAAATTATTTGTGGTAATCAGAAGCACAGGATCGTGCTTCATGAAAAAAGCTTAACTGGGATCCTCGTTTGACTATAGTAGTACTACATTCATATTACGTGTGATTCCACAATATTTGGATAACGTTCAGTCAGTTTGGGTTCCCAAAACTTTAAATTGGGTGACGTCGGTTATGAGGCAATATACTTGTATAGCACATACGACAAAGAACTCATCTGTGAGGGTGTTATCTCGGAGAATTGCGGATGAATCATTTAAAAGATTTATTTCCTTCGGACAAAGATTCGTATTGTTGGGAGTAACATGAACACACCAGAACGGAGCTGTAGGAGTTAAAATTTAGGAATTTGTATTCTAGGCTACTGCATCCACGCTGTGGACTGATGAAATTATCCGACCTTGATGACCTAGCGGTTCTAGGCGCTTCAGTCCGAAACCGCGCGACTGCTACGGTCTCTGGTTCGAATCCTGCCTCTGGCATGGATGTGTGTGATGTCCTTAGGTTAGTTAGGTTTAAGTAGTTCTAAGTTATAGGGGACTGATGACCTCAGATGTTAAGTCCCATAGTGCTCATAGCCATTAGAACCCTTTGAACCATGTGATGAAATTAGATTCACGCAAATAGCATACGTTGCTCACATCGGCAGTTCGGTGGAAACCAAAAGGCCCATGCTGAGCCTGCCTTAAGTGTTAATCCTTTGGGGACTTGTGAGGTAATCGCAAATACTCTTAAATAATCGAAATCTTGTATTCGGTGGTTCGGTTGACCATACTGGTATCGAAATGGTAAATCGTAAAGAGAAAACCAAAATAATGAATTCGATTTTTAGAAAATGTTTCACCAAAAATGATCTAATACGATTTCTCCTTTCAGTTGCTGCACAAACGCCTAAGTGGTAGTTTCAAGATAAGTTACTAAGAAAAAGAAAATCAAGTAAAATCGCTCACAATGGGAAACACATTGGGACCAGATGAGATACTGAGACATTATATACAGATTATCCGAAGAACGTATGACCCTCCAAGTACAACTTTATCGTTGGTCGCGGTAGTAATTGAGGGTACCATTGGATTCGAAAAGCGCAGGAGAAGGGTAGCTGGATAGATGCACCTAAGTATATGCCTGTATTGCCACGACAATCTGTTGAAGAATGGTGAAACATGTTTTATGTTCACACATAACCAAGCTTTTGCAGAAAGAAAATTGCCAAAAATTCTTCTGAAAACACAGATCTTAATGAGCTTAGCGGTTAACGTCGGAAGTTCCTTGAGGCTACACGAAGGAGATTCTGTTGTCTACAGGGAGGTTGCAGCACCAAAAGACTGTAAGCGAAATTGAGAAATTTCTGCTGAAGAACCGATTAGTACCACAGGAATTGTTCAATTACGACACTGGCGATAAATCAACGGAAATTGAAACAACGATAAAATACCTGTGATGAACCATCCGAAGCGACCTGAAGTCGAATGATATTTTAAAACTAATTGTAGGAAAAGCAGACGCTTAGGTGAGACTCACTAGAAGGGCCCTGAGAAAGTGTAGTTCATCCACGAAAAAGATGCTTTCAAAAGTCTTGTTCGACGAATTCTTCAGTGTTACAGATTATTCTCGGCCCTTTACCAGCTTGGAACAATACAGGAGTTGGAGGAGATCCAAACGAGATCGAGAGGTGTCACGGGACTGTTTAGTGGGCGCGAAAGCGATATGGAAACTCTTCAACTCCAGTGGCAGTCGCTACTGGCGTTGTTGTGCACGATGGAGAAGCTGTCGTCAAAAATCCGGGAGACTAAGTTCCAGGGAGGATCGGGCAGCATATTATTTCCTCCCCTGTAGCTCTCGCGAACTGACAATGACGTGAAACAGACTAATCAGATCCCTTTCGGTAGCGTCGTATTACGCGATCTTCTCAAGCACCTCTCGCTAATACAACAATAAAGGTGGGAAGGCAGAAGCACTCTCCGGCACACGCCGTAAGCTGGTTTGCGGAGCACAGATTTCTATGTACAGCGATACGCGATTCACATTGGAGACTACGATCTCACATGGTAGGCACTCAGGGTATATCTGTTAACAACCTACGAAATTTGTTTGATTGACTTCGGATTCAAGCTCTGTATTATTGTGATTATGACGTATGAGATCACAGCATTCTACAGTAGCAGTTTTTATAGTTGAATTAGATAGTAGGGGGTTTCTGCGTGGACGCAGTAAAAATAATTAGTGGTCACTTACCTCCACTGGCTTCATGGCTTTCTAACTCTGATATCTGCCTGTAATGTACAGTTAAACTTGTTTCGGTGTTGACTTAAACTCCTCCTCCAGGAGATATGTAGCACACCTCGGTTTTCACCAAATTCGCTTCCTACAAACTCCGCTACACACGCGAACAACGTCAGTTCACCAGGCAGACAAATGCTAGGCAACGCACACACCACGTCCAGCGATGTTTCATTGTTATGAGCCTCGGCTCGGAACAATGCTAAAGAGTTACCACAGCTTGTGACAGAAAAATACTGTTTTTCTGACCATTCGCGGACTTTCTTTTTAATAGTCGTGGTTATACATTACAACAATTCTCGTACGAAAACAAAATAACATTAACAATTTATATCTTCATCACCGAAAATATTGAATGTAATTTGGAATTCATTCAAAAGACGAAAATAAGTGCTTAATAGAGACCTTCAGAAATTCCCAAATGTTTTGCAGTTTTTTTGACTAGAAACGTTCCTCGGTTTATTTTATTGTGATCAGATGCATATTTTGATATTGTGGAAACAATGAGCCAAAATGTGATTACTGGAGGCATTCACCGTGAAATTTGTGAAAGTGTGCACCAAAGGAAGGAGACATTTTATAGTGCGTTGCAATGTGTGGAATTTTATTTCAGGTTTTGGAGAAAACAACCGACACTCAATTGCGGGAGCGTCAAGAACGACTGATTTTGAGTCGTAAATATCGTGTTAAGAAGAGTGAACGATTTAACTAAGGAGTACTGCATGCAGTCGTTTCTAGAGTGGACTTTCTGCCGTGGGGTGGACTTGTGAAGTACTAAATAGCACAGCTCTGTGTGAAATACCATTCTCAGAAAATTCATTATACCCATATGACCGAAGGCCTTAAACACGTAACGTATGCTAATACAAAAATGCTGCAGATGGGTTGTCTATGTATACATTTCTATAAGAGTGGAGCGTGTGAAAGGAACGGAAAAAGTAAGGAAGAAAGAAGACTGGGGTTAACGTCCTTGAGATAAAGGGTGCGAACGGAGTAACTGAACGGATGAGGTCATTTCATATTAAGGGAAAAGTAATGTACGTGGCCGAAAGGTGCAGAAAACGTTTCATATCAAAAATTGTATCAGTAATCAAGAAGTGATAGAACGCCTTTAATCTTTGTTTGAAGAGCTACGTAATAGCCGGAAATTAATCACATGACTTTTATCTTACAATTCTACCCAAAAACTGTGATGAGCCACATTCATAATTCGCAAATGAGCCTTCGAACGCAACGTAGTAATTGATATGGTATGTGGTTATCCCCCGTAGCTTTCTAGTGGTGTGTCACGTTTCCGGGCAATACTTTTCAGATTCAGAGACATAGTTCTCATTTCAGGTTGTGAATATTTTCCCTCACGTAAATTTTGTCTCCTATCGCATTTCGATGTGAACAGATATTGCCACCAATGAGAAGAAACAATAGACAATCGTACAGCAAATATGGTCGACTGCACAAAGGAAAAATGGTGCTTATGGATACGAAATCTCAAATCCGTAGGCACCTCTAGACATCAGCTTCTCTCCTGTGGCTAACCAATCTCTCGTGGCTAACCAACAAAGGTGTACAGCCACAGAGAATAATGCTTTCCCCTGTCAGATCCTGATCACGAGCCGCCCTATACTTTGATACTAACATCGACGATAAGCACATCTTTCGTGCCCATACAGTAACCGTCTGCCAGAGAGGCCATAAAATCCTGAACGAAATAGCAACAGTTGGCCCAACAAGTTTCCAGCTTTCACCAAGACCGCTAAGAACATACCGAAATGTAATTTTAATCGGTTTTGTGGATTACAAAAAATGGTTCAAATGACTCTGAGTACAAAGGGACTTAATTACTGTGGTCACCAGTCCCCTAGAACTTTGAAGTACTTCCTAACTAACCCAAGGACATCACACACATCCATGCCCGAGGCAGGATTCGAACCTGCGACCGTAGCGGTCACGCGGTTCCAGACTGAAGCGCCTTTAACCGCACGGCCACACCGGCCGGCGCCACTTATATATTTACTGAAAGTACGACAACGTTCCACATACTCATACAGATGTTAATGTGGAACAATCAGCACCCGAATAGTATAGTCTAAGAATGTATCATCAAACTAGATACTACAGATAACTAAAGCATCGTCTTTGGTAATACAACAGCCTCTAACATAATAATGAAACTGTGGCATCAGCTGAGCTCGACTGAAGCTAAAATATCAGTTTATGAACTTTCAACCCTAACAGCTATCTCACAATTTCCACACCTTTGGTGGCACAGAAGCGCGGCCCCTGTGAATGCTGAGTGTACCTCCGTATGCCATGGAATAACTACCGAAACAAATAAGAAATCTAACTTGGTTCTGATATCACGTATATAATACCGTAATCTGCAAACATAAATTACCAACTTCGTAGTCCATCAATGCGGAACAGTGTAATAGCAAGCGAAATATACCTTTTAAATGCCGTGTGTGTGTGTGTGTGTGTGTGTGTGTGTGTGTATGTGCCAGATGGCAATATGCTAGTGTGTAGACTTCTGCACTCTTTTTTTATGCAGATATTTATTGTTGATTTATTTCCCTTAAACAATTACCATTCCGCCATTTGGCTGAAGCAATTTGGGGAAATTACGGAAAACCTAAATCAGGATGGCCAGATGCGGTCTTGAACCGTCGTCCACCCGAAAGCGAGTCCAGATTCGTGTAATCCAATGAAAGTCCCTGTAGGAAAGGCGACGATCTTTACGCGAAACGTTACTGAGAAAATTTAGAGAACAGGCAATAGGGAACAGGTGACATTTATGTCTATGAGGAATACACAGAACGCTTTTTGTCTATCACAGGCCAGTGATTGTATTTGACTAGAAATGGGATGTGATTTATTATAACAGTTGCAGGAACCACTATTTCTTGAGCTTGATTGGTAGCAGTCCTCGTTCGTGTGCGTTTTCTTGAGTAATATGTACAGTCTCATGACATAATTTGATGGTGTTACCGAAAGTGAGAGGTGGTTTGACTTGCACAGAGTCTACCTGGGAACCAGCCTGCATATATTCTGCTGTAAGTTAAGAAAAAATCCACCAGTTTCTCTCCAGTATGCACTGTACTCATGACATTCAGACTATGTGGATGTTTTACAAGCAACAGAATGTAATGGTTTGCAGTTTTCTGTAATAACCACAGCATAGTGTGTGGCATCACATATGGATACCATACTACTAGAGTATCACAGCTGGCAAAGGAACCGCAAGTTTCTGTCGAATAGCGATAGCGGTCTTGCGAGATTTGGTGGCCCAATGGTGCAGGGCCGCTGAGCCACGCCTCTGGGCTACAGGCGCCTTCAGCCGACAAGAGATAAACTGCCGGAGGAAGCAATACGAGCCAATCGCACTCAGGGCCAGTTCATTACATGACGCTAAGCAGACGCTGCCTGTATAACGCTGCCTATATGTGGCTCTGACTCCGTCGTTTGTGCTTTAGTACAGAGACCTTCATTCTTGTTGCTGCTGTACGAGCCGGACTCTGTTTCTTGCTGCATTGTTTGTAATGAGTCTTCGTACACTTGGAGGAATGCAAGTAAATCTTCTGTTTACTGTGTTAACTTGTTCGCTAGTCATGTCTGTTCCTGTCCACCTTGCTTACGACTTCGTTTTCCGAACATTCTGTAGCCCACCTCTCCCTACCGTTGTATATGAAGTTACACACAACACTGTGAAGATCCCGCACCACTCAGCAGGTGTTGACAAATGCTCCAGCAATGCTCTTGCAGTGAGTGAGAGAGTGCGGGAAACGTGAAAGAGCACAAAAGCCAGCACAACCAATAACTGGGAGGTGGTAACTGGGGCGAGAGGGTGTAGTCTTCCGATAGCTCTGGAACGAGCAGAGAGAGTAATACGCTTGGCGGCTGACGGCTGAGAGGTAAGACGTGCGAGTAACTGGGCAGCGCAGTGGTCAAGGATGACAGAGAGGTTGTTGTTGTGGTCTTCAGTCCAGAGACTGCTTTGATGCAGCTCTCCATGCTACTCTATCCTGTGCAACCTTCGTCATATCCCAGTACCTACTGCAACCCACATCCTTCTGAATCTGCTTAGTGTATTCATCTCTTGGTCTCCCCCTACGACTTTTACCCTCCACTCTGCCATCCAGTACTAAATTGGTGATCCCTTGATGCCTCAGAACATGTCCTACCAACCGATCCCTTCTTCTAGTCAAGATGTGCCACAAATTTCTCTTCTCCCTAATTCTATTCAATACCTCCTCTTTAGTTATGTGAACCATCTAATCTTCAGCATTCTTCTGTAGCACCACATTTCGAAAGCTTCTATTCTCTTCTTGTCCAAACTATTTAGCGTCCACAATTCACTTCCATACGTTGCGACACTCCATACAAATACTTTCAGAAACGACTTCGTGACACTTAAATCTGTACCCGATGTTAACAAATTTCTCTTCTTCAGAAACGATTTCCTTGCCATGGCTAGTCTACATTTTATATCGTCTCTACTTCGACCATCATCAGTTATTTTTCTCCCCAAACAGCAAAACTCATTTACTACTTTAAGTGTCTCATTTACTAATCTAGTACCCTCAGCATCAGCCGATTTAATCCGACTACATGCCATTATCCTCGTTTTGCTTTTGTTGATGTTCATCTTATATCCTCCATTCAAGACACTTTCGATTCCGTTCAGCTGCTCTTCCAGGTCCTTTATTGTCTCAGACAGAATTACAATGTCATGGGCGAACCGCAAAGTTTTTATTTCTTCTCCTTGGATTTTAATTCCTACTCCGAATTCCTCTTTTGTTTCCTTTACTGCTTGCTCAATATACAGCTTGAATAGCATCGGGGATAGGCTACAATCCTGTCACACTCCCTTCCCAACCACTGCTTCCCTTTCATGCCACTCGACTCTTATAACGAAAATCTGGTTTCTGTACAAATGGTAAATAGCCTTTCGCTCCCTGTATTTGACCCCTGCCACCTTCAGAATTTGAAAGAGAGCATTCCAGTCAACATTGTTAAAAGGTTTCTTTAAGTCTACAAATGCTACAAACGTAGGTTTGCCTTTCCTTAATCTATTTTCTAAGATAAGTCGTAGGGTCAGTATTGCCTCACGTGTTCCAATATTTCTACGGAATCCAAACTGATCTTCCCCTAGGTCGGCTTCTACCAGTTTTTTCGTTCGTCTGTAAAGAACTTGTTAGTATTTTGAAGCTGTGACTTATTAAACTGATAGTTCGGTAATTTTCACATCTGTCAACACTTGTCCTCCTTGGGATTGCAGTTATTATATTCTTCTTGAACTCTGAGGGTATTTCGCCTGTCTCATACATCTTCCTCACCAGATGGTAGAGTTTTGTCAGGGATGGCTCTCCCAATGCTATCAGTAGTTCTAATGGAATTATGTCTACTCCCAGGGCCTTGTTTCGACTTGGGTCTTTCAGTGCTCTGACAAACTCTTCATGCAGTATCATATCTCTCATTTCATCTTCATCTACATCGTCTTCCATTTTCATAATATTGTCAAGTACATCACCCTTGCACAGACCCTCTATATACTCCCTCCACCTTCCACCGTTCTGCTTCCTCTTCTTTGCTTAGAATTATGTTTCCATCTGAGCTCTTGATATTCACACAAGTGGTTCTCTTTTCTCCAAAAGTCTCTTTAATTTTCCTGTAGGCAGTATCTATCTAACCCCTAGTCAGATATGCCTCTGCATCCTTACATTTGTCCTCTAGCCATCTCTGCTTAGCCATTTTGCACTTCGTGTCGATGTCATTTTTGAGACGTTTGTACTCCTTCTTGCCTGCTTCATTAACTGCATTCATCATTCATCAATTAAATTCAATATATGTTCTGTTATCCAAGGATTTCTACTAGCCCTCGTCTTTTACCTACTGCCTTCACTATTTCATCCCTCAAAGCTACCCATTCTTCTTCTACTGTATTTATTTCCCCCATTCCTGTCAATCGTTCCTTAACGTTCTCCCTCAACCTCTGTACAACCTCTGGTTTAGTCAGTTTATCCAGATCCCATCTCCTTAAATTTCCACCTTTTTGCAGTTTCTCCACTTTTAATCTGCAGTCCATAACCAAGAGATTGTGGTCAGAGTCCACATCTGCCCCTGGAAACGTCTTACAATTTAAAACCTGGTTCTTAAATCTCTGCCATACCATTACATAATGTATCTGAAATTTTGGTGTATCTCCAGTCCTTTTCCATGAATACAACCTTCTTTCATGATTCTTGAACCAAGTGTTAGCTATGATTAAATTATGCTCTGTGCAAAATTCTACCAGGCGGATTCCTCTTTCATTTCTTCCCCCCCAATCCATATTCACCTACTACGTTTCAATCTCTTCCTTTTCCTACTATCAATTCCAGTCACCCATGACTATTAAATTTTCGTCTCCCTCCACTATCTGAATAATTTCTTTTATCTCATCATGTATTTCATCAATCTCTTCGTCATCTGCGGAGCTAGTTGGTTTATAAAATTGTACTTCTGTGGTAGGCATGGGCTTCGTGTCTACCTTGGCATACCGACCGAGGTAGCGCAGTGGTTAGCACACTGGACTCGCATTCGGGAGGACGACGGTTCAATCCCGCGTCCGGCCATCCTGATTTAGGTTTTCTGTGATTTCCCTAAATCGCTCCAGGCAATTGCCTGGATGGTTCCTTTGAAATGGCACGGCCGATTTCCATCCCCGTCCTTCCCCAATCCGATGAGACTGATGACCTCGCAGTTTGGTCTCTTCCCACAAACAACCCAACCCAACTGCCCTCTACCTTGGCCACAATAATGCGTTCACTGTGCTGTTTGTAGTAGCTCACCCACACTCCTATTTTTTCTATTCATTATTAAACCTACTCCAACATTACCTCTATTTGATTTGTATTTATAATCCTGTATTCACCTGACCAGTAGTCTTGTTCCTTCAGCCACCGAGCGGTTCTAGGCGCTACAGTCTGGAACTGCGCGACCGCTACGGTCGCAGGTTCGAATCCTGCCTCAGGCATGAATGTGTGCGATGTCTTTAGGTTAGTTAATTTTAAGTAGTTCTAAGTTCTATGGGACTGATGACCTCAGATGTTAAGTCCTATAGTGCTCAGAGCCATTTGAACCATTTGTACCTCCTGTCACCGAACTTCAGTAATTCCCACTATATCTAACTTTAACGTATCCATTTCCCTTTTTAAATTTCCTAACCTACCTGCCCGATTAAGGGATCTGACATACCACACTCCGATCCATAGAACGCCAGTTTTCTTTCTCCTGATAACGATATCCTCCTGAGTAGTCCCCACCTGGAGATCCGAATGGGGGACTATTTTACTTCCGGAATATTTTACTCGAGAGGACGCCATCATCATTTAACCACACAGTAAAGCTGCATGCCCTCGGGAAAAATTACGGCTGTAATTTCCCCTTGCTTTCAGCCATTCGCAGTACCAGCACAGAAAAGCCGTTTTGGTTAGTGTTACAAGGCCAGATCAGTTAATCATCCAGACTGTTGCCCCTGCAACTACTGAAAAGGTTGCTGCCCCTCTTCAGGAACCACACGTTTGTTTGGCCTCTCAACAGATACCACTCTGTTGTGGTTGCACCAACGGTACGGCTACTGGCTACCTGTATCGCTGAGGGCACGCAAGCCTCCCGCCAACGGCAAGGTTCGCGGTTCATTGGTGGGGGGGGGGGGGGGGGGGGGACAGAGAGGTAGCAGCTCCGAATGCACGGGAGCCTGCCAGAGGAAGTGGTCAGCCTGTTTCCTATCGCCTGCAGAATTTTTGTGATTGATGTGCACGAGCAGTGTCTGTCCCTTGCGTGTTGTGTTGTATTTAAGATTCCTTAAGTAAAACAATCCTGTTGACTCTCTTCTGGTATGCCAAAGTTAGCATTAAAGTTGCTGCATATGCCATTCCTTACAACAAATCTGATCTATGTTGACGGCGGTTTCACTGCTCTAGTTTATTTCTCCCTAGGGCAATACCCAGCTGTCGACATATCTCTGGTCCCGACGACACTGAGAGTAGAATACAAATGAAGAACCCACTGGCTGTTACGTGTAAGTATCCTTGGAGAGTGGCGTGAACTTCTGGCGTTATGGGCCATTCAGCATCCTCTCCTTTTTCATTGTAATATATAAAATTTCTTGTTGTAGTAGGGATGTTATAACTTTTGGTAAAAATTTTGTCTCCGCAATGTCCCACAAATGCCGTGCAGGACATCCGTAAACTAATGTCATGGTCACATAGAGTGCTTATTTTCAATGTTTTCTTCTTATGTTTGTAACGATATGTCTTCAGTGAAAAGCAAAGAAAACATCAGAATATGATTATGAGCAACAAAGATGAACATTCAGAAATCTGAATGCAAGGGCATGCATGGAGTAATCACCTGTCAAAGATCGGATATCAAGTAGCTCATGATGACAATGATTATTATGACTTGATTTGTTAGTTTGCACTTAAAGCAAGCCTAAAGCCACGGTGTGCTGACTTTCTTACTTTGTAAGTTTCTGAGAGTCTGCTGCTACAATTACTAACTTCTGTTTCAGTCTACTCATAAAATTTTCGGAGTGTAATGGATTTACCCAACTTTACCGGCACACGAACAGTTCACTTAATCCAGAGATTTTTTTCTTCCATTATCAACAAGAGTTCTGACTGGTTTGATGCAGACCGTCACGAATTCCTCTCCTGCGCCAAGCCCTCCATCTCAGAACAGCACTTGCACCCTACGTCCTCAATTATTTGCTGTGTGCTTTCCAGTCTGTCTCTCCTTACAATTTGTACCCACACAGGTCTCTCAAGTGTTCCCTGTTCCTTTAACGCATGTCGTATCATCATGTCTTTTCTTCTGTTCAGTGCTTTTTATACGTTCCTTTCCTTACCGACTGAACGGAGACCCTCTTCATTTCTTATCTCATCTGTCCACCTACTTTTCAACATTCTTCCGTAGCACCATATCTCAATCGCTTCGATCCTTCTTTGTTAGGCCGACCGTTGTGTCCGAGCGGTTCTATGCGCTTCAGTCCGGAACCGAGCTGTTGCTACGGTCGCAAGTTCGAATCCTGCCTCGGGCATGGATGTATGTGATGTCCTTAGGTTAGATAGGTTTAAGTAGTTCTGAGTCTAGGGGACTGATGACCTCAGATGTTTAGTCCCATAGTGCTCAGAGCCATTTGAACCTGCTTCCCACTAACGCATATAACAGCATACGTAATATTTTTTCTTGATTTCTGTTTACTTGTTTAAGTGAGGTACGAATACGAGGGATGTGTCACTGTCTGCTATGCGACCGATTTCTGTATTGCTCAATTAAAGCACCAAATGTTTATTTCGAGCATCCTGCAGGACAAAGATTGGACTGGCTGATTTTTGTATTTGGATTGCACAAATGCAGTGAAGTATTTAGCTCGAAGATTACTAAACTTCTGCATTTTCCAGTGTATCTGTGGGATAATTAAAATTTCATTTCTTTTGAATCCCATTAAACTGATACCTGTCCCAGAAGATTTAAACGAGAAAAAATGAAAATAATTTATTTTGATATTGCGTACAGTTTTGAAAATTTGTAGCACAGCATTCAGAGTCCAGATATCCGTCTCCATTCATTTCCTCGAGTTTAGCACGTCTTTCCTTCCTGGAAAATAGCCTAATGAGATTTACCAGGAGTAAGAAAATACCTCTGGGTGAAATCGCAAGAGGAAATCGCTATTTATTGTCTGCTCAGTAAGAACGCGAAAGAATCGGACAAGTAGAGCACGTCACATCGTATAAGTGATATGGGCTGATACAAAGAAGTAAGATGAAACGGAAAGAAAGTGGACAGTTAGAACCGGCCAACGACAACGGATGACTCATATCTGTTGGAAGGCAGCTGTAGGAGTGTGCTGTTACGTAAAGGAGATTTCTATAGAGATTTTTAACAAAGTATTCGCTATTACTAGCTGAAATTTGTTGCATACTTAAGTTAGTGTTTCTCTTTCCGACTGCCAGGGATATATTCTCCCGTCAATCTTTCTTTGGTTTCTTCCTGTACGTCACCTTCCAATTAGGCAAGTATCTTCTTATACATACTGAACTGCCCATTCAATATCCTCATGTTCCTTCTCTATGTCTTCAACTTCTGCTTGTGAGACTGGCATGTATACCTGATCTAGTCTTGTTGGTGTTGGTTTGATGTCGATGCTGATAAGGACAACTCTGTCTCTGAACTTTTCGCACTAAATTTCTGCCCTACCTTTTTGTTCTTAATAAATCCTACTCCCGTTACACTATTTTCCGCTGCTGTTGATGTACGTCTGAGCTGAAATCCTTCCTTCCATTTTACTTCACTGACTCCCATGAACCGCCATGAACCTCCTAATTCCTCATGTTCTTTGTCTACAATGCCTTACATCTTGTTCGCGTGTGATTATCGTTGCTTTTTGTAACAGTAAGTAATGAAGAACTTTGTTTGATTGGTACCTGTGTATCATTGTTATTCAGTGTTTCTCTTAGTTATTTGCCATGTCTACTTCAATTAATACCTACAATTGCAACACCCATATAACGTTATTCTTTCTATTTCAACGTGAGATTTATATGAAAAATTTGTTAATGCACATTTGTTAATGTCCACACGAGCACAGTTTTCCGTAATTCCTGCCCTATCTTTCTTCTAGTCACCATCTCACCAGCTTGTAACTTACCGTTTTGTAGGAAATGTAATGTAGTTACGTTTTGTAATGGGCTAAGTCTTCGCTAGAGGCCGCAGTTTCGAGTTATTCAAGACAAGAAACTTATGAGACTGAGTTTCAAACGCACCACCACTCCTGCACTCGGCCTCCACCGGTCAGGGTGTCAAGCATGTTGTCCAAGGCACTCCCTCCTACCACTGTACAAAAATGTGCGACTGCAGGAATTATTTCCTACATTCGACCATTTTGACCTTCACTGACTGGCGCCATTACGCCTTTGGCTTAGTAGACCACTTACAAATTGTAGAAGTTCTCACCTAACATTTTTGTTAATTTGAACAGAATAACATAAACAATTATCGTTGCGAGCTAACATGCCAAAGATGTTCGGACTCACATTCGGTTCCTCTTCGTCGAAATCTCTTGGCTCAAACTGGTCTAGGGGTTGAACCGCACGTGTCGCATTACACGCCCTAAATTAGACACTTGTGCCTCTTTGGTTAAATTGTCTGGCTGATGGCAAGTTTGCGAAATACAAAGTTAACGTAAGAAATAATAACAGTAATAATACTACAAAGCGACATCTTCTAAGTCGTTTCACTTCCTAGCTGGCTAAAGACCGACTGTCCACTTTCGCGTCTCAGTCAGAACTATACCCTTTGATGTCTCCAGCCGAACTGTACTCTTTGGTGCCTATACCAGAACTGCCCTCAGCCCGTTTCCAGCCGCTTTTCCGACGCGCCGAAAATCTTCGTTCAGTTAGCTAGCGCAGTTCCCTTTCTTCTTGCCATCCATCTGTTTTGCTACCGCTTATTCTATATTACTTTAGATTTTAACATATTTAAATAATCAAAACTTGGCCACTTTCACGCTCTAAAGTAACAATAATATCCATTGTTAAATTCTTTTGCATAAAATTAATAAAGTTTCCTTCTTAAATTTGAATGTCACGGCCAGTAGCCTTGCACCAATGTTCTTTCTCATAAATAAATGAAGAACCAAAGTAACTGTTATACACTAAACCTTACAACAAGCATTCTATTACCTAATGATTCAATAAAGTTCTGTTCATAGCACTGCGGGTAGTGAGCGAAAGGATGTGAAAATCTTACGGTGGTTTTCGAAGGGCAGATATGTCGTTGTAGGTTGCATAAAGCGACTTCAGTTAGAGTAGTTGTATCACCTTGTATACGTTGTGTCAAGAAATCGCAAGGGAACGATAAGAATACAGGAGCAAGAGAGAAGCTGCGAATTGTGATTAAAATTAAGGGGGAAGGGGTATCAGTGCAAAACTTCACTAATGACATTGCATTTCTCAGCAAAACCGAAGAAAAATTACTGAACTTGCTGAATCTAATGAACAGTCTACTGATTACAAAATACCGATTTACAGTAAATCAAAGAAAGCTGAAAGTATTAAAAAAACTTAGAGATTACACGAGTGATAAATATGACATCAGTATTGTGGGACTACTAAACGGCCCAAGTGGATGAATTCAGCAAACTCGGTAACCAAATAACTCATGACTAATTAAACAGTGTTCTATAAAAAGCGGATTAGTGAAGGTAAAGAGAGTATTTCTCACAATGATGGTTACTAGAGTACAACGCAGACCATAATTAGGAGAACAAATTTCTGATAACGTGCGTCTGAGACACCGAAGTGCGTGGAAGTGAAGCGTACTTTGTGGGAAAGACTGAACAGAAACGAACTGACCCGTTTGCAGGTACTTTGCTACAGATGGATTCAGAAAATCACATGAAAACGGAGAGGTTCTTCTCAGAATCGGTCAGGATTGCGATATGTGAAAAATACTAACGAGGAGAATGGAAGGGACGACAGGATGCGTGTTAAAGCATCAGGCAATGACTGCCATAGTACCGGGTAGTTATAATTAATGTGCAGCGACTCACGGAGGACCAGTGCCTACTATAAATGTCGTGTGGTAGCGAAACTTGGTAGATTCGCTTATGCGTTAATGTGGAACAGAGTTACGCTGAAAAAAAGTGTTACAATTTCGGCCACCAGATCAAATCTTGCGCTATACGCTGTTTGTATGACTGTATGGCATCCACACTGTCATTTGACAAGTCATAAGCTAAGCGCACAAAGTGGATGTCGAGAGGAGAGATCTTACACTTTTAGTGAAATTGTTTCATGTGAACGGCAGCAGTTATAGTTCTGCGCTGGGAGAGTATCGCCGACCGAAAGGTCTCAGGAGAGGCGCCAGTGTCGTTAATGGTTAGAAGAAGATGATAATAAAATATTCGGATGAGGTTAGAGTTGTACCTGGAAAAGGAAGGCGTCCTATAAAATGGTTCAAATGGCTCTGAGCACTATGGGACTCAACATATTAGATCATAAGTGCCCTAGAACGTAGAACTACTTAAACCTAACTAACGTAAGGACATCACACACACCCATGCCTGAGGCAGGATTCCAACCTGCGACCTTAGCAGTCCAGAGGTTCCGGACTGAAGCGTCAGAACCGCACGGCCACCGCGGCCGGCGGCGTCCTATCCCGTCGGAAGTTACTGACGAAGTGGTTGTTGCTGGAACTGACACGTGTCCCTGGTAGTGGTAGTGCTCGTGCAGTGTCACGGAAATTGTGCGTCACTTTATCAACAGTACGGAAAGTATTACAATGGTACCCTGTAAGTAGGCTGTTTATGTTTTCTTATTGGCAACGCCACGTAGCGCTCTCTGTATGAAAATCACTGGCTGTGCTGTGTGCAGTCTGTGGCTAGTTTGCATTGTTGTCTGCCATTGTAGTGTTGGGCAGCGGCAGCTGGATGTGAACAGCGCGTAGCGTTGCGCAGTTGGAGGTGAGCCACCAGCAGTGGTGGATGTGGGGAGAGAGATGGCGGAGATTTGAAATTTGTTAAACTGGATATTATGAACTGCTATATATATTATGACTATTAAGGTAAATACATTGTTTGTTCTCCATTAAAATCTTTCATTTGCTAACTATCCCTATCAGTAGTTAGTGACTTCCGTAGTTTGAATCTTTTATTTAGCTGCCAGTAGTGGCGCTCGCTGTATTGCAGTAGCTTGAGTAACGAAGATTTTTGTGAGGTAAGTGATTTGTGAAAGGTATAGCTTAATGTTAGTCAGGGCCATTCCTTTGTAGGGATTTCTGAAAGTCAGATTGCGTTGCGCTAAAAATATTGTGTGTCAGTATAAGCACAGTCTTGTATAAATTGTTCCAAGGGGACGTTTCATATATTGCGTCCTCACTCTTTTCTCAAATAAGTCAAGACACATTTTCTGCTTTTCAAACTACGAATATTGCCGGTTCAAATGTATTGCCGAATAGCACTGAGGAACATGTTTCAGACACCAGTGCATTGTTATTACAATTAATGCAACAAATGGGACAAAAGCTTCAAAATATAGACACAATGGAACAAAATCTTCAAAAGTTAGACACAATGGAACAAAAGCTTCAAAAGTTAGACTCAGTGGAACATAAGCTTGAACAAACACGTGAAGATTTAACTACTGAGTTACATAACATTGAATCGAAATGTCAAAAAGTATGTAATGATGTAAAAAAACAAATTTGTGAGCATTTTCAACCTATTTTTTCGCGGCATGAAAATGCATTACAGAAACACGAAGCAGCCATAAAAGAACTCCAAACTATTGTTCATGAAAATCACGACACCTTGAAAGCTAAAATTGACTTAGTTGCATCTACCGATTCGGTTACGCAACTTGCAAAAACTCAAGAAAACTTAAAGGACACAGTAGATACGATTTCAACACAAATGGTCACTCTGAAACTTGGTTCAGAAAAACATACTGAGGAAATAAGTACACTATCGGAGAAAGTAGCTGAACTTTCGGATCAGTTCACTAACTTATCTGCAAAGGTAGATGATGATCTGAATGACGCAAGACCTGTAGCCATCACTGACACAGAAGAGTGCGAACAAATTAGGAAATTCAAACAAAATCAGAATCAAATTAATACGCAACACCAAAGAGAAATCCGGGAAGTACAAGATCAGCTGACACAGGTAATACAAGAATTACGTATTTCAGAGGACACTCGCGCTCCAATACGGGAAGAGGGACATAGAAATACGGAACAGCCACAAAATAATAACTCAGGGCACTTCGGAAATTATGAAAGAAATTGGCAAGGTACACCGAATTTTGAGATGGAACCGCCGACACGACGTAACAATGACCGATATGCTACTCGCCGACACGATGATTTTGACTATAAGCTGTTCATTACTACACGTAAATTCAAAACGTTTAAGAATTCTGTCAACGACATTCATCCACAAGCGTGGCTCCATCAATTCTCTCATTGTTTTCCTCCCAACTGGTCATTGGAGCACAGGTTAGAATTTATGTGTGGCTACTTGGAGAATGAACCAGCTGTAAGAATGCGATCGGTCATTCACGATTGTCACAGTGAAGGAGAATTTTATCATGCCTTCCTCTCAGCGTATTGGTCTCAAGCTACACAGGACTGAGTAAAACATAGCATCATAATGATGAAACGTTTCGAACAATCTGAATTTTCCACTCTTGTGAGTTATTTTGAAGACATGTTGCGTAAGAATCAATATCTTTCAAACCCATACAGCCCTTCTGAACTCATACGCATTTGCTTAATCAAATTACCTGAACATTTACGACATATTATTTTGGCAGGACGTTGCAAAGACGACATTGAAGCTTTTCAGGGACTGTTACAAGAACTGGAAATTGATACTGACAATCGCGGAACGCGAAAACAGGAGCACAACAATTACAGATCACATCCGTCACAATTCCGCGACGACAGAAATAATATACGACAAGGCTATTCTTTCAATGTAAATCGTGACCAAAAGAGACACCACCCGTATGACAACCACTGGCAGAGTAATAGTTACAGAGAGAGATCGCATTTCCGTAGTAATGAATGTGACAGAGACAACCATAGAAACAGACAATATGGGAACCAAAATAATTATTATCAAGGGAGACAGAATAACTTCAGGCGCAACGGTCCACCATGCAGTTACGATTCAGGGAGAAATTCTCCACCACATGACCGACAAACAAGAAACTATGTAAACTACCGACAAAACGACAGATCTGAATTCCATCAGAACTGGCGAGCTTCAAACAGAGCAGGGCACTTTCGACAACGTGAATTTGTAGAAGCTAGGTCTCCAAATCCCAATAACAACGCGCGCCAACAAAGGAACAGACAATGACTCGCACCGCAGGCTGCCGCGTGCGCCAGCTGGCTCAGAGAAAAATAACATAGACGCTAACCTTGAGAAAAATTCCAGTACTCTTTACCGACGTATACCACATGATAATTGCGTTGAAGTTGAAACTCTGCGTACTAGGAAGAGTAAAGGTTTACACCACATTTCACATGTAAAACCGTTTATTGAAAGATAATCTGCTTTTTAACTTTGTCTTTGCGATAAAACGTTTCACTTCACGTTACTAGTATGCTTTAGAAACTGTTACCATGCAACAATGTTTGAAGTTAAATATCCAGTCAAGAACCAAGAGAACTTATTTAAACAGAAATTACGAATGCATTGTTATTGCGAACAGACGACACAGTGTAATACATTCTTGCTTGTTAGTTGCACGATCCCGTAACGACTATAAGGCTCATACTTAGAACATTTACCAGTACTGCTAACGAGATTTTAATGCAACATTTTGGGTTACTTGAAAATACATTCTGGATTTAAAGTACTTTCTGTGAAATGCCAGATGACACAGTGGTTGGTTTTGTGACAGCTTCACGATTTTATCACAACGCTACTAATGAGTGACAATTTACAATGTTGCTTTTGCGGTGTATCTGTTTTATATCTACACAGTTTTTCTGAATTCTTCTGGAAAGTAAAACATGTTTAATAGTAACTTTTGTGGTATAGCTACAATGAGACAGCCTTTTCCGTAGCACAACAATACATTACAGCACAGTAATTTCTTCATCACAACAATAAGTGTAATAACTAAGAAATCTATACGCAAAGCATTTCACTTTTGTTTATCATGAGGTAAGTACATTGACTTCTGCAGAACTTAGCTTTTGGAGGAAAATAACTACGACACTTCCACAGAGATTATCTTACAACAAGATGCACAGTTTAGCGCTACAGTACACGTATTTGATTGATTAATTTTGTACTTAAAACATTTATTTTTAAAGATATTTGAAGTACAATGACACAAAGGTTTTCCGTCATACATTTCATTCCATTGCTGTAATCTGTAACTCCTGAGGGTATAATTACATTAATCCTCAGGGGGGTACACACCTACTTTGTGTACCATGTGTTTGGCAAGCACAAGGAGCCCTAGCTAATATGGTATTTGCTTATACAACTTTACACATCGGTACCATTTTTCTCCAACACAAAATACACAGCTACCTGATCATTTAACTGAGAGAGACAAACATTTATTTTACTACATCAGTGACAGATGTTTACGTCATTACACCATTGGATAACTTCACACTTACGAAATTGTATTTTGTCTGTACTGTGTGAACTCTTCATATTTTTTCGGAACCATTGTGATACTATGAGAGCTTTGAATGATGTATTTGGTATGAGATCATGATTTTTAAAGTACGTTTGAGGTAGATGACACTACTGAAATGAGCAGAGAATTTTCTTTCGGTTTTGAAATTATTGCAGAAAGCTACGACGATTTTGAGATTTGACTGAGGTGTTTTGATGTTATTTTTACGACGACGATGTGTATTATGCTGTTGAGGTATGTTTATGATCAATAAGCTGATGCTGTATGAGGAATCTGATTATGCTTCGTATTTATTATGGTGAAATATTGAAGAAGTGTCGACGAATAAGGTAAGGAATAATGAGTAGTGGTTAGGGACTCTGGTTTGTGAAGAAGGTTGTTGGAAACCAAGAATCGTACTTTAAGAGTTATGAAATGTGTGTAAATGCGTGAATGTATCACAATGCTGGCGAAAATTTTTTGGACACTGTTATATTCATAAGATTTTGTTTCTACACATTTGCAACGCAAATTCTCGACCCGTGAAATTTTGTATATGAGACTGTCACTGTAGCGGAAACTGCTGTCGTAAATATTTCCGTAAGAAAATTAAGTGACCACCTGCACGTAATGCGTCGTGGGCACCCAGCTGTGTCAGACGCCTGAAAAAAAAAGCCTTTATTGAGGGCCTTTTCTGAGGCACAGGTAAGAAAAAAGAAAGGGGAGGCCATTATCCTCACTATTGACATTTCCTTGTTGAAAGCATACCGTGGAGCTGGCAATTTATGATATTTACTAAAATGCCTAATAAAATGATGAGAAACATTTTACATCTATTGTCTTTGTAGTTGAGAGATTGCTCATTTTGTTTAATATCTGGTTTCCAGCTGTGTTGCAGCATTAGTTTTATAAAATAAACTTAGATGCATTTGCCAATGTGAACACTTTCTGTCAACAGATCTATTAAATAATTATTTTATGATCCACATTCTTCGAAAAAGGAGCTCTCGGAATGGAAAGAACAATAAAAAGGGATTAGTAACAGTAACTGCATACATAATTTTCTTGTCAAGTACATGGTAATATTTTTTTACGATAAGTTGTTGTGGTGCACCACTTTAATCACATAGACATTAAGATGTGAATATACATTTCCCTTATCTGCATTATTGTCTTTAGTGTAATATTTTTTTTTGCTTGAGCATGTTTAGGTATAAGTTACAGCTGTTTGCCAGACATAGTGCTACTAAATTTCACTTTGTATTACTCTGTTAAGCTAGTTTTACTACTGATTTATTTTTCTTTTGCTGCACATTGGCTCATATTAGTTGTAATGTTGCATTTTCTCTGTTAATTTAGATTTACTGCTGCTGCCAATTTGCATTCTTTTGTCATTGCTGTTTGCGTTAATTGTTTTGTGCTGCTGCATTGCCTCGTCCCTTAGTTTAGCATCTGAGCTCAGTAGATTTAAGTTAGCTTAAGAGGGGGTAGCCTATAAGAGAATGAGTTGCGATGAATTTGAAGAAATGCACTGAGAGGTTATACGAGATAAATACAGAAAGCATGCTTGGATAGGATTTTTTTGGCTGGAGCAAATATCGAAATAAGACGAAAGATCTATGGAATCAAGTTTTGGGTTGGACTGCAGTACCAAATGTTACACTGAAAACAAACCCTGCCCTTTCCTCTTGTGTTATTCTGCTATATGTTTGTGTACTCTTGTATATTTGTGTTTTTCCTGTCTTTATGTGTTTAACTGATATGAGTTATGTTGTAGAATTTATCTGATAATATGTTATTTTCTTTGTAAAGATGTTTAGACATTATTTATTCTATTCTGTTTTAATGCTCATGTGTGAAGTTGATGTTTCAAACGTTATTCTGATCTTTTATGTATGCACTCATGTCATAATTCCTGTAACACTGATGTATATGTTATTTCGATTCTTTTGTAAAGCCTGTATTACTACAAATGTTATCTGTATTGTTATGTTTTTAATGATGTATTTTGTACCTTTGTAATTGTATTCTCATGTTATAATATTGTAATTGGCACCAGTTCATCAAATTAAGTAACTTGTAAGCATTCATTTCACTGCACACATTTCTTTTGGTCATAGTAATGCACAATATGTGAGAAGTTGGGACTGTTAGTGTTTGCACGTGTGTTAATAATTCAGCAAGGGACTGGATAACAGCATTGCTGGTTCTAAGGACAATTCAAAAAAGTTTGTGAGTGCACAAGTGGTGGTTATGAACTTGCTATATTATCCGCAAGACTCTTCAATGGTGATTGTGCACCTGCACAGTCGCAACAGATGGCTGCTGACCGTCTCTACAAGGACTACAGTGGGTCTACACCTTTGATGACTCACCAATACCGTTATTTCTACAAGGACTGCAGTGGGTCTGCACCTCTGGTGGCCCACCAATACCATACTCTCTACCAGGACTACAGTGGGTCTGCTCTGTGATGACCTACCTACCAATATTCTTCAAAACTTCGACTGACTCTGCTGTGGGTTTGCTCTGTTGTGGCGCATTACCTGTCTGCATGTCAAGAGTCAGCACTGTCTTTCCGTTGGAAGGACAACACTACTTCTTCAAGACTGCATGGAAATCCACTACTTCCGTGTGCATTTTCTTTTACTGCTCAGACTTTGGGAAAAACACCGCAATTTTACTGTGATGACCAACCTGGACTGTCTTCATGGACTGTGAGAAAATTTTAGCTTTTGACCAACATTGTATCAGTAAGTGTGTGCATTTGATTTCTTTGTTATTGTAATTACGATTATCAAAAATTTTAACAAATATGTATTGCCCAGTGCCCAAAACAATTTGTAAAATTTTTTGTGGGGAGCATGGGGGCTATGTAAGTAGGCTGTTTAGGTTCTTATATGTAGGCTGTTTAGGTTCTTATATTGGTAACGCCGCCGCCACGTAGCGCTCTCTGTATGAAAATCACTGGCTGTGCTGTGTGCAGTCTGTGGCTAGTTTGCATTGTTGTCTGCCATTGTAGTGTTGGGCAGCGGCAGCTGGATGTGATCAGCGCGTAGCGTTGCGCAGTTGGAGGTGAGCCGCCAGCAGTGTTGGATGTGGGAAATGAGATGGCGGATTTTTGAGTACAGAATGGATGTCATGAGCTGCTGTATATATTATGACTTTTGATGACTATTAAGGTAAATACATTGTTTGTTCTATATTAAAATCTTTCATTTGCTAACTATGCCTATCAGTAGTTAGTTCCTTCAGTAGTTTGAACCTTTTATTTAGCTGGCAGTAGTGGCGCTCGCCGTATTGCAGTAGTTCGAGTAACGAAGATTTTTGTGAGGTAAGTGATTTTTGAAAGGTATAGGTTAATGTTAGTCAGGGCCATTCTTTTGTAGGGATTTTTAAAAGTCAGATTGCGTTGCGCTAAAAAATATTGTGTGTCAGTTTAAGCTCAGTCATGTATAAATTTTTCAAAAGGGGACGTTTCAACACATGGTTTATTTTTGTCGATTTAGTTGTAGGGACACATTTGTACGTGTTCTTAGCTACGACGCAGCAATGATCGTGCTGCAGATTGGCACAGTGCTGTTTCCGAGTGCAGAGTATAATATAATAATAGTGAAATATCTCACATCTCTAGTCAAAATAGCACACTCGTATTTATTTATCGTAGAAGAGATGACGGGTGCAGCGGGTTTGACACCTCGGGGACAAATGTATTTTCTGCACTTTAACCCAGCTTTGAGTACAATAACACAGACAGTAACCAAACAGTTATTCTGCTAGTCTCTTTTGGTAGATAACCTCAGCGTTTGAAAACGACGACGTGAAAACAAACCCTTGTTTTCATTTCCGAGACATTCGATCGTCTATATGGGTACGCACTAAAAATATTGTCAAACGATACAGCGGTTACTTCTCAAAACATTCTGAAGCTCTTTCTGCTGATTTAAGGGGGTTATGTCACGGTTGTGTTTCCCGGAAATAATCGTGGGTGCTCTTTCGCTTTTACACACCTCATTCCAGTGAAGAACGTCTCGATGCTTTTTGCTGCTACATTCGTGGATTTACTTCCGACTTTTCTTCTTTTCAGTAAACAACAATGAAACCCATTTAGAAAATTTCTCAAAAAAATAACCGAATTGTTCACATCAAACTGAATTTTTCACACTAATTTCTATTACATCATCTGTTAATTTCTGTTCATACTAAACTGCAATACAACTGCTAGTGCAGAAATTAAAAATGAGTTTTAATTTCTCATTCTTATTTCATCCCACGTGCAGTGTTACGTGGCTTTATGCTTAATTAGAGACTTACTATTTTATCAGTTGATTTGTTTTCACCACGTAATGCCCGCTGTTTACGTCCTTCTTCGTTGCTGAGCGATGTATCACTTTCGTTCTGACGCCGCAACTCTTCCTTTCCTATATCTTTACTACTTTTTATCTATATAAATGATGAACTATTGGTTTTGCCGTTTAACAACTTTTTACTAACTGTGGAAGTATTACAGGCATCGGGTCCCACCAAATGTGTCACCCGCCTATACGTTTTACGTGAACCTTTCGAAACTCGATCGATCTGTTTACAAAGAGAAAGCAGAATATCTCTTCCTTTGACGTTGTCCAACAACGACCTAGGAAGCTCGACGTCCTCACGGCCCAGGCTGTTCCATGGCTCGCGGTAGTTTTCAGCATTCGTTTTATTCCTTGCCCACTTGCCGTTACGTCGAACTTTCGTGGTGATCGTTGGGCAACGTCTTCCACGTTATCTGCAGCATAAATAAACTTTCTTCCCACAGTATTTCTGAAAACCCAAAAACAAACTTAAAGAACATAATAATAATAACGGTTCTTACAATTATTCGTATAAATCTTGGTTGATTTAATGAGGGGTGGGACAGGCCTAAGCCTTGTGACACCACACACCCCCACTGTAGACCAGACTTATGCGAATTATTCTCGTTTTGTACATTTTATTTGATAAAACATTCACATAAACTTTAAATGTTCCTTTCTATTTTAATCCACCCTATTTAATTAATATTTCATCACTATTCTTGGTATTCTTAATATAAATTCACTTCATTCTGTTTACTTTAATATTTCATTTATATCCATCGATATACCTCATTTCATTATATCAATAGCAATGACAAATTATAGTTAATAGATGACAAAGTTTCCTGAAGGGATTCTCATTTATTCTTCAGTATTTACTGAATTTTTGGTATTTGCTTAGTAATAATTTTCACATACATATATATCTAAATAACTACCTCCATATTAACTATATAAGTGTCTGTGTATGTAAGTGGTGTGTCTGTGTGTGAATATTTGTACTGTGTAATACAAATGTGTGTAACCATATCAGGTCAATACTAAAACAAAACAAGATAGAAAATTTACATTAAAAACTCACTAATAGTTACATTTATTTTCCAGGTATATTTGTATGTTAATAACCTTATGGTTCTTCAAGATTGTCAAAATTATCTTCAAAAACAGAACTTTGAAGAATATTCCATTTTATATTTTTTGTTCATTTGTATCTGTCCTGTTTTACTCATTATATAATAAATACTCCTTTTTCTTATGACTACTTTGTTTTTCCTATTTGTATTATAACAAAATTATATTCTCATGTATTTTATAGATTCATGTTGTTAGGTTAACATAAAACTAATTTATACAAGTGGGTTTGTAACCAGTTGTACAACATTTCAGAGAGTTCATAATAATTCATACATTTCTGTATAACAATTAGTTTTCCTCTGGTAAATCACATTAAACTTGGAACAGCATTGTAAGATCAATTTCAAACTATACGAATTCATTCAGACTGGCAAACACCAAGTATTTTCAACATATTAAATTATATCTATTTTTGATATGTACAGAGCTTTTGAGGATAAGGTACGTAAATCATATCTCACTAAAGAGCCTTCTCGCTCTTAAGTTTTTATTCTTCATCTGATTTGAAGGTAGTCTACAACATTGCATAATCCTATATCGTTCTTGCCACCATATTACACCAAAAAGGAATGGCCCTAACTCAGAGAACCTCACCTAATAGTTGAATAGAACCCCATAAACCCTAACATTTAAGGACCCCGCCTTCATGGTCATGTAAGTCCTCATAACACTTAAGGACTAGGGAACCTCCCCTTTTTCTTTGGTCGAGTAGAACCCTATCCTTCTCACTTCCCCCACTTCCATCCTAATATCTAATACAATTTGGCATATTTTATCTATCTGTAAATCTTTAATAATTTTACACTTCTGCGTGAACTTAAACAATTTTTCTTCATATCAGTACCCATCCTTATTTCAATTTGTGCTCAGTGCTTTGCTAATATGTTTACAAATATGTGTGTTCCTGTTCTCTATCACTTACTAATATTATTTGACATAATAATGTCCTTGTTCTTTACTTCTCCCCCACTATTTCTCCCCTAGAAAGCAGGACATTATTACAGCGAATGTTAAGCTCTCTATATCTTGAAGTCCAAGTTCTCTAAGGTGTTGTCATGTTCTGTTTTTTAAATATATTAATATTAATCTCCTAAATAATAAAAATATACTAATAAAAGAAATAAAACCCATCCCCTAGTCAGTACACGACTTACAAAAATATAAAAAATTCTGTCACTATACTTGTGGTATAAATCGTTTAATATGTTCCACATTATACAAGCTGTTGTTTTGTACATCTCGTAAATATACTGCTTTTGGATATGGCATCTGTGTTATTTCGTAAGGTCCTTCAAATTTGTTACAAAACTTCACTTTGCACTTATCTATGCAACTTGCGTTTCGTTCTATCCCGTGACCCACCGGCCAGAACGAATGTCGTTTCCCTGTACTTGTCCATGATGCTTACCTTTATTGTATGATGGTTGATCATTTGTGCTTCTATTCAATTCTGATTGTTTGCCTTGGCCCTTACTATTGTAAGTGCCTTTTGTGGTATTTCCAGCATTATTTGGTGTGTGTGAGTGTTATTATTAGTAAATGTACTTGAGATCATACTACCCTGATGTGTACTATTATATTTATGAAATACATTTGTTTGTTGTTTAGTGAATGTGTCAAGATGCTCAAGATTAGATAATAATTGTGAAACATCTTCCCAACCTTTACAATATACTTCTTTTTGAACCTGTAATGGTAGTCTAGTTAACAATATTTCGGCTAATTGTTCCTCAGGTATCGGATTGTCCAAAGATTTACACTTATATGAATTTGTATATATCGTGTAATGACTCTTTTTCTTTGTTATAGTATGGTGGATTGAATAAAGATTTGCGTGATTTATCCTGAGCGCCTTTAGACCATAACCGGTCTTTAAACTTGTGTTCAAACTCCTGCTATGAAGTAAAATTGTCTAAGTTAGTTATTCTCTAATCTCTTGCTCGGCTTCCACATAACCTATTGCAAAATTTATCTTCTGTAGATCTGACCAGTTAGTTGGTAATGAGTTTGTAAAAGATTTCAAAAACACAATGGGATGTATCCTGTTATCTGGTTTAAAAGATGGAAATTGCTTTATTAAATTATTTGTATTTTGTAATACTATATACTCTTTATTATCTGTGATATGCTGATGAAGTTGCTCAACCTGTAATTGTGAAGATTTTAAACCTCTGTTCTGTACATTCTTACTAATTTCCTCTGTACTTCATAGCATAGATTTTAATTCCATTGTAATTTCCTCTTTAAGAACTTCCTTCAAATCAGATTGTGAATTTGAATCAACACTTATTCCTGATCTTAATTGTGCTAATTGTTCTTGTATCTGTTCTGCTGTAGATGAAATAGCCTGTACATTATCTTCAGTTACTCCCTTAAAAGTATCTATGTCTTTTCTGATATGTTTAATAGGCTTTGCCAAGTCTGAAAATATTTCTGTCCTAACTTTTTGTGATCCTGTCATGATTTTTAGTGTCCCACTCTTGAAACTTACAACCAAGTTTGACTTCCATATATATTAATTCCGATTGTAAACCCTTGATTTCCTTAGAAATATGTTGTATTTCCTGAATAGAAGATAATATGTGTTGCTTGAAGTCTTGTGATTGTGTAGCTACGTCATACTTCAGATCATGCAACTGTTTTGTAATGTCACTAAATTGCTTATGACTATATTCTCTGTGTGTATCTATTGCTGTAAACAAGTTTTCTTTCTAAAACGTTTAATTTGTTATCTAAGTCTTGTACAATATCCTTTTTTTAGTTCCTCTCTTTGTTCCGATAATTTTCGATTAAGTTCTTGTTTTTACTCATCAAATCTGTTACCTAAATCTTGTCTTTGTTCAGCTAAATTTCGATTAAGTTCCTGTCTTTGTTCATCCATTTTTGTAGCAATTGATCAAACATTTTACTAATATCATTTGAATCTTGTTTTGGTGGCATTTTGGAAATGATCGACGAAAAATTAATATACACAAAACACTAATAATTCCCTATGAAGAAACTCTTCAAATTCGATATAAAACACTAATGCATCACACTGGATAAACACTGTAAAATCACTGAATTCACGTAATGTGCAACACACTGGTGTTTTACATTGAATTACTGCTCGAAAATCGATGTAGTTAATGTTTTATTTGGGAACTCGGGTCTAGTGAAGCAGGGGATACAACCCGTCGGCTTTGACCAATGACGTCATACCTTAGTCATAGATAGTAATGTCTTCACTTCGAGACGTAGAAAATAAAACAGTTCTGTGTTCCAATAAGCGCTATCATTAAAATAATTGAATGAGAATCTAAAAGCCATCGCTTGGTATTCGTTAAATTATTAATCGTGTGATTTAATTAAGTTAACTGTTTGTTTCTTATTCAGACGGTACTTAATATTTTTCGTAGTGATATTGAGGTAATTTGGAGTATTAGTTTTTTACTGTAGAACAATTTTTAGTGTCTTATTTTCTTTTATAGGAATGGATTTGTCTATCCCAATGAATCTTGACGATTTAACAGAAGCCATGGGCGAAGACATGTTGACCACAATTTGCTTCTTGCAAATGTGTGGTCTCATTGCTGAATACGTCCGATGTCGTGAGTGCGGCGAACATATGCGCCTCACCAGTGTATCAAGTCGCCGTACTCACGACTAATTTGTATGGAGGCGCAGCAGAAACCGGTTATGGCGATCTATTACGAGGGGAACGTGGTTCGAGAAATCTAAGCTCGCGCTGAGAGACATAATGAAAATCACAAGCGGTTGGTGTTTAAGATATCCTGTGTGGCTCTGTTTGCATGAATGTCGTATGAGTAAGCGTACGGTAGTAGACTGGTACTCGTTTTGTAGGGAAGTTTGTGGGGAATATATGAGACATAGCGGGCCTTTGGGGGGGGGGGGGGGCGGGCGGGTGTTATGGTCGAAATTGACGAATCGCATTTTGGGAAAAGGAAGTACAATAGGGGGGAACCTCCGGTGGGATTATGGATGTGGGGGCAGTAGTTTCAGGTCAGCATTGTGACGATGTAGTGTTCAGAGTAGTACCAAATAGAAGTAAGGAAGTTTTGGTTAGGTTAATTGAAGATCGGGTTGCAGAGGGTTCTATTGTTATTTCAGACGGGTTTTCTTCATATAGGGATTTAGGGGATAGGGGTTATCAACATCTAGTAGTAAACCACAACACTGAATTTAGATCTCTATCGCCAGGCGCCTGCACTAACAGCATAGAGGGATACTGGTCAGCGGTAAAATCTCTTATAGGGAAAGGGAAACGTCAGATCTCGACTCTTGAAAGCCACCTAGATGAGTGTTCGTGGAGACAAAGTATTCCGCGGACATATTGCCTGTTTAAGTGTTTTACTAAACACGTTGGCAAAATGTACCGTCCCAAACATCTCAGTTAATTTCAGAGAGGGGGAGGGGAGGAAGGGGCGTTGGTGAATGTGTGTGCATTGAAAATTTGGTGTACTCGTTGCCTTGAGAAATGTGGCGGGTGCTGTCTTTCACGCTCCAGTGTGGAATAACGTTTATTTTTGTTATCTGTTGTAGAATCGGGAAGGTTTCTGTGTAAGCAACGAAGATGCCTGGGTGTGGTGCTTGCGTAACGTTGTGCATCTACTTCTGCATAGATACTCCACAAGTCATCGTACGGTGCGTGGCTGAGGGTACCCTGTACCACTACTTCCCACTTCTTTTCCTGTTCCACTCGTAAACAGAGCAAGGGAAAAACGACTGCCTATATGCCTCCATATCTCTCATCTTATCTTCGTGGTCCTCACACCGCAATTTATGTTGGCGGCAGTAGAATCATTTGGCAGTCAACTTCAAATGCCGGTTCTCTAAATTTTCTCAATAGTCTTCAGTTGAAACTTCCGGTCTCAGAGGCCGTGGTCGATGTATAAAATTTCGACATAACGTTTCGTCTCCATCTGCAGGAGACATCTACCGAGGTCGTCCGGCTACTACCACTGAGGCTGCTGGTACCCTCGCATTTATAGAGCGCATAGAGGGCACCACCATTCGTCACGTGATGCCGACGGTATGACTATCGTTGGAAGGCGTCATCATTCTCGATTAAGAGTAATCGATTGTCATTCTGCTAGCGCAAGGTCGGCATCCATATTTTGTCCAACTTTAAAACTTCCTCTTTTCTATGAAAATTATTAAGGTGTTTGTGATTCTCTATTGCTTCTCTATACATGCGCGCATGATAATGGGATGTTCGTGCTAGAACGCTTGTCTCATTAAATTTAATTTCGTGGTTCCCATCTCGGAAAATATGCTCAGCTACGGCCGATTTTTTTATGTGTCCTAAGCGACAGTTTCTTTTATGTTCGGTTAAGCGGGTGTTTACACTTCTTTTCGTTGTTCATATATATATACAACTGCATGGAATTTTTGTAGTGTTGCTAGAGGAGGCCGAAATGCACGCTATAAGCTCACGCAGGATGGCGTGAGGTCTGGAACAGTTAAGTAGTTGAGTCTAGTAAGAAAATTACGTAGTTGCTGGAATACTTAACTTTAATCCATAATTGTTGTACATCGCTCTTGATGATACATAAGTGCAATCTCAATATACACTGGTAATGGCGCCTTGCTAGGTCGTAGCAAATGACGTAGCTGAAGGCTATGCTAACTATCGTCTCGGCAAATGAGAGCGTATTTGTCAATGAACCATCGCTAGCAAAGTCGGCTGTACAACTGGGGCGAGTGCTAGGAAGTCTCACTAGACCTGCCGTGTGGCGGCGCTCGGTCTGCAATCACTGACAGTGGCAACACGCGGGTCCGTCGTATACTAACGGACCGCGGCCGATTTAAAGGCTACCACCTAGCAAGTGTGGTGTCTGGCGGTGACACCACAATTTTGTATACCCCAGATGTTGCTAGGGGGTATCGGGCGTCTTTTGCAGTTCTTAAATATTCCATAATCTTCTTGGTGGGTCTGAAGATTGTTTCGATCCCATACCTGGCCAGGACTTTCCCGATACGGTCCGTGACTGATACGGTCCGTGACTTTATTAATAAACGGTAGGAAAACTTTTCCAGTAGGTGACCGTTGTTTTCTTGACTGCTGGCTTCTTTTCTTCTTCGATGGAGGGCTCGATCAATTTCCTTGCTGGTATGTATCGCCGGCCGGGGTGGCCAAGCGGTTAAAGGCGCTACAGTCTGGAACCGCGCAACCGCTACGGTCGCAGGTTCGAATCCTGCCTCGGGCATGGATGTGTGTGATGTCCTTACGTTAGTTAGGTTTAAGTATTTCTAAGTTCTAGGGGACTGATGACCTTAGAAGTTAAGTCCCATAGTGCTCAGAGCCATTTGAACCATTTGAACTTGCTGGTATATCCGTTTTTCATGAAGGCTAACCGTAAGTGATTTAATTCATCTTGCAAGTAAGCCGGCTGGTAGATTTTGTTGGCTCTGTCCACCAAGGTTCCTAGGATGATGGTTTGATTCCTTGTGGGAGTATCGATCTGTGTGAGTGTTCTTTCTACACTCCTGGAAATTGAAATAAGAACACCGTGAATTCATTGTCCCAGGAAGGGGAAACTTTATTGACACATTCCTGCGGTCAGATACATCACATGATCACACTGACAGAACCACAGGCACAGAGACACAGGCAACAGAGCATGCACAATGTCGGCACTAGTACAGTGTATACCCACCTTTCCCAGCAATGCAGGCTGCTATTCTCCCATGGAGACGATCGTAGAGATGCTGGATGTAGTCCTGTGGAACGGCTTGCCATGCCGTTTCCACCTGGCGCCTCAGTTGGACCAGCGTTCGTGCTGGATGTGCAGACCGCGTGAGACGACGCTTCATCCAGTCCCAAACATGCTCAATGGGGGACAGATCCGGAGATCTTGCTGGCCAGGGTAGTTGACTTACACCTTCTAGAGCACATTGGGTGGCACGGGATACATGCGGACGTGCATTGTCCTGTTGGAACAGCAAGTTCCCTTGCCGGTCTAGGAATGGTAGAACGATGGGTTCGATGACGGTTTGGATGTACCGTGCACTATTCAGTGTCCCCTCGACGATCACCAGTGGTGTACGGCCAGTGTAGGAGATCGCTCCCCACACCATGATGCCGGGTGTTGGCCCTGTGTGCCTCGGTCGTATGCAGTCCTGATTGTGGCGCTCACCTGCACGGCGCCAAACACGCATACGACCATCATTGGCACCAAGGCAGAAGCGACTCTCATCGCTGAAGACGACACGTCTCCATTCGTCCCTCCATCCACGCCTGTCGCGACACCACTGGAGGCGGGCTGCACGATGTTGGGGCGTGAGCGGAAAACGGCCTAACGGTGTGCGGGACCGTAGCCCAGCTTCATGGAGACGGTTGCGAATGGTCCTCGCCGATACCCCAGGAGCAACAGTGTCCCTAATTTGCTGGGAAGTGGCGGTGCGGTCCCCTACGGCACTGCGTAGGATCCTACGGTCTTGGCGTGCATCCGTGTGTCGCTGCGGTCCGGTCCCAGGTCGACGGGCACGTGCACCTTCCGCCGACCACTGGCGACAACATCGATGTACTGTGGAGACCTCACGTCCCACGTGTTGAGCAATTCGGCGGTACGTCCACCCGGCCTCCCGCATGCCCACTATACGCCCTCGCTCAAAGTCCGTCAACTGCACATACGGTTCACGTCCATGCTGTCGCGGCATGCTACCAGTGTTAAAGACTGCGATGGAGCTCCGTATGCCACTGCAAACTGGCTGACACTGACGGCGGCGGTGCACAAATGCTGCGCAGCTAGCGCCATTCGACGGCCAACACCGCGGTTCCTGGTGTGTCCGCTGTGCCGTGCGTGTGATCATTGCTTGTACAGCCCTCTCGCAGTGTCCGGAGCAAGTATGGTAGGTCTGACACACCGGTGTCAATGTGTTCTTTTTTCCATTTCCAGGAGTGTATATACCTTGTGGCCCAGCGTCTCATCTACCCGTTTAATTACCGACACATCCAGGAAATGGAGTTGACCGTTGCTCTCTTTCTTCATCGTAAACTGTATCTTCGGGTTGATGCTGTTCAGGTGCACGAAGAAGACATCCAGCTCTTCCTCACCATGAGTCCACACTACAAATGTGTCATCAACATAGCCGTACCATTAAGCTGGCTTTTTAACTGACAGTCTGTGGCGCTCCACCGTGAAAGCCTACATTGTATGATTTCTCAATACTGTTTCTCGAAAAGAACGTCGCCATCCCTCCAGGGATTCCCATTTGAGTTCTCGAAGCATCTGCGTAACACTAACGTGTTGTTCGAATCCACCGTTAACAAATCTAGTAGGCCGCCTCTGAATTGCTTCGATTTTCTCCTTCAGGCCGACTTTCTACGGATCTCAAACATTCGGGCAGTACTCAAGAATAGGTCGCACCAGCGTCCTATATGCGGTATCCTTTCAGGTGAACCTCTCTCTCTTAAAATTCTGTCAAACTGAAATCGACCATTCGCCTTCATTAACACAGTTCTCACGTGCTCGTTCCACCTCATACCGCTTTCAAACGTTACGCCCAGATACACTCCTGGAAATGGAAAAAAGAACACATTGACACCGGTGTGTCAGACCCACCATACTTGCTCCGGACACTGCGAGAGGGCTGTACAAGCAATGATCACACGCACGGCACAGCGGACACACCAGGAACCGCGGTGTTGGCCGTCGAATGGCGCTAGCTGCGCAGCATTTGTGCACCGCCGCCGTCAGTGTCAGCCAGTTTGCAGTGGCATACGGAGCTCCATCGCAGTCTTTAACACTGGTAGCATGCCGCGACAGCGTGGACGTGAACCGTATGTGCAGTTGACGGACTTTGAGCGAGGGCGTATAGTGAGCATGCGGGTGGCCGGGTGGACGTACCGCCGAATTGCTCAACACGTGGGGCGTGAGGTCTCCACAGTACATCGATGTTGTCGCCAGTGGTCGGCGGAAGGTGCACGTGCCCGTCGACCTGGGACCGGACCGCAGTGACGCACGGATGCACGCCAAGACCGTAGGATCCTACGCAGTGCCGTAGGGGACCGCACTGCCACTTCCCAGCAAATTAGGGACACTGTTGCTCCTGGGGTATCGGCGAGGACCATTCGCAACCGTCTCCATGAAGCTGGGCTACGGTCCCGCACACCGTTAGGCCGTTTTCCGCTCACGCCCCAACATCGTGCAGCCCGCCTCCAGTGGTGTCGCGACAGGCGGGAATGGAGGGACGAATGGAGACGTGTCGTATTCAGCGATGAGAGTCGCTTCTGCCTCGGTGCCAATAATGGTCGTATGCGTGTTTGGCGCCGTGCAGGTGAGCGCCACAATCAGGACTGCATACGACCGAGACACACAGGGCCGACACCCGGCATCATGGTGTGGGGAGCGATCTCCTACACTGGCCGTACACCACTGGTGATCGTCGAGGGGACACTGAATAGTGCACGGTACATCCAAACCGTCATCGAACCCATCGTTCTACCATTCCTAGACCGGCAAGGGAACTTTCTGTTCCAACAGGACAATGCACGTCCGCATGTATCCCGTGCCACCCAACGTGCTCTAGAAGGTGTAAGTCAACTACCCTGGCCAGAAAGATCTCCGGATCTGTCCCCCATTGAGCATGTTTGGGACTGGATGAAGCGTCGTCTCACGCGGTCTGCACGTCCAGCACGAACGCTGGTCCAACTGAGGCGCCAGGTGGAAATGGCATGGCAAGCCGTTCCACAGGACTACATCCAGCATCTCTACGATCGTCTCCATGGGAGAATAGCAGCCTGCATTGCTGCGAAAGGTGGATATACACTGTACTAGTGCCGACATTGTGCACGCTCTGTTGCCTGTGTCTATGTGCCTGTGGTTCTGTCAGTGTGATCATGTGATGTATCTGACCCCAGGAATGTGTCAATAAAGTTTCCCCTTCCTGGGACAATGAATTCACGGTGTTCTTATTTCAATTTCCAGGAGTGTATTTAAACGACATGACTGTGTTAAGCAGGACACTAGTAATACTGCATCCGAACATTACAGGTTTCATCTCCCTACTCATCCGCATTAACTTACATTTTTCCACTTATAGAGCTAGCTGCCACTCATCAAACCAACTGGAAATTTTGTCTAACTTGTCCTGTATCTTTCTAGTTATGAGTTGATGGCTTGTGTTTACCGACGGGCGGTTTTTGTGTGCTGACAGCAACGGTAGTACAATATTGATTCCCAAGTGCTGAAAGGTAGCTGTCTGCTCAAGGTATTATGAGTGATCAGTATTCTTGTTTCATCATTTCCAGAAGAAGTTGTGGGTTACTCTCTTTGATGGTAAGTACGTAAAGCTCAGACGTAAGTCGTCAAATTTTAAAAGGAACAAACAGTTGATTCTCGCTAATGACAAAAACTCAAAGTGTCAATTTAGGTGTTAAATTTTAAGAGAAACGACAGTTGTAGTGTTGCTCAGTGTAGTTGATTATCTGACTTAAGCACAGAAAAGCGCTTAAGGAAAATTGACATATTAATCTCTAGTAAGTCGTTTACAGTCCGTATGAAAAAAGTATGTTGCAGTTTGTGTTGGTTCAGTATTGGTCATGTGTCTTGTAATTTTAAAAGGGTTATCTCCCAGGTAATTTTGGAAAAGTTACTAAATTTCGGATTTAAATTTTACGTCGTTAATTCCAAAGGACTAGTGTTCGTATAAATGCAATTTTGGCGTAAAAATTTTATCTGTCGTAAGAAAATTGTCTTTAGATGTCCTATGCTTTTCTAAAGAGGCTAGTGCCCGTGTTTTGTAGTCCACAGATTTTGCTCAGTTAAATTATACATTTTAAAAGTGCTACTGTATGGCGTTGTGCAACCATTATAGTGCATACTTGTTATCTAGTCGCATGCACTAATGGAAGTTCATTTTGTCTTTGGTTAAAGATAAACAGCGGGTGGCCACTTCGTAAATCTGAAGCTGTACCCTTTGGCTTCACTCACGATGTCATTGTGTGTTGTTACTACCATGTTTTCTTTTTTTTAATATGTGTGGCCAGTGCATCGAAGTAAGTAAGGAAATCTTGCCAGTTTTGTGAAGAACCTTATATGTGGCTTAGTGCTACCAGTCAGTAATATTAACTGTTTTTATCTGTTTAGGTTAGACGGTTCATGATGTGGAATCACGATATAAGTAGTCCTGTTGAAGGCTCTAAGTACAAACGTATGTTCCTTAAATGATGTTAATAAATGTTTTGTAAGCCTGTCGTCCAGTGGCTTTTCACTCAAGGCACACTGTATCCAAGCTATCCCAATCTAAAGGTTTTGAAAGGGTCGGTAGATCAAAAGTAATTCCATTTGCCTTCACCATTCCGAACCCCTCCCCCCTCACCTTCGTATCATATTCCATAGACCATTTGAACGATTCTTTTATCGAAATGATGTGGAGTGAGTCAGTTTACACGATATCAATATATGATTAGTGTTAGTTCAAAAACTGGTTCTAAGCACTGTGGGACTTAACATCTGAGGTCATCACTCATCAGTCCCCTACACTTAGAACTACTTAAACCTAAGTAACCTAAGGTCATCACACACTTCCATGCCCGGTGCAGGATTCGAATTTGCGACCGTAGCAGCAGAGCGGTTCCGGACTGAAGCGCCCAGAACAGCTCGGCCACAGCTGCCGGCTAGTGTTAGTATTAATGAACAAATTATTATTTTAGTGCTACTCATGCAACTATACCAAAAATAAGTTCTTTATTTGCCAATGGAATAGAAAGAGTTGTCCAGAAAAAACGATTTAATTCTTTGATACCTGTCAGACATTTCACGATATGGGCAAATGATCAAAGATTTTTGTTCCTGCACATTTAATTCCTTTCTGATTCTATGACAGCTATAGTAATAATGGGCAGTGGAGGTCACTTTTCGTTCTAGTGTTGTGGGTACGTACATCAGTCTTCTTCTCAAATTGCGATGGATTACCTGTGACGCATTTCATTAGTTAATATAGGTACCCTGATGGCGAAGTTAAAACGCCTACTCCTTCAACAGGTACCTATATGACGTCCGTGGGGGAACGCCACACATTATTCTTGCCCACACATTATTCTTGCTTTTGTGCGATGTTCTCTTTTGTTGGATCCACTCATTCGATTGGACAAACCAAAATTTTGGAGCGAAAGTAACCTGCTTTCTTACTGTTTTGGCCCAGCGCCTTTGTATCCTACACTTTGATGTACGTACAGAAAAGGTAAAAATATCGTGCTCAATTATTCTCTGTGGACGGAAGTGGTAGCACAACGTCCTCTGTTCTGAATGAAGGCAGGCGCTAGCTCTGCGAACTAAATACTAGAGAAAGCCGGAACCCAACTTCTACGAAATCTACGTAATTCCCTGAAGTTCCACGAGGAACTGAAACCACATTGCGTGCGCACTTTCCTAGAGAGAAAAACTCAATGCCTTCCTCACAGCCACACATGTACAGTACACCCAAAAAATAAGCACAGTCATAAAATGAAGCAATAACGCGCAGTGACATGCGACAGTCATGTCACAACACAAACATAATGCTGTTTTGCATAGTGACAATAGGCTAAGGGTTTTCAAAAACGGTTCAAATGCCTCTAAGCAGTACGGGCCTGGACATCTGAGGTCATAAGTCCCCTAGACTTAGATGTACTTTAAACCTAACTAATCTAAGGACATCACACACATCCATACCCGAGGCCGGATTCGAACCTGCGACCGTAACAGCAGCGCGGTTCCGGACTGAAGCGCCTAGAACCGCTCGGCCACAGCGGCCGGCTGCTAAGGTTTTTCATATGCACCTCAATAAGTAATGCAACATATGTTTTTTTCTCGCCAGTTTCGGTTGAAAAAGTATTGAACTTGTTGCGGGATATTGTGGAATATTTCCGCTTCAGCCCCTATCAGTTTTTGAAGTTTCGACGTAGCCTTTAAAACTCCGTCTGTAACGGGGGTACATTCCAGGTAGCGAGCTATCATTGAGTTATTCTTGGCGGAAAACCATAGCATCGCAGATATTCGTAGACGTTTGCAGAACGTTTGCTGACACCCGGCAGTGAACAAAAGCACCGTGAGTCGTCGGGCGAGGCGCCTGTCCCATTGCAACAAGGTCGCGCTAACCCATCCAATCTCCCACATGACGGCGGGCCGCACTCTGCTATGTAGGAAAGTGTTGAGATGACCAACGGATCACTAACATCTCGCTGCTCAACTGGACATTTCTGTCTGAAGTGCTGATACGCTCACCACCAGCTGAGATACTCACCGGTGTGTGCACGCTGGGTTCCTCGCTAACAGAACACCATGAAGAGCGACGGGGGACCAACTGTGCGGAATTGCTTGCGTGTAACGAAGTTCATCGTGACAATTTTTTGTCGAATATTGTCACAAACGATGAAACATGGGTTCATCACTTCGAACCACAAACAAAGCGGCAATCCATGGAGTACCACCACACCGCCTCTACCCCGAATAAAAAGTTCAAAGCCGGAACCTCAGCTGGTAAAGCCATGGCGACGATCTTCTCGGATTTTGGAGGCGTTATTCTGAAGTCCGGCCTTCTGGTGCAACGATTACATTTGAAGTGTACTGTGCTACCTTCAGCAACCTGAAGAAAGTGTTTGTCGCCACAAAAATGCAAACGAACTTCCCCTTCTCTATGACAACGCAATGCCTCACACGAGACGGCACACCCGAGAAGAGCTCATAAAACCTTTTTGGGCTGTTCTTCCTCTTCCACACAGCAGCATGGATCTCACGCCTATCGACTTCCATCGTGTAGGACAATGAAGGATTCACTCCAGGGAAACCAGCGTAGCGATGACAGTAATGTTTTGGTGCAGTAAGATGTTGGCTCCGACGTTGACCAGTAGAGTGGTACCATTCTTTATCATTTAGCTACAATATAGCAGGTCAGCATCTGGAAGCAATTAATTACATAAATTATCTGGGAGTAGGCATTAAGAGTGATTTAAAATGGAGTGACCATATAAAATTAATCGTCGGTAAAGCGGATGCCAGACTGAGATTCATTGGAAGAATCCTAAGGAAATGGAGTCTGAAAACAAAGGAAGTACGTTACAGTACACTTGTTCGCCCACTGCTTGAATACTGCACACCGGTGTGAGATCCGTACCAGATAGAGAAGATCAAACGGAGAGCAGCGCGCTTTGCTACAGGATCATTTAGTAGTCGTGAAAGCGTTACGGAGATGGTAGATAAACTCCAGTGGAAGACTCTGCAAGAGAGACGCTCAGTAGCTCGGTACGGGCTTTTGTTGAAGTTTCGAGAAAATACCTTGACCGAGGAGTCAAGCAGTATATTGCTCCTCCTACGTATATCTCGCGAAGAGACTATGAGGATAAAATCAGAGAGATTAGAGCCCACACAGAGGCATACCGACAATCTTTCTTTCCACGAACAATACAAGACTGGAATAGAAGGGAGGACCGATAGAGGTACTCAAAGTACCCTCCGCCACACGCCGTCATGTGGCTTGCGGAGTATGGATGTAGATGTAGATGTAGATGCGGGCACGCAGGTGGGGAAATGACGTTGCCCCGAACGGAGATAGTGCTGAGAGGCGGGGTTTTGCAGCTACAAGAGTGGGGACTAATATGTTGTACTGGAACCCTGAATAAAACAAACCTGCTTTCAGAAAAAAAGTGTGTTGCATTACTTGTTTGAACTCCCCGAGTACATTGACAGGTTTTACGATTAATTTGTAATTACCTCTTAAATGAAGAATCTTTTAAGATTATTTGAATTAGTCACAACAATGAGGATCAATTCACTTAGGGTCTGTGGAAGGGACATTAGCATTGCTCTTGTTACTGATTACAATAAACGCTATGGGATCAAAGGTATCCGGACACCCCAGAAAACGTACGTTTTTTTTTTTTAATATTAGATGCATTGTGCTGCCACCTACTGCCAGGTACTCCATACCAGGGACCTCAGTAGTTATTAGACATCGTGACAGAACAGAATGGGACGCTCCGCGGAACTCAACGGACTTCGACGAACGTGGTCAGTTAACTGGGTGTCACTTGTGTCATACGTCTATACGCGAGATTTCCACATTCCTAAACATCCCTAAGTCCACTGTTTCCGATGTGATAGTGAAGTGGAAACGTGAAGGGACACGTTCAGCGCAAAAGCGTACACGCCGACCTCGTCTGTTGACTGACAGACCGCCGACAGTTGAAGAGGGTCGTAATGTGTAATACGTACACATCTATCCAGACCATCACACAGGAATTCCAAACTTCATCAGGATCCATTGCAAGTACTATGCCAGTTAGGCGGGAGGTGAGAAAACTTGGATTTCATGGTCGTGCGGCTGCTCACGACGCCTCGTTTCGTGTAAAAAGCGTAAACATTGGACGATTGAACCGTGGAAAAACGTTGTGTGGTGTGACAAACCACGGTACACAATGTGGCGATCCGATGGCAGGGTGTGGGTATAGCAAATGCCCAGTGAACGTCATCTGCCAGCGTGTGTAGTGCCAACAGTAAAATTCGGGGGCGGTGACGTTATAGTGTGGTCGTTTCTTTCGTGCAGGAGGCACCCCTTGTTGTCTTGCGTGGCACTATCACTGCACAGGCCTACATTGATGTTTCAATCACGTCCTTGCTTCTCACTGTCGAAGAGCAGTTCGGGGATGGCGACTGCATCTTTCAACACGATCGAGCACCTGTTCATAATGCACGGCCTGTTGCGGAATGGTTACACGACAATAACATCCCTGTAATGGACTAGCCTGCGCAATTCCTGACCTAAATCCTATAGAACACGTTTGGTATGTTTTGGGCCGCCGACTTCGTGCCAGGCCTCACCGACCGACATCGATACCTCTCCTCCGTGGAGAATGAGCTGCCGTTCCCGAAGAAACCTTCCAGCACCTGCGAGAGTGGAAGCTGTCATCAGGGCTAAAGATGGGCCAACACCATATCGAATTCCAGCATTACCGATGGAGGGCGCCACGAGCTTGTAAGTTATTTTCAGCCAGGTGTCCGGATACTTTTGATCACATAGTGTATATAAATCTAGTAGAAACTGTCTGATGCCCCTCTGTTTGTAGATGACGCGGTTATCAATAACGAAGTAGCAACGCAAGAAGACAGTAACGATTTGCAGAATAAACCCCAGAGAATTGATGAATGGAGCAGGCTCTGGCAGTTGATCCTGAATGTAAATAAATGTAACATATTGCGCATACATAGGATAAGAAAGCCACTGCTTTCCTCTTATACGTACACTATTGATGATAAACCGCTGGAAACAGTAACTGCCGTAAAATATCAAGGATTAACTGTCCAGAGCGACCTTAAGTGGAATGAACGCATAAAACAAATAGCGGGAAAAACAGATGCCAGACCCCAGTTCACAAGAAGAGTATTATGGAAAAGTAACTCGTCCCTGAAGTAAGCGGCTTATAAGGCGCTTGTTCGACCGATTCTTGAGTATTGTTCATCTGTCTGGGATCCCTACCAGGTAGGTCTGATAGAAGAGATAGAGAAGATCCAACGGAGAGTGGCTGGCAGACGTTACGGGAGAGCACTTATCGGTAAGAGTCGGACAATTAATTTCTCCCCCCCCCCCCCCACCGCACATACCCCTAACGTAATGAGCATGAGAAGGAGCGCTATTCGCGTGTCGAACAGGGTTGGAGGGCTCAGTTAGTGGTACAAAAAGTACCTTCCGCCACACACCTTTAGGTGGCTTGGGCAGTATAAATCAGGTGCCTTATTTTTAATATTTATTATGTTTTCTTATTTTTATGACATATTCTACATCCTTGGTGATCTCCTCATTATGTATCTATTGTTTAAAAAGTATAGGGTGTATGAAAAAGAATCATCCGAGTTTTAAAAATTCATAACTATTATTTAATTTGAGATATATGCGTGAGCAATTTACTATTGGAAAGAGCAAACTCTCTAGTTTTAGATGGTTCCCGCTAGGTAGCAGCACTGTGCGCCCACTTCAGTTGTAGTAAAAATGGTGTCCGGACAACGGAAAGCATTTTGTGTTCTACGTTTTGCGCAGTGCGGGTCCGTAATAACTTTCCAGCGTGACTTCCGTACTAGCTACGGTGTGGATCCCCCTAAATCACAAAGCATTAGACAATAGCATGAACAATGCCGAGAAACAAGTTTTTTCCGTAAAGGCAACTCGCCGGGCCGACCACGAGTGTCTGACACAGGCATCGAACACATCCGACGTAGTTTCACAAGGAGTTCGCAGAAATTTGTTCTCCGTGCCGATCAACAGCTCAACATGACCCCAATGTTCGTCGGGCGTATGTTGCGTCGACGTTTACACATCAAATCATAAAAATTCAGCTACTGCAAGCTCTTCTTGAAGGTGACAAACTACACTCCTGGAAATGGAAAAAAGAACACATTGACACCGGTGTGTCAGACCCACCATACTTGCTCCGGACACTGCGAGAGGGCTATACAAGCAATGATCACACGCACGGCACAGCGGACACACCAGGAACCGTGGTGTTGGCCGTCGAATGGCGCTAGCTTCGCAGCATTTGTGCACCGCCGCCGTCAGTGTCAGCCAGTTTGCCGTGGCATACGGAGCTCCATCGCAGTCTTAACACTGGTAGCATGCCGCGACAGCGTGGACGTGAACCGTATGTGCAGTTGACGGACTTTGAGCGAGGGCGTATAGTGGGCATGCGGGAGGCCGGGTGGACGTACCGCCGAATTGCTCAACACGTGGGGCGTGAGGTCTCCACAGTACATCGATGTTGTCGCCAGTGGTCGGCGGAAGGTGCACGTGCCCGTCGACCTGGGACCGGACCGCAGCGACGCACGGATGCACGCCAAGACCGTAGGATTCTACGCAGTGCCGTAGGGGACCGCACCGCCACTTCCCAGCAAATTAGGGACACTGTTGCTCCTGGGGTATCGGCGAGGACCATTCGCAACCGTCTCCATGAAGCTGGGCTACGGTCCCGCACACCGTTAGGCCGTCTTCCGCTCACGACCCAACATCGTGCAGCCCGCCTCCAGTGGTGTCGCGACAGGCGTGAATGGAGGGACGAATGGAGACGTGTCGTCTTCAGCGATGAGAGTCGCTTCTGCCTTGGTGCCAATGATGGTCGTATGCGTGTTTGGCGCCGTGCAGGTGAGCGCCACAATCAGGACCGCATACGACCGAGGCACACAGGGCCAACACCCGGCGTCATGGTGTGGGGAGCGATCTCCTACACTGGCCGTACACCACTGGTGATCGTCGAGGGGACACTGAATAGTGCACGGTACATCCAAACCGTCATCGAACCCATCGTTCTACCATTCCTAGACCGGCAAGGGAACTTGCTGTTCCAACAGGACAATGCACGTCCGCATGTATCCCGTGCCACCCAACGTGCTCTAGAAGGTGTAAGTCAACTACCCTGGCCAGCAAGATCTCCGGATCTGTCCCCCATTGAGCATGTTTGGGACCTGATGAAGCGTCGTCTCACGCGGTATGCACGACCAGCACGAACGCTGGTCCAACTGAGGCGCCAGGTGGAAATGGCATGGCAAGCCGTTCCACAGGACTACATCCAGCATCTCTACGATCGTCTCCATGGGAGAATAGCAGCCTGCATTGCTGCGAAAGGTGGATATACACTGTACTAGTGCCGACATTGTGCATGTTCTGTTGCCTGTGTCTATGTGCCTGTGGTTCTGTCAGTGTGATCATGTGATGTATCTGACCCTAGGAATGTGTCAATAAAGTTTCCCCTTCCTGGGACAATGAATTCACGGTGTTCTTATTTCAATTTCCAGGAGTGTACAAACGTGTGAAGTTCTGTAATTTCGTTCTTGGCAAAATGGAGGATGACAGTTTTCTTACACGCTTAATGTTTAATGACGAGGTGACATTCCATTTAAATGGAAAAGTGAACCGTCATATGTAAGAACATGGAGTACGGAAGAAACACATGAAGTTTTGCAACATGAGAGGGACTCTCCGAAATTTAATGTGTTTTGTGCAGTTTCTCGGGAAAAGGCGTATCGTCCAGTTTTCTTCGCCGAGAACACTATTACAGGAAGCACATATTTCGATATGCTTGAGATCTTTCTTTTCCCACAAATGGAGACTGATTCGAACGACTTCATTTACCAACAGGATGGGTCACCGCCACTGGAAGTTGGGGAATTTTTTAAATCAAATGATTAGTGAACGATGGATCGGTCGCACAGGACCAAATGAGTCAGCCTTATTTTACTCCAAGGTCACCGGACCTGACTGCATGTGATTATTTCTTGTGGGGGTTGTAACACCATAGCTCTACTGCTCTACTGATTTGTATTGCCTTTTGATTTATTTAATGTTATATCGTTGAGTTTGTAACGTTGTTGCTTTATTTGTGGTGTAAGCGGTGCTGATAGACAATAAAAGCGGGTTAAAATCTGTGAGCTGTCTGGGAAAGTTAACCTTGCATTACCGCGCAACTGTTCCAGCAGTTATCCAGTCTAGCTTACCAAATTCCCAACCAGACTAACATTAATTATGATCTTGTAATAGTCATGCGACAACCGGTGATATATATATAAAAAAGAGAATTTAAATAACAAGAAATAAAACAGTTTATATTTCGAAATTTATTTTAACATTGATCATTGAAATTTCAGCATATTAAACGTGAGTCATAACTAAGCTGGTGCCTTGTTTAGGACTGTGAAAATGTGAGTTTGTAATCTTACCGAACACATCAAATATGGAGCCAAGATTGGGAGACTGCATACAACACTGCATTCATAAAATAACACACAAAGAACGTTGAAACATATGCAAGAGGAAATTAACCACAACCAACCGATTCAATTTTCACCCAAAGAAGTTACGTTCGTAGCGCAATCCTGTTCGTCATGAAATTACCACACACTGGTATACTAAATTCATACTAACTCTCTGTGAAATCTTCCCGAAAAGAATAGCTGAGGGCTACTTTGATGCTTACACCACATGCTTCACGTGGTCAACTTGGTTTACACAAAGCGTGTAACTCCACAATAATTTTGATAATTAAAATAAATTAAATCGAAAAGCAATTTACAAAAGAAAAACCTCAAACTGGTTACTATCGTCTTACTATTAACCTGATGGGTCAAACAATTGTATAAGCACGTCTCACAAAGTACACCCCACGTGGGTTGAACATAAAGAAAAGTTGCTATATTGAAAAATATTGTCAAGACGAGACGTTATAATCTCACGCACATTCGCATTTAAGATTGATGATCTTAGTTAGAGTTACTGATCAACACATGGTTCCACTTTACTCACAAAGTAGTGACAAAGTAACTACTGGAAGATATTCTGAATTTCACACTCGAACTACACTGCGTTGCAATTGAAGATAACATTAGATATTTTAGAGCTACACCTGAAATTAAGGTGATTAAATTTTCAGTTAGGCTGAACTTAAGAAATCCATTGTCCTACGGACTTAGCAGACACGCGCTTAGCCGGAGATCTTACCACTTCAGACGCTCGCCATGGACAGACTGACCTGGTCCCTTCCTGAGGGTGGCTCACAAATACAAACGGAAGTGACCAGAGGGGCAGCTTCCTATACCAACATGACAAGGGACGGACAGGACCATACTAAGGATAGAAACCTCTTTGCTTTTAGAAAGCGTAGCTACCTGTTCCGACGTTGGTCCTACTGTTCTCTAGCAGACAGGCTTGTCTGCTACCCTCAAGCATGCAACTAGAAACACATTTGCTCATTCATCCTCTCCCACAGAAGGGAAGGGGGATGACAGTATCTTATCATGTACAGTATATAAAAGAAAGCGGATGTAGGTTCCGTATGAGACTGTGTGACATAATTACATATAAACTGTGTTTTAAAGTGTAGTAGTGTGACAGATCGTTCTTGTTTATGTGTAAAAGTAACACGTTCCACTGATCAGTCTCCTCCCAGATAGTCAAAAACGCCACAGTAAATTTAGAAGAGGAATTTATGCCGTAAATGACAACAGATTTAAGAAATTAACATGAAAGGAATCCAATAGAGACCTTTCAAGTTTCTGTAAATGTTGTTGGATTGAATCGAAAATACAAAATTGTGTACTCCTTTCTTTCTAAAATCTTTGATGTCTTTTAGAGTATAGGAAGTGTAATCTTTGAGCAAATTATATGTTTTGTCTTTCTCATATAACCTCTTTTGTTATCTTTAAAATTAAATAATTTTATTTAAATAATTTTGTGTAGAACTACCAATATATACAAATGTTCTGTTTTATTTAAAATGTTTGTCTGCTGTTATGTAAACTGCTGACCTTCACTTAGGGTTCTTAGTTATGTCATATGAAAAAGATGTTGTGGTTCCCCTCGGGAATGGAACTGTGTGGTACGCGCAAATTGTGGTTGGCATAGGTAGAAAAGGTGGAATTAAGAGTCAGTCGTGGACGAGCTACTAAACTGTCAACTGCTCATGTAAAAGTTGTGTATTGTGTTGGTTTTGAGAGAGGCTTTTCCTGGCGCTTTCCAATGCCTCGGATGGATGGATAAAGAGCTGGAACTATTCTGAAATTGGTATTTATCATCGCCACCAAGAAATGACAGAGTCCAGCAATTCTACCTGCAAATCCACCTACCAACATGCAATCGCCGCCACATTGCGCAATCACTGTAATGGAACACTGTAGTAATGTACAGTGAAGGACCACCTTATTGGATGTGTTAGTGTGCTCAAATATAAGGTAATTTATAACTAAATTTATATACCTACCTTGATTTTTTTTCCTTATGATAACAACTCTCAGGTAGCCCAGTGATTTTCTGATTAATGCCTCTTGAACATAGTAAAAAGAAAGTTAAAGTTAATGTGGCAAGAGAGTGAGTTAAAATTAATGATACTTGCTGAAAATAATTTTCCTATTAAAACTGCATATTAATTTGATGTGACTACATATTAATTACGTACGTATTAATTGTTGTTGCCAACTTCAAAATTAAAAGTTCTTAAGACTGAGGCTTATAAATTTTTGCTTAGTAAATGATCACATTACTGCCTGTTCTAAATCGCAAAAGGTGAGTCAGTGTCTTACAAATATGTTAATTTTGTGTCTCACTGTAGTAAAAGTGGAAAACTGCAGTTGTGGAAAGTTATATACTCATGCTTGCTAAGCACTTGTTTCTTTAGTGTATTGAAAGTGCATATTAATAGTGTAATAGTATCCACAGGTTATCCTTTACGCAAATGATAAATAACAGTTAATAGAAAGACCACTATTTATGAAAACAATAATTTCTTTATTCGAAAGACAGTGAGAAGTAATCTGTTAGTGAATTCCATTTAACTTTTATTCTAAATAGAAAAGTATTCAAATGGAGAGAGGCTTAACTGCGATCAGCTCATAATTTTGCAGTGAACTACATTTACAATTTTATGTCAGCTAGGAAAATGTGTGAAAAGTAATACTGAACTTATGTCCAATCTATGATCCTACAGTGAATATTAATAGTAACATTATAAAGACCATTCAGTTTGATTAAGCTCTGAAAGTAATAGTGTGTATTGTTATCTGTTATATTTATGCAAATAGTTTGTTCCGCTCTGTCAGCTTCCAATCTTACCGTGAACATATGCAGGTGGCAGAGTTCATTGGACTCGGCTGTGGCAAAATATAGGTTGTGTTTGTCCGTTAAAGTTACTCATACCTACTTTCTTAAAAAAAAAGAATGTTAATCATTCTCTTGCCTAACTAGGCTGGCGACCGTTTTCTTTATTCTTTAAACAGTGTAGCTAGGTAAAATATTATTTGTTACTGTTTGAATATTTACGTAATTCTGACTTTCACTTCCGATAAGCCACCTCCGTTAGGTACAACACGGTCAATATAACAAAATTCCTCTCAGAGGGTAACACTGCTCTGCTTCTTCATACAATTATTACTTGAATAAGAATAATTTCATTATACGAACTGCCTTCAGCGTTGAGGTTATGGTATAGTAGTAGCAGACGGGAGAGTTATAGGGTCTACAAAAGACTGTTTATGTGTCTCCGTTACCAACAAATGAATGAACTGAGAAATCGCATAACAACGGGTGTGGAATTTGTAGCTCATGACAAGCTCGTTGCGGTTTGGGAACAGCATTGACATATGCCGTGCATCTCAAGAGGGGCATACGGAAGTATGAAAAGGTACGAAAAAAAGCTTTTTGAGTTTCCCTTTCATCAAAAAACATAATTCATTGTGTGCGTTTTTAGTTTCAGAAGTACAGACGTCCCAAATGTGATGATTCTTTTTGATACACCCTGTGTATCTCATCTATCCCTACTCCGGTATTATGCTCCAGCTTGTTGGCCGTCGCTGCAGGTGACGTGCGGTGACGTGACGGTCGGTGATTGGGAGGCAGCGTGCGGCGTTAATAGTTGGCCGGCCCGCCTCTCAAATTCCATTATGCGGCCGCACCGGGGGCGCGCATGAATACTTGAGAGGCGGGGGGCGGGCTTTGTTCGGCGGCCGTGTCTGGGCAGGCAGCGCCAAATGTCAAGTGGCGGCACAATCAGCTTCTGAGCTCAGCCCGGCCGGCCTGCTTAGAGCCTTCATCTGCATACTGACGGGGTCGTCCCGGCCGCGCACACAGCCGCCGGCGGCCGCGCGCTGCGCACCTGTTTAACGTGGCGGGCCTTCATTAGCTATTGAGTGGCCCAGCGACGGGTACCTCGGGGGAGACACGCGCGCCGAGGTCAATCCGGCCGGCGAACTGGTGGAGGGCGGACAGCAAGGAGGTGGCGAGAGGGCTTCTTCGTCAACCTGCAGCTCCAAAAATTGGACGCTGATCGAACAAATGGCGATCTTCACTATAGCCGACATACAGGGGATAGGCAAAATAATGTGAACAGTGGTAGTAAATAGCGAAAGGCTATTTACAATTTGTACAGAAACCAGATGGCAGTTATAAGAGTCGAGGGGCATGAAAGGGAAGCAGTGGTTGGGAAGGGTGTGAGACAGGGTTGTAGCCTCTCCCCGATGTTATTCAATCTGTATATTGAGCGAGCAGTAAAGGAAACAAAAGAAAAGTTCGGAGTAGGTATTAAAATCCATGGAGAAGAAATAAAAAGTTTGAGGTTCGCCGATGACATTGTAATTCTGTCAGAGACAGCAAAGAACTTAGAAGAGCAGTTGAACGGAATGGACAGTGTCTTTAAAGGGGGATGTAAGATGAACATCAACGAGGATAGTGGAACGTAGTCGAATTAAGTCGGGTGATGCTGAGGGAATTAGATTAGGAAATGAGACACTTAAAGTAGTAAAGGAGTTTTGCTATTTGGGGAGCAAAATAACTGATGATGGTCGAAGTAGAGAGGATATAAAATGTAGACTGGTAATGGCAACGAAAGCGTTTCTGAAGAAGAGAAATTTGTTAACATCGAGTATAGACTTAAGTGTCAGGAAGTCGTTTCTGAAAGTATACCGAGCGAGGTGGCGCAGTGGTTAGCACACTGGACTCGCATTCGGGAGGACGACGGTTCAATCCCGTCTCCAGCCATCCTGATTTAGGTTTTCCGTGATTTCCCTAAATCGTATCAGGCAAATGCCGGGATGGTTCCTTTGAAAGGGCACGGCCGATTTCCTTCCCAATCCTTCCCTAACCCGAGCTTGCGCTCCGTCGCTAATGACCTCGTTATCGACGGGACGTTAAACACCAACCACCACCACCACCACCCTGAAAGTATTTGTATGGAGCTTAGCTATGTATGGAAGTGAAACGTGGACGATACATAGTTTAGGCAAGAAGAGAATAGAAGCTTTCGAAATATGGTGCTACAGAAGAATGCTGAAGATTAGATGGGTAGATCACGTAACTAATGAGGAGGTACTGAATAGAACTGAGGAGAAGAGGAGTTTGTGGCACAACTTGACAAGAAGAAGGGACCGGTTGGACATCTTCTGAGGAATCAGGGAATCACAAATTTAGCATTGGAGGGCAGGTGGAGGGTAAAAATCGTAGGGGGAGGCCAAAAGATGAATACACTAAGCAGATTTAGAAGGATGTAGGTTGCAGTGAGTACTGGGAGATGAAGAAGCTTACACAGGATAGAATAGCATGGAGAGGTGCATCAAACCAGTCTGAGGACTGAAGACTACAACAACAACAACAACGTGTTTGACGGTAAAACACGCAGGTAAGACATGTGGTCGCGATGGACTGCGCGTGTTCAGTACGGACTAGGCACCGGTGCAGGGTGTCTACGGGCAGTGTGCACTTCGTATTTACATTCAGAGGCTGAGGTCGACGTTCAATGTAAGTCCCAAAGAGGGCAGATTGTGAGGGTCGATTAGCCGGCGCATCTGTAACCAAGGCAGCCAACTTATTGAATGTTCCAAGAGCAACTGTTTCATCAGTCACGACAGCCTACACAAAACATGGAAAGACATCAGCGTATAAACGCAATAGCGGGTGCAAATCAAAACTAAATGGCAGAGATCGTCGTACGCTAACAAGAATTATGTCAAAACTATAGACTGTAGACCGCAATAACCATCTTAGAGACCCCGTATCTATCGACACTGTCCGACGAAAACTGCATAAAGTGAATATTCGTGGTCGAGCTGCTATACCTAAACCATTAGTGACGACAACCAACGCAAAGAAGAGTAAAACATGGTGTCAAGAGCTTAAATCCTCAACGGCTGATCAGGGGAAACACGACATGTGGTCCGGCAAGTCAACGGTTTCGTTATTTCCAACATCGAGCATCTGGAGAACGCCGAAAGAAGCCTACAGTCATGATTGCTTGATTCCCACGGTTAAACAAGGAGTTGGAAGTGTGATGGTGAGGGCAGCCAAGTCATGGTATTGTGCTAGTCACGTCATTACCCCCTAAAGGCCGTTTTACAGCCAGCGATTATGTGAACAATTTAGGTGATCGGGTGCACCCCATGATTCAAATGTTGTTCCCCAACAGTTGTAAGTAGGCTGTTTAGATTTTTATGTTGGTAACGTCACGTAGCGCTCTGTATGAAAATCTCTGGCTGTGCTGCGTGCAGTCTGCGGCTGGTTGGCATTGTTGGAAAATTCGCTATTGTAGTGTTGGGCAGTTGGATGTGAACAGCGCATAGCGTTGCGCAGTTGGAGGTGAGCCGCCATCAGTTGTGGATGTGGGAAGAGAGATGGCAGAGTTTTGAGAGCGGACGATCTGGACGTGTGTCCGTCAGAAAAACGAAATTTGTAAGACTGGATGTCATGAACTGATATATATATATATATATATATATATATATATATATATATATATATATATATATATATGGTCTTTAAATATGTCTGCTTGTGTCTGTATATGTGTGGATGGATATGTGTGTGTGTGCGAGTGTATACCCGTCCCCTTTTTCCCCCTAAGGTAAGTCTTTCCACTCCCGGGACTGGAATGACTCCTTTCCCTCTCCCTAAAACCCACATCCTTTCGTCTTTCCCTCTCCTTCCCTCTTTCCTGATGAGGCAACAGTTTGTTGCGAAAGCTTGAATTTTGTGTGTATGTTTGTGTTCGTTTGTCTGTCTGTCGACCTGCCAGCACTTTCATTTGGTAAGTCACATCATCTTTGTTTTTAGGTATATATATATATATATATATATATATATATATATATATATATATATATATATATATATATGATGACTTTTGAACACTATTAACGTAAACACATTGTTTGTTCTGTGTCAAAATCTTTCATTTGCTAACTATGCCTATCAGCAGTTAGTGCCTTCAGTGCTTAGAATCCCTTACTTAGCTGGCAGTATTGGCGCTCGCTGTATTGCAGTAGTTCGAGTAACGAAGATTTTTGTGAGGTAAGTGATTCATTATAGGTATAGGTTATTGTTAGTCAGGGCCATTCTTTTCTAGGGATTATTGAAAGTCAGATTGCGTTGCGCTAAAAGTATTGTGTGTCAGTTTAGTGTTGATCAGAATAAGTAAAGAGAGAAATGTCTGAGTACGTTCAGTTCTGCTCAGCTGTTTGAAAATCATATAACGTAAGGGGTTTACCAGCAAAGTCATTCATAAAATTTTCTAAGGGCAGACTTCATATGTCGGCCCTTAACCAAGGATACCTCACTGGAATCTTCTGACGTTTTCTTGCAGTTTGTGTAATTAGTGTAGCTATTGTTTATTGCTAGAGATTAATTGTAGAGAGAATTTCCTTTGTAGTTGTAGTTTTTCATTGTTGTACAGTAAAACAGTTGTGGCATACCTGTAGATTTGCGCAAGTATTTCGCAGCTGCGCTTGCAGTTAACTAGATATTATTTTCAGTGCTATGTTAATGTGTTTTCTTATTTTTGCTCTTCAAATTGTGCTTTTCTTGCTTTCGTGTGAAATACGTGATAATTATGGCGTGTGAAAAACGTAACACTAGGCTCCAAAGTAAATTGAGAAATGATAGTGACGACGAGCGTAGCTTATTAGCACCACCGTGTAATGAATTAACAGACATTCAAAGTACTAATTTGGTAATTGTGCATAGGGAAATGGAGCGGGCGGCATATAATGGCGTAGACAGTGAAACAAATAGTGAACAGGGAAGCATTATCGTGCGATCGGTCACCAAGAGATCGCCTCAGGATTCCCAAATGACAGGACACAATCTTGCATATACCGTAGATTCAGGTTTTGCGTCCTCACCGTTTCCTCAAATAAGTCAAGACACATTTTGTGTTTTTCAAAATGCGAATATTGCCGGTTCAAATTCACTGCCGGATAGCACTGAGGAAGATGTTTCAGACACCAGTGCATTGTTATTACAATTAATGCAACAAATGGGACAAAAGCTTCAAAAGTTAGACACAACGGAACAAAATCTTCAAACGTTAGACACAATGGAACAACACCAGAGACAAACACAGCAACAGCTTCAAAAGTTAGACACCACGCTTGAACAAACACGTGAAGGTTTAACTGCTGAGTTACTTAAAATCGAATCGAAATGTCAAAAAGCCTGTAATGACATAAAAACACAAATTTATGAGCATTTCCAATCTATTTTTTCGCGTCATGTAAATGCATTACAGAATCACGAAGCAGCCATAAAGGAACTGCAAACTATTGTTCATGAAAACCACGACACCTTGCAAGCTAAAACTGACTAAGATGCATCTACCGATTCGGTTACGCAACTTGAAAAAACTCAGGAAAACTTAAAGGACACAGTAGATACGTTTTCAACACAAATGGACACTCTGAAACTTGGTTCAGAAAAACACACTGAGGAAATGTGTTCACTATCGGAGAAAGTAGCCGAACTTTCGGATCAGTTCCCTAACTTATCTACAAAGGTAGATGATGATCTGAATGACACAAGACCCATAGCCTTCACTGACACAGAAGAGTATGAACAAATTAAGAAATTTAAACAAAATCAGAATCAAATTAATACGCAACACAAAAGACAAATCCGGGAAGTAAAAGATAAGTTGGCACCGGTAATAAAGGAATTACATATTTCAGAGGACACTCAGGCTCCAACACGGGAAGAGGGACTCAGAAAAACGGAAAAGCCACAAAATAAGAACACAGGGCATTTCGGAAATTATGAAAGAAATTAGCAAGGTGCACCGAATTTTTAGATGGAACTGCCGACACGACGTAACAATGACTGATATGCGACTCGCCGACACGATGACTTTGACTATAAGCTGTTCATTACTACATGTAAATTCAAAACATTTAAGAATTCTGGCAACGACATTCATCCACAAGCGTGGCTTCATCAATTCTCTCATTGTTTTCCTCCCAACCGGTCATTAGAGCACAGATTAGAATTTGTGTGTGGCTATTTAGAGAATGAACCAGCTGTAAGAACACAATCGGTCATTCACGATTGTCACAGTGAAGCAGAATTTTATCATGCCTTCCTCTCAGCATATTGGTCTCAAGCTACACAAGACCGAGTAAAACATAGCATAATAATGATGAAACATTTCAAACAATCTGAATTTTCCAGTCTTGTAAAATACTTTGAAGACATGTTGCATAAGAATCATTATCTGTCAAATCCATACAGCCCCTCAGAACTCATCCGCATCTGCTTAGTCAAATTTCCTGAACATTTACGACATATTATTTTGGAAGGACGTTGCTAAGACGACATTGAAGCTTTTCAGGGAGTCTTACAAGAATTGGAAATTGACGCTGACAATCGCGGACTGCGGAAACAGGAACACAAAAATTACAGGTCACATCCGTCACAATTCCGTGATGAAATAAATAATAAATGGACACAACAAGACTATTCTTACAATGCAATTCGTGACCAAAACAGACACCACTAGGATGACAACCGTTGGCAGAGTAGTAATAATTACAGGAAAAGATCACCTCTCCGCAGTAATGACTATGACAGAGACAATCAGAGAAACAGACAATAAGGGAACCAAAATAATTATTATCAAGGGAGATAGAATAACTTCAGATGCAACAGTCCACAGCGCAGTTACGATTCCGGGAGAAATTCTCCACCACATGACCGATAAAAAAAGAAACTATGGAAACTACAGATATAACGACAGACCTGAATGTCATCAGAACTGGCGGGATTCAAATAGGGCAGGGCCCTCTCGACAAGGTGAATTTATAGAAGTTAGATCACTAAATCCCAATAACGACGCGCGACAACAAAGAGACAGTAGGAAATGACTCACGCCGGTGGCAGCCACAAAACGTACTTATGAAGCTGACGACATAGCTGCGGTGGCTATTAATTACGTAAAAATTGAAGATATTAGGGACATCTTACTCCAGGAACACTACGTAAAACATAACAACATTGCATGTCCTGCAATTCACCAGACTTTGAGAAAAAAAACTGTAATTACTACTGTGATGAATGATCTGGACTGTCTTTATGGACTGTGAGAAAATCTTTGCTTTTGACCAACAGTGTATCAATAAGTGTGTGCATTTGATATCTTTGTTATTGTAATTACGAAAATTTTTTCAGATCAGTATTGGCCACTGCCCAAAACAAATTGTAAAATTTTTTTTGGAAGCTATGGGGGCTATGAATGTAGGCTGTTTAGACTTTTCTGTTGGTAACGTCACGTAGCGCTCTGTATGAAAATCACTGGTTGCGCTGCGTGCAGTCTGTGGCTGGTTGGCATTGTTGGAATATTCGCTATTGTAGTGTTGCGCTGTTGGAGGTGAGCCGCCAGCAGTTGTGGATGTGGGAAGAGAGATGGCAGAGTTTTGAGAGCGGACGTTCTGGACGTGTGTCCGTCAGAAAAACGAAATTTGTAAGACTGGATGTCATGAACTGATATATATATATATATATATATATATATATAAAACTTTTGAACACTATTAAGGTAAATACATTGTTTGTTCTCTGTCAAAATCTTAGCCAGAATCCTTTATTTAGCTCGCAGTATTGGCGCTCGCTGTATTGCAGTAGTTCGAGTAACGAAGATTTTTGTGAGGTAAGTGATTCATGAAAGGTATAGGTTATTGTTAGTCAGGGCCATTCTTTTCTAGGGATTATTGAAAGTCAGATTGCGTTGCGCTAAAAATATTGTGTGTCAGTTTAGTGTTGATCAGAATAAGTAAAGAGAGAAATGTCTGAGTACGTTCAATTCTGCTCAGCTGTTTGAAAATCAAATAACGTAAGGGGTTTACCAGCACAGTCATTCATAAAATTTTCTAAGGGGCGGTTCCACAATGATGCCATATTTCAGAAAAATAATACACCCATTCAAACAGCCAGGGCAGTACAATCGAGGTATAAGGAGCATGCAGCTAAACTGCAGCGTCTTCCCTGGACAGCACAGTCCCCGGACTTGAACATTATCGAATCCTTGCGGGCGGTGTTGGAGCGCAGCCTCCGGGGCAAATTTCCGTCTCCCTCGTCGCTACATGAGTTAGAAGAGATTCCGATCAAAGAGTGACATAACATTCCACTGGAGACTATACAATCATATTATGTCAGTATTCCAAGAAGAACCGTAGCTGTATTAACGGCAAATGGGGTCAACCCCTTATTAATAAACCATTCCCAGTGAGTACAGGTGTCCACATTATTTGCCTATTGCCTGTACACTGAGGTGAAGAAAGTCATGGGATAGTGGTAAGCGCATATACATATGGCGGTAGTACGGCGCACCTGAGCTATAAGGGCATTGCGTTGTCGGAGCTGTCATTTGTACTCAGGTGCTACATTTTTAAAAAAAATTCGGAGTGACTACGGCCTCACGACGGGAATTAACGGCATGGTACTTGGAGCTACACGCCACGAACAACCCATTTCAGGAATCGTTTGGAATTATATTCCGAGACCCTCAGTGTCAAGAGCGTGCCGAGAATACCAAATTCCGGCATTACCTCTCACCACGGACAACGCAGTAGCTGACGGCCTTCACTTAACGATCGAAAGCAGCGGTGTTTGCGTATAGTTGTCAGTGATAACAGACGGGCAACACTACGTGAAATAATCGGAGACATCAATGTGGAACGTTCGACGAAAGTAGTACAATGCGACGAAATTTGGCATTAATGGGCTATGGCGGGGACGACAGGCGCGAATGCCTTGGCTAACAGCACAACATCTCAGCAATGCCGGCCGCTGTGGCGGAGCGGTTCTAGGCACTTCAGTCCAGAACCACGCGGCTGTTACGGTCGCAGGTTCGAATCCTGGCTTGGGCATGGATGTGTATGGTGTCCTTAGGTTAGTTACGTTTACGTAGTTCTAAGACTAGGGGACAGACGACCTCAGATCTTAAGTCCCATAGTGCTCAGAGCCATCAGCAACGCCTCTCCTGCGCCTATGACCATATCGGTTGGGCCCTAGACGACTGGAAAACCGTGGCATTGTCAGATCAGTCTCGATTTCTGTTGGTATGCGCTGAGTGTGGGGAAGATCACACGAGGCCATGGGCTCTAGATGTCGACAAGCCATTGTGCAAGCTGGTCGTGCCTCCATAGTGGTGTGAGCTGTGTTTACGTGGAATGGAATGGGTCTACTGGTTCAAGTGAACCGATCATTGAGGGGAAATGCTTTTCTTCGGCTACTTGGAGACCATTTTCAGCCTTCCATTTCTTGGATGACAGTGCAGTATGTCAAGTGGTCACAATCACTCGCGATTGGTTTGAAGAACATTCTGGACATTCCAGCGAATGATTTGGCCACCCAGATCGTCCGACATAAAACCCATCGGACATTTATGAGACATAATCGAGAGGTCAGTTTGTGTACAAAATCCTTGCACCGGCAGCACTTTCGCAGTTACAGAAGGCTATAAGTTAGCATGCGTCAGTATTTCTGCATGGGAGTTTCAACGACTTTTTGAGTCCTTCCCACATCGAATTGCTGCACTATGCCGGTCAAAAGAAGGTCCGACGCGATTTTAGGCCAAGTGTGCACAAATAGGACGACTGTGATTAACAGATGAAAAACATGGACAGTTGCCACTGTTTACGCTGAAATGTTTGCTCATATATAGTCATAAATCGATTTATCATTAATTTTTAAAAACTCACCAGTCATGTATAAACACTCTGTATAAGATCTTGGGTGTGCGACAGCCAGTTTTTTAAAGACATACTGTTCAGTTCTTGTAACATTTCCACACCTAAAATGCGTTACATCAATATGGGCTTTTGGACCAGAAGGCCCTCTCCTGTATCCTTGATGACTGCACGACCAAAGCTTTACGCGACGCCTCGGCCCATCAACACCAACATTGGACTGTTGATGACTGGGAACATGTTGCCCAGTCGGACGAGTCTCATTTCAAATTGTACCGAGCAGATAGGTGTGTACCGGTATGGGGACAATCTCATAATCCATGGACCCTGCATGTCTGCAGGGGACTTTTCAAGCTGGTTGAGGCTCTGTAATGCTGTGGGACTTGTGCAGTTGGAGTGATATGGGACCCACGGTGCGTCTTTGACAGGTGTCACGTACGTAAGCATCCTGTCTGATCACATGCATCCATTCATGTTCAGTGTGCATTCCGACGGACTTGGGCAATTCCAGCAGGACAATGCGACACCCCACACGTCCAGAATTGCTACATAGTGGCTCTAGAAACACTCTTCTGAGTTTAAATTGTGCTAGCCATCAAACTCTCCAGACATGAACATTACTGAGCATGTCTGGGATGCCTTGCAACGTGCTGTTCAGAAGATATATCAACCCCCTCGTTCTCTTAAGGATTTATGACAGCCCTGCAGGATTCATGGTGTCAGTTCCCTCCAGCACTACTTCAGACATTAGTCGAGTCCACGCCGCGTCGTGTTGCGGCACTTCCGTGTTCTTCAGGGGGCCCTACACGTTATTGGACAGGTGTAACAGTTTCTTTGGCTCTTCCGTGTTCGACAAGCACATTTCAGACTGATTTTCCTTGATTATGCATACATCGAAGCACCCATACCTCTGAGATCATGTTCCTTAAAACGTGGAAAACAAGATAACGATGCTTGTGTCAACGAGACGGAGTTTCTCACAATGCTGACTAATCACACTTTGGCCTGTTAGAACTGTTTTGCACTTGTTGACTCAACGTGGTGACGTGTTAAAACCTTCACCATCATCACCGTTATCGCCATCATTCAATGTTTTCATCTCTTTTTCACACAAAATTTATGTCTGGCATGTAGTAAATACTACTTCAGTTAATAAAATTTGTATATTTTGCTTATCAATTGCCTTAGTGTATTCGTCTAGTACGAAACAGCAGGTGTCCTGATATTTAAGATAATTCTCGCTTATTGTTCCGTCTCAGTTGCACATTTTTAATTAGATTACATGTTGCGATCACCCAGGACCAACTTCAGATCTAAGAACGCAACTACTTAAACCTGTGATGATCCTGATTGACCGAAACATGTGATCTAATTAAAACTGTGCAGCTGATACGAAACAATAAAAGAGAATTATCTTAAATAACGATGTGCATATCATAGGAGACAGGCTGAAGAAAGACAAATCTGTGTTTATAGCATTTGATGATGTGATAGAAGGAGAAATTGTAGTTAATATTGAAGAGATAGGGGATCCAGTTTCAGTCATAATTTAAAAGCATTCTGGGAGATTCACGTTAGTTTGTTGAATCTATGAGACAGGTGACATAGGCCTACTATCAGAATCTCGGAAAAACATCATCAAAAAGTTTCAAGGATAGGAAGGACAGATAAGTGCGAGAACTATCGCACAGTTATCATGCATCCACGTAGGTGACAAGAATAATATGCAGAAGAATGGAAAAGAAAATTCAGGATGTGTTAGATGAAGATCAGTTTTGCTTTAGGAAAGATAAAGGCACTAGAAAGGCAATACTGATGTTGCGCTTGAGTGGAAGTTTCACTGATGAAAAATCAAGACATATTCACAGGATTATCTGACATGGAAAAATCGTCCGACAATGTAAACTGTTACAAGATGTTTGAAATTCTAAGAAAAGCTTGGGTAGGTTACATGGAAACACACGTAATATGTAATATCTACAAAAACCAAGAGGGAACAATCAGAGTGGGAGACCAAGAATGAAGTGCTCGGATTAGAAACACATCTAAAAATAATGACGGAAATCAAAGAAAAATTCAAGAGTGGGATTAAAATTCTGGGTGAAAGGATATCATTAAAAAGATTCGCTTTTGACATTCGCTGGAGGTGAAGAAGAGCTATAGAATCTACTGAATGGACTGAACAGTTTAATGAGTAAGAAATATGGACTGAGAGTAAACAGAAGAAAGACAAAAGTAAGGAGAAGTAGCAGCAATGGGAATAGCGAGAAGCTTAAAACCAAAATCTGTGATCCGGAAGTAGATGTAGTTAAGGAATTCTGATACATTGAAGGAAAATAACGCATGACGGATGAACAATCAAGGAGGACATTAAAAGCAGGTTAGCACAGGCATCGAAGGTGTTCCTGGCCAAAAGATGTATATTACTATCAAACATAGTTCTTAATTTGGGGAAGAAATTTCCGAGAATGTACTTTCGGAGTACAGAATTATATGGTAGTGAATCACGAAATGTAGGAAAACGGTAACAGAAGATAATCAAAGCGTTCGAGATATGGTGCTACAGAAGAAAGTTGAAAATTGTATGGATTGACAAGGTAAGGAATGAGGAGGTTCTAAGCAGAAAAGACGAGCAAAGGAACATATGAAATCACTGACAAGAAGAAGGATGATAGGTTATGTGCTTAGACGTCGTGTTCCCAGACTTCCATACTACTAGAGGGAGATGTGAAGGGTAAAAACTGTAGAGGATGTCAGAGATAGCAATATGTCCAACAAATAACTGAGGACGTTCCGTGCAAGAGCTACTCTGAAATGAAGTTGGCACAGATAAGGGTATACAAACCAAACGGCAGTTACAAGAGTCGAGGGTCATGAAAGGGAAGCAGTGGTTGAAAAGGCAGTGAGAAAGGGCTGTAGCCTATCGCCGTTGTTATTCAGTCTGTACACTGAGCAAGCAGCAAGGGAAACTAAAGAAAAATTTCGATCAGAAATTAAAGTTCATTGAGAAGAAGTAAAAGCTTTGTGGTTTTCAACTGACATTGTAATTCTGACAGATAGAAGATTAAATGGATGAGCAGCTGAAAAGAATGGACAGTGTCTTAAAAGAGGATGTAAGATGAACATCAGCAAAATCAAAACAAAGATTCTGAAATTTAATCGACCGAATCAAGCGATGCTGAGGGAATTTGAGTAGGAAATGGAACACTAACAACAGTAGGTAATTGGCTACTTGACCAGCAAAGTAACAGTTGACGACCGAAGTAGAGATGATATACCTAAAATGTTTGTAACACCATAGCTCTAATGCTGTACGGATTTATTTTGCTTCTTTGCTTTGGTTTGATGTTATAACATTGAGTATCTGTAAATGTGTTTGAATCGATAACATAAAATTGTATACTCCTTTCTTTGTTAAAACTTTGATGTCGTGGTTTGATTCTATGCAATGTAGTATATCTGTCATTTAAATTCTTTGTCCCATTTGGAGGGAACAAAACTTACTGTGTATAATTGTAATTTCTGTGTGAATAATTTTTTGTAGAAATGTCAATATGTGCAAATGTTCTGTTTTATTTAATGCGTTTGTTTGCTGTTATGTAAATTGCTGATCCTCACTTAGGGTTCTTAGTTATTCTGTATGTAAAAGGTGTTGTGTTTCCCCTCGGGAACGGAACTGTGTTGCGCGTGCAAATTGTGGTTGGCCTACGTAGAAAAGGTGGAATTGAGAGTCAGTCGGGGACGAACTACCAAACTGTGAACTGCTATGTAAAAGTTGCATATTGTGCTGGTTCCGAGAGAGGCTTTTTCTGCCACTTTCCAATGCCTCGGATGGATGGATAAATAGCTGGAACGATTCTGGAATTGGTATCCATCATTGCCACCAAGAAGGGACAGAGTCCAGCAATTCTGCCTGCAAATCCACCTACCAACATGCAGTTGCCACCACACTGTGCAATCACTGTAACGGAATACTATAATAATGTACAGTGAAGGATCAACTTATTGGATATTTTAGTGTGCACAAATATAAGGTAACTTATAACTGAATTTATGTACCTACCTTGATTTTTTTCCCTATCACAACACCTCTCAGGTTCCTCTCCATTTGAACTATGATTACCGAGTGTTCCAGTTTGTGGAAAAAGTGAAAGCCTCAAAGTCAAATACTTAAATAATGTTGTTTGATCTTTGGTAAGAAGGGAGTATTCAGATTTATTGTAGATTTAGTGAAATTGTGGGAGGTAGTAAATGTAGTCTCGTGAAAGCCTCCCAGGTATGGAAACAGTCTCATTTAAAGTTTTGTGGAGTTTCAAAGTCACCCATTTAATCATTTACTGGAAAGTAGAAGACTATGGTAATAAATACAATTTCCAGTTTCTTTTAAAGATTAAAAGATCTTAAAACTGACGCTTATAAAGTGTTGCTTAGTTAATGATCTTAGTGCTGTCTGTAGTAAATTTTAAAAGGTGAGTCTGTTTCTTACAAATATGTTAATTTTGTGTCTCACTGTAGTAAAAGTGGAAAACTGCAGTTGTGGAAAGTTATATGTTCATGGTTGCTAAGTGTTTGTCTCTCTTGTGTATTGGAAGTGCATATTAATAGTATAACAGGATCCACAGTCTGTCTATTGTGCTAATGCTAGGTAACAAGTAACGGGAAGATCACCATTTATGAAAACCATAATTTATTTATTCAAAAGACAGTGAGAAGTAACCGGTTAGTGAATTTCAACTAACTTTCATTTTAAATAGTATTTTAAAAGTATTTAACTGAGAGAGACTTAACCTGTGACCAGCTCATAATTTTGCAGTGCATTACATTTAAAATTTTATGTCAGCTAGGAAAATGCGTGAAAAGTAATACTGAACTTATGTCCAATCTATGATCTTACAGTGAATATTATTAGTAATGTTATAAAGACCATTCAGTTTGAACAAGCCCTGAAAGTAATAGTGTGTTTCGTTATCTGTTATATTTTTGCAACTAGCTTGTTCTGCTCTGTTAGCTTCCAATCTTGACCGTGAACATATTCAGGTGTCAGAGTTCGTTGCACTCGCGTGTGGCAAAATATAGGTTGTGTTTGTCCGTTAAAGTTACTCATACCTAATTTCTTAAACATGAATGTTAATCATTCTCTTGCCTAATTAGGCTAGCGACAATTTCCTTTATTCTTTAAACAGTGTAGCTAGGTAAAATATTATTTGTTACTATTTGAATATTTACGTAATTCTAACTTTCACTTCCGATAAGCCACCTCCGTTATGTACAACACGGTCAACATAACAAAATTCCTCTCAGAGGGTAACACTGCCCTGTTGCTTTATACAATAATTACTTTAACAAGATAGTTTTTATTTCACGACCTGCCTCCAACTTTAAGGTTATGGTATAGCAGTAGCAGACAGGAGTGTTATATGTTGACTGACAATTGCCAAAAAGCGTTTCTGATAATGGGAAATTTGTTAACATGGAATATAAGTTTAAGCATCAGGAAGACTTTTCTGAAGGCATTTGGAACGTAGGCTTTTGCTGAAGCGAAACGCGAAAGATAAGCTGATCAGACAAGAAGAGAATAGAAGTTTTAGAAATGTTGTGGAACAGAAGAATGTTGAAGATTAGATGAATAGATATGGCAACTAATGAGGAGCTTCTGAGTAAACACAGGAAGAAAGTAAACGTGTGGAAAAACTTGCCCGAAAGAAGGGACCACTTACTAGAACGCATTCTCAGACACATTCTGCTGTAATTTTTAAGTAACTTGTTTACTTTATTCGCACATTAATGTTATTTTTCCTTGTTTTATAAACATAATGATTTGTTTTTGTTTATTTTTAGGTCAGATGCTGGCTGCAAAATCGATACCTGTTAACAAATTTAACAAAATAACATGTGACCAAGACACTAACTTTTGTAAACTAGTAATATTTGTTTTGGTGATTAGCTGAGAATTACTTCCGGGATTAAAAATATATGGGACTGCAGCCGAAAACTCAAAATGTTACTACAAGTGTAGAATTGTCGGACACATTCTGAGACAGCTGGTAATCACAAATTTCGTATTGGAGGGAAGAGGAAGAGGAGGGGGACGGAACAGTAGAGGGAGACGAAGAAATAAAGTTTCAAATCGATGCAGGTTGCAGCAGTTGTTCTGAGTTGAAGAGGCCCGTACATAAAAGAGTAGTGTGGAGAACTGCATCAAGCCAGTCTTGGGAATGAAGACCACAAGAGAACAGAAATTTAGACGTAACAAGAGATAGACTGGACGCATATGTTGCCAAAGTTGTTCCGACTGCGCTGCAGAAGTTTGGCTGGGAAGCCCTCACGTGTTCTCCATGAAGCCCCGATCTCTCCCCATGTGATTTCCATATGTTTGTAGCCCCGAAGAGAGACATTCGTGGTAGTCAATTTGCTCCGAACTAAGAGATCAGTCCTCGGTACAATCGTCGTTCCGTAGGCAATCGCAAACATTTTTCCATGAAGACATTGACCGCCTTCTCTGCCGGCCTTTGTGACCGAGCGGTTCTAGGCACTTCAGTCCGGAACCGCGCTGCTGCTACGGTCGCAGTTCGAACCCTGCCTCGGGCATGAATGTGTGTGATGTCCTTAGGTTAGTTAGGTAGTTCTAAGTTCTAGGGGACTGATGACCTCAGAAGTTAAGTCCCATAATGCTCAGAGCCATTTGAACCATTTTTTTGAAACGCCTCCTCTCACATGTATTTATAGTTATGAGAATTACTTTTGAAACAATAAACAGTGTACTTACTTTTTTGGTTTCCGTACCTCTATCGGTAAAAATGGAACCCTTGTAGGCTCACTTTATTGCTTGTCTGCCTGTTCAACTATACAACACCCTTTCACTCAGGAAGGGACTGACGTATCAAGCTGAAATTTATGTCACATTTTAAGGCCTACAGTCTCTCGGCAATGTAAAAGGGGACGCTTCTAAGTCAATGCAATCAGAAGATAAGGCCATTTACGTCACTCGCAAACTCACTCATCAAAACCTTCAGGGTACTTCCCGTAGACCTAGAATCATGAAATTTGCCAAGAAGTAAGGTCTCACACTACAACCAAAGTTAAAAATCTGAAAATTGTTGATATGTAATTATATCATACGAAAAATATTTTTTGTCATTTTTTACAAGACTGTTTGTCCGTCCGTCTGTTAAGACCTCTTCTTCTCATGAAGAGGGAGACGTATCAAGTTTAAATTTATGTCACGTATTAAGATGTATGGTCCCTTGGTGGAATAATAAACGTTAGCTTCCAGGTTAATGTAATCAAACGATACGGCCATTTATGTCACATATTTCGCATACTGAATCAGATTCATTACCTTGTAATAGCGTCATAATCGTAATGGGGTTTGATCTTCGGCCAGGGTAAACAAGTTAAATGATTCACGTATCATGAAAAAACAAATCCGAAAAATTTTTGAATGTGTTGTATTATTTTGTATGTGAATTTTCTTGCTATCAAGAAACAATTTAGTTTTGAGTTAGAGGACTTGGAACTATATAGAGGCATATGGTTCTTCCAATACGTTTTTCAGTACTTAATTGTAACTCAAATTTAATTCAATGACCCCTGTTTCAGTCCTTATACTGTTGCTTTCGCAATGATAGACAGGAGAGATAGCATGTTGCTAATGTTAACGAGAAATAAATTACATTTCCCGAAACATTACACAAAAACCTGCTCTCTCCTTTTAGATTTTTCGGCATCTTCTTCGTATCTTCTTCATTGCCTACGTAGACAAGCTTCTCTCAACATGAGAACCCGTTTTTGTTTAGTTTAAGACCTGATTCTGTTAAAATATTGTAGTAAAAGCTAGAAAAAGATATTTGGAAAAGTCTTTCGAGCGAGAAGGTGCGTTATTAATTATTGTTTTCCTCTCAAAGGAGCTTCAGTTACATACGACTGCATGGTCTCGCGGCGATATGACTGAATAATATCTTCTCGGACTTTCTACCACGTCAGGTGGTTACTTTTCGAAACTACTCGCATTTGAAGTGGCTCCAATGCCGAGAAGATCTCACTCACCATGAATTTCAGTTATCAATTACTTTCCTTTTTAAATCAATAACCATTATGTATGGCTGGTGCGTCTTGGAGAGGTATGACTGAATAAATCTTTTAGGACTTCCAGCTGGGTCAAGTGTTGCGTAAATGTGTAATTGTTTCACGTGGCCGTAAGACCGAGAAGATTTTATTCAGTCTCTGTTATAAAACTTTAAATAAAAAGAAACGACGCACCACAAAGAAATTATCTGAATGGGACGGCAATCGGTGCACATGATGGACATGTACAAACAAACAAATGACAACAGTTTCAAAAAAAAAATTGATGATTTGTTCAACAGGAAGAGCTTCACAAATTAAGAGTTGGTCCACTTATGCAAGTAGTTACTCGGCTTAGCACTGATTCATGCAGTTGTTGTATGTCCTCCTGAGGAATATAGAATCAGATTCTATCCAGTTGGTCCGACAAATCGTCAAAACGTGGAGGTCGATGGAGGGCCGTGCCCATAACGCACCAAACGTTCACAGCTGGAGAGAGATCCGGTGATCTTGCTGATCAAAGTAAGATGTGGCAATAAAAATTCTCACTGTGTGCGGGCGGCCGTTATCTTGCTGAAATGTAAACCCAGGATGGCTTGTCATGAAGGATAACAAAACGGGGCGTAGAATATCGTCGACGTATCGCTGGGCTCCTTCCTCAGTTACCAGAATACTCAGGCAAGCTTTACGAATATATGAGGTGGAGAGAGTAGCGTTCCATTACATATTCGACATAATTCGTGGCGACGTTGAAAGACAAGATTACAAACACGTTGCGCAACTTCAAATAGGTTCAGCATAACAGACATATGTCAGTTAAACTTCAACAACTGTCATTCAGAGTACCTGTGAAAGGCAAACATAAATTTTAGAATAAGATACTTGGCACATCTAAAACACTGAAAAGTGGAAAGACATACACCAAATTTACATACCACCTTAAATAACCGTATCCTTGTAGCATAACAACGCAAGTAAAATAATTTGTAGACAGCTAAAGACCACCTATCACAACAGAGAAATGATCAATTATAGCCGGCCGCGGTGGTCTAGCGGTTCTGGCGCTGCAGTCCGGAACCGCGGGACTGCTACGGTCGCAGGTTCGAATCCTGCCTCGGGCATGGGTGTGTGTGATGTCCTTAGGTTAGTTAGGTTTAAGTAGTTCTCAGTTCTAGGGGACTTATGACCTAAGATGTTGAGTCCCATAGTGCTCAGAGCCATTTGAACCATTTTTTGATCAATTATAGTAACGTTAAGAATAAGATACGCTAATGTTCCCAGTTGAACTAATTATTTGTAAGGTTATAATTTACTCCTAAAATTTGCAATGAAGACTTCCCCAACTTATCTTTACCAGTAAAGCTGTGATTTCTCCATGGATTACGAGCTACTTCCTCAGTGTGCCACAAACTCCTTTCTTGGGCCACTTTCTGACAGTCCATATTTCGTGTGAGAGAACGTCGGCCGATATGACCGAAGAAAACAAACTGATCTGTATGTAGCCGATTGTCGTCCAATGCTTGTAAGTTTGGACGATAAGATCGTCTGCATTGTGAGTGCGCACGCAGTGGCGTACTGATTTGGGAAGATCGACTGTCTTCGGGTAATGTCGGTCGTCGGCTGAATCCACCGGTGTCGGCCCCATTGTGACTGCAGCCTCAAATGAATGGCTCTTTTGTGGCAAGTGTTTCGATAGTTCAAAGAGCCAGAACCGCTATGGATTTCGTTTGTGTGGCAGCATGCTAGAACGTGGTAGTCCATCGGGCTAGACAATCGAAAATCGTCTCGAATAGAATCCAGGTCGTTTTGTTTGACTACGCAAGCCCGCCCGGGAGTGAATATCAACTGTTACTCTCTAATCATATGTGTGTATGTATTTTGAGCTGTGTAGCGGCTTTTATGTTAGTGAAACGTTTGACAATCGTGAACAACAAGAAAACTTTATCTGTATCTCGGTACTGGACTGCCTGCAGAGATAACGTGGATCCCGATCCCATAAGACACAAAATAATATTAATGTCGATACAGAAATAAGCTTACAGATTCATTAATTAAAGCTACCGGGCTAAGAGGCCATTGTCAAACAGTAGAAATTCTTCCTCCTGACGTTTAGTTGCCAATTGCAGGCAGCATATTCCGAGGTGATCCAATGACTGGCTGCTGGGCTGTGGAGGTCCAGTTTATGTAGAGCGCACAGAGAGCGCCATCGCTCGTCACGTGCTGCCGACACTGAAATTGTCTCTGACTGACGTCATTACTCTCGATCAAAGGTAATCGATTATCACAAAGTCGATTGGCATATCTTATATAACATTAAGCCTTTCTCATTCCTCTTAAAATTATTGTGTTTATAAACCTCTATGGCTTCCCTGCACACACGTGCATAATAATGCGATGTCTTAGATATCAGGCTCGTTTCACTTAATTTTATTTCATTATCATCGTCTTGAAAAATTTATTCCGCTGCAGCCTATTTGTCGGTGTGTCCCAGACGGCAGTTCCTTTTGTGTTCGATCACACGTGCATCAACACTTCTTTTCATTGTTCCATTATCAACCTTCCCACAACTACATGGAATTTTCTACACCTCAGGTGCTGCAATAGAATGTCGTGCATCTTTTGCCGATCTTAAACATTCGCTTGGTGAATCTAAAGATTGTTCCAACTCGAAACTTGGCCAGAAGTTTCCCAGTACGGTCGGTAATATTGCGGATAAATGGAAGAAAAACTTCCACAGCCGATGGTTGTTTGTTCAAGATCGGCAAAAGCTGCACGACACCCTTTTGCAACACCTAGGGTGTGGAAAATTCTGTGTAGTAGTTGACAATGTCAATGAAATTCACCGACAGACTTGTAACTTGATGGCATCAAGTCTTCGAATGAAGTACTAGTGTGGGGTGTTCAAAAAGTCTCTCCGCAGTGCCGTTTGATTCTTAGCCGCGCGTGCCGTATGATTAGACGAATTAAATTGTCTATTCAACAACAGGGGGCACACTTTCAACACTTAATGTGAAAATTTGTAAGTAAAAATGACTATTCAATACATTAATAACTTGTATTACACTGAGTTTCATTTCGGTATACTCACTGCGGCATACGACACGCGCGGCTAACAATCATACGGCACTGCGGAGAGACTTTTTGAACACCCCGTATAACGATTGAATTCACGACATCCAGTGATTTATGGCCGTGTATCACATTTTCGTTCGTTTGGAGAGACGCATATGGGGCCTGAAGATGGCATAATGAACTTCTGAAACTGGTATCCTTCAAAATAAAATAAAATAACATCTTCGGTGGCACGGCTGTTGGTGGATTTCAGTCACATTGACAATTACTTAACCAACCGATGTCCCCTGTCCATAATGGACCAACAGATATTCCGGTAGTTGTGGAAATGCTTGTATTTGAACAACGCAAAGAAGTGATAACACCCGTCTAACTGAACACAAAAGAAACTGCCGTCGGGAGACACCGCCAAATCGGCTGTAGTGGAACATGTGATCATGAAATAAAATTTAGTGAAACGAGCGTGCTGGAACATTGCGCAGTATTATGCACGTACGTTTAGAGAAGCCATAGAGATCTATGAACACCACAATAATTTTAAGAGAAAAGAAGAAGGATTAAAGATCTGCCGGTCAACTTTGTACCAACGATGTGACCATCGATTACCTTTGATAGAGAGTGATCACGTTAGTCAGAGATAGTTTCCTTGTCGACAGCACGTGATGAGTGGTGGCGCTCTCTATGTGCTCTACATAAACGGGACCTTACGACCTAGCAATTCGTTGGCTCTCCTCGGAAGATGTTACCCACAGTTGGCAACGAAACGACAGGAAGAAAAACTACTGTTCGACCACGGCCGCTTAGCCCGAAGCTTCAATTAATGAAGACGCCGGCCGAGAAAGCCTACACGTTGTGATAAGGTTACAAAAATGGCTCTGAGCACTATGGGACTTAACATCTATGGTCATCAGTCCCCTAGAACTTAGAACTACTTGAACCTAACTAACCTAAGGACATCACACAACACCCAGCCATCACGAGGCAGAGAAAATCCCTGACCCCGCCGGGAATCGAACCCGGGAACCCAAGCGCGGGAAGCGAGAACGCTACCGCACGACCACGAGCTGCGGACTGATAAGGTTACAGTCTCGTGTTATCCTGCTCTGAGGTTATCATTATCGACATCCTAGAGACTCTCCGATCGTCCATCTCTTCGATCTGGCGCGATCAAGGAGACAAAAACTGGATGAACCACCTAGTAAGCACATTCTAGCAGCTGCTTTGTCCGTCGGAGGTTCAAGTCCTCCCTCGGTCATGGGTGTGTGTGTCATCCCTAGTGTAAGTTAGTTTAAATTAGAATAAGTAGTGTACAAGCTTAGGGACCGATGACCTCAGCACTTTGGTCCAATAAGACCTTACCACAAATTTACAATTCACGGAATTCCAAGAGGTGTAAACACTGATTCATTCCAATGGGGCAGAAATGGCTGATTTGTGTTTCTTTACTGCGACGGTTCAAGTGTTATTATCTCCATTCCCTGAAACTGCAGTAACAGGAATGTAGGATAGTACAGAGGGTGGGCAAAAAATTTTGGAAATACCTCAAAAGATGCATGCTTGAACATAACCGCAAACGAAACTTCCTGGCAGATTAAAACTGTGTGCCCGACCGAGACTCAAACTCGGGACCTTTGCCTTTCGCGGGCAAGTGCTCTACCAACTGATCTACCGAAGCACGACTCACGACCGGTACTCACAGCTTTACTTCTGCCAGTACCTCGTCTCCTACCTTCCAAACTTTACAGAAGCTCTCCTGCGAACCTTGCAGAACTAGCACTCCTGAAAGAAAGGATATTGCGGAGACATGGCTTAGCCACAGCCTGGGGGATGTTTCCAGCATGAGATTTTCACTCTGCAGCGGAGTGTGCGCTGATATGAAACTTCCTGGCAGATTAAAACTGTGTGCCCGACCGAGACTCGAACTCGGGACCTTTGCCTTTCGCGGGCAAGTGCTGGCAGAAGTAAAGCTGTGAGTACCGGTCGTGAGTCGTGCTTCAGTAGCTCAGTTTGGTGGCCTGGGTTCCCGGGTTCGATTCCCGGCGGGGTCAGGGATTTTCTCTGCCTCGTGATGGCTGGGTGTTGTATGCTGTCCTTAGGTTTGTTAGGTTTAATGCCGGCACGGTAGCTCAGCGTGTTCGGTCAGAGGGTTAGCAGGCCTCTGTAATAAAAAACTGAGCTATTCGATCAACAACGAACTTAAACGGATGTCTTACGACGTCCGCCCCGAGCATATTCAACGAACGAAAACGAACAAAATGAGATTAAAAAAAAAAAAAAAAAAAAAAAAAAAAAAAGTTGGTAGAGCACTTGCCCGCGAAAGGCAAAGGTCCCGAGTTCGAGTCTCGGTCGGGCACACAGTTTTAATCTGCCAGGAAGTTTCATATCAGCGCACACTCTGCTGCAGAGTGAAAATCTCATTCTGGATAACCGCAAACGCTAGCTAAGCCTACAGGTGCGCTGTTGTATTTTGCCACTAACTGAACTTTTGCGGTGTCCTCGGTATGTTGCAAGTGTCAATTATGGTCAGTACAGTGTTCTGTGGACCTGTGAAAATGCATGTCAAATCTAAGTGAATCCGATCGCGGACTTATTGTTGGTGCTCGTATGATGGTGCTTCCGTTAACTAAGGTAATCGAAGTGTTTAGTGTTTGAAGGGGCACCGCATCGAAGATTTATTTCGCTTGCAGGGAGAGCAAAAACATAATCCGCTATGTCATAACGTAGGTAAAAGTGCGTATTGAGTGATGGTGACAAACGGTCATTGATGAGGATTATGACGAAAAACGAAAGGATGCCCCCTCGAACGTCACTGCAGAGCTGAATGTCACATTCACGAATCCTTTCAGCACCAAAACAACACGAAAGGAGTGCCAGAAGCAGTGAACTGCAGGGTGAGCAGGGATTTCAAAACCACTCACCAGTGATGCAAATCCCCGTAACAGGAAAACTTGGTGCCGAAGCCATAAAACCAGTGTGGGACAATGGAAGACTGTCGTTTGGTCGGATGAGTCCTGTTCACAGTGTTTCCAACTTCGAGCCGAGTTTGCGTCCCAAGAGTGAAACATGGTGGGAGTTCGGTGCTGATTTGGGCAGCCAGTTCGTGGTACTTCATGGGCGCCTTTGTTTGCATCGTAGCTTGAGTGACAAGAATTATGTGACCATTTCGGCTGATCACGTCCACCCCACGATACATTGTTTCTTCCCCAATGGTGAAGATGTTTTCCAAGACGGTAGGATCCCCGTCCACATTGCTCGCATCGTCCAGGGCTGTTTTTGTGAGGGCGTGGATGAAATATCATATTTTCTCTCACCCTCGGAGTCACCAGCTCCCAGTACTATTGAACCTTTTGCTGGTCTGCTTCGGACAGACGAGCGCGTAATCACTATCTACCTCCATCATCGTTACTTGAGGTTGTCACTATTTTGTAGAAAGAACTGTATAATATTCGAACGGTATAATATCCGCTCCGAAACGATACAGCACCTGTATTTGTCCGATCCGAGATGACTGGAAGCTGTTTTGAAAGCTAACGGTACTCCTACTCCGTATTAGGGGTGTTCATGCTTGTTTTGGAGGTTTCATACTTTTGCCCCGCTCCTGCGTATGTTACCTTGAATAATTTAATACGATGTAAGAAACATAAAACTACAAAACAGTTAGAAAATGTGTTTGCGGCTCATGTCATACAAAAACTGCGCATCACCAAGAACGTTGTTATTACTGGCTATAAACATCGAAGATGACTATTTTCTTCCACGTTTTGTGGTAAGAAAACTGTACCTCTTTGCTAAGCAATATAGTGGTAGCGCTGTTTCTCCTTGCATGTTTGCTGTGTAGCCGACAGTAAAACTCCTCTATGCGCAAAAGGATAAGGGGAAAGCCTCCAGAATTCTGCCCCCGACTGCACCATTAACATTCCACCAATGTACTAAAAATTGTGTAATATGGCCGTCACAGTTTGAGGATGACGCAGCTGTACACCACAAATTTCTATGCTGTGGGTCATCAGCCTTAAGAAACATCCACGGGCTGAATTAGTCCAACGCTTCCAGGTGCTATGAACTGCAATGTCACGTTCTTTTCAAGAAGGATAGTCTGGTTTAAAGGAGTCTGATTTTTATACTTCAACCAACACTCAAACGAAAGCAAGTTATTTTAACCAGGTACTGGCCAAAAGCAGTGCTCATACCGTAGCTGTAGTTCTCTTTATCTCCATTTTCCCACTCTTGCAAGGCCACACACACGAGAAAGAGTCGTACGGGGCAGAGCTGCTCCAACCTCTCGCAGCACAATAGGTAACGAAATTAACAGGCGATATAATTGTACACGAATGCTGTAAGGCATTGATGGTAGTTGGTCTTGATTTAAAACTCTTGGTACCTCTAATTTCTAGGGTTCCTTTCATATGCATTTCCTCTTCAAATCCCGATTAGTCGGAATTGGAAACAAATTCCCTACTGAACGATGGGATAAGCTTGTTCATATTATCTACAAATTTCGAGCCGATTCCGGAATTTGCTGTGCATCGTCAAGCTGACGCTTTTGTTTGAAGTTTCACTATCTTACGCCTTCGAAATCTGTAGCACCGTCTGAAGCAATGCAACCATCCACTGCGTCCCTTGACACCACTGTAGTCCATGTGGCGCAATTTGATGTGCATGACGTGGCAGGTCACTGTCAAGCATACACTGTAAATTGCATCAAGCATCCTTGAAACGCGGAAACACCAGTTTTTGTAACAAGTGCGCCTCGTCCTGCCTTGAATATCACAGTTTTTCTTATGCAGTACACGGCCATACTGCTGCGGACTTATTTGAAATATGTTCATAATATATTTTCTCTTCTGTGGATGATTTTCCATGTACATAATTATGATTAGTACCCGCTCTTTGGAGAATATTTGTCCTTCACTACGTTTCACTGGAGACGGGATTTGTGGCAATCTGCCTGACAAGGGTGATGGAGATACACGGCTCGATATCTGTGTCAAAATCACATTAATTTGTTTAGTGCGTGTCGTCATCATTGTACCTTTATCAGCCAAAACATTTTGACCTATAACTATATATGACGGTAGTATCTGTTCCCGAAAGAACAGTTACCGTCGATGACCATGCAGCTTTGCTAGAAATGAAATGATAATTAAATTGACACCCTAGCTGCAAGCAGGCGTTGATACACTTCATCGGGGACATGTTGAAAATGTGTGCCCCTACCGGGACGCGAACCCGGGATCTCCTGCTTACATGGCAGACGCTCTATCCATCTGAGCCACCGCGGGCACAGAGGATATTGCGTCTGCAGGGACTTATCCCTTGCACGCCCCCCGTGAGATCCACATTACCAACATGTCCACAATACTACATTCGTAGTGCGCCTAATAGATGTTTGCCCATCATACTCATTATTCGTGGCAGATTAATCTACCAAGTCCCGTACGAGTTCGGGCATAGCGTGTGCGTTCGCACAAGGAGGTCAAAGGCCGGGAACCCATATTTTTAACTATATATGACGGTAGTATCTGTTCCCGAAAGAACAGTTACCGTCGATGACCATGCAGCTTTGCTAGAAATGAAATGATAATTAAATTGACACCCTAGCTGCAAGCAGGCGTTGATACACTTCATTGGGGACATGTTGAAAATGTGTGCCCCGACCGGGACGCGAACCCGGGATCTCCTGCTTACATGGCAGACGCTCTATCCATCTGAGCCACCGCGGGCACAGAGGATAGTGCGTCTGCAGGGACTTATCCCTTGCACGCCCCCCGTGAGATCCACATTACCAACATGTCCACAATACTACATTCGTAGTGCGCCTAATAGATGTTTGCCCATCATACTCATTACTCGTGGCAGATTAATCTACCAAGTCCCGGGGGGCGTGCAGGGGATAAGTCCCTGCAGACGCACTATCCTCTGTGCCCGCGGTGGCTCAGATGGATAGAGCGTCTGCCATGTAAGCAGGAGATCCCGGGTTCGAGTCCCGGTCGGGGCACACATTTTCAACATGTCCCCAATGAAGTGTATCAACGCCTGCTTGCAGCTAGGGTGTCAATTTAATTATCATTTCATTTTGACCTATTATGGATGTAAAGCAGTCCAGGCGATAGCAGGGTCACCTGGAGAGGAATGACTGCTAGTCGGACATACGCACGGTGCATGTAGTATCAGTGAGCGTGTTATCTGTGTGTGGAATGGGGAAAGCGCGCGATCTGTCTTAGCATTTCCGAAACTGCGCGACTTGTCGGGTATTCGAGGAGTGCTGTGATGAGTGTCGTCAACACGTGGCGAAACGAAGGTGAAACTAAGTCCAAACGTAGTGGTGTTGGGCGTGCATCGCTCATTAGAGACGTCGAATGCCGCAGGCTAGGCAGGCTGGTAAAGCAGGACAGGCGGCGAAGTGTGGCGGAACTAATATCAGACACTAATATTGGGCAGACTACAAGCGTGCACGAACACACAGTGCACCGAACACACCCTAACGATGGGCCTCCGCAGCCGACAGCCTATGCACGTGCATAACACCACGACATCGGCAACTACGAGTGAAATGCATCGGCACTGGACGATGGCGCAGTAGCATGCTCCGACGAATCCCGATAACTTCTCCATCATGCCGATGGGAGGATGAATCCTTCGTCTTCCAGGGGAACAGCTACTTGACACATGTACTGACGGAGACAAGCCGGCGGTGACTCCATTATGCTCTGGGTAGCATTCACGTGGGCGTACACGGATCCAGTGGGGCTCGTATAAGGTACGACGATGGGCAAGGAGTATCGTACACTGGCTGCAGACCCTTCGTGATGATCATGTTCCCTGACGGCAGTGACATTTTTCAACAAGATAACGCCCCATGTCAAAAGTCCAGGAGTGTGATGGAACACAGTGGCGCGTTCCAATTGAGGTGCTTCCCTCGTCAGATCTGAACTGGAGTGAACACATCTGGGATTTGGTTGAACATGGCGTCAGACGTCATCGCCCTGCCCCTCCCCCCCAATCCTCCCCGGAATTCACGGGAATTAGGTGACTTGTGTGCGCAGATAAGGTGTCAACTCCCTCCCGCGATCTACCAATGCCATTTGGACTTCAACGCTACGACGCGTCGCCACTGTTACAGGGTGTTTCAAAAATGACCGGTATATTTGAAACGGCAATACAAACTAAACGAGCAGCGATAGAAATACACCGTTTGTTGCAATATGCTTGGGACAACAGTACATTTTCAGGCAGACAAACTTTCGAAATTACAGTAGTTACAATTGTCAACAACAGATGGCGCTGCGGTCTGGGAAACTCTATAGTACGATATTTTCCACATATCCACCATGCGTAGCAATAATATGGCGTAGTCTCTGAATGAAATTACCCGAAACCTTTGACAACGTATCTGGCGGAGTGGCTTCACATGCAGATGAGATGTACTGCTTCAGCTGTTCAATTGTTTCTGGATTCTGGCGGTACACCTGGTCTTTCACGTGTCCCCACAGAAAGAAGTCACAGGGGTTCATGTCTGGCGAATAGGGAGGCCAATCCACGCCGCCTCCTGTATGTTTCGGATAGCCCAAAGCAATCACACGATCATCGAAATATTCATTCAGGAAATTAAAGACGTCGGCCGTGCGATGTGGCCGGGCACCATCTTGCATAAACCACGAGGTGTTCGCAGTGTCGTCTAAGGCAGTTTGTACCGCCACAAATTCACGAAGAATGTCCAGATAGCGTGATGTAGTAATCGTTTCGGATCTGGAAAATGGGCCAATGATTCCTTTGGAAGAAATGGCGGCCCAGACCAGTACTTTTTGAGGATGCAGGGACGATGGAACTGCAACATGGGGCTTTTCGGTTCCCCATATGCGCCAGTTCTGTTTATTGACGAAGCCGTCCAGGTAAAAATAAGCTTCGTCAGTAAACCAAATGCTGCCCACATGCATATCGCCGTCATCAATCCTGTGCACTATATCGTTAGCGAATGTCTCTCGTGCAGCAACGGTAGCGGCGCTGAGCGGTTGCCGCGTTTGAATTTTGTACGGATAGAAGTGTAAACACTGGCGCATGAGACGATACATGGACGTTGGCGTCATTTGGACCGCAGCTGCAACACGGCGAACGGAAACCCGAGGCCACTGTCGGATCACCTGCTGCACTAGTTGCGCGTTGCCCTCTGTGGTTGCCGTACGCGGTCGCCCTACCTTTCCAGCATGTTCATCCGTCACGTTCCCAGTCCGTTGAAATTTTTCAAACAGATCATTTATTGTATCGCTTTTCGGTCCTTTGGTTACATTAAACCTCCGTTGAAAACTTCGTCTTGTTGCAACAACACTGTGTTCTAGGCGGTGGAATTCCAACACCAGAAAAATCCTCTGTTCTAAGGAATAAACCATGTTGTCCACAGCACAGTTGCACGTTGTGAACAGCACACGCTTACAGCAGAAAGAGGACGTACAGAATGGCGCACCCACAGACTGCGTTGTCTTCTATATCTTTCACATCACTTACAGCGCCATCTGTTGTTGAAAATTGTAACTACTGTAATTTCGAAAGTTTGTCCGCCTGAAAATGTACTGTTGTCCCAAGCATATTGCAACAAACGGTGTATTTCTATCGCTGCTCGTTTAGTTTTTATTGCCGTTTCAAATATACCGGTCATTTTTGAAACACCCTGTATATCAGTGCCAAGGGCGGACGTACCGGCTATTAGATATGCGATATAATTTTCTGGCTGATCAGTAGGCTCCTGATACACATTGTCCGCGCTGTCGAGCGTATACGACACCACAAATTGCACTGACTCTTCTTGCAGAAACATTAATGTTTTATTTGCCATTTCTTTCACGCTCTGCGAAATTCCTTGGGTTCCTTTCTGACGAAATGTCAATTTCTACAACTATTTTTGTAGATAAAATACAATGTTTGCGCTGTTTACCGTTGCAAGCGCTCTACTTTGTGTCAACAGCACTAGCACTGTACGAGGGCCGTTTGCAAAGTTCGAGAGATGGCACCACCGGCGCGCGTCGAGATCATTTTTAGATAGTAGCATCTTTGGAAAGAACGCACACCAAGTTTCAGCCATATTGGTCTATTTCTTTTTTGTTTGACATTCGTGTGAATCAAAGAAGTCGAGTGATTGACAAAAAATGGACGAAAAAGAATTTCGTGTGGTGGTTAAACATTACTGTATGAAAGGCAAAACGCCTCAGGAGACTAAACAAAAGCTTGATAAACATTAGGTGATTCTGCACCTTCGATTAGAACAGTTTATAAGTGGTTTCAAAATTTTCGGAGTGGTCATATGGGCACAAGTGACGCTGAACGTTCTGGACGCCCTGTGGAAGTTACGACTCCAGAAATCATTGATAAAATCCGTGATATGGTGAAGGATGACAGAAGAGTTAAGGTGCGTGAAATTGCTAGTGCTGTGGGCATCTCGAATGAACGGGTACATAATATTTTGCATAAACATTTGGACTTGAGAAAGCTATCCGCAAGACGGGTTCCGCGATTGCTCACGCTTGACCAAAAACGAAATCGTGTGAAGTGTTGCAAGGATCGTTTGCAGCTGTTCAGGAAGAATCCGCAGGACTTTAAGCGTCGTTTCGTCACTGTGGATGAAACATGGATACATTACTATTCTCCTGAGACCAAACAACAATCTAAACAATCGGTTACCAAGGGAGAACCTCCACCAAAAAAGGCGAAGACCATTCCTTCTGCCGGAAAGGTTATGGCTACTGTCTTTTGGGATTCGCAAGGGATAATCCTCATCGACTATCTAGAAAAGTGTTAAACTATTACAGGTGCATATTATTCATCGTTATTGGACCGTTTGAAAACCGAGCTGCAAGAAAAACGCCGGCGATTGGACGGCAAAAAAGTCCTTTTGCATGACGACAATGCAGCAGCACACACCTCAGCAGTTGTGGTCGCAAAATTAATGGAAACAGGATTCAAACTCGTTTCACATCCCCCCTGTTCTCCAGACTTGGCTCCCTCGCGCTACTATTTGTTTTCCAATTTGAAGAAATGGCTGGCGGGACAAAGATTCTATTCAAACGAGGAGGTGATTGCAGCAACTAATAGCTATTTTGCAGACTTGGACAATTCCTATTATTCGAAAGGGATCAACAAATTAGAACAGCGTTGAACGAAGTGTATAAGTCCAAAAGGAGACTATGTCAAAAAATAAAAAAGGTTTACCCCAAACACGTAAGTACACTACTGGCCATTAAAATAGCTACACCAAGAAGAAATGCAGGTGATAAACGGGTATTCATTGGACAAATATATTATACTACAACTGACATGTGATTACATTTTCACTCAATTTGGGTGCATAGTTCCTGAGAAATCAGCATCCAGAACAACCACCTCTGGCCTTGATACGCCTGGGCATTGAGTCAAACAGAGCTTGGATGGCGTGTACAGGTACAGCTGCCCATGCAGCTTCAACACGATACCACAGCTCATCAAGAGCAGTGACTGTCGTTGTTGTGACGAGCCAGTTGCTCGGCCACCATTGACCAGAAGTTTTCAATTGGTGAGAGATATGGAGAATGTGCTGGCGAGGGCAGCAGTCGAACATTTTCACAGGACCTGCAAATGCGGTCGTGCATTATCCTGCTGAAATATAGGGTTTCACCGGGATTGAACGAAGGGTAGAGCCACGGGTCGTAACATATCTGAAATGTAACGTCCACTGTTCAAAGGGCCATCATTGCGAATAAGAGGTGACCGAGACGTGTAACCAAATGGCACCCCATACCATCACGCCGGGTGATACGCCAGTATGGCGATGACGAATAGACGCTTGCAATGTGCGTTCACCGCGATGTCGCCAAACACGGATGCGACCATCATGATGCTGTAAGCAGAACCTGGATTCATCCGAAAAAATGACGTTTAGCCATTCGTGCACCCCGTCGTTGGGTACACCATCGCAGGGGCTCCTGTCTGTGATGCAGCGTCAACGGTAACCGCAGCTATGGTTTCCGAACTGATAGTCCATGCTGCTGCAAACGTCGTCGAACTGCTCGTGCAGATGGTTGTTGTCTTGAAAACGTCTCCATCTGCCGGCCTGCGTGGCCGAGCGGTTCTAGGCGCTACAGTCTGGAACCGCGCGACCGCTACGGTCGCAGGTTCGAATCCCGCCTCGGGCATGGGTGTGTGTGATGTCGTTAGGTTAGTTAGGTTTAAGTAGTTCTAAGTTCTAGGGGACTGATGACCTCAGAAGTTAAGTCCCATAGTGCTCAGAGCCATTTGAACCATTCGTCCCCATCTGTTGACTCAGGGATCGAGTCGTGGCTGTACGATCCGTTATAGCCATGCGGATAAGATGCCTGTCATCTCGACTGCTAGTGATACGAGGCCCTTGGGATCCAGCACGGCGTTCCGTATTACCCTCCTGAACCGACCAATTCCATATTCTGCTAACAGTCATTGGATCTCGACCAACGCGAACAACAACGTCGCGACACGATAAACCGCAATCGCGATAGGCTACAATCCGACCTTTACCAACGTCGTAAACGTGATGGTACGCATTTCTCCTCCTTACACGAGGCCTCACAACAACGTTTCACCAGGCAACGTCGGTCAACTGCTGTTTGTGTATGAGAAATCGGTTGGAAACTTTCCTTATGTCAGCACGTTGTGGGTGTCGCCACCGGCGCCAACCTTGTGCGAATGCTCTGAAAAGCTAACCATTTGCATATCACAGCATCTTCTTCCTGTCGGTTAAATTTCGCGTATGTAGCTTTTAAAAATGGTTCAAATGGCTCTGAGCACTATGGGACTCAACATCTGAGGTCATAAGTCCTCTAGAACTTAGAACTACTTAAACCTAACTAACCTAAGGACATCACACACATCCATGCCCGAGGCAGAATTCGAACCTGCGACCGTAGCGGTCGCGCGGCTCCAGTCTGTAGCGCCTAGAACCGCTCGGCCACTTCGGCCGGCGCGTATGTAGCCCTTCATCTTCGTGGTGTAGCAATTTTAATGGCCAGTAGGGTAGTTTTTATTTTTGCATGGACTTTTCAAACGCCCCTCGTAGTACTGTTGCGACCTAATCGCCGACTGAGAAGTTCAACGACGCTCCGTAGCCTCACGCTACGAAGTATCATGAGATAGTTCCAGTATCGTCCCTTGTGGCTATCAGCAGCCAATATTGAGGTTACACGGTAGACAATATGTGGGCCATCGAATGCCATAAACGCCATTGGCCTTCTGTGACCTCTCACTCAAGTGGTTCCTTGTGAAATAGCATCTTAAGACGGAGATGTAAAGTGGTTGGTAGGCTGTTTGTAAAGCGTGTGTACGGATGGTCACCGAGGGAAAGATCGGAGGGGGCTGCGTAAATGTCGCAACATAAAACCGTTTAGTACACATTTGTTTAAGGCGACGTAACGGACGTTCAATTATCGGCTTGTATGGGGGTGTTACGTTTCGGCAGCACTAAACAAATGCGGCACGCGCGTCGCTCGCCAGTCCGCCTGTCCGCGTGTGCGGTGTTTGACGTCTGACCGCGCGGGCAGCCCACGAGACTCCAGAAGTGGCGCGCGGCCACAGGGGGAGAGCGGCCACCGGCTACCGGCAGCAGGCCGCTGTTTGCGGAGCCGTGGGCGCTAATGTGGCCATTAGGCCAGCGGGGCGACCCAATTAGTTTTTGCGGCAGGCGCCTCCCCGCATCTGTCCGCCGTGCGCACAGATGTACGGGCCTGGCGCAGCTGTCTTTGCTCGGCCGCACGCACTGCGCTCTGCGCCCACTCGCCGGCGGGCCACGAAGCATCGGACGGCGGCTGACTGAGCAGAAAGCAGAGGCCTAACTAGGGCGACTGGCGGCAGAGGCAAACTTCTACATCCGCCTCCCCCGCCGCCGACCCCACTTGCCGACGTCTCCCCACTGCTGCTTTTGTTCAATCCTCACTGCTATTTACCCTCCGTGCTCTATTAGGATGCAGAGGTCGCTGACTCAGCATGTAGGAAAGTCAAAACAAACTTCCGCGAAATTAAAAGCAAGAGTGGTAGCATTAAGAGTGAAATGGAAATTCCATTGTTAAATGCAGAGGCGAGACCGGATAGGTGGAAAGAGTACACTGAAAGTCTGTATGAGGGGGAAGGCTTGTTTGATGACGCGATAGACGAAAAACTACGAGTCGTGTAGAAGAGATAGAGGTTGTAAGGTTCCTCTTACGTGAGGAAGACATTTTTACCAGTTTAAATAAATTATTGTCTCGTACTGATGTATTCACGATAGTTAGGAAGTGCTGTAGTCCGTAGCCGGCCATGAATCGGAGGCATTTCCTACGCTGGCTGGGTAGGTGACGAAGCGACTATATTGGAAAAGGGCACAGGTCATCCCCGTTTTCAAGAAGGGACATCGAAGTGATGTGCAGAACTATAGACCTATATCTCTAACGTCGATCAGTTGTAGAATTTTGGAACACGTATTGTGTTCGAGTATAATGACTTTTCTGGAGACTAGAAATCTACTCTGTAGGAATCAGCATGGGTTTCGAAAAAGACGGTCATGTGAAACCCAGCTCGCGCTATTCGTCCACGAGACTCAGAGAGCCATAGACACGGGTTCACAGGTAGATGCCGTGTTTCTTGACTTCCGCAAGGCGTTCGATACAGTTCCCCACAGTCGTTTATTGAACAAAGTAAGAGCATATGGACTATCAGACCAATTGTGTGATTGGATTGAGGAGTTCCTAGATAACAGGACGCAGCATGTTATTCTCAATGGAGAGAAGTCTTCCGAAGTAAGAGTAATTTCAGGTGTGCCGCAGGGGAGTGTCATAGGACCGTTGCTATTCACAATATACATAAATGACCTGGTGGATGACATCGGAAGTTCACTGAGGCTTTTTGCAGATGATGCTGTGGTGTATCGAGAGGTTGTAACAATGGAAAATTGTACTGAAATGCAGGAGGATCTGCAGCGAATTGACGCATGGTGCAGGGAATGGCAACTGAATCTCAATGTAGACAAGTGTAATGTGCTTCGAATACACAGAAAGATAGATCCTTTATCATTTAGCTACAAAATAGCAGGTCAGCAACTGGAAGCAGTTAATACCATAAATTATCTGGGAGTACGCATTAGGAGTGATTTAAAATGGAATGATCATATAATGTTGATTGTCGGTAAAGCAGATGCCAGACTGAGATTCATTGGAAGAATCCTAAGGAAATGCAATCCGAAAACAAAGGAAGTAGGTTACAGTACGCTTGTTCGCCCACTGCTTGAATACTGCTCAGCAGTGTGGGATCCGTACCAGATAGGGTTGATACAAGACATAGAGAAGATCCAACGGAGAGCAGCGCGCTTCGTTACAGGATCATTTAGTAATCGCGAAAGCGTTACGGAGATGATAGATAAACTCCAGTGGAAGACTCTGCAGGAGAGACGCTCAGTAGCTCGGTACGGGCTTTTGTCAAAGTTTCGAGAACATACCTTCACCGAGGAGTCAAGCAGTGTATTGCTCCCTCCTACGTATATCTCGCGAAGAGACCATGAGGATAAAATCAGAGAGATTAGAGCCCACACAGAGGCATACCGACAATCCTTCTTTCCACGAACAATACGAGACTGGAATAGAAGGGAGAACCGATAGAGGTACTGAAGGTACCCTCCGCCACACACCGTCAGGTGGCTTGCGGAGTATGGATGTAGATGTAGATTTAGATGTAGATGTCGCGCGTAGTGGGCTAGGGCTCGGCGCTGGACCGTAGCAACAAGCGTCAGCCTGGGAAATATACATGACGGGGAGTACCGTCATCTTGGTGCCAAAGTCACCGCTTTTGTTTATCTATATTTAATAAATAAAGTCATTTATGAGAACATGAATATTAGGAGGAGCCTCTGGATATTTAAAACTATTTATCATAATTTTGCCTCGTTAAAATTCACACCCGTTCATTCACAAATGCGTATCTTGGTAAGTACGAACTTGATCGGAAATCAACGAACTGTGACGAAACTAGTAAGAGATACAGACTGCGCACCAAAGTCGGCAGTCGGCAGTCGGCGTTAAGAGCTCTTCTTGTCTTATTCGATGGTAGCCATGCTCTCGGTTACGAGTAGTTTGTGACATGAGTGTTTCATTATTGATCTAATAGGAATAAAAGTGATATTACGGCATTCTGAATGTTAATTTCGAGTAAATAGATACCCCAAAGTTGATCGACAGCAATTTCAGATAAATAGCTTCCACCGACAGAGACATCAAATGCGCCAATGAAGAATCTGCACGGGACTACATTTACAAGAGCTGCACCGCCCACTGGAAATCCGACGACACGACCCACCATGGTGGATCAAGAAAGGTCCGACTTACACTCGCAAATTCCGTGTGGAAATGCTGACCAGTTACGCTGTACGTCGCATGTACCACCCTCTACGGACTCACGGCTAAGCTGAGTAATAACAGTATCAGTTTAGGAGCGAGGGGATCTTGCACGGTTCCAGTATTAGAATTTAAAAGGACCCTTGACAACTTAAGATCGAATAAGGCAATATACACTCCTGGAAATGGAAAAAAGAACACATTGACACCGGTGTGTCAGACCCACCATACTTGCTCCGGACACTGCGAGAGGGCTGTACAAGCAACGATCACACGCACGGCACAGCGGACACACCAGGAACCGCGGTGTTGGCCGTCGAATGGCGCTAGCTGCGCAGCATTTGTGCACCGCCGCCGTCAGTGTCAGCCAGTTTGCCGTGGCATACGGAGCTCCATCGCAGTCTTTAACACTGGTAGCATGCCGCGATAGCGTGGACGTGAACCGTATGTGCAGTTGACGGACTTTGAGCGAGGGCGTATAGTGGGCATGCGGGAGGCCGGGTGGACGTACCGCCGAATTGCTCAACACGTGGGGCGTGAGGTCTCCACAGTACATCGATGTTGTCGCCAGTGGTCGGCGGAAGGTGCACGTGCCCGTCGACCTGGGACCGGACCGCAGCGACGCACGGATGCACGCCAAGACCGTAGGATCCTACGCAGTGCCGTAGGGGACCGCACCGCCACTTCCCAGCAAATTAGGGACACTGTTGCTCCTGGGGTATCGGCGAGGACCATTCGCAACCGTCTCCATGAAGCTGGGCTACGGTCCCGCACACCGTTAGGCCGTCTTCCGCTCACGCCCCAACATCGTGCAGCCCGCCTCCAGTGGTGTCGCGACAGGCGTGAATGGAGGGACGAATGGAGACGTGTCGTCTTCAGCGATGAGAGTCGCTTCTGCCTTGGTGCCAATGATGGTCGTATGCGTGTTTGGCGCCGTGCAGGTGAGCGCCACAATCAGGACTGCATACGACCGAGGCACACAGGGCCAACACCCGGCATCATGGTGTGGGGAGCGATCTCCTACACTGGCCGTACACCACTGGTGATCGTCGAGTGGACACTGAATAGTGCACGGTACATCCAAACCGTCATCGAACCCATCGTTCTACCATTCCTAGACCGGCAAGGGAACTTGCTGTTCCAACAGGACAATGCACGTCCGCATGTATCCCGTGCCACCCAACGTGCTCTAGAAGGTGTAAGTCAACTACCCTGGCCAGCAAGATCTCCGGATCTGTCCCCCATTGAGCATGTTTGGGACTGGATGAAGCGTCGTCTCACGCGGTCTGCACGTCCAGCACGAACGCTGGTCCAACTGAGGCGCCAGGTGGAAATGGCATGGCAAGCCGTTCCACAGGACTACATCCAGCATCTCTACGATCGTCTCCATGGGAGAATAGCAGCCTGCATTGCTGCGAAAGGTGGATATACACTGTACTAGTGCCGACATTGTGCATGCTCTGTTGCCTGTGGCTCTGTCAGTGTGATCATGTGATGTATCTGACCCCAGGAATGTGTCAATAAAGTTTCCCCTTCCTGGGACAATGAATTCACAGTGTTCTTATTTCAATTTCCAGGAGTGTAGATAGATAACATTCCATCAGAATTTCTAAAACCATTTGAAGACGTACCAAGGAAACTATTCACGTCGATGTGTACAACGTACGAGACTCGCAATAAACCGTCAAACTTTCGGAAAAATATCATCTACATAATTTCAAAGATTGCAAGAGCCGACAAGTGCGACAGTTCTCGCACCATCAGCTTAAGAGCTGATGCAACCAAGTTGCTGACAAGAATAATCTACAGAAAAATGGAAAATGAAATTGAGGAAGTGTTAGATGACGATCCTTTCAGCTTTAATGAAGAGAAAGGCTCCAGGGAGGCTATGCTGACGTTGCGGCTGATAGGGAAAGAAAAACTGAACAAAAATAAAGACACGCTCATAGGATTCGACGACCTGGAAAAAGCTTTTGACAATATAAAATGATGAAAGATGTTCGAAATTCTGAGAAAAATAGGAAAACAAAAACAATCAATTTTTGACAAAAATAATTTAATTGGATAGATAAAAAACCTACTGACCAAGCTGGGGCAGAAAATACACACATATAAAAGAGGGTTGTAATTAGGGAAGCTTTAGGAGCCAGTGGCTCCTTCTCCAGTCAGAGCGGGTTCAAGGGTAAGGAAGAGGACTGAAGGAAAAGGAGAGTTCTAGGAAAAGGAGTAGATTTCGGGAAAGTCACGCAGAACCGCGGGTCATAGGAGACTTACCGCACCTTCTCACCCCGTGCGGTAAGTCTCCCCTGATCCGCGGTTCTGGATGACTTTCCCGAAATCTACTCCTTTTCCTAGAACTCTCCTTTTCCTTCACCCCTCTTCCTTACCCTTTAACCATACTCCGTGAAGAAGGAATCTCTGGCTCCGAAAGCTTGCCTAATTACAACCCTCTTTTATGTGTGTGTTCTGCCACCGCGTGGTGAGGAAAACAGGAGTAAAATATAGGGAAAGACGAGTCATATACGAGTACAAGAGCCAAGAGGAAACAATGTGCCAAGAGGGAACAGTGAGAGTGGAAAACCAAGAACGAAGGGATCGGATTAAAAAGAGGGTAAGACAGGGACGTAGTCTTCCGCCTGTACTATTCAATGTATATGTCGAAGAAGCAATGACGCAAATAAAGGGAAGGTTCAAGGATGGAATTAAAACTCAAGGTGAAAGGATATCGATAATAAGATTAGCTGATGACATTGCTATCCTCAGTGAAAGTGAAGAGGAATTACAGGATTTGTTGAATGGAATGAGCAGTCTAATGAGTACACACTATGGTTGTTGGTGTGGTCTTCAGTCCGAAGACTGGTTTGCTACAGCTCTCCATGTAATTGCCTCATCAGCTCCGAATAACAACTCAAACCTACATCTTTCTGAAGCTGCTTACTGTATTCGTCTCTTGGTCTCCCTCTACGATTTTTACCCCTCCCACACACACTCTTCCCTCCAACACTAAACTGGTGATTCCTTGATATCAAAGAATGTGTCCTATGAAGCGATCCCTTGTGGCACAAATCTCTTGTCTCCCCAGTTCCATTCAGTACTTCCTCATTAGTTTTGTGATCGAACCATCTAATTTTCAGCATTATTCTATGGCACCACATCTCGAAAGCTTCTATTCTCTTTTTATCTATTTGTCTTCCATGTTTCGCTTCGGTACATGGTTACACTCCAGACAAATACCTTCATAAAAGACTCCCTAACTCTTAAATCTATATTCGAGGTTAACAAATTGGTCTTGTTAAGAAAGAATTTTTTGCCATCGCCAGCTTACATTTTACATCCTCTGCACTTCGGCCATCATTTATTTTGCTGCCCAAATAGCAAACCACATCTACTACTTTAAGTCTGTCGTTTCCTTATCTGATTCCCTTAGCATCACCTGATTTAATTCGACTACATTCCATTAACCTTGTTTTGCTTTTGTTGATGTTCATCTTATATCTTCACATCAAGACACTGTCCATTCCGTTCAACCACTCTTCTAGGTCCATTGCTGTTTCTGACAGGGTTACAATATCGATGGCAAATCTCAGTTTTTATTTCTTCTTCCTGAACTTTAATACATGCTCCAGACTTTTCTTTGTTTTTTTTACGCCTTGTTCAACGTACATATTGAATAACGTCGGGGATATGCTACAACCCTGTCTCACTCCCTTTTCAACCATTGCCTCCCTCTCACGCCCCTCTTATAACTGCCGTCTGATTTCTGCACAAGTTGTAAATAGCCTTTCGCTCCCTGTATTTCACCCTTGCTACCTTCAGAATTTGAAAGAGAGTATTCCAGTCATCATGGTCAAAAGCTTTCTCAAAGTCTAGGAACGCTAGAAACGTAGTTTTGCCTTTTCTTAACCTATCTTCTAAAATTAGTAGTAGGGTCAGTATTCCTCACGTGTTCCAACATTTCTACAGAATCCAAACTTATCTTTTCCGAGGCCGGCTTCTACCAATTTTTCCATTCGTCTGTAAAGGATTCGTGTTAGTATTTTGTATCTTTGACTTATTAAACAGATGAATCAATAACTGTCACACATGTCAGCACCTGCTTTCTTAGGAATTACTACAGTCTTCTAAAAGTCTGAGGGTATTTCGCCGATCTCATACATCTTGTACACCAGGTGGAAGAGTTTTGTCACTTCTGGTTCTCCTAAGGCTATCAGTAGCTCTGAAGGAATACCGTCTGCTCCCGAAGTCTCGTTTCGCCTAAGATCCTTGTCAAATTCCTCTCACAGTATCATGTCTCCCATCTCATCTTCATATACTTCCACTTCTCTCTCTATAATATTGCTTTCAAGTTTACCACCCTTGTATTGCCCCTTTGTAAACTCCTTATACCTTGCAGTTTTCCCGTCTTTGGTTAGGACTGGTTTATCATCTGAGCTCTTGATATTTATACAGCTGCTTCTATTTTCCCCAAAGGCCTCTTCAGTGAAATACACTTCTAAATTCTTACTTTGGCCCCTAGCCTTACCTGTCTCTCTAAATTTTTAGACATTTGTATTCCCTTTCACCTGCTTCGTGTACTGTATTTTTAAATTTTCTCCTTTCATCAGTTAAACTCCATATTTCTTGTGTTATCTAAGGATTTCTACTAGGTCTTGTCTTTTTATCTAATTGATTCTCTGCTGCCTTCACTTTTCATCTCTTAAAGCTACCCAGCCGTCTTCTGCTATATTCATTTCCTCCGTTCTAGTTAACCGTTGCCTAATACTCCGTCTGAAACTCTCAACAACCTCTGTATCTTTCACCTAGCCAGATCCCTCTCATTAATTTCAAATTTTTTCATTTATAATCTAGAGTTCATAACCAATAAATTGTGATCCGAGCCCACATCTGCGCCTGGAAACGTCCTACAATTTAAAATCTGGTTCCTAAATATCTATCTGACCATGATACACAAATTAAGAAAAGTTTTGCATCACCTCGGTTACAAGAGTTCCGGAACCTGTACAGGAAATTGTAATAGAGATCAACATATGCGTCATTTCCGCCCTTTTTATTGCTCATGAAAACCACTCATTGCATGTTGCACCACCATACAGCGAGACCTCCACAGGTGGTGGTCCAGATTTCTGTACACACCGGTACCTCTAATACCCAGTAGCATGTCCTCTTGGATTGATGCATGCCTGTATTCGTCGTGGCATACTATCCACAAGTCTCAGAGTGGTTGGTGGGTCACGTGGTCCATAAACAGCCCTTTTCAATCTATCCCAGGCATATTCGATAGGGTTCATGTCTGGAGAACATGCTGGCCACTCTAGTCGAGCGATGTCGTTATCCTGAAGGAAGTCATTCACAAGATGTGCAAGATGGGGCCGCGAATTGTCGTCCATGAAAACGAATGCCTCGTCAATATGCTGCCGATATGGTTGTACCATCGGTCGGAGGACGGCATTCACGTATCGTACAGCCGTTACGGCGCCTTCCATGACCACCAGGGGCGTACGTCGGCTCCACATAATGCCACCCCAAAATAGCATGGAACCTCCACCTTGCTACACTTGCTGGACAGTGTGTCTAAGGCGTTCAGCCTGACCGGGTTGAATAGAACGTAATGCCAATCCTGAGCGGTCCATTCCGCATATTGTTGGGCCCATCTGTAACTCGCTGCATGGTGTCGTGGTTGCAAAAAGATGGACCTCTCCATGGACGTCGGGAGTAAAGTTGCGCATCATGTAACCTATCGCGCACAGTCGTAACACGACGTCCTGTGGCTGCACGAAAAGCGTTACTCAACATGCTGGCGTTGCTGTCAGGGTTCCTCCGAGTCATAATCCGTAGATAGCGGTCGTCCACTGCAGTAGTAGCCCATGGGCTGCCTGAACGAGGCATGTCATCGACAGTTCCTGTCTCTCTGTAACTCCTACATGTCCGAACAACATCGCTTTCGTTCAATCCGAGACGCCTGGACACTCCTCTTGTTGAGAGCCACAAAATAACAATGCGGACGCGATCGAACAGCGGTATTGACCGTCTAGTTGAACTACAGACAACACAAGCAGTGTACCTCCTTCCTGGTGGAATGACTGGAACTGATCGGCTTTAGGACCCCCTCCTTCTAATAAGCGCTGCTCATGCATAATTGTTTACATCTTTGGGCGGGTTTAGTGCCATCTCTAAACAGTCAAAGGGACTGTGTCTGTGATACAATATCTAGAGTAAACGTCTGTCTTCAGGAGTTCTGGGAACTGGGGTGGTGCAAAACTTTTTTTGATGTGTGTATAATCAGTCTGAAACCTTGCGGTGTCCCCAGATCTCTTTCTCGTATTCGCACAATCTTCTTTTATTTTTCATAAACCAAGTGTTAGCGAAGATTAAATTATGCTCTGTGCAGATTTCTACCAGGCGGCTTCCTCTTTCATTCCTTTCCCCCATTCCATATTCACCTACTATTTTTCCTTCTCTTCCTTTCCTACTATAGAATTCCAGTCCCCCAAACGCAATCAAATTTTCGTCTCCTTTAACTATCTGAATAATTGCTTTTATCTTATCACACATTTCTTCCACGTCTTCATCATCTGCGGAGCTGGTTGTCGTGTAAACTTGTACTACTGTGTTAGGCGTGGACTTTGGGTTCCTTGTAGCAGTCTTATTTTCGTATTCAGTATTAAATTCACTCCTGCATTACCCATATTTGACTTTGTATTTGTAACCCAGTATTCACTTGACCAGAAGTCCTGCTCCTCCTGCCACCGAACTTCACTAACTTCCACTATATCTAACTTGAATCTGTCCATTATCCTCTTTACATTTTCTGACCTGCCTGCCCGCTTAAGGGATTCCACGCTCCAATCCGTAGTATGCCAGTTTTGTTTCTCCTGATGGCCACATCCTCCTGAGAAGTCCCCGCCCGGAGATGCAAAGAGCGGACTATGTTTCCTTCGGAGTACTTTACCCAAGAGGACGCCATCATCATTTAACCACAGTATAGCTGCATGTCCTCTGGGTAGTTTCCCCTTGGTTTCAGCCGTTCGCAGTACCAGCGCAGCAATGCCATATCAGTCGTCCATTCGACTGTTATCCTTGCCACTACTGAAAAGGCTGCTGCTCCTCTTCAGGAGTCATACGTTAGTCTGGCCTCTCAACAGGTACACCTCCTTTGTGGTTGGACGTATGATACGGCTATCTGTATCGCTGAGACATGGAAGCCATCCTACCGATGGCAAGGTCCATGGTTCATGGTTGAGGTCGGGGGGGGGGGGGCAGAATATTGACTGAGAGTAAATCGAATAAAGACGAAAGTAATGAGAAGTAGCCGAAATGAGAACAAGGAGAAAGTTAACTCAGTATTTCTGATCACGAAGTAGATGATGTTAAGGAAATCTGCTACTTAGGCAGCAAATTAAACCATGAAGGACGGAGCAAGGGGGGACATAAAAAAGCAGACTAGCACTAACAAAACGGCATTCCTGGCCAAGAAAATTCTACTAGTATCAAACATAGGCCTCCAACTCAGGAAGAAATTTCTGACTACGTTTGGTGCACAGCATTTTATGGTAGTGAAACATGGACTGTGGGAAAACCTAAAAACAAGAGTATCTACGCATTTGAGATGTGGTGCTCCAGTAGAACATTGACAATTAGGTGAACTGATAAGGTAAATAACGAGGAGGTTCACCGGAAAATCGGCAAAGAAAGGAACATATGGAAAACACTCACAAGAAGAAGGGGCAGTATGGTAGGACATTTGTTAAGACATCACGGAATAACTTCCATGGTACTAGAGGGAGCTGTGGAGGGTAGAAACTGTAGAGGATTTCGTGGCGGGCCACATTAAACCAGTTGAAAACTAATGACTCAAAAAAAAAAAAGTAGGATGCTAAAACTGTGTTTCCAGTCATGAAACGGCTGTCGGTATTTTATAACTTAGTAGTTTAGATTTATGCAAAAATGAGAGCGTGGGCATCGAACTACCCGACGCCGTGGTATAGCTAAATTTTAAATACGCAGAAAAATACTGTTTCTTGTGCATGTACGAGTAGTTACAATTTTGAAGATCAAATGGTTCTGGGGACTTAACTTCTGAGGTCATCTGTCCCCTAGAACTTAGAACTACTTAAACCTAACTAACCTAAGGACATCACACACATCCATGCCCGAGGCAGGATTCGAACCTGCGACCGTAGCGGTCACGCGGTTCCAGACTGTAGCGCCTAGAGCCGCTCGGCCACCCAGGCCGGCCAAATTTTGAAGTCTGTACCGTAATAAATAAAACTTCGACAGCATTGTAGTGTCGGTGAAAGTCTCGAAACGATATTGCTTATGTCGCTTTAGATTATACAGTAACTTACAGTCATAGTACACATAAAATTATTCACACTGTCACACATTCAATTAAACTACTAGTTATGAATCATGCAAGAAAATTATTTGTACAAAGAATAGTGTGCAGTTTTTGATTATATCACTGCGAATCCTCTGTGGCATGTAATGCCTACATTATTTAATGTACGAAATAAGCCGCCACAGCTGTAGCTTAAAGGAAAGGGGCACATACGTAATAATAAATCGTCCAAAACAATAGAACTGTTTCCCAACAAAGTAGAAAACAGTTCTACAATTGTTGATAATTTGGAGTAAAAAACACAAGATCTTCGACACAGTCGCTTTTGAAGCAAAACTAATTACATTCACAAAATTTTTCGTGTTTCAGAAACTCGACTGAAGTGTAAGAATTTGCAAATCATTATATTCCATAATAAACGTTTAAGTGTCAAGGAGGGTGCCCGTGTTACAAACAACAGACAACAACAGAAGTATAGGCTTCCCATGCATGAAATAAATGTTTATATTCAGTTGCTTTCAGCGGAGTAAGCTGCAAACGTAAAAGTATTCGAAAGTGGTTTTTCATGAATAAGGTACAGAAGCAAAACAAGGATAATGGAATGTAGTCGAATTAAATCAGGGAATCAGATTAGGAAACGAGAGACTAAAAGTAGAGGATGTGGTTTGTTATAAGGACAGCAAAATAAATGATGATGACCGAAATAGGGAGGATATAAAATGTAGACTGGTAATGGCAAGAAAAGCATTTCTGAACAAGACAAATTTGTTAACACTGAATATAGTTTTAAGTGCTAGGAAATCTTTCGGGAAGGTGTTTGTATCGAGTGTAGCCATGCATGGAAGTGAAACGTGGACGAAGAACAGTTTAGATAAAAAGGAAACAGAAGCTTTCGAAATGTGGTGATACAGAAAAATGCTGAAGATTAGATGGGTAGAGCACCTAGCTAATGAGAAAATACAGAATAGAATTGGGGAGACTAGAAATTTCTGTCACAACTTGACCAAACGAAGGAATAGGATATGTACTGAGACATCAAGGGATCGCCAATTTAGTATTGGAGCGAAGTGAGGGCAATAGAAGTCGTAGAGGGAGACCAAGAGATGAATACAGTAAGCAGATTCAGAAAGATGCAGGTTGCAGTAGTTATTCAGAGATGAATAGGCTTGCACCGGATAGAGTAGCATGGAGAGCTGCAACAAACCCGTCTTCGGACTGCAGACCACGACAAGTTGTATGTTATGTCGTTCAAACAGTGTGATGAGGTTGGTTTTACATGTATTTCACGCTAATTCATATCTCCTGATACTTAACTAACGCATGGAACGCACAATTATGATAACTATTTCGTGAATTAAGTAGAAAATAATTAAAAGCGAACATTATCCTTATGACGCGTGTGAATGACTGCGTTCTTACCGCTTGGAGCGCTAGTCTCGCTCCAGCTGTCAAAGGGAAACAGGTTTCGCACCAGAGAGTGTCGCGACTGTATGTATTACTGTGAGTTATCATCCGACTCATAAAAAAGAAAACTCAACTCTACTTTCTTTTTAGTATTGATATATTTACAACTTAAGAACGGTACCTAGAGTTTTTTTATGGTCTTAACTTAGAGGAATTGTGTATTTAGCGGCGTCTCTCTGCTGTGTGTTGTGTGACCATCAAGTAGCAGGAGCACAGGCGAATCCTTGCTTCAGTTCATATTGAATTGTTTGAGCCAAGACGCAAACAACTCAGAATTCGTATAGCCGGTATCTGAGATGTGGTTCCTGGTGGGGCAAGGATTGCAAGTTCTTGCTGCGTCCTCCTACGCTTGAATATAATTATAGGTGGAACAAAGTACCCAGTAGCACTGACAGCACAAACAACTCTGGTGTTAAGTCCTCGTTCGCTGCTTGTGACAGACCCCACTTGACGCTTGCCTTTTTGCGCGATGACTTTTTGTTACCTGTATTGGGCAATTGTCAATCAGGATTCGTCGACGTTACGACGTTAAATATTTTATTAGCTATAATTCTATTCTCGTCGACTGTTTTCTCAAGGAGATCGAAGAACTGATTCACATTCTCTCCGTTAAACCCACTTGCTCTGGCCATTGATACTGCTCATGGATGATGGAGGAAAAGCTGTGGATTTCGTCTCATAAATGAATAAAACCACTTTTTACACGCTGTTTTCTTTTTTATGTTGAAAGAACGGGGTAGTTCATATTTCTCTGCTATATCTAATGCAAATTTACGAGCATGTTTGATAGTAAATCCAAAAACTTCTCTTCAAATAAAAGGAGGTGATCCGCGAAACCTTTTTCCAACAACCGTAAAAGTTGATTGTCTTCCGAATAACTTAACTTCATGTGAAGGCGTGTTTTTATTATCAGCATGTCTCTTTATCGTAGCTTTCGGTACTCCATATGCACGAGCACACTCAAAAAGTCCATGGTCTGTGTGCTGCCAAAGTGACCTTCAGTTCATCTTCTGTCCATTTCCCATACATTCCCATTTTTGCCATCTTGGAAACTTAAAAAGATTACCTGTACCTATTATTTACTGTAACTGTTTTGCATCTTTGAAACCTAAAAAATTACCCGTACTTATTACTTATTGTAAAAATGCACCTAAATATTATTTGTTATGAGTGTCTCCTAAATCGGACCGGTCCAAATTAGGAAACAGACATTGTACCAACTTCGGCAAATGGACGCCATATAAGTAGAGATGCCGCTACAGGAATACACCAGATTTAACTCTAGTTATGGCACTTAGGAAACAGGCATTGTACCAACTTCGGCAAATGGACGCCATATAAGTAGAGATGCCGCTACAGGAATACACCAGATTTAACTCTAGTTATGGCACTTATGAAATATACTGTAGGTAATTTATTTACTTACTCATGCTGTATAGAAAAGCTTATGATCCGTAGCACAACACTTGCAGCGAGAACGAAGAGAGTACAGTAATGGCACCTGTTCTTGCTCCAATGGCTGTTGTCGACTGCCCACTGTGCCACGTGACCTCGACAACAATTCTCACCTGTAGAGCCAACTTAAAAGTTTTGAAGTTACCAACATACAGTGAAATACGAAGGTGGTCTAACTTAGGCAAGGTCCCAATTTCGTCAACCCTCCCCTATTGCTCGCAGACTTCATTTACCAAGGCATTATTCGATTAAATCGACATTTACATTTTGACATCCCATCTCCAGTCTATAACTGCATCGGGTATTCCTTTTGCTCTTTTTTTTATTTCCTTACTTATGTTCTCCCGATACTTAATTTCTGTGGCAAAGCAGCATTCAAAACACAAACAAAATTCAGAACATCGATCCCTACAGAATTTTCGTAAGTTCTGTACAGTTCTTCTAGTACAAATGATATGCTACACGCTGTAAATATAAATGAGTTTATCGCTGATAGAATGAGCATACACGCAACGACATGAACGCCAATTTCATCTGTTATATACCGTCACGCATATAAACACTTTTTTTTTTTTTTTTTTGCCACTTCTAGAAGTGGAGCAGGCTGTTTAAGATCCGGCCGGTTGAAGAGCCGCGGTTCTATTCAGTCAAGTATCAGACGAGGCGATAGTGGGGCAGATGTGGGATACCAATAGTGCATAAATAGGAGAGCCTTACAAAGCAAGGGAAACCCTCCCTAAATCCTGGTCGGAACAAGGGGACTGGAAAAATGTTGATTTTCTTTTTTTTATTTATATTTTTTTAAAGCATTCGTTCTACCTCTGAAGGAGATACTGGGCTGCAGGACAGCATAGTCTTCAGCCAATACACGTAATTTTTGCTGTTGTGACACCATCTATTTAGGACAATTGCATTTTTATTTAATTTTTTAGAATTTTTAATTGCGTACAGATGGATAGTTGAGAGAAAGATGATGTTCATTAAGTTTCAGTCCGAATTCTGGCACTTGCCTTACGGCTAAGGGGAAGAACCTCGGTCGAAAAAAACCCAGCTGGGATTGGTTGGCTGTTGGTCGGCTTATACAGCTTCATATTATCTCACTTGTCCTGATAATGCTATATTGTGATGTTGGAATTTTGTTGATTTAGAAAATTTCCGTCTAATTCTGTAGAAGATAAAAAACTTGAAAATCTAGTCGATGTAGAGAATATTGTCTTCTTCTGTAGGAGCTGAACGAAGTACTTTTGCTCAATAAGTTACACTTTCTATATTAGGTTTCTACATCATCCCAAATCCTTGTGTCTTCTTGAGCTTTTGAGAGTTTCATTGATTTCTTCGTTTTCCAGAGGAACCTTTTGGAACAAATTTGATACTGTTTCGAGAACAATGTAGGGAGGAAATATATATTTAAATTTCGGGAAATTAAACGTTGTAGAATCGTGTTGCAAGTTTTGTAAGTCTGTTGTTAAGTAGTCTGTTGAGCCCGTGCCTGGTGATTTGTTGTTTTATTCTGTCTAGCATGTTCTTGGTTTAAAATGTTTCGTACAGGGAATTTAATGTAGATCTCCAGCTGTTAAGCGTCCTCCGATCAACAGACAGCTGGATGATAATTCACGCTGAAGATCCATATTCGAGAATGGGACCGACGAATATTTTGTATGTATAAGAACGGTAAGTGGTTGCCCCTCGTGTTCGGTCTTCAGCTTGTTTCATCTCATCAGTCCTTTTCTTCTGCCATTTTAAGCGTTTATCTAGATAGATTCCAAGGAATTTGATGTTTGGTTGAGGAGTAATTTCTTCTTCCCAAAGCCGAATGTTGAGTTTGTGGGGGTCTTGTTGATGGAGATTAGTAAGATTTCTATGTCTGAATAGGATAAGCTGACTTTTGCATTTGCTGAGCCAAGTATCAAGCTTGTTGATATAGGTTTTGGCTTCTTCACTGATTAGGTTGCAGGTGGATGCATGACACCAACAAGTGGTACCATCCGCTTACAGAGCTACGTCTTCAATCCGCCACCTAGGTCTTGGGATAATACATCGTTTGTAAGAATGAGAAGATGGCAGCACCCTGAGGAACTTCCGCTTTGGGTGTGAAGTTGGACGATTTTTGCTCCCCACTTCGTGCTTGTACTTTTCTATTTCCAACGAGGTTAGATATTAACTGTACTATTTAAGATGGGAAGTGGTACTTTTACATTTTTTGAAGAAGTTCGATAAGCCATACCTTATTGAAGGCGCCTTCTATGGCCAAAAAGAGGACAGCAGTCACATCTGCTAAGTTTCAGGCTTGTTCTACTCTATTAGTTAGTCTTAAAATGGATAACCAGAACTGTGATTGTTTCTGAAGCGAGCTTGCTCCAATGGTATAATGTTGTTGTCTCCCGCAAACTGCTGTTGTCTGTTCTTAATTATTGTTTTCCAACTATCGGAAACAATTTGATAGGTTAGGGTTGTTCTTGGTTTCATCAGGTTTCGGAATCATTTTACACTGAAGCGTAAAAGAAACTGGCATAGGCATGCGTATTCAAATTCAGAGATATGCAAACAGGCAGAATACGGCACTGCGGTCGGCAACGCCTATATAACACAACAAGTGTCTGGCGCAGTTCTTAGATCGGTTACTGCTGCTACAATGGTATGTTATCAAGATTTAAGTGAGTTTGAACGTGGTGTTAAAGTCGGTGCACGACCGATGGGACACAGCATCTCTGATGTAGCGATGAAGTGGGGATTTTCCCTACGACCATTTCATGAGTGTACCGTGAATATCAGGTATCCGGTAAAACATCAAATCTCCGACATCGCTGCGGCCGGAAAAAGATCCTGCAAGAACAGGACTAACGATGACTGAAGAGAATCGTTCAATGTGGCAGAAGTGCAACCCTTACGCAAATTACTGCAGATTTCAATGATGGGCCATCAACAAGAGGCAGCGTACGAGCCATCATCTATATGGGCTTTCGGAGCCGAAGGCCCACTCGTGTACACTTGACTGCACGACCTGAAGCTTTAGCCTCGCCTGGGCCAGTCATCACCGACATTGGACTGTTGATGACTGGAAACATGTTACCTGGTCGGGCGAGTCTAATTTCAAATTGTATCTAGCGGATGGACGTGAACGGGTATGGAGACAACCTCATGGCTCCATGGACCCTGCATGTCAGCAGGTGACTGTTCAAGCTGGTGGAGGCTCTGTAATGATGTGGGGCGTGTGCGGTTGGAGTGATATTCGATCCGTGATACGTCTAGATACGACTTTGACAGGTGACACGTATGTAAAGAGCCTGTCTGATCACCTGCATCCATTCACGTCTATTGTGCATTCCGACGGACTTTCGCAATTCCAGCAGAAGAATGCGACGCCCCACACGTCCAGAACTGCTACAGAGTGGCTCCAGTAGCACTTCTCTGAGTTTAAACACTCCCGCTGCCCACCAAACGCCCCAGACATGAACATTATTGAGCATATCTGAGATGCCTTGCAAAGTACTGTTCAGAAGAGATCACCACTCCTCGTACTCTTACCAATTTAAGGACAGCCCTGCAGGATTCATGGTGTCAATTCCCTGTAGCACTGCGTCAGACCTTAGTGTCCATTCAATGTCGTGTTGTGGAACTTCTGCGTGTTCGATGGGGCCCTACACGATGTTAGGCAGGTGTACCAGATCCTTTGGCTCTTCAGTGTAATATGCGCATGTTTCCACAAGGATACTACATTTTTTCTGAGTTAAGGCTGCAGTAAATAGAGATAGAAGTAGATTCAGATGAAATCGTCCAATGCCGTCATTTTCAGGAGCTGTTTTTCCGCTTAATATAGCTAGGCTATCTCATATGCTATTTCTTTCAATAGTGGCTGACTGGCTGGTGTGGTATTTTTATATAGTGATGAATGAAGTTCCCTAGTAATTACTTCCTCGTGGTTATCGTCAAATTTGGGGTCCTCTGCGTGATCGTGGATTTTTTCGAGTAAATCTAGGAGTATTTCAGCCTTTTCCCTTTCGCCCGCCGTGATGTGGTCATTGATTCTTCGGTGTCGGTTTGTTGTCCATGAATCTCTTGAATTTATTGTAAAAGAGAGTTGGGTTACGTGGGTCAAGTCCTTGTGACACATCCCCATCTAACTGCTCTGAGTTGACGAACCTCTGATCTAACTCGACTATTTAAACGGTTCCAGTCAGTTCTGGCCCTTTCGTTAGACTGTCTTTTAATTTGCCTATATAATCTCCTTCTTTCTATAATTCGGTTGAGAATGCGAATCAGAAGTCAATCCTTACGTTCTGTAACGGCTTTCTTGGGCGCATTGTTAATGATAGCAGATTCTATCGTTTGGACGATTTACTCGTTACGGTTGTCGAGGTCTTCTGTAGTTTTAATGACCGTCGCGCTGGGCCTTTTGTTTAAAAATTCTGTTCTGAAGTTCTGTGTGTTAAAGTTTTTGGAATTGATGTAAGTTTTCCTACTGTAACTATCGTTTTTGACATGGATGATAGTCGCTTTTATGATGATAGGGAGGTGGTCGCTGGAGATGCTTTCACCTATTTCCACTTTACTGCAGTGACTAGCAATTTGCAGTATGCAAATAATGTGATTAATTACTAAGGTTCCAGCAAGCTGTTAAAGTAGATGAATTGTTCGCCAGGCGGATGAGATTGTCGTTTAGATGGTTGCTGGGACAAGTGTAGAGTTGTATTCAAAGAGATCTATTGGTAGGTCCTGAATGTGAGGTACATAAACAGTTGCGAAGAAGATCGACTGCCTATATATTCCTACTATTTTAGGACAATAGCTTAGTTCGGGTTTAGTTTTTCTGGTAAATCAAGTCTTATCGCGGCCAGTTGTTTTGTATGAAAGCTGCCGACTCCTCTTTGTGAAAGTCTTCCTCTTCCTGTTTTCGATTTTTCCAACGTGTGGCATTCATAACAGGGAAGTCTTATGTCTTTGACGAAGCATTCGGTTTCGGCTATTTCAATAATCGTAATGTTTTGTCCCGAACCAATTTTTCTAGAAGCTCTTTCCTAGCACAGAAATCATTTGTGTTGACAGAGCATGTAACTGCTGTCTGGACGTGAACGTGAAAAAATTACCAAACTTGTAGACTACAGCAATAGGTTATAGACTTGGGCTGATGAGTCTGATGGCTTGCTGATATAGATGTGTCTGTTGTTCCAGGCACGCGTAATTTCGGTATCCTGCCGAGATATCTTCATGGGAGCCGTTTTTATTGTTTCAGTAAAGAAGGACGTCCGTTCCTGAAGGACATTGAATAGTGCAGAGGTGGATGTACTCAAAAACTTTTCAGTTTGTGAGCAATCGTGCGTAGGGTAAGCTGGTTCATCAATACACTTGATTTTATCAGTTCTGTCTGCGAAGGTGACTTGCTTTGGCGCTTCTGAACAAATTAGATTGGTAGCGAGGTGAGTACTAATGCAACTGCTGCATTTAGAAGTTCTTTTGAATCAAGTTTACAGTTAAAAATCAGATGTTGTCCGCCCTGCTATCGTTATTAAAACGGACTGAAAAAAAAACCTACATTTTCACATTACACCAGAAAATTTTCTTTCTCGCAGTCGATTTTAACAAAACATGTGTATATTTATGGGATTTTCAAAGTGAATTGTAGTGACGTGGAAATTTACTGGCTCACCAACAGTTAGACCGCAATAGACCGGTGATGCTGTATTGTAGCAGGAAGTCATGTGTCTTTCGAGGTTAACTTTCTCTATATCTTAAATGAATTATGCTGGTTATTGATGTCAATGGTGAGCTCTAAGAGTTGATAAGAGTCTCCTCGCAACTCCATAGTAAACATTATTTTACTGTAGCGTGAAGTTAAATGTCGCAAAAATGTATTTAATTGTCTGCTCCAAAGTGAATTGTAGTGACGCAGTCACTGCCCTGTGGAAATTTACCGGCTCACCAACAGTTAGACCGCCACACACCGTCACCCGCCCATGTTAGGCAAAACTTTCTGCCTGACTCATGTAGTACCATCACCGTCAGAGGGTGGTACGGGACTACAAGTCCCACCGCCACACCTCCAAAGTGAATTGTAGTGACGCAGTCAATGCCCTGTGGAAATTTACTGGCTCACCAACAGTTAGACCGTAATAGACCGGTGATGCTGTATTGTAGCAGGAAGTCATGTGTCTTTCGAGGTTAATTTTCTCTATATCTTAAATAAATTATGTTGGTTATTGATGTCAATGGTGAGCTCTAAGAGTTGATAAGAGTCTCCTCGCAACTCCATAGTAAACTTTATTTTACTGTAGCGTGAAGTTAAATGTCGCAAAAATGTATTTAATTGTCTGATGGTACCTGTCCACAAGCACAGTTCATCATCAACATACTTAGTCCAATATTGTATTTTAGAACTTAGGGGCTCTTCATCTAAAAATGTTTGCTCAAAATTATCCATAAACATTTCGGCTAATATGGGACTCATTGGAGACCCCATTGCTAACCCATCTGACTGTACAAAGACTGGTGGAACTGGGAATAATTCTACTTTAAGCTTGTTTCACTTGCCTTCTTCGCTGGATTTTTATGTAGCCAGTCTGTTAAAATTTCCATTGCCTCTGCAGTCTGCAGCAGGAATATTAGAAAACAGGTTGCTAACATCAAATGAGACTAGTTTTGCACTAGGTGGAATGGATACATCTTTTAGTTGTTTCACTAATGCAAGTGAATTAGGCATTCCAAATTTGGTTGAAATTTAGTTTTTGCTGTAATTAGTTAATCTAACTCTTTTGCTAATTTATGACAAGATGCTGAAACTGAAGACACTATAGGTCTTATTGAAACACCTTCTTTGTGAAGCTTAGGTAACCCATGTATCCTAGATGCTATTGGATTCATGATTGTTGGGTATTTGGCATCAGTATCAGTAAATACGTATTTGCAGGTTTTAATAACGTTCTTCACTTCCATAGCGAATTTCACTGTGGGATCGTTAGGTAACTCAGGCAACATTATAGGGTTGAGGAATGTAACACTTTTTCCATATATTCTGCCTTGTTAAGTAACTCTAAGCTGTTCCCTTGACACCCTTGTTGACAATCAAAAAAACAAATGGCTCTGAGCACTATGGGACTTAACATATGAGGTCATCAGTCTCCTAGAACTTAGAACTACTTAAACCTAACTAACCTAAGGACATCACACACATCCATGCCCGAGGCAGGATTCGAACCTGCGACCGTAGCGGTCGCGCGGTTCCGGACTGAAGCGCCTAGAACCGCTTGGCCACCGTGGCCGGTTGTTGACAATCATATCTTGAGAAGATAGTCTTTTCTTTAATGTGCACAACACTCCTTGTCCCCGACAACTGGAGCTGAACGTATCTATATTTACGGGTTTCAGTTCATGAGCTACCAAATGTTTCGTAGACATCGTCTGACAAAGATTATTCAAGATCCACTTTCAGTACGTCTAGCTGTTTTTCGGAAATGTTGGATTTTGGAGCATATTTAATTCCCTTATTAAAAATTTTGAATTCTCCAGAAGACAAATTTAAATTTGATTTCTTAATGACACGTTCTGCAAACTGTTGACGTTTAGTGGTTATTGGGGCTCGTTTCAGTTGAGACAACCGTTCGATTTTACCTTTCTGCCGGAGGTGCCTTCACTCACTTCTGGAACATTTCTGTGTTATACACTCAAGGTGCCTTTATCCACTTCTGTAACATTTCTGTTCAGAAGCTTTTCAAGTTTTGGAAAGGTTTCCCTAAATATATAAGAATACTTGCATATACTGTTAAGTCAAAACAAAACAACGTACCACGAAAGAAAATTTCAGTAAACGATGATGATTTATACAAGAGAAAGTTAATAACGCATTGGTCTACATACATACTCCGCAATCCACCATACGGTGCGTGGCGGAGGATACCTCGTACCACAACTCACGTAGTATTTATATTTTAATATACTGTAATGTAATATTTATTTGTTCAGTGTCTCTTTAGGTATTACGCCATGCTTGAATTTTGTATCGATATAGACATAAAATGTCACATAGTACAGCATTCTTTGTACAACTATGAATTCGCACTGAAGTTGTGTGGGCTACCTGTTCAGCATTAAGTTATCTGACGATGGCCTAAGAAGCCGAAAGCCGGTTCATAAGGAACTAATAAATATTATCATGGACCATTAATACGTTGTATTCAAGCTATTATTAAAACTTGAATATTCTTGTTTTAAAAAAAGATGTTGCGTATGTCTGTCCGAACGTTTATTGGAATATAATGCACTAGGTTTAAGTAAATCGTTCAGAAGCTTTTCAAGTTCTGGAAACGTTTCCCTAAATATATAAGAATACTTGCATATACTGTTAAGTCAAAACAAAACAACGTACCATGAAAGAAAAGATGGTGATTTATACAAGAGAAAGTCAATAACGCATTGGTCTACATACATACTCCGCAATCCACCATACGGTGCGTGGCGGAGGATACCTCGTACCACAACTAGCATCTTCTCTCCCTTTTTCCACTCCCAAACAGAACGAGGGAAAAATGACTGTCTATATGCCTCTGTACGAGCCCTAATCTCTCTTATCTTATCTTTGTGGTCTTTCCACGAAATGTAAGTTGGCGGCAGTAAAATTGTACTGCAGTCAGCCTCAAATGCTGGCTCTCTAAATTCCCTCAGTAGCGATTCACGAAAAGAACGCCTCCTTTCCTCTAGAGACTCCCACCCGAGTTCCTGAAGCATTTCCGTAACACTCGCGTGATCAACCACATCTTCCCAAAATTCTACCAATGAACCGAAGACGACTATCCGCCTTCCCCACAATTGCCATTACTTGCTTGTCCCACTTCATATCGCTCTGCAATGTTACGCTCAAATGTTTAATCGACGTGACTGTGTCAAGCGCTGCACTACTAATGGAGTACTCAAACATTACAGGATTCTTTTTCCTATTCATCTGCATTAATTTACACCTGGTCCATCTCTCGCCCTTATGCAAACATGGATTCGGCTAGGCATTGCTTGATGGAGTTGTTGGATGTGCTAATGAGGGATTTTGTACCAAATTCTGTGCAATTGGGGAGTTAGATCGTCAAAATCCAGAGACTATTGGAAGGCCCTTTCCATAATGCTCCAAACGTTCTCAATTGGGGAGAGATCCGGCTACATAGCGGGCAAAGGCAGTGCTTTAGGAAGTATGAATAAAGACAACGGAAACTCTCAAAGTGTGCGGGAGGACATTACCTTGCTGAAATATAAGCCCAGGATGGCTTGTCATCTAAAGAGCAGGAACTAAACGATGATAATGATTGGTTGCCGTATTTAGACTTGAAGATTTCCTATCATGATTCCGTTTTCGACATCTGTAGGACACCCATGGTCTAGGGCTAGCGTCTTTAACCAGAAATCAAAACGTCCTGGGTATGGGTTCGAATCTTGCCACTGCTTACATTTTTAATAAAAAACAACAGCAATGGCAACTGAAGACTTCCGCCATAAGAAGTCACCCCCATTCTGTCAACGGCCTTGTTAAAGAGTGCGGAGGAGAGGACAGATGTTAAGGGTATTATGTTCAGAGCACTGTCTTGTCCTTGGGGTGTGAAACTATCCCTAAGACAGAACAAACAACAATGAGCAACAGCATGACGATGCAGAATGCAGTGGAAATTACTTCCTTAAAGGGACATACCGTGTATCGATAGGACATGTGGCATGTAACTGAAAAAGTTCATGATGATCGCTTCATGTCACAAGATTCCAGGCTAGTCTCCCAATTTGGATCTCCGAGAGTGGACTGTCAAGGGCGAGATGACAATGTGGAAAAGATCCAATAACCGACAAGAGGTTAACGTTCTACGAGTCGAGGAGTGCAATTTCAGAACTTTGAACATTGTAGATAATCTATAAAATCTGGAAGGGAAACGCAGAGTTTCAATCTAGATATAGTGGGGGACAGTGAAGTAAAATGGAAAGAAGACAAGGGTTTCTGGTCAGACGAGTATTGGATAATATCAATGCAGAGGAAAATGGAAGACGAAATTGTAATAGTTATGGGTGACTGCAATGTGATTGTACGGGAGGAAATAGAAGAAACAGTTGCGGGAGAATATGGGATTGATAGTAGAAATGAGAGAGGAGAAGAATTTCATTTTACAATAAATTTCAGATAGTAATAGCGAATATTCTGTTCAGGAATCAACAGAGTGAGAGGTATACTTCGAAAAAGCATAAAATAAGGGATGATTACAGTTAGATTATATGATTTTCAGACAGAGATTGCCAAATCAGACATTGGACACTAAGGTGTACGCAGAAGCAGATATAGACTCAGATCGCAATTCAGCAACGATGAAGAGTAGGTTGAAGGTTAAGCAGCTAGTCAGCAAGAAACAATGCGCAAAGAAGTGAGATATGGAAATACTGAGTAATGAAGTTATAAGCTTATGGTTCTTTGAGGATATAGATACTGCAAAAATAAACAGCGCAGTAGGCAGTTGAGTTGAAGAGGAATAGACATTGAAAGGAGTCTACGGGGGTACAATGATTTGTGGAACCCGAATATTGCAATGATACTAATGTAAACTAAAATGAAACTATTATATTATAAATTACGTATGTCTCTGATGGGCTCCATAAAGCGGATCGCTGAATGTGCACGACCGCAGAGCCAAAGATACTGCTTCTGGTCTGAGATTATAGTATTGGAGTAAGAGAGCACTTGGCGCACGGCAGTCCCGGGTATCTGTCTGTGAGCGAAAGAGGATGGGGTAGGTAGTTTATGTGGTGTGCTCTGTAAAGCCACCAAGTGTTAGATTATAATATTGGAATTACGAGAACATGTATTAATGAAAATATAAATGTGGAATCAGAAGTCTTCTCGCAAGCAAGATAAAGAGGTTAAATTTTTATGACTTTCGTTTCGCCAGCGCGTTGGTGTAAATGAGTTGGCTGATAATTGGTAACATTTTGAGTTCTATGTTGAGTAACTCCAGAATGTACGTAGACAGATTTGATGTAGGGGCTCGTTAGATATTTCCCCTTTGTAATGTTTCTAAGATTTGTTAACACAGGTTGGGGTTGAAGCTCTCTTCCGTGTTTGCTTTAGCAATACGTATGTTTTTGGATAGGGTCCGCCTTTAGCAAAACACAGTTTTGGTTAAAAAACAAAATTGTGTTTTTCTAAAGGCGGACCATGTCCAAAAACATACAGGTATAGCTAATTTGATAATTTGTCTTTATGCTTTCTTAGCGAGGTTAGATAATACTTGATGTATAAATCTCATTGTTTGTGACTCAATTAGTAAAAGGGACATAATTTTTCATTGTCAGATGATTTGGAAAGTCAAACTTTAGTTCGAATACAATTTCACTGTTGAAAAAGTCAGTGTTAGTAATTCACCCAAATCACTACCACCTCCCTGTCCAGATCATACGTTTTTCGAAGACACTGAATTTTTCTTAAATGTTTTCATTTATCAGCCAAAAGAATTTCGTGTACATTTCAAAGTATTACGACCAGCATTGCACATCGCTGAGAGTGTACATAGTATTCTTTATTATTCTTCATGAGAGACCAGAATATATAGCGATTCACCGTTGCTGCTTTAGAGGTAAGACAACTTTTTTATTTGTTATGTGCAGGGCCAAAGGATTCAGTACCCTTTTTTTTTTGTCATCAGTCTACTGACTGGTTTGATGCGGCCCGCCACGAATTCCTTTCCTGTGCTAACCTCTTCATCTCAGAGTAGCACTTGCAACCTACGTCCTCAATTATTTGCTTGACGTATTCCAATCTCTGTCTTCCTCTACAGCTTTTGCCCTCTACTGCTCCCTCTAGTACCTTGGAAGTCATTTCATCATGTTTTAACAGATGTCTTATCATCCCGTCCCTTCTCCTTATCAGCGTTTTCCACATATTCTTTTCCTCGCCAATTCTGCACAGAACCTCCTCTTTCCTTACCTTATCAGTCCACCTAATTTTCAACATTCAACCGTAGCACCAAATCTCAAATGCTTCGAGTCCCTTCTGTTCCGGTTTTCCCACAGTCCATGTTTCACTACCACACATTGCTGTACTCCAGACGTACATCCTCAGAAATTTCTTCCACAAATTAAGACCGATATTTCATATTAGTAGACTTATCTTGGCCAGAAATGCCCTTTTTGCCATAGCGAGTCTGCTTTTGATGTCCTCCTTGCTCCGTCCGTCATTGATTATTTTACTGCCTAGGTAGCAGAATTCCTTAACTTCATTGACTTCGTGACCATCAATCCTGATGTTAAGTTTCTCGCTGTTCTCATTTCTACTACTTCTCATTACCTTCGTCTTTCTCCGATTTACTCTCAAACCATACTGTGTACTCATTAGACTGTTCATTCCGTTCAGCAGATCATTTAATTCTTCTTCACTTTCACTCAGGATAGCAATGTCATCAGCGAATCGTATCATTGATATCCTTTCACCTTGTATTTTAATTCCACTCCTGAACCTTTATTTTATTTCCATCATTGCTTCCTCGATGTACAGATTGAAGAGTAGGGGCGAAAGGCTACAGCCTTGTCTTACACCCTTCTTAATACGAGCACTTCGTTCTTGATCGTCCACTCTTATTATTCCCTCTTGGTTGTTGTGCATATTGTATATGACCCGTCTCTCCCTATAGCTTACCCTTACTTTTTTCAGAATCTCGAACAGCTTGCACCATTTTCTATTGTCGAACGCTTTTTCCAGGTCGACAAATCCTATGAAAGTGTCTGGATTTTTCTTTAGCCTTGCTTCCATTATTAGCCGTAACGTCAGAATTGCCTCTCTTGTCCCTTTACTTTTCCTAAAGCCAAACTGATTGTCACCTAGCGCATTCTCAATTTTCTTTTCCATTCTTCTGTATATTATACTTGTAAGCAGCTTCGATTCATGAGCTGTTAAGCTGATTGTGCGATAATTCTCGCACTTGTCAGCTCTTGCTGTCTTCGGAATTGTGTGGATGATGCTTTTCCGAAAGTCAGATGGTATATCGCCAGACTCATATATTCTACACACCAACGTGAATAGTCGTTTTGTTGCCACTTCCCCCAATTATTTTAGAAATTCTGATGGAATGTTATCTATCCCTTCTGCCTTATTTGACCGTAAGTCCTCCAAAGCTCTTTTAAATTCCGATTCTAATACTGGATCCCCTATCTCTTCTAAATCGACTCCTGTTTCTTCTTCTATCACATCAGACAAATCTTCACCCTCATAGAGGCTTTCAATGTATTCTTTCCACCTATCTGCTCTCTCCTCTGCATTTAACAGTGGAATTCCCGTTGCACTCATAATGTTACCACCGTTGCTTTTAATGTCACCAAAGGTTGTTTTGACTTTCCTGTATGCTGAGTCTGTCCTTCCGACAATCATATCTTTTTCGATGTCTTCACATTTTTCCTGCAGCCATTTCGTCTTAGCTTCCCTGCACTTCCTATTTATTTCATTCCTCAGCGACTTGTATTTCTGTATTCCTGATTTTCCCGGAACATGTTTGTACTTCCTCCTTTCATCAATCAACTGAAGTATTTCTTCTGTTACCCATGGTTTCTTCGCAGCTACCTTCTTTGTACCTATGTTTTCCTTCTCAACTTTTGTGATGGCCCTTTTTAGAGATGTCCATTCCTTTTCAACTGTACTGCCTACTGCGCTATTCCTTATTGCTGTATCTATAGCGTTAGAGAACTTCAAACGTTTCTCGTCATTCCTTAGTACTTCCGTATCCCACTTCTTTGCGTATTGATTCTTCCTGACTAATGTCTTCAACTTCAGCCTACTCTTCATCACTACTATATTGTGATCTGAGTCTATATCTGCACCTGGGTACGCCTTACAATCCAGTATCTGATTTCGGAATCTCTGTCTGACCATGATGTAATCTAATTGAAATCTTCCCGTATCTCCAGGCCTTTTCCAAGTACACCTCCTCCTCTTGTGCTTCTTGAACAGGGTATTCGCTATTACTAGCTGAAACTTGTTACAGAACTCAATTAGTCTTTCTCCTCTTTCATTCCTTGTCCCAAGCCCATATTCTCCTGTAACCTTTTCGTCTACTCCTTCCCCTACAACTGCATTCTAGTCGCCCATGACTATTAGATTTTCGCTCCCCTTTACATACTGTATTACCCTTTCAGTATCCTCATACACTTTCTCTATCTGTTCATCTTCAGCTTGCGACGTCGGCATGTATACCTGAACTATCGTTGTCGGTTTTGGTCTGCTGTCGATTCTGATTAGAACAACCCGGTCACTGAACTGTTCACAGTAACACACCCTCTGCCCTACCTTCCTATTCATAACGAATCCTACACCTGTTATACCATTTTCTGCTGCTGTTGATATTACCCGATACTCATCTGACCAGAAATCCTTGTCTTCCTTCCACTTCACTGACCCCTACTATATCTAGATTGAGCCTTTGCATTTCCCTTTTCAGATTTTCTAGTTTCCCTACCACGTTCAAGCTTCTGACATTCCACGCCCCGACTCGTAGAACGTTATCCTTTCGTTGATTATTCAATCTTTTTCTCATGGTAGCCTCCCCCTTGGCAGTCCCCTCCCGGAGATCCGAATGGGGGACTATTCCGGAATCTTTTGCCAATGGAGAGATCATCATGACACTTCTTCAATTACAGGCCACATGTCCTGTGGATACACGTTACGTGTCTTTAATGCAGTGGTTTCCATTGCCTTCTGCATCCTCATGTCGTTGATCATTGCTGATTCTTCCGCCTTTAGGGGCAATTTCCCACCCCTGGGACAAGAGAGTGCCCTGAACCTCTATCCGCTCCTCCGCCCTCTTTGACAAGGCCGTTGGCAGAATGAGGCTGACTTCTTATGCCGGAAGTCTTCGGCCGCCAATGCTGATTATTTATCAAAATTTAGGCAGTGGCGGGGATCGAACCCGGGACCGAAGACGTTTTGATTATGAATCAAAGACGCTACTCTTAGACCATGGGTAGACCAGTACCTAATGGGCTGAATATATTTTGCAGTGACTGTATTTCTTTGTTGGTATTGGGAGTTGCATTGCCCAATCAATTCGTATAATGTTTTCGCTAACAATAACATAAAGTAACCACACCACTTGCAGTTACAAACGCTACACGGTAACTCCAGTTTTGTATGCATTCCCAGTTCAGGCATTCATTCAATGGATTCCAAACACGTTTTAAACAGAACGTTACAACATCGTTAAAAAAAAGGTAATCACTGAAGCTGGAAAGAAAGAATGGGTAACAGAAGAAATACTTCAATTGATAAAAGAAGGAAGTACAAAAATGTTCAGGGAAATTCAGGAATACGGATATACGAGTGCAAGTCACTTAGGAACTAAATAAATAGGGAGTGTAGGAAGATTAAGGCGAAACTGCTGTATAAAATCTGTGAAGAAATCGAAAAAGAAATTACTTTTGGGAAGACTGACTCAGCAAATAAAACAGAAAAGTAAGAATAACCTTTGATGACATTGAAAGCAAGGACGGTAACGTCAAGATTTCAACCGTTAAATGCAGAGGTGAAAGCGGGAACATGTAAATAAAACACTGGAGGCCTCTTTGAGGGAAGGACTTATCTCATGACGTGTAGAACAAGAAATAGGTGTCGACTGGGGAGAATCAGAATTTAGAAGTGCAATTGACGACTTAAGGTCAAATACGGCAGAAGGGGTAGATAACATCACATCGGAATTTGTAAAATGATTGGAGGAAGTTACAGCAAAACGACTATTCACGTTCGTGTGTAGAATGTATGAGTCTGGGGATATACCATCAAGATACGTTCATTTGTCGACCTGGAGAAAGCGTTTGACAATGTCAAATGGTGAAAGATGTTCGAAATTCTGAGATAAATGTGGATACGCTATAGGGAAAGACGAATAATATACAATATGTACAGGAACCAAGACCGAACACTAAGATAGACGACAGAGAACGAGCTGCTCGGATTAAAAGCGGGGTAAGACAAGGATACAGTCTTTCGCCCCTACGGTTCAATCTATACGTCGAAGAAACAATGACGCAAACAAAAGATAGGTTCAAGAACGGAATAAATTAAAGGTGAATGGATGTCAATGATAAGATTCACTGATGACATTGTTACCTTGAGTGAAAGTGAAGAAGAATTCCAGGATATGCAGAATGGAATGAACAGTCACTCTAACGAATATAAAATATGGATCAAGAGTAGATCGAAGAAAGACAAAAGCAATGAGAAGTGGCAGAAATGAGAACTTAACATCAGAATAGGAGATGACAAAGTAGACGAAGTTGACGAATTCTCCTACCGAGGCAGCAAATTAACCCTTGATGGACGGGGCAAGGAGGACGTAAAAAGAAAACTAGCGCTGACAAAAAGGGCATCTTCTGGTATCAAACAGGCCTTAATTTGAGGAAGTAATAGGGAAAATGTGCGTCTGAAGCAGAACATTTTATTGTTGTGAAACACGGTCTGTTAGTAAACCGGAACAGAACGGAATCGAAGTATCTGAGATGTGGTGTTATAGAAGAATGTTGAAAACTGGGTGGACTAACAAGATAAGGAGTGAGAAGGTTCTCCACAGAAATGGTGAGGAGGGGAATGAATGGAAAACTCTGAAAAGAAGAAAGGACAGGATGACAGGACAGCTGTTAAGACTTCCGGAAATAACTTCTATGGGACTAGAGGGAGCTGTAGGGGGTGAAAACTGTATTTTTTTGATCTAGCAACAATTTCGACTTAAAACCATCACGTAGTTTTCATGGAATTTCAGGGTAGCTGTAAAATGTAGGCTACACATTTTCTAGTTTCCTTTTGTCTCTCGCTTTTTATACAAAAAACGATATCATGATGACAAAGATATGGTAAACACCGACATTAAAATGTAAGTTGATAAATTGGTGACCACTGCCCTGACGAGAAAAGAAAAGGTAAATATTGAGATTACTCAAATAATGAATAAGCGGTAAACGTTGAGTATTTCGTGACAGGTATGAGAGTCTGGGCGTTTGCAGTGGAGGACTAGGGAGGCGGAGGGGGAAGGGAAGTGATTCAGTAATGACGAGAGAGGAGAGAGTGAGGGAGAGAAAAAGGGACAGACGTGGAGAGATGCGGAAGGGGAGGGGGGAAGCGTCGCCACTTTGCAGAAGCGGATGGTAACCGGAGATCCCCGAGAAACACAAACTGGTTAGTGTGAAGGACCGCCTGCCGCAAACACCGCCTAGCAGCTGACACGCCACTTGGGAAATTCGCTCCGACACCTCTCGTCGTAAATGCTTACACAAGGCGACACGACTTTCCTCTAATTCCTCCCCTCCCACCGCAGTAACTTTTTGTTGACTAAAAGAAACTACCCAAAGCGGTAAACGTGTTTGCTAACGCCGATGCTTCCAATAGAAAGTCGTTGCCACAGCACCAACTAAGCAGCACGCGGCTTCCGCCTTACGACGGATACTTAATTCAGTCGCGATTACTTCCCTCACCTGCAGCGAAAGTTCACTTCGAAACCACTCACGCAATCTGACGGGCTCTTCGCTAAGGACGTTTCCCGCATCCAGCAGTAAGTTAACTACATGTTCGGGAGATTAGGGAATATGGGTGAAGAGAATTCAGTGGACATCGCACTGCTCCTCATAAAGTGTAACACGACACGTTACTCTTAAGCAGAGAGAAATCTTCACCGTAAAAGTGACTTCGGACATAACCCAAGGAAGTGATATAGGTTTCTCACTTCTTGCATAGTACACTCCTGGAAATTGAAATAAGAACACCGTGAATTCATTGTCCCAGGAAGCGGAAACTTTATTGACACATTCCTGGGGTCAGATACATCACATGATCACACTGACAGAACCACAGGCACATAGACACAGGCAACAGAGCATGCACAATGTCGGCACTAGTACAGTGTATATCCACCTTTCGCAGCAATGCAGGCTGCTATTCTCCCATGGAGACGTAGAGATGATGGATGTAGTCCTGTGGAACGGCTTGCCATGCCATTTCCACCTGGCGCCTCAGTTGGACCAGCGTTCGTGCTGGACGTGCAGACCGCGTGAGACGACGCTTCATCCAGTCCCAAACATGCTCAATGGGGGACAGATCCGGAGATCTTGCTGGCCAGGGTAGTTGACTTACACCTTCTAGAGCACGTTGGGTGGCACGGGATACATGCGGACGTGCATTGTCCTGTTGGAACAGCAAGTTCCCTTGCCGGTCTAGGAATGGTAGAACGATGGGTTCGATGACGGTTTGGATGTACCGTGCACTATTCAGTGTCCCCTCGACGATCACCAGTGGTGTACGGCCAGTGTAGGAGATCGCTCCCCACACCATGATGCCGGGTGTTGGCCCTGTGTGCCTCGGTCGTATGCAGTCCTGATTGTGGCGCTCACCTGCACGGCGCCAAACACGCATACGACCATCATTGGCACCAAGGCAGAAGCGACTCTCATCGCTGAAGACGACACGTCTCCATTCGTCCCTCCATTCACGCCTGTCGCGACACCACTGGAGGCGGGCTGCACGATGTTGGGGCGTGAGCGGAAGACGGCCTAACGGTGTGCGGGACCGTAGCCCAGCTTCATGGAGACGGTTGCGAATGGTCCCCGCCGATACCCCAGGAGCAACAGTGTCCCTAATTTGCTGGGAAGTGGCGGTGCGGTCCCCTACGGCACTGCGTAGGATCCTACGGTCTTGGCGTGCATCCGTGCGTCGCTGCGGTCCGGTCCCAGGTCGACGGGCACGTGCACCTTCCGCCGACCACTGGCGACAACATCGATGTACTGTGGAGACCTCACGCCCCACGTGTTGAGCAATTCGGCGGTTCGTCCACCCGGCCTCCCGCATGCCCACTATACGCCCTCGCTCAAAGTCCGTCAACTGCACATACGGTTCACGTCCACGCTGTCGCGGCATGCTACCAGTGTTAAAGACTGCGATGGAGCTCCGTATGCCACGGCAAACTGGCTGACACTGACGGCGGCGGTGCACAAATGCTGCGCAGCTAGCGCCATTCGACGGCCAACACCGCGGTTCCTGGTGTGTCCGCTGTGCCGTGCGTGTGATCATTGCTTGTACAGCCCTCTCGCAGTGTCCGGAGCAAGTATGGTGGGTCTGACACACCGATGTCAATGTGTTCTTTTTTCCGTTTCCAGGAGTGTATATCAATGACCTAGTGAATGAAGTTGGAAGTACAATGAGGATTTTAGCGAATGATGCTGTTTTACACAGTAAAGTTATAACGCAAGAAAATTGTAGGGAGATGTAGGAAGTAAAAATTTTTTGTTTATTTATAGACACAATCACATGTTTATGACACAGTCATAACCGGTTTTAGCCATACAATGACCATCTTCAGATGCTAAAGACGGCACCACTGTTTAGTGTATGCCGCCTTTAGCATCTGAATATGGTCATTGTATGGCCAAAACCGGTTATGACTGTGTCATAAAGATGTGATTGTGTTTATAAACAAACAAACAAAATTTTTACAAAAGAATCAATCACGCACTCCATAGACAAAATTTCGTTTTTTCCAAAATGTAGGAAGACCTGCAGATGATTCACGCTAGATGTAGGAATTGCTAGCTGACACTTAACACGAACAAATGCATCGTTTTGAGCATAAATAGGCCGAAAGGCCACTTCTATACTTAGACAACTCAAAAACAATCACTGGAAGCAGTCACACCAATATAGAGGGTGCTTGCTTTAGCTTCAGACAGCTAAATACAGTATCTCGAAAATGACGCATGGTACGAAAATTATGATCTGGATGAAACGTTAATATCCGAAAAGGGGACAGCTGTCTGTGCTATAAATGGCCACCTCCTAACCACGTCCCCTGCTGGGGAGGGACTAATTTTGCATTTTCAAGTGAAAATGTCTCGTTTTTATTGCTCATTCGGATTATACTCTAAAAAATACATACGATTTAGTCAAACCATTCTTTCCCGTTCACGGTACATGGCGCTGCAATCGACAAATATCAAATACGCCTGTTTTTGCAACTAAGAACTATTCATTTGATTCCACATTTCATTTACGATTTAATTGTAGACCTTTGTGTTCTAACGGTTACATTTATGTTCGAAATTTTTCCTAATGCTGCAGATTTGACTGTACAGTACTATAGTCATCAGAAGCCATGTTAAGCATGATCCAGAAACAATAACGTGGATGTGGTGGTGCTAAGTTCCTATGGAACCAAACTGCTGAGGTCATTAGTCCCTAAGCTTATGCACTGCTTAATCTAACTTAAACTAACTTACGCTAAGCACAACACTCACAGCCATGCCCGAGGGAGGACTCGAACTTCCGACGGAGTGAGCCGCGAGAGCCTCAGACCGCGAGGCTAACCCGCGCGGCCAACGTGGATGTAATAGCTTTTTGCTCCCACCGGGATGCTTGATATCGGTGAGTCCCGTTGCCTCTTACCATTGAGATGCTTGATTTCAGTGAGTGTGTGAGTGCTTACAATATACAGGGCTATTACAAATGATTGAAGCGATTTCATAAATTCACTGTAGCTCCATTCATTGACATATGGTCACGACACACTACAGATACGTAGAAAAACTCATAAAGTTTTGTTCGGCTGAAGCCGCACTTCAGGTTTCTGCCGCCAGAGCGCTCGAGAGCGCAGTGAGACACAAAATGGCGACAGGAGCCAAGAAAGCGTATGTCGTGCTTGAAATGCACTCACATCAGTCAGTCATAACAGTGCAACGACACTTCAGGACGAAGTTCAACAAAGATCCACCAACTGCTAACTCCATCCGGCGATGGTATGCGCAGTTTAAAGCTTCTGGATGGCTCTGTAAGGGGAAATCAACGGGTCGGCCTAAAGTGAGCGAAGAAACGGTTGAACGCGTGCGGGCAAGTTTCACGCGTAGCCCGCGGAAGTCGACGAATAAAGCAAGCAGGGAGCTAAACGTACCACAGCCGACGGTTTGGAAAATCTTACGGAAAAGGCTAAAGCAGAAGCCTTACCGTTTACAATTGCTAGAAGCCCTGACACCCGATGACAAAGTCAAACGCTTTGAATTTTCGGCGCGGTTGCAACAGCTCATGGAAGAGGATGCGTTCAGTGCGAAACTTGTTTTCAGTGATGAAGCAACATTTTTTCTTAATGGTGAAGTGAACAGACACAATGTGCGAATCTGGGCGGTAGAGAATCCTCACGCATTCGTGCAGCAAATTCGCAATTCACCAAAAGTTAACGTGTTTTGTGCAATCTCACGGTTTAAAGTTTACGGCCCCTTTTTCTTCTGCGAAAAAAACGTTACAGGACACGTGTATCTGGACATGCCGGAAAATTGGCTCATGCCACAACTGGAGACCGACAGCGCCGACTTCATCTTTCAACAGGATGGTGCTCCACCGCACTTCCATCATGATGTCCGGCATTTCTTAAACAGGAGATTGGAAAACCGATGGATCGGTCGTGGTGGAGATCATGATCAGCAATTCATGTCATGGCCTCCACGCTCTCCCGACTTAACCCCATGCGATTTCTTTCTGTGGGGTTATGTGAAAGATTCAGTGTTTAAACCGCCTCTACCAAGAAACGTGCCAGAACTGCGAGCTCGCATCAACGATGCTTTCGAACTCATTGATGGGGACATGCTGCGCCGAGTGTGGGAGGAACTTGATTATCGGCTTGATGTCTGCCGAATCACTAAAGGGGCACATAACGAACATTTGTGAATGCCTAAAAAAACTTTTTGAGTTTTTGTATGTGTGTGCAAAAGCATTGTGAAAATATCTCAAATAATAAAGTTATTGTGGAGCTGTGAAATCGCTTCAATCATTTGTAATAACCCTGTATATGTGTGTCCATGGTAGCTGCGCCAGTCTCTTTCACTTCGTGGACATTTTACGAATACAGTGGTTGAGGTTAGCACTCCGCCGGCAGCCGCGTAGTGGCCAGCCTGGTAGTTCAGGCAGTTCAATGGAAACACACAGTGAAATCAGTCACCCTGACGGTGGACTTCGAGGGCTGGACTCACCACAGTCAACCCCGTAGGGAACATAAAACTACGTTACCATACTAGTAGCTTATTTCATAATCCAACCATGTTATTTGTAATGTACAACCACAGTAGCGACACTCAAGGAACGTTTGAAAATCAGTGTCAACCATTAGAACTCTAAGTCTTACATTTACGTCGTAAATGAAATGTAGAATCAAATGCGAAGGTCCTTAATTTCTAAAAACAGGCACACTTGACATTTTTCGATAACAGTACCATCTATCACGAATGGGAAACAATAGTTTGACTAAACCGCGCGTATTTTTTTGCAGTAGAATACGAATATGCAATAAAGATTCGAGGGTCCCATTTGAAAATATAAAAGCTGACCCCGCCCACGCAGAAGGCGTGGTTAGGAGGCGGCCATCTGTAACGCAGACAGATGTCTCCTTTACTAATATTAACATTTGTCCTAGAACGACATTTCACCTAGAACAATTTTTTCGTACGATGCGTCGTTACTAATATTAACATTTCACCTACAACGGTTTTTTCGTACGATGCCTCGTTACTAAATTAACATTTCACCTACAACAATGTTTTCGTACGATGCGTCGTTTTTGTCATATTTAGTTCGCTCATGTTAAAACAAGCACCCTGTATAGGAGTATACGTACAGAGCGATTTAAACTGAAACGGGCACATAAAACATAAATCAGAAGACGAAATGGTAGAGAGTATGTAAGAGGTTATTTTATGGGTAATTCAATATAGTGGACCGGTAATTCATTGCCCAAAGAGAGACGAAAAACATAATCAAGAGGAATTAAATGTGTAGGGGAAGGAAGAGAAGAATTAGGAAGAATATGGCTTTGGTAGTTGAAATGAGAGGGGAGAGAGCGTAACTGAGTTCTGAGATAAATTTCAGCTAGTAATAGCGAATAAACTGTTGAAGAATCACAAAAAGAGGATGTATACTTGGAAAAGGGCCAGAGACACGGGAAGATTCCAGAAGGATTACATCATAATAAGACGGAGATTGGGTTATCAGATACTGAATCGTAAGGCGCACTCAGAAACAGGTACAGACTCAGAAACAATTTAGTAACAATGGGATAGAGGTTAAAGTTTAAGATAATCATCCGGAAGAATTGCGTGTGGAAAGAAGAATGCAGGTACGGCTATAACGGATACCATATTATTAGCATTTCATTCGAAGATGAGTGAACATCACTAAAAATGGTAATCACAGAAGTTGAATAGGCACATGAATGCAGCTATATATCTCACTTAGGAATGAAATAATTGGGAACTGCAGGAAAGCCAAAGTGAAATGGCTGCAAGAAGAATGTGAAGAACTCGAAAACGAAATGGTCGTCGAATGGACTAGTCCAGCGTAAGGAGAGGTCGAAACACCATTGGTGAAATTAAAATCAATGCCGGCAACGTTAAGTGTGCAACAGCAACACCACTGTTCAGCGCAGATGAGAGATCAGGTAAGTGAAAGAGTGCGTTGAACGCCCCTACAAAAGGGAAAGTTTTCTGATGACGTTATAGAGGAAGAAATTGGCCTCGATGACATGGGACATCCTGTAATGCAGCTAGACGTGCGATAATGTGATGCGCAAGGCGTAAATAACATTCCTTCAGGATTTCTAAAATCATTGGGGGAACTGTCAATCAAACGGCTATTCACGTTGGTGTGTAGAATTTATTAGAATGGAGATCATTATACCACCGGAAAAATATCATCCACACAATTCCGAAGACAGCAAGAGCAGATATATGCGAGAACTGTCGCTCGTCAGCATGACACCGCATGCATCCAAGCTTCTCTCAAGACTACTATACAGAAGAATGGAAAAGAAATCTGTGGGCCCGTCACATGACGACGAGTTAGACTTTAGAACAGGTAAATGCTCCAATAGGCAGCCCTAATGTTGCGCTTGAGAACGAAAGCAAAACTGAAGGAAAATCAAGACACGTATATAAGACATGTTGACCCAGAAAAAGTGAAAAAGTTCGATATTCTGAGAAAATATTAGTAATCTATATGCAGAGACGGGTAATATACAATGTGTCCATGTAAAAAGAAGGAACAATTAGACTGAAAGACCAAGAAAGGAGTGCTCGTATTAAAAAAGGTATAAGACGTGGATGTAATCTTTCCTCTGTCCCATTCAATCCATACATTGAAAAAGCAATGACGGAAATAAATAAAAGATTCAAGAGCGAGATTAAAATTCAGCGTGAATCGATAGCAATGATAACATTCACTAACGACATTGCTATCCTTCGTGAAGGTGGTTTTCATCTTTGGGATCAGTGTTTTGTATCAGGAAATGGGCTTATAACCCAGTAGAACAGTAATTATAAAGTTTGTGAAACAAGGCGAAAAAATAATTAACACAGTACACAATGTTTCACCAAGAAAGCATAATTGAATCAACTTAACTTTGTAACTGAATCCCAGGGGCCACCCATATTTCCATAGTTAATTTTATCGTCTCCATAATAAGAGACGAAACAGTTTACGTCGAGTTTTACATTTTAGTTTGTACAGTGGTGAGTTTTTTTACCTCGCCAGGCTACGACAGCTCGTACGCACACTAAAACAGATTCTAAAGGGCAATAAATTTCAGAACAATTTAAAGGGACAGCTTTTGTTCATTCGTAGATGCAAATAGAGTGTAGACAGACCTCGACTGCAATGATCCTGTAAATGCAGAGAAAACCACGTTACGTAAACAAACGTCAGTGGGCTCTGAGAGTTTTTTATTTACACTGAAAGTGTCCTGTACGTTTTAACGATGTGGTGTGTCCTTCGCTCTGTCTGATAGGTTTCTTGATTGACAGTCGGGTGACGTTAATATCACGATTTCGAAAGCAAAAGAGGGTGGAGAGTTTTGTATCTGAGCCGCACACGTTTTCCAGACTCCATTTTCAAAATACAGACATTTGCCCTCTGCACGGGTGTCAGCACCCCGACGCAACGAACTCGGAACACGATCGTGCAAACGGCATAATGTACTCTGTCTTCTACATTGGCACAACTCTATCAGTGACAGGTGCTGATCAGGTTACATCATAAAACAAAATCTGCCGTAACAAAAAATTATATCTTTCATGTATGTGTAAACATGAGCTTAAAATATGACGAGACATACCTGTTTTATAAATGTGCTTACTGGATCACCGTTTTAATCGGCGACCACGTCACAGCTTGTGGAATATGTATTAAGCTGAGCTCAGGCACACACGCTGGGTTGTGCAAAAAGGCGGACGGGCATGAGACAATAAATTTTACTGGGATATACCGGTAGGTATTAATCACACCGACACATGTTATGGCAGCGCCTCTGAAAGAGTTAATGAGTGAGTGAACCGCCAGTGCCCGATGAAACACTGCAACAGCTCCTGCAAACCACACCCATTGTGAATGTGTGTGTTGTCAAGTAGTAAATAAATCCTAATTGAAAGTATGCCTCACCACAGGTTTGCACATCCCGACAATTCATCACGGAAAGATTCGACATTAATATATATCGTTTCACCACGTGCACGACATGAAACAAGAACAGAATTTTGTGGACTAATCTAAGACAGTTATGGAAACTTGGCTAATTCATAAAACACCTGGAATTTAGAGGAATACACACACGGAGGGGGGGTCCCCTAAATTCCAGGTGTTTTATGAATTAGCAAGGTTTCCATAAGGGTCGCAGGTTAGTCCACAAAATTTTATCCTTGTTTCACTTCGTGCACGGCGAAGGCATTGTGAGTAGGTTAGTGCCTTCCAGTGTTCACAAAATCTGGTTTTAGATTTTTTGCTTGCTGCACCAGTAGAGGGATAACCTTCGCATCACGACACGCTGTGTTGTTGCCAAATTTATCAAGCTGGCAGTGATGACGTCATCCAGAAGGCAGCATGTAGACTTGGCAACAGTGCATGATGTCATCCAAGATGGTGGATTTTGGCGGGAAAATAGGCCAATTGTGCTATGTCTACTAACATAACCCTCCAGAAAAATGGTGGGAAGTTCGAATTTTGGCGGGAAAATACGCCAATTGTGCTAAATGCACTAACCTAACCGCAGGAAAAAACGGCAGGAAGTTTGAAATTTGGCGGGAAAACAGACCAATTGTGCTATGTCCACTAACTTAAGCCTACAGAAGAAAAAATGGCGGGAAGTTTGAATTCCAACAGGATAATGCATGCAAAACCATACTTGTTTTTATTATTATTGATTATCATTTATTAACATTCACTATCATTTATTGTTATTTAAATAGACCAATTGGGCTACGTCCACTAACCTAACCCTCCAGGAAAAATAGGCCCCGAATTCAAATTCCAACAGGATAGTGCATGCAAAACCGTACTTTATTATTATTTCTCATTTATTATTATTTATTATCATTTATTATTATTTATTATTATTGACCTGCCGACACTAGAAAATTCCATCCAAATTCAAATTCCAACACGATAATAGCTGCAAAACCTTACTTTTGTTTATTATTCACTATCATTTATTAACATTCATTATCATTCATTGTCATTTATTATTATTGTTTATCATTCATTATCATGTATTATTATTATTTATTATTATAGGCCGATCTCCACTAGAATATTGCGCCAAATTCCAACACGATAATGTCTCGGAAGCTGTACTTCTATTTAAAAATATCATTTATTATTTATTCAAGATGTCCGATTTTCTCAGCGAGAAAGCCATTTCCCTTACATCCATAACAAAAATCTATGACAAGTTCAAATCCCAACAACATAATCAATCACATGTACGAACTTTCTCCATCACTTATCTTTTTTTTCTGGTAGCCTATCAGAATCGCATCAAATAATAAACTGCACTTATAGTAACGTAAGTCACGTGCTTTGATTTTGCAGGGGGGAAGGTACTGAAGACTTTATTTCAAGCACTACGGTCATCTCTTGTTCTCCAACACAGTCATCACTCACATCTTTGATACCGCAGTGCAGTCGCCACGACGTCCGCGCTCCAACTGAATTAGTTCAAATCCTCGCCACTCCCTGGCCAGCGTGCGGAGACACTGCCGACGCCTGTCACGTGAGGCGGCGGTACGCTGGGGGCGAGCCCAGCGATCGCACCCACGTCGTAAACATGTTTTCGCTGGACACGCTGGAACTTGCCGAGTTTGATGTCACAGCGGTCTCTTGTCCGCTCACCACGTTTATTCGTTGCCTCCGTACGTTTCCCGCTAAAATTGTTTGCCTCGGAGCTGAATCACACAACGGTTGGCCGTTCCCTGCCACACTTTTGGCGCTAAAGTAGTTTTCCTGGGCACGTTCAAACCTGTCGATGCCGACCGCTCACCATCCACCACGTGTCCTTGTGCGAGCGAGAACGCAGCGCTACACTTTTGGCGGCAAAGTTTGCTTGACAGTGGAATCCGCCACGACTGTATAACAGCACGTTTGGTCGGCACTACAACACTCACTAATTGACACTCTCTCTCGCACGCATTATAACTGTACAATCGATGCACCACCGCCCCGCTTATGTCACACATCCCCATACACACAACGGACATAGTCTTCTGTAAATACCTAAGTACTTTATTCCATTTCGGTTTTAATCATCGCTTCCCGAGCACGGGGTCCCGGGTTCGATTCCCGGCGGTGTCAGGGATTTTCACCTGCCTCGAGATGACTGGGTGTTTGTGTTGTCCTCATCATTTCATCATCATCCAGGAAAGTGGCGAAATTGGACTGAGCAAAGGTTGGGAAATTGTACGGGCGCTGATAACCACGCAGTTGAGCGCCCCACAAACCAAACATCATCATCATCATCATCATCATCGGTTTTAATCATATTAAATAATTCAATTTACAATTTCATATATGTAGCAAAGGTGTTCAACTACCTAATTTCAACTACTTTTCGAGGACCAGACAGCCACCACCTCCTAGGAACCAATGCCGTTTGAATTCTGGCAGTAAAGAAAGGTCACTTCCGCTTTCTCTACCAACCTAACAAAATTGTTGGAAAGAAAGGGCACTTGTACTAAACTCAGCCACCCGACCGCCACTTCTTCCTAGGAACCAGCGCCAAGTTAGAAATCTGCCAGTAAACAAAGCTCTCTTGCGCTCCTGCCACCAACCTAAGAAAATTTGCCATCACCAGTAAACTAAGCCACCAGCACTCAACCTCTTCCTAGATGTTTTGGGTAAAAGGACTCACCCTGCACTAGGCCCATGGATGGAGGAACCAATTTACTTTATTTAGGAATGGAGTATATGTATCACACCGACATGTTCCACACCATACAGACCTGCAAAACACTCCTACACAACTCATCTATAATGCTCTAGACGCACGCTTGCTAATTGTAAACAGTTAAAAATAACTCATAGCACAGCCTACAGACATGAAATAATGCAAAACATTTACGTCCAAATAGCCAAACAACTCCTAATTTTCGGAAATAATTTTAGTCCATAGGCTGATGGAAGGTGGAAAGAGTGTACTTTATTTATTTGGGACATATCTTTTTGAAACTTTTGCATCTCATAGGTTTCGATATGTAAGGCTGACATAAGGCTGGTTCTGAACTCCAGTAGTGCACTACACGTGGCAACACAACCACACCCACCAAGATATTCATTCCAATCCAGACCTGTAACTTCTCTGCAGATAAATTTGTCCAGTTGTTTGTTGACTCACTCAGAGTCTGACCAGATTGCAGTGGTTTAAAGCACTGTCTACTTGCGATCGTTAACAGTGAACCCGTTGGTCATCAGAGGGCTTCCATCTCATGTGTGATGAAAGTTGAGGTGTCAGACTTGGTGAGCTTTTAGAAATTCTTGGATGGTCACACTCTGAGTTATTTGGGGAGAGTATTCTGAATTCCGTTTGTCCGCGCTGGTGATGGATCGCATTGGTACCGTCGTGACTTTTTCACTGTTTGAAGGTAAAGAGGATAGGGTGTTGAGGATCTGTTGTACTTGTACCTAGTTTGAGGCGTACAACATTGCGCGCATTTACGGCGAATGGTCGAAACAAGGTCCTGTTGTAGTAACTGAGATCGTTCTGTTTATAGAGAGGTTGCAGAAGGTAATAGCATTATAAATGAGTTGTGTAGGAGTGTTTTGCAGTTCTGTATGGTGTGGAACATGTCTGTGTGATACATATACTCCATTCCTAAATAAAGTAAATTGGTTCCTCCATCCATGGGCCTAGTGCAGGGTGAGCCCTTTTACCCAAAACATCTAGGAAGAGGTTGAGTGCTGGTGGCTTAGTTTACTGGTGATGGCAAATTTTCTTAGGTTGGTGGAAGGAGCGCAAGTGAGCTTTGTTTACTGGCAGATTTCTAACTTGGCGCTGGTTCCTAGGAAGAAGTGGCGGTCGGGTGGCTGAGGTTAGTACAAGTGCCCTTTCTTTCCAACAATTTTGTTAGGTTGGTAGAGAAAGCGGAAGTGATCTTTCTTTACTGCCAGAATTCAAACGGCATTGGTTCCTAGGAGGAGGTGGCTGTCTGGTCCTCGAAAAGTAGTTGAAATTAGGTAGTTGAACACCTTTGCTACATATATGAAATTGTAAATTGAATTATTTAATATGATTAAAACCGAAATGGAATAAAGTACTTAGGTATTTGTCCGTCGTGTGTATGGGGGTGTGTGACGTAAGCGGGGCGGTGGTGCATCGATTGTACAGTTATAATGCGTGCGCGAGAGAGAGTCAATTAGTGAGCGTTCTAGTGCTGACCAAACGTGCTGTTATACAGTCGTGGCGGATTCCACTGTCAAGCAAACTTTGCCGCCAAAAGTGTAGCACTGCGTTCTCGCTCGCACAAGGACACGTGGTGGATGGTGAGCGGTCGGCATCGACAGGTTTGAACGTGCCCAGGAAAATTACTTTGGCGCCAAAAGTGTGGCAGGGAACGGCCGACCGTTGTGTGATTCAGCTCCGAGGCAAACAGTTTTGGCGGGAAACGTACGGAGGCAACGAATACACGTGGTGAGCAGAAAAGAGACCGCTGTGACATCAAACTCGGCAAGTTCCAGCCTGTCCAGCGAAAACATGTTTACGACGTGGGAGCGATCGCTGGGCTCGCCCCCAGCGTACCGGCAGTCCAGCGCGAGTGGCCGGCCACCTCACGTGACAGGCGTCGGCAGTGTCTCCGCACGCTGGCCAGGGGGTGGCGAGGATTTGAACTAATTCAGTCAGAGCATGGACGTCGTGGCGACTGCACTGCGATATCAAAGATGTGAGTGATGACTGTGTTGGAGAACATGAGATGACCGTACTGCTTGAAATAAAGTCTTCAGTACCTTCCCCCCTGCAAAATCAAAGCACGTGACTTACGTTACTATAAGTGCAGTTTATTATTTGACGCGATTATGATAGGCTACCAGTGAAAAAAGATAAGTGATGGAGAAAGTTCGTACGTGTGATCGATTATGGTGTTGGGATTTGAATTTGTGATAGATTTTTGTTATGGATGTAAGGGAAATGGCTTTCTCACTGAGAAAATCGGACATCTTGAATAAATAAGAAATGATAATAATAAACAGAAATACAGTTTTGGAGATATTATCGTGTTGGAATTTGGTCCAATTTTCTAGTGGAGGTAGGCCTATAATAAATAATAATAATAATAATAATAATAATAGATGATAATTAATGATAATCAATGATAATAAATTACAATGAATGATAATGAATGTTAATAAATGATAATGAATAATAAACAAAAGTAAGGTTTTGCAGCCATTATCGTGTTGGAATTTGAATTTGGAGGGAATTTTCTAGTGTCGGCAAGTCAATAATAATAAATAATAATAAATAATAATAAATGAGAAATAATAATAATAAAGTACGGCTTTGCATGCATTATCCTGTTGGAATTTGAATTTGAGTCCTATTTTTCCTGGAGGGTTAGGTTAGTGGATGTAGCCCAATTGTTCTATTTAAATAATAATAAATGATAGTGAATTTTAATAAATGATAATCAATAATAATAAAGACAAGTATGGTTTTGCATGCATTATCCTGTTGGAATTCAAACTTCCCGCCATTTTTTCTTCTGGAGGCTTAGGTTAGTGGACATAGCACAATTGGCCTATTTTCCCGCCAACATTCGAACTTCCCGCCATTTTTCTGGAGGGTTAGGTTACTGGACATACACATTTGGCCTATTTTGCCGCCAAAATGCACCATCTTGGATGACATCATGCGCTGTTGCCAAGTCTACATGCCTCCACCTTGGATGACGGCAGCTCCGCCATCTTGAGTAAATTTGGCAACAATGCAGCGTGTCGTGACGCGAAAGTTGTCCCTCTACTTGCACCGTCCCAAAATAATGTGTAGCTGAGTACCAGGGCCAAATTTAAAAGCCAATGGTATGCAACAGACAGCAATATCTATTCATCATTCAATTTTGGTACTTTTAACAGACGACAACAGTGTTATAATAAATCCCACTAGAGAGAAAATAACGGAATTGTTAATGATATCTTTCAAAGAATTATTAAGTGGCTCTCTGGAAATGGACTCTCATTCTAAAAATGTTTGTGGCCTATCTATTTGAAGGCTGTTTCTTAGAACCTTTGAAGAGACTGTTATGTAACTTCAATCAGTGGAATATTATCGTGCATCTCTTATTGAAATTTGCTGTGAATATCTCAACAATCGTAACCATTGGCACGCAAAATTTGTATATTTTTTAAAAGAGAATAACATTTGTTGTGAATTTAAATGTTCATACTTCTTGTTCCCATGCATGACTTTTGGAGAGTTGAGAGAAAGTATTTTAATTAACACTATAATCTTTTGTTATTTGATCTCACTGAAGTACTTTATAACATTGTTGATCGATTATCGGTAACTGTTTTTAAATAACTGTATGTAATTGAACGGTTTCGCCTTAATATGTGAAGGTCCTGCTGGTCTAATTGGCAAAGTTATCCTGACTGAGAAGTATAAATAAAAATCTTGATACGAATGATGTTCGACCCTTATTTGGCCCCGTCCTTCCACTACCAGGAAACCTCACGCCAGTATCGCGTACCACCATGTAGGCCCGTACTTATCCATTAAGAGGCGACGGAGAGCTGTTTTGAGTTAGAACGAGTTTCCTACACAGCATTACGCATGGCAGTGTGTTGTGTTTTTCGTCTTTCCATATATATATATATATATATATATATATATATATATATATATATATATATATTCGCTACTTAAATTCATCATAAATAATACCTTTGGGAAGAATAATCCATTTTAGAAGAATATGTAAAAGAGTAGAAGAAAAAAAATTACCTTTATTTCTCGTTATTAAAGCTGTCATTCAGTCGATGAGGAATGAGTTCAATATGAGACATCGAAAGGTTTTGATCACATTCCGAATAATATAAAAAGTCTTCATAGGTAGTGAAGCGTATTTTTAATCCAACCCAAAATCATCAAAGATTCCATATATTCCGAGGGTGAATTTTTATTTAAAATCAAAAAGTTTTGAGTGTAGCTGCATGAATATGAGCGAACAACAGTATTTTCATTAATGTTGCATTTTTGACGTGTTCTGTAAAGACATGTCTCCCCTCTTCTTTGACAGTATCTGCAACACTGCTTGCCTACTTAATGGAGACGTTTGCATTGTATAGCGTGGCGAGTTGCGTCAAGCATCAAACCACTCTTCAGACAGTCGATATGAGGAGAGGGGAGGGGGGAAGTGATAAAGTGATGGGGATAATTTTAACCAGGACATTAGCACAAAGTTGTCATAAATTTATGCTTCTACGAAATAACAAATATAAAACTTTTGCAAACGTGTTTTCACGTTTCATGATAACAGAGCATTTAGTCTATTGAGTAGCAAAAAAAGAAATATCCATGAACTTAATAATAAGTACACCCTTCAGCTAACTGAACTGATTAACAACCTTTGCCTCAAAACATCAGTGAGATTATTAAATATTAAATAACTTTTAGCTGTACTAATTAATCACCATTGTTCTGATTGCACATGAAGTATACTTCTGTGTTGAATAACCTGGCGTCTGGCGCCTTGGAATGGTAATAACAAACGGACGAGATAACAAGTAACGGACTACTATAGCAGACAGAAAGCAACAGAATATAAAACTGCATTTAGACATTTAAAACACCAGTTTAAACACAAAACAGATGTAGCCTCCAAAACCACGGGAGCTGCACTAGCATACTTGACTTGACTTGACAATAAACAAAGGTAGTTATGCTTAAGTACTGTAAACTATATTCTGTTTCGGCACTCACGTAATTAACATGGTTCAAAAACAACAAACAATAATTGTGTCAAAATAGGACTCCACAGCTGAGATAATAATACATAATATTCATCCGTTGTCACACCACTCGGAGAAATCTCAGAATAAATAAACTGGCGAATACAAAAACGTAATATCCACCGTAGCTAACAGCAATGCTAAATCCGGTGAGACCCGAAAGGACAATTTTTAACATAAAGTTCTTACCAAAACAACTTTAGTCAGTGACCATCATGAAATACTTATGTCACGGACGCCGGTGTCGTGTGCCAATGTTAACGCTGTCGGGCTCACTTCCTTCTCAAAGCAGTTCACGTAGTTAACTGGACTACAGGAAAGGGAGCAGAAACAAGGCCGAAAGTAGAAGCTGCCCGATCGGCCACACCCGACTGTTCTGGAGAGCACGATCGCTCACATATGCAGTGACACACACACACACACACACACACACACACACACACAAACACACACACACACTGACTCTCACACACTTCTCGATCCACAGCACTCGCACGAGTCACCAACATCAGTGGCTTGCGCCTTTATTCTCAATCTCTTCCTTTTTACTAATATCACGCGAGATGCCCCTGTAGCGTTCATAGGTGCTGAGGGAGGTTCCTCGGGAAAAACTGCTCCAACCATACCTCTTCCATTCGTTTCTCACCTGTTCGGCGCGTCAATAATCTTTCGTAAGTTTCTAGGAGATTTTCTCATTCTGTTATTGAATATCCGTGGTGTAACTCAATTCCCTTTACAGGCTTAGAGGACTTGTTTTGGGACCAAGACGGTTAAGTTGAGCATAGGAATTCAAGTCTTGGAATGTGTCGTGTTCCCACTACGCGCAAGATAACACAATACATGGTTTCGCCCTGACTCGTGCCGCTTGTCGTCTGGGCCCACTTAACAGTAGGACTGGACGTGATGACTATCCACAACAACGATGATACGGTACCTCTGTAGCATGTTCCGGTACACACAATCATCAATCCCTGGTCTTCCAGCACATATCACAGCCATAAACCACGTCAGTAAGTCTTTCTCGGATGCCAAAGCGGTCTCATAAATCATGGATTCCAAGGTAATAGTCCGCAGCTCGTGGTCGTGCGGTAGCGTCCTCGCTTCCCACGCCCGGGTTCCAGGGTTCGATTCCCGGCGGGGTCAGGGATTTTCTCTGCCTCGTGATGACTGGGTGTTGTGTGATGTCCTTAGGTTAGTTAGGTTTAAGTAGTTCTAAGTTCTAGGGGACTGATGACCATAGATGTTAAGTCCCATAGTGCTCAGAGCCATTTGAACCATTTGAACGAATGTAATAGTCTACCATTATCAAGTCAGCAGAACAGGCCGAGGAATCGAGCCACCACGAACTATCCGCTCTCGGCCAAATCCTTTATCCATATGATCTCAGATCACACGTGAAAACTAAAGTGGTCCAGTGTAGTACTGGAACCACTTGTTTTAACGTGCATGCAATACCACATCTTCCAGGAACCCACGTAGTACACCATCAAGAAATCGCAAGCATGTGGCACCTGAGATGTGGTGGAAGAAGGCCCAGTCACACGTCCATACCAAATGCTCAGACCGTATCGTTCTTGAAACCAATTGGGGCGTGCAGCATGCGGTTTTTAATCAGCCCACGTATGACTGCTGTAGGAACTGAGAAGAGTTTCCCTGGTGAACTTGGCTTCATCAGTGAAAAGTCTCCGCCGTGGGAAACTCAGTTCGTCCACACAACGGTGCAAAAGCCATCTGCAAAAGTGGGTCCATGACGCAAAATCTTATGTCTGTATTGCCTGCACCTTGTGTGGGTGGTAAGGGCATAATTGCTGCTCATGCAGAATATGTCTCACAGTTTGATGAGCCGCATTCAGTCTAGCTGCTATGTTTCTGGTACTCGTCGTCGCGTCTGCTTCCACTGAATGGAGTAGAGCCTCTTCAAACTTGGGTGTGGAGCCCCACAGTCGGGTCTGCTGGTGGTGACTGGACCCGTCTCAGGGGACCACTGGTATATCTTAGCAAAGAGGGAGTACGAAAGTGTCTGCTGGCGTTTAAAACGCTCTGCGTACATCTGTCGAGCACCCGTCCCATTGCTCCGAGCACACTAACATTATACCGGCGTATTCCGCGAACGTATACTTCACCATGGTCAAAAGAAGCCACCAGCTGATAAACCAATGACTTTATCTGACGCGTTTGCGGTAGAGCCCGTCATCAGATTGTCTGCAAACCAGCAATGAATAGCAAATAGTAGAAAATTTAACTATACAAAGAATATACAAGAGTATGAAACTACTTGTACTGTCAAAATTAAACGGCTAAAGTACTCACTGTGAACACCTTGGTAATAAAACATATACAGACAGTACATCACAAACAAAGCTATCAAGGCAGACTGACTAGCTATTATGCAATAACCAGAAAGACAATTTAAGTCACCAAAGGACGGTGATGAATACAAAAGTAGCGCCATTTGGCGACAAAAACAGAATTTATTTCATAAGAAATGTAGAATACGAAATTAAATATTTACAAAAGTTGTGAATAATAAAATAAACGAAGAATAAAAATTTACAGTTATATAAAAAACCATCTACAAAAAAGACATCTACACTCCTGGAAATTAAAATAAGAACACCGTGAATTCATTGTCCCAGGAAGGGGAAACTTTATTGACACATTCCTGGGGTCACATACATCACATGATCACACTGACAGAACCACAGGCACATAGACACAGGCAACAGAGCATGCACAATGTCGGCACTAGTACAGTGTATATCCACCTTTCGCAGCAATGCAGGCTGCTATTCTCCCATGGAGACGATCGTAGAGATGCTGCATGTAGTCCTGTGGAACGGCTTGCCATGCCATTTCCAACTGGCGCCTCAGTTGGACCAGCGTTCGTGCTGGACGTGCAGACCGCGTGAGACGACGCTTCATCCAGTACCAAACATGCTCAATGGGGGACAGATCCGGAGATCTTGCTGGCCAGGGTAGTTGACTTACACCTTTTAGAGCACGTTGGGTGGCACGGGATACATGCGACGTGCATTGTCCTGTTGGAACAGCAAGTTCCCTTGCCGGTCTAGGAATGGTAGAACGATGGGTTCGATGACGGTTTGGATGTACCGTGCACTATTCAGTGTCCCCTCGACGATCACCAGTGGTGTACGGCCAGTGTAGGAGATCGCTCCCCACACCATGATGCCGGGTGTTGGCCCTGTGTGCCTCGGTCGTATGCAGTCCTGAGTGTGGCGCTCACCTGCACGGCGCCAAACACGCATACGACCATCATTGGCACCAAGGCAGAAGCGACTCTCATCGCTGAAGACGACACGTCTCCATTCGTCCCTCCATTCACGCCTGTCGCGACACCACTGGAGGCTGGCTGCACGATGTTGGGGCGTGAGCGGAAGACGGCCTAACGGTGTGCGGGACCGTAGCCCAGCTTCATGGAGACGGTTGCGAATGGTCCTCGCCGATACCGCAGGAGCAACAGTGGCCCTAATTTGCTGGGAAGTGGCGGTGCGGTCCCCTACGGCGCTGCGTAGGATCCTACGGTCTTGGCGTGCATCCGTGCGTCGCTGCGGTCCGGTCCCAGGTCTACGGGCACGTGCACCTTCCGCCGACCACTGGCGACAACATCGATGTACTGTGGAGACCTCACGCCCCACGTGTTGAGCAATTCGGCGGTACGTCCACCCGGCCTCCCGCATGCCCACTATACGCCCTCGCTCAAATTCCGTCAACTGCACATACGGTTCACGTCCACGCTGTCGCGACATGCTACCAGTGTTAAAGACTGCGATGGAGCTCCGTATGCCACGGCAAACTGGCTGACACCGACGGCGGCGGTGCACAAATGCTGCGCAGCTAGCGCCATTCGACGGCCAACACCGCGGTTCCTGGTGTGTCCGCTGTGCCGTGCGTGTGATCATTGCTTGTACAGCCCTCTCGCAGTGTCCGGAGCAAGTATGGTGGGTCTGACACACCGGTGTCAATGTGTTCTTTTTTCCATTTCCAGGAGTGTATATACATACATAAATTCAAACTTTCATACAATATTACATAAATAAAACGAGTGCAGGAAAGCAACTAAAAAAATGTAGACTAAAACGGAAATAATAAAAGCGATAGTAAGATAGGGCAAGGACTAAAACACTCGTAAGATTAGATAAGGGAGATCGTGCAAGTGAAACTCATTAAAATACATAATGTAATAATGAAAGAGCCGTAGGAACGCAAAAGAAAATAGGGGACGCAATAAAATTTCGAAAAGCTTTGGGCTAAGCGGTAACAGCAATCTATTCGGTACATAAGCATTAACTATTATGATTACATGTGAAGGATGCCTGCTACTCGAACGCTCGAGAAATCTACACTGAAGAGCCAAAGAAACTGGTACACCTGCCTAATATCGTGTAGGTCCCCCGCGACCACCCAGAAGTGCCGTAGCACGACGTGACATGACTCGACTAATGTCTGAAGTAGTGCTGTAGGGAACTGACACCATGAATCCTGCAGGCCTGCCATAAATCCTTAAGATGTGATGCTTGAACAGCATGTTGCAAGACATCCCAGATATGCTCAATAAAGTTCATGTCTGGGGAGTTTGGTAGCCAGCGGAAGAATTTAAACAGAAAAGAGTGTCCCTGTAGCCACTATGTAGCATTACTAGATATTTGGGGCGTCGTATTGTCCTGCTGCAATTGCCCGTTGGAATGCATAATGGATATGAATAGATGCAGATGATCAGACAGGATGCTGTCACTGTGAGAGTCCTATCTGGAAGTATCATGGGTCCCATATCACTCCAACCACACCATTACAGAGCCTCCACCACCTTGAAAAGTCCCCTGCTGACATGCAGCTCCATGGACTCATGAGATTGTCTCCATACTCGTACATGTCCATCCGCCCGATACAATTTGAAACGAGACTCGTCCGACCAGGAAACATGTTTCCAGTCATCAACAGTCCAATGTTGATGTTGACGGGCCCAGACCAGACGTGAAGCTTTGTGTCGTGCAGTCGGCAAGGGTACATGAGTGGGCCTTCAGCTCCCAAAGACCATATCGATGACGTTTCGGTGAATGGTTCGCAGACTGACACTTGTTGTTGACCCATCACAGAAATCTGCAGCAATTTGTGGAAGGGTTGCACTTCTATCACGTTGAACGATTCTCGTGTAGTCGTTGGTCCCGTTGTTGCAGGATCTTTTTCCGGCCGCAGCGATGACGGAGATTTGATGTTTTACCGAATTCCTGATATTCACGATACACTCGTGAAATGATCGTACGGAAAAATCCCCACTTCATCTGTGCTTCGGCGACTCGCTCGTGCGCCGACTATAACAGCACGTCCAAACTCACTTAAATCTTGATAATCTGCCATTGTAGCAAGAGTAACCGATCTAACAACCGTGCCAGACACATGTTGCTGACCGCAGCGCCGTATTCTGCCTGTTTACATATCTCTGTATTTGAATACACATGCCTATACCAGTTTCTTTGGCGTTTCAGTGTGTTAACAAAAGCGACAAGTATAGAAAATATCTGCATGAAATAGAGATATAAAGACTGGGATAATACCTGTAGGAATGCTTGGCATTACAGTCCCAATATTTAGTCGAATATTTTTAAAAACCACTTGCTTCTAGAAGACAGCTGTTCGTTTAAAATTAATGATAGGTTGCGCGACTGGAGTATAAATATTCCTAATTCCTCTAATAAACCCAGCTCAGGCGCATGGAGTGTCTACAGTCCTCAGTCTGTGGGTAGCGTTTGGTCCCCCTCCTGTGATAAAAGGTAACCAAGTAATTGTGTTCACGAAACCTAGTGACAAAGTTCCTACCACTTTGACCCACATAGGTTGATTCACAGGAGCCACATTTAATTCTGTAGACGCCTGAGTTAGTATATTTATCAGGTTATCATCAAACAGTATTTCGCAACAAAACACCCAATTTTTTCGCGCACGAAGAGTAATCTTCTATTTCAGTTTCCTAAAAGAACGCGCAGTAGTCTCACTACGTGGTCCTGAACAAGAGTCGGCCGGTGTGGCCGAGCGGTTCTGGGCGCTACAGTCTGGAACCGCGCGACCGCTACGGTCGCAGGTTCGAATCCTGTCTCGGGCATGGATGTGTGTGATGTCCTTAGGTTAGTTAGGTTTACGTAGTTCTAAGTTCTAAGGGCTGATGACCTCCGATGTTAAGTCCCATAGTGCTCAGAGCCATTTGAACCATTTTTGAACAAGAGATAGAAGCATGAAGTGGTTTTTCTGAGGCTGCATTACACTGAAGCACGACAGCGAAGACTTTTTTTCCCTTAATAGCAGACGTAAAAGACTCGAAATACTCATTAGCACAACCTGCCTGCATGATAATATCAGTTTCCTTACTCAAGCTTTCAGTGAAGAGATTTCACATGAGTAATCTATTGTGCATTATATAAAAATATGATTGCTCGTGTGTCTGTGGACGATTAGAGTCACTGCTGATAATAATGTCAGTGGCCGTTGATTTGCCATACATATGTAACGCAAGTGAGGCACCCTCCCTCTTATCATAAGATCTAGAAAACTGAGACGTTTATTATTCTCTAATTCAACAGTGAAGCAAAAAAGGTCAACAGCAACACACTAAAATGAAATGTAAGTACAGCTTGCATTCTGTACTGTAGATAATTATTACTACATCTACATCTACATCTATACTCCGCAAGCCACCTGACGGTGGGTGGCGGAGGGTACCCTGAGTACCTCTATCGGTTCTCCCTTCTATTCCAGTCTCATATTGTTCGTGGAAAGAAGGATTGTCGGTATGCTTCTATGTGGGCTCTAATCTCTCTGATTTTATCCTCATGGTCTCTTCGCGAGATATACGTAGGAGGGAGCAATATACTGCTTGACTCTTCGGTGAAGGTATGTTCTCTAAACTTTAACAAAAGCCCGTACCGAGCTACTGAGCGTTTCTCCTGCAGAGTCTTCCACTGGAGTTTATCTGTCATCTCCGGAACGCTTTCGCGATCACTAAATGATCCTGTAACGAAGCGCGCTGCTTTCCGTTGGGTCTTCTCTATCTCTTCCATCAACCCTATCTGGTACGGATCCCACACTGCTGAGCAGTATTCAAGCAGTGGGCGAACAAGCGTACTGTAACCTACTTCCTTTGTTTTCGGATTGCATTTCCTTAGGATTCTTCCAATGAATCTCAGTCTGGCATCTGCTTTACCGACGATCAACTTTATATGTTCATTCCATTTTAAATCACTCCTAATTCGTACTTCCAGATAATTTATGGAATTAACTGCTTCCAGTTGCTGACCTGCTATTTTGTAGTTAAATGATAAGGGAACTATCTTTCTATGCATTCGCAGCACATTACACTTGTCTACATTGAGATTCAATTGCCATTCCCTGCACCATGCGTCAATTCGCTGCAGATCCTCCTGCATTTCAGTACAATTTTCCATTGTTACAACCTCTCGATACACCACAGCATCATCTGCAAAAAGCCTCAGTGAACATCCGATGCCATCCACAAGGTCATTTATGTATATTGTGAATAGCAACGGTCCTATGACACTCCCCTGCGGCACACCGGAAATCACTCTTACTTCGGAAGACTTCTCTCCATTGAGAATGACATGCTGCGTTCTGTTATCTAGGAACTCTTCAGTCCAATCACACAATTGATCTGATAGTCCATATGCTCTTACTTTGTTCATTAAACGACTGTGGGGAACTGTACCGAACACCTTGCGGAAGTCAAGAAACACGGCATCTACCTGTGAATCCGTGTCTATGGCCCTCTGAGTCTCGTTGACGAATAGCGCGAGCTGGGTTTCACACGACCGTCTTTTTCGAAACCCATGCTGATTCCTACAGAGTAGATTTCTACTCTCCATAAAAGTCATTATACTCGAACATAATACGTGTTCCGAAATTCTACAACTGATCGACGTTAGAGATATAGGTCTATAGTTCTGCACATCTGTTCAACGTCCCTTCTTGAAAACGGGTATGACCTGTGCCCTTTTACAATCCTTTGGAACGCTACGCTCTTCTAGAGACCTACGGTACACCGCTGCAAGAAGGGGGGCAAGTTCCTTCGCGTACTCTGTGTAAAATCGAACTGTTATCCCATGAGGTCCAGCGGCCATTCTTCTTTTGAGCGATTTTAATTGTTTCTCTATCCCTCTGTCGTCTATTTCGATATCTACCATTTTGTCATCTGTTCGACAATCTAGAGAAGGAACTACAGTGCAGTCTTCCTCTGTGAAACAGCTTTGGAAAAAGACATTTAGTATTTCGGCCTTTAGTCTGTCATCTTCCGTTTCAGTACCATTTTGGTTACAGAGTGTCTGGACATTTTGTTTTGATCCACCTACCGCTTTGACATAAGACCAAAATTTCTTAGGATTTTCTGCCAAGTCAGTACATAGAACTTTAGTTCCGAATTCATTGAACGCCTCTCGCATAGCCCTCCTCACACTACATTTCGCTTCGCGTAATTTTTGTTTGTCTGCAAGGCTTTGGCTATGTTTATGTGAAGTTCCCTCTGCTTCCACAGAAGTTTCCTAACTCGGTTGTTGTACCACGGTGGCTCTTTTCCATCTCTTACGATCTTGCTTGGCAAATACTCATCTAACGCATATTGTACGATGGCTTTGAACTTTGTCCTCTGATCCTCAACGCTATCTGTACTTGAGACAAAACTTTTGTGTTGAGCCGTCAGGTACTCTGTAATCTGCTTTTTGTCACTTATGCTAAACAGAAAAATCTTCCTACCTTTTTTAATATTTCTATTTATGGCTGAAATCATCGATACAGTAACCGCTTTATAATCGCTGATTCCCTGTTCTGCGTTAACTGTTTCAAATAGTACGGGTCTGTTTGTCACCAGAAGGTCTAATATGTTATCGCCACGAGTCGGTTCTCTGTTTAACTGCTCAAGGTAGTTTTCAGATAAAGCACTTAAAAAAATTTCCGTGGATTCTTTGTCCCTGCCACCCGTTATGAACGTCTGAGTCTCCCAGTCTATATCCGGCAAATTAAAATCTCCACGCAGATCTATAACATGGTGGGGAAATCTACTCGAAATATTTTCCAAATTATCCTTCAGGTGCTCAGCCACAACAGCTGCTGAGCCAGGGGGCCTATAGAGACATCCAATTACCATGTCTGAGCCTGCTTTAACCGTGACCTTCACCCAAATTATTTCACATTTCGGATCTCCGTCGATTTCCTTCGATACTATTGCACTTCTTGTCGCTATAAACACGCCTCCCCCTTCACTGTCCAGCCTGTCTCTGCGGTATACATTCCAATCTGAGTTTAGGATTTCATTACTGTTTACGTCTGGTTTTAGCCAACTTTTTGTAAATAAAGAATATAATACATTTATCTGTATACATGTTCCATATTAATCTTTATTTATATATAATAGAGAAGTTGTTGTGGTCATACGTGGCCGCGTTACTTTTTTTTTGTCAATGTTTGTGACTTTTTTCTTTTTTTTCTTTAAATATTTGAATCTTTTATTTTTTCTTAATTTTATAAATTCTAAAATTTCTTATTTTGTTTCCAAAAGTTTTATTCTTGCTTGTTTATTCACTTTTTCTTTGTATTATATGTAAGTTTCTTTAAACCAAATGTTCTTTTTGCAGTAATTGGATTTAATTATCAAGTGATTTTGGATTTAGCAATTGATTTAGTATCTGCATAATTCGTGCCAGCAGCCACAGTTATACGATTGATACAAGTGAATATTATTGGTTAAAACAGTTGTTTATATTTTTAGGGTTAAAATATAAATTTGTAAGGTGAAATGTTAAAATTTATTTGTAACTCTTTTTATGAATCTGTGAAATTTAAATAATAAACTAGGATTAGATACCCTATTATTTTAAATGTTAATTGTATTTACCAGGGTACTATTAGATAAGGTCTTTAAACCCAAAGAATTTGGCGGTATCTCATTCCATTCAGAGGAACCTACCCCGTGATTGATAGTACACGATTTACTTTACTTAATTTATTTGTTTGTATATCTCTGTTATCAGAGAATGTTTTTAGAGTTATAATTCTCAAGATTTATAATTATAAAATATTTCAGGTCAAGATGCAGCTTATAGTTAAGAGGAGGTGGGTTACAATAGATTTTTGTTTATAACGGATTTGATGGTGAAATACTATTAATGAAGGTGGATTTGATAGTAATTTAATTTATTTAATTTAACTGATATTGGCTCTGAGGTGTGTACACATCGCCCGTCGCTCTCATTATTGATTATTCTATTTTATTATTTTAAGGTAGCTTCAATTTAGATGAGATAAGTCGTAACATAGTAGATGTACTGGAAAGTGTATCTAGTAAGAGTTTCAAGATATAACTTATTAGTAAAGTGTTTCACTTACACTGAAAATTTTTCTTTGCAAATCAGGATGTCTTGATTTTTAATTTTATTATATTTATGTTTTGTTTATTTAATTATTTAAGAAAAATAATTTTGTCTAATTTTGTCTTAGTATATTTTGTAGAATTGATTTTTTAGATTATAGTTTATTGGTAATGTAAGTGTTTTATGAAATATTATTTTAAATTTTTAAAGGAAGATTTTATTTATTGTACCTTTTGTATCAGGGTTTATCAAAATTTTGGTATTTACTTTACTTGTCTCGATTTGGGTTGATTTATAAATAATTTATAGTTAATGTATCATAATTATTATTAAATTATTTATAGAAATGAGATGTTAATCGTTTCCCAAGATATCTAGTTTCTTAAGAAAAAATTTAATTTTTTAAAGTTAATTGTTTTATTTAATTTTTAAATTATAAATATTAACTTACTTATTCTTTTAGGGATAAGCTTTGAAGTTAATAACCTATAATTTATTTTATAAAATATAATAGTAAGCTTTAAACCAGCTATCTTAAAGATTACATTTTAGTTCATTATTTTTTATTTTGATTTTATAAATATTTTAGGTTTTTTATTAAGATTATTAATTTAATTTTAAAATTTTTGTAATAATGATAGAATTAGTATATTTATTTGTATAAAATATTTACCTTGTAAATTTATTATAAGGAACTAGGCAAAATTGATTTCCGCCTGTTTATCAAAAACATGTCCTCTTGAAAATACTTTGAGGTCTGGCTTGCTCACTGAGCAGATTTTTAAAGAGCCGCGGTATTTTGACCATGCAAAGGTAGCATAATCATTAGTCTCTTAATTAGTGGCTGGAATGAATGGCTTGACGAGAAATCAACTGTCTCTTAATAAATTTTTGAATTTAACTTTTGAGTCAAAAGGCTTAGATTCTTCTTTAGGACGAGAAGACCCTATAGAGCTTAACATTTTACTTTTATATAGTTTTTTGTTTGTCTTTCTATATTTAATGATGATGTTTTGTTGGGGTGACATGAAGAATAAATAAACTCTTCATTATTATATCATTTATTTATGTTTGTTGTTTTGATCCATAATTTATGATCATAAGATTAAGTTACCTTAGGGATAACAGCGTAATTGTTTTTGAGAGCTCATATCGACAAAGCAGATTGCGACCTCGATGTTGGATTAAGAAAAATTTTGGGTGCAGGAGCCCGTTAATTAGGTCTGTTCGACCTTTAAATTCTTACATGATCTGAGTTCAGACCGGCGTGAGCCAGGTCGGTTTCTATCCTAAGATTATTAATTCATATTAGTATGAAAGGACCATATGATTGAAATATTTTTTATTATATTGATTAATATTAATTAGATTACTATTTTGACAGATTAATGTGTTGAATTAAGAATTCATTTATGTAGATTTTTTCTACAAATAGTATTGATACTTTATGATTTATTTATGTTTATTTTGAATTTTCTTTTATTAGCTATTTGTGTTTTAATTAGTGTTGCTTTTTTAACTTTATTAGAGCGTAAGGTTTTAGGTTATATTCAAATTCGAAAGGGTCCAAATAAAGTAGGATTTGCAGGAATTCCTCAACCTTTTAGTGATGCTATTAAGTTAATTTGTAAGGAGCAGCCAATTCCTATTTTATCTAATTATTTACTTTATTATTTTTCTCCTGTTTCTAATTTAATAATTTCCTTAGCTGTTTGAGTAATTTTTCCTTATTTAACTTATATTTGTTCTTTTTCTTATGGATTTTTGTTTTTTTTATATTGTACTAGATTAGGTGTCTATACTGTTATAATTGCTGGTTGGTCTTCTAATTCAAATTATTCTTTATTTGGCTCTCTTCGGTCTGTTGCTAAAACAATTTCATATGAAGTTAGTTTAGCTTTAATTATTTATCTTTAATTATTTTAATTGGTAGTTTTAACATGTTTAATTTTATAAATTATCAGCTTTATTGTTGATTTATTATTATTTCTTTTCCTGTAGCTTTAGCTTGTTTTGCTTCTTATTTAGCTGAAACTAACCAAACCCCTTTCGATTTTGTCGAGGGTGAATCTGAGTTAGTTTCAGGTTTTAATATTGAATATGGTGCGGGAGGTTTTACTTTAATTTTTTTAGCTGAGTATACTAGAATTGTTTTTATAAGAATATTATTAGCTTTAATTTTTTTATTCTTTTATTTTTTTTATTAAGCTTGCTGTTATATATTTTGGTTTTATTTGAGTTCGGGGTACATTGCCACATTTTCGTTATGAAAAGTTAATGTACTTAGCTTGAAAAAGTTTTTTACCTTTATCTTTGAATTTTTTATTTTCTTTGTTGGTTTAAAGATTTTATTTATCTCATTTATTTAGTGAAATTTTTAAGAAAAGTTAATAGAAGAGTTAAACTTCTAGTTTTATGTTTTCAAAACATATGCTTTTCCTAAGCTAATTAACTTATTATTCCTTAATTAGCTTATCTCATGTGTTTGCAACATGGACATTAATTAAGAAGTATGTGAAGTAAATAATTGTTAAGATTTGTCCTGTTATAATATAAGGTTCTTCAACAGGTCATTTACCAATTCATGTTAATAAACATACAACAACTACTATAATTCAAAATAAATCTGATTAATAGGATAAAATTGAATACCTCGTAATGGTGTTTTATTATAAAATGGTAAAATTATTAAGATTCTAATTGATAGAAATAATGCAATAACACCTCCTAGCTTATTAGGGATTGATCGAAGAATTGCATATGCAAATAAGAAATATCATTCTGGTTGAATATGAACTACTAACAGGTTAGCAGGTACAAAATTATCTGGATCTTCTAGAAGGTAAGGATTAATCAAGCATAGTATACTTAATAATGATGTTAATAATACAAATGTAATAGAATCTTTGAAAGTAAAATATGGGTGAAATGGAATTTTCGCGATATCTCCATTTAGTCCTAAGGGGTTATTTGACCCTGTTTGGTGAAGAAAAAATAAATGAATTGCTGCCATGGCAGCAATAATAAATGGTAATACAAAATGAAATGTAAAGAATCGATTTAATGTTGCGTTATCAACAGCAAACCCTCCCCACACTCATTGAACTAAATCTGTTCCTAAATATGAGATTGCAGATAATAAATTAGTAATTACTGTCACACCTCAAAATGATATTTGACCTCAAGGTAAAACGTATCCTATAAATGCAGTTGCTATAACTAAGAATAAAATTACTGTACCAATTATTCAGGTGTGTATGTATATGTAAGATCCATAGTAAATCCCTCGTCCTACATGTAAATAAATACAAATAAAAAATATAGAAGCTCCATTTGCATGCAGGGTTCGAATAATTCAACCATTATTTACGTCTCGGCAGATGTGTACTACACTATTAAATGCTATTTCAATATTTGATGTATAATGTATAGCTAAAATTAGTCCAGTTACAATTTGAATTATCAAGCATAACCCTAGCAGGGACCCAAAATTTCATCAAAATGAAATATTTGTTGATGCAGGTAAATCAACTAAAAAGTTATTAATGATTTTAATTAAAGGATGTCTTAATTGTAAGGGTTTATTCATTAGTAAATTATCTTATTTTACGAATTGGTCCCTGGTTAATATGAGTAATTTTAACAACTGCTAATAGTGCTAAAAATAAATAAAATATTATTATTATTGTAATAATAAATGTTGGTCTATTATATAGTTTTTCTAAAGATATTGTTATTTCTTGATAATTGATAGATATATCATTATTTATAGTTTCAGTATTTTTGAAAAAGTTTATAAATATTGATATATCTAAGATAATTAATGTTGATATAATAAATACCCATATTGTTAAGGTAATAATTATGGTAATTGATTTAGGTTGAAATATTTCGTTTGATGCAATTCTCGTAATATAAATAAATAGAACTAATATACCACCAAGAAACGTTAAAAATAAAATATATGATAATTAATAACTATCCATTATTGTTCCTGTTATTAGTCCAACTAGAAAAGTTTGTAGGATAATGAAAAGCATTATTGATATTGGGTGTCTTAATTTAATAAAATTAATATTCATTACGTTTGATAGTGATATAATTATTATTTTAATCATTTCAGAGGTTAGTTTATTTAAAATATTGGTTTTGGGGACCAATGATGGAAGCTTTTTCACCTCTGAAGTTTTAAAAGTGGGGACTGGACTTATTTCCGGTTTACAAGACCGGCGTTTTTTTTAAACTATTAAAACTAATATTGATATTCTCTGTCTTTACTTCTTTATTGGTTTATTTTGCTAGTGTTTATGTTTTTTCTACTAAATGTAAGCATATATTAATGGTTCTTTTGAGATTAGAATATATTGTTCTTTCTTTATTTATATTGATTATTATTTTTCTTATTGAGTTTGATTATGATTATTTTTTTCCTGTTATTTTTTTGGTTTTTTCTGTTTGTGAAGGTGCTTTAGGTCTTTCTATTTTAGTTTCAATAATTCGTTCTCATGGTAATGATTTTTTTAATTCTTTTGGTTTATCTTTATGTTAAAGTATTTATTTATAACTATTTTTTTGATCCCTCTCTGTTTAGTTAATAATTGTTGATGGTTGGTTCATTCTTTAATATTTCTGTCTAGTTTTGTTTTTATAATTTGTGTTTATTCATATGCTGATTTAAATATAATTAGATATTATTTTGGTATTGATTATTATTCATTTAGTTTGATTTTGCTAAGTTTTTGGATTTGTTCTTTAATAATTACTGCTAGAGGTTCTGTTTATTTAAGTTCTAATCATTCTAATTTTTTTATCTTTATGGTCTTAATTTTGATGATTATGCTTTATTGTTCATTTGCTAGATTGAGCCTTCCTTCTTCTTATATTTTTTTGAGGCTAGATTAGTTCCTACTTTGCTTTTGATTTTGGGTTGAGGTTATTAACCTAAACGTTTACAGGCTGGTGTCTATTTAATTTTTTATACTTTGGTTGCTAGATTACCTTTATTATTAGTTTTATTTAGGGTTTATGATTTTTCTAATACTTTATATTTATCTTTATTGGTTGATTTTGGTTCTTATTACTTTATATTTTATGTGTTTATAATTCTTGCTTTTTTAGTTAAGATACCAATATTTTTGGTTCATTTATGGCTTCCTAAGGCTCATGTTGAGGCCCCTATTTCAGGTAGAATAATTCTTGCTGGTGTTTTATTAAAGTTAGGTGGTTATGGTATTTTTCGTGTTATGAAGGTTTTTTCTTATCTTTGTTTAAAGTTTAATTATTTTTTATTGTCATTAGGTTTATCTGGCGGGGTTATTGTTAGATTTATTTGTTTTCGTCAGGTAGATTTAAAGTCTTTAATTGCATATTCTACTGTTCCTCATATAAGAATGGTTATTGGAGGGTTGATAGCTATGAATTGGTGAGGTTGTATAGGTTCTCTTTCTTTAATGGTTGGTCATGGTTTATGTTCTTCTGGATTGTTTTGTTTATCTAATATTATTTCTGAGCATTTAGGTAGATGAAGATTATTAATTAACAAGAGTATAATTAATTTGATACCAAGAATGGCTTTATGATGATTTCTTTTGAGATCATCTAATATGGCTCCCCTCGTTCTCTAAATTTGGTAGGTGAACTTAGATTATTAAATAGAATTATGTCTTGATCTTCTTTTAGATTTTTTGCTTTAATTTTTTTGTCATTCTTTAGAGCTGTTTATACTTTATATATGTATTCTTATTCTCAGCATGGTAAATATTATTCTGGTGTTTATACTTGTTCTTGTGGTTATTTTCGTGAATATCATCTTTTACTTTTACATTGATTGCCTTTAAATATTCTTTGTTTAAAGGGTGAATATTTTTTGTTTAAGTTGCTTAAGTATTTTAATTAAAAATATTGTTCTGTGGAATCACTGATATGAATCTTTTTCATCTTAGGCCGTGAATTTATTTTCTATTTGTTCTTTGAGTTTTTTTCTTTATTTTTATAAATATTTATAATATTTATAAATATATATAATATTTATAATAATTATAATTTTTATTTTTCGTATTTATTATTTAATAATTGATTATAGAGTTTTTGTTGAATGAGAACTTTTTAATTTAAATGGTTCTATGGTTGTTATGACTTTAATTTTTGATTGAATGTCTCTTATTTTCATGTCTTTTGTTATATATATTTCTTCTTTGGTTATTTATTATAGAGAGCATTATATATCAGGAGAAAAGAATATAAATCGTTTTATTATTATTGTTTTAATATTTATTCTTCCTATAGGGTTTTTAATTATTAGCCCTAATTTGATTAGAATTTTATTAGGATGAGATGGTTTGGGTTTAGTTTCTTATTGTTTAGTTATTTATTATCAAAATGTGAAATCTTATAGTGCAGGTATGTTAACTGCACTCTCTAATCGTATTGCTGATGTTGCTATTTTAATTTCTATTGCTTGAATATTAAATTTTGGTGGTTGAAATTACATTTATTATTATGATTTTATTTCTAATTCTTTTGAAATAAAGCTTGTTACTATATTAATTGTTTTAGCGGCAATAACTAAAAGAGCTCAAATTCCCTTTTCTTCTTGACTTCCTGCTGCAATGGCTGCTCCTACTCCTGTTTCTGCTTTAGTTCATTCTTCTACTCTTGTTACTGCTGGGGTTTATTTATTAATTCGTTTCAGACCAATATTGGATACTTATATTGTGGTTGATTTTTACTTTTAATTGGTTGTATAACTATATTTATGGCTGGGTTGGGGGCTAATTTTGAATTTGATTTGAAGAAGATTATTGCTCTTTCTACTTTAAGACAACTTGGTTTAGTAATAAGAATTTTGGCTATAGGTTATCCAAAACTTGCATTTTTTCATTTACTAGCTCATGCTTTATTTAAGGCGTTATTGTTTATATGTGCAGGTTCAATAATTCATAATTTAAAGGATTCTCAGGATATTCGTTTTATGGGTTCAATTGTTAATTTTATACCTTTAACTTCACTTTGTTTTAATGTTTCTAGTTTGTCTTTATGTGGTATACCTTTTTTAGTGGGGTTTTATTCAAAGGATTTAATTCTTGAAATAGTTTGTTTAAGATGAATTAATTGTTTACTTTTTTCTTTATTTCTTTTCTACTGGTTTAACTGCTTCTTATTCTTTTCGTCTTTTCTATTATTCAATATCTGGTGATAATAATTTTTATTCTAGATTTTCTTTTGATGATAGGGGTTATTATATTTCGTTTGGTATAATTGGTTTATTATTTGTTGCTGTTTTTGGTGGTAGCCTTTTGTCTTGATTAATTTTTCCTGTTCCTTATGTGATTTCTTTACCTTATTATTTAAAGTTTTTAACTATTACTGTAGTTGTTTTAGGTGCTTATTTGAGTTATCTTATTTCTAATTTTGATTTCTCTCAAAATTTATTTTCTATAAGTATACTTTCTTTTGTCAGATTTGCTGGTTCTATATGGTTTATACCTTTTCTTTCAACTAAATTTATTAGATATATTCCTTTAAAATTGGGTTATTATTCATCTAAATCATTTGATTATGGTTGAGGTGAATTATTTGTCGGTCAAGGCCTATATAGGCTATTTATTTATTTAATTGGTTATATACAGGGTTGATATGATTCTAATTTTAAGATTTATCTTTTAACTTTTATTTTTTGAATATTTATTTTGGTGATATTATTTTTCATTTACTTAAATAGCTTATAATTAGAGCGTGACACTGAAGATGTTAAGGAAGTATTTTTACTTTTAGGTATTTATAAATATAGATATATTATTTTTACAGTGAAAATGTAATGTTTTATTTAAACTATATAAATTTTAGAAATGTTAACAGAGTTTAACTGCTAATATAAAAAGTTAGCAGCTTTCATATTGGCTTTACATTTCCTTAATTGGAACTTTATAGTTCAATTATATTATTAACAGTAATACGCCTCTTTTTGGCTTCAATTAATAAGAATAAGGGTATTTTATTTACCAATCTTCCAGGTCGAAACTGACTGCAATATTTCGCTTCTTATTCTATTTAAGGTTGATTGATTATATCAATACTTTTTGAATGCAACACAAATGTTATGGTTAACTACAACCCTTTAGTCTGCTCATTGTAATGCTCCTTGATTTCATTCATGGTATAATCCACCTAATAATACTAGGATAAAAAATATTGTTGATACTGATCAGATTATAATGTCTGAGGTTTTGAAAATGATTACAATTGGAAGGATTAGTGCAATTTCTACATCGAAAATTAAGAAAATTACTGCGATTAAGAAAAATCGTAGTGAGAATGGTATTTGTGCTGATCTTTTTGGGTCAAATCCACACTCAAATGGTGATCTTTTTTCTCAGTCATTAATTAATTTTTTTGATAATGTTGTTGCAAGGGTTATAACAATTATTGGGATAATAAATCTAATAAAAATTCTTGTAGATAGAATTAGGATTGTTTTTCTTGATTTATATCAAGCTTTTTGATTGGAAGTCAAATGTACTATTTATACTAGAAAAACATTTATCTACCTCATCAATAAATAGAGATGTATAGGAATAATCATACCACGTCTACAAAGTGTCAGTATCATGCTGCTGCTTCAAATCCAAAGTGGTGTCTTGGTGAAAATTGATTTATTGAATGTCGAAGTAGACATGTTGATAAGAAAATTGTTCCAATAATTACATGTAGACCATGGAATCCTGTTGCAACAAAGAATGTCGACCCATAAACTGCGTCTGCAATGGTGAAAGGTGCTTCTCAATATTCATATGCTTGAAGTATAGTGAAATATAGTCCTAGTAATACTGTAAAGAATAGTCCTTGTAATGCTTGAGTATGATTAGATTCTATTAAACTATGATGTGCTCATGTTACTGTTACTCCTGATGCCAGAAGAATAGCTGTATTAAGTAATGGAATTTGTATAGGATTAAAAGGTTGAATTCCTATTGGAGGTCATAGTATTCCTAGTTCAATAGTAGGTGCTAGTCTTCTTCTAAAAAATGCTCAGAAAAATGAAACAAAGAATAGTACTTCTGATGCAATAAATAAAATTATTCCTCATCGTAATCCAATTGATACAAATCCTGTATGTAGCCCTTGGTATGTCCCTTCTCGTACTACATCTCGTCATCATTGAATTATGGTTAATAGGGTAATTCCGAATCCGATTATAAATAAGTTAATATTAAATAGGTGGAATCATTTTGCTAATCCTGAAACTAGAACTATTGCTCCAATTCCTCCTGTTAATGGTCAAGGTCTATAATCTACGAAGTGGAATGGGTGATTTGAGTGAGTTGTTAACATAGGTTTAGTATACTTCTCTAGAATATAGAGTTCTTAGAATTGAGAAAACATAAGCTTGAATTATTGCTACTGCTGATTCTAGATCTAATAGGAGTATTTGTCCAATAATTAACAGTGAAATTAAGTTTATTGCTATTGATGGTCCTGTATTTCCCTTTAATGTTAATAGTAAGTGTCCTGCAATTATATTTGCTGCCAGCCGTACTGCTAGTGTACCTGGTCGAATAACATTTCTAATCGTTTCAATTAATACTATAAATGATATTAATGCAGGAGGTGTTCCTTGTGGAACAAGATGTGTAAATATGTGATTGGTATGATTAATTCATCGAAATAACATGAATCTTAATCATATAGGTAGAGCGATTGCAAATGTTAATGCTAAATGTCTTGTTCTAGTAAAGATGTAAGGGAATAATCCTATAAAATTATTAAATAGTATTATAATAAAAATTGAGATGAAGATAAATGTTGTTCCATTAAATGATTTTGGTCCTAGTAATGTTTTAAATTCATTATGTAAGTTTAAGTTTAGTTGATTTCAAATAATATTAATCTGTGATGGTGTAAGTCAAAACATTGATGGGATTAATAATACTCCTAAAAATGTTTTAGTTCAATTTAATGATAAATTGAAGATGTTAGTTGATGGGTCAAATGTTGAAAATAAGTTTGTTATCATTTTCAGTTTAAGTTTTTTATCTCAATTGTTCTTTTTTCTGCTCTTCTAATAAGGTTTGGCTTAAATGAGAAAAAGTTTATTTGATTAAATAAAATTAATGTAGCCAAAAATATGATGAATAGGGAGGATCATATGAGAGGGGATATTTGAGGGATTTGGATTAAACTTTCCCCATCAGAAGTAGTCGTTAATTTACTATTTTTTGGTTTAAGAGACCATTACTTACTTTCAGTCATCTGATGTATTTCAAGGTGTACTAATTGTTTAGTTATTTTAGATTGACATTCTAATGTTATATATTTTAACTAACTCCTTAGATTATTTTAGATAATCACTTCATAAATAAGTTTACTGAAGTTCTTTCAATTACAGTTGGTATGAATCTGTGGTTTGCTCCACAGATTTCTGAGCATTGTCCAAAGAACAGCCCAGGCCGGTTTATTGTAAATGTTCCTTGATTTAGTCGACCTGGTGTTGCATCAATTTTAACTCCTAATGCGGGAACTGCTCATGAGTGTAGAACGCCTGATGCTCTTGTTAATACTCGTACTTCCGTATTTATTGGTAGGATTGTTCGGTTATCTATATCTAGAAGTCGAAATCCGTCGTTTTCTAAGTCTTGTTCTGGTGTTATATAAGTGTCAAATTCTATGTCTATAAAGTCTGAATATTCATATCTTCAATATCATTGTCGTCCAATGGTTTTGATTGTGATTATTGCTTCAACTGAATCACCAAGTAAATGTAATAGTCGTAATGATGGAAGTGCAATAAAAATTAGTGTAATTGCTGGTAATGCTGTTCAGATTGTTTCAATTAAGTGTCCATGAAGTATATTTCGGTTTGTATAGGCAATAAATAATATATAACTTAGGGCATAACCTACAATTACTGTAATTAATAATAATACGACCATAGTATGATCATGGAAAAATGATAGTTGCTCCATTAATGGTGAAGCTCCATCTTGAAGGGATAAATTTGATCATGTTGCCATTAATGAATTTTCTAATAAAAGGTCAAACCTTTATTTGTAGAGCTTAAATCTACTGCACTAATCTGCCATATTAGAATCTAGAAATTAATGGTAATTCTGAGTAACTGTGTTCTGCAAGCGGATTGTTTTGTAATCATTCTGTTGATCTTCTTATATTAGCTCTAAATATGATTGTAACCATTCTTTCTCATATGATTACAGTGAATATAATGACTCCTACAATAGAAATTGTAGATCCAATTCTTGACACTACATTTCATGATGTGTATGCATCTGGGTAGTCTGAATATCGTCGTGGTATTCCTGCTAATCCTAAGAAGTGTTGAGGGAAGAATGTTAAGTTTACCTTAATAAATATAATTGTAAATTGGATTTTTAATCATGTATTATTTATGGTTAATCCTGTAAATAGTGGGTATCATTGAATAACACCTCCTATAATTGCGAATACTGCTCCTATAGATAATACATAATGGAAGTGGGCTACTACATAATATGTATCATGTAATAGAATATCAAGTGATGAATTTGCTAATACTAGCCCTGTTAGTCCACCAATCGTGAATAGATAAATAAATCCTATAGCTCATAATAGTGGTGGATTGAACTTCAATTTAGTTCCATATAGTGTAGCTAATCATCTAAATACCTTAATTCCTGTAGGTACAGCAATAATTATTGTTGCTGATGTAAAGTATGCTCGTGTCTCAACATCCATTCCTACTGTAAATATGTGATGTACTCATACGATAAATCCTATTAGTCCATTTGATAATATAGCATAAATTATACCTAATGTATATATTGACTGGAATACTCTCTTTCAAATTCTGAAGGTGGCAGGGGTAAAATACAGGGAGCGAAAGGCTATTTACAATTTGTACAGAAACCAGATGGCAGTTATAAGAGTCGAGGGGCATGAAAGGGAAGCAGTGGTTGGGAAAGGAGTGAGACAGGGTTGTAGCCTCTCCCCGATGTTATTCAATCTGTATATTGAGCAAGCAGTAAAGGAAACAAAAGAAAAATTCGGATTAGGTATTAAAATTCATGGAGAAGAAGTAAATACTTTGAGGTTCGCCGATGACATTGTAATTCTGTCAGAGACAGCAAAGGACTTGGAAGAGCAGTTGAACGGAATGGACAGTGTCTTGAAAGGAGGATATAAGATGAACATCAACAAAAGCAAAACGAGGATAATGGAATGTAGTCGAATTAAGTCGGGTGATGCTGAGGGAATTAGATTAGGAAATGAGACACTTAAAGTAGTAAAGGAGTTTTGCTATTTGGGGAGTAAAATAACCGATGATGGTCGAAGTAGAGAGGATATAAAATGTAGACTGGCAATGGCAAGGAAAGCGTTTCTCAAAAAGAGAAATTTGTTAACATCAAATATAGATTTAGGTGTCAGGAAGTCGTTTCTGAAAGTATTTGTATGGAGTGTAGCCATGTATGGAAGTGAGACATGGACGATAACTAGTTTGGACAAGAAGAGAATAGAAGCTTTCGAAATGTGGTGCTACAGAAGAATGCTGAAGATAAGTTGGGTAGATCACGTAACTAATGAGGAGGTATTGAATAGGATTGAGGAGAAGAGAAGTTTGTGGCACAACTTGACTAGAAGAAGGGATCGGTTGGTAGGACATGTTCTGAGACATCGAGGGATCACAAATTTAGCACTGGAGGGCAGCGTGGAGGGTAAAAATCGTAGAGGGAGACCAAGAGATGAATACACTAAGCAGATTCAGAAGGATGTAGGTTGCAGTAGGTACTGGGAGATGAAGAAGCTTGCACAGGATAGAGTAGCATGGAGAGCTGCATCAAACCAGTCTCAGGACTGAAGACCACAACAACAACATACCTAATGTTCCAAATGATTCAATTTTTCCTCTTTCTTGACATACAATATGAGAGACAATCCCAAATCCTGGTAGGATTAAAATGTAAACTTCTGGGTGCCCGAAGAATCAAAATAGGTGTTGATATAGAATTGGGTCACCCCCTCCCGTGGGGTCGAAAAATGATGTATTTAAATTTCGGTCTGTTAATAGTATAGTGATAGCTCCTGCTAATACTGGAAGTGAAAGAAGAAGAAGAAGGGCTGTAATAGCTACAGATCATACAAATAAAGGTGTTTGATCTAAAGTTATACTTTCTGATCGTATATTAATTGCTGTTGTAATGAAGTTTACTGCACCAAGAATAGATGATACACCTGCTAAATGAAGTGAGAAGATAGCTAGGTCTACAGATGCACCCCCGTGTGCGATAGCTCCTGCTAGAGGCGGGTAAACTGTTCATCCTGTACCAGCACCGTTATCTACTATGGAAGATGTAAGAAGAAGGGTTAATGAAGGTGGTAATAATCAAAAGCTTATATTATTTATTCGTGGGAATGCTATATCTGATGCACCAATTATTAATGGTAGAAGTCAATTACCAAATCCACCAATTATAATAGGTATTACTATAAAGAAAATTATTACAAATGCATGGGCTGTAATAATAACATTATAAATTTGGTCATCCCCAATTAAAGATCCTGGTTGACCAAGTTCAGCACGAATAATTATTCTTATTGGTGTTCCTACTATTCCTGCTCAGGCTTCAAATAGGAAGTATAAAGTACCAATATCCTTATGTTTTGTTGAGAATAATCATTTTTGCGGTAAGATGGCTGAATTTTAGGTGGTAGACTGTAAATCTACTTATGAGACGTTTTCTCTCTTACCATGTTTTAGGTCTTATATTCAATTATGATTCTAGACTGCAATTCTAGAGGTGTAAAATTTTACTAAGGCCTAAAAGATTATTCTTTTAATTATAACTTTGAAGGTTATTAGTTTAATTAACTTAATTCCTTAGTATAATGAGATTAAGGTTGATGATGAGACTAATCCTATTGTTGAAATTATTACTGTTATAGGAAGAATAATTCTTGATTTTTGAGACTTTATCTTTATAGATCACGAATTTTCTGTGTATGACATAATTAGGGCTGAGAATCTAATACGTATGTAATAGTAAAGTGTAATTGTAGTTAATACAACCATAATGGTTATAATACTTGTTATGTTGTTTTCTATTAATGATTGTATTACAATTCATTTTGGTAGAAACCCGAGAAACCTAGGGATAGGAGAGACAGAAATATTATGAATTTAATTTCAGTTTTTATATTTCTGGCCAAATAAATTTGGTTTATAAAAAATAGGTTTATTTGTTTAAATAATAAAACCATAATTAATCTTAATAGTGAATAAATAATAAAGTATAGTTCTCAGACATTTTCTCTGACTGTTAGGGATCTAATTATTCACCCTAAATGTCTAATTGAGGAATATGCTAGAAGTTGGCGTAGAGATGTTTGATTTAAACCACCTATTGCCCCAATAATAATTCTTAGAATGATAATTGTTCAAATGAAAGTTCTTAGTTGAATACAATAAGATAATACCGTTATTGGGGCAATTTTTTGTCATGTTATTAGTGTCAAACAGTTATTTCATCTTGAAGCTCCTATTACTTCTGGAAATCAGAAATGAAAAGGTGCAGCCCCAATCTTTAATAATAATCTAGATCTGATTATTATTGACGGAATAAATTCTGTTTCTCACCCTATTGGATACTTTATTTGAATCAGCAAAATTGAAAATAATAGTATTGTCGATGCTATTGCTTGGACAATAAAATATTTAATTGACAACTCATTTATTATTATATTTTTATTTCTTGTTAGGAGCGGAATAAATGAAAGTAAGTTGATCTCAAGTCCTATTCAAACTCCGAATCAGGAGTTTGATGAAATGGACAGGATCGTTCCTATCATTAATGTTGATAGGAAGAGAAGTTTTGTAGAGTTGTTGGTCATTAAAAAGGAGAGGATTGATACCTCTATAAATGGGGTATGAACCCATTAGCTTGTTTAGCTTACCTTTTTACATTAAGGTGTAAGATGCACATTAGTTTTTGATACTAAAGGAGATAGTTTAATTCGGTCTTATGTAATTTTTAATGAAGGTAATTTTATTAACTTGATTTACCCTATCAAGGTAACCCTTTAATCAGGCACTTCATTTATATTTAATATATAAATTAAAAGTTTTTTTTTAAATTTGTTTGTGTATTATTTTGGTTATTTCTAATTAATTTATCTCGGTTTGGATGATTTGAATATATATATATATATATATATATATATATATATATATATATATATATATAATAAATAATTTATATTAATATATTACATTTAATTAAATTTAAATACCTATAATGTTATTTTATTATTATTAAATGATTATTTTAATACATTTATTTACCTAGGATTATAGCTACTTATGTTTTTATGGGCGTTGTGACCGTTTATTAATGAGAGCAGTTCTGGGACCTTTCTATAGACGCTCCTGCATCTCTTAGCATTTTTCTCTAAAATGTCCATTTTCGTCTTCTTCCTTTCATTGCGGATTATCTATGGCTGGCGCCGCTTCTCCATCTCCAGTCACCAACTTCTTCTGTCTTGCCTTTCCTCGACGTTCATATTCCTTGCTTCCATTACCTCCAATATATCACTTTGCCAGTTGCACAGTAGTGTGATATGAACAAACACAACAGCAGGTACATCACAAACGCAGCTGAATGGCTTGTAAACAAACCTGTAGGGGACGTGGAACAAGAGGTGATCGATGTATGACGGACGTTATACCCTAGGAGAACGTGTGCTGTGATAAGTTGCGTCCGGCGCGAAATAGTACGTTCCTTTGCTAACCTTAACCGCCTTGGTCCCCCACAAGTCATCGCACTCTGTAAATGGAATTTAGTTACACCATGTATACGTTACCCTCGACAGCATTCTTCTTACTGCAGTGTCTCCTGTATCCACCCCTCCTATTCTCTGATTTTCTTGCTCTTTATTCTAGTTTTCCTCTACATTTTGTGGGTGGATAACTGGGGCCACCTCATTTTTCCCGCCCAAGCTGCACACTTCACTGAAGCAGGAAATCGTTTCCCAAGGGCCTGTCTCTTTCTGTCTGATTATACGCTGTCCCTCTTCCCTGTCCTCTGAATTATCGATAGTAATCTGAGATGCCTCCCGCACGGTGTTTATTACTTCGTGGCTTTCCTCCTTCCAAGGAGCCACAGTACATTTTCTCTACAGACAACGAATTCATTCATATGACCCATAAATTGTTCAAGTGCCTTAACTAATGCTGTTGTGCTTCTACACCACCCTGGGACTTTCTTCTATATTTCGTACAGCTTATCCTCATCCCCTCCTCATTGGTCGAGAAGTTCAACAATTCGGTCCACTTTCTCACACTTTTCTCTCATTTATCTTCGGTAACTACTCCTACAGCCAAGAAAATTTCCGAAGTCCATCTGCGCTCCCTTCATTTTTGTTTTGCGGATAATCCATCGTGAAGTGTTTGATGAATTCATCGGGGACTCCTTCTAACATGTTCACAATCCACTCTCGAGCATCTCCCAACAAGCGCCGATTTATTACCCAACCAAATGCAGTATAGTGGCATTTACCACTTGCCAATAAATAGAATGGTAAATTTGACTCACGAGGATTGAATTCAATCTACGCTCACTACATATAAAACCAACTGATGAAGCTCATAAGGATGCTCCTTCTCTTAGCATTTTTCTCTAAAATGGCCATTTTCGTCTTCTTCCTTTCATTTCGGATTATCTACGGCTGGCGCCGCTTCTCAGTCTCCAGTCACCAACTTCTTCTGTCTAGCCTTTCCTCGACGTTCATATTCCTTGCTTCCATTACCTCCAATATATCACTTTGACCAGTTGCTTCGTGGTAGATTCCTTTTCTTCCAGTGGGATGGTATCCATTGTCATATTCTATTTGGTATCCTGTCTTCATTCATCCTATTCACATGATCAAACCACATCAGGCATTTTTGTAGACTGGCTACCCATTTTCATCCTTTGCCGTATTACGTCATTTCTTATCCTATCCAATCTACTACAGCTTGAGCTCCGTCTTAACTATCCCAGTGGCAATGCCAAGATATATTTTTTTTTCTAACGTCTCACCTACTCGGTACAAAGCTACACATTGGACTATTGTCCTCTGTTGTCTTCTGCATTCTCTTCTTTGTTTTTCTTCTACAGAACACTGTTGATTGCCCCTGTTACAGCACATCCTTTATTAATTTATTAATCCTACTAGTGATTTCGTCACTGCTTTTGCCTTGTTAATTTAATAACACCCCAAGATATTTTGTCTTTTCCACACCTACCTTTTCTTCTCCATCCAACTCCAAATTATTTACTTTTTCCATTCCAACAGCCAAATACTCACATTTCAACTTGTTCATCTACAGCCAGCCTCATCGTATTCCTCATTAAGCATTCATACAGCGCAGATCATCTTCACCTTCTGCTAGTACGATCTGGTCATCTGCAAAATACAGGTTAAATATCTTGTTGCCAGCTACTGTCATTCCCACAATCTAGCATTTTCTATGCTAAGTCTGCAGTATTGCTCCTATACGCAGCTTACGGAGGGTCGGTGCCGCGCGGTGTAGCCGCGCGGTCTTAGGTGCCTTGTCATGGTTCGCGCGGCTCCCCCGTCGGAGTTTCGAGTCCTCCCGGGCATGAGTGTGTGTTGTCCTTAGCGTAAGTTGGATTCAGTAGTGTGTAAGCTAAAGGACAGATGACCTCAGCGGTTTGAACCCATAGGAAATTAACACAATTTAAAAAAAAGAAAGAAAAGAAAAAAACAGAGGGTCGGTGAGAGCTGATACACCTGCCGCTGATCCTGATTCATCTCAAATTCTTCTGTCCAACTAGTCCCAGTCCTTACTCTCCCTAATTTCATAACAGCTTCTAGCAATCTTTGATCTGGCACTATTTCTTTCAACTTTTCCCACAGTTCGTTGGTGGATACATTATCATACGCTTTCTTTAGATCAACCAGTGCAAGATGCGTCTCCAGTCCAACCTTAGCGCGTTTTTGACATTGTCGAGATATTGTCCGCTACCGATCTTCTTGCTCCTTGTTCTTCTCTTTGCTTGAGACTTGTTTCTTTCTCTACCAGATCCTGCAGTACCTTCGAGTACAGTCTTCCAACAAAAAGGATCACTCCCAATCTCCTATAATTATTTGGGTCATTATGTGTCGCTTTCTTATGCAAGGGTCTTATACAACGTATTTCCCATTCCGATGGAACATCTACGTTTAATACTCTTTCATACAGCCTTCTTAGCATCTCCATTATTTTCTATTTACCAAACTTCACCAGCTCTCGGTATATTGATCTATATCCTGATGCTTCTTTCATTTTCCAGCTCCTCATAGCCTGCTAAAGAACTTTTATATCTACACGCTATAATTCCTTCTGTTGCATCCTCACTTAATGTTTATGTGAAAATTCAGGCCGATTTTCCTGAATACCTTGTCCATTGACCATAGCTAATATTATTATGATATAACTTGTCATTACTTGACACTCGCATTGACTTGATTGTTCTCCATGCCTCAGCACTACGAGACCCAACAACCAACTTCTCTACATACTTTTTCTTCCCATGCCTTGTTTCTCCTCTTTTTAGTGTCCAATTTCTGTCTCTGATTTGTCTTTTATTCACTTTCAGGAACGTCAAATAAGCTCTCTTTTTTACCTCTCAATCATATCTTAGATTTCTGCATCCCACCAAACTGGTTTCACCTTCTTTTTATATTCTCCAAGACCTTGATTTGCTGCTTCATCTATGGTCTTCTTTACATGCTATTCTACTGTTCTCTCTGCGCTCTCCAATTTGTTTTCCAATCGTTGTTGGTGTAAGTACTTAGTACTTACTACCTTCCCATAAACTATCCAAGTCATATCTTACAAGTACTTAGTACTACCTACCAATAAACTATCCAAGTCATATCTTGTAAGTACTTAGTACCACCATCCCATAAACTATCCAAGTCATATCTTATGATCTCAGGCTGGTCAGCGTGTTGCGATGTCTTCCGTCTGCCACAACTCCTGAAAGTACAGGGAATATAAATATTACATTACACTAGATGATGGTCACTTCCACAATCTGCCCCTCTTTTAACTCCGACATCCTGAATTTTTAAAATGTCCACCATTTCCCAAATTTCTACGATCTTTACTCTTTACAGTCTCTTATCCGCTGTCCATGGATTGGGCTCGAAGCAATTATATACTTCTTCGTGTCCTTTCATTTCATTACAACTAGAAATCTTGTTTCGTTAGCGTTTTTTTATCCTCTCTTGACACATTCTTTCATTGAAGTTTGTATGTTTTCGATCTTCTCATAGAGCTTGGGTTTTCACGTTTCACGTTTGTCTTTAACTTCCGTTTTGACCCCATTCAGTTCTTCAGTTATATCTGCACAGTGTTTCACAATTTGGTTTATGTCTCGATATTGGTTTCCTTCTTAATCTCTTTCAGCTGCAAGTCGGTAAACAGAATTCTACTTTCGAATTCGTTGAACGGTTCACGCACGCTACAAGGAACATTAATTAATATTAAATGTAAAATTCTCGTATACAGTGAGTAAATCATCTATATCAACGTGATTACTCTGCAATTCACAATTAAGTGCCTGGCGTGGGGTTCATCGAACCATCTTCAAGCTATTTCTCTATCGTTCCACTCTCGAACGACGCGCGGGAAAAAGTGAACCCTTAAACATTTGTGTGCGAGCTCTGATTTCTCTTGTTTTGTTATGATGATGTCTTGCTATGTAGGTGGATGTCAACAAAATATTTTTGCAATCGGAGGAGAAAGTTAGTGATTTAAATTTCACGATATAATCCTATGCAACGAAAAACGCCTTTGTTTTAATGGTTGCCACACCAAATAAGGTACCATGTTCGTTGCACTCCTTCCCCTGTTTCGCGATAATACAAAAAAAGCTGCCCTTCTTCGAACTTTCGAACTTTTTTATTGTGCTCCATCAGTCCCAGCTGATTCGGATCCTACACCGCACAGGAATAGTTCAGAAGAGGGTGGACAAGGTTGGTGTAAGCAGTCTCTTCAGTAGACCTTTTGCACTTTCTAAGTGTTCTGCCAATAAATCGTACTCTTTGGTTTGCTTTTGTCACAACGTTATCTATGTAATCATTACAATTCAATTTATTCGTAATTGTAATCCCAAAGTATTGAATTTACAGCCTTTAAATTTGTGTGATTTATGGTGTATCCGAAATTTAACGGGTTTTCGTTAGTACTCGTATGGATGACTTCATATTTTTCATTATTTAGAGTCAAGGGCCACTTTTCGTACCATGCAGATATTTTGTCTAAATCATTTTGCAATTGGTTTTGATCATCCGATGACTTTACAAGACGTTAAATGACAGCACTATCTGCAAACAATCTAAGAAGGCTCCTCAAATTGTCTCTTAAGTCGTTTACGTACTTCAGGAACAGCATAGGGCCTATAACACTTCTTTGAGGAACGCCAGATGTTACTTACGTTTTTCTCGCTGAGTTTCCGTCGGATACTACGAACTGTAACTTTTCTGACAGGAAATCATGAATCCACTAGTACAACTGAGACGGTACTCCATACGCGCGCAATTTGATTAGAAGTCGCTTGTGAGGAACGTTGTCAAAAGCCTTCTGGAAATCCAAAAAAATGGAATTAATTTGACATCCCTGTCGATAGCACTCATTACTCCGTAAGAAGAAAAGCTAGTTGCGTTTCACAAGAACGATATTTTCTCAATCTGTGTTGACTATTCCTCAGTAAGCCGGCCGCGGTGGCCGTGCGGTTCTGGCGCTGCAGTCCGGAACCGCGAAGCTGCTACGGTCGCAGGTTCGAATCCTGCCTCGGGCATGGGTGTGTGTGATGTCCTTAGGTTAGTTATGTTTAAGTAGTTCTAAGTTCTAGGGGACTTATGACCTAAGATGTTGAGTCCCATAGTGCTCAGAGCCATTTGAACCATTCCTCAGTACATCGTTTTCTTCGGGATAATCCGTAATGTTGGGACACAGCATACGTTCCAAAACCCTATAGCAAATCAAGCGAAGACTGTAAGACTATTGAATAGTAATGTTGATGAAAGAACAGTAATATAAGAGTTTTTAAAGGAGCAATGTTCAATTGTGAATCAAGTGGTTAAAGTTAACAATGGCGTGCGAATAATAAAACATAGTAAATTCATAAACAATGTAACAACAAACTATTTTGTGGGGAAGAATCCAGAACGACACTAACCATAGTGAGAGTCGTATTGTAAAGATAGCGACCTGTGCAGTAGCGAACTGGAAATGTTTGGAGGGAAAGCTTGTAAAATAAACAGTGACTATATTTATATGATTTTCTCATGGTGAATTACTGAATGTAGGCTATTTTTGTGCTATAGACTATGTGAACTGAATAATAATCAAATATAAGAATACTCGGAATACTGTCAAAGGTGTTTAGCTGCATGTGACTCTTCCCCAAACTTCGGAATCGGCAGTGTTTACGCTGACGGCAAACGGCGGTGCTGTCGCGCCGTTCGGAAGTGAGCCGATTTTAGTAACTTCATGCGGGGGGCGCATCGGTCACTCGTCACAAAAACACCAACGGCTGGCAGTACATGTGCATACAGAGTCCGCTACTGAAAGCCTCGCCCCGACATAGCTAGTAGCATTCTTCCATGCCATCTTAAAAGTTGACGCACAGAGAGATTCTGAGGGAGAGGACACAACGAACATTGGAAGAATGCCATCGAGGACTCATCGATATAACGAGTACGTAACAGCGCCACAGTCATCAGTATGCAAGAAACTAAGAATTAGTGAATCAAGAACATTGTACAACTTCTTACTCTACTGTACTTTCACGCGATCAGCCCCAACGGACCGCGCGCTGCTACAAGTTTCCTTCTCTATCACAGCCGTCTACCATACATCCACGTCTATGACTGACTGTTGCAAGTCTCCATGGAGGCCAGCGCTCTGCTTCTTCCTTGGGTTGGCCCGTGGTTTGCCCCTTTGGGGATAAAATCGAAGGCCTTCTTTGACCATCTGTCGTCTTCCATCCAAGCGACACGTCCAGCCCACTATAATCGCTTGAATCTTATGATTCCTGCTGAATTGGCATATCGCTACAGCTCTTCTAGCTCATGGCTCTGTCTGGTCCTCCATTCAGTCGCGTTTGAGTTCAACATCGGACCGAAGGTATCCCGCAGCATTTTTCTCTCAGATACAAGACTTTATGAAAGTCCTGCTTTCGGATATTCCATGTCTCACAGTCATAATGCATCACAGGTTAGATTAGGGTTTATGTAGCTCAATTTAGAAACGTCATGGAAGACATCCGAATCGAAGCAGTTGTGTTAGGTTGGTTTCTGGCGCTGATTTCTTCTTCGTGTGAGGAATTCTCTGCAAAAAGCACTCCCAGTTACGTAAATTCGCGGACTCCTTTGTATGAGTGGTCACCCACCTGTAGTGAATCTAATTGTCCGATTGTCCAGTATCTTGACTGTCGACGAGTCACAGCGAAGTAATTCGTCGTGGCTTCCTTTATGATGTAAGGTATTCATACGTTTTCTGTTGTCGTAACTATTTCCCCTTTATTGTACTTGGACAGAGATATACGACCGAGCTGCACGAGTAGTGGACGCGACCCTTAACTCTGTGTTTAATTATACACTCCTGGAAATTGAAATAAGAACACCGTGAATTCATTGTCCCAGGAAGGGGAAACTTTATTGACACATTCCTGGGGTCAGATACATCACATGATCACACTGACAGAACCACAGGCACATAGACACAGGCAACACAGCATGCACAATGTCGGCACAAGTACAGTGTATATCCACCTTTCGCAGCAATGCAGGCTGCTATTCTCCCATGGAGACGATCGTAGAGATGCTGGATGTAGTCCTGTGGAACGGCTTGCCATGCCATTTCCACCTGGCGCCTCAGTTGGACCAGCGTTCGTGCTGGACGTGCAGACCGCGTGAGACGACGCTTCATCCAGTCCCAAACATGCTCAATGGGGGACAGATCCGGAGATCTTGCTGGCTAGGGTAGTTGACTTAAACCTTCTAGAGCACGTTGGGTGGCACGGGATACATGCGGACGTGCATTGTCCTGTTGGAACAGCAAGTTCCCTTGCCGGTCTAGGAATGGTAGAACGATGGGTTCGATGACGGTTTGGATGTACCGTGCACTATTCAGTGTCCCCTCGACGATCACCAGTGGTGTACGGCCAGTGTAGGAGATCGCTCCCCACACCATGATGCCGGGTGTTGGCCCTGTGTGCCTCGGTCGTATGCAGTCCTGATTGTGGCGCTCACCTGCACGGCGCCAAACACGCATACGACCATCATTGGCACCAAGGCAGAAGCGACTCTCATCGCTGAAGACGACACGTCTCCATTCGTCCCTCCATTCACGCCTGTCGTGACACCACTGGAGGCGGGCTGCACGATGTTGGGGCATGAGCGGAAGACGGCCTAAAGGTGTGCGGGACCGTAGCCCAGCTTCATGGAGACGGTTGCGAATGGTCCTCGCCGATACCCCAGGAGCAACAGTGTCCCTAATTTGCTGGGAAGTGGCGGTGCGGTCCCCTACGGCACTGCGTAGGATCCTACGGTCTTGGCGTGCATCCGTGCGTCGCTGCGGTCCGGTCCCAGGTCGACGGGCACGTGCACCTTCCGCCGACCACTGGCGACAACATCGATGTACTGTGGAGACCTCACGCCCCACGTGTTGAGCAATTCGGCGGTACGTCCACCCGGCCTCCCGCATGCCCACTATACGCCGTCGCTCAAAGTCCGTCAACTGCACATACGGTTCACGTCCACGCTGTCGCGGCATGCTACCAGTGTTAAAGACTGCGATGGAGCTCCGTATGCCACGGCAAACTGGCTGACACTGACGGCGGCGGTGCACAAATGCTGCGCAGCTAGCGCCATTCGACGGCCAACACCGCGGTTCCTGGTGTGTCCGCTGTGCCGTGCGTGTGATCATTGCTTGTACAGCCCTCTCGCAGTGTCCGGAGCAAGTATGGTGGGTCTGACACACCGGTGTCAATGTGTTCTTTTTTCCATTTCCAGGAGTGTATCTGTGGATCGCTTGGTCGCTAGTCAATACTACAGCGCTAGAGAATTTTTACTGAAGGCATAGTTGCGACCAGTTGAGTTTTAGAGAAGGAGATCTAGTATTTGTGAATCTGGTGAATCTGGGAAAAATTACGTGGAATATTTTATTATGGAGATGAAAACTTGTTTGTACAGATTTTTCTTGTCTGTATGAATAGAGAAGATTTTTTGAGGAATATTTCACGAAATGTTTGTTTGTCAGAACTATTAACTGAAGGCAATATTTGTCCCTTAGATAACTAATAATATTCATGGTTAGTGTAAATTTGATGTCTTTGTTTTCGTAATGTCACAAACAGCGCAATTGGTTTACATGTCTGTAATTCCTGTAGTGAGTGAAGTTTGTAATTACACTCGTGGAAATGGAAAGAAGAACACATTGACACCGGTGTGTCAGACCCACCATACTTGCACCGGACACTGCGAGAGGGCTGTACAAGCAATGATCACACGCACGGCACAGCGGACACACCAGGAACCGCGGTGTTGGCCGTCGAATGGCGCTAGCTGCGCAGCATTTGTGCACCGCCGCCGTCAGTGTCAGCCAGTTTGCCGTGGCATACGGAGCTCCATCGCAGTCTTTAACACTGGTAGCATGCCGCGACAGCGTGGACGTGAACCGTATGTGCAGTTGACGGACTTTGAGCGACGGCGTATAGTGGGCATGCGGGAGGCCGGGTGGACGTACCGCCGAATTGCTCAACACGTGGGGCGTGAGGTCTCCACAGTACATCGATGTTGTCGCCAGTGGTCGGCGGAAGGTGCACGTGCCCGTCGACCTGGGACCGGACCGCAGCGACGCACGGATGCACGCCAAGACCGTAGGATCCTACGCAGTGCCGTAGGGGACCGCACCGCCACTTCCCAGCAAATTAGGGACACTGTTGCTCCTGGGGTATCGGCGAGGACCATTCGCAACCGTCTCCATGAAGCTGGGCTACGGTCCCGCACACCTTTAGGCCGTCTTCCGCTCATGCCCCAACATCGTGCAGCCCGCCTCCAGTGGTGTCGCGACAGGCGTGAATGGAGGGACGAATGGAGACGTGTCGTCTTCAGCGATGAGAGTCGCTTCTGCCTTGGTGCCAATGATGGTCGTATGCGTGTTTGGCGCCGTGCAGGTGAGCGCCACAATCAGGACTGCATACGACCGAAGCACACAGGGCCAACACCCGGAATCATGGTGTGGGGAGCGATCTCCTACACTGGCCGTACACCACTGGTGATCGTCGAGGGGACACTGAATAGTGCACGGTACATCCAAACCGTCATCGAACCCATCGTTCTACCATTCCTAGACCGGCAAGGGAACTTGCTGTTCCAACAGGACAATGCACGTCCGCATGTATCCCGTGCCACCCAACGTGCTCTAGAAGGTGTAAGTCAACTACCCTGGCCAGCAAGATCTCCGGATCTGTCCCCCATTGAGCATGTTTGGGACTGGATGAAGCGTCGTCTCACGCGGTCTGCACATCCAGCACGAACGCAGGTCCAACTGAGGCGCCAGGTGGAAATGGCATGGCAAGCCGTTCCACAGGACTACATCCAGCATCTCTACGATCGTCTCCATGGGAGAATAGCAGCCTGCATTGCTGCGAAAGGTGGATATACACTGTACTAGTGCCGACATTGTGCATGCTCTGTTGCCTGTGTCTATGTGCCTGTGGTTCTGTCAGTGTGATCATGTGATGTATCTGACCCCAGGAATGTGTCAATAAAGTTTCCCCTTCCTGGGACAATGAATTCACGGTGTTCTTATTTCAATTTCCAGGAGTGTATTAGTATTCTTATGTTGTACAAGTTAGAGCCGTAGCGCCATGGGGTTAGTAGACTGTTCTGTCTGGCGCCACTGCTCAGGTCTAGTATCGACTATCCCTCTTGCGGCCAAACCTATGAGGAAGAGTTGATATCTGTGGGTTGTGTCTTTAGGAGGTCTTTGCCTGCCGATTTGTATACGGGGTTCACTGGACCGGGAGGGAGGCACGAAGTTTGGGGATTGGCGGTAGCGACGCGACGAGATGTGGTCACGAGGTCCGAGCGGCCGAAGCCACAATCTGCGCAAGGAGGGCCTGCGCAGAGCGAAGATACCGCAGGACTTCACCGGGGTCAGCGTCGACTACAAGCAGCAGGCCGACATCCCGTCGGTTGGTTGGCAACATTCGTGTCGGACGGCCGCTCGTGGCCTGGCTGCCCTCTTCTGAGGGCAGATACACGGGAGTAACATTCTGCAAACCTCGTGCTGATTTGTTTCACTTTTATGGTTTGTACCCGACCCTCAGAGTTTTACTCGGTCGGCTCTTTGGTCGTAAATATAGGCAGTAGTATTGTACTAAGACACTAGTTGCCGTTTGAAAATTTGTCCCGCTATTACACTCCTGGAAATTGAAATAAGAACACCGTGAATTCATTGTCCCAGGAAGGGGAAACTTTATTGACACATTCCTGGGGTCAGATACATCACATGATCACACTGACAGAACCACAGGCACATAGACACAGGCAACAGAGCATGCACAATGTCGGCACTAGTACAGTGTATATCCACCTTTCGCAGCAATGCAGGCTGCTATTCTCCCATGGAGACGATCGTAGAGATGCTGGATGTAGTCCTGTGGAACGGCTTGCCATGCCATTTCCACCTGGCGCCTCAGTTGGACCAGCGTTCGTGCTGGACGTGCAGACCGCGTGAGACGACGCTTCATCCAGTCCCAAACATGCTCAATGGGGGACAGATCCGGAGATCTTGCTGGCCAGGGTAGTTGACTTACACCTTCTAGAGCACGTTGGGTGGCACGGGATACATGCGGACGTGCATTGTCCTGTTGGAACAGCAAGTTCCCTTGCCGGTCTAGGAATGGTAGAACGATGGGTTCGATGACGGTTTGGATGTACCGTGCACTATTCAGTGTCCCCTCGACGATCACCAGTGGTGTACGGCCAGTGTAGGAGATCGCTCCCCACACCATGATGCCGGGTGTTGGCCCTGTGTGCCTCTGTCGTATGCAGTCCTGATTGTGGCGCTCACCTGCACGGCGCCAAACACGCATACGACCATCATTGGCACCAAGGCAGAAGCGACTCTCATCGCTGAAGACGACACGTCTCCATTCGTCCCTCCATTCACGCCTGTCGTGACACCACTGGAGGCGGGCTGCACGATGTTGGGGCGTGATCGGAAGACGGCCTAACGGTGTGCGGGACCGTAGCCCAGCTTCATGGAGACGGTTGCGAATGGTCCTCGCCGATACCCCAGGAGCAACAGTGTCCCTAATTTGCTGGGAAGTGGCGGTGCGGTCCCCTACGGCACTGCGTAGGATCCTACGGTCTTGGCGTGCATCCGTGCGTCGCTGCGGTCCGGTCCCAGGTCGACGGGCACGTGCACCTTCCGCCGACCACTGGCGACAACGTCGATGTACTGTGGAGACCTGACGCCCCACGTGTTGAGCAATTCGGCGGTACGTCCACCCGGCCTCCCGCATGCCCACTATACGCCCTCGCTCAAAGTCCGTCAACTGCACATACGGTTCACGTCCACGCTGTCGCGGCATGCTACCAGTGTTAAAGACTGCGATGGAGCTCCGTATGCCACGGCAAACTGGCTGACACTGACGGCGGCGGTGCACAAATGCTGCGCAGCTAGCGCCATTCGACGGCCATCACCGCGGTTCCTGGTGTGTCCGCTGTGCCGTGCGTGTGATCATTGCTTGTACAGCCCTCTCGCAGTGTCCGGAGCAAGTATGGTGGGTCTGACACACCGGTGTCAATGTGTTCTTTTTTCCATTTCCAGGAGTGTATATTGCCTTGCCTTTCTGGTTTGTATTCGATCATTAGTGTTCTAAGTAATCATCTCTTGGTCGTAAATACAGCCTGAATAATCGTACTAAGGCACAGGTTTGCCGTTAAACAATAGAGGGACCTTATACTTAGATTTAGCTGCTAACCGGTTCAAATCTTTGATTGTAATTGCATTTCCCAGTCATTAATTATAATCTGAACAACCTGTTGCACTAAGCTGTTCGTTTCCGTGTTTGAAAGAACGGGTCATTATTGGTGTATTGTAGCTGGATCTTGTGGTTCCGTCGAGTGAGTTCTCTTGTAATAAGTGTTCACAAGTAATGTTTTAAGACCTTCCTTCAGAGCGCTCTTAATAACTGTCAGTCAGTTTAACTTCGAAAATATTAACAGTCGACTGTCACCAGGGCTTTAGCCAAAATAGAACTGTCAGAAGGAACGGGTTGGTATCCAGTCGCACATTGGTTGCCGATTGAAATTAAGAGGTTGGTTGCTTTGAAGTAAGCCTGGTCATTGTCATATTGTTTGCTAATCTGTTTAACCTTTAAGCACAGGTGCGCATCTTAACCACGAACCTTTCGACATACTGCTTTCAAATTAAAAGTTAAATCATCTGTTTTGAGTAATTGAATCACTATTGTTATCAATGGTGATTATTTAGTTTTCATGTGTTTGCAGAAGGGCATTTAATAAGGCATCCTGTGTCCAGCGCGGTAATAAACACTGCTGTTTTGCCCGATAACGGGCGGGCTGCAGGTCCGGCCGTCTTGTAATCATTGTCGTATTGTTTGCTGTTTTGATTTCTTTTGCAAAAGCGTATTCATCTTAAGGTTCAAATGGCTCCGAGCACTATGGGACTTAACATCTGAGGTCATCAGTCCCGTAGAACTTAGAACTACTTAAACCTAACTAACCTAAGGACATCACACACATCCATGCCCGAGGCAAGATTCGAACCTGCGACCGTAGCGGTCGCGCGGTTCCAGACTTACACGCCTAGGGCCGCTCGGCCACACAGGCCGGCTTCATCTTAAGGTGTACGGTTAAAAGAATTTTTCAAATTTCTTCATTTTGCAAAAAAACCTAAAATTTATGGTTATACCGAGTGATCAAGAAGTCTGTATAAATTTGAAAACTTCATAAACCACGGAATAATGTACATTTAGAGGTAAAAATTGACACACATGCTTGGAATGACATGGGGTTTTATTTGAACCAAAGAAAAGCACTGTTAGACGCGTGAAAGATCTCTTGCGCGCGTCATTTGGTGATGATCGTGTGTTCAGCCGCCACTTTCGTTATGCTTGTCCTCCCAGGTCCCCAGACCTCAGTCCGTGCGATTATTGGCTTTGGGTTAATGGAGTCGCAAGTGAATCGTGATCGATCGACATCTCTAGGGATGCTGAAAGACAACATCCGACTCCAATGCCTCACCATAACTCCGGACATGCTTTACAGTGCTGTTCACAACATTATTCCTCGACTACAGTTATTGTTGAGGAATGGTGGTGGACATATTGAGCATTTCCCGTAAAGAACATCATCTTTGCTTTGTCTTACTTTGTTATGCAAATTATTGCTATTCTGATCAGATGAAGCGCCATCTGTCGGACATTTTTTGAACTTTTGTATTTTTTTGGTTCTAATAAAATCCCATGTCATTCCAAGCATGTGTGTCAATTTGTACCTCTCTATCTACATTATTCCGTGATTTATTCAGTTTTCAGATTTATACTGACTTTTTGATCACCCGGTATAATGTTAAATAAACAAGTTGTGCCAATGTGCTCCAGCCAATTTACCATCCAGATTAACAGTCGGCATAATTATACACGAATGCGTTACGGTATTGATGTTACTTGATATTGATACAGCTCTCTTGGTACTTCTAATTTCCAGGCTTCCATTCGTCGAATGGCTCTGCCGCATCTTACTGTATCTGCAGCAGCAATTTGAGCAGCAGATGGCAACGCAGTGACGCAACAAAATATTACAGATACGTTACTTGGAGGACAGCTTCGAGCCAGGCGCCTTGTAGACAGCTCTCCCCTGACCCCAAACCACCGCAGCTTGAGACTTCAGTGGTGTCAAGCAAAACCTCATTGCAGGGCAGAGTGAAGATCTGTTGTGTTTTCAGCCGCGCGGGATTAGCCAAGCGGTCTCGGGCGCTGCAGTCATGGACTGTGCGGCTGGTCCCGGCGGCGGTTCGAGCCCTCCCTCGGGCATGGGTGTGTGTGTTTGTCCTTAGGATCATTTAGGTTAAGTAGTGTGTAAGCTTAGAGACTGATGACCTTAGCAGTTAAGTCCCATAAGAATTCACACACATTTGAACATTTTTGTGTTTTCTGGTGAAAGCTGGCTCTGCCTCGGTGCCAGTGACGGTCGTGTACTGATTAGGACGCCAGTTGAGGGCATAAAATCAACCTGTCAGTAAGCTAGGCACACTGGACCTGCACCTGGAGATATGGTCTGGGGTGGGATTTCGTATGACAGAATGAGACTCACGTTGTTATCCCACGTACCATTACTGCAAATTTGTTCGTCAGTCTGGCGATTCGATTCGACCTATTGTGTTCCCCTTCATTTCCTCTTCAAATCCTGATTGGTCGGAGTTGAAAACAAATTCCTTACAGAACGGTGAGGTAGGTTTATTTAACTCATCTACGTATTTTGGGGCGAACTGCGCAGTTTGTGTATCGTCAAGTTTACGATTGTCTTGAAATTTTGTTATCTTACGTCTTCCAGTTTTATAGCAATACTTAAAGTTACGCGGCCATCCACTGCTTCCCTTGAAATTACTGTAAACTATGCCTCGCGCAATTTGATGTACATAACGTTTTAATTACTAACATCACATCCTTCACATTGCATTGAGCATCCTTGAAAGGCGCAAACAGCAGTTACTGTCCTCCCATGTAGATCGGCAGTTTTTCTTATGCACTACACAGTCATATTGCTGAGGACTTATTCTAAATCTGTTCTTACTTATTTTCTACTATTCTGCGGATGATCTTCCATGTACGGGGTTACGATTGGTACCCGCTCCTTGCTCAACGATTATCCTTTACCACGCTTCATTGAAGACTGGAGTTGTGGCTCCCTGTCCGACAAGCATGACGAACCTCATGGATCGACACCTGTTTCAATATCACTTTCACTTGTCAAACACATATCGCCATCATTGCACTCCTCACGTACATTATCCACACACTCGAGTGTATACGACACCACACATTTCACTGACTCATCTTGCGGAAGCGCTAATATTTCGTCTGCCACTTCTTTCTCGCGCTGCGAAATTCCTTCGGTTCCTTTCTGCCGAATTGTCAACTTTGGAAACTATTGTTGTAGATATAATACACTACTGGCCACTAAAATTGCTACACCAAGAATAAATGCAGATGATAAACGGGTATCCATGGGACAAATATATAATACTAGAACTGACATGTGATTACATTTTCACGCAATTTGGGTGCATAGATCCTCAGAAATCAGTACCCAGAACAACCACCTCTGGCCGTAATAACGGCCTTGATACGCCTGGGCATTGAGTCAAACAGAACTTGGATGGCGTGTACAGGTACAGCTGCCCATGCAGCTTCAACACTATACCACAGTTCATCAAGAGTAGTGAGTTGCGTATTGTGACGAGCCAGTTGCTCGGCCACCACTGACCAGACGTTTTCAATTGGTGAGAGATCTGGAGAATGTAGGGTTTCGCAGGGATCGAATGAAGGGTAGAGCCACCGGTAGTAACACATCTGAAATGTAACTTCCACTGTTCAAAGTAACGTCAGTGCGAAGAAGAGGTGACAGAGACGTGTAACCAATGATGCCCCATACCATCACGCCGGGTGATACGTCAGTATGGCGATGAACAGTGCACGCTTGCAATGTGCGTTCACCGCGATGTCGCCAAATATGGATTCGACCATCATGATCCTGTAAACAGAACCTGGATTCATCCGAAAAAATGACGTTTTGCCATTCGTGCACCCAGGTTCGTCGTTGAGCACACCATCATAGGCGCTCCTGTCTGTGATGCACCGTCGAGGGTAACCGCAGCCATGGTCTCCGAGCTGATAGTCCATGCTGCTGCAAACGTCGTCGAACTGTTCGTGCAGATGGTTGTTGTCTTGAAAACGTCCCCATCTGTTGACTCAGGGATCGAGACGTGACTGCACGATCCGTTACAGCCATGCAGATAAGATGCCTGTCATCTCAACTGCTAGTGACACGAGGCCGTTGGGATGCAGCCCGGCGTTCCGTATTACCCTCCTGAACGCACCGATTGCTTATTCTGCTAACAGTCATTGGATCTCGACCAACGCGAGCAGCAATGTCGCGATACGATAAACCGCAATCGCGATAGGCTACAACCCGACCTTTATCAGAGTCGGAAACGTGATGGTACGCATTTCTCCTCCTTACACGAGGCATCACAACAACATTTCACCAGGCAACGCCGGTCAACTGCTGTTTGTGTATGAGAAATCGGTTGGAAACTTTCGTCATGTCAGCACGTTGTAGGTGTTGCCACCGGCGCCAACCTTGTGTGAATGCTCTGAAAAGCTAATCATTTGCATATCACAGCATCTTCTTTCTGTCGGTTAAATTTCGCGTCTGTAGCACGTCATCTTCGTGGTGTAGCAATTTTAATGGCCAGTAGTGTACTTTGTTTATGGTTGCCATTGCTCTGCTTTGTATCGACACCACTAGCACTGTAGCGCTGTTGTGTTACTCGTCGACTAAGCGCAACTACGCTCCGTAACCTCATGCTGTGCCCACCAGTGAATACGTCTATTCTCACTCCATGTTGCCATATGCAGCTAGTATCGTGGTTGCACGGTAGACAGTATGTGGGGCATCGAATGCTGTAACCATCATTGAGCTTCTGCTACCTCACACTCAAGGACCTCCTTGTTAGTGGACGTCCAGTTGTGGTACTGGAGTGCAAATTCCAGGCTTCATCGCCGATGAACAGCAGTCAGGATGGGTGCATGAACCAGCCACCTACTGCAGAATCCCACCTGCAGCAGTGTTCGCTGAACGATCGTTGAAGAGACACTGTTGGTAGTCAGTTGGTTCATCTGGACAGTCATTTGCTCAACAGATGCCGTCCATCCGTCCGTACGGATCTTCACAACAGTCGTCCACCCCTGTCATCTACGGATTGTGCTGCACTACTGTTGCTTCGGCGCCGGTTTTGCACAGCGCTATTTTGCCATGCCCGGTGTATTTTAACCACGGCGGCACGCGAACAGTTTACAAACTTAAACGTTCCGGAAATGCTTCCACCACTGGCCTGCAACCCAATGGTCACTCCCTTTCGGACTACAGATAAATCGCTCCGTTTCTGCATTACAGCGATTACACTGTTTTCCGCCCCCCCCCCCCCCCGACACACTTTATATATCCTGCTCTGCCAGTATTGACACCTGTGTCTCTGAGTAGTTATTTCACACTGACGTCGGACATAGGCGGTGGTTTCTTAGCGTTCTGTGCCGCAAGAGGAGTTTATTCATGCTTTAAACAGACGGTCGCATTAATGCGCGTGAATAGTGTACATAAATGCTGATAGCTGAATAGTAGCATCTTGTACCGTTGACAACCGTCCATCAGCAATGGCCGGCCGAAGTGGCCGCGCGGTTCTGGCGCTGCAGTCTGGAACTGCGAGACCGCTACGGTCGCAGGTTCGAATCCTGCCTCGGGCATGGATGTGTGTGATGTCCTTAGGTTAGTTAGGTTTAACTAGTTCTAAGTTCTAGGGGACTAATGACCTCAGCAGTTGAGTCCCATAGTGCTCAGAGCCATTTGAATCATTTGAACCATCAGCAATGAGGAAATAAAATAGCAACACGGCACAACACACAAGAACACATATGTTGTAAACTGCTTGTTCACTGCAACTGAGAGGATCGATTTTTACGAAACTTGTTGCAGCATAAGAATACAGTCGAGCATACCTGTATCATGCCACGAAAAATGGTTCTTTAGTAACGCAGAAGTCAAGTATTTGCTTAAGCTTTGACAAAATTGTGTATTCCTATATTTATTGAGAGTTGGCAAGATTTTTACGTACCCCTGGGATGGGGTCAAATACCCCTCTAGACAACGAGATGTACGTTTCTCGTACGTTCCCAAAATTACGTAAGGCAAAGTTTGGGATGGTTCTTTTGAAAAAGACAAGTTTCTTCATCTATCCTCGTCAGTTTCTGGACTGTGCTCCACTCCTACTGACCTCATCGCCGACGTGACGTTGAACTCCGATCCCTTTTTTTCTAATAAGTGTCATTTTCATGTATTTCATTGTTTCTCATACTCGCTATGCAGTGAAATTATATTCATCGAAAGAAAATACTGAATTACACAGAAATACAAGATCTTCTATTTATACACATTGTAAAATGGAGTCCCACCGTTGCGTTTTTATATCAGCGTCTGAAGGCCCTTCTCAGAAATTGCTGTAGGGATTTTGATACGGTTTTAACTAGCAGACAATCTTTGTGCATATATTTTATCACCGCTTCGCCAGACAAGTCATCAGACAGTAGATACCTGGTGCTACCAGAGCAAAGCTGTGGCAGCTCTCTAGTTAAATGTAACTAAACGGGAAAATGTATTTCTGCTGAGGTGAAGCTCTATAACAGCACGGGACCGAAGCGAAGAAAATGATAGAAAAAGCTTGACACGGACTAGGCAAACAGCATGTGCCGTAGGAAACGGTAACGGCCACGAAATAACACAGCGCGGAACATAGTGTTTATATTAGCGAGAAGGTTCTCTCTAGGTTTCGTATTCATAGGAACGAAAAGGAAACAGCAAGGACGTTATAAAACGGCATATTTACCGAAAAATTTTTCTTTACTGTCATAGACTAAATTTATTTTGCTTAAGTTAACAATTGTACCATAAAGATTCAGCCGAAAGGTGCTGCAAGGTAAACGTCTGCTGCCTTACCAACTATGGTATTTTGACCTTTTAAACACCCACAGTTCTATATAATTTATAAATTAGTTTGACTCTGGCTGCTGAACTTGGTGTCACGATCGGATTTGAAATAAAATCTTTTGCTCGAAAAATCGCTGCTTAGGGGCCGATTGCTAACCCGTGCAAAACAGTTCCTTCGTTGAATTAAGTTTATTTGCAGAGCTTGTTAACCCACCCGGACAGCTGCTCGCATTAACCCACCGCTTCCGGGATCCGGGGAGATGCGTCGGCCCTGGATCGATTCCACTCGATGGATTAACGACGAAGGCGGGTATTCCGGCCAGCCTGGATGTGGTTTTTGGCGCTTCCGCACATCAGACTAGGTGTGCGTGAATCCCCGCCACAGTTACAAGACTCACAAACTTGTCGAACAAACACGTTCATGCTTTCACTTGGGATATTACTAGATCCAGACAGACAGGTTACATATATTCAATCCAGTGGGGAAAGGGTGGCGATATAAAGAGCATGCAGCCATCCCATACCACTAACATTGCCAAATCCAGATGAATACGCCGAAGGCGGGGGAAAATGCAAGAATTGTACGCTTGTTAACTGCATCGTTCAATAAATGTATGCAGGTGGAGTAAACTTAATAGATTAGTTTATAGTTTGTAACCTCCCCACAAAAAAAATGCAAATGAAAATATTTTACATGTCAATGGACATAGAGCCAAGTGTAACCTCCCCAGAGAATTTTGACAGACAATAATTAAATGTTATAATTAGCAATCTGACCCATGTGTAAGCTCCCTACAAAAATGTAAGTCAATTCAATAAAAAAAATCTCAGTGCCAATGAAAACGCAAATAGACCGAAATGTCGATCTTTAGGCCCTGATTAAACTCAAATTCTTACCTCAGTAACACTGCATCTGCTCTTATTTTTCGCCATCGCTTGGAGGAAATGCATCGCAATATATATATATATATATATATATATATATATATATATATATATATATATATATATATATATATATATATATATATATATTAATTTAAGGGAAACTTTTCTTTAAGGAAATGCAAGGAAAATATTATTTCAAAAAAGGGATTCTTTGTTAAAAATGGTTGGTTTCAAAACGAAATTATTATTGGGGCGATTCTTGAACAGATTAATTACACTTAAGATCCATTACAATACATTATTAGCTGAGCGCAAAGCTGCTTCATTACCTTATTTAACAATATACCTCGTCCTGAATCTCGACCAGAGTTCCATGTCGGCGCCCGCCGACTCGTCACACACAACTGCTAACTCGCAACTGTAACTACCGACTCCCTACATGCAACTGAACTGAACTCTCGCGCGGTCAAGCGCAGACTAGTACGATAAACAACTCTCTGGTCAGAGATTCTCTCATGGCTCGCCATCGCTGTACTGAATACCCTGCATACATAGTGTTTCAAGTTACAAATCAAAATGCATATGAAAAAACACGAGTAATTTTTCTGCTAGAAACTGTTGAGACGTCAACGTAAGCTGGGAGCCAACGCACACAGTGCTTCATTAACACCGCACCAAATGGGCACCAAAATTTATTTCCTACCCTTCCTATTTCTTTCTTCATCCGTCGATTTATTGGGAGACATTTAGGAAAGGGTTGGTCATCTATAAAAGAGACCGCGCGTACAATACTAGTGCGACCCATTCTTGAATGTCGCTGGAGTATTTGGGATCCCCACCATGTCGATTTAAAGGAATATATTAAAATCAATTCATAGGCGTGCTACCATATTTACTATTCCGTTAACTGAAATGGGAATCCCTGGAGGGAAGTCGACGTTCTTTATGCAAAAAACTATAGAGAAAATTTAGAGACCCGGTATATGCAGCTTACAGCAGAACGATTCTACGGCCACCTTGGAACATTTCGCATAAGTCGCATAAGTAACGCGAAGACAAGAGAAATTAAGACTCGTAAAGAGGCATATTGACAATCTCCTTTTTTCCGTCGCTCCATTCTCGATTGGAACGGGACAGAAAGTGAGTCGTAGTGATAGAAGGTACTCTTCGCCATGCACCATGTAGCGGGTCGCGGAGTATGTATCTACATTCACATCTAGATGAAAACGTTAGACCTGGCAATATGAAATACTTCGAATAATCATGTTCAATCACCCACTGACTTCTCTCGAAAAATTATTTAGACTATGTCGTCGTATACCGCCCAGAAGCTAAGAACATCAGCTTGTCTCTAATGTCTCCACTCAACCATCTTTCAGCACCAAATGTTCACACCACCTCACAGGAGGAAGTATCTTCCAGTACGACACGTCCTGTTTCCTCTCTCAACGCCTCTCCTCTAGCGCATTTACATCTGAGTGGATACTCTGCAAATCACATTCAAGTGCCTGGCAGAGGGTTCATCGAACCACCTTCACAATTCTCCATTATTCCAATCTCGCATAGCGCGCGGAAACAATGAACACCTATATCTTTCCGTACGAGCTCTGATTTCCCTTATTTTATCGTGGTGATCATTCCTCCCTATGTAGGTCGGTGTCAACAAAATATTTTCGCATTCGGAAGAGAAAGTTTGTGATTAGAATTTCGTGAGAAGATTCCGTCGCAACGAAACACGTCTTTCTTTTAACGATGTCCAGCCCAAATCCTGTATCATTTCTGTGACACTCTCCCATATTTCGGGATAATACAAAACGCGCTGCCCTTCTTTGAACTTTTTCGATGTACTCCGTCAGTCCTATCTGGTAAGGATCCCACACCACGCAGCAGTATTCTAAAAGCAGACGGGAAAGCGTAGTGTAGGCAGTCTCCTTAGAAGGTCTGTTACATTTTCTATGCGTCCTGCCAATAAAATGCAGTCTTTGGTTAGCCTTCCCCACAACATTTTCTATGTGTTCCTTCCAATTTAAGTTGTTCGTAATTGTAATACCTAGGTATTTAGTTGAATTTATGGCTTTTAGATTAGACTGATTTATCGTGTAACCGGAGTTTGAGTTGCGTTTAGCACTCATGTGGATGACCTCACACTTTTCGTTATTTAGTGTCAACTGCCACTTTTCGCACGATTCAGATATTTTTTCTAAATCGTTTTTCAGTTTGTTTTGATCTTCTGATGACTATTAGTCAATAAACGACAGCGTCATCTGCAAACAAAACAAGACGGCTGCACAGATTGTCTCCCAAATCGTTTATATAGATAAAGAACAGCAAAGGGCCTGCAACACTACCTTGGGGAACGTCAGAAATCACTTCTGTTTTACTCGATGACTTTCCGTCGGTTACTACGAACTGTGACCTCTCTGACAGGAAATCGCAAATCCAGTCACATAACTGAGATGATATTCCATAAGCACCAGCAGCAGCGAGTACTGTTTGTATAAAGCGTTTTTGTGCTTATTTGCTGCGCTTAGCTTTTAAATAGTTTTTCTGGGAAAACCTAGCGTAGTTTTCGCGTCTCGTATTTCAGTGAGTGTTTCTTGATTATCAGAGTAGCTCATCAGAAGATTATCTTGGGAATTTGTCATCGTATAGAGTAGGGTAAACATAGTCATGTGTAGGGACTGTGGTTGTTGTGAGCGGACGCAAGGAGAATTGGCCACTCTTCGGGGGCAGGTGGAGGCTTTGTCTGTTAGGCTCATCGAGCTCGAGGCGCAGGCGTCGGCTCGTAGTGGCGTTGGGGCAACTGTGGTGAGACCTATGCCTACATCGGTGGCCTTGGAGTCACATGGAACCCCTGATGTCGCTGCGTCTTCCGGCAGTGAGCATCTTACCGGTCAGCCATCACTCCAGGGTGAATGGCGGACAGTGGTGGGCTCGCGCGTGCCTGGCCGAAAGGCGAAGGTGGGATCTGGCCGCGTGGCAGCTGCCTTACCCCTTTCCAACAGGTACGGGGTGCTTCCTAGTGGTGATGACATCGTTTCCGAGCCACCACAGGATGCCTCGCCTGTTGGGCCAGTGGCCGATTCTCCGGCAAGGTCCCGACAGTCACAGAGGGCGGGCCTATTAGTTATAGGGAGCTCCAACGTTAGGCGGGTTATGGAGCCCCTCAGGAAAATAGCGGGTAGGTCGGGGAAGAATGCCAGTGTGCACTCGGTGTGCTTGCCGGGGGGTCTCGTCCGTAATGTGGAGGAGGCCCTTCCGGCAGCTATTGAACGCACTGGGTGTGACCGGCTGCAGATAGTAGCACATGTCGGAACGAATGACGCCTGCCGCTTGGGTTCTGAGGCCATCCTTGGTTCCTTCCGGCGGCTGGCTGATTTGGTGAAGACAACCAGCATCGCACGCGGAGTGCAAGCTGAGCTTAATATCTGCAGCATAGTGCCCAGAGTCGATCGCGGTCCTCTGGTTTGGAGCCGTGTGGAGGGTCTAAACCAGAGGCTCAGACGACTCTGCGACTATAATGGTTGCAAATTCATCGACCTCCGTTATTGGGTGGAGAACTGTAGGGCCCCCCTAGACAGGTCAGGCGTGCACTACACACCGGAAGCAGCTACTAGGGTAGCAGAGTACGTGTGGCGTGCACACGGGGGTTTTTTAGGTTAGAGGGACCCCCCCTTGGGCGAAACGATAAAATACCTGACGGCTTACCAGAGAGGACATTATCATCGTTGATAAAGAACGTCCGTCCTCAGAGACCAAAAACAGGAAAAGTTAACGTAATATTGGTAAACTGCAGGAGTATCCAGGGCAAGGTTCCTGAATTAGTATCTCTTATTGAAGGAAATAGTGCGCATATAGTATTAGGAACGGAAAGTTGATTAAAACCGGAAGTGAACAGTAACGAAATCCTAGACACAGAATGGAATATATACCGCAAGGATAGGATAAACGCCAATGGTGGAGGAGTATTTATAGCAGTAAAGAATTCAATAATATCCAGTGAAGTTATTAGCGAATGCGAATGTGAAATAATCTGGGTTAAGCTAAGTATCAAAGGTGGGTCAGATATGGTAGTCGGATGCTTCTATAGACCACCTGCATCAGCAACCGTAGTAGTTGAGCGCCTCAGAGAGAACCTGCAGAACGTCGTGAAGAAGTTTCGTGATCATACTATTGTAATAGGGGGAGACTTCAATCTACCAGGTATAGAATGGGATAGTCACACAATCAGAACTGGAGCCAGGGACAGACTCTTGTGACATTATCCTGACTGCCTTGTCCGAGAATTACTTCGAGCAGATAGTTAGAGAACCAACTCGTGAAGCTAACGTTTTAGACCTCATAGCAACAAATAGACCGGAACTTTTCGACTCCGTGAATGTAGAAGAGGGTATCAGTGATCATAAGTCAGTGGTTGCATCAATGACTACAAGTGTAATAAGAAATGCCAAGAAAGGAAGGAAAATATATTTGCTTAACAAGAGTGATAGGGCACAAATCGCAGAATATCTGAGTGACCACCATCAAACGTTCATTTCTGAGGAAGAGGATGTGGAACAAAAATGGAAAAAATTCAGAAACATCGTCCAGTACGCCTTAGATAAGTTCGTACCGACTAAGGTCCAAAGCGAGGGGAAAGATCCACCGTGGTATAACAATCATGTACGAAAGGTACTACGGAAACAAAGAAAGCTTCATCATAGGTTTAAGAGTAGTCGAATCATAGCTGATAAGGAAAAGCTGAACGAAGCGAAAAAGAGCGTAAAGAGAGCAATGAGAGAAGCATTCAACGAATTCGAACATAAAACATTGGCAAACAATCTAAACAAGAACCCTAAAAAGTTTTGGTCATATGTAAAATCGGTAAGCGGATCTAAATCCCCTATTCAGTCACTCGTTGACCACGATGGCACCGAAACAGAGGACGACCGAAGAAAGGCAGAAATACTGAATTCAGTGTTCCGAAACTGTTTCACTGCGGAAAATCGTAACACGGTCCCTGACTTCAGCCGTCGCACGGACGCCAAAATGGAAAATATTGAAATAAACGATATCGGAATTGAAAAACAACTGCTATCACTTAGTAGCGGAAAAGCATCCGGACCAGACGAGATACCCTTAAGATTCTACAGTGATTATGCTAAAGAACTTGCCCCCTTTCTATCAGCAATTTATCGTAGATCGCTGGAAGAACGTAAAGTACCTAGCGACTGGAAGAAAGCGCAGGTCGTTCCCATTTTCAAGAAGGGTCATAAATCAGATGCGAATAATTATAGGCCTATTTCGCTTACGTCAATCTGTTGTAGAATAATGGAACATGTTTTGTGTTCTCGTATTATGACGTTCTTAGATAATACAAATCTCCTTCATCATAACCAACATGGATTCCGCAAACAGAGATCATGTGAAACTCAGCTCGCCCTATTTGCCCAAGAAATTCACAGTGCCGTAGACACTGGCGAGCAGATTGATGCCGTATTCCTGGACTTCAGGAAGGCATTTGATACGGTTCCGCACTTACGTTTAGTGAAAAAAATACGAGCTTACGGAATATCGGACCAGGTTTGTGATTGGATTCAGGATTTCCTAGAAGAAAGAACACAACATGTCATTCTTAACGGTTCAAAATCTGCAGATGTAGAGGTAATTTCGGGAGTACCGCAAGGAAGCGTGATAGGACCTTTATTGTTTACAATATACATAAATGACTTAGTTGACAACATCGGTAGCTCCGTGAGGCTATTTGCAGATGACACGGTTGTCTACAAGAAAGTAGCAACATCAGAAGACTCGTACGTACTCCAGGAAGACCTGCAGAGGATTAATGCATGGTGCGACAGCTGGCAGCTTTCCCTAAACGTAGATAAATGTAATATAATGCGCATACATAGGGGCAGAAATCCATTCCAGTACGATTATGCCATAGGTGGTAAATCATTGGAAGCGGTAACGACCGTAAAATACTTAGGAGTTACTATCCGGAGCGATCTGAAGTGGAATGATCACATAAAACAAATAGTGGGAAAAGCAGGCGCCAGGTTGAGATTCATAGGAAGAATTCTAAGAAAATGTGACTCATCGACGAAAGAAGTAGCTTACAAAACGCTTGTTCGTCCGATTCTTGAGTATTGCTCATCAGTATGGGACCCTTACCAGGTTGGATTAATAGAAGAGATAGACATGATCCAGCGAAAAGCAGCGCGATTCGTCATGGGGACATTTAGTCAGCGCGAGAGCGTTACGGAGATGCTGAACAAGCTCCAGTGGCGGACACTTCAAGAAAGGCGTTACGCAATACGGAGAGGTTTATTATCGAAATTACGAGAGAGCACATTCCGGGAAGAGAATGGCAACATATTACTACCGCCCACATATATCTCGCGTAATGATCACAACGAAAAGATCCGAGAAATTAGAGCAAATACGGAGACTTACAAGCAGTCGTTCTTCCCACGCACAATTCGTGAATGGAACAGGGAAGGGGGGATCAGATAGTGGTACAATAAGTACCCTCCGCCACACACCGTAAGGTGGCTCGCGGAGTATAGATGTAGATGTAGATGTAAGCACGCAATTTCACTACGACCCGCTTGTGTGGTACAGTGTCAAAAGCCTTCTGGAAATCCAGAAATACGGAATCGATGTGAAATCCCTTGTCAATGGCACTCAACACTTAATGTGAATAAAGAGCTAGCTGTGTTTCACAGGAACGATGTTTTCTAATCCCATGTTGACTGTGTGTCAATAGACCGTTTCCTTCGAGGTAATTCATAGTGTTAGAACACAGTATATGTTCTAAAATCCTGCTGCATATTGACGTTAATGATATGGGCCTGTAAATTAAGTAGATTACTCCTACTACCTTTCTTGAATATTGGTATGACCTGTGCAACTTTCCAGTCTTTGGGTACGGATCTTTCGTCGAGCGAACGATTGTATATGATTGTTAAGTATGGAGCTAACGCATCAGCATACTCCGAAAGGAAACTAATTGGCATACAGTCTGCACCAGAAGACTTGCTTTTATTAAGTGATTTAAGTTGCTTCACTACTCCGAGGATATTTAATTCTACGTTACTCATGTTGACAGCTGTTCTCGATTCGAAGCCGCCCAGGGTGGCCGAGCGGTTCTAGAGCGCTACAGTCTGAAACCGCGCGATCGCTACGGTCGCAGGTTCGAATCCTGCCTCGGCCATGGATGTGTGTGAAGTCTTTAGGTTAGTTAGCTTTACGTAGTTCTAAGTTGTAGGGGACTGATGATCTCAAAAGTTAAGTCTCATAGTGCTCAGAGCCATTTGAACCATTTTTGAACTCTATTCGAATTCTGGAATATTTACTTCGTCTTCTTTTGTGAAGGCATTTCGGTAGTCTGTGTATAGTAACTCTGCTTTGATGGCACTGTCTTCGATAGTATCTCCATTTCTATCGCGCAGAGAAGGCCTTGATTGTTTCTTGCCGCTAACATACTTCACATACGACCAGAATCTCTTTGGATTTTCTGCCAGTTTTCGAGACAAAGTTTCGTTGTGGAAACTGTTAAAGGCATCTCACATTGAAGTCCGCGCTAAATTTCGAGCTTCTGTAAAAGACCGCCAATCTAGGGGATTTTTCGCCTGTTTAAATTTGGCATGTTTGTTTCGTTGTTTCTGCAACAGTGTTCTAACCCGTTTTATGTACCAAGGAGGATCAGCTCCGTCTTTTGTTACTTTATTTGGTATAAATCTCTCAACTGCTGCCGATACTATTTCTTTGAATTCAAGCCACATCTGGTCTACACTTATATTATTAATTTGGAATGAGTGGAGATTGTCTCTAAGGAAGGCGCCAAGTTTAATTTTTATCTGCTTTTTGGAACAGGTATATTTTTCGCTTATTTTTCGAGGATTTGGGGATTACAATATCCAATCTCGCTGCCACAACCCTGTGTTCACTAATCCCTGAATCGGTTTTGATGCTCATTATTAACTCAGGATTATTTGTTGCTAAGAGGTCAAGTGTGTTTTCACAACCGTTTACTATTCGCGTGGGCTCATGAACTAAATGCTCGAAATAATTTTCAGAGAATGCGTTTAGCACAATTTCGGATGATATATTATGCGTACCTCCGGAATTAAACATGTATTTTCGCCAACATATCAAGGGCAAATTAAAGTCACCACCAACTATTATCATATGAGTCAGGTACGTGTTTGAAATCAAACTCAAGTTTTCTTTGAACCTTTCAGCAACTGTATCATCTGAACTGGGAGGTCGGTAAAAGGACCCAATTATTATTTTATTCCGGTTGCCAACAATGACCTTTGCCCATACTCACAGGAAGCATCTACTTTAATTTCGCGATAAGATAAACTACTTCTGACAGCAACAAACACGCCACCGCCAACCGTGTTTAGCCCATCCTTCCGGAATACCGTTAGGTTCTTCGCAAAAATTTCAGCTGAGCTTATATCCGGCTTTAGCCAGCTTTCAGTGCCTATAACGATTTGAGCATCAGTGCTTTCTATTAGCGCTTGGAGCTCTGGTACTTTCCCAACACAACTGTTACACCAATGGTTCCTCTATCTACGTTCTTCCTGTGTTCAGCCTGCAACCTTTGTGATTGAAGCCCATCTTGTGTTTTCCCTAGACCCTCTAACCTAAAAAAAACCGCCCTGTCCACGTCATACAGTCCCTGCTACACGTGTAGCCGCCTCCTGAGTATAGTGGTCACCTGACCTATTCAGCGGAACCCGAAACCCAACCACCCTTTGGCGCAAGTCGAGGAATCTGCAGCCTACACGGTCGCAGAACCGTCTGAGCCTCTGATTCAGACCCTCCACTCGGCTCTGTACCAGAGGTCCGCAATCGGTCCTGTCGACTATGCTGCAGATGGTCAGCTTTGCTTTCATCTCGCAAGCAAGACTGGCAGCCTTTGCCACTTCTGTTATCCGCTCGAAACCAGAGAGAATCTCTTCTGATCCAAAGTGACACACATCATTGGTACCGACGTGAGCAACCACCTGCAGTTGGCTGCACCCTGTCCTCTTCATGGCATCCGGGAGGACCCTTTCCACATCTGGTATGACTCCACTCGGTATGCACACGGAGCGCACATTTCTTTTCTTACCCTTCTTGTCAGCCAAGTCCCTAAGGGCCCCAATAACGCGCCTAACGTTGGAGCTCCCAACTACCACCATCTGCGATTGCCCGGATATTGCAGGCTGAGTGGTTTCCTCTGACGCAGGACAGGCGACAGCATCTGGCTCAGCGACAGTGTCAGCCACAGACAGCACCTGGAACCTGTTCGTAAAAAAAAAAACGGGGGGGGGGGGGGCTTACCAGTGGCCGCCTGGGAAGTTTTTCGCCATCTGCTTCGCCCCGGGGCGACGTCCCACACGACCACAGGTGAGGGGTTAGCCTCAATGCGAGCAGTAACTGGGTTGGCCACCGGTGAGGCACGATCGGAGGACTCTGACGTGCTGGACGTCCGTTGGATCCCCACGGCCGGTCCACAACAGTGGTGCGCAGCCTCAAGCTGTGTAACCGAAGCCATCACAGCCTGAAGCTGAGAGCGAAATGTCACCCACTCGGCTCGCATCCGCCCACAACAATCGCAGTCCCTGTCCATACTAAAGACCACGGAAAACTAAGCTATGCAGATAAACTGACTATTGGCACGTGCTGCGCAACCCTACTCTAGACCCTGACGGAAACGCGCGAACTGTGTCTAGTAATAAGCACACATTCGAAAACCTAACTACCGAAGCACTCAGGTGAAACAAAATAATTTTCACCTGATTAGGAACTTGTAATGTCACATAATCGGTTTACTTTCCGAAGCAAACGAAAACGCGACAACTGCGGCTATTAGATATTACATTTACAGGCATAAACTCAAGAAACTTAGCTATTAAAGCACACAGATGATACAAAAAAATTCGCTCCTGGTAAGAAACTTGTAAATGAAAAAAAAGCCGTTACTGCCCTCTTGCTGCGTCTGTCTCGGTCGGCTACTGCTGCCTAACTGACTGACTAACGCCAAGCCAACAAGTTTTCAAAACAAGATAACAAACGACTATCGACTCGCGCTACGGGAACTTACGAACTGTGTCTAGTAATCCATCCTGTCTCTTCCCTCGCTACCAAAGTCATCTAGCCTGTCATTGGCTCTCGCTTTTTACTTCCTCCCTTGCAGCCATCATCACTAGTAACGTATCTTAATGCAATATAAAGTTTACAGCTCTCGACCCTACAGGCCATTTAGTAAATGACGCTTTATATGAAGTGTGCTAAAACGCACGTCAGATTGATATGATGCAGCGTGTAGATAACCAGTTATTTCTTATATGACTTTATATCAACTGCCTGAAACATCATTGTTTGTCTTTTCAAATGTAGTAAATTAAACCACAACTAATCCGTGAGTGGTGTTTGGCGCTTCAGTTATGATACCACTGATTAATTTTTTTTTTTTTGCCTGTACCATTTCCCTAGAATATTGGCTGGACATTTATAGAAGAATTCTACATAGGCTTCATTTTACATAATGTGTGTGGGATAAAGGCATTTACGTTCCTAAATTTGCATACTGTGATGATTTTTCACGTGTTATGCTGCATATGAGCGGAATTCCCAGCTCGCCGTTCGGAACTCGGTATCACAAGCTCGGTTGTTTCTGTATGTCTTCAATACACGGGTTTTCGTTGTCGTGTTATGACGCGCCAGTTTACCTGAGACGTCGGACGCCAGTCTTTTGTAGCCCAGCGCAGAACCCTATTGGAGGCAGCGCCGAGGTGTCCGCAGCCGGCCGTTTCTGTTTCCACTCATATTCCCGCAGGAGGCTGTCCCTAAGGCTCTCTCATATGTGAACCACTGTACACGTCACACTATACTCCTTCCAGCTGGAGTGGGTTCTCGTAGCTAAGCGATAGATACCATCTCTTCCCTTGCTGGAATTTAGCGCACACTAAGATCGAACGTGTGTTAACTCTTGTAAACCCTTTCGCAGCCCAATTTTCCAAGTAGGAAGCTGGGAATTTGTCCAGCGCTTACTTAGGTCTTCACTAACACTGAGTCGTACAAGAGTTGGACAAAAATATTGAAACACAACGAGAAATGCTTGCTTCAACGTAAACGCAGATGCTAGGCAAGCTTACAGGTTGCACTGTTGCACTTGCCGGCACCCATGCAGTGTCGTCAGCACGTTGCAAGTGTCCGAACAGTGTCTGAGTGCATTGTGTCTGAGTTAAGTGATTTCGAAAGTGAACAAACTGTTCGTGTTCTTATGGTGGATGCTTCTATAACCAAGGTAACCGCAGTGTTTTGTGTATTAAGAGGCACCTATCGAAGCTATGTGCCGCATACAGTCAAAGTAGAAAAATGACATTCGCCAAGTCACAATGCGGACGAAGGTCTGTCTTGATTGATCGTGACGAACGCGCATTGAAGAGGATTGTGACGAAAACTGTGTCAGCTCCAAAACAATGCGAAGGAACAGGGAATTGCAGGGTGAGCTCGAATTACAAAACCACTCATCAGTGACACATCAGCAGAAAGCGTGGTGCCGAAACCATAAAACCTGGACTATGGAGCAGTATAAGAACGTCGTTTGGTCAGATGGAACTTATTTCGCACTGTTTCCAACTTCTGGGCGAATTCAGGTTCCAAGAGTGAAACATGGCTGGGGTTCGGTCATGACCTGGGCAGTCATACCGTAATGTTCCATGAGCTTCATGGTTACCTGCGAGGTCGCACTACTGACTACTGCCAAGGATTATACACTCCTGGAAATGGAAAAAGGAACACATTGACACCGGTGTGTCAGACCCACCATACTTGCTCCGGACACTGCGAGAGGGCTGTACAAGCAATGATCACACGCACGGCACAGCGGACACACCAGGAACCGCGGTGTTGGCCGTCGAATGGCGCTAGCTGCGCAGCATTTGTGCACCGCCGCCGTCAGTGTCAGCCAGTTTGCCGTGGCATACGGAGCTCCATCGCAGTCTTTAACACTGGTAGCATGCCGCGACAGCGTGGACGTGAACCGTATGTGCAATTGACGGACTTTGAGCGAGGGCGTATAGTGGGCATGCGGCAGGCCGGGTGGACGTACCGCCGAATTGCTCAACACGTGGGGCGTGAGGTCTCCACAGTACATCGATGTTGTCGCCAGTGGTCGGCGGAAGGTGCACGTGCCCGTCGACCTGGGACCGGACCGCAGCGACGCACGGATGCACGCCAAGACCGTAGGATCCTACGCAGTGCCGTAGGGGACCGCACCGCCACTTCCCAGCAAATTAGGGACACTGTTGCTCCTGGGGTATCGGCGAGGACCATTCGCAACCGTCTCCATGAAGCTAGGCTACGGTCCCGCACACCGTTAGGCCGTCTTCCGCTCACGCCCCAACATCGTGCAGCCCGCCTCCAGTGGTGTCGCGACAGGCGTGAATGGAGGGACGAATGGAGACGTGTCGTCTTCAGCGATGAGAGTCGCTTCTGCCTTGGTGCCAATGATGGTCGTATGCGTGTTTGGCGCCGTGCAGGTGAGCGCCACAATCAGGACTGCATACGACCGAGGCACACAGGGCCAACACCCGGCATCATGGTGTGGGGAGCGATCTCCTACACTGGCCGTACACCACTGGTGATCGTCGAGGGGACACTGAATAGTGCACGGTACATCCAAACCGTCATCGAACCCATCGTTCTACCATTCCTAGACCGGCAAGGGAACTTGCTGTTCCAACAGGACAATGCACGTCCGCATGTATCCCGTGCCACCCAACGTGCTCTAGAAGGTGTAAGTCAACTACCCTGGCCAGCAAGATCTCCGGATCTGTCCCCCATTGAGCATGTTTGGGACTGGATGAAGCGTCGTCTCACGCGGTCTGCACGTCCAGCACGAACGCTGGTCCAACTGAGGCGCCAGGTGGAAATGGCATGGCAAGCCGTTCCACAGGACTACATCCAGCATCTCTACGATCGTCTCCATGGGAGAATAGCAGCCTGCATTGCTGCGAAAGGTGGATATACACTGTACTAGTGCCGACATTGTGCATGCTCTGTTGCCTGTGTCTATGTGCCTGTGGTTCTGTCAGTGTGATCATGTGATGTATCTGACCCCAGGAATGTGTCAATAAAGTTTCCCCTTCCTGGGACAATGAATTCACGGTGTTCTTATTTCAATTTCCAGGAGTGTATTAGCATTCTGGTTGATCAGCGCCATTCCGTGGTACAATATTTGTTCCTCAATGGTGACGCTGTGTTCCAAGACGACAGGGCTGGTTTTGTGAGCACGAGAAATGAATTTTCGTGTTTGCCCTGGCCACCACAATCTCTAGATTTCATTCTTATTGAGCCTATGTGGTCTACCTTGGAACGACGGGTGCGTGGTCGCTAACCACTTCCATCGTAGGTACTAGAAGTTCGCACTATTTTGCAGGAAGAATGGTGTACGATTCCCTTAATAACCATACATGTATCTATGTTTGTTCAGTCTCTTTAAGTGTCCCCTTTAGGTTATCAGAATCTAAAGGAATTTGCTACATGTCATTGCTATATATCAATGTCCCACTGGTAAAGGGAAGTGTGATAATGGTTTGCAAGGTTCTTATATTTACAGCTTGCACCTGTTAACTGTACTGCCTTCAAGTATCATTGTTAATCCTCTGCTCCGTATTGGTTTCGTCGAATTGTTTTACTCCTACATATAGCGGACTGCTGTTCCGCCTTCCCGGATAATTCGTGTCAAAGAACTGCACGCTTGTATTGATGTACGCCGCATCACAAACGGAGTCTATATTGAGTACTCGTAATGCGAGTTAAAATATGGGGAGATGCTCTGCCCACTGGTGTCTGTTTTCTGTATGTTTTCTAGCTTTTGCTCATTATTCTTCTAAAACACTGGGGCTAGTTATCAATAAATAACTCTGCATCTTCCATCACTCCCCGTGTTGGAAAAGTAACTGGTGGCAAATATTTTTATCATATTACGCCTGATGACGTCTTTAATTAAAATAACCATGCGTTAATGTCTTTCACTGAGAAAGAAATTGTTAGTGAAAAGACCACTGTGGCCGAGCGGTTCCAGGCGCTCAGTCTGGAACCACGCGATCGCTACGGTCGCAGGTTCGAATCCTGCCTCTGGCATGGATGTGTGTAATGTCCTTAGGTTAGTTAGGTTTAAGTAGTTCTAAGTTCTAGGGGACTGATGACCTCTGAAGTTAAGTCCAATAGTGCTCAGAGCCATTTGAACCATTGCTTAAAATTTTCTGTTTATTTTCATACCAATGATTTTTAACATATTTATTCAATCAGCTGTGAACATGTGATTCAGATTTCCGTTTTCGATTTCAGTTTTAGAAAGTACGGCTGCCATTTCTATCATTTATTAAATGCAAGAACTCCACTCGCAGAGAGACAGTACGTTTTATGAGGGAAAGGTTCTATTAACTAGCACGAAGCAGTGCATCACTTCACTATAGACACATCTTGGAAACGAGTTTTAAAAGTAACTTGGAAATCTCAATCGAAGAAGTAGATCAAAACACTTCAGTTGAAGCTCGTAACTTCCCATACATCAGCATGAATATGAATCAATTGAAACATCGGCATAAAAAATATACATAACTTCCCATCAACCTCCTCTAGAGAACGTTGTACTAGATTCATATTGCAACCATCAAATGCTATCGTTAGACTTGCGTGAATATGACACCCCAATTAATTTTTATTCCATTAATATTACGTCAACTTTTTTATGTTTCTGTTGCTGCTATCCTCATACGAACCTGATTCACTCAATACGTAATTAACATAATTTACACACGCAGTGTTTTGACAGGCTGTTGCCTGTTTCGAAGATCTGTAATCATTCATCTGTCTGCTTGGGTAGGACATCTCTGTGTGAAAAGTTTGTGTTATGTCTTTGCAGGTCGTCCGGGCCTTCACAAGACTCAGCCAGTAGGCTAGCTTGGCGGCTACATCGGTTAGCAAGGGCACGTGGCCGGCTGACAAGGGTCTGTCTTCGCTCTACGCTCTTGCCTTCGCATGTTGCTGTGATGTCGACTGGCCGATTCTACCCCATAGTACAGCTACTTGTCTTGTGATAATGAATTGGCATATTCAATGAACTTCTTACAGGATTATGGTTCAAATGGCTCTGAGCACTATGGGACTTAACATTTGTGGTCATCAGTCCCCTAGAACTTAGAACCACTTAAACCTAACTAACCTAAGGAGGTCACACACATCCATGCCCGAGGCAGGATTCGAACCTGCGACCGTAGCGGTCACGCGGTTCCAGACTGAAGCTCCTAGAACGGCACGGCCACACGGGCCGGTTTACAGGATTATGGTATTATAGTAACATGTTTGCTGGCTGCAATCTTGCACTGCATCCACGTAATTGTACGTTGTGTGATTTTTAGATTATACAGAGATTTCAGAATAAATTTAGGCCTAACGTAATATTTCTAATGAGACTTATTCTGCTAGTCACCGCCAAATCCTCATCTATTCACATCGGGCATCTATAACATCGAGTCGATCAGATCTTCCTGTCATAATTGTTGAATCCCTTATTACGAACAATCTCAGATAATACCCACGCTTGGGTTTCAACATCGGCGCTTCACTGGCACGGGTGATAACACTGAAATCATATAACAAAAAGCTCTATATTTTGTTTTATATGATTTTCTTAAGATGGACTATGTCCTAAACGCCAACGGTCTTGCCGCAGTGGTAACACCGGTTCCCGTCAGATCATCGAAGTTAAGTGCTGTCGGGCTGGGCTAACACTTGGATGGGTGACCCTCTGGTCTGCCGAGCGCTGTTGGCAAGCTGGGTGCACTCAACCCTTGTCAGGCAAACTGAGGAGTACTAGACTGAGAAGTAGCGGCTCCGGCCTCGGAAACTGACATACGGCCGGGAGAGCGGTGTGCTGACCACATGACCCTCCGTATCCGCATTCAGTGACGCCTGTGGGCTGAGGATGACACGGAAGCCGGTCGGTACCGTTGGACCTTCCCAGGCCTGTTCGGACGGAGTTTATGTCCTAAATACGTAAATAAATAAAGGTTTAGCAGCAAGTGGATTGTTGTTATTAGGGTCCAAAATGCGTTGCGTTCAGACAGGAAAAACTGCGTGAAACGATCAAAATGGTTCAAATGGCTCTGAGCACTATGGGACTTGAAACTTCCTGGCAGATTAAAACTGTGTGCCCGACCGAGACTGGAACTCGGGACCTTTGCCTTTCGCGGGCAAGTGCTTTACCATCTTTTTTTTTCGTTTTGTTCGTTGTTGATCGTTGTGTTCGGTCGTTGCGGACGTCACATGACATCCAGTCTAGTTCGTTTTGTTGATGCTTTCACTCAGTTTCTTTATTACAGAGGCCAACCGGCTCTCTGACCGAACACGCTGAGCTACCGTGCCTGCACCATCTGAGCTACCGAAGCACGACTCACGCCCGGTACTTACAGCTTTACTTCTGCCACTATCTCGTCTCCTACCTTCCAAACTTTACAGAAGCTCTCCAGCAAGGTTCGCAGGAGAGCTTCTGTAAAGTTTGGAAGGTAGGAGACGAGATAGTGGCAGAAGTAAAGCTGTGAGTACCGGGCGTGAGTCGTGCTTCGGTAGCTCAGATGGTAGAGCACTTGCCCGCGAAAGGCAAAGGTCCCGAGTTCGAGTCTCGGTCGGGCACACAGTTTTAATCTGCCAGGAAGTTTCATATCAGCGCACACTCCGCTGCAGAGTGAAAATCTCATTCTGGACACTATGGGACTTCATTTCTGAGGTCATCAGTCCCCTAGAACTTATAACTAATTAAACCTAACTAACCTAAGGACATGACACACAGCCATGCCCTAGGCAGGATTCGAACCTGCGACCGTAGCGGTCGCGCGGTTCCGGACCTTAGCGCCTAGAACCGCTCGGACAAAACCGGCCGGCTGTATCGGAAATCGGTTGGAAACTTTCTTCATGTCAGCACGTTGTAGGTGGCGCCACCGGCGGCAACCTTCTGTGAATGCTCTGAAAAGCTAATCCTTTGCATATCACAGCACCTTCTTCCTGTCGGTTAAATTTCGCTTCTGTAGCTTCGTGGTTTAGCAATTTTAATGGCCAGTAGTGTAGTGTCCAGATCTTACCAACTTTAGGATTGAACATTTCTTGACTCGACTTGGAGGCTGCAACGTTTCCATTCGTAAAAATTGGCAATGTGACGATCAGTAATTGGGATTTCAGAAATCGTGCTTTGTTTGCAAGATATCCTCAGTCTACGTGCCACGTCCACTGAGAACCAGCAAAGTGACCAGCCACCGGCAGAGAAGTCATCTCGGTAGCTAGCAGACCATCTGCCTCCCGTTAAGAGCAGTGGAAGCCGGGAAGCGGAGTGTAGTGAAGTGGGCGGTAAACGGATTATTTTTTGTAAGAGACACAGCAGAGTGGCAGGCAGAGCGGACGGACGGGCGGAATCCGGCCCTCGTGTCGCTGCTCGGGCGAGTCAACAGCAGGCGCAGCGCAGGTGAGTCAACACGCGAGACGTGACACACGGTCAACAGCAGGCGGCGGACCGCGACCGGCGGGCCCCGGGACCGCGACAGCGACAGCGTATGGTCGCTCCAGCACTCTGCGTTCCGTGCGCGCTGTAGGCCTGCAGGCTGCCCCACTTATCTTGTCCAGCACAACAGTAAAGAAACCGGACAAGCAGGACTGGCGCCGTGACTGTTCCGAAGAAAATTATGAACACTACTGGTCATTAAAGGAAACAAAAGAAAAATTCGGAGTAGGTATTAAAATCCATGGAGAAGAAATAAAAACTTTGAGATTCGCCGATGACATTGTAATTGTCGGAGACAGCAAAGGACTTGAAAGAGCAGTTGAACGCAATGGATGGTGTCTTGAAAGGACGATATAAGATGAGCATCAACAAAAGCAAAACGAGGATAATGGAATGTAGTCGAATTAAGTCGGGTGATGCTGAGGGAATTAGATTAGGAAATGAGACACTTGAAGTAGTAAAGGAGTTTTGTTATTTGGGGAGCAAAATAGCTGATGATGGTCGAAGTAGAGAGGATATAAAATGTAGACTGGCAATGGCAAGGAAAGCGTTTCTGAAGAAGAGAAATTTAACATCGAGTATAGATTTAAGTGTCAGGAAGTCATTTCTGAAAGTATTTGTATGGAGTGTAGCCATGTATGGAAGTGAAACATGGACGGTAAATAGTTTGGACAAGAAGAGAACAGAAGCTTTCGAAATGTGGTGCTACAGAAGAATGCTGAAGATTAGATGGGTAGATCACATAACTAATGAGGAAGTATTGAATAGGATTGGGGAGAAGAGAAGTTTGTGGCACAACTTGACCAGAAGAAGAGATCGGTTGGTAGGACATGTTCTGAGGCATCAAGGGATCACAAATTTAGTATTGGACGGCAGCGTGGAGGGTAAAAATCGTAGGGGGAGCACATTCAGAAGGATGTAGGTTGCAGTAGGTACTGGGAGATGAAGAAACTTGCACAGGATAGAGTAGCATGGAGAGCTGCATCAAACCAGTCTCAGGACTGAAGACCACAACAACAACAACAACAACTGGCCATTAAAATTGCTACACCGCGAAGATGGAGTGCTACAGACGCGAAATTTAACCGACAGGAAGAAGATGCTGTGGTATGCAAATGATAAGCTTTTCAGAACATTCACACGAGGTTGGCGCCGGTGGCGACACATACAACGCGCTGACGTGAGGAAAGTTTCCAACCAATTTCTCATACACAAAGAGCAGTTGACCGGCGTTGCCTGGTGAAACGTTGTTGTGATGCCCCGTGTAAGGAGGAGAAATGCGTACCATCACGTTTCCGACTTTGATAAAGGTCTGATTGTAGCCTATCGCGATTGCGGTTTATCGTATCGCGACATTGCTGCTCGTGTTGGTCGCGAGCAGAATATGGAATCGGTGGGTTCAGGAGGGTAATACGGAGCGCCGTTCTGGATCCCAACGGCCTCGTATCAATAGCATGGCTGTAACGGATCGTGCAGTCACGTCTCGATCCCTGAGTCAGCAGATGGGCACGTTTGCAAGACAACCATCTGCACGAACAGTTCGACGACGTTTGCAGCAGCATGGACTATCAGCTCGGAGACCGCGGCTGCGGTTACCCTTGACGCTGCATCACAGACAGGAGCGCCTGCGATGGTGTACTCAACGACGAACCTGGGTGCACCAATGGCAAAACGTCATTTTTTCGGATGAATCCAGGTTCTGTTTACAGCATCACGATGGTCGCATCCGTGTTTGACGACATCGCGGTGAACGCACATTGGAAGCGTCTATTCGTCATCGCCAAACTGGCGTATAACCCCGCGTGATGGTATGGGGTGCCATTGGTTACACGCCTCGGTCACCTCTTGTTTGCATTGGCGGCACTTTGAACAGTGGATGTTACATTTCAGATGTGTTACGACCCGTGGCTCAACCCTTCATTCGATCCCTGCGAAACCCTACATTTCAGCAGGATAATGCACGACCGCGTGTTGCAGGTCCTCTACGGACCTTTCTGGATACAGAAAATGTTCGACTGCTGCCCTGGCCAGCACATTCTCCAGATCTCTCACCACTGAAAACGTCTGGTCGATGGTGGCCTAACAACTGGCTCGTCACAATACGCCAGTCACTACTCTTGATGAACTGTGGTATCGTGTTGAAGCTACATGGGCAGCTGTACCTGTACACGCCATCCAAGCTCTGTTTGACTCAATGCCCAGGTGTATCAAGGCCGTTATTACGGCCAGAGGTAGTTGTTTAGAGTACTGATTTCTCAGGATCTATGCACCCAAATTGCGTGAAAATGTAATCACAAGTCAGTTCTAGTATAATATATTTGTGCAATGAATACTCGCTTATCATCTGCATTTCTTCTTGGTGCAGCAATTTTAATGGCCAGTAGTGTATATACAGGCTGAACATTAATGAAACCGACAAACTGCAGAGGCAGATTATGACTGGAAATGGAGGAAGAAAGGTTTTATGAGCATGTATCCGAAAATGCATCGTTGCCAACGGTCGATGGCACTGACGAATGACAGTTCCTCTGACCACATGTCGTGTGTTGCAGGCTTTGTCATTGACGCAGTGTACTGTAAGCAGCAAAATGGTCCGGTATTCATGGTGGAAGCAAGCCGAGATGGTGTTTGTGTACAGCCAAGCAGATTGATGCGGTCGAGAGGCAGCATGGGTGTACTAAAACAAGTACCCTCACAGACATCGACCACGTCACACAACATTTCAAGCCCTTTTTGGACGTTTGGGCGATCATGGGCCCTTTCAGGCAGAAGATAGTGTAGGGAGGACTGGTTTCTACAGGATATTGAGATGAACCCTGTTACAAGCTCCAGGCAAGTGGCCCGCCAACATGCTGCAAGCCAAAGTACGATCATGTGCATCCTGCATAACAACCACTCATGTCCTTGTCATCTGCTGTCCCATGGAGACCACTTTGGACGTCTGTTTTGAAGTGGATGCGATGCAGCCCTGTACTGTGTACCGGTCAATTTCCGTATACTTGTCCATAGCACCTTTGTTCATCCTTTTCCAGTCAGAAATACACTCCTGGAAATTGAAATAAGAACACCGTGAATTCATTGTCCCTGGAAGGGGAAACTTTATTGACACATTCCTGGGGTCAGATACATCACATGATCACACTGACAGAACCACAGGCACATAGACACAGGCAACAGAGCATGCACAATGTCGGCACTAGTACAGTGTATATCCACCTTTCGCAGCAATGCAGGCTGCTATTCTCCCATGGAGACGATCGTAGAGATGCTGGATGTAGTCCCGTGGAACGGCTTGCCATGCCATTTCCACCTGGCGCCTCAGTTGGACCAGCGTTCGTGCTGGACGTGCAGACCGCGTGAGACGACGCTTCATCCAGTCCCAAACATGCTCAATGGGGGACAGATCCGGAGATCTTGCTGGCCAGGGTAGTTGACTTACACCTTCTAGAGCACGTTGGGTGGCACGGGATACATGCGGACGTGCATTGTCCTGTTGGAACAGCAAGTTCCCTTGCCAGTCTAGGAATGGTAGAACGATGGGTTCGATGACGGTTTGGATGTACCGTGCACTATTCAGTGTCCCCTCGACGATCACCAGTGGTGTACGGCCAGTGTAGGAGATCGCTCCCCGCACCATGATGCCGGGTGTTGGCCCTGTGTGCCTCGGTCGTATGCAGTCCTGATTGTGGCGCTCACCTGCACGGCGCCAAACACGCATACGACCATCATTGGCACCAAGGCAGAAGCGACTCTCATCGCTGAAGACGACACGTCTCCATTCGTCCCTCCATTCACGCCTGTCGCGACACCACTGGAGGCGGGCTGCATGATGTTGGGGCGTGAGCGGAAGACGGCCTAAAGGTGTGCGGGACCGTAGCCCAGCTTCATGGAGACGGTTGCGAATGGTCCTCGCCGATACCCCAGGAGCAACAGTGTCCCTAATTTGCTGGGAAGTGGCGGTGCGGTTCCCTACGGCACTGCGTAGGATCCTACGGTCTTGGCGTGCATCCTTGCGTCGCTGCGGTCCGGTCCCAGGTCGACGGGCACGTGCACCTTCCGCCGACCACTGGCGACAACATCGATGTACTGTGGAGACCTCACGCCCCACGTGTTGAGCAATTCGGCGGTACGTCCACCCGGCCTCCCGCATGCCCACTATACGCCCTCGCTCAAAGTCCGTCAACTGCACATACGGTTCACGTCCACGCTGTCGCGGCATGCTACCAGTGTTAAAGACTGCGATGGAGCTCCGTATGCCACGGCAAACTGGCTGACACTGACGGCGGCGGTGCACAAATGCTGCGCAGCTAGCGCCATTCGACGGCCAACACCGCGGTTCCTGGTGTGTCCGCTGTGCCGTGCGTGTGATCATTGCTTGTACAGCCCTCTCGCAGTGTCCGGAGCAAGTATGGTGGGTCTGACATACCGGTGTCAATGTGTTCTTTTTTCCATTTCCAGGAGTGTATGTACTTGCAGTTTTTCGGAATCATTAATGTCCACCCTCTACAGTTCATCTATACGATTTGTGAGTGAGTTTTCGGGTATCAAAATATCTGCATCTAGCTATACATCTAGATCTACAAACATACTCCGCCAGCTACCGTATGGTACGCGGCCGAGCGTACCTTGTACGACTAGTCACTTCCTTTGCTGTTCCACTCGAAAACAATGCGACAGGAAAACGACTTCCGATACGTCTCTGTAGGAGCCCTAATTTCTCTTTATCTTCGCGGTCCTTACTCGAAATTTGCATTGGCCGCAGCAGAATCGTCCTGAAGTCAGCCTCAGTTGCTGGTTCTCTAAATTTTCTCGGTGCTCCCTCCCGAAAAGAACATCGTCTTCTCTCCAGGGATTCAGATTTGAGTTCACGAAGCATCTTCGTAATGCTTGTTGATCCTCCGTAATATTCGCTTGCTGATCCAACCTGCTGGTAACAAATCTAGCAGCCAGCCTCTGAATTGTTTCGGTGTCTACCTTTAATCTGACCTGGTGAGGCCCCCAAACACTCGAGCGGCACTCATAAACGTGTCGCACCGGCATTCTATACGCCACCTCCTTTACCGATGAACCACACTTCCTCCCAACAAACTGAGGCCGACAATTCGCCTTCCCTACTACGTCCTTGCGTGCTCTTTCCGTTTAATGTAACTATGCAACGTTATGCCCAAATATTTAATCGGCAAGACTGTGTAAAGCAATCCACTATTAATACTGTATACGTACATCACGGGATTGTTTCTGTTACTCACCTGCATTAACCTACATTTTTCTGCAGAGCAAGCTGCCGTTCCTCGCAGCAACTAGATATTTTGTGTAAGTCATCTTGTATCCCCCTACAGTGATTTAACGACGACACATTCGCGTACACCACAGCACCATAAGCAAACAATTGCCGAATCTCGGCATTATGTTTTGAGCGTATTGATTTTGGAGCTAAATTTCTTACGCCGCCAAGGGTCTTACTCCTTCGTAACTAACATAAATTTTAGCTTGATACCTCTACCCGCCCCTGAGAAAAAGACAGTGTAGTACAAATGGTACTTCTGTATGTATTAGCACTTAGATGCTTCTATTTCTGTCACTAATGTTATATAGATTTTCCTGCCTCATGTATATTACAGCTGTAGCCTGAGGTCTAGGTTTTATGTTATTGGTAGTAGTTTCACGTCAGTTGTAACCCGAGCTCTACGTTCTGTTACCTGCATGTCTTATTGATCTGTGAGGGATGTGTATTAACTAATATAATTTCCTGATATCATCTGTTCCTGCAGTTGTATATTAACTCCTTGTACGATACGTACAACAACTTCACCTCGCTAATTTTGAGCACTCGATGCCTAAAGTGGAAACAAACATGTTTCAGTTTCATGATTTTACACAAAAGCTCATTTTTGAATCTGACATGTGAGTTGACAAAAAATTCACTGTCATTACCTATTTAGTTGCTGACTTATAATGTTATTGTTGATAAAGATGACATTTGATATTTTAATGAAATTTTATAACCGAGATATTTCTTCATTGAATGATAAGATCAATTATCGCAATTATTATTTACAAATGTAGTTTAACAACGCCTTTATTGCAGCATCATACGGCTCTTACAAGACATTATTTTCTAGTGTACATTTTACTTGATACACATGTTTTGTTAGTTAGCGCCGTTTGTTTTCCTTATTCTGCACTCATAAAACGAACATTGTTTGTTGACAGTAATCACATGGTACCAACATTGAAATTACTCTTGTTAACTAGTGTTGTAATGGTACTTTGACTACCGCGCCTCCGCCAATACAAAGATATAATTTACGATCGCGCACGCAGAAAAGCGCTGCGCCAGCGACCGATTTTTATAAATAATTTTGTTCTTTTTTTTTTTTTTACTTTTGCGTATAAATTGTTTCCGCGGACGAGCTTAGTGAAAGTGACACATTGAAAAACATGTCCGACAGTCAAATGAATATTGAACTTAATAGTGAGGATGTTCAAGACATAATTTTACCGGATCTATTAAGACAACAACCCCTATATTTAAACAGATATACAGGCGAATGGAGAGTGAGTACTACGCGACATTGACAACGTCAACTGCAGAACCTGACATCAATCAGACACGAAAAAATGACGAAACTAAGACACAGGACTCTGACATGCTCAACCAGATTCTGAAGTTACTTGGTGACCAAAACAGAAAATTTGACACTTTAGACAAAAGATTTGACGCTTTAGACGACAATTTAAAACGTGACATTGAGAAATTTGACACTAAGTTCGATGAACTGACACGGGACATAAAACAAAATTTTGAAAAACAATCGAGACAAATTGCCGGCTTGACAGAAACCACCAGTAGTCTTGGAAGGAAATTTACTGACTTATCAGACAAGGTTACGAGACAAGAAAAGGTATTTATGGAATTCAGTGACGAGACAAAAACTGACTTACTACGATGTAATGAGAAATTGTTAACAGTAGTTTTTGAACAACAGAAAACCAGTACCCAAGTTGACGAATTACTACAGTCACACAATTCCGTAAAAATAAACCAAGAACACTAAGACCTGACGATTACATACCTTTCAGACAGATTAAATGATGTAACATTGGAGCAGAAATCCTTACAGGAAAAGTTAGAAAAACTTGAAGACAGAGCAGATGTAGCATCTTTAAAGAATGACACAACTCTAGCAGAGAAACTTGTACATGAATGCAAATTATGTGATGATTATTTAGATGAGAAGTTTGAGACAATGACACAGATCATTTCAGATAAGAAAAAGGAACAAGTAAAGGGAGAAACAGATAATATTCAGAAAGAGGTTCGTAAACTTAAAGAAAATGTAATACCAAGTTTGTCAGTGATACCAAAACCCGTAACAGGCAACCAAAACACAAATGAGAATCCGAATAATGCTAGGCCCAGCACACAGCCGAAAATAGGATTACCATTGAGTGATACAAATCCCAATGAACCATTTTCAATGCTACCACAAGATCAAAATTACTATCAGACATCACCACATACTATGCAGGAACCATAATACCATCGGGAGTAGCTGATGAAACATTAGTACGACATGGATACTTTCAGACATTTTCATGTGATGAGAAAGACAAAGTGCATCCGATTGTTTTCATCCGCTCTTTTGACGGTATTTTCCCGAGACATTGATTAGAAGCTGATAAAATTAAATATGTTACAAATTTGTTACGTGGAAGAGCAGCTAGGTGGGGAGCAGCAATGAAAAGACGATGTTTAACATTTGAACAGTTTGAACAAACATTTCTTGAGGAATTCTGGTCGATCACAGAACAGCAAAGTTTAAAACGAGAGGTATACAATCCAGAAATTTACAACCCCAAGAAAGAGACTTTACGTCAATACTTTGAACGCTACCTAGACAAAACATTATATGGGACAAAATCAGCAGATTTACCAGACGTAATTAGAACACTTAAAAGCCACTTACCATTTCCGTACCGTGATAAATTAATAGGAGTGTCCGAGGACAACATAATGTTTTCAGTTATGTTGATGAGATAGATGTTGTTTACAGAGATGAGATCAGGAATTTCAATCAATTGTATCCGATCCATCCAAGCAATTCGCGTACGCACAACAGAAATGACGGAGGCTATTGGAATCCGCCTCCGACACAACAACAAAACTCTCAAAGAAACAATTTGCACTACACTGGGACAAATCCATTCAATATTAGGAGAAACAACTCGCAGCAGCCCGCATCTCGTGGTCGTGCGGTAGCGTTCTCGCTTCCCACGCCCGGGTTCCCGGGTTCGATTCCCGGCGGGGTCAGGGATTTTCTCTGCCTCGTGATGGCTGGGTGTTGTGTGCTGTCCTTAGGTTAGTTAGGTTTAAGTAGTTCTAAGTTCTAGGGGACTGATGACCATGGATGTTAAGTCCCATAGTGCTCAGAGCCATTTGAACCATTTGAACTCGCAGCATTTGCAAGGAAACGGTAATTATTACTATAATGGTTATCCAAACAGTAATTACAATCAGAACAATAACAGTTATATTCAAAATAAGAGCAACAGAAGAAGGAAACGAAATCATAGAGATCAAAGAAGAGAGGATAACAGGTACCATGCAGGATACTTTCAGAGAAACTACATACGACAACATCCAAACATGTATTGTAGGAATAACAGTAATGACAATACCAGTTACAGTCATGGGCGAAATAATGTATGGGGAAATCACAATGGACCACCGCCACGACACATGCAATACAGCAACCCTCAATTCCTACCTAACGGAACTCCCAATGCGACGCGAGGTAATGTCAACAATCAAACAGCTGATACTTGGGTGACACGCGACAGAAATGTAAATATTATTGAGTTGAACAATGACCCCAACCCGCAGCAACAACCGAATTTGCCGGAAAACGAACGACGACCGAGCTAAGCGCTCAAGGTACGGTCGATAGGGAGCAGAGCACAACGGAACCGACGATTTGTTTTCTCCGATATGATGACAGTAAGAAAATAGAAAAAGAATTATATCAGGATGTAGATTTTAATAGTATCACTAAAACAAAGAAGATTATTCAGGCTATAACACGAGTTATGACTGGTACTTATGAAGTGGAAGTAATGTTAGATACAGGAGCAGCAGCAAGTGTCATTTCAATGTCCGTATATAATGAACTCAAACAAATAATGAACATACAGGGTGTTTCAGAAATGACCGGTATATTTGAAACGGCAATAAAAACTAAACGAGCAGCGATAGAAATACACCGTTTGTTGCAATATGCTTGGGACAACAGTACATTTTCAGGCGGACAAACTTTCGAAATTACAGTAGTTACAATTTTCAACAACAGATGGCGCTGCAAGTGATGTGAACGATATAGAAGACAACGCAGTCTGTGGGTGCGCCATTCTGTACGTCGTCTTTCTGCTGTAAGCGTGTGCTGTTCACAACGTGCAAGTGTGCTGTAGACAACATGGTTTATTCCTTAGAACAGAGGATTTTTCTGGTGTTGGAATTCCACCGCCTAGAACACAGTAGTGTTGCAACAAGACGAAGTTTTCTACGGAGGTTTAATGTAACCAAAGGACCGAAAAACGATACAATAAAGGATCTGTTTGAAAAATTTCAACGGACTGGGAACGTGACGGATGAACGTGCTGGAAAGGTAGGGCGACCGCGTACGGCAACCACAGAGGGCAACGCGCAGCTAGTGCAGCAGGTGATCCAACAGCGGCCTTGGGTTTCCGTTCGCCATGTTGCAGCTGCGGTCCAAATGACGCCAACGTCCACGTATCGTCTCATGCGCCAGAGTTTACACCTCTATCCATACAAAATTCAAACGCGGCAACCCCTCTGCGCCGCTACCATTGCTGCAGGAGAGACATTCGCTAACGATATAGTGCACAGGATTGATGACGGCGATATGCATGTGGGCAGCATTTGGTTTACTGACGAAGCTTATTTTTGCCTGGACGGCTTCGTCAATAAACAGAACTGGCGCATATGGGGAACCGAAAAGCCCCATGTTGCAGTCCCATCGTCCCTGCATCCTCAAAAAGTACTGGTCTGGGCCGCCATTTCTTCCAAAGGAATCATTGGCCCATTTTTCAGATCCGAAACGATTACTGCATCACGCCATCTGGACATTCTTCGTGAATTTGTGGCGGTACAAACTGCCTTAGACGACACTGCGAACACCTCGTGGTTTATGCAAGATGGTGCCCGGCCACATCGCACGGCCGACGTCTTTAATTTCCTGAATGAATATTTCGATGATCGTGTGATTGCTTTGGGCTATCCGAAACATACAGGAGGCGGCGTGGATTGGCCTCCCTATTCGCCAGACATGAACCCCTGTGACTTCTTTCTGTGGGGACACTTGAAAGACCAGGTGTATCGCCAGAATCCAAAAACAATTGAACAGCTGAAGCAGTACATCTCATCTGCATGTGAAGCCATTCCGCCAGACACGTTGTCAAAGGTTTCGGGTAATTTCATTCAGAGACTACGCCATATTATTGCTACGCATGGTGGATATGTGGAAAATATCGTACTATAGGGTTTCCCAGACCGCAGCGCCATCTGTTGTTGAAAATTGTAACTACTGTAATTTCGAAAGTTTGTCTGCCTGAAAATGTACTGTTGTCCCAAGCATATTTCAACAAACGGTGTATTTCTATCGCTGCTCGTTTAGTTTTTATTGCCATTTCAAATATACCGGTCATTTTTGAAACACCCTGTACAAACATTGCCAGTACAGAATTGTCACATTATAAGTGCCACCAGTAACAAATCAAAGAACGTGAAATTTCAAGCTCTCATTAACTTCACATTTTCAAATATACCACTCAATTACAGTTTTCTGGTAGTAGACAAATTAGTTATCCATTGCATATTAGGAATTGACTTTTTGAATGAATATCAAGCAATCATAGATTTAGGAAAAGGGAAATGTCACTTAACCGTAAACCAACAACAACTGACAATAGAGTTAACACAGGGTAAAAACGTAAACAGTAAACAAGGTAAGTTTGAACAGTTACATTTTGTGTACCCACCAGCAACAGACATACGTGATTTAACTTTTAATGAAGCTGTATCTCAGGGAATTAAACCTAAAGATTTATATGAGAAATGTACAGAATCTGAATATCTGACGAAGGAACAACAACTTGAATTACTTGAAGTTTTGCAGCAATTTGCTGAGGTATTTGTGGAGAAACCTGGAATTATTAGAGGCCATACTTATGAGATGGATGTTAAACCACACAAAACATACTGTAGAACATATTATAATATTCCTTGGTCAAAGAAACCCGCAGTTTTGAAAGAGATTGAAAGAATGCAAGCTTGGGGTATCATTGAAAGGTCACATTCACCATATTGCAGTCCGATCCTAGCAGTTAATAAAGAGGATAGTAGTGTAAGGTTAGTGCTGGAAGCACGAGAAATTAACAAAGTCATAATACCAATCAACACACGACCTATAAATTTGGAAGAACAACTTTTAAAATTTCATAATGTACAGTATTTAACCAATATCAACCTCCACTCATCGTTTAGGCAGGTGAACCTTCATAAAAACAGCCGTAAATACACTGCATTTCTATGTGAGGGACGTAGTTATCAATTTTGTGTTCTACCCTTTGGTCTACGAGTGAGTGCTGGAGTATTTATTGAAGCCTTAGATGCTGTTCTTGGACCACAATTGTTATCGCAAATCACAGTTTATGTTGACGACATTGTCATTGCCACCACTACTTGGGAAGAACATGTTAATCTTTTGAAGCAACTTCTGACTAAATTTTCTGATGCAGGTGTCACTATCAATTTATCGAAGACGAAATTAGGGAGGAGAGAAATCAAATTCCTTGGTCACATCATATCAACTGAAGGCATTTATCCAGACTCAAGAAAAATTGATGCAATTTAGAATTTTCTATCCCCACACAATTGTAAACAACTCAAAGCCTTTCTTGGTCTATCTTCATTCTTCAGGAAATTTGTACACTACCACCTTCTTAACAGTCCACATCTTCTACCTTTACTCAAAAGAAATAATATTTGGAAATGGACAGAGTTCTGTCAGACAGATTTTGAAGTGATTAAGAATGCTTTAGTAAATGCACCGTTGTTATGTCATCCTGAAATGACGTCAGACTTTTGCCTAGTAACAGATGCAAGTTCCTATGGGCTCGGAGCATTTTTATTCCAAATTCATGTAGAAAATGAACAAACAGTCATCAAACCTATCAGTTTTGCTAGCTGCACGCTCACTGAATGCGAAAAGTCATATTCAGTGACCGAGCGCGAAACACTTTCCATAGTATGGGCATTTCGCAAGTTTCGCTACTTTCTATGGGGAAAACGTACTAAGCTTTATACTGATCATCAAGCTCTTTCTTTCCTGCTATCATGCAAGTTATTACATTCACGTCTTGCATGCTGGTGTGCATCACTACAAGAATATGACTTTGATATTATATACATAAAAGGAGAATCCAACATTATAGCTGATGCTCTATCTCGTTTGCCACAAGGCCTACAAGAATTTTCAGATGTGACAGAAAAACATCAGATTTCAAAATTTTACTCATGTATGACAGTACATTTGCACCTTACTACAAAAACATATGCAGGAAGTTAACCATATTGTAGGACAATGATCCCAGGTGGATCCAGATAAAGAATAAATTACGTGCAGGAACAGACCCACATCTTGAAAAATATTACACATTGCACAAAGAAGTACTATTTCACTGACGAAACCCTGAATCACAGCATTGGTGTGTTTGCTTACCTGAAGCTCATGTTGATGATTTTATTTTATTTACACACAGAACTTGGGGACACTATGGTGTAACCAAATGTACAGATAAGATTTTACAATACTGCTATTTTCCAAATTTAAGGCGAAGAGTACTGAGTAATATTAGGAAATGCATCATATGTCAGAAAGCCAAATATTCTAATCGCACAAGCATGAATGAATTGCATCCAATCGTACCTAAGAGGCCATTACAGCTAATTTCTTTAGATATTGAAGGACCCTATCCACAAGCACGTGGAGGAATGAAATACATCCTTGCTGTGTTAGATGTTTTCACAAAGTATTTAAAATTATATGCTTTACATTCAGTTTCTACCACTGCTATTACCACACGTCCATTAACAGATTATTTTGTAAGAATAGGAAAACCTGAAGTTATGATCACGAATAATGCAGCATATTTACCAGTTTAAAATGGAAGACTTTTATTGAAGGACAGAATGTTAAACATATTTTAATAGCAAGATTTCACGCGGCAGGAAACCCAGTCGAAGGAACATTTCGAGAATTTGGACAGTTTATGAGAACACACACACACCAGAGAAGCACACAAAATGCGTAGAATACTTAGCACCATTTGAATAAATAGTGAACAATTTACCTGACATTTCTACTGGATACAAACCAACCAAATTATTATGGATGAAACAGAAAGAAATGAATGGACAGACCCTCTACCTAAATTTACAGCAACAGCAAATCATGTTTGTTTAGAAGAAAAGGTAAGACAAGCTCACACAACATTATGTGACAAAGCTAAGGAAAGAAAGCAGAAATATGACAGAGGTGTCAGGAAAGCACAAACATTTCAAGTTGATGAGTTAGTTTTACTAAGAACACATCCTAAACCCACAAAAGTGAAACAATTAAACAGGAAATGGCAGGTCTTATACTCTGGACCATACCGAATTGCAAATATTCCTCACCCTGGCTGTTATTCATTATAATATGCATTAACACATAAACCCAGAGGTCTACATCCACACAGACATTTGAAAAATACATACAGTAAAATTTTAGCTAATGAGAAGAAGATAATTAATATGATATACAGTTATAATGAGCTTACATTGAAGTTATACAGATACTTACAATCTAATGAATGCAGGTAAGTCTAGAAAGCAATGTGAACCATCCAATAGCTAATTAGATATTTGGTTATAAGAGGAGTTGCTATTGAGGCATATGCACCTTAGAGGAGGCAGAGAACTGGACAGATTATTTTCTTTAGGAGGCATGTGATAATAGTAATGTTGATATGAGTGATGTGAGTGACTGAATGAGATGAGTGAATATAATTTTAGTTTAATAAGAGGATAAATAGTAATATGGACAGAGGTAAATGGAATATAAGATGAGAAAAGTGTATTATTATTATTAATATTTCTTTACTTTCTCAGACGTTAAGTCTGGTTAAAAATGGAAAGTGATGCGGACCTTGATCAAGCATGACTTCCTTTTAACTATACGGTATACGTTATATTGCAATTTAGGAACTTTTGGCTAATTGAACATGTATCAATAATTACGGATTTCTGTAGTTGTATATATAAGTTTGGATGTAGCTGTATTGCATTGATGTACTGTTGGATATTGTGTGGTATGACTCCTGTAGTTGATAGTATAATTGGTATAATGTCAACTTTATCCTGATGCCACATGTTCTTGACTTCCTCAGCCAGTTGGATGTATTTTTCAATTTTTTCTCCTGTTTTCTTTTGTATATTTGTTGTATTGGGTATGGATATTTCGATTAGTTGTGTTAATTTCTTCTTTTTATTGGTGAGTATGATGTCAGGTTTGTTATGTGGTGTTGTTTTATCTGTTATAATGGTTCTGTTCCAGTATAATTTGTATTCATCATTCTCCAGTACATTTTGTGGTGCATGCTTGTATGTGGGAACGTGTTGTTTTATTAGTTTATGTTGTATGGCAAGTTGTTGATGTATTATTTTTGCTACATTGTCATGTCTTCTGGGGTATTCTGTATTTGCTAGTATTGTACACCTGCTTGTGATGTGATCTACTGTTTCTATTTGTTGTTTGCAAAGTCTGCATTGATCTGTTGTGGTATTGGGATCTTTAATAATATGCTTGCTGTAATATCTGGTGTTTATTGTTTGATCCTGTGTTGCAATCATGAATCCTTCTGTCTCACTGTATATATTGCCTTTTCTTAGCCATGTGTTGGATGTCTTGATCGATGTGTGGCTGTGTTAGATGATACGGGTGCTTGCCATGTAGTGTTTTCTTTTTACAATTTACTTTCTTCGTATCTGTTGATGTTATGTGATCTAAAGGGTTGGAGAAGTGGTTATGAAATTGCAGTGGTGTAGCCGATGTATTTATATGAGTGATTGCTTTGTTTATTTTGCTAGTTTCTGCTCTTTCTAGAAAGAATTTTCTTAAATTGTCTACCTGTCCATAATGTAGGCTTTTTATGGCGATGAATCCCCTTCCTCCTTCCTTTCTGCTTAATGTGAATTTTTCTGTTGCTGAATGTATGTGATGTATTCTATATTTGTGGCATTGTGAACGTGTAAGTGTATTGAGTGCTTCTAGGTCTATGTTACTCCATTTCACTACTCCAAATGAGTAGGTCAATATTGGTATAGCGTAAGTATTTATAGCTTGTGTCTTATTTCTTGCTGTCAATTCTATTTTCAGTATTTTTGTTAGTCTTTGTCTATATTTTTCTTTTAGTTCTTCTTTAATATTTGTATTATCTATTCCTATTTTTTGTCTGTATCCTACACATTTATAGGTATCTGTTTTTTTCATCGCTTCTATGCAGTCGCTGTGGTTATCCAATATGTAATCTTCCTGTTTAGTGTGTTTTCCCTTGACTATGCTATTTTTCTTACATTTGTCTGTTCCAAAAGCCATATTTATATCATTGTTGAATACTTCTGTTATCTTTAATAATTGGTTGAATTGTTGATGTGTTGCAGCCAGTAGTTTTAGATCATCCATGTATAGCAAATGTGTGATTTTGTGTGGGTATGTTCCAGTAATATTGTATCCATAATTTGTACTATTTAGCATGTTGGACAGTGGGTTCAAAGCAGGGGAGAACCAGAAAGGACTTAATGAGTCTGCTCGGTATATTCCACGCTTAATCTGTATTGGTTGTGATGTGATATTATTAGAGTTTGTTTGGATATTAAGTGTAGTTTTCCAGTTTTTCATAACTATGTTTAGGAACTGTATCAATTTAGGATCTACTTTGTATATTTCCAATATCTGTAGTAACCATGAGTGGGGTACACTATCAAAAGCTTTTTGGTAATCAATGTATGCATAGTGTAGTGACCTTTGTTTAGTTTTAGCTTGATATGTCACCTCTGTATCTTTTATCAGTTGCTCTTTATATCCTCGTGCTCCTTTGCAGCAGCCTTTTTGTTCTTCATTTATCATTTTGTTCTGTGTTGTATGTGTCATTAATTTCTGTGTAATGACTGAAGTTAATATTTTGTAGATTGTTGGTAGGCATGTTATGGGGCGATATTTAGCTGGATTTGCTGTGTCTGCTTGATCTTTAGGTTTCAGATAGGTTATTCCATGTGTAAGTGTATCAGGGAATGTGTATGGGTCTACAATGTAACTGTTAAATAATTTAGTTAGATGTGAATGTGTTGAGGTGAACTTCTTTAGCCAGAAATTTGCTATTCTATCATTTCCAGGGGCTTTCCAATTGTGCATAGAATTAATTGCTCGGGTGACTTCATGTTGCAAAATTATCACTTCAGGCATTTGTGGTATCATCTTGAGTCTGTTTCTGCTTGTATCCACCATGCATGCCTGTTATGTTGTTCCGGGTTTGACCATATGTTGCTCCAGAAGTGTTCCATGTCTGTTATGTTTGGTGGATTGTCTATTTTAATGTGTGTGTTATCTATTGTTTGGTAAAATCTCTTTTGGTTTGTGTTGAATGTTTGGTTTTGTTTCCTTCTATTTTCACTTTCTTTGTATCTTCTAATTTTTTGTATCTTCTAAGTCGTTTGGCCAATGCTTGTAATTTCTGCTTCTTTTCATCTAATTGCTCTATTGTTTCTTGTTGTGAGATTTTACCTAACCTTTTTCGTTTTTTGTCTGATATTTCATTTCTTATAAATTGTGTTAGCTGTCTGATGTCTTTTCTCAGTTTTTCTATTCTGATCTGTAGCCTGTGCTGCCATGCTGGTTTTGTGGGTTTCTTCTGTGTGTTGGTTGGTTCTGATCTTTGCCTAGTGTGTATATTTAGTGTAGTGAGTGCTCCTACATAAACCAGTAGTTGTAACTCTTCCATAGTTGGGTTTTCATTTATTTTGTTGTGTATGATTGTGTTGATAGTTGTCATTGTTGTTTCGACTTGTGGGTTATTTGGTGGTCTATGCAAGAATGGTCTAATGTCTGTATTTGTGTCTTTGTATTCTATATGTGTCAGCTGAAATTTTTCTTCTATATCTAACATGTGTGTCACTTCGTGTTCTATTTGTGCTTGTTCTGGTGGCTGTCTTAAGATGTCGTTTTCCTCTGATTGTTTAATTGACGCGTTTTGTTCTTTGTTTATTTTCTCTGGGATGTTTGAGTCCATTACTGTATTTTCTTCTTCTCCTGATTCCACATTATTTTGTTCTAGTATTTCTTGTACTTGTTGTTTGATGTTTTCTAATTCTGACTGGGGTATCCTGTTATTTTTCATTATTACACAGATCTGATCAGCTAGTCGTTGTTCTGTTAAAAATTTTAATTCTAGGTATCTGGTAATAAATGTTGTGTATACTTGTGATCTGTATCCAGTTGTATTGGTTCTAGGTTTGTTGCTTGGTAGTAACAGAACATGAGGTGTCGATTAACTTCATCTGACCATCTGATCCTCTGTCTTTGTTTTCCTTCTAGGGTGGTTGCAGGAAGCATATCCTGCAAAACACCTCTACTTGGATTTAAATAATTTTCCAATTGGCTAGCAGTGTCATTACCATTGTGGGCGGGCATAGGGTTCAAGCATCATCCCCGACCATTACGGCGCTTGTCTGAGGCTTCTTTAGTTCTGTCCTGAACCAAGTAATCACACTAAAAGGGGGGTTAGCCCTATTAGTGGTTTGTTCTTTTCGTCGCCTTTTACGACTGGCAGAACATGATTGACTTGAAAAAAAAAATATATATATATATATATATATATATATATATATATATATATATATATATATATATATATATATATACACTTACCGCACTGATGTACATACTTGTAAGATTCTAAAAAAGAGAGGCACCACTCTAAGAAACGGTAATAGAGGGGTACCACTCTTAGAAACGGCAATAGTGGGGACACCACACTCAGAAACGGTATTAGGTATAGGAAATTTTACATTATATTAAGTAAACATGTATTTTGTCTATCATATTTTATTTTGTGTAATCCACTGTAGGAAATGACTTTACTAGTATTTATGAAGTAGTTAGCAACCATCCCATGAAGCTTGAAATATGTGTAAATTTTATCCCAGGAGGCAAGATGGATTTTAAGTTGAATATTCTAGCGAGTTGCCACAGTTAAAATGTTGCAAGTGTAAAGAAAAGGAAAGGAACAAAAAAAGGAAAGAAAGGAAAGAGAGTGAGCTAACAAATAAAATAAATAAAATGTATATTTCAATCTGAATGTAATGTAATTCACATGTCAGCACAATGATATTGAATCTAAAGTAAAAATTTACTATATTTTTCATTTAATTCTGTGTATGTACTATATGACAACAATGTAAATATCTCATGTAATGATTTATTGTAAATATTTGTATATTCATGTACTTATTATATCAAGAAATGTATTTTAAGGAGATGTTAATGAACTGCAAAGGACATGTGCATGTAGCACATGATTCATATAACTGGAACTGAAAATGCAAATAAGAAACCAACGTGATGGAACACTGGTCAAGAAATATTTACGTGGTGTCAATATGCCTTGAAGTGTATGGTGTAGTGGAAGCCAGCAGGTCTTCAGGTTGGTGTAAAATACAAGCTCATCACCTGTCATAGGCAGTGAGGTGTTTCCTGTGCCCTCATTGACCATTTATGCCCCAGTGGACCCCACCAAAGTTCGACTGCTGGAGATCACAATTTCGTGTTGACACAATGAACAAACTTTGGATTTTCTTCAAGTCACACGCAAGAGATCCAGGCAGTACACACACACTCAGAAGCCGATACTACGTTTAAGACATTGAAGCAATATAATAGAAACATTTATTGTTTGAATTAATTCCATTGTAAACACAAATCATGTGAACTGAATTCAAACGCTGTGCTAAGCAACAATAATACGCCGCAGTTCAAAGAGATTAATATTACGACTCCTAAAGAAGATACACACCAAAAAGACTGTATACAAAGACCGATATGCAAAGAGCATTGTGCTCAGAAATATTTTTTGTAATATGTAAATTTCTTTTTTTCTCATATATAATTGTATGTAAATTTTCTATACTGCCACGCTCGCTTGCGGAGCGTGTCAGTAGAGGAGGCATTGTAATGGTACTTTGACTACCGCGCCTCCGCCAATACCAAGATATAATTTACGATCGCGCATGCAGAAGAGTGCTGCGCCAGCGACCGATTTTTATAAATAATTTTCTTTTTTTTTACTTTTGCGTAGGTTTTTGTTTTTAACAACTAATTGATCACTTTCTCTCTCACTTGTCTTCATACGAAAGACGTGTATTTTTCGGCACTGTGTTGAATGTGCTTTTGGGTGGAAATTAAAATTATATTACAAAGCGAAGTTGTTTCAATAGTGATTCGAGGTGGTTATCGCCAAATTTGAAATTGATCATGACAGTGACAGCTTGAAGAAGTTTTCAACAGATGGAGAAAAGTGAAAGACGGGTCGTCCTACAAGAGAAATTAGGACAACCATGAAGACTATACCATAATTAGTACTGCGTTTCTAACAAGATTGTAAGGTAAATTTCAATTAGTTTCTGATGCTATTTCCGTACAGTCGCCTTTTGTAGTGTTGCCGACCCAGTCTGCCATGCATGGTCAAATTACAGCACGATCTAAATCAGTAATATGAAGTCCGCCTTATCTGTAACTTATTCCATCAAAATTCAAAACCCAATCAGATTTTTCTATTTTATATTTTTCACGGCAGAACCCCGAGGAAAGGAAACACTACAGTGTACCCTCTGACTTCACCAACGATATTATTATAGATCTCGTTATGTTTTTACGCTGGGATATTAGACTCTGGAGATTTGAGGTTACATAGGACGGAGATAGTAGTTTCCTGTTTACCTTCAGGAGTGTATCTGCAACTTGTCTAAGCTTTTCAAGATATTGTCATAACCTGCTTATGATGCTTTTCACGTTTTGGCATTGTTACATTCAAGACACGAAAGTATCGTCTGTGATAAATATGCATTTTTAAACCAACAGATGTTATAATTTTGTAAGTACTGTATATGATATGATGTACAACTCTTATAGTTCAATTCTTTTTGTAGATTACATATGTTTCCTATTTGATCAGTCTTCCAGTTGATGATGGTTGAAACAGCCGAAACCGGTCAAGAATAAATGTAATCACTACAGTCGACATAATCGTCTTGAATGAGTCAGCAACTGTTTAGATAATTACGGTAATTCTCATTTACTCTTTTGACTCAGTTCCGTATTACTCACTAGATTACGTGTTTCGATGACTCTGGATTATCTTCTGATCTAAGTAGTTGCGTCAGCAACCGCTCTTACCTATACAGAACCATAGCATTCTAATATGTGGTTCTCTGTAGACAAGTCGAGTTGCTGACACAACTACTTAGATCTGAAGATGTCCCAAAGTCATCGAAACATGTAATCTAATTGAAAATTTGCAACTGAGGCAGAAAAATGAGAGTTATCGTAATAAATATAACACGTACAACGGATGGTAGACTGATAAAGAACGTTGTTGGTGGATTGCAAAGATAAGTAAATACTGGGGCGATGACCTATGGAAGACAGGTAGACTGGAAGGACATCTATTCGTCGTCCAATCACCTATTGTTACCGTATGTCACATTGCCTTGCGTGCGTTAAGACAGTAAAATTGTTCTCTCTCTCTCTCTCTCTCTCTCTCTCTCTCTCTCTCTCTCTCTTAACGATATTGGATAACATCGCTAGATAACATGGTATCAGTTAGCAGGCAAACGTGCCTGAAGATCAAGATTAGTGCTTCAGGATCAATCGCAAGCCTAAAAAACAATAAACCCAAATGACTGAAGAAAATAAAAATAAGAGAATAAATAGCTTCATTTACCATAACATGTGTAAGTAGGCTGTTTATGTTTTCTTTATGTAAGTAGGCTGTTTAGGTTCTTATATTGGTAACGCCGCCGCCACGTAGCGCTCTCTGTATGAAAATCACTGGCTGTGCTGTGTGCAGTCTGTGGCTAGTTTGCATTGTTGTCTGCCATTGTAGAGGGGCAGCTGGATGTTAACAGCGCGTAGCGTTGCGCAGTTAGAGGTGAGCCGCCAGCAGTGGTGGATGTGAGGAGAGAGATGGCGGAGTTTTGAAATTACATATATTATGACTTGTGATGATATTAAGGTAAATACATTGTTTGTTCTCTATTAAAATCTTTCATTTGCTAACTATCCCTATCAGTAGTTAGTGCCTTCCGTAGTTTGAATCTTTTATTTAGCTGGCAGTAGTGGTGCTCGCTGTATTGCAATAGTTCGAGTAATGAAGATTTTTGTGAGGTAAGTGATTTTTGAAAGGTGTAGTTTAATGTTACTCAGGGCCATTCTTTTGCAGGGATCTTTGATAGATTGCGTTGCGCTAAAAATATTGTGTGTCACTTTAGTGAATGTTTGAGTACGTTCAGTTTTGCTCAGCTGTTTGAAAAGCAAATAGTGTAAGAGGTTTATCAGCACAGTTGTGTATAAATTGTTCTAAAGGGGACGTTTCATATGTCGACCCTTAGCCTAGGATACCTCACTGGAATCTTCTGATTTTTTCTTGTAGTTTGTGTATTTAGTGTAGCTTTTGTTTATTGCTAGTGCGTAATTGTAGAGAGAATCTCCTTTGTAGTTGCAGTCTTTCATTGTTGTACTGTAAAACAGTTGTGGCATGCATGTAGATTTGCACCTAGTATTTCGCAGCTGCAATTAACTAGATATTATTTTCAGTGCTATATTAATGTGCTCTCTTATTTTTGCTCTTCAAATTGTGTTTTTCTGTGTTATCGTGTGAAATATTGTCACAATAATGGCGTGTGAAAAACGTAACACTAGGCTCCAAAGTAAACTGAGAAATAATAGTGACGACGAGCGTAGCTTATCAGCACCACTGTGTAGTGAATTAACAGACGTTCCAAGTAGTAATTTGGTAATTGTGCATAGGGAAATGGAGCGGGCGGCAAATAATGGTGTACACAGTGAAACAGGATGTGAACAGGGAAGCATTATCGATCGATCGGTCGGCAACAGCACACCTCAGGAATCCGAAATGACAGGACACAATTTTACAAATACTGTAGATTCAGGTTTTGCGTCCTCACCGTTTTCTCAAATAAGTCAAGACACATTTTCAGCTTGTCAAAATGTGAATGTTGCCGGTGCAAATGCACTGCCGAAAAGAGTAGAGGAACAGATTCCAGACACTAATGCATTGTTATTACAACTAATGCAACAAATGGAACAAAATCAGAGACAAACACAGCAACAGTTAGACACAATGGGACAAAATCTTCAAAAGTTAGACACAATGGGACAAAATCTTCAAAAGTTAGACACAATGGAACAGAATCTTCAAAAGTTAGACACAATGGAACAAAATCAGAGACAAACACAGCAAAAGCTGCAAAAGTTAGACACAATGGAACAAAATCTTCGGAAGTTAGACACCACACTTGAACAAACACGTGAAGATTTAACTACTGAGTTACATAACATTGAATCGAAATGTCAAAAAGTCTGTAATGACGTAAAAACACAAATTTGTAAGCATTTTCAGCCTATTTTTTCGCGGCATGAAAACGCATTACAGAATCACGAAGCAGCCATAAAAGAACTGCAAACTATTGTTCATGAAAATCATGAGACCTTGCAAGCTAAAATGGACTCAGTTGCATCTACCGATTCGGTTACGCAACTTGCAAAAACTCAGGAAAACATAAAGGACACAGTAGATACTCTGAAAATTGGTTCAGAAAGACACATGGAGGAAATTACACTCCTGGAAATGGAAAAAAGAACACATTGACACCGGTGTGTCAGACCCACCATACTTGCTCCGGACACTGCGAGAGGGCTGTACAAGCAATGATCACACGCACGGCACAGCGGACACACCAGGAACCGCGGTGTTGGCCGTCGAATGGCGCTAGCTGCGCAGCATTTGTGCACCGCCGCCGTCAGTGTCAGCCAGTTTGCCGTGGCATAAGGAGCTCCATCGTAGTCTTTAACACTGGTAGCATGCCGCGACAGCGTGGACGTGAACCATATGTGCAGTTGACGGACTTTGAGCGAGGGCGTATAGTGGGCATGCGGGAGGCCGGGTGGACGTACCGCCGAATTGCTCAACACATGGGGCGTGAGGTCTCCACAGTACATCGATGTTGTCGCCAGTGGTCGGCGGAAGGTGCACGTGTCCGTCGACCTGGGACCGGACCGCAGCGACGCACGGATGCACGCCAAGACCGTAGGATCCTACGCAGTGCCGTAGGGGACCGCACCGCCACTTCCCAGCAAATTAGGGACACTGTTGCTCCTGGGGTATCGGCGAGGACCATTCGCAACCGTCTCCATGAAGCTGGGCTACGGTCCCGCACACCGTTAGGCCGTCTTCCGCTCACGCCCCAACATCGTGCAGCCCGCCTCCAGTGGCGTCGCGACAGGCGTGAATGGAGGGACGAATGGAGACGTGTCGTCTTCAGCGATGAGAGTCGCTTCTGCCTTGGTGCCAATGATGGTCGTATGCGTGTTTGGCGCCGTGCAGGTGAGCGCCACAATCAGGACTGCATACGACCGAGGCACACAGGGCCAACACCCGGCATCATGGTGTGGGGAGCGATCTCGTACACTGGCCGTACACCACTGGTGATCGTCGAGGGGACACTCAATAGTGCACGGTACATCCAAGCCGTCATCGAACCCATCGTTCTACCATTCCTAGACCGGCAAGGGAACTTGCTGTTCCAACAGGACAATGCACGTCCGCATGTATCCCGTGCCACCCAACGTGCTCTAGAAGGTGTAAGTCAACTACCCTGGCCAGCAAGATCTCTGGATCTGTCCCCCATTGAGCATGTTTGGGACTGGATGAAGCGTCGTCTCACGCGGTCTGCACGTCCAGCACGAACGCTGGTCCAACTGAGGCGCCAGGTGGAAATGGCATGGCAAGCCGTTCCACAGGACTACATCCAGCATCTCTATGATCGTCTCCATGGGAGAATAGCAGCCTGCATTGCTGCGAAAGGTGGATATACACTGTACTAGTGCCGACATTGTGCATGCTCTGTTGCCTGTGTCTATGTGCCTGTGGTTCTGTCAGTGTGATCATGTGATGTATCTGACCCCAGGAATGTGTCAATAAAGTTTCCCCTTCCTGGGACAATGAATTCACGGTGTTCTTATTTCAATTTCCAGGAGTGTAGTTCATTATCAGAGAAAGTAGTTGAACTTTCGGATCAGTTAAATAATTTATCTGCGAAGGTAGATGATAATCTGAATGACACAAAACCGGTAGTCTTTAATGACACAGAAGAGTGCGAACAAATTAGGAAACTGAAACAAAATCTGAATCAAATTAATACGCAACACCAAAGAGAAATCCGGGAAGTACAAGATCAGCTGACACAGGTAATACAAGAATTACATATTTCAGACGACACTCGCGCTCCAACACGGGAAGAGGAACTTAGAAATATGGAAAAGCCACAAAATAATAACACAGGGCATTTCGGTAGTTATGAAAGGAATTGGCAAGGTGCACCGAATTTTGAGATGGAACCGCCGACACGACGTAACAATGACCGATATGCTACTCGCCGACACGATGATTTTGACTATAAGCTGTTCATTACTACACGTAAATTCAAAACGTTTAAGAATTCTGCCAACGACATTCATCCACAAGCGTGGCTCCATCAATTCTCTCATTGTTTCCCTCCCAACTGGTCATTGGAACACAGGTTAGAATTTATGTGTGGCTACTTAGAGAATGAACCAGGTGTAAGAATGCGATCAGTCATTCACGATTGTCACAGTGAAGGAGATTTTTATCATGCCTTCCTCTCAGCATATTGGTCACAAGCTACACAAGACCGAGTAAAACATAGCATCATAATGATGAAACACTTCGAACAATCTGAATTTTCCAGTCTTGTGAAATATTTTGAAGACATGTTGCACAAGAATCAATACCTGTCAAACCCATACAGCCCCTCAGAACTCATCCGCATTTGTTTAATCAAATTACCTGAACATTTACGGCATATTATTTTGGCAAGACGTTGCAAAGATGACATTGAAGCTTTTCAGGGACTCTTACAAGAATTAGAAATTGACACAGACAGTCACGGGATGCAAAAACAGGAAAACAGTCACTACAGATCACATCCATCACAATTCCGTGATGACAGAAATAATACACGACAAGGCTCTTCTTATAACGTAAATCGTGACCAAAACAGACACCACCCATATGACAATCACTGGCAGAGTAGTAATAGTTACAGAGAAAGATCGCACTTCTGTAGTAATGAATATGACAGAGACAATCATAGAAACAGACAATTTGGCAACCAGAACTATTATTATCACAGGAGACAGAATAACTTCAGACGCAACACTCCACCATGCAGTGATAATTCAGGGAGGAATTCTCCACTACATGACCGACAAACAAGAAACTATGTAAACTACCGACAAAACGACAGACGTGAATTTCATCAGAACTGGCGGGGTTCTAACAGAGTAGAGCCCTCTCGGCAAGGCGAATTTGTAGAAGTTAGGCCTCCTAATCCCAGTAACGACACGCGCCAACAAAGAAACAGACAATGACTCGCACCGAGGGCAGCCGCGTACGCCGCAGGCAGCCGCGGCTGGCTCAGAGAAAAATAACATAGACGCTAACCTTGAGCAAAATTCCAGTATTCTTTACGGACGAATACCACATGATAATTGCATTCGAGTTGAAACTCTGCTTACTAAGAAGAGCAAAGGTTTACACCACATTTCATTTCACATGTAAAACCGTTTATTGAAAGATAATCTGCTTTTTAACTTAGTCTTTGCTATAAAACGTTTCACTTCACGTTACTAGTATGCTTTAGAAACTGTTACCGTGCAACAATGTTTGAAGTTAAATATCCAGTCAAGAACCAAGAGAATTTATTTAAACAGAAATTACGAATGCATTGTTATTGTGAACAGGCGACACAGTGTTATTGTGTGTGTGCATTCTTGCTTGTTAGTTGCACGATTATGTAACGACTATAAGGCTCACATACTTGGAACATATACCGGCACTGGTAATGAAATTTTCATGCAACATTTTGGTTTGCTTGAGAGTGGATTCTGGATGTAAGGTACTTTCAGTGAGATACCAGATGAGACAGTGGTTAGTTTATGTGACAGCTACACGATTTTATCACGATGCTACTAATGAGCGACAATTTACAATGTTGCTTTTGCGGTGTTTCTGTTTTATATCTGCACAGTTTTTCTGTATTATTCTGGAAAGTAAAACATGTTTTAGTACTAACTTTTGTGGTATAGCTACAAGGAGACAGCCTTTTCTGTAGCACAACAATACGTTACAGCATAGTACTTTCTTCATCACGGCAATAAGTGTAATAAGTATGATATCTATACGTAAAGCATTTCACTTTGTTTATCATGAGGTCAGTACATTGACTTCTGCAGAACTTAACTTTTGGAGGACGATAACTACGACACTTCCACAGAGATTGTCTTACAGCAAGACGCATATTTAGCGCTACAGGACACGTATTTGAGTGATTAATTTTGTACTAAAAACATTTATTTTCAAAGATATTTGAAATACAAAGATACAAAGGTTTTCCGTAATACATTTCACTCCATTCTTGTAATCTGTAACACCTGAGGGTATAATTACAATAATCCTCAGGGGGGTACACGCCTACTTTGTGTATCATGTGTTTGGCAAGCACAAGGAGCCCTAGCTAATATGGTATTTGCTTATACAATTTAACACATCGGTACAATATTTCTCTAACACATAAATTACTCAGCTATCTGATCATTTAACTGAGAGATAAACATGTTTTTTACTACGTCAGTGACACATGTTTACGTAATTACACTGTTGGGTAACTTCACACTTATGAAATTGTATTTTGTCTGTACTGTGTGAACTCTTCATATTTTTTCGGAACCATTGTGATACTATGAGAGCTTTGAATGATGTATTTGCTATGAGATCATGATTTTTAAAGTACGTTTGAGGTAGATGACACTACTGAAATGAGCAGAGAATTTTCTTTCGGTTTTGAAATTATTGCAGAAAGCTACGACGATTTTGAGATTTGACTGAGGTGTTATGATGTTATTTTTATGACGACGATGTGTATTATGCTGTTGAGGTATGTTTATGTCAATAAGATGATGCTACCATATATGAGGAATGTGATTATGTGTTTATATGTATATGAATAATGAAAGAAGTTAAGGACTCTTGACTTGTGAAAAAGGATGTTGGAAACCGAGAATCGTACTTTAAGAGTTATGAAATGTGTGTGTAAATGCGTGAATGTATCACAATGCTGGCGAAATTTTTTTTGGACACTGTTATATTCATAGGATTTTGTTTCTACACACTTGTGACGTAATTTTCGACCTGTGAAATTTTCATATGAGACTGTCACTGTAGCGGAAACCGGTGTCGTAAATATTTCCGTAAGAAAGTTAAGTGACCACCTGCACGTAATGCGTCGTGGGCACACAGCTGTGTCAAACACCTGGAGAACAAGCCATTAGGGTGTGCCTTTCCGGAAGCACAGGTAGAAAAAAAAAGAAAAAAGGCAGGCCTTTATCCTCGCCATTGACATTCCTTTAGTGAAAATATTGCAAATGCGACACCCTCATTACTTCCATTAACCTTGCTATTGACATTCCTTTATAGAAAGCATCGCAAATATTACGCGCTCATTACCTGAAAACATATGATTACTCGTACTTTGTGCTAATTACTGAAATGCTTATGAATTGATGGGAAATATTCGTACATCTGCACACCTGATTATGACAAGTGTCTTTCTACGAGAGTTGAGAGCTACTGACTTATGAAATGCCACATGACTATTGAATGATGTTTTTATGCTTTGGTTTGCGTAATTGCTTATTTCATTTGATATCTGGTTTCCAGCTGTGTTGCAGCATTGCTTTTATAAAATAAAATGCATTTGCTAATGTGAACACTTTCTGTCAACAGATCTATTAAATAATTATTTTATGATCCACATTCTTTAAAAAAGGAGCACTTGGAAAGGAAAGAACAATAAGAAGGAACTAGTAACAGTAACAAATAATTTTCTTTTCAAGTACATGGTAATATTTCTTTTTACAATAAGTTGTTGTGGTGCACCACTTTAATTACATAGACATTAAGATGTGCATAGACATTTCCCTTGTCTGCATTGTTGTTTTTACTGTAATATTTTTTCTGCTTGAGCTATGTCAAGTTTAGGTATAAGTTGCTGCTGTTTGCCAGGCATAGTGTTATTGAATTTAACTTTGTATTACTCTGTTAAGCTAGTTTTACTATTGATTTATTTTTATTGTTGCTGCACATTGGCTCATATTATTTGTAATGGTGCATTGCTTGGTAATTTAGATTTACTGTAGCTTGCTTTGCAATTTTCCATTTTTTTGCATTGCTGTTTGTGTTAATTTGTTATGTGCTGCTGCATTGCCTCGTCCCTTATTTTAGCATCTGAGCTCAGTAGATTTAAGTTAGCTTAAGATGGGGTAGACTATATAAGAAACTAATTATGATGACTTGGAAGAAATGTATTGAGAAGTTATACGAAAAAAGTACAGAAAGCAGGTATAGGTAGGACTTTTGGAAATAATGATGAACCAAGGGAGATCTCCATGCAAAATACTGCAGTAAAACAAACCCTGTCCTTTCCTTTTGTGTTATCCCACTATGTGTTTGTGTACCCTTGTGTATTTGTTTTCTTCCTGTCTCTGTGTAGTTTCATAGAATTTTTTCTTCTTCTAATACTAAGCTATATTCACTATGATGAGGAATACTGTTATCCTCAAATATAACTGGCATTAATAATATGTTATTTACTTTGTAAAGATGTTAGACATTATTTATTCTGTTTTGTTGCTCATGCATGAAGTTGATGTTTCGAAAGTTATTCTGATCTTTTATGTATTTACTCATGTCATAATTCCTGTAACACTGATGTATATGTTATTTCGATTCTTTTGTAGAGCCTATATTACTACAAATGTTATCTGTATTGTTATGTTTTTAATTATGTATTTTGTACCTTTGTAATTGTATTCTCATGTTATAAAATTGTAATTGACACCAGTTCATCAAATTAAGTAACTTGTACGTTACATTTCACTGCACACATTTCTGTTGGTCATACTATATGGACAATATGTGAGAAGTTAGGACTGTTAGTGTTTGCACGTGTGTTACTAATTCAGCAAGGGACTGGATAACAGCATTGCTGGTTCTAAGGACAATTCCAAAAAACTTTGTGAGTGCACAAGTGGTGGTTCATGGACTTGCTATATTGTCCGCAAGACTCTTCAATGGTGCTTGTGCACATGCACAGTCACAACAGATGGCTGCTGGCCATCTCTACAAGGACTGCAGTGGGTCTACACCTTTGCTGACTCACCAATACCATTATTTCTACAAGGACTGCAGTGGGTCTGCTCTGTGATGACCTACCTACCAATCTTCTTCAAAATGTCGAATGACTCTGATGTGGGTTTGTTCTGTTGTGGCCCATTACCTGTCAGCATGTCAAGAGTCAGCACTGTCTTTCCGTTGGAAGGACAACACTAATTCTTCAAGACTGCATGGAAATCCACTACTTCTGTGTGCAATTTCTTTTACTAATGAGAAACTGTAATTACTGTTATGATGAATGATCAGGACTGTCTTTATGGACTGTGAGAAAATTTTAGCTTTTGACCAACATTGTATCAATAAGTGTGTGCATTTTATATCTTTGTTACTGTGTTGTTGTTGTTGTGGTCTTCAATCCCGAGACTGGTTTGATGCAGCTCTCCATGCTACTCTATCCTGTGCAAGCTTCTTCATCTCCCAGTACATACTGCAACCTACATCTTTCTGAATCTGCTTAGTGTATTCATCTCTTGGTCTCCCCCTACGATTTTTACCCTCCACGCTGCCCTCCAATACTAAATTGGTGATCCCTTGATGCCTCAGAACATGTCCTACCAACCGATCCCTTCTTCTGGTCAAGTTGTGCCACAAACTTCTCTTCTCCCCAATCCTATTCAATACTTCCTCATTAGTTATGTGATTACCCATCTAATCTTCAGCATTCTTCTGTAGCACCACATTTCGAAAGCTTCTATTCTCTTCTTGTCCAAACTATTTACCGTCCATGTTTCACTTCCATACATGGCTACACTCCATACAAATACTTTCAGAAACGACTTCCTGACACTTAAATCTAAGCTTGATGTTAACAAATTTCTCTTCTTCAGAAACGCTTTCCTTGCCATTGCCAGTCTACATTTTATATCCTCTCTACTTCGACCATAATCAGTTATTTTGCTCCCCAAATAGCAAAACTCCTTTACTACTTTAAGTCTCTCATTTCCTAATCTAATACCCTCAACATCACCCGACTTAATTCGACTACATTCCATTATCCTCGTTTTGCTTTTGTTGATGTTCATCTTATATCCTCCCTTCAAGACACTATCCATTCCGTTCAACTGCTCTTCCAAGTCCTTTGCTGTCTCTGACAGAATTACAATGTCATCGGCGAACCTCAACGTTTTTATTTCTTCTCCATGGATTTTAATACCTACTCCGAATTTTTCTTTTGTTTCCTTTACTGCTTGCTCAATATACAGATTGAATAGCATCGGGGAGAGGCTACAACCCTGTCTTACTCCCTTCCCAACCACTGCTTCTCTTTCATGCCCATCGACTCTTATAACTGCCATCTGGTTTCTATACAAATTGTAAATAGCCTTTCGTTCCCTGTATTTTACCCCTGCCACCTTTAGAATTTGAAAGAGAGTATTCCAGTCAACATTGTCAAAAGCTTTTTCTAAGTCTACAAATGCTAGGAACGTAGGTTTGCCTTTCCTTAATCTTTCTTCTAAGATAAGTCGTAAGGTCAGTATTGCCTCACGTGTTCCAGTATTTCTACGGAATCCAAACTGATCTTCCCCGAGGTCGGCTTCTACTAGTTTTTCCATTCGTCTGTAAAGAATTCGTGTTAGTATTTTGCAGCTGTGGCTTATTAAACTGATTGTTCGGTAATTTTCACATCTGTCCACACCTGCTTTCTTTGGGATTGGAATTATTATATTCTTCTTGAAGTCTGAGGGTATTTCGCCTGTTTCATACATCTTGCTCACCAGATGGTAGAGTTTTGTCAAGACTGGCTCTCCCCAGGCCGTCAGTAGTTCCAATGGAATGTTGTCTACTCCGGGGGCATTGTTTCGACTCAGGTCTTTCAGTGCTCTGTCAAACTCTTCACGCAGTATCGTATCTCCCATTTCATCTTCATCTACATCCTCTTCCATTTCCATAATATTGTCCTCAAGTGCATCGCCCTTGTATAGACCCTCTATATACTCCTTCCACCTTTCTGCTTTCCCTTCTTTGCTTAGAACTGGGTTTCCATCTGAGCTCTTTATGTACATACAAGTGGTTCTCTTATCTCCAAAGGTCTCTTTAATTTTCCTGTAGGCAGTATCTATCTTACCCCTAGTGAGACAAGCCTCTACATCCTTACATTTGTTCTCTAGCCATCCCTGCTTAGCCATTTTGCACTTCCTGTCGATATCATTTTTGAGACGTTTGTATTCCTTTTTGCCTGCTTCATTTACCGCATTTTTATATTTTCTCCTTTCATCAATTAAATTCAATATTTCTTCTGTTACCCAAGGATTTCTATTAGCCCTCGTCTTTTTACCTACTTGCTCCTCTGCTGCCTTCACTACTTCATCCCTCAGAGCTACCCATTCTTCTTCTACTGTATTTTTCCCCCCATTCCTGTCAATTGTTCCCTTATGCTCTCCCTGAAACTCTGTACAACCTCTGGTTCTTTCAGTTTATCCAGGTCCCATCTCCTTAAATTCCCATCTTTTTGCAGTTTCTTCAGTTTCAATCTGCAGTTCATAACCAATAGATTGTGGTCAGATTCCACATCTGCCCCAGGAAATGTCTTACAATTTAAAACCCGGTTGCTAAATCTCTGTCTTACCATTATATAATCTATCTGATACCTTTTAGTATCTCCAGGATTCTTCCAGGTATACAACCTTCTTTTATGATTCTTGAACCAAGTGTTGCGTATGATTAAGTTATGCTCTGTGCAAAATTCTACAAGGCGGCTTCCTCTTTCATTCCTTCCCCCCCAATCCATATTCACCTACTATGTTTCCTTCTCTCCCTTTTCCTACTGACGAATTCCAGTCACCCATGACTATTAAATTTTCGTCTCCCTTCACTCTCTGAATAATTTCTTTTATTTCATCATACATTTCTTCAATTTCTTCGTCATCTGCAGAGCTAGTTGGCATATAAACTTGTACTACTGTAGTAGGTGTGGGCTTCGTATCTATCTTGGCCACAATAATGCGTTCACTATGCTGTTTGTAGTAGCTTACCCGCATTCCTATTTTCCTATTCATTATTAAACCTACTCCTGCATTACCCCTATTTGATTTTGTGTTTATAACCCTGTAGTCACCTGACCAGAAGTCTTGTTCCTCCTGCCACCGAACTTCACTAATTCCCACTATATCTAACTTTAACCTATCCATTTCCCTTTTTAAATTTTCTAACCTACCTGCCCGATTAAAGGATCTGACATTCCACGCTCCGATCCGTAGAACGCCAGTTTTCTTTCTCCTGATAATGACATCCTCTTGAGTAGTCCCCACCCGGAGATCCGAATGGGGAACTATTTTACCTCCGGAATATTTTACCCAAGAGGACGCCATCATCATTTAATCATACAGTAAAGCTGCATGCCCTCGGGAAAAATTACGGCCGTAGTTTCCCCTTGCTTTCAGCCGTTCGCAGTACCAGCACAGCAAGGCCGTTTTGGTTATTGTTACAAGGCCAGATCAGTCAATCATCCAGACTGTTGCCCTTGCAACTACTGAAAAGGCTGCTGCCCCTCTTCAGGAACCACACGTTTGTCTGTCCTCTCAACAGATACCCCTCCGTTGTGATTGTACCTACGGTACGGCTATCTGTATCGCTGAGGCACACAAGCCTCTCCACCTACGGCAAGGTCCATGGTTCATGGGGGGGTTTGTTACTGTAATTGTGAAAATTTTTTTTTTCAAATCTGTATTGGCCAGTGCCCAACACCATTTGTAAAAACTTTTTGTGGGGAGCATGGGGGCTATGTAAGTAGGCTGTTTATGTTTTCTTTATGTAAGTAGGCTGTTTAGGTTCTTATATTGGTAACGCCGCCGCCACGTAGCGCTCTCTGTATGAAAATCACTGGCTGTGCTGTGTGCAGTCTGTGGCTAGTTTCCATTGTTGTCTGCCATTGTAGAGGGGCAGCTGGATGTTAACAGCGCGTAGTGTTGCGCAGTTAGAGGTGAGCCGCCAGCAGTGGTGGATGTGAGGAGAGAGATGGCGGAGTTTTGAAATTACATATATTATGACTTGTGATGATATTAAGGTAAATACATTGTTTGTTCTCTATTAAAATCTTTCATTTGCTAACTATCCCTATCAGTAGTTAGTGCCTTCCGTAGTTCGAATCTTTCATTTAGCTGGCAGTAGTGGCGCTCGCTGTATTGCAGTAGTTCGAGTAATGAAGATTTTTGTGAGGTAAGTGATTTGTGAAAGGTGTAGTTTAATGTTACTCAGGGCCATTCTTTTGCAGGGATCTTTGATAGTCAGATTGCGTTGCGCTAAAAATATTGTGTGTCACTTTAGTGAATGTTTGAGTACGTTCAGTTTTGCTCAGCTGTTTGAAAAGCAAATAGTGTAAGAGGTTTATCAGCACAGTCGTGTATAAATTGTTCTAAAGGGGACGTTTCACATGCTGTCGATTGCATTGTTACCAGCTAGAAGCTACTCTGCAGTCTGTGACACTCTCACCTTTGATTATTCACCGGCGCCTAGGTAATGTTTTTTAGTTATTCATATTGTGACGTCGTAACCAGAATCAGTTCTTAATCCGAAGGCAGAGAGATGACAATCAAGCACAACACTTAAAATACTTTTTTTTAAGTTCCTATGGACCAAACTACTGAGGTCATCTGCCCCTAGGCTTCCACACTACTTAAACTAACTTACGCTAAGGACAACACACACACCCATGCCCGAAGAAGGACTCGAACCGTGCAAACCGTGACAAGGGGCCTCAGACCCTGCGGCTACGTCGCGCGGCGAAAAGTATACTTTCATTACTGACACCAGCGTACAGCCAGAACAGAACTGACCTTCTGTGCGGAGACTGCAGCTATTTATGCAAACATCAAATATTTCTGAAAGCCGATATCTATAGCATACAAAGAACGAAAATTCCACAATATTAGAAACATCGATATATACATGGCTAACATTATAAAACTGAAAAACTGCAGGGACGGATTCCTGAATGTAAATGGAGAAAAAAAGATTCCATGAATATGTGTGCGGAAATGGACGGTGTGCGTGCAGCGACAGCAAATCGTTCCGGGACACAGTACAGAGCAGTATCGCATCGATGTCACAACAGATGTTAATAGTGGTCTCCATCGGATTGCAGGTGATAGGTGTTGTGGGTTGGCAGGAGAGCCAACACCGGTATACTAGAGGAAGCCGAAAGGCACGCGTTTTAGCTCACGCAGGCTGGCGTGAGGTCTGGAACAGGACAAGGAAATTAGACTTTAGAAAAACGGACGTAGCTGGTGGAATACTTAACTTTAATCCATTAATGATGAGCGTCGCTCTTGACTGTACATGACTCAGTATCAATAGTAACTGGTAATGGGTGCCTTGCTAGGTCGTAGCAAATGACGTAGCTGAAGGCTATGCTAACTATCGTCTCGGCAAATGAGAGCGTATTTTGTCAGTGAACCATCGCTAGCAAAGTCGGTTGTACAATTGGGGCGAGTGCTAGGAAGTCTCTCTAGACCTGCCGTGTGACGGCGCTCTGTCTGCAATCACTGATAGTGGCGACACGCGTGTCCGACGTATACTAACGGACCGCGGCTGATTTAAAGGCTACCACCTAGCAAGTGTGGTGTCTGGCGGTGACACCACAATAGGGATAGTAGGGGTTGTCACGCAGGGTATACATAATCGTACTTTGGCTTACACAATGTTAGTGGGCCACTTGCCTGGAGCTTGTACTGGAGTTCGCCTCAATACCCTATAGAACGCGTCCTCCAAAATTGGTTTACGCACAGTCCACCGCCTCCCTACAACACGTACATCTCTCTGGAGAGCCCATGTTCACAGAAACGCCCGAAAAGGGCTTGAAATGTGGTGTGATGTGATTGGTGTTGTGATGGTACTTGTTCTGATTTAGCCGTGCTGCTCTCGATCGTTTCCATCTGCTTGGTCGTAAACAAACACCATCTAGACTTGTTTCCGGCATGAATACCGGACCATTCTGCTGCTTACAGTACCTGCCTGAATCGCACAGCCTGCAACACACAAGAAACACACGGCACGTGGTCAGAAGAACTGTCATTCGTCAGCGCCGTCTGCCGTGGCAACAATGCATTTCCAGACACAAGTTCATAGGGCACTTTCTCGTCCATTTCCAGTCAGGAATCCGTCCCTGTCCGTTTTATTAATGATCAGCCTGTACAAAATGTTTCAAGAACATTTCAGAAATGATAAATACTAGACATAACAACTAATTGCTCGTAATCTGGTTTAAATGGCGACCGGCAGGACTCCAGCTAGCGACGCTAACCACTGCTCGACAATGCATGCGCTAGAGCTGACGCCAATATTCTTTATCGAATGTTGATGTGCTCCAGTTTCTAGCATATTTATTCGTATTTGAATGTGGTTATCTTTTATGATAAGGCTCGACATAAACCGTGACGTGCTTCAGCGTATTTCACGGCGACTGTACAATTCGCTTCCTCTCCTTTACTGACTTCAAAAAAATGGTTCAAATGGCTCTGAGCACTATGGGACTCAACTGCTGTGGTCATAAGTCCCCTAGAACTTAGAACTACTTAAACCTAATTAACCTAAGGACATCACACACATCCATGCCCGAGGCAGGATTGGAACCTGCGACCGTAGCGGTCGCGCGGTTCCAGACTGTAGCGCCTTTAACCGCGCGGCTACTCCGGCCGGCTCTTTATTGACTTCCTTTCTTGTGTCTTGATTCAATTTCAATTTGCGGTACGTTTCGTTTCTAAAAGCATTTAGTTCATTCAGAGAACGAATTAATAGACGATCCTTATTCTTATTATGCCTGTATTAGTCACTACATTCCCTCTCGAGAATGATTAACGGTATTAGTATTTTTGTAACGAATTGTTGTACATTGAATGTTTCTATTTATTTCGCGAACTTGACGAACCACATGACTCGTAACAGAGTCTGCACTTAATTGTTCTGTTCTATAGCTATCTGAAGAACATTGTTGAGGCGTTCAGTCTGAAGATTGGTTAAATGCAGCTACCCACCCTATTCAGTCCTTAGCCCCTCATCTCCGTCTTATATCTCTTTGAATCTGCTTAACGTAATTATCCTTTGTTCTCCACTTACAAACTTATAATTGTTACATCCCTCCCCACCCCACCCCCCACCCAGACTTCCTTCCATTACGAAATTCGAAATTCCTTGATGCCACAATATGTATCCTACAGGCCGATCCTTCCCGTTTGTCAGTATAGCAAATTCCTTTTCTCCTCAATTCGATGCAATATCCCCCCATTAATTACTCGATCTTCCCATTTAGTCTTCAGCGTTCTCCTGTAGGGCCAGACTTTAGATGCTTCTACTCTCTACTGGTCTGAATTCCTAATCGGCCACGTTTCACTTTCATGTAAGGCTTCGCTCCAGACTAGTACCATCAATAAAGACATCCTAACCTATTTATATTCGATATTAACATATTCCTTGTTTTCAAAAATCATTTTCTTCCTGTTTCCTCTCTAGTTCACCCATTATTTGCTGCCCACATAACAAACTCAGCTACTAGTTTTAGGCTATGGCCAGACCAGATGCGCCTCGCTTGGCGCAGGGTACCTCGTTACTGGCCTGGTGCCAAGCGCTTGGAGGCTCTGTATCCACACCGGAGAATCGATGCCAGTCGTCGCCATAGGCGTGTGGCTCACTCAAACTACGGAAATGTCTCTTCTAATGCTGTGTCAGAACAAGCTTTTGGCAGAAAATATGTCATTGAAGCACGAACAGTACTGGAACTTACCATCATGTTGGATACATAGTATTGATTTGCAAGAGTGCACGTTGTGAATGTAACATGTTCTACAAGCAATTTCGAGGGTTTCGAAACTTTTTTTTGTTATTTACGAATGACTGCAAAATCGTGCGACATCCTTCTCTCAGCTGTAACAGAAAATCTACATTAACAAAATTCTAAATAAGAGCTAGTATATGTTCAGAGGCGGAGACGGTGCTGATAATGTCACATGCTCTTCGCACTTCGTTGAACAGTTACAAGTTTCAGAAAAACAGTGCAGTTACCCTCCGAAGACAGAGATTTTAGTATTGTAGAAAGCGAAAGCCAGTAGACAAGAGATGAAATGCTACGCTGTTTCAAGACGTTCGGTCTCCGGAGTTGCCAGATATCCCTCAGATAGTTAACACACATGAATTATAGAGGAAAATAAATGCGTTCCTCAGTGTCTGCAAACAAAGGCGACCAGTTGTTGGACCTTGAGCGAAAACAAAATTAAATTCTGGCGCAAGACGTTGACAGTAGCTAAAATGTCGATCTTCTGTTCTTTTAGAATTTGTTACTATATATGGCTGAAATTCCATCTTTACAAAATCTTACAGTAAAGTGGGTATTTCATTTTTATTTTTGTAAGTTATCGGTGTGCATGTCGCAGAGAGCGTAAGTTATTTTACTGCTAAACAATTTTTGGTCTTGTTGTGACACAGTCTTTGCCTCAGCGCAGAATGATATATTCTTAGTTGAAGAGTAGTACGTGATGCACTTCTGTAGTAGTCTTGTGTTGACTTTTGATCGTATCTGTTAGATGAACAAAGATTTATTACAAAGCACAACAAGGATGAATATAATTTATACTGAAAGGCGAACAGAATATTATTATTATTATTATTAGAGAAGAAGTTTGAGGCAAGACTGCAGCGCTGCACAACTAGTTCCTCGGTATGATTATAGTCAGCTAGTTAATTTTGTTCACTTGCTCAGAGCTGAGAGAAACACCACCCCACTTCCCTGAGTCATACATTAACATATCAACTGATTTTCATGTAAATTCTCTGTTAACATCATATCCTTTTTAAATCATTGTTCACTTTGTTAAGCATAGTACTACTCAGACCAATGTTGTATCTGAATATCACGCAAAGTTTTACTTTATCCTTCTGAATACATACTTCATTCTAAAATAGTTTTATTGGAATATCATTTCATAGGAATAGGTACTCTCTGCGTCCCACTATTAACAGAAGGTTTATCATTACGCATTACCACATTCCACTGTATGGTATGCTACAGTTCGAATATTGTTTGTAAATTTTATTTAGAAACAGAAATCTAGCTTAGCCACTGCCTGCCTGCAGTCTGCTGTTGTGCTTTCGAAAAATCTGCAACAATTTTGTCAAGACGCAAGGTAAGTGGAAATTTTGATTAGGGCCAGATAACTGTTTACTTCAGTTGCGCATTTGATATAAAGAGAGGTTGTATTCAGACCAGTTACAGTTCAAATTAGGTTCTGTTTACTCAAAGGTTAGCATACGAGCTTATGTTGGGTAACAGTTTGTGGGTACATAGTTTTGGTAATACGTTGACTTTTCATAGTGTGGGAGGTAAATTTGGGCTAAGTTTCATGCAGAAACGCATAGTGGGGAACTTACTACACTACGAAGCAAAATTCAAATTTTAATATTGTAGAACTTCAGTCGTTCCTAGACGCTCTTTTCCTTTCTTGAAAATTGCCGATATTTTTGGTTCGACATGCTTCGTAGAGAAGAAAAAACGGAGTGACGTAATCAGCAGCGTTTATCACGTAGTATAATCTTCGAAGCGACTAGGCGACACGCCAGGAAGAACTAACACTGGAAGTTCGTCCAGCGACGCGAGAAGCGGTTAGTTTAGTCACCTAGCGCTTAGTGCGTACGGTCGCATAAGTTCACAGCTGTCTGTTTAGCAAGTTAACAAGTTTGGCTAGTCGCGATTACATAAGCGCCAACAAGCGCACGTTCGGTGTGGAGGAGGAGGAGGAGGAGGAGATTAGTGTTTAACGTCCCATCGACAACGAGGTCATTAGAAACGGAGCGCAAGCTCGGGTGAGGGAAGGATGGGGTAGGAAATCGGCCGTGCCCTTTCAAAGGAACCGTCCCGGCATTTGCCTGAAGCGGTTTAGGGAAATCACGGAAAACCTAAATCAGGATGGCCGGAGACGGGATTGAACCGTCGTCCTCCAGAATGCGAGTCCAGTGTGCTAACCACTGCGCCACCTCGCTCGGTACGTTCGGTGTAACCGTAGCCTTAGAGCCTACGAAGGTCAAAAGGAAGTTGCATTATTTGTCGTGTCATCAAGGTAGTCTGTTTCATCGTAGCATATTGTCGCAGTGATCGTATTGTAAATAAGGTTTTGAATGTGTGTTTGATGTTCTTATTCTGTGTTGCTTATAAGTGTCCTTTTGAACCCTATGTACGAATGCTGATGCGTGGCTGAAATTCAAATATCGAGCATGCCTAATTTTATAGCAGCGTCCACAAAAAGAAGAATTGAAAGCCATCTAAAAACTGAATTAATTGTTAAAAGTAATGGTAGCGTTCTACAGTTGTTCAGTAAATGGTTTCTAAGTGGTTTTACAAGAGATTAGAGTAGTCGTGGTTAAACTATTCTCGGGAAAGGGTCAACGTAGAAGAGAGTGACTGAGATGGGTATTCTCAAGAAACGTGACGTGTGAATAACTGTTGTTAGCTCTTTTGGTGCTAACCGCAGCGGAACAGTAGCACTTGCAGTGTGGAATAAAGTAGGACTGAGCCGTGGTAAAAATTGCTGTTTTGAAGAGCGCGCCGCAGCACGTAGTGTGAAGCAGTCGCCCTCCGTTTCTGGAGGGAAAGGGGTAAGGGGAAAGGTTGCCTGTTCACGTGCATTTAAGGGGCGCTATGAGCTTGCCATGGGTCAGTCTGGGTCAGTCTCTCGTCCCCAGTTTGCAAGTCTGTCTCTCGTCCGCATTTGTTAGGCAGGTAGTGTCAGTCTGTCGTTCGGAGTGCTAGTATGTCTGTCGTTCGGATCAACCTTTAAAGCCGGCAAAATGAGAGTCTTTTCATTCCGCCAGTAAGAGAACTCAGCGAGTGGTCACCCGGTCAGGGCTTAGTTCCTGCATCTGAGTCTGCGCGTTAGGCCGCCAGTCTGCTCGAGTTGCTCAGGCAATGGTCATTGGCGGTTGGATCGATCGATCGGTTGGTCGGTCGCGCACTGAGACACAAGATGATTTCTCCGTCTTGAGTGTCGGCGCATGTGAGGTCGCCACGTGAGTCCAGTGGGCCGCGCCGTATAGCGAGGGGTATGGCTCCGCGGTCGACACGAGAGCAATAGGAGTCAGCCCACGACATCGGTCTGGCCAGCGCGAGCTGCGACGCTGTGAAACGGGAGATCGGCGCGCCTTCCAGCGTCCGTTGAAGCGGCTGGCAGCGGACGGTTCGGGAGAGAGATTTGGGGGTGCTGCGCCAGGTCTTCTCGAGAAATCGCAGTTTATTAGAAGTTAAGTGATTGGTGATATGTTGTTTGATTTACTCTTGTTAAATTCTACTTGTTTTCTTGGTGAGGTCACCAGCCGTTTTGATTTGGGGTCGTCCCACCATTCTTCTCACTTTGCCCACCCGCAGGAAGGTGGTTGTTTCTAAATTGGGTGGTCCGTTTTTCCCTTGTGGAGTAGGGGAGGGTTAGAGCAACCTGCGGTTCAGGTTTTTCGGTAATCTCCCTATCAATCTACTGTACGTTAGTAGCTGCCTCTGTCATGTTTGTCGGATTTGGTGTGTTAACGAATTTATTGCTTGGAGTGTAAATGCGTAATACTCGTACCTGAAATATGTTTTGGTCTTTGGAAACTTTGATATTATTGCCTATGATCTTGAGAGGTGGTATCTGTGTACTGTAGAGCACCTTAACTATTGTTTGGCAAACCTTGTAGAATTTTATATAAGATTGCATTTCATGGGCTTTTATTTAAATGATCATCTTTTGGTATATAAAGTTGCCACCCGTTCACTGTAAGACTTTTCTTAGAAGTTAAAATCAAGTTGCTCCTTCGGTAGCAAGGTTAATATTTTAATTGTTAGTGTTTTGTACCATTTGCATCCCTCCTACGGGGGGTGCACAGTTTGTGTGCAGTGTAAATTGTTAAAACTCTTAGTTTAAAGTAATCTGGTGTGTTGCAGATTTGCACCAGTGTAGTCTTTCAGAGGCTGTTGTGAGCGGTCGTAACTACGGTCGTGTCAAAAGGGAGTACAAGGTTCTCTGCCCGAAAGCTCATACAGTCAAAACTTGTTTATTTCTGCCTCTGAATTAATTTGTAACTTTGATATTTATAGGGTGCTTTCTGATTATAATTTTAAATCTGTTTCTTTTAAAAAAAGCTTTTAGACACTATTAAAGTGAATAAAATTCCTATTTGTTAAAAGGAATTTGGTTATGATTTCATCAGTTACTCCCTGGCAACTACTTCAATGCTCACATAGTGTGATTAAATGTGTTAATGTTCTTGATGAATCGCTAGTAAATAAAATAAATTCTTAAGAATATTCTTTGAAAGCAAATCACAGTTCAAGGACCTTTTTTTCTGTATGAGTACTGACTGACTCTAAATAGTTGAAGGATACATGCAGGGAGTTTCCACAAGCAAATGCTTAGTAAATGGTTAACATTGTGATAATTACATGTAAGACACGAGAGTGATCTGGCTAGTTGATACTGAGGTCAGGTAGTTATTAGAAGCGTGGGTTCTGTGGAGCAGACTGTATGGAGACCAGATTCTGGTTAATGCATTGTGATTGTAAATGGGTATCACATGCTGATCTGAGTGGCTCTCTAACTTTGAATTAGTGTCCCAGTCTGTAAACCCACTTATTGTTGAGTGTTGTGATTTTTGTTTGGTGTAGGAATCTGGTACACTCTCACAAAATCGAGTGTTCGACTTGGAGCGTTGTAGAATTATGCAGTCACACAGAGAACAGTGTGAAAAAAGTTGAATGGTTTTCAATTTGAGTAATAGGTAGTCAATTAGCTTCGATTTTAGCAAACACCTGAAGAGGTTTATTTTTTATTCTATTGTTTAAATGTTATGGCATGAAATGGTGGCGGCACATAGAGCTTTTGTTTATATTTTTTGTGAATGTTGGATGTTTTATTGTGGTTCACTATTTGCTGTCACTAGTTCACTATCATCGACCTCTTATATATACAAGTCAGATGAAGCAAAGGTGTGTTAAACAGAAAGAAAAAAGTTTTGACTCTTAATTTCAAAGAAAATTAGAATCGCCCTCATAACAGAAAGAACAGCAAAAGAACTTTTTCCGTAAAGAAAGCAATAGGTCTAATGACTCATGCCAATGATAATGCTTCCACCTATATTTACATTCAGAAAAAAAACCAGAATACCTTGAATGACTTGGGATAGGACATTTATATTCATAGGACATGTACATTAGTATCTTCTGCAGAAATGATCAGCATTTCAGTCACATTGGTTCAGCATGTGTCCTGTTGCCTAGTAGGCACACAGTCGGCCATGAGCCCTGATAACTTGTTCCACGCATTATGGCATAAACGTGTATAATGAGCCAATGGTGTCCTGTTACATAGTCATCCATGCGCAGTCATCTGGTTCCAAAGTTCATCTGCAGTGGTTGGCATTGTTGTGTCACAGCATTGCAACTGTTTCTTCACAATATCCCACAAATCTTCGATTGGTGATAAATCTGATGATCTGGCGAGCCAGGACAACAGGTTGAAATCCTGTGACACCAAGAAGGCATGCGTTCATGTAGCAACATGTAGTCATGCATTTTCCTGCTGAAAAATAGCGTCTAGGGAATTGTGCAGGAAGGATATGGCTACAGGTCGCAGGACGTCATTCACATAGGTCACACTAGTCACAGTGCCTTGGACATGCACCAACTGTAATTTGTAGTTCTACACAATAGCACCCCACATCATAAGGCCTTGAGTTGGCAGTGTATGTCTTGTGTGGATGCAGTCATGCAGTCATCGTGATGCAGAGCCCCTGTCTGTGGCGAATCTAAATGCGACCAACATTTTCAAACAAACAGAACCTGGATTCATGTGGCAACACTATATGATGACATCTCCGACCACAGTGATATCATTCCATTCACCATTGCCATCTAGCATGGTTCCGCACATTCGTCAATGGTAGGCAGAGAAACAGACAATGTGCACATAATCCATGCTGTAATAAACAGTGGCAGATAACAAATGGCGAAGACTGTTACCCCTGATAGTGTAAGACCTGTTACACCATTCCAATGTTGTGCCACAGCCGAGGATGACACAGATCTGTGCTGCAATGCCATTCGAATGAGGTGTCGATCATCTTGGAGGGTGGTCTGTGTGGTGCGATTTAACCCATCTCGTCGTATTCAGTGGCCTTCCATGAACCACTCTGCACACACATTACACTGCCGAAACATCTCATCCTACATAAGCAGCAATTTCCCGGATGGATGCATCACATTCTTTCACACAAATCCTGCGCCATTTCAAACTCACTAATTTGATGGTATGGTTTGCGCTTATGTCTGTGAGACATCCTGCATGTCTGCTCAAGTCACACTGATCTGTTACCTTTGGTTTATAGTGACGATAGCTGCAGGCACATTTGACCGGTAGGTGTTGTTGGACCATGGTACCGATGTTGACCTTGACTCTGTGGGCCAACATGCTTCAAATGCTAATAATTGCTGCAGAACATATTACATACATGTCTTGTGAACATGAACGTCCTATCTCTAGTCGTTCAAGGTGTTCTTTTTCTTCTGAGCATGAAAGTAATACACACATCTGCATGCTGTAGTAAGGGAGCTAAACATAGTTTTCATTTCTGTGTATGACGTGCATTGTTCAGGCTTCCAACATAAACTTCTCAAAAAACTGCAGAACTTTTTGACTACTGAAACTGAGATAAAACGCACCAAAACGCATCGATAGTGAAAAATGTAAAAAAACTTACCAAAATTGCGATTCCTTGCAAAAATTATGTAAAACAACTCTGCTCAGGACACAGATGGGACAGTCACGTCAGACTGACTGCTGTGTCATCCATCAACAAATTGCATCATGTGGGTGCAGTATGAGGGGTGGTAGCCAACACTATGCTTTCCCACTGTTAGGTTATCAGACCTGGTGCCGATACTGCCCAGTCATGTAGTGTAGCTCTTCAGATGGCATCAAGAGGCTGACTGCAACCTGTTCCAGTCCTCTCACCAAGGAAAAATCAGAGGCAGTAGTATCTAGATAACAATTTTGGCTCAAGAGCACAATTTTTTAATCATTCTCAGATTTAAAACTGAGATTTTAGTTTCAGTGTCCCTAACTAAAAAATTTATGTATCCAGAAACTAAATTTTCATTTAATTAAAAAATAAATTTATTCAATTAAAATTTATGATAAAAAAAACAAATTAGAAAAATTTTTGCAATTTCAATAATATGAATCGAATGATCTTTATTTTGTCTTTTACCTCGATCCCACAATTATTTCTAGCTTATCGTCTTCTAAAACTATTTTACTATAACAATCTGGAAGAGTAATTTTATATTTGTTTAAGAGAATATTAGCTCATTTTATTTGCTTTTATTCATATAGAAAAAATGAGATTTTCAAATTTTTTTAAATTGAATCATTTTGCCAAACAAAATTTATATTTCTAATATTTTTCAGTTATGCAATTAAAAATTTTCAATTGCAATTCTATTTTGTCAATCATAAGTTAAATTCATTTTACTATACATAATTATACATGCAACCGTATCATTAAAAACGAACTTAATTCCCTTTTGTTTTCTGAGTAGTTAAAATATCCATTCTTGTACTCATATTTATTATACAAATAGTATAATTTTGAATAAAAATGAATGTATTTCCATATACATCGTTATTTAATTGTGTTATTCATTTAAAATCTCTAAAAGCATCCACAGCTTTTAAAAATCCATTTGGAGGATCAAGATCCCATAATTCTGGAGGAAAAACGTCACTTCTTCCATTTGTAACATAAATATTTTCTAATTTAACGTGGTCGAATAAAGAAGAATCATTAACTAACTATTTTTGATTAGTTTGGAAAACAACAAAAAAAGTAAAGCAGTGAAATTCAGCTGAATTATTTTAATTAGTAATATCTAGTTCATAATTTCTATTTTCATTTAATCCAGCATATTCAATTGTTTGTAGTTCAAAGAAAGAAATTGGAATTTTGGATTTATCTATCTTTGGATTCTTTAGTCTTTCTTGTTCTAATTCAAGTGCATATTCTCCTTCATATTTAACAATAGGAACACAAATTTCCATACCTTTTACAATAGTTTTACTTTCTTTTGCAAGTGTACCATTGTTATTAGTAGTAGTCCACCGAAATATCAAACCTTCTAGATCTTTTCTTGGACTCCAAGTAAAACTTACAATTAAATCTCCTTCACAAATAACTTCTTTAAAAACTTTTAAAAATCCACAAAACCATTCTAATGGATAAAGTCCTTCATTCAGTTTGCTTTGAATTTTATCACTGGTAAGAATATGTACTTCCATAGTTAAATCATTTGATAGAGATGAAGTTAACCAAAAAAGAGTAGATGAAGTATTTCTATATATATATATATATATATATATATATATATATCCTTTTTCAGTTGTAGTAACATCAAACAATTTTAACACATAATTATCAGGTACTTTAATATTCAGTTTACCATCATATGCTGAAAATTCCATTCCATCTGTATTTCTAACATCAAAGGTCTATTACAATTTAGAATAATAAGGATGAATCCACCCATCATCAATATTAACAATAATTTCTGTTTTCTTCTTGGGAAGCACTAAATTATTTTTCTTTTCTCATTACAGAAGTTAATAAAAATTGATATCACTCAATTTGGTTTATGATTCATTCAAAAAAAATTATAAATTCGTTTTTAAAATTATTACTACAAAAGCACCCCTCAAGTCAATCAAATTATTAATTTCATCAATGGTAGTAATTTTTAAATTTAAAAAGTATAAACAAATTGAATACTTATAGGATAACTTGGTTTGTAAATTATTGGTCCTCCAAATTTAGCATTAGGTTTGAATGAAGAAATAACATTGGCTTCATTATGAAAATGATCATTATGTTTAACAAATATTTCATAGCAAGATAAAAATTAGTATTTATTAATTCAAATGGAATAATTTTAGGAACATTATTTGGAATTCCTTTTTATTAGCTTTAGTAGTTTGATTACTAAATCTTAACCTTCACCAATAACATCTTGTTTATCTTTGTGACTTTTATCTTTGTTTATCTACAAATAAATTCATATTACTTTCAATAATAGCACTTTTTAAAATTTTTTATTCCTTAATGTTTTTTTCGATAGAATAATTTTTTCCAAATTTTATTTACCAATGAAATACCTATAATTTCTTCATTAGTATATAAATTATTATTTTCTGTAGTAATATTTGATGTTAAAAAATTTTAATAAAAAACAACTAGTGAAACATTTTTATAAGTCTTTGTTGGAAGAGTAAACCTTTTATGTCACAGATAGATTATTCCTCAGTTGAGATAACAAATTGTGTAAATATATGAGAAATTAGGATCCAAAAACCTGAATTCCTGAAAAAATAGTAAACACAGTAAACTTTCACCAAATTCTATTCAAAGTTCAATAATAAAACCAAGTGGTTGTGGAAAAACAATATTAATAAATGATAACAATATTCTAGCGCCAGAATGGCTATATTGGAGTAAAATTAATCAGTTGTAGGTTTATTCTAAAACTTTAGATCAACAAGATAATGAGACTTCATAAGGAAGATGTGAATAAACTGAAGAAAAATTAGGAAAAAATTGCTACTTCCAATGAGAGTAAAGATGAAATTATTCCATTAGATGAATGTGACTATGGTTGTAATTTTTGATGCCTTCATTATCGAAAATCAAGATATAGTTAGAAAATATTTAATAGAGGTAGACATAAAGGAATATATTGTTTTATATGTAGCTCAATCTTATTCAAAAATACCGAAATAATTAGATAGAGATAGTATTAAAATTTTAAATATTAACAGATAAGATGATATAACTTTATATCATATATATATAATGAATTTCTAGAGGGAGAATTAAAATTTAATGGTTTAAAGAAATGTGTGTAAAATGTTGGAATTTAGCTGAATTTCGTTTTAATACATGAATCATTAAACAAATGCCAAAATAATTTAAAAATAGAAAAAGCAAAAGTTAATGATGTAAAAAAAAAAATATAAGTCAAAGAATATCATAAGTTTTCAATCGTACTGACACGTTTCGGATTTCGACCTATTTTTAAATCTATTGGTAAACAAGCAGTTGAAATCAATAGTGATAAAATGAAAATTTCTGAAAGAGAATATGATTGTGCTAGTGGATTAATGAATCTTTTAACTAAAAAATAAACTACTTTGGATGATTTATGTAAATATTTTAATCCTCTTCATTTACAAAGTTATGCCAGAAAAATGTTCGACTTAAATGCTGTATATTCTGATAATAAACCAAATAAAATTAAATAAACTAAAGGTAAGAAACATAATATGGATAAAAAAATTGTTGAAGATTATTTTCCTAGTGTTTTTAAAAAAAACTTGATGTTTCACTTCAAATGTTGGTGAAGGTTGAGAACAAAAATATTGAGAATTATGTTTGTAAATTGATTGAGAGCTTACAAGTTACTTATGGTTAATAATTGCCTAGATGTAAAAATTTATATAATAAGATAGTAGGAATAACAAAAATGTTTACTAATAAATTTACCGATTTTATTATTAACAACTGGAAACGTATTTCATATTTTATTAGAATTTTGAATCATTTATGACATATATTTTGGGAAAGTGAATATGGGAAAGGCTTACCTAGTGAACCAGTTAATAATTTACCATTTGAAACAAATTTGCGTTGTAATATTTGGTGTTACCCTGGAACCAAAGCATATAAAAGACTAGTTGCATGGCCCTGGAATAAATGAAGTTTATGAAACATGAAAACAACATGACATTACTTCTCATGATCATAAAGATTTAGAATCTAGACATTTAGCTGTTACAGAACTTCAGCTAGCTGCAAAAGAACAAACGTTTCTCCAGATGATTAAGTTGGTAAAAAAATTAGGTTCAACTGCAGTTAGAGGAATATGTATGGAAAACGAAAACTGATGACTTCGATTAAATTTTGATGAAAATGGCTTGGGATTATACAAAAATTCTTTAATAATTTTTAATCTACATATTATATGCTACATAACCATATTTAGCAGCTATTGGTTCACTCACTGGTGGTCTGCCTAAACTGCAAATGCAATTATAAACAAGAAAAATCTGATGAAGGGCAGCAAGAACAAAGACAGATATCTTAGCAATGGTAAAGATAGGAAGTGTATGTAGAAAAAATAAAAAAAATAAAAATGTTAATTATCCTTTCTCTAAGTGTGAGACTTAAGGAATTACTTGAACAATCAAAATTTAAATAATGGTATTATGATTAATTAATTACCTGACAAAAAAATTTAAAATGTGGAATAACAAGTTTAGATTCATCTGATCATATTCATACTCATTGGTTCTGTTATTATAAACATAAAAAAACATTTGTTTTTGCTTCATTTCGTGATAATACACCAAAACAGCTAGCAAATAGCTTAGAAAAAGTTATTACTTCTAACATCAAAACTTTTAGAGTATGAATTATGAGGTAATGATACATTAAATTTGTTAAATGGACACATTTTGAATACCTTATATGTCTGACTCTATAACGATTTAGAGAAATTGACGATTATCAATCACTTTATAATTAATTACTTTCAAAATTTGATTTTCAAAAAAAGTTTTCAATCAACAATTAGAAATATTTAATAAATAACTGATCCAATAATTCAGGAAAAACTAGCTTCAGAATTCAAAAAAGTGAAACAATTACTACACTCATTAGAAACAAAATTTTAAGATATTCAATCATCAGTAGACTTAAAAATAGATAATGCAATTAAAGAATTTCATGAAGGATTATATGCCATTCTTAATGCAACTAGAGGTTATTTTAATTTTAAAGGTGGCAGAACTATGACTATAAAAGATTCAATTCATGTAAAAGATGCAGTGAACAAACATAATTTTGTTAATTACTCAAAGAATCTTGTTACTACAGTTGAATATATATAAGTATTTCAACAGAGTTGAATAATTATGCAGTAAATGGAAGTTAATCACTTCAATAAAACTAGTCTAACTAATTACTTTACAAAAATGGCAAATAGAAAAAGGTTTTTTCAGACTATTTGTCAAAAATAGATTTAACTCCATATTTAAATGAGTATAATAATCTTTTAGGAATGCATATGATAAACGAATAATTGCATCTACTTTTATGACTGGAGGGAAAAAAATGCACAATTTCAGTGAATGTGGTCATATTCGTAAAAAGTTGCTGTTTTGGTAAATATATAAACATAAATTAAACAATTAATGATTCTGATTTCTCAATGAATGTTTATGAGAAAGTTTCAAAGTAACTCCTGCGTGCGATCAATAAAAATGTTGTGCAAGTCTAATTTTCGAACTGTATGACTAAAAGATTCTGTTAAAACTATTACTGTTGAAGTAAACTTAATCATATATGAAGAATTAATTTTATTTTTTTTATTCTATATAAATAGATAATCACATCTATAGTTTGAAATGTAAAAAGTTTACTCAAGTACATAACCCTCATAGAGCAACAACTAAAAGTGGAAGACCAAGAATTGAAGGTCTTTTCTCAATTTGTAAAATTAAAAAATGCAAATTTGTTGAAAATGTCCTAGGTAATAGATTAAACACTCATGAAGAAACTGTTAAAGAACATAAACTAATGAGACAAAATTTAGAAGGAAAAATGTAATTTCATTGAGAATAAATGATTTATTGCAAGCTCATTTAGTCCAAATGTATTTTGGAAAATTAATATGATTGATAAAATTAAATATAGGAAATAAATACTTATTAAGTGTTAGAGATGTTTTTCACAATTTGCATGAACTATTCCTCTTAAAATACAAAAGGTAAAAATATAGTTTATTCTTTTGAAAACATATTTGAGGCTCAAAAACCAAAAAAATTTCATTCGGATAATTATGGAGAATTTTGTAATTACAAATTTCAAAAGTGAATGAAAAAATTTAATATTAATCATTATTCAACTTATAGTTAATTAAGAACACCTCTTGTTCAACGATTTAAAAGAAAATTAAGATATCACTATAAAAATATGACTTACACAGAATTATAAATCGGTTCAAGTGGTTTTGAAAGAGGTTGATGAAAATAGTAACACACAACACTCAACAATAAAAATGAGTCCAAAAGATTTGAACAAAAATGTTAAAAATTTTGTGAGAAGTATTCATGTAACAAAATTGTAAGATTGTAATGCTAAGTATAAAATAGTTGATCAAGTAAGAATAAGTAAATTACAAGATGATTTTGAAAAGGGATATACAACAAATTAACCAAGAGTATTAATTGAAATCGAAGCTTTTATTCATTCTGATCTTATCACTCTTAAATTGAAAGACTTGAATGGTGATGAAATGAAAGGAATAAGAGCTGCTGAAAACGACTTTTCCACATGCTTATGAGATGAGATGTATGTTAATTAAGTATGTTCTGATAATTCACACAAAAGTTGGCTAAAAAAAGAGAATGTAATTTTTTAACTTTTTTCCATTACTAAATATTGATGATTTTTCAGTATTGGGAAACTGGGGAGATTATAAAAGTTTGATATTTAATGGAATTAGTTAATGAAAAATTTTGATGTTTGGTATAGAATATATTATTCATTGTGCTTATCGTTTTATTAAATTATTTTATATTCTGATATTCAAATAAAGGTTAACAAAACGAATTTGTAAATTATAAATTTGAATTAATGTAATCCACTGATTTGAATGAATATATGAAGGGCTCGGGGAGATATAGTCATAAGCCACAACTTTCACGAAATTGAGTTTTCATGTTGCGGCATTCTTAACAATGTCTTCTTCACAATGAGTTGAAAAAGTTCCTTGTTACTGCAACAGATGGCAGGCTATGACGGAGTGCAGTTCTATGCTGTGCCATTTGGTGGTAGTTTCAGAAGATACATAGTCACAAGCCACGGCAAAATGGCTGGTGGGTCAGGAACGTCTGAAGCGTCTTCGGGTCTTCAATGCATATTTGACACAGACAGTAGTGGAAGTGAAGAGCTTTACCCTTTGCATCCTGACAGTGATGAATCTTGGCATCCATTGACCAGCAGTTCCAGTTCAGATGATGTTTCGATAAGGAAATTAGACGGTTTATTTCTGGTGATTAATTTCCTGTGGCTTGTGACTTTGTTTCTCTAACATTGGCAACGCATTTCACAGCCATCCTGTGTGTTAATGATGAAACTTGATGGGCACATTTATATTACTGCTTAATGATGCAATAATGTAGTTTCAAAGGCAAAAGATGTGTAGAAAATATTTTCTTATTAATAAGATTTTAGCGAAATTTAATGTTTTGTGTGGCTTATGACTATATCTCACACAAATTCTTAGACTATTTTGCTCTTCATATTATACTTTGAAATAAGTAGAATAAATGAAGAATCACCCAAAAAACCAAAGCCTTCATGGAAAAGAAATCGAAATATTGATCAGTGGAAGAAAAATAAAGCAAAATGTCGATGAAATGCTGGTCAGCAGTGTAAGTCTCTAAAAGCACACAAGACTGTTCAGGCTACTACTATAGGAAGTCCCTGTACTTGTTCAATTCAATGCTTCACAAAACTGCTTTCAGAGGAAGAAAATATTTTTCATTCATTTTGGGACATAAGAAACTTTAATGCCCTGAATACTTACCTGATGAGCTGTATGAAAATGGAACCGAAAAAGCGGAGGTTTGTTCACTATTTAAAGACAAATGGTTTAATATTTTGTACATTTATTTCATTTTGTTATATTTGTCATAATTTCTTTCAAAGCTATCCAAAAAAGACTTCCAAGAAAATATCATCCAGGGATGTTACATTTTCTTATAATGTGAGGGTATGCGGAATAGAAGTCATGATCTGCAAGGAAGCTTTCTTAAGGGTTCATGGCTTACAGATACATTCATGAAGAGTGAGGAATTTGCAACATCAAATGAAGCAGAGATTTGCAGTGCCAAAAGAAGATGGAAGAGGTTTGTATGTCACTCTGTGCTATAAGTTAGGTATGTACTCAAACTGAATACTATACAAATATTTCTATTAGGAAGAGGATATAAGCTCATCTTTTTTTTCTTTCGGGAAAACATGGAAACTACCCATATAAATTTCAAGACAAAGCTGTACAAAGTGTTAGAGAATTTCTCAACGCCATACCGAAATATATCAGTCATTACAGTAGGCAACAAAAGCCTAATAAAGTGTATTTGGATTGTGATCTCACAATTGCTTCCTTATTTAAAGATAAATAATCAGAATACTGCAAGGAAAAGCAGGTTCCTGCAGTATCTGAAAGTAAATTCAGAGAAATTTTCGTATCTGAATTTAATGTAGGCTTCAAACTACCAAAAAGTGACACCTGTTCAAAATGTGATGGATTTCTAATTGCTACAAATAACCCAGAATTATGTGGAGAAGAAGTCACAGAAAGGAAACAAAAATATGAATTGCATCTCAAAAAGGCTGACGGAGGACAAAATATGATTGCGTCTTTAACTGTTCTGGCTAAAGAAAATTCGAAAGAGCATCATGCGATAGTAATGGACATGCAGCAAACATTCCCCACACCTAAACTAACATTAGGTCCAGCATTTTACAAGGGGAAGATATGGACATACAACTATGGTATCCACGACTGTGGATCAAATAATGATTATATGTTTCTGTGGAGCGAGAAAGATGGAGGACAGGGTTCAGTTGAGGTTGGGAGCTGCTTATTGAAGTACTTGCAGATAACTAATCCTCAGACCAAACATTTCCACATAATCATAGACAACTGCAAGGGTCAGACAAAGAATTGGACTATTATTGCTTTGGAAAGGTCCCTTGTTTCTCCCAAAAGATTTGATTCTGTGCAGCATTACTTCCCTGTGGTAGGTCACACCATGCTACCTTGCGATCATGATTTTGGTTTCACTGAACGGTATGCAAGAAACAGACGCCCAATAGTGTACATTCCAGGTGAATGGGCAGAAGTAATAAAATCTGTGAGTCCAAAACATTTCATTGTAACTAAAATGGAAAGAGAAGACTTCAGAAGTCTGGAAAGCCTGAAGACATTGACCTCAAAACGTACAGAATCCACGTCTGGAGATCCCCCACCATTTCAGTGAAGCTACTCAATTTAAGTTTGAGTCTGAAGATCCCTTCAAGCTAAGTGTAAAGCACTCTTATTCAGACATAGGAGGTTTCATGTCAGTGGATATTCATGTCAAAAAGAAAAGCTAGTTGAACCAAATCCATATCAGCTGCCAATAAAGTACAGAAGGCCACTACCAATTATCCAGAAAAAAATTGATGATGTACTGTCTCTTATGCCATACATACCTGCACCAAACAAAGCTTTCTTTCAGTCATGTACTGGAAATAACGTGTACAATAATGAGGTAGAGGAACTTCCTTGATGTAACTGTGTAAATGAACAAGTAATTTATACATCACAGATACCTGATATGTATATATTAATGTGTAAAAATTATATATTCTGCTTGCTGTGTAAGAGTAGTTAAAATAAATCCTTACAAATTCATACTTTATGTTTTAATTAATTTTTTGGGAGATATAGTCATAAGCCACCGTTGACTACATCTTAATTAAAATCATTCTAAAATTAATATTTTATAGCATACAGAGAGCTGACTATTTAACAACTTGCTTTGCAAGTATTAAGCAAGTGTTTGCAGTAGAAATAAGGTTTCTATTTTGTATTAAACATTTTCAGACCTCTATGGAACTTTAAACTCGCTGTATCTCAAAACTAGTTCGATGTGGCTTATGACTATATCTCTCCGACCCCTTCATATATATAAATCAATATGAATGTTATTTATAAATTAATTATGAAAAAATAGTTGCAAATTTAGCTTTACTATCTAAGAAAAATGTTAAGATTAATTAAATTGAAATATAAACGCTTTTCTGGAAAATTATCAGTAATATTGAAATAATTTCAATGACAAACAATTTTCAATATAACTTTAATTCTTAGAATAAATTATTGGAATCAAGTACATAACTATACTTAAATTTCTTCACAATTTGAAGGGCTATTTCAAATTTGATTTATTTGTTTTCCAGCATTTCTGAATTGTGTTCGAATAATTCAAGTATCACAATTAACTTTATCTTCATGATATCTTATTATAACAACAGCAAGTCTTAAATTTTCATCAAGTGTTCGATTAAAACGCAAGGAAATTAGCGAGCTATTTGTTCATTTATCTCATTAGAAAAATTTCTACAGTTCTATATTTCTTTCGATTATTATATATTTATCCTTAATTTTAATTTGTTGGTTTAAGTGATTCATTTACCTTCTATAAAGCTATCTTACATTAATCTAAATTTTATATTCACTCTGATCGCGAATTCATGATTAGAAAATCTAATCATGAAAAACTTCTGGTAATGCAATTATGGAGTTCATAATTACACAGTACAAACCTGGTTCGTTTATAAATGTTGTATCGGATTGTAAATGTACCTACGAGTTACAGTTAATTTCTTTGTATAGTTTAATGTATTTACTTTTTAAGATCATCATATTCAGCTTTTCTACAGTTAGAAAATTCTAATATACCAAACATATTGTTTATTTAAAGAATGGACAAATTTTTCATTATTAATATTAACACTTCTTTATCGTTGTATATAAATTAGTTTTTTAGTTCTAAATTACTACATTTATGTATAATAAAATTTTTCTTTTATGTTTTAATTCTAATAAACCTGTTCTTATATAATTGAGGAGTGAAAGTATAATAATTCATCCTTTGGGCAAACAAGAAATAGTAATTATTTTAGAAATAAAAATTACAAATACGAATGCATCTACATAATTGGGTAGTATATACTATATAAAATGGAAACAAAAAATATAGAAAAAAATTGTATGAAAATATAAAAAACTTCTCAACTAATGGAATAAAAAACAATCACTTGAGGATATTGCAAAAGAGGAATTAAAAACTCTTCTAAACTTCGTCATAACTGTGACTGTAATCAATCAAAAAAAGGAACTCACCTTTCAATTATCATAAACATAATGGTACTATCAAAACCTTGAAATATTTTTGTGGAAAAATATTTTGTAAATTATATGTGAAAAATCACAAAATTACGAAATCACAGAAAAATATTTAAAAGTAATTAATTTTATTTTGTTATTTTTTATTTAATATTCTATGCAATTGTTTGGTTCAAATAAGGTTTCATTGTTATCATTTAAAATTTCATTTGCCATTAATTTATAATGTTCTTATTGTAAAGTATTAATTCTGTTTTGTAATATAATACATTTATCATTGTCAGAATGAACACCATAAGTTGGTAAATTATGAATATAATATGGGATATGATTAGGATTCTGGAAATTAATATTACAAACATCATGAGCACTGCTTCAATACATTTCTGTTAAATGACTATGATATCTTACTTTCTCTCCTTTAGTAAATAGTTTTTCACAAATAAAACAAGTTTTTAAATTTTTAAAATTTATTTTATCCTCATTTGACATTACCATTGGAACATTTCGATTATACATTTTTTTATTTCTCTATATTCTTGTTCTAAAGCTCAAACGATTTTTTCCCTGCATCTTTATCAATATAATTTCAGTATTCTTATAACAACCAATAGAATATTTTACATAATACCTAAATGAATATGGAACATGTTTTTGATACTTATTAATATAAGGTTTTTCTGGATTTGGTTGTCAACTGTTAACATCTGTTATAATTTGCTTGAATTTCGAAAGTTACATCTAATGAATTATTATATTATTCAAATTTAATTTTTCATCTCTTTTAGGCATATTTACTTCTACTTCGTTCTTTACAATTGTGTGAGGATTGTCTAATTTTTCTAGTCGAAAAAATATCTCAAACATCTATCACAAGGATAAATTTTTTCATTTTGTTGACTTGGTTGTGAATTAATTAATTTAGATAGATTTTTATCCAAAAATAATTCAGACTATTTTCTTCTCGAATTAAAAGGTGATTATCATATTTTTCTTGTTTATTTTTTGTATGGTAAAAAATATATGCAATAAATTATTCATCATAAGTGTACAGATTAACTGAAATATTAGATGCCTTTCCAAATTTTGGAATATCTGTTAACTGGGCAGGAAAATTAATTTTCTCTTTTTCAAAAATTTAATTTAATTATTTATAATTGTTAGTCCCGGGTACTATATCATGTTCTGGATATAAAGTTGTTTGGTTGAATAAGGATAACATTTTGAACTGTATTTCTTACATTTATTACAGCTGTCTTGTCTTTAATATTTTTGGCAAATTGATATAAGATCATAAAATTGTATTGTATCTATCAACATTTGATTCCAAGCTATGTGTATAAAATAAAGACCAACCATATTTCTTTCTTTGCATTTTGCCATTTCAGTTCAGAATTTATTTGTTCTTCTAAATCAGTTGTTCTTGACAAATCTTCATACTTTCTTTTAAAATTAAATTCTTTTATTACCTCTTTAGTTTTGAAATTATAATAAAATTGCATAGTAACTTGATCCATCTTCTTTGTATTAAAATATTGTTAAATTTAGTGACTACTTCTACTTTAATTTGATTAAGAAATTCCTGTGATTTAACAACATTATCGTCATTATTAATATCATATCTTATTATTCTCAATATAAAAGCAGAAGCTTTTTTAATTCATTTAGGTGATTTAAAATTATTGTCATCATCTATAAAATTGAAACAGGGTAAATTTTTCTTTCATTTTTAAAATTTGTTTACTAGGCTTTTGAAAATAATACTCATTATCGATATTATTAATTTTGTTGTCAGGTCTATTGTAAGATGGATTAATTGTTGTTTATTAAGTCTAGAACAATTTTTTAAACTTTTTATTTTACATATCACATAAAGTACTTTTATATATTTTTAATTCCATTTGACACCATTGTTATTAATAGTGTTCTCAAATCGTACTTCTGTATTTATTGGGAGAATTGTTCGGTTATCTACGTCTAGAAGTCGAAATCCATCATTTTCTGTTTGTTAAATTTAAAGCATTTTTTGATTTTTCATTTTACAGATCTCATGAAGTTCTTTTAAAGATTTTTTAATATACAGGGTGAGTCACCTAACGTTACTACTGGATATATTTCGTAACCCACATCAAATACTGACGAACCGATTCCACAGACTGAACGAGAGGAGAGGGGCTAGTGTAATTGTTTAATACAAACCATACAAAAATGCACGGAAGTATGTTTTTAACACAAACCTACGTTTTTTTAAATGGAACCACGTTAGTTTTGTTAGAACATCTGAACATATAAACAAATACGTAATCAGTGCCGTTTGTTTGCATTGTAAAATGTTAATTACATCCGGAGATATTGTAACCTAAAGTTGACGCTTGAAACCTCCGACGTTCAGTTGCGTGTTGTAACAAACACGGGCCACGGTCGGCGAGCAGCATCTGCAGGGACATGTTTATGATGACGACCGTGTTTACGAGTGTGGCCGTTGTGCACTGTTGTGATTTGGTCTAGCTGTCGCAGTGTCCGCATGTAGCGCTTGCTGCTATTGTTATTCTGCATTCGTCTCCGCACGCAGACCAACTGTAGTACACCGTGTTACCAGACGTCTGTGATAGTGTAGTGTTGTAGGAACTGTGACCATGCTGTATTCGAACTCTGAAAAGGCGGGGATGATACTCATCTATGGCGAGTGTCGACGAAATGCAGCTGAAACCTGCAGAACGGTACCCGGACAGAGAGCATCTAATGTGCCGCACATTGCAAAACATCTACTGCCAACAGTATGCAACAGGTATGGTCGTAGCATGCAAATGGGTCCGTAACAGGCCCGTCACAGGAGAAGCAGGTGCAGTTGGTGTGTTAGCTGCTGTTGCCATGAGTACACATGAGTACAGGAGACATTGCGAGAGCCAGTGAACTGAGTCAAAGTAGTGTCATGCGCATACTGCATCGTCACCGCTTTCACCCGTTTCATGTGTCGCTACATCAGCAATTACATGGTGATGACTTTAATCGTCGAGTGCAATTCTGTCAATGGGCATTAACAGAGAATGCGTTACAGTTCTACCTGTTTACCGATGAAGCGGGTTTCACAAACCACGGGGCAGTGAATCTACGAAACATGCATTACTGGTCCGTGGACAATCCTCGCTGGCTCAGACAGGTAGAGTGACAGCGACCGTGGACTGTAAATGTATGGTGCGGAATCATTGGCGACCACCTCATTGGTCCTCACTTCATTGCAGGGGCCCAAACAGCTGCAACATACATCACGTTTCTACAGGATGATCTGCCAACGTTGCTCGAAAATGTCCCACTGAAAACGCGTCAACGTATGTGGTATCAGCATGATGGTGCACCTGCACATTCCGCAATTAACACTAGGCTGACCTTTGACAGGATGTTCGACGGGCGTTTAATAGGACGTGGAGGATGCATAAATTGGCCACCCCGTTCTCCTGATCTTACCCCTCTGGACTTCTTTCTGTGGGGTACGTTAAAGGAGAATGTGTACCGTGATGTGCCTACAACCCCAGAGGATATGAAACAACGTATTGTGGCAGCCTGCGGCGACATTACACCAGATGTACTGCGCCGTGTATGACATTCATTACACCACAGATTGCAATTGTGTGCAGCAAATGATGGCCACCTCATTGAACATCTATTGGCCTGACGTGTCGGGACACACTCTACTCCACTCTGTAATCGAAAACGGAAACCACGTGTGTACGTGTACCTCACCCCTCATGGTAATGTACATGTGCGTCAGTGAAAAAGATCAATAAAAAGGTGTTAGCATGTGGACGTAATGTGCTGTTCCAGTCTCTTCTGTACCTAAGGTCCATCACCGTTCCCTTTGGATCCCTACGTAATTCGGTGCTCTCTGATACACACGATCGAATAGCGGAGGAGTGGTACTCAAGTGTCAACTTTATGTTACGATATCTCCGGATGTAATTATTATTTTACAATGCAACAAACGGTACTGATTACGTATTTGTTTATATGCTAACAAAACTAACGGGGTTCCATTTAAAAAAACGTAGGTTTGTGTTAAAAAACATACTTCTGTGCATTTTTTTAATGGTTTGTATTAACCAATTACACTAGCCCCTCTCCTCACGTTCGGTCTCTGGAATCGATTCGTCAGTATTTGATGTGGTTTACGAATTATATCCAGTGGTAATATTAGATGACTCACCCTGTATATTGTTTTCGTTATTATTAATACTGTCAAAAGGATTTAGAATAAGACTGAGTAATTATACTGTATTAAGTTTAGGGCAATTTCTCAATTTTTTAGTTTTACATTTTTCAAAATTCTTTTGTATTTTAATACCTTAAGTTTTCTAAGTATGGAATACCTAAGTTTCGCCATATATTTTTCTTTTGCTTTTTATTTGCATGGAAAAAATATAGATATTTTAAAAATTGAGATTTTTACAATTCAAATGTAGCATTGAGCTTTTAATTAAAACATTTGCAATTGAAATGTACCTTTGACATTTTAATTAAAGCATTTACAATTGAAATGTCCATTTGAAAATTTCAATCGATGATGTGGACAGATAAGGTTTCACAGTGCTTATTTATAAAGGGAAAAATTAATTGATTTCATATAAATATATGATAGTTTGATTTGTCGATATAGATATACATGATTTAAGAGAGCTAATTTATACAGAGAAGATATATTAGATTTTTAGTTTTTAAATAAATGAAATTCTGAAAAACCCAATTTTTGAGAGCTTATTTATTAAGAAAAAATTTATTAACCTTTTTATTTTTCAAATAAACGAAAATTAAGTTCGCATACATATAAATTTTAAAATGGAGGAAATAATGAAACTAAGATCTTGGTTTTAAATCAGATTTTTATAAAATTATGTTCTTTGTTCCAGAATTTCCCTCCAGATACTATTCCTGGCAGCAACAGGCGTTGAATCCATGTTATGGCTTGGGGATTGAGCCAAGCTAATGGTTCAGATATGGGGACAGACAAGAAAATGTATGGGGTGAAACAATAGGATAATTGCTCAAGCTTATCCATTATGTATACTTAAGGACCAGTGACTATTTATTCAACAGAAATGCAAGATGCAACCAGTCACTTTTCCAAAATAGTTGTTTATTCTATTAACCTATTTTCGAACCTTTTCAGGCTCCTATTCAGACAGTGAAATGGAGATTACATGACTGTTTACAAGTGTAATCCTGGGTCCTGGCTCTTTGACAAGAAGATGAAACATGACTTAATGCATCGCCATAAGTATTGTTTATACAGTGATTTGGAACCAAAAATTAATTCTACACAGTGTAGGTGGCTTTCTTATTAATATCCATCTATTAGCTACCTTTGTGATTGATACCTGGTAAGTAGATTTCTCACAGGATATATATGTTTATTTACCGACAGTTACGAATTTTGCAGCATCCAGCAAGTGCTGTACAAGTGTTGCTTGTTACAAAGACCTTCATACGAAAATATACTTTGTTCAGAGATATTATTTGCTCCCGTTTGCATATAACCCCATCATGAATGTGTTCGAAATGTAAACTTTTCGATTATGTCCCCATTTAAGTGGGCTTGAATTTGACGACTATCCACTTACTGTTCATGACTCTCCAAATCAGCGACATTTTCATTGAATATAAGGTCCAGACAAATAGGTGGTCTCACACATTCTTCATAGTAAACTTGGTGGATGAATATACTTTCGGTTTCCTTGATAGGATCTTCCAGGATGGCTTGGGTATGTTCCTGTAGCTCAAAATTGAGGAATACAGTAAATTCATCAAGTAAATGGATATCGAACACTCCAGTATGGTACTAAGTGCATAGGTCACGCAGGGCCTGAAGCTTAGCCTTAGGAATCACTTGACTCCAATTCTCCAGGTTTTTCTGTCAGGTGCCATCTCAAAAGGGAAAAAATGGGCGCAGCAAATTGCACAGTATTCTCAAGATTAACAAGATGATAAGAGGATGTCTGAAAAATTCGTAGCTCACTTTAGAGGTGAGAGCAGCATTACATCCAAATGTGAAGACAACACTTTGTTTAACAGGTATGAGCATGCAGTAGATTTCAATGTGTAATGTGCTGAAGTAATGTTTTACTTCTTTTAAAGGTAGGCCATGCAGAAACTTGAGCCCAGTTGGATGGGGAATTTATATCGAAAGTTTACATTCGAAATAAATGTGTATTAACTAGAATAATATTTCGTACTGAAATCAGTAGTACCTCATATTAACACATTAACAGTTATAAATGGCTAGTTTGCAGCGTTGTGTTTACTAGAACGGTTTGGCTTTTGTTATTGCATACTTCCATTGGTGTCAGTTTCCAGTATGAATTATAATTCACCCTGCATATAATCCTTTTATAGTTAAAATTTAATTTGCATATATTTGAAAAGTAGAAGGCCAAAAACTGTCTTCATCTGTGATAAATAATACACCTTCACCACCAAAAAACTTTAAGCTGACCGATTTTGATAATTGGTGTAGTGGGACACACATTGTCCCATGAACCTAACCAGACTCATGTTTTCATGTGAGCCTACGATTCTCAGATTTCCATTTTTAACTTTAGAATGATTTTATCAGGATGCCATTTATGGAACAAAGTGTAACGAATCAGTACCAAAGGCGTTTATTCCCTGATAATGAAAAACATGAAATATTGCACACATATTTTCAACATAATATTTGCAAGATGATTTTGAAATACCACACAGCAATGTTTTCTACATTCTATGAACTTTTCTAGTGTATAAACGTCTCACTACATATGAGTGATGTATGAACTATCAGAATTGCTGTGGTGTGCAGTAATGTTTAAAAATAATATCTATTATGTATGTTGTTGTTGTTGTTGTCTTCAGTCCTGAGACTGGTTTGATGCAGCTCTCCATGCTACTCTATCCTGTGCAAGCTTCTTCATCTCCCATATATAAGAAAATGCAATTAGTTACTTCAGACATTCTTGAAATGGAGAAGAAGATGATTTGATCTGATTTTCGAGAAACAAATGAAATTTTACCATCTATAAACACACACTGGCCCCATTTGATCGCTCACAGCCTTCTATATATCCATTCTGTGGTCAGTAGTATTTTTCTCCAGGTTCTGAGAGCACCTCACTACATGGTACCATTGGAAATATATGAGCTAAAGATGTCTGAATGCTCAGAACTGCATATTACTTTAGAGGGGCAGTAAGTACCCCATCAATCACGAAAGACATAACACTGATACATGAGTTTTGTTCCTTTCAAACACGTTGCAGTGTGGAAGTGAAAAGTTATCTGTAACTGAAAGTTTTCTTTTTGACATTTTATGCCTCCTATTGCAATACTTTACTTCTTGCAATTATGGACAAAAAGTTTTTGAAGACTGGCTGGGTGGAGTTACCCAGTTCCAACTGTTCTTTGGGGGACAGTGTAAATTGATACCACCAATGAAAAGACAATATTATGGAAAACTTAGCACCCTAAGAAATAAGGCTACGGAAAGAAAAACAAATATCCTGAGCAGGTTCATTCTGGTGTCATTAGGATGCTCATTCTGAAGTTCATTCTGTGAATTCTTACAAAAGATTTTCATTGGACATCATGCTAAACCATTCACACATTGTTTCACATACAGTATTCTGACTATGTCAGTCTGTTTTCTACTCGGTTTTCTGACTGTGTCTGATAGCAGTATTCACCCTGATGTCCAGCGTCATTTTGTGACATCCTCAGCTTCCATTCCATGTCAAACAGTATTTATTTTGGTTTGTTGTTCGAACCATGGATATTTGAATCCATGTGCATTTGAATGCATTCCAGCTACCTGACCTACTCTTGCAAATACAGCATGGAGACTGTCTTGCAGTCTGTTTAATGCAGAGAAAAGACCCTGCTTCATCATCTGAAGATCAATGTAATGCATATTGTCGTTTATCAAATACAATAAATGGAGACTGGTTTTTAACTGCACTATGCAGTTAAGTGAATTGAAGTTAGCTCGTGCTCCTAGTACATTGGGTGACAAACACATTAGCTAACTAAAACAACAAAAATCAAATGTTCTTTGCTTAATTTGTTCAAAGTCAAACCAAAAGCATCACAATAAAATACAAGATTGGTAAATACACGATGCAACGAGCCTAAGTGTATACCAGTGTTCAAATCAACACAACCCTAATGGCTACATGAGTTAAATTACACTCATTGCAAATAAGTCCAAGTCGGATCTAGCTTAACTCGTAATAAATAAAACTTCCTATAAAAAGTACTTGCACAACGAAATCAGAGTCGTGCCCACTGCATATTTTTCGAAGTCGAGCTGAACTATTTCAGAATATCTCTAAGTATTGAGACTGTCGCCTGGGAAAAACTAAATCCCAAAAACAGAGTGACTATACCACCGCCCAAACCAATATAAGTCCGGCCTGTACAACATCGTCCAGAATAGTGTGAAAGAGAGAGAAGATGAAAGCTACCTTACACAAATTTGGAACCCAGAAATTCCTATCATCTACATCATTTAACAACTTCAATCAATCACACGCTGTATTTTACAGCTCTTCATACAATAATGTAATTTTAAATTTGGATGCGCCATTAGATATGCACTCAAACATCGTTCCATACTCGATTCTACATAAAGCAGTTTGCCCAAAACTTCAATATTTTTTTGTGTCATCAGCCTTCTGACTGATTTGATGCGACTGACCACGAATTCCTCTCCTGTGCCAACCTCTTCATGTTACAGCAACACTTGGAACTACATCCTCTATTATTTGCTGAACGTATTCCCATCTCTGCTCCCTGCCGCCGTTGGATAAGCAGCTGCAGCAGCAAGTCGTATACTCCTAGCTCACTCATTTGTTACATAGTTTAATTCTTAATTTCTTTGCGTGTTTTTGGTACTTGCATTGTTTAATTCATAAATTTCGGGCGTATTATAGTATCTGAGAGTTGTAGCATCGCGTTTTAGTACCTGAATAGTGTAAATTCGCGTAGTCGTCTGTCATCTGTTTTCGTTTTGAACGGCCAGTGTCGGTTGGTCACAGTCAGTGTGCTCCCTGCCGCCGTTGGATAAGCAGCTGCAGCAGCAAGTCGTATACTCCTAGCTCACTCATTTGTTACATAGTTTAATTCTTAATTTCCTTGCGTGTTTTTGGTACTTGCATTGTTTAATTCATAAATTTCGGGCGTATTATAGTATCTGAGAGTTGTAGCATCGCGTTTTAGTACCTGAATAGTGTAAATTCGCGTAGTCGTCTGTCATCTGTTTTCGTTTTGAACGGCCAGTGTCGGTTGGTCAGTCAGTGTGCTCCCTGCCGCCGTTGGATAAGCAGCTGCAGCAGCAAGTCGTATACTCCTAGCTCTACCACATAAATTTCGGGCGTATTATAGTATTTGAGAGTTGTAGCATCACGTTTTAGTACTCGAATAGTGTTAAATCGCGTAGTCTCCTTCCGCCGCCGAGCAGTGTGTCAGCAGTGCACAAGTGGCAGCATTACTGCATTTACTAGGCAATCTTGTATTTTAATAACCGCTTCAATTTTGTCGTTTTGTTTGAGCTCTCTGTAGATTAGTTCAGACGTTCTTTGCACAAGTTTTTAGCATGGATAGGGACTGCAACTGCTGTGTTCGGATGCAGGCTGAGTTGGCATCCCTTCGCTCCCAGCTTCAGGCAGTGTTGGCTTCGGTCACACAGCTTGAGGCTGTTGCCAATGGGCATCACTGTGGGGGTCTGGATGGGGGTTTGTCGGGGACGGCCAGCTCGTCCCACGCATCCCCCGATCGGACTACGACTGTGGTTGCCCGGGATACTGCCCGCATTGAGGCTGATCCCTCACCTGTGGTAGAGTGGGAGGTCGTCTCAAGGTGTGGCAGGGGGCGAAAGACATTCCGGAGGGCTGAACGGAAGGCCTCTCCAGTTTGTCTGACGAACCGGTTTCAGGCTCTGTCTCAGGCTGATACTGATCTTCAGCCTGACATGGCTGCTTGTCCTGTTCCAGAGGTTGCCCCTCAGTCTGCAAGATCCGGGCAGTCGCAGAGGGTGGGCTTACTGGTAGTTGGGAGCTCCAACGTGAGGCGCGTAATGGGGCCCCTTAGGGATATGGCAGCAAGGGAGGGGAAGAAAACCAAAGTGCACTCCGTGTGCATACCGGGGGGAGTCATTCCAGATGTGGAAAGGGTCCTTCCGGATGCCATGAAGGGTACAGGGTGCACCCATCTGCAGGTGGTCGCTCATGTCGGCACCAATGATGTGTGTCGCTATGGATCGGAGGAAATCCTCTCTGGCTTCCGGCGGCTATCTGATTTGGTGAAGACTGCCAGTCTCGCTAGCGGGATGAAAGCAGAGCTCACCATCTGCAGCATCGTCGACAGGACTGACTGCGGACCTTTGGTACAGAGCCGAGTGGAGGGTCTGAATCAGAGGCTGAGACGGTTCTGCGACAATGTGGGCTGCAGATTCCTCGACTTGCGCCATAGGGTGGTGGGGTTTCGGGTTCCGCTGGATAGGTCAGGAGTCCACTACACGCAACAAGCGGCTACACGGGTAGCAGGGGTTGTGTGGCGTGGGCTGGGCGGTTTTTTAGGTTAGATGGCCTCGGGCAAGTGCAGAAAGGGCAACAGCCTCAACGGGTGCGGGGCAAAGTCAGGACATGCGGGGACCAAGCAGCAATCGGTATTGTAATTGTAAACTGTCGAAGCTGCGTTGGTAAAGTACCGGAACTTCAAGCGCTGATAGAAAGCACCGAAGCTGAAATCGTTATAGGTACAGAAAGCTGGCTGAAGCCAGAGATAAATTCTGCCGAAATTTTTACAAAGGCACAGACGGTGTTTAGAAAGGATAGATTGCATGCAACCGGTGGTGGAGTGTTCGTCGCTGTTAGTAGTAGTTTATCCTGTAGTGAAGTAGAAGTGGATAGTTCCTGTGAATTATTATGGGTGGAGGTTACACTCAACAACCGAGCTAGGTTAATAATTGGCTCCTTTTACCGACCCCCCGACTCAGCAGCATTAGTGGCAGAACAACTGAGAGAAAATTTGGAATACATTTCACATAAATTTTCTCAGCATGTTATGGTCTTAGGTGGAGATTTCAATTTACCAGATATAGACTGGGACACTCAGATGTTTAGGACGGGTGGTAGGGACAGAGCATCGAGTGACATTATACTGAGTGCACTATCCGAAAATTACCTCGAGCAATTAAACAGAGAACCGACTCGTGGAGATAACATCTTGGACCTACTGATAACAAACAGACCCGAACTTTTCGACTCTGTAAGAGCAGAACAGGGAATCAGTGATCATAAGGCCGTTGCAGCATCCCTGAATATGGAAGTTAATAGGAATATAAAAAAAGGGAGGAAGGTTTATCTGTTTAGCAAGAGTAATAGAAGGCAGATTTCAGACTACCTAACAGATCAAAACGAAAATTTCTGTTCAGACACTGACAATGTTGAGTGTTTATGGAAAAAGTTCAAGGCAATCGTAAAATGCGTTTTAGACAGGTACGTGCCGAGCAAAACTGTGAGGGACGGGAAAAACCCACCGTGGTACAACAACAAAGTTAGGAAACTACTGCGAAAGCAAAGAGAGCTTCACTCCGAGTTTAAACGCAGCCAAAACCTCTCAGACAAACAGAAGCTAAACGATGTCAAAGTTAGCGTAAGGAGGGCTATGCGTGAAGCGTTCAGTGAATTCGAAAGTAAAATACTAGGTACCGACTTGACAGAAAATCCTAGGAAGTTCTGGTCTTACGTTAAATCAGTAAGTGGCTCGAAACATCATGTCCAGACACTCCGGGATGATGATGGCATTGAAACAGAGGATGACAAGCGTAAAGCTGAAATACTAAACACCTTTTTCCAAAGCTGTTTCACAGAGGAAGACCGCACTGCAGTTCCTTCTCTAAATCCTCGCACCAACGAAAAAATGGCTGACATTGAAATAAGTGTCCAAGGAATAGAAAAGCAACTGGAATCACTCAACAGAGGAAAGTCCACTGGACCTGACGGGATACCAATTCGATTCTACACAGAGTACGCGAAAGAACTTGCCCCCCTTCTAACAGCCGTGTACCGCAAGTCTCTAGAGGAACGGAAGGTTCCAAATGATTGGAAAAGAGCACAGGTAGTCCCAGTCTTCAAGAAGGGTCGTCGAGCAGATGCGCAAAACTATAGACCTATCTCTCTGACGTCGATCTGTTGTAGAATTTTAGAACATGTCTTTTGCTCGAGTATCATGTCGTTTTTGGAAACTCAGAATCTACTATGTAGGAATCAACATGGATTCCGGAAACAGCGATCGTGTGAAACCCAACTCGCTTTATTTGTTCATGAGACCCAGAAAATATTAGATACAGGCTCCCAGGTAGATGCCATTTTCCTTGACTTCCGGAAGGCGTTCGATACAGTTCCGCACTGTCGCCTGATAAACAAAGTAAGAGCCTACGGAATATCAGACCAGCTGTGTGGCTGGATTGAAGAGTTTTTAGCGAACAGAACACAGCATGTTGTTCTCAATGGAGAGACATCTACAGACGTTAAAGTAACCTCTGGCGTGCCACAGGGGAGTGTTATGGGACCATTGCTTTTCACAATATATATAAATGACCTAGTAGATAGTGTCGGAAGTTCCATGCGGCTTTTCGCGGATGATGCTGTAGTATACAGAGAAGTTGCAGCATTAGAAAATTGTAGCGAAATGCAGGAAGATCTGCAGCGGATAGGCACTTGGTGCAGGGAGTGGCAACTGACCCTTAACATAGACAAATGTAATGTATTGCGAATACATAGAAAGAAGGATCCTTTATTGTATGATTATATGATAGCGGAACAAACACTGGTAGCAGTTACTTCTGTAAAATATCTGGGAGTATGCGTGCGGAACGATTTGAAGTGGAATGATCATATAAAATTAATTGTTGGTAAGGCGGGTACCAGGTTGAGATTCATTGGGAGAGTCCTTAGAAAATGTAGTCCATCAACAAAGGAGGTGGCTTACAAAACACTCGTTCGACCTATACTTGAGTATTGCTCATCAGTGTGGGATCCGTACCAGATCGGGTTGACGGAGGAGATAGAGAAGATCCAAAGAAGAGCGGCGCGTTTCGTCACAGGGTTATTTGGTAACCGTGATAGCGTTACGGAGATGTTTAACAAACTCAAGTGGCAGACTCTGCAAGAGAGGCGCTCTGCATCGCGGTGTAGCTTGCTCGCCAGGTTTCGAGAGGGTGCGTTTCTGGATGAGGTATCGAATATATTGCTTCCCCCTACTTATACCTCCCGAGGAGATCACGAATGTAAAATTAGAGAGATTAGAGCGCGCACAGAGGCTTTCAGACAGTCGTTCTTCCCGCGAACCATACGCGACTGGAACAGGAAAGGGAGATAATGACAGTGGCACGTAAAGTGCCCTCCGCCACACACCGTTGGGTGGCTTGCGGAGTATAAATGTAGATGTAGATGTAGATGCCTTTACGGTTTTTACACTCGACAGCCCTATCTTTTAGAACTGAAGCTATTCTGTGATGTCTTAACAGATGTTAACCAAATGGAAATTTTTATTGTAGAGCTCAAATTCAGTTCATGCTCTCTATATCTTGATTATTTATTGTACGTGCATGTGTGGCATCTCTTTGTTACAGGAACTGGCGTTTTCTTTCCAGTACTGCAATAATACTATATTTAACTCTAACCTTTTTTCAGTTAAGGGCAGAACTGTCCCAAATAGTAAATAGTAATAACAATTACTTCCATGAATCTTATAAATAATTGTTGTTGCTCATCTGCAGATATGCCTGCCTACATTTATTGCATTGCTGGTAGTGTGTCTTGGTTTCTAAGCTATTCTGCTTTTATCAAATGGTCATTTGAAATGTCTCTCATAAGTTTATCACTTAAATAATGGAATATGCAACTAGCTCAGCCGATGCTTTTTAATGTGCACTACTATTTGATAGCACAATCTCTTTAGTACAATAAAATTTAGGAAAGTTATAAATCATCTACTAAATGTTTAATATAAGAACCTTCTCAGCTCTGTAGCCTCTTTCACAGATTATCTGCACAGTATATCTACATGTCCACAGATTCGTCCTTTTGTACTCTTTAAAAGGGTGTACTGTGTTTTATTGTAATAATAATGGTTTCCACTAAAGGAGCGCAAATATGTACAAAGCCTTTCATCTCTTTATGACAGTCATTTGGAGGACATGATATCACATACCAGTATCCAAGAGCCATGAGAAAGACAGCCCATGGCGCGTATGTCACACCACATGACACTGCAGATCTTACAAGTCCCATAAGCCGTCTCCAGTGGGGAGCGTGTAACTATTTTACACGAATTTAATAGTTCTTGGCTGTGTGTTTAAATGCAACAGCACACGACAAAATTAAGACCTTTAGTGGGTGGGTAACTTTTCAAGTAAATATTGACTTCTCATGGGCCATGCAAGGAGCCGAGCATTTGTAAAATGTGGCAAAGAAGCCAACTTGTGAGATGTCACACATTCGTTGCAGGGCCTGTATTTCTCTCTGGCCCCGCCGGTATCGCGCAAGTTTGCCACTTCCACACGGCCCCAGCCATGCAGCTCCACAACCACCATGCCCTCCAGCCAGCCATCACTACTGCTCTAGCGTCAGCGCCACAGTGGGTGCAATTCAGTCACCACTTTGAACAGAAACCATCACTTTGGCTCAGTTTGTAGTACATCATGACGCAAGACCAACACGCTGTGCTTACTTAATACCAAGCATCCATACCCTTATGCACTGCAACACCATCATCATGAGAGATAAAATTGTTAATACCCTCCTACATCTGCAATTCGAGAGCTGTGTCTATACACAGTCATATGAATGTTGTGTCACCAACTACTTCTTCTGAAATTAAGAAAATTGTACATTCTCTCAAATACAAAATCTCATCCAATTTGGATGGTGTTTTCAATAGAGTACAAAAAGTTCGTTCCAGCGTAATAAGCCCAGTCTTATCTGAAATATGAATGCATCACCGACTCAAGGCATTTTTCTAGTGACACTGAAATACACCATTGTTGAACGCTTCTTTAGAAAACTTATTAGGAGAGATATCAACAATGACCAACCTGTTTCACTGATGATATTATTTTCCAACATTTTTGAAAGGTGATACATTCTAGAATAATATGTCACCTTAGCAGCAATATTATCTTTAGCCAATCACAGTTTGGATTTCAGAAGTGTTGCTCTACTGAGAATGCTATTTACACATTCACTCATCAGATTTTACGAGCATTAAATCATAAAATAGAGACTGTCGATATTTCCTGCGGCCTCTCTAAGGCATTTGACTGCGTGAGTCGCAGTATAGGATAATGTCATATCCAACAAAAAGAATGCAGAAAATTGTACTTAGTAATTAAAGTCCAGGGACATAATTCTTACAGGGAAGCTTCAATCTTACGTCCACTACTGTTCCTCATACATTTAGACAGTCTTCTGTCTAGTGTTCAACAAGCACAATTAGTTCTTTTTCCAGATGACTCTATTGCTATAATCAATCCAAGAATATGCACAGAAACAGAAGAAATGGTAAACAAAGTCCTTAAAAGTGTTATTGACTTGTTTTCTGCGAATGATCTCACCCTCAATTTTAAAAAGATACAACCTATTGGGGAGAAGAGAAATTTGTGGCACAACTTGACTAGAAGAAGGGATCGGTTGGTAGGACACACTCTGAGGCACCAGGGGATCACCAATTTAGCATTGGAGGGCAGCGTGGAGGGTAAAAATCGTAGAGGGAGACCAAGAGATGAATACACCAAGCAGATTCAGAAGGATGTAGGTTTCAGTAGGTACTGGGAGATGAATAAGCTTGCACAGGATAGAGTAGCGTGGAGAGCTGCATCAAACCAGTCTCAGGACTGAAGACCAAAACAACAACAACGACAACATATTCAGGTCCACACATCCAGAGGTACTACACCAGTGATAATTGTAACACACTATGAGGAAATAATAAATAGATTGAAAACATTAACACTCTTATGGGTTCATATTGATGAGAATTTAAATTGGAGAAAACACATTTTGGAACTTCTAGAACAACTTAGTTTAGCCACATTTCCGCTTAGAATCATTGCAAATCTTGGGAAGAGACAAATCACTATGGTTACATATTTTATATACACTCCTGGAAATTGAAATAAGAACACCGGGAATTCATTGTCCCAGGAAGGGGAAACTTTATTGACACATTCCTGGGGTCAGATACATCACATGATCACACTGACAGAACCACAGGCACATAGACACAGGCAACAGAGCATGCACAATGTCGGCACTAGTACAGTGTATATCCACCTTTCGCAGCAATGCAGGCTGCTATTCTCCCATGGAGACGATCGTAGAGATGCTGGATGTAGTCCTGTGGAACGGCTTGCCATGCCATTTCCACCTGGCGCCTCAGTTGGACCAGCGTTCGTGCTGGACGTGCAGACCGCGTGAGACGACGCTTCATCCAGTCCCAAACATGCTCAATGGGGGACAGATCCGGAGATCTTGCTGGCCAGGGTAGTTGACTTACACCTTCTAGAGCACGTTGGGTGGCACGGGATACATGCGGACGTGCATTGTCCTGTTGGAACAGCAAGTTCCCTTGCCGGTCTAGGAATGGTAGAACGATGGGTTCGATGACGGTTTGGATGTACCGTGCACTATTCAGTGTCCCCTCGACGATCACCAGTGGTGTACGGCCAGTGTAGGAGATCGCTCCCCACACCATGATGCCGGGTGTTGGCCCTGTGTGCCTCGGTCGTATGCAGTCCTGATTGTGGCGCTCACCTGCACGGCGCCAAACACGCATACGACCATCATTGGCACCAAGGCAGAAGCGACTCTCATCGCTGAAGACGACACGTCTCCATTCGTCCCTCCATTCACGCCTGTCGCGACACCACTGGAGGCGGGCTGCACGATGTTGGGGCGTGAGCGGAAGACGGCCTAATGGTGTGCGGGACCGTAGCCCAGCTTCATGGAGACGGTTGCGAATGGTCCTCGCCGATACCCCAGGAGCAACAGTGTCCCTAATTTGCTGGGAAGTGGCGGTGCGGTCCCCTACGGCACTGCGTTGGATCCTACGGTCTTGGCGTGCATCCGTGCGTCGCTGCGGTCCGGTCCCAGGTCGACGGGCACGTGCACCTTCCGCCGACCACTGGCGACAACATCGATGTACTGTGGAGACCTCACGCCCCACGTGTTGAGCAATTCGGCGGTACGTCCACCCGGCCTCCCGCATGCCCACTGTACGCCCTCGCTCAAAGTCCGTCAACTGCACATACGGTTCACGTCCACGCTGTCGCGGCATGCTACCAGTGTTAAAGACTGCGATGGAGCTCCGTATGCCACAGCAAACTGGCTGACACTGACGGCGGCGGTGCACAAATGCTGCGCAGCTAGCGCCATTCGACGGCCAACACCGCGGTTCCTGGTGTGTCCGCTGTGCCGTGCGTGTGATCATTGCTTGTACAGCCCTCTCGCAGTGTCCGGAGCAAGTATGGTGGGTCTGACACACCGGTGTCAATGTGTTCTTTTTTCCATTTCCAAAAGTGTATTTCCATTCAAAAATGTCATATGGAACAATGTTCTGAGGTAACTCATTTTTAAGAAAGAAAGTCGTCTTTGCTCAAACACATGCTGTAAGAATAATATATGATGCTCACCCATGATCATTCTGTAGAAATATGTTGAGTTGAGCATTCTGACTACTGCTTCACAGTGTATTTATTCCCTCATGAAGTTTCTTGTAAATAATCCATTACAGTTAAAAGTAATAATTGCAATACCAGAAGGGAAAATGACATTCATTACTCTATTTTAAGGTTGTCTTAAGCACAAAAGTTTTTGATCTCTTACCCAGTGATATTAAAAGTCTCACAGACAGGAAAGAAAAATTTGATAACTAATTGAGAAAGTTTCTTCTTGACAGTTCCTTCAATTAGGTAGAAGAATTTCTGTTACTGTATTATTGTGATGTGTAAAAGGTAGGAATTACTAACTCGCATCAGCATATTTAAAAAAAAAAAAGAACGCGTTAGTAATGTTCAGAATGTAACTGTATGTACAAATTAATTTGCGATGTTAATGTAAAATGATTCGTTCCACATCATTACGATCTATCGTTGCAAAATGATCCATGGAACGTCTAACTAACTAACTAAAGGATCTTGAGAAATTTTAATTTATGAATTATGCATAATAATAAATGAAAATTTTGTTACATCCTTTCCCTGTTTTAATACTACTTTCAGTTAGTAACCTATATGTTCACTACGTTTTATTTTAGACTGTATTCTTAACATTTTGATTTATCTCTGTTTCTGCGATTTTCGTTCGACTTTTTTAAACAGTAGTTTCTACCACGTCCAATATCATGCCGTATCCGCCTTTCACGTTTGTCGTACCGTAATTTCTCAGACGAGGGAAGAACTCCACTGTAGGAGACTGAGGTAGGTGTGTGTGTGTGTGTGTGTGTGTGTGTGTGTGCGTGTGTGTGTGTGACCGCAAGGCTGGGAGATGTCAGAAGGCGGCGGGGACAGAAGCAGGCAGTCGCGGCTGAGGTGTGTGACGCCGCGGGCTGGCTTCAAAGGCGGGAGAGCCGCCCCCCGCAGTGCAGAGCCGAGACGCGTAATTATGCCTCCTCCTGACCCGGGAGGCGGAAGGCAAAGGACCCGCCCCACACTCCCGGATTGCGACATAACAAGGTGAGCACGGGATCAACTGCGAGGAGGTGGCACAGGGCAAAGGGAGAGCGGCACACAGTCATACCGCATCCTTTTCAGAGGACAGAACTCCTCAGCAGTATTAAAAAGGAGAAACAAACACATCCATGGCCTGTTCCATCTTCTCGGTCCTGCCCCACGGCGTAGCTTTCACCACCTCAAAGAATGAGCGCTGTTCGACGAAATGAGCATTTTACAAAGCTCTACTCACATTAGGGGCGCAGGTCACAGTGCAAGAATTCACGCCTTATTATCTAACGGCAGGATAGAATCTGACTTCTGCCTGCACAAGGCCACGAAGTTTGTCGTAAGTCAGAACAGTTGTATTTCAAACTGACAGAGGGCTGTAGATAACTGGATGGGCATTCGTCTAGTATTTGGATGTCATGAACGTGTAAGAGCCTGCGTACTGCTCGAAATTATATGTGCGCAGCATCATCAGAGATGCTGTTGTCACCTGGAGGCCTGCTTGGACCATCTCTGCTTTACAAGACGCGCGGGAGATGATGCACACTTTTAATCGTGAGATGCTCAGTAGTCATTTAGTAGTAGTACGGCATAGGCCGAGTGGTACGGCTACAGTTATATCCTGATTGAGTGGGTTATATTGATTTGCTGATTAATTATTTGAGATGAGGAGAAATACTGAAGTATTTTAAGGAGGATATTTTATTATGATTATTTTGATGAGTATTATAAGAGGATTTAATTTAAGTAATTGGTTTTAGATATTTTCACATTATTGCAACAACTTGTAGGTGCACATTCTTGGTTCAGGCATCCAGAAACTCAAGTATAGGAAAAGATAAACATCCATGCATAATTTTCAATTTTAATTTGGGGGTAGGATTAACTATTGAATATTTAATGCCATTTTTACGAGCTGCATTTTGGAAAAGATCTCATTTCATGTTCAAGACTACTTACGTTCATCCACTCAAGAAATGTATTTTCATTTTGTGTGTTAATCTTATAATTAAATGTTTCCCTGAGACCTTCAAGTCTCTTTATTATCTATGATAATGATCGAAGCAGACTAAATGAATTAAAATTTGTATCGCAGTAGGGACTCGAACCCGAGTCTTCTTGCTTACTAAGGCACAAATGCTAACCCTTACACTATCACAGTACGTCGGTTAACGTTCCGGCACAAACTACGTAAGGTCAGTGCCGCCCCCAACACAAACTTCAATTCATTTTTCCCTTACATGTTGTCACTACTGCCAGGGCTCTCTGATATTGGCAAGCACCCCAGCATTGGACATAATGGGACGTCCTTGTACCATTGGTGATCTTATAGGTCTTATACATACATACATACATTAATCCTTGTTCCATAGATCACGAATACGACATTTCGTAATGATGTGGAACGTGTCACCTTAACATACGTTTTCTTTACACAAAAATAATTAATTAATTAATTTTTTTATAATTAAATGTTTCCCTGTTTAATTATAAGATCTATAAGATACCCAATGGTACAAGAACGTCCCGTTATGTCCAACGCTGGGGCTCTTGCCAATATCGGAGAGCCCTGGCAGTAGTGACAATACGTAAGGGAAAAATGAATAGAAGTTTGTGTTGGGGAGGGCTCTCATCTTAAGTAGTTCGTGCAGCAATGTTGACCATCGTATTGTGCTGGTGTAATGGTTAGCATTTCTGCCTAGCAAGCACGAAGACCCGGGTTTGAGTCTCAGCCGCAGCGCAAATTTTAATTCATATCGTCTGCTTCGATCATTACTGCGTGTTAATATTTTTGATGCAAAGAAGGAGATAAATATTTCAATATAGAACTTTTCTAATCAGAAAAATAATTGCAATTGATTTTATAATTTATCCCAAGCCATTGTCCACGTTCAAAGTCCATGCCAAAATATGAGTTATCATTTTTACTTATTCGGGTTTGTTATGAAACAAGTATGCTTTGTCCCTTTATTGTTCCAATTGTGCAACAAGTAAGCCAAAATTAAATAATAAGAAAGGGAACATTAAGTTTTTCCAGGGCCAAATCACTAGCTTAAAAGCTTAATGATTCACAGTGTTGAACTCAGACAGTTTTCTTGCCCTTACGAACATTTAAACTTCCAAGTTACTTTCTTGCATGCAGATTTTGCAACACATTCTCGCAATTGAATTCTTATGTTCAAAGTTAACGAATTACTATATCTTATCCCATTTATCTTTGACCAGCCGGAGTGGCCGAGCTGTTCTAGGCGCTACAATCTGGAACCGCGAGACCGCTACGGTCACAGGTTCGAATCCTGCCTCAGGCATGGATGTGTGTGATGGCCTTAGGTTAGTTAGGTTTAAGTAGTTCTAAGGTCTAGGGGACTGATGACCTCAGAAGTTAAGTCCCGTAGTGCTCAGAGCCATTTGAGCCATTTATCTTTGTATCTATACTGCACTGAAAATGTCTGCAGAAGAGTGCAAATGTCGACCATATGTACTCTGTGCCTTATTCAGAAACAAACATCCATCCATTCAAATACGGTACTTACTGCGGAAAACACTAATGGACATTATACTGTCTTCTGAGGGAATTAGGAAACGAGACAGTTAAAGTAGTAGATGAGTTTTGCTATTTGGACAGTAAAATAACTAACGATGGCCAAAATAGAGATGATATAGAATGTAGGTGCTCACTAATTGACATTATACTGTCTTCTGAGGGAATTAGCTTAGGAACGAGACAGTGAAAGTAGTAGACGAGTTTTGCTATGTGGACAGTAAAATAACTAACATGGCCAAAGTAGAGAGGATATAGAATGTAGACGGGCAACGGCAAGAAAAGCATTTCTGAAGAAGAGAAACTTGATAACATCGAACCCTTCGCCTTTTGGGGACACTAGCAATACAGGTAGGAGATTTAAATGTCTGTGGAGGTATGGCAGCTGAAACTAGAGACGATAGTGAATGCTGTAAAATATGTTCATGTCCTTCTGCATTTTGCGCTTTCTTAAGTGCAGTAAGAGGACCAATAAAAAACATTTATACGAAAAACACCCCAATACCATACAACCGCCTCCTCCGTGCTTCACTGCTGCCGGAACACATCGTGGCAGGTAAAGTTCTCCAGCCATTCGTCAAACCAAACGCTACATCGCATTGTCACAGATTATAGCGTGATTCATCACTCTGAATCATTCGTTTCCAATAATTCAGTATCCAGTTGCTCTTTACACCCCGTCAAGCGTCTGTTAGCATTGACTAAGGAAAAGTGAGTGGCTATAGACAAGCTGTCCGACGATTGTACTCCACTCTTTTTAGCTCCCTAGGCACAGCCATTGTGCTAGGTGGGCTGCTAGTGGCTCTCTAGCCTCTCTAGCCCAGATAGACTGAAGTATACCATTGTTAAACCACTTCATAAAAAAGGGAAACGTTTGATGTCAACAACTACCGCCCAATCTCTCCTATGGCTGTCTTATCCAAAAATTCTTAAAAAAGAAATGTATCCTACAGTAGCTTCACACCTTTGTAAAAATAAAGTTTTAACAGAATGTCAGTTTGGTTTCCAGAAAAGTTTTTCAACGGAAAATGCTATATATACTTTCACTAATGAAATATTAAATGCTCTGAGATGGGATTTTTCGTGATCTCTCAAAGGCTTTTGAGTATGTAAATCATGGAATACTTCTAGGTAAGCTCAAGTACTGTGGTATAAATGGGACAGCGCTCAAATGGTTTAATTCATACCTAACTGGAAGAGTGCAGAAAGTTGAAATAAGCAGTTCACATAATATGCACACAAAAAACTGGTGATTTCTCAAACTGGGGAACAATCAAGAATGGGGTGCCGCAAGGTTCGGTCTTGAGTCCTCTGCTGTTTTTAATATATATTAATGACTTGCCATTCTATATTCACGAAGATGCAAAGCTGGTACTTTTTGCCGATGATACAAGTATAGCTGTCACACCCAACGGACAAGAATTAACTGATGAAATTGTAAACGATGTTTTTCAGGAAATCATTAAGTGGTTCTCTGCCAATGGGCTCTCATTGAACTTTAACAAAACACAGTATATACAGTTCCACCCAGAAAATGGAATGACACCATTAATAAATATCGACTTCGATCAGAAATTGGTAGCTAAGGTATAATATTCAAAATTTCTAGGTGGATGCATTGATGAGGGGTTGAACTGGAAAAAACACACTGAAGATATGCTGAAACGTTTGAGTTCAGCTACTTACGCTATTAGGGTCATTGCAGATTTTGGCGATTTACATCTCAGTAAATTAGCTTACCACACCTATTTTCATTCTCTGCTTTCGTTTGGCGTAATATTCTGGGGTAACTCATCACTGAGTCAAAGAGTGTTCATTGCACAAAATCGTGTAATCAGAATAATTGCTGGACCTCATCCAAGATCATCCTGCAGACACTTATTTAAAGAGCCAAAACACTGTAGCCACACAATATATATATTCAGTTATGAAATTTGTTATTAACAATCCAAACGAATTCAAAAGTAATAGCAGTGTACGTGGCTACAACGCTAGGGGAAAGGATTATCTTGACTATTCAAGTTTAATTCTAACTTTGGCTCAAAAGAGGGTAAATTATGCTGCCGCAAAAGTTTTCGTCACTTACCTAATAGCATCAAAAGTCTGACAGATAGCCATATAGCATTTAAAAGAAAATTAAAATAATTTCTGAATGGTAACTCCTTCTACTCATTAGATGAATTTTTGGATGTAGTAAGTGGGTAATTTCCCCACCCCCACCTAAAAACAAAAAAAAGTTTCATGTAATATTTTGTGTAATGTAATATCTTGTATTGACACCTTTTATTAACCTGACACGTTCCACATCATCACGAAGTGTCGCATTCATGATCTATTGAACAAGTACTAATCTAATCTCTAGAACGCTCGAGTGATTCCTTGCACTGATTCCAAGTGATTTTTTACAACCACACTCCACAATGTTCGATGGCGTCTGTCCGTCGGCACATGAGGCCTGCCTTGTCTTTACTTAGCTGTCGATGTTTCTTAGTGTTCCCACTTCACAATCACATCTCCAACAGTCGACTGGTCAGCTTTAAAGGACATAAATGACCCTGATGGATGTGTCACTCAGGTGACATCCAGCGGCTAGTCCACGTTCGAGGTTAATGAGCTCTCCTGACCGACCCATTCTGTTGTTACTGCTTGTCTACCCATAACACAATACTCCACACCAGCTTTTATAGGGGCGGTTTTGCCTGACACGGCGTCAAGTTGTCTGTTCCGGATCACATAGGGGTGTCCGAAACTTTTTATCAATGTCTCCTTTGTTTATGCGCTCAGTGAATGCAATGGAATAGAGGTAGAACGACGCTATTCCGAGCTACTCCCGCAGCGGTAGTAACTGTGCCGCATTATACAGGGCCGTTCAATAAATAATGCTCCACATTTTTTTAAAAATAAAGCCATTAATATACATGGACAAACGTCCTTGTTGGTGCTTCACATGTGGTATTTGTTCTGAGCGCCGGTGAAGTTTCGATCCGTTCTGGAAGATGGCAGAGCCGTAGTACAGCGTCAAAATGGCGTCTACATACGATTCACGTTACAAACAGCGTACTGTTATTGAACTGTTGTGTGCAAAAAGAGAAACCGTGGTTAACATCTATAAACGTTTTTGTGCAGCGTATGGCGATGCTGCAGTTGATAGGAGTACAGTTGGGCGATGAGTAAAGAAAGTTACAGCCTCAAGAAGTGCAGAAACGGAGCTCCATGATCAGCCACGCTCGGGAAGTTCTGTCACAGCCACTGAGCCACTGAACCGTGCGGATGCTATTATTCGTGCCGACCGGTGCATCACTACTTGACAATTGGTTCACCACTTGTCGGTCAGTATTGGAAGTGCGTCTTGTGACGTCTGGTTTTGTCTCGGCTCGATGGTGATGGTTGTCCCAGTCGAGATGACGTGGAACGGCGTCCGTCGATCACGAGAACGCCAATCTGTAACTATTAGAAAATACAAACTCCTCGCGCGGGGTGTTTATTTTTCAGATACTGTCTCTCAAAAACTGAAATTAACGTCTCGATGAAGGAGCACGGCGGAGTGTGTGCGCCGCTCTTGCTTGTAATTAAAGCAATGGTGTTCGATATTTGTCTGTCTTCTCCACTTATGAATGTAGCGACTGCACCACTCGATAACGTGATGACTCCCTTGATCTGAAATGATAACCAAAAGTCCTTTGGGTGTTCGCGACAGACTTTTCAGTTTACGCGAACGTGCTGACTGTAGTACTTACGCCCGGTTTGAGAATTGGTGTTCAAACGTTGAAAATATGTCTTGAATCATCAATTCATCACCCAAGCCAATGCCACATCATGATTTTGCGAGGATATTAAGTTGTTAATTATTATTCCGTCGTCAAGGCGTCGCTATGTCGCGTATTCAACAACTACACGACGTAAGTCCAGAGATAACATACCCTTGAGAAATGTTCATAATGCGTCGTATTTCTGCGTAAACTTATTGTTGTTCCCAGTTAAATTGTCATTAAATCTCTTTTCACTTTTACGTTATCCGAAGAATCAGTTAATTCCACAAATACACATTAAATGTCCGTTAAATGATGTAGGTGACACGAAGAATTAAAGTTGAATTAAAGTTTATTGTTCTTCGTAATTATTTGTCCCTACACTGAGCACACACACCGATATATCATTCAGGTAATTGCATCTGTTAACATCAGCAATTCTAACTTTGACGATAGCTTCTGACAACCCGGCGCAGTTGTAAGTTCTTCGTTATTGTGTTTATCTGTTGCCTACTCAAGTCTAATAATTACGTTTATGTCGGCGATCAGTCTGTTTCTGTGTCCTTTGATGTTCGTGACTATTAAGTATCACGAAGGCTAAGTCCCATCACAAATCAACAATCACACGAGTTATTTATCTGTCACTTATATCAATTATCCCGTTATCTGATGATTTTACTTCATTCCGACTTCTGACTAATACTTCAAGTCATAAAACTTTTAAACTTCAGATCGGGTTTAAAACAATCTAGTAGGGCTTAACATGCGTACTACTATTGCAAGAGTACAAGAGAGAAGTGAAGTTAACATCTCCATTGACGAGTTACATTGTTGTCACAGCGAACTTAACAGCTCGATGCGGCTACAACTCTCTTCTAGGATAAATGTTATCTTTGGTCAATTTATGGTCTGGGCTTTAACCTTCGTAAATAATGATTTTTGAATGCTTTCTTTCGTTTCTGTTTCTGTTTCGTATCACATGGTATTCTTTCATTCAGTCTTTTCTTTATGATAAGCATTACTATTTACATAACATTCTTGTTAACGAAACTGTAAAGAGTGTAAATTTTGTTGTCAGTAGCTGTCATCACTCTCAGGCCGACTGATTTTTCTATTTATTTATTTATTAATTTTTTTTTTTTTTTTTTTTTTTTTTTTTTTTTTTTTTTTTTTTTTTTTTTTGCAAACAAAAGGGTGTTCATTATGGGCTCTATAATTGGGGTGTTAGAGTCTGCAGTGATCGAGATTCGCGAATATTTAAAAAGGTGCTCACGATGGCTTTTACGAATGCTCACAGCGGACCACAAGAAATAAAGAAAGACCATTTCATCTAAATTGTTGGAGCGTTTTGAGACCGATGGAGAGGCCTTTTTGTCACAGATCGTTACGGGGGACGAAAGCTGGTTGCACCACTTTGCGGCAGAAACAAAAAGGCAGTCTATGGAATGTCATCATCCTCATTCACCACAAAAGAAGAATTTCAAGACAACCCCCCTCTGCTGGAAAAGTCATGGTGACAATCTTCTGGGCTTGTGATGGCTTCATTCTCGTGGATATGATGCCAAGAGGATCAACCATCAATTCAGAGGCATACGTGAAGACTCTGAATAAACTCAAGAACGGTTTCCGAAGTTTTCGATCGGACAAGAATCCAGCAGGAATCTTGCTCCGACACGATAGTGCACGCCCAGACAGAGAACCTGGGAATACATCACCAAATTGGGTTGGACATCATTGCCTCATCCACCCTACAGTCCAGACCTGACACCCTCGGACTTCCATCTCTTTGGGCCGCTTAAAGATTCTCTATGGAGAACACACTTTGAAGATGACGAGAGTGTCAGTCATGCAGCGAAAACATGGCTACGCCTACAGGACAAGAGCTTTTACCAGCAGGGAATACATGCTCTTCCACAACGTTGGCGTAGGCCTTGGAACATGGCGGAGACAACGTAGAAAAATAGGACATGGAAAAGACATGTTCATGTATATTGTCTCCATAGTCTGACTCTTAACAGTAAATATGTTCAGAGAAAAAAATATGTGGGGCATTACCTATTGAACGACCCTCGTAATTCCATCTGAAAAACAGCACATACAAGAAATCGGATCGCCTCGTGTTTTAATGTACTGCCACGGTTGTGAAGGTATTTTCTCTTCATCAAGGGTAACTGCTGTATAACACCGAATAAATCTCAATTACGTTATTACTCTGAAATGAACCAACAGTGATAGTAGATCCCAATTACTAAAATACTCAAACAATATCCCTGAAAACAATTATAAAATTAGGAGTTCTGGCTCAACCTCTATACTGAAGAAGAAATGAAGAAAATAATTCCTAACAGCTCGCCAAGTCCGACACCACAAACTACAGATGCCTATATGGCCAAGACCATATTAAATATATACACGCTGCAGAGAGCCCTTTAAAGGTTTGATCACACATACTCTAAGCGAATGAGAAGCTACCTCTGGCCCTTGTTCAAACAGTGTTTTCTAACACGCTTTTGCACACTGCTAAGCATTTCGTCTTTCTGCCGCGACTTCGAAGTCAGTGTCTGATTCTAAACAGACATTAACACGGACTGCTGCACGGCCTCTCACAGGAAACTATACCTTGCACCTTGTAAATCATATTCTTACAGTCGATAGCATAACACTGAATGATTTTAAATAAAGGACAGCCACAACACCGAGATACCCGTCGGTCATATACTCCACGACTAAATAAAAGGACTCCAAATAAATAGAGTGCAGTCCTTCCTTACCTCCCCGAGCAGCACAGCTGAGTGGTTTTTGCGCAAAAACTGCAATCTGGTCAGACTGTGGGTGAGTCGACAAGTAACTGGACAAATTTATCTGTAGAGGAGTTACAGGTCTGGATCGGAATGAATATCTTGATGGGTGTGGTTGTGTTGCCAAGTGTAGTGCACTATGGGAGTTCATAACATGCCTTAGGTCAGCCTTACATATCGAAACATATGAGAAGCAAAAGTTTCAAAAAGATATGTCGCAAATAAATAAAAGTACACTCGTTCCTCCTTCCATCAGCCTATGCACTGAAATTATTGCGGAAAATTAGCAGTTGTTTGGCTATTTGGACGTAAATGTTTTGCATTATTTACGAGTGGTTCGCATATCTGTAGGCTGTGCTATGAGTTATTTTTAACTGTTTACAATTAGCAAGCGTGTGTCTAGAGCATTATAAATGAGTTATGTAGGAGTGTTTTGCAGGTCTGTGTGGTGTGGAACATGTCGGTGTGATACATATACTCCATTCCTAAATAAAGTAAATTGGTTCCTGCATCCATGGGCCTAATGCAGGGTGAGTCCTTTTAGCGAAAAACATGGACGAATAGGTTGAGTGCTGGTGGCTTAGTTTAGTGGTGATGTGCTTCGTTTGCAACAATTTTCTTAGGTTGGTGTCGGGAGCGAAGGTGAGCTTTGTTTACTGGCAGATTTCAAACTTGGCGCTGGTTCCTAGAAGGAAGTGACGGTCAGGTGACTGAGGTTGGTACAAGTGCCCTTTCTTTCGAACAATTTTGGTAGGTTGGTAGAGAAAGCAGAAGTGGCCTTTCTTTACTGCCAGAATTCAAACTTGGTGCTGGTTCCTAGGAAGAGATGGCTGTCTGGTCCTCTAAAAGTAGTTGAAATTAGGTAGCTGAACACCTTTGCATACGTATATGAAATTGTAAATTAAATTATTTAATATGATTAGAAACGAAATGGAATTAAGTACTTAGGTATTTACAGAAGGCTATGTCCGTCACGGGTATGGAGGTTGTGTGACGTAATTACATGTGCACGAGAGAGAGTCAATTAGCGAGCGTTCTAGTGTGGACCAAACGTTCTGTTGTATTGTCATGGCGGATTCCACTGTCGTGCAAACTCTACTGCCAAAAGTGTAGCACCGCGTTCTTGCTCGCACAAGGACACATGGTGGACGGTGAGCGGTCGGTATCGACGGGTTTGAACGTGCCCAGGAAAACAACTTTGGCGCCAAAAGTGTGGCAGGGAACGGCTGACTGTTGTGTGATTCAGCTCCGAGGCAAACAGTTTTGGCGGGAAATGTGCAGAGGCGACGAATACACATGGTGAGCGGACAAGAGACCGCTGTGACGTCAAATTCGGCAAGTTCCAGCATGTCCAGCGAAAACATGTTTACGATGTGGGAGCGATCGCTGGGCTCGCCCCCAGCGTACCGGCAGTCCAGCGCGAATGGCCGGCCACCTCACGTGACAGGCGTCGGCAGTGTCTCCGTACGCTGGCCAGGGGGTGGCGAGGATTTGAACTAATTCAGTTGGAGCGCGGACGTCGTGGCGACTGCACTGCGATATCAAAGAGGTGGGTGCTGACTGTGTTGGAGAACATGCGATGACTGTACTGCTTGAAATAAAGTCTTCAGTCCCTTCCCCCCTGCAAAATCAAAGGACGTGACTTACGTTACTATAAGTGCAGTTTATTATTTGACGCGATTATGATAGGCTACCAGTGAAAAATGATAAGTGACGGAGAAAGTTCATTCGTGTGATCAATTATGTTGTTGGGATTAGAAACTTGTGATAGATTTTTGTTATGGACGTAAGGAAAATGGCTTTCTCGCCGAGAAAATCGGACATCTTGAATAAATAATAAATGATAATAATAAATAGAAGTACAGTTTTCGAGACAATATCGTGCTGGAATTTGAATTTGACGCAGTTTTCTAGTGGAGGTAGGCCTATAATAATAAATAATAATAATAATAAATGATAATGAATGATAATAAATGACAATGAATGATAATGAATGTTAATAAATGATAATGAATAATAATAAACAAAATTAAGGTTTTGCAGCCATTAACGTGTGGGAATTTGAATTTGGTGGGAATTTTCTAGTGGAGGCAGGTCAATAATAATAAATAATAATAAATGATAATTAATGTTAATAAATGATAATCAATAATAATATAGATAAGTACGGTTTTTGCATGCATTATCCTGTTGGAATTCAACCTTCCCGCCATTTTTTCTTCTGGAGTCTTAGATTAGTGGACATCACACAATTGGTCTATTTTCCCGGCTTAATTCAGAATTCCCGCCATTTTTTCTGGAGGTTAGGTTAGTGGACGTACCACAATTGGCCTATTTTCGCTCCAAAATCCGCCATCTTGGATGACGTCATGCACTTGTTGCCAAGTCTACATGCCATCTTGGATGACGTCATCGCCGCCATCTTGAATAAATTTGGCAACAATGCAGCGTGTCTTGATGCGAATGTTGCCCTACTACTTTCAAATGTCTCTAAGATCTATGGGACTTAACATCTGAGGTCATCAGTCCCCTGGACTTAGAAATACGTAAACCTAACTAAGGACATCACACACATCCATGCCCGAGGCAGGATTCGAACCTGCGACCGTAGCAGCAGCATGGTTCCAGACTGAAGCGCCTAGAACCGCTCGGCCACAAAGGCTGGCACGTTGATCTATGCAGATCTGATGATGGCAATTTAGTTTGGTAAAACTGGTCATCACAATAAATGCTGCACAATAGCGATCTTGGCTGTTTGAAGTCGTACTACTTCTGTTTCTACCTAGATATATGGCTGTCAAAATTCTGCTGTATAATTATGTTACATCAACAAAATCAAAACGAGGATAATGGAATGTAGTCGAATTAAGTCGGGTGATGCTGAGGGTATTAGATTAGGAAATGAGACACTTAAAGTAGTAAAGGAGTTTTGCTATTTAGGGAGCAAAATAACTGATGATGGTCGAAGTAGAGAGGATATAAAATGTAGACTGGCAATGGCAAGGAAAGCGTTTCTGAAGAAGAGAGATTTGTTAACATCGAGTATAGATTTAAGTGTCAGGAAGTCACTTCTGAAAGTATTTGTATGGAGTGTAGCCATGTATGGAAGTGAAACATGGACGGTAAATAGTTTGGACAAGAAGAGAATAGAAGCTTTTGAAATGTGGTGCTACAGAAGAATGCTGAAGATTAGATGGGTAGATCACATAACTAATGAGGAAGTATTGAATAGGATTGGGGAGAAGAGAAGTTTGTGGCACAACTTGACCAGAAGAAGGGATCGGTTGGTAGGACATGTTCTGAGGCATCAAGGGATCACCAATTTAGTATTGGAAGGCAGCGTGGAGGGTAAAAATCGTAGGGGGAGACCAAGAGATGAATACACTAAGCAGATTCAGAAGGATGTAGGTTGCAGTAGGTACTGGGAGATGAAGAAGCTTGCACAGGATAGAGTAGCATGGAGAGCTGCATCAAACCAGTCTCAGGACTGAAGACAACAACAACAACAACAACAACAATTATGTTACATGTTTTACGCCTACAAGGAATTTTCTGGAAAAGGAAAAGCACCTCTCTAACAATCAACACTGATTCCGCAAACAGAGATCTTGCCGCACTGTTAGTTTGAGGAGCCCGGAATGCAGAGGACGAAGCCACACAGGTTGATGCAGTGTTTGTCGACTTCCAGAAGGCAATTGCATACAGTTCCACACTGTCGTTTACTGAACAAAAGGCGAACTTACTGAGTATTGGACCAGGCTGAACTACAGACTGCTGAAGTATAGAACTGAACACGTTGTTGTTAACGGGATGAAAATGACAGGTGTAAAAGTAATTTTACTGGCACCACAAGGAAATATTTAAGAACTGTTGCAGTTTACAATGGTCTTGTGGATAAAATCATAATCTCCATGAGGCCATTCGTAGACAATATTGTTTTCTATAGGAAAGCGGTGTTACGACCCAATCCAGGGACGTGTTGTTATCGGAAGGTCGATAGAGCGGGGTTGGTTGATCCTATGGAGCGCCAGAGCGCTAATGAAACATCTTCAATTAACATTTATTGGCGAGACTTTTACAATCACTGTGTCTTCTTCCCGGCGCTGTCTAGGAGCGACTATTCCGAGTCTGCGCTATTGAAAGCACAAGGATGGGGCCCCTCCACGCCCACACCAACGTGGTGACCAAACCAAAAGTTCTACTGTCACCTCCGTAAACATGTTAGTTTTTGAATCAGGCGTCACAGGATGCGGGCTGTGATGTTATCCATGCGTCTGAGTAGGATTACTCATTAACATGGTCCATCAGGAGATAGAAGTGGTCGAAAACGATTGAAGGGTAGCGGTTGTAAGGGCAGAGGAAAAAAAAGTGCCAAGGCAAGAGCCAAGGGAAAAAAAAACCTCTGCGACAGTAGGACGGGTAGTAAGGGCAGTAGCGGCTTGCTAGCTGCGACAGAGCATGCAAGGTGCGGTTATGTTAGTTCGAGGTATCGTGCATCGTTACCTTTGTCGTTGCTGGAGCTTGTTGCGGCGCTTGCTGCAGTTGCTGCGTCCCTGCAACAGTTCAAGGTCGTTGTAGTTTAGTGGGCGATCGGTCATAGATCGGCTCACGGATGGTGTAGGGGGTGTGTGTGGCTGGTTTGCGTGCTGTGTGCAGTACGGCTTCCCTGCGGTTGCCTGTTTTTCGGCTGGTCGCACATCTGGGTTTTCAGTAGTAACTGTGTTACAGGGGCTCGCCAGTACTTTCGTGTTAGCGTTCTATGGACCACAGATGTTTAGTTCCTAGCCAGTAATGTCTTTGGTTTGTTATGCTTCCTTCTATGGTTGTGGTCGTAGTTACCCAGAGAAAGGATAAACGGGTTGCGCGAGTGTCTCGTGTTATTGTACAGTCGCGTGGAGAGTTTTTGGAATACCTGCAAGATAGTATCTAGCCGGTATTCCCGGTGAAGATCCGCGATGCGTGTGTAGCGCGGAGCGTTGCTTATGATTTTGAGTACTTTGTTCTGTATGAGCTGCAGACGGCGCAGGCGAGTTGGCGCAGCGTATCCCCAGACAGGGGCTGCGTACGTCATCAGGGGTCTGATTAGTGTCATGTATATGGACCTAGACACTCTCCTGTTCAGTGTGCTACGCCTGTTAAGCATAGGGTAGAGTTGTTAGAGCCTCGCGTTAGCTTTGTTGGTCACGTGTTGAATGTGGTCCCCCCAGAGTAGTTTCCTGTCCAGCCAGACACCGAGGTATTTGACCTTCTCGCGGAAACGTATTGGGCGTGTGTGTAGTGTTATTGGGTTGCAGTGCTGATGTTTGCGCAGTTGCTTCGGTCGTCTAGTGAACAGAACGGCCTCGCACTTGTTGACGTTTACTCTAACACGCCATTTCACCAGCCAAGGCTCCGCCGTTCTGAGTGCAGTCTATAGTCGTGAGTTAATGTTAGACGGCTTCCAAAGCGCGAGGTGGCGCGACAGTGGCGGGTGGGGTGCTTCCTGAGCGTTGTGTGTCGTCAGTGCCGCGTCCCACAGGAGGGCGTCTCCTCAGCCAGGCGTGCCTGTGGACATCTTGCAGAGCTCTCGATGAGTGAAGCTACGTTCAGACTCGTTCCCAGAATACTGCATGCCCCTGTAGTCAGTTGCCGAGATGCTGTAAAGGCGGAAGACTCGAGAGTAACAGGAAGGACAGCCCAAGTGGCTGTCCCAGCGTACATCTGGTAAGGTGGTGCTTGTGCTGCCCCAGTAACGGCCACACAGGCACCCAGCGCCCAAATTGAGGAGCTTAAAGGAGGGCAGATCGGTTTTTCATCCACAGAAGTCCGGCACAGTCCGTTGAGCCGTGTGTGGCTCGTGTTCCCGCCATCATGTATTTTACACCCTGTTTTTAACGTACTTGTACCTCACTACGTTAATTTAAATTACTACTGTCACTGAGTTGCTGCTTTGCCTGACCGTGACCGGCGCTAGCATATCCCCTCTCGTAGTCCCTTTGCTCGACTGCTATTACTGCCCGGTCGTTGTCTGTAGTAATGGAGTTCGCGTGGCGAGTTCGGGTCGGCCAGTAAGTTGGGATGTGTCTGGAGTGCAGTCCGGACTTGCCAGTTGGGGAGTTGCAATGTGTCACTAGTGCAGTCGGGTTGGGGCAGCAGTGAGCTCTGCGTCGACTGGCTCGCCAGACCATTGCCGCCACGCATCACTTGACCCGGGCCACGGTCTTGGTGGACCGTCGGTCGGTAGTCCTACCGGACGACGTGTTTTGGCTCGCCGATCGTTCATGAGTCGGCTGTGTGTGTGTTCATAGACTCCCGTTTTGTCTTCATGTGTGTTTACAGGGTGTTTCAAAAATGACCGGTATATTTGAAACGGCAATAAAAAAACGAGCAGCGATACAAATACACCGTTTGTTGCAATATGCTTGGGACAACAGTACATTTTCAGGCAGACAAACTTTCGAAATTACAGTAGTTACAATTTTCAACAACAGATGGCGCTGCGGTCTGGGAAACTCTATAGTACGATATTTTCCACATATCCACCATGCGTAGCAATAATATGGCGTAGTCTCTGAATGAAATTACCTGAAACCTTTGACAACGTGTCTGGCGGAATGGCTTCACATGCAGATGAGATGTACTGCTTCAGCTGTTCAATTGTTTCTGGATTCTGGCGGTACACCTGGTCTTTCAAGTGTCCCCACAGAAAGAAGTCACAGGGGTTCATGTGTGGCGAATAGGGAGGCCAATCCACGCCGCCTCCTGTATGTTTCGGATAGCCCAAAGCAATCACACGATCATCGAAATATTTATTCAGGAAATTAAAGACGTCGGCCGTGCGATGTGGCCGGGCACCATCTTGCATAAACCACGAGGTGTTCGCAGTGTCGTCTAAGGCAGTTTGTACCGCCACAAATTCACGAAGATTGTCCAGATAGCGTGATGCAGTAATCGTTTCGGATCTGAAAAATGGGCCAATGATTCCTTTGGAAGAAATGGCGGCCCAGACCAGTACTTTTTGAGGATGCAGGGACGATGGGACTGCAACATGGGGCTTTTCGGTTCCCCATATGCGCCAGTTCTGTTTATTGACGAAGCCGTCCAGGTAAAAATAAGCTTCGTCAGTAAACCAAATGCTGCCCACATGCATATCGCCGTCATCAATCCTGTGCACTATATCGTTAGCGAATGTCTCTCGTGCGGCAATGGTAGTGGCGCTGAGGGGTTGCCGCGTTTGAATTTTGTATGGATAGAAGTGTAAACTCTGGCGCATGAGATGATACGTGGACGTTGGCGTCATTTGGACCGCAGCTGCAACACGGCGAATGGAAACCCGAGGCCGCTGTCGGATCACCTGCTGCACTAGCTGCGCGTTGCCCTCTGTGGTTGCCGTATGCGGTCGCCCTACCTTTACAGCACGTTCATCCGTCACGTTCCCAGTCCGTTGAAATTTTTCAAACAGATCCTTTATTGTATCGCTTTTCGGTCCTTTGGTTACATTAAACCTCCGTTGAAAACTTCGTCTTGTTGCAACAACACTGTGTTCTAGGCGGTGAAATTCCAACACCAGAAAAATCCTCTGTTCTAAGGAATAAACCATGTTGTCTAAAGCACACTTGCACGTTGTGAACAGCACATGCTTACAGCAGAAAGACGACGTACAGAATGGCGCACCCACAGACTGCGTTGTCTTCTAATCTTTCACATCACTTGCGGCGCCATCTGTTGTTGAAAATTGTAACTACTGTAATTTCGAAAGTTTGTCCGCCTGAAAATGTACTGTTGTCCCAAGCATATTGCAACAAACGGTGTATTTCTATCGCTGCTCGTTTAGTTTTTATTGCCGTTTCAAATATACCGGTCATTTTTGAAACACCCTGTAGTTACTGTTGGGTATCGTTCAGTTCTTCATGCAAGTGTTTGTCAGCTTGTGCGTGTAATTGGCGTTATTTCCTCTGACGACTGTTTCAGATGTTGTCGGCATTCTGAGGGGAGTCGGTCGGTTGTTGCGGACGAGAAAAGTTATATCCGCGCGGTGCAGTCGACTGGGGCTGCTGGCAACCCCTGCGCAGTGTCTGAGCGTGTGTGAAGCTGTAAGATCGCTACGAGCTTCGTGGTTCAGCGAACCAGGACGTCAAAGTTGAGTAGTGGTTTCAACTACCCAAGCCACGTCCATTCATGTTGTGGTAGTTCGTTTCGGTGGTTTGCTGTTGGGGAGATTTTCCTGTGAACAATCCCGAGTGTTTCTACTGCTGAAATTTAGCCGCCATGCGGTGCAATTAACTATCTTGGTCGACTACAATTTGAGTGCCACAGTGGAATTTTCTGTCTTATGGCCGTTAGTGTTCTGGTTACCTGCCTTGGGCACTGACGTAAAATTCAGGCAGTGTTCTTTTGAGTGAAGTTAACTATATTACCGTGTTTCAAATTCAAGTGTACCAGCGGAATTTTCTGCCTAGCGGTCGTTAGTGTTCCGGATACGCGCCCTGGCCACTAACGTAATTTCAGGCAGCGTCCTTTCCTCACCTGTTGTCGCTGTTCAACATGGTGTGTAATTTTGACAGCTAATACATACTTTCCATTGTGGATTATCACGTTTGTAACCTTTTCTGTTTGAGTTCTCATGTACTGATTTACGGCAAGCAAGTCGTTGTGTCGGTCGGTCCGTGGTTGTCCCCTGGTTGGGTTCCGACGGATCAAGTATAGTTGGGCCTAAGTGAACGAGGGCAAACCGACCTCCCTGCAGGCGTTGGAGTGCCACCGGTGTTTAATTATCTTTTGTCAATTACTTTAAATTCAAGACTTGGTTATTTTTTTATTTTTTAAAAAAATGTGCAAATTTAGTTTTTAAATTTACATCTACATCTACATCTACATTTATACTCCGCAAGCCACCCAACGGTGTGTGGCGGAGGGCACTTTACGTGCCACTGTCATTGCCTCCCTTTCCTGTTCCAGTCGCGTATGGTTCGCGGGAAGAACGACTGTCTGAAAGCTTCCATGCGCGCTCTAATCTCTCTAATTTTACATTCGTGATCTCCTCGGAAGGTATAAGTAGGGGGAAGCAATATCTTCGATGCCTCATCCAGAAACGCACCCTCTCGAAACTTGGCGAGCAAGCTACACCGCGATGCAGAGCGCCTCTCTTGCAGAGTCTGCCACTTGAGTTTGTTAAACATCTCCGTAACGCTATCACGGTTACCAAACAACCCTGTGAGGAAACGCGCCGCTCTTCTTTGGATCTTCTCTATCTCCTCCGTCAACCCGATCTGGTACGGATCCCACACTGTTGCGCAATACTCAAGTATAGGTCGCACGAGTGTTTTGTAAGCCACCTCCTTTGTTGATGGACTACATTTTCTAAGGACTCTCCCAATGAATCTCAACCTGGTACCCGCCTTACCAACAATTAATTTTGTATGATCATTCCACTTCAAATCGTTCCGCACGCATACTCCCAGATATTTTACAGAAGTAACTGCTACCAGTGTTTGTTCTGCTATCATATAATCATACAAAAATTTATCTCTCAAGCTTAAACATTGCTGCCTTCTGCCTTTAGAAGATTATGGTAATATATTTTAAAAATTTTGAAACTTAATTGTGGCCTTCAGCCACTGGTATTGTACCTTGCATATGTATGTTCTATCTGCTTACCCTTAAGACTTTCCACGTAGCCGTGATATGTTTTTTTTATTTATTTGATTTACCTATTTAATTGCATTTGATCTTGTTGATTTTTAAGATTTCTTGTTGTTCAACACTCTGGCCTTCTGCCTTTAAAAGTCTGTGGTAATATATCCTAAAATTTTGAAATTTAGTTATGGCCCTAAGCCATTTGTATTGCACTTTGCATATGTTTGCTTTTTTAAAAAAATTATTTTATTTCTATCTTAATTGGATTTTTATCTTGTTGATTTGTCAAGATTTCTTGTTTGGAGGCCTTCAGCCGTGAAAGAGTTGCATTCGGTAAAGGTGACATTTAGAAGGAGAAATTGACCTCAACCTTTGGCCCTTTCCACAATCCTATTACCTGTTCTGCCCAGCGTGTTTAGCGGGCGTACCACCCGTGTCCTTAGTCAGCCACTGTTGTGACTGGCAGGACTGCAGCTGGATGGCTGTGGGCTTGTTGCAGGAAGTTGGCAGCAGCTTGTAGACACTTGTCGAATTCACCCGAGCAACCCGCAACTCAACACATTAGGTCTTCCATCAGTATCTGTGACGTGTATGGAACGGCCTCACTCTAAGAATGGGCTTGAGGGAACCGAAATTTTTACAGCAGGCGATGATGTGATTCCCCTCCCCTGCCCCCACTGCAACCTTAGTAAGCGAGTGTGGTTCCGTTTTCTGAGCCTGTCAACGCTCTCGGTTGCTCTAGTATTTAACGTCAGGGCGTTCATTTATGCGACGTTTGCATCCTTGAAGAAGTTACCACGTTTAGCTTTGTGCAGTAGAGCGTCCTGTCTGTTGTCAAAGTACTGAATCAGTTGTTCTTGGCTTCCCTCTTGCACAGTCTGATGACACGACCTCCAGCTTGTTCATACTTCAGGCCTCCGTGTTGACATTCAGTTACGACACCATTGCATAGGTAGCACGAGCGCCCCACTTAGTGACGCCTCAGTCTGTTTCTAACAGAACTTTATTCCTGCACTTACTTACTGCTCTATTGTACAACAGCTGCAATGTAGTGAAATGCAGAAAGACCTGCGGTACATTGAGGACTAGTCCGCCTCCGTAACTGATTAGTCAGCGCGACTGACTGCAATACGGAGCAACCAGGCTCGATTCACGGTACTAGCATGGACTAATGCTGGTGGGAGCACTGGACGAGGATGTACTCAGCCTCAGGACGCCAACCTAGGATCTACGTGACCAAGTACTGACTGGGGCCGGGAGAGCTCCCCTCCGTACCACATCCAATGAAGCCATCAGCAGAGGATGAAACAGAAATGGGTTGGTACTGATGGCCCTGCAAGGATCCATGGACAGAGCTACATTGCTCAAAAACAGGCGAAGGATTTCACCATTATTTGGTTACATAATTGGCAAAAAATTGCTGCAAACAGTGACTATCGTAAAATACCTCGGAGTAACCATTCGGGGCAACCAAAAGTGGAATGACCACATAAAACAAACTGTAGGAAAGACAGAATGAGAGTCACTAGAAGAAGCTTTTAAAAAAAGCACTCCGTCTTCAGGCCACGAGTGGCCTGCCGGAACCATTCGACCGCCGTGTCATCCTCAGGGGAGGATGCGGATAGGAGGGGTGTGCGGTCAGCACACCGCTCTCCCGGTCGTTATGATGGTATTCTTGACAGAAGCCGCTACTGTTCGGTCGAGTAGCTCCTCAATTGGGATCACGAGGCTGAGTGCACCCCGAAAAATGGCAACAGCGCATGGCGGCCAGGATGGTCACCCATCCAAGTACCGACCACGCCCGACAGCTCTTAACTTTGGTGATCTCACGGGAACCAGTGTAGCCACTGCGACAAGGCCGTTGCCGGAAGAATCTTAAGGGAAGATAGTTCATTCACGAAAGAAGTGGCTTTCAAATCACTGGCTCGACCGATTCTTGACTATCTATGACCAGTTTCGGGCTCTTATCACACCGAATTTACAAAAGAGATGCAGAAGATCCGATGAAGAACTGTACCGTCGTGTAAACGTTCAGGAAGATCGAGAGCTTTACGGGGATGCTCAACAAACTTTAGCGGCAGAAGCTACGAGAGAGGCGATGTGCATCATGGAGAGGTTTACTGTTTAAATGCCGAGAGTGTACATTCTACGAAGAGTCAATGTAACATATTACTTCCCTGCCCCTCCTCCCCCCAAATGACCGCAGCAAGAAAGATCAGAAAAAACAAACTCATAGGGAGGTTTACAGACAATCATTACTCCCTCCCACGCACCATTTGCGAGTGGAACAGGTTTAGGTACTGGTGCCAAAAATACCCTTCACCACTCACCGCAAGCTGGCTTGCGGAGTGTAGTTGTAGATGAAGATGCTTGGATAAACAAAGCAGAGGCGAAAGTTTTCGAGTGTAGTAGACTGGAGAATACCGACTCGTTTAACAACAAAATTAGGAACAACAAAGTACAGAAGGAAGTAAAAGAAATGTCTTATCAAGGAGGTAAGATTAGGCAGGATGATCTAAGAAAGGAAGATTGTCACAAGAGAAGATACCTTAATATATCTCTGCAGGCTCCGTTACCGTTGATGATAAAATCTTCAGAGTCATTAGGCTACATCGTCAGGGATATTCATATCCCGTTTCAAACTTTTTCACTGCTCGACATTTCGAGTCCTCTGTTGGGATCTTCGTCATAATTTCGCTGGGTCCCTGGATGGGTGCACATTGTCGAAAGGCAGTGTCGCTCTCTATTATAAATGGATATTTTTTGCGCATTCAGCGAGATGTGGAGCCACTGGATGAAGATCCTCCGGCTGGTATTGGTGAACCGTCGACATTCCGTAAATAATGAAAACATATAATGGATCAAGTTGCGAGCGCGTACTTTTTGCAGTTTTTATCCCTGTTCGTGAATGAGTAGAAATCCAGACACAATATAAACAGAAAGTTAGGTTTCCATGCACTATTCTTTTCGACTCACTAGAAAAATGAATGAAAAATGAAATAGTGTTCATGTACCGAAAAGCTCACTCTATTTCGACTGGAAAAGCAAGCAACTGCAGACAAAAAGCAACTGTAGTTACATTATTCATGTATGAACAAATGACGTTTAGCTGAACGTAATTGTCAGCTTGCATGATTTCATATAACCTGGTCATTAATTATGATTTCCAGTAATTCAAGAAAGCTCATTACAGGGATCTTATAGTGTGTGACGCATTGTAGTTCTGTCTGGTGGTTTGAATTATTAAATCCGTGTACAACCATTAATTTTCTTTCGCGACATCGAATCGCACACCGAAATGGATTTTTCTTCCCTGGATTAACTTTTGGATTATGTTAAAGTAAGGTTTCTTTATGAATACTACCACCAAATAGACAAGTAGCCTATAAACAAACATGATTTTATGTTTGGTTAATGCGTGGCACATTATAAACAGATATAGATAGAGGAAGGGAATACAAAATATTATTGTTGTTCTGCCGTCTCGGTTATTTCATGATAACTGCCTATGTCTCTCGCTCCCCGTAGCTGGGAGTTAACTTCTGTGATAACGGGTAACCACGAAGAAGGAAGTTAACAGTCAGCCAAGGAGGGTGAGAGAGATGAACAGCTACCGGGGAACAGCCGAGGCGGCGCAACAAGAATAATATTTTGGATACCCTCCCTCTGTCAATATCTGCTTTCAGAATTTACCGAATGACGGCATTCCACCAACAGCAGCCGGAAGTTTTTCACCCAGCAACTCCACTCCTCAGTAAAATCACGGATAAATGGCCATTTATAAGTGAACGCGATTCTGTCTTTGAGCATTGTTCAGCCACCCATGGGCTGCCGTAGATTCCTAAAGCCGTTGAGCAGTGAATAAATTTGAAAATGAATTCGGCGCGGTCTAATGTCTCAGAAGATTCTATCATCGAAGAAAGTTTTCTTCAGTGAAGTTAACATCTGGGTTATTAGGCCACGTCATATTTTCTCTAAAATAATCGACGTTTCGACCCCTCCGCTGGGATCTTCCTCAGGATCTTCCGGTGTCCACCACTGCTAGAACACTGTCAGAGATCAGTGTCGCGTTCTCTTATAAAGGGGACTTTTCCCGCGATCGTGCAGGATAAGTGGCAGTTTTGGTTGTGGCCCATCGTCATTGAACAGAAAGGCACTATTTCAAACATACGCTGGAAAAGGATTATCAGTTGAAATTCCTCTACTGCTATTGGTTGGCCGTCATCATTGGCTAGATGCGAAATGAACCGAGCAAAAGACGGGGGCCGGCCGCGGTGGTCTAGCGGTTCTGGCGCTGCAGTTCGGAACCGCGGGACTGCTACGGTCGCAGGTTCGAATCCTGCCTCGGGCATGGGTGTGTGTGATGTCCTTAGGTTAGTTAGGTTTAAGTAGTTCTAAGTTCTAGGGGACTTATGACCTAAGATGTTGAGTCCCATAGTGCTCAGAGCCATTTGAACCATTTTTTGAGCCAAAAGACGGGGAATGTTTACCCAAAGCGCGTCGTTTATGTCGCTCGCACTCCGCGGCCGCAAATTTACTTCCTTGATGGTGGGGAGCCAGGATGCCGGAAACCTATAGCCGTCCTCTTTATTGAAATTACATGCATTCTTGGAAATGTCAATCGCTTCTCGGACCTTTTCTCTATAAATGTTTGTTTGCTTAGCCAGCACACGAACGTTATTAGAATCGATGTCAGAGCTACAGTTCTCATGATGTTACGCTACTGCCGATTTTACACTTGGTTTTAGCAGCGAATGCCGTTCGTGCTCCTTAATGCGTTCTGTAACATTTCTTCCCGTTTCACCTATATACACTTTGCCGCAGCCACACGTCACTCGATAGACGCCTGCATCTTAGAGACATTTAGGTGCATCCATTTTTCGTCGGAAAATATATTTTATTTTATGAATGGTTGGCTCCATGTAGTTCTCAAGTTGTGCAGCGACCGTAAACCATAAAATTACCAAACATGCAGCAACCAGTCACAAAATCATGTTTTATTTATTCACTTTTGCAAATCTATTTCAACTGATTAACAGCCATCATCGGTGCTACAAATACAAGAATAAAAATAATTAATAACAGTGACATCTATTCATTTGGTTACTGTTATTAATTATTTTTATACTTGTATTTGTAGCACCGATGATGGCTGTTAATCAGTTGAAATCGATTTGCAAAAGTGAATAAATAAAACATGATTTTGCGACTGGTTGCTGCATATTTGGTAATTTTATATTTTATTTTGTTTTGACTAAAGAAAGATATCTGAATACCATTTTTCTTTAGAGTTCTAATGCGATCAGTGACCCAATAAACGAACGGTAACCTAACAGTGTGAGAATACGGTTCCTCGTCATTCTTATTAGCGAGTGTAATATTTCGCCTAAACGACGCATGGATTGAACAACTATCATAGCCACTCGCCTTCAATGTCCTCTTTAAAAAATTCAACTCCGATTCCAAGTTGTCTTCATCGGTGATACGGAAGGCACGTGAAGACAGAGTGTTGAGCACTGCTTGATTCTGGGCTGGGTGGTGGTGCGAAGTGGCATCTAAATACCTGTTTGTGTTAGTCGGCTTTCTGTACACTGTGACCTAGACTGTTATCAAATCTTCTGTATACCGACACATCTAGGAACGGGAGACCGACCTCACTCTCAACCTCCAAGGAAAATTTGATTTTGTGGCCATATAACAAATGTCCACATAGCGGAGCCAACAAGAAGACTTCAAAGGAGCCCTACTTAATGCCTATTGCTCAAAATGTTCCATAAAAATGTCAGTTGCAACTGGCGAAATGGGTGAGCCCATAGCAAGGCCGTCAGCCTATTCGTACAATTCACCATTGGATTTTAAATAAATTGGCTCCCAGTGTAAATATAGATGTATAGGCTTTCTTGCATTACTGCCCACCCCATCTTCCATCCTTATCTGTACCCTTTCTTTTCGTTTCATAACTATACCCTCGGAAAAGGAGGACAAAATTGTGCATGGTGTCATAAAATTGCTAAGTTGCAATCAATGATCTTCTTCGACCTGGACATAAGACCTACTGTTATTAACCTCGTTGTTAAAGGTTTTAGTAACGTATTGTTAACTACGGTCAACACATATGATGCGAACAAATTTAGAGTGAACGTCTTCAATGTACTTCCGATTTAACCAAAAAAATTCAGACGTCACTTAGAGCATCAACTGGAGCACTATATTCTGATGTAACTGTGACCTCATATGTTTTCATTCTCCCTTTTATCCGAAATCCTAGAGCACTTTTTATGCCGCTAGAGGGAGTGGTAGGACTGGGATGAGCTGTGAGTGGTTCATGCTCGTTGCATTTTATTTAATGTCCAAGATGCTACTCCAGGAGGGTGTAAAATGAATGTGCGCAACGGAGAATAATAAACGCTAAAATGAAGATTTGGTCCTGTCTGACTACCCCCTGAAACAGATCTTAGGATCTCTTAATGCTCTTTAACGTATAAATTCCAACCTAAACAGAAATGAATGATTAAGGGAACTAATTATACTAAATGATAAACGTTGTTGCTACTTATACATTTACTGCATATTAAAAACAATCTTTATTAGAAATGTTTATATTTCCTAACTAAAATTACTGATCCATTGAACAACTCTGCCCTTTTATTATGACTGCGCGATCTAATATAAATAACGCTAAATGACTGACATCATCTATTTACCAAACACAAGAAGACACTACTTTTAGAGATGATCTACAATGGAGTGTAACGTCAGTGCAAATAAATCCATATGACCAAAGCTGTTTAGCCTTATAGCCCCTAATAAGCCAAAGCAATTAGCAATATCACCGTATGTACTGCGTCCTGTGCGTCGGAGTGATGGTCCTCGTACACGTCTGCGATGATGGAAGAACTCCAGCCACAAAATAAACTCTTTCAAAGAGTAGGACGGCTGAAGGTGGTCCTCTCACTACTATAATTCTGTCTTCTCCTCTCTTTGTTCTACAGACGAGAAACGCGAACTCCCAGCCACAAGTACGAAGTTCAGATAACGTCTAAACGTAAGTATAGGCAGAAGAAGGGCTCTCAATCACTGAACGCTGCGCACTCAACAACGACTTCCAACCCGGAGGCGAAGTCCAGAATCGTATAAGTTCGCAACAGTACAGCGCCTAACGGTTCTAATTATAAAATCTCGTGGGAGCAAAGACAGCAAATCCGTCCATACCAACAAGAAGCTGATACTGAGCGACTGTCACACACGGGCGCTCTCAACGGAACACCTCGTCTCTCCAGCGCTGGCTTCCCAGCAAGGCGAGACTCCGCACCTTCGTAATTCCGAAAACGAATCATATTCCCGAGACTACGGAATATTCTCCCTCTCTACAGATTCTTCCGAACGCCGACCAACCATATTTTAGTCTTTTGTCGTCCAGTGCGGAAAGTTTGCGAGGAAAAACCTATACTCGCACAATGGTACGCTTCTGAGTAAAAATCCTTGGAAATAACCCACACTGCGTGTTTTCCGAGGTGCCGCTTCTTCGTTCCTCTCACCTGCGTCCAATATTTTCGTAGTTTCCGAAATATAATCCTTCCGGTTCGGCGACAAAACCGACCGGTCGCGACTCTAAATGGTTCAAATGGCTCTGAGCACTATGGGACTTAACATCTGTGGTCATCAGTCCCATAGAACTTAGAACTACTTAAACCTAACTAACCTAAGGACATCACACACATCCGTGCCCGAGGCAGGATTCGAACCTGCGACCGTAGCAGTCCCGCGGTTCCGATCTGAGCGCCTAGAACCGCTAGAACACCGCGGCCGGCGGTCGCGACTCTATTGTGCTGCAGCGCATAGGTGCTACGACGTCCATCTTGCTATTTCCTGTGTTTAAGCAGGACCAACATCTGTGCAGGCCTTCCACCCAGAGCTTGAGTTCTGCCGTTGCGTCTCCACTGGTGTTCCAACCTCTACCAGTATAGGCAATCATTCATTATGCCGTTTTTATAATAAAGACACTCCGTCACCTTTCATACAACACGCGTTAACAATTATTTACAAGACGTACGTGACAATGTCAGTATCCTTTATATATTCATATATACGATGTACAACCTATCACAAGCTACCTAATTGTGTTTGTAGATCATGGCAAAGTATGTGGATGAGTGCCTGTAAGGTGCGAAATTATAGCCACCATACAAATGAATATTTATTTTCTCATAAAAAGCGCAGTTTAGAAACATAAAAGGCAATTACTTTTTACAGACCAAAACTGTTACAGAATGAGCAAACAAATCAACTTTGTAGCTATTCAACAAGGAAAATTTATTCAACACCAAAATGCTCACGTAACAGTATGAAATTCCGATAGTGGAAACACATGAAATATGCATGGTACTTCGTAATAAAAAAAATTGATTTAAGAAACATACTGTAATACATCCGAACATGGCCACTTTCGCCATCTCGCCGTGAGTGGCTGAGGAGGAAAATGGCGAGCCCCTGAGGAGAGGACACTGCAGTCATTCTGCAAGCACGCAGCGGGAAGCTGGAGGAAGGAGGGAGGTGTTGCGAAGGGCCTGTCTGACAACGGGAAGCGTGCCAAGAACCGATGGACACCTGCAGCCATTAGGACGGAATGCCAAGGATGTATGCGTGACAGCATCTGAGTTCTTCTGGCCTGGTGGCAGTCATTTTACCTGCCTTAGAAAGCAGGGATGTGACGACAATTCCAGCATCACTCGGGTACAGGGAGAAATTGGTGCAGGGAGGTATGTGAAAGAAGCCAGCATTCTTAAGGAGATGTGTTTTTCGACAGTGAGGACACTCCTTATAAATCACGGACGCTGGCAGATTTTGAGACGGAGCTCAAACATGAGTCTGTCCAGGGCTCACGCAGAGAGATCGGTTCGAAAGAAGTGATGTGTAGCTCTCCCAACAGCCTCGGAATGCAAGAAAACATCTTAAAAATATGAAATCGTGAGAAAGATGCCAATTCATGAGGCACACGCCAGACAGGAAGTTTCCACCCCGCACGGAGAGGCATGGCGATGAAACGGCGATCTGTCATTGGGCTGCATGGAAAATTTCTTCCACCAATGATAACACCGAAAGGGAGAATTTTCGAAGAGGTGTTGAGCTGAGAGGTGGAGAGAAGCGAGAAGGGAGTCGTGGAGAGACCGCGGAAGCGAGAGGACGTGGGCGCTCCTAAACCCGTCGCCAGCATCCGCCTTCCGACACCGCGACAGCACAGCTCCGGCCACGCGCCCGACAACTGTCAGACAACACGGAGATCGTACCTGGGACCCGCCGCAACGCCGCGATTGCTGATCAGGGGCAGCCGACTCGTACGCCACAGCTCCGAAGGCGACCCGCAGTACCGACACAGCGCCTGCCGCCTACAGCACTACACGACGGACGATAACGAAGAATGGTGAAACGATTCCTTCCCTCTTCCTTCCCCTTAATAACTGAGTCGTGTCCAGCCACTCAAATCGGCCCTGAGATTTGTAATTTTGTTTTGGTTTGTGTAAACAGCACGAAAATACACTGCTGGCCATTAAAATTGCTACACCAAGAAGAAATGCAGATGATAAACGGGTATTCATTGGACAAATATATTATACTAGAACTGACATGTGATTACATTATCACACAATTTGGGTGCGTTGATCCTTAGAAATCAGTACCCAGAACAACCACCTCTGGCCGTAATAACGGCCTTGATACGCCTGGGTATTGAGTCAGACAGAGCTTGGATGGCGTGTACAGGTACAGCTGCCCATGTAGCTACAACACGATACCACAGTTCTTTAACAGTAGTGACTGGCGTATTGTGACGAACCAGTTGCTCGTCCACCATCGACCAGACGTTTTCAATTGGTGAGAGATCTGGAGAATGCGCAGCCAGGGCAGCAGTCGAACGTTTTCTGTATGCAGAAAGGCCCGTACAGGACCTGCAGCATGCGGTCGTGTATTATCCTGCAGAAATCTAAGATTTCGCAGGGATCGAATGAAGGGTGGAGCCACGCGTTGTAACACATCTGAGATGTAATGTCCACTGTTCAAAGTGCCGTCAGTGCGAACAAATGGTGATCGAGACGTGTAACCAATGGCACCCCATACCATCACGCCGGGTGATACGCCAGTATGGCGATGAGGAACACACGCTTCCAATGTGCGTTCAGCGCGATGTCGCCAAACACGGATGCGACCGTCATGATGCTGTAAACAGAACCTGGATTCATCCGAAAAAATGACGTTTTGCCATTCGTGCACCCAGGTTCGTCGTTGGGTACACCATCGCAGGCGCTCCTGTCTGTGATGCAGCGTCAAGGGTAACCGCAGCCATGGTCTCCGAGCTGATAGTCAATGCTGCTGCAAACGTCGTCAAACTGTTCGTGGAGATGATTGCTGTCATGCAGACGTCCCCTTCTGTTGACTCAGGAATCGAGACGTGGCTGCACGATCCGTTACAGCCATGCGGATAAGATGCCTGTCATCTCGACTGCTAGTGATACGAGGCCGTTGGTATCCAGCATGGCGTTTCGTATTACCCTCATGAACCCATCGATTCCATATTCTACTAACAGTCATTGGATCTCGACCAACGCGAGCAGCAATGTCACGATACTATAAACCGCAATCGCGATAAGCTAAAATGCGACCTTTACCAAAGTCGGAAACGTGATGGTACGCATTGCACCTCCTTACACGAGGCATCACAACAACGTTTCACCAGGCAACGCCGTTCAACTGCTGTTTATGTATGAGAAATCGGTTGGAAACTTTCCTCATGTCAGCACGTTGTAGGTGTCGCCACCGGCGCCAACCTTATGTGACTGGTCTGAATCATTTGCATATCACAGCATCTTCTTCCTGTCGGTTAAATTTCGCGTCTGTAGCACGTCATCTTCGTGGTGTAGCAATTTTAATGGCCAGTAGTGTAAATACATTTCTTTCTTGGTTTGATCATATAAGCAATCTTTTACATTCATACATGAAAACCTTAATTTTTTAACCACTGTCTTTTATTTCATTTCATTACTCATATCAATTAATTGTTGGCTGCTAACGTGGGGTAATCTCATCAGTCATCTGCTCATCATTTCATGTTCGACAGCAGAGAGAGAGGAATTTCTCGAAATCATTACAATACATTTTAAAAATTACACATAAAGCCATTACGCAAGCAGATATTCTATGTTAAATTTTTAAGAGAATTTTGACAATAAAAGTATTATCCAAAGAAGCACCACCTGCAACGAGACAGTTAAATGAGTGTGTTGATTGCATAGAATATAACGAAAAATCAAATGACATCAAATCCAGTGGCCAAAAGAGTACGCATCTGAAAAACTTAAGGAATCGAGAATTGATGTATATGAAGCAGAGTTAGAAGGCAAGTACTGGTTTCGTATTGTGGTCTTATAAGGCTGAATTCACTAAGCAGACACAGCAGTATACAGCACACACCACATAATAACATCTGCAGACCTCCATCACAACAGAACAGCCTTGTTTAGTAACGCGCTCACACAGGTCATTGCCGGCCGCGGTGGTCTAGCGGTTCTAGGCGCTCAGTCCGGAACCGCGCGACTGCTACGGTCGCGGGTTCGAGTCCTGCCTCGGGCATGGATGTGTGTGACGTCCTTAGGTTAGTTAGGTTTAATTAGTTCTAAGTTCTAGGGGACTGATGACCACAGATGTTAAGCCCCATAGTGCTCAGAGCCATTTGAGCCACACAGGTCATTCCAGTGTCTTCAGGTTCTGCTTAAGTAACAACCAACGAGGTAGCCCTGAACCAAACTGCGTCCAGGCCCGCCGTACCGCAAGCCTGCGGCCAACACCGTCTTCCCGGTTGTTGCCGGCAGCCACGGTGTGCAGTTAAATCCTACGGCCGCTTTCACTTCTGAGCTCTGGCCCTGGTAGGTCCTCGCTCGCCGTCCAAAACCAAACTCCTCGTACTGCTAACTGCTCTGCGAAGGTTCACTCGTTGGCGATTGTGTCTCGATGCACGCTGCGCAACGCTGCCACCGAGCTGCTCAATCACGTTGGCCGTGCAGTGGCGCGGGTTTCAACGGATGGCGGCTGCGTTCGTCTTGTGACTGCACACTTTTATAATAATTCCTGTGTAAGAGTCATCAAGTACCAGTTTGTACGTGCTTTTTCACAAAAACACAGATACCAGAATATTTATTTATTTTCACAATGGAATACACTGTTACAAAACGTATATGCAGGGCGTTCGATATTGATCTACACTTTATTATTTCCCGCCATTCATGGTGCACCATTTGACTCATCACTACAGCTGCAGTACGTTGGTCTAACAGCAGCAGGCGGGACAATTACTACACTCCTGGAAATGGAAAAAAGAACACATTGACACCGGTGTGTCAGACCCACCATACTTGCTCCGGACACTGCGAGAGGGCTGTACAAGCAATGATCACACGCACGGCACAGCGGACACACCAGGAACCGCGGTGTTGGCCGTCGAATGGCGCTAGCTGCGCACCATTTGTGCACCGCCGCCGTCAGTGTCAGCCAGTTTGCCGTGGCATACGGAGCTCCATCGCAGTCTTTAACACTGGTAGCATGCCGCGACAGCGTGGACGTGAACCGTATGTGCAGTTGACGGACTTTGAGCGAGGGCGTATAGTGGGCATGCGGGAGGCCGGGTGGACGTACCGCCGAATTGCTCAACACGTGGGGCGTGAGGTCTCCACAGTACATCGATGTTGTCGCCAGTGGTCGGCGGAAGGTGCACGTGCCCGTCGACCTGGGACCGGACCGCAGCGACGCACGGATGCACGCCAAGACCGTAGGATCCTACGCAGTGCCGTAGGGAACCGCACCGCCACTTCCCAGCAAATTAGGGACACTGTTGCTCCTGGGGTATCGGCGAGGACCATTCGCAACCGTCTCCATGAAGCTGGGCTACGGTCCCGCACACCGTTAGGCCGTCTTCCGCTCACGCCCCAACATCGTGCAGCCCGCCTCCAGTGGTGTCGCGACAGGCGTGAATGGAGGGACGAATGGAGACGTGTCGTCTTCAGCGATGAGAGTCGCTTCTGCCTTGGTGCCAATGATGGTCGTATGCGTGTTTGGCGCCGCGCAGGTGAGCGCCACAATCAGGACTGCATACGACCGAGGCACACAGGGCCAACACCCGGCATCATGGTGTGGGGAGCGATCTCCTACACTGGCCGTACACCACTGGTGATCGTCGAGGGGACACTGAATAGTGCACGGTACATCCAAACCGTCATCGAACCCATCGTTCTACCATTCCTAGACCGGCAAGGGAACTTGCTGTTCCAACAGGACAATGCACGTCCGCATGTATCCCGTGCCACCCAACGTGCTCTAGAAGGTGTAAGTCAACTACCCTGGCCAGCAAGATCTCCGGATCTGTCCCCCATTGAGCATGTTTGGGACTGGATGAAGCGTCGTCTCACGCGGTCTGCACGTCCAGCACGAACGCTGGTCCAACTGAGGCGCCAGGTGGAAATGGCATGGCAAGCCGTTCCACAGGACTACATCCAGCATCTCTACGATCGTCTCCATGGGAGAATAGCAGCCTGCATTGCTGCGAAAGGTGGATATACACTGTACTATTACCGACATTGTGCATGCTCTGTTGCCTGTGTCTATGTGCCTGTGGTTCTGTCAGTGTGATCATGTGATGTATCTGACCCCAGGAATGTGTCAATAAAGTTTCCCCTTCCTGGGACAATGAATTCACGGTGTTCTTATTTCAATTTCCAGGAGTGTACAAGTGTAATCTCATAGCCGAATCTCCCAAGTGTTGTCATTTCATGAGCGGACAAGATGGTGTGGAACGGGGTGGTCTCTGTGGAAGAAGGATGCAAATACTGCGAATATTCGTAAGTGATGGTTGGCAGGGTGGAGAGTGTGTACCGTCACGAAAAGTTCCCTTCCAATACAACAACGGCAGACCCAATAACGAGTCGGAAATCCACGGCGGCCATCGCTGAAATGAGGTTCTCCTAACGTGGCCCCCTTTAACTTCTCAGGCCTTCCTCGAACCACTTTTCTGGGGCATGTCGCATCCGCTGCTGGCTAGTTGCTTGCAATTCCTGGAAGTCTGAGAAATGATATCCGCGCAGAGGTTTCTTCGTAGCCGCCAGTAGGCGGTATTCAAAAATGACCAGATCAGAAGAAAGCGGTAGGCGTGGCATTGTCTGGAACCCTATTCCAGAGATGATAGCCGTGGTTTTGCAACTAGCTTGGTGACGAGCATTGTCACGTGACAGTGTACACTTTACGCGACAGTGTGCACTCTTCGCACACTGCGACAGACCGCTTGTGGATACGTGCAGTGATGAAACAATTTCACCCAGCGCTGTCCTTAACGATCACACTCCATGTTGTCCGCTCACGTAATGGTAGCGGTCGGTAAACTGGGTTGTCCTGTGCAGGGGTTACAGTTCTAGTGATTGTTTTGCCGCCTACGGCTAGGCCAAAGTACTACACTCTCGCAGCTGTTGTGATGAGTCAGTTGGCGCGCCATAAAAGATGGGAAAAAAGTAAAGTGCAAATCAATATCCAAGGCAACTCGTAACTTTTTCTTCCACCTACACAGGCTGAACTTAATTGTCGACATACCTTTGATTTATCCTCAGCTCTTTCCGTAGTCCACATAAATATCTTTTTTTTCCTTTGAGGAAACAATCATTCCACTTGTAAAACAAAATTATTCTTTGTATGTCGTACTAGAACAGTGGTTCCCAACCTTGTTTTGGCTATTACCCCTGAGTGCAATCAGCTGGTATCCCCACCCTCAACCCTCATTGCCGTCTTTTGGATCCCCCCCCCTCCACTTTAGCACCTAACTAAAATGCAGAAGGATAGACTTTTCTTATATGAAAGGTGAATGATATTTCGTTTGCTTGTGTGTGTGGGGGGGGGGGGGGCGACACATTGCAACCTCATTTAAAATCAACGAAGTTAAAATGTGTGCACTATACTTGCTGTTCGTACATCACGTGATTGCTGTACTTGAGATTTCTGAGATGGCAGAAATTGGAAGACTTCTGGCTGTTAACACTTTCCGTCTGACGGCAGCCACTAATAGTTAAAGAGGTAATAATAATAATAATACCAACAATAATGTGTACAGCACTGTAGTAGCCCTTATGTAGTTTATGCTGTGTCGTGCCGTCAGTTCATTTATCTGTTTCGAAGCTAGTAACGAAGCAGTTTCTGGACTACTGCAGGGACTATCTACAACTTGGAGAAGATATTTTCTTGAGATATTTAGCATTCGTTACGTAGATGTCTGACTTTTATGATCAGCGATGTACGGGACAAAGTACAACATACGTGTGTAGTGGATGGATTATGTAAGAAACTTGTAACCTCCGCCGCATTAATGCACTAACTGAGAAAAAGTAATTATTAATAACTTACATAATCACTAGAATCTTACAAAATTTTGATAATAGTAACGATCTTTTGAAAATAATATAGTTCAGTGACCGAAAGAGAATCAAATCATTTAGTTTTCACCATTCAAAAAATTTCTTTTTACCCCTCAGGGGGTAAATACCCCTAGGTTGGGAACCACTGTACGAGAAATGTAACTTTCAAACTCTGCATGTTTGTGGGACAAAGCAGAGTAATGTCTTTTTAGAGCATCACATTCCTTAATCACAATACTAATTACGACCTGTTACTAGCCTGCTTAACGACAGCAGAAGCTCAACTGTGAATTCCAAACACCTCTCCCACTTTCAACAAATAACATATCATAAAATCCGACAAGTAGTTCATTTCGCACTGATATGCCGGTTTATCTTATTTATACATTCAACATGTTATTTATTAATTAGTAAAGTCGACTTAGTAATGACAACAAGTTTTAATATAGAAATATCCGCCATTAAAAATGACAGTTCAGTACTGAAAATGACATGCTAAATATAAAATTACAAAATTAATAAATAAACTTTAATAAGGGGGCCACTTCATTACGTGCGCCTTTTGTGTATCACAGGTCTACAATACGCATGGTAATGGTCACTTCTTCGTAGCGGAAAGTCGACTGGAGCATCTACTTTTCCCCTCGCGCGCTACATCTTCGCCAGATGCGGAGCTGTAAGAGATCACTTTCCGTGATTCTTAAGATTTTGATGGGAGTCGCAAAATGGGAATGCAAGGTGCATATGAGTTCTGCTGGTTCCAGCATGCCGTCTGAACCGCAAAGGATTCAGTCTCGTCTCATCCGCCTGGACTACACCCTGATAGCAAGTAATAATTCAGACATTATCTTGTATGTATGACTGACGCTTTCAGCAGCACATTTAGAGACGCTTACAGCAGCACCCATTGCAGTTATTTTGATACGAATGAGTAGGTTCCGCCTGTCATAGGTTACGACAAAATCGCCACTATTTCTCGTTACCCTTCGTGAGCAAATTTCGCTTGTTAAAAGTAGGTCTTTGTTCACCCTCGTATTTGCTGCATAACACATCATTATCCCAGTCTATTTCAATGTTAGGAGTTTGTTGTCTCAGGAGACATAGTCAGCTCTTTCAACTTCAAACGATGTTTTAGGTATTGGGAATGGTTAATTTTGTGTCGTGGTTCTAAGCTACTGCACTGAAGGGATTTTAGTCCGTTTTGAATATGTATTCACAGTTCCAGGGCTGAACCGTAAAATTTCCTTTGTCATTTATATGAGATTTCAATTTCTCTATGGAAATTCATTATCTTACATCACTCTTCCTGAGCTGTTAATTCTACCACGTGTAACCGCATCCATATCAAAATTTCAAAGTACGAACAGTGTTAATATTCCTGGCTGAACCATTGTGGTTAGTTCAAGAAGAAGTCGTGGCAGTCACTGTTCACCTAAGAACTGCAAGAAAGAGAAAGGACATATCTAAAAAAAGTGAAAATTTTCGGTAGACAAAGAACTCCATAGAAAGATTGAAACAAAAAGACTGAAACACTGAGTTTGCACATGAAACTGTTCTAGAGCTTTGCAATCATGTTTTGTCACAATACTGAATGGAAAACTACCGCAACGTGTCAGGCAATTATTGTCTATTATATGCACTGCACATATGCCTTTTTGCGTACTACATCTTTTACAATCACGGTACTTTAAAAATTGTAATAAATAAGGTAACTATCATAAGAAACTTCTATAAGATTATTTCACATGGTAGAATTTGGAAGTGAGCAAAACTAATAAGAATCTTCAGAAAAACTTATAGAGTTTCTCTTCTCATTCGTTGTCCTCTTCTTCTTTGTATGTTGTGGGCCATTTGAAAAGTGCATCGCCGGCCGGTGTGGCCGTGGGGTTCTAGGCGCTTCAGTCTGGAACCGCGTGACCGCTACGGCTACGCCTCGGGCATCGTGTGTGTGATGTCCTTAGGTTAGTTAGGTTTAAGTAGTTCTAAGTTCTAGGGGACTGATGACCACAGATGTTAAGTCCCATAGTGCTCCGAGCCATTTGAACCATTTGAACCAAAAGTGCATCATAAAACTCACTGTAGCCTGCGGGTATATGTTGTGCACGTTTTTGTCGATCCTTCATTTGTTTTATCGTTATTGAAACACTACTAGTGATCTCGTTTGATCTAAGGTACAGTGTAGATTTAAGAGAGAATGTTTACTTGATTATTTCATCGATGTATTCCAAAGAAACACTGTTGCCTTACACTTTTTTTTCGTCAGTTTTCTAGCTAGTTTGATGCGGCCCGCCCGAATTCCTGTCCTGTGCTAACCTCTTCATCTCAGAGTAGCACTTGCAGCCTGCGTCCTCGAATATTTTTTGACATCGTCTGTAGCACCGCGTCTCTAATGCTTCGATTCTCTTCTGCTTCGGATTTCCCACAGTCCATGTTGCACTACCATACGAGGCTGTGCTCCAGACGTACATTCTCAGAAATTTCTTCCTCAAATTAAGTATGATATTTGATATTAGTAGACTTCTCTTGGCCAGAAATGCCCTTCTGCCGCTGCTAGTCTGCTTTTGATGTCCTCCTTGCTCCATCCATCATTGGTTATTTTACTGCCTAGGTATCAGAATTCCTTAACTTCATCTACTTCGTGACCATCAATCCTGATGTTAAGTTTCTCGTTGTTCTTATTTCTACTACTTCTCATTACCTTCGTCTTTCTTCGATTTACTCTCAGTCCATACTCTGTACTCATTAGACTGTTGATTTCGTTCAGCAGATCGTATAATTCTTCTTCACTTTCACTCAGGATAGCAATGTCATCAGCGAATCGTATCATTGATATCCTTTCACCTTGAATTTTAATTCCACTCCTCGACCTTTCTTTTTTTCTATCATTGCTTCCTCGATGTACAGATTGAACAGTAGGAGTAAAAGGCTACATCCTTGTCTTTCACCCTTTTTAATATGAGCACTTCGTTCTTGGTCGTCCAGTCTTATAATTCCATCATGGTTGTTTTGTATTACCCTCTCTACCTATAGCTTACCCCTATTTTTCTCTGAATTTCCAACATACACCATTTTACATTGTCGAACGCTTTTTCCAGGTCGACAAATCCTATGAACGTGTCCTGATTTTTCTGTAGTCTTGCTTCCATTATTAGCAGCAACGTCAGAATCGCCTCTCTCTTGCCTTTACCTTTCCTAAAGCCAAACTGATCGTCATCTAGCGCATCCCCAATTTTCTTTTCCATTCTTCTGTATATTATTCTTGTAAGCAACTTGGATGCATGAGCTGTTAAGCTGATAGTGCGGTAACTCTCGCACTTGTCAGCTCTTGCCGTCTTCGGAATTGTGCGGATGATGCTTTTCCGAAAGTGAGATAGTATGTCGCCAGACTCATACATTCTACACACCAACGTGAATAGTTTTGTTCCCACTCCCCCCAATGATGTTAGAAATTCTGATGGAATGTTATCTATCCCTTCTGCCTTATTTGATCTTAAGTCCTCTAAAGCTCTTTTAAATTCTGATTCTAATACTGGATCTCCTATCTCTTCTAAATTGACCGTTTCTTCTTCCATCACATCGGTCAATTCTTCCGACTCATATAGGCTTTCAGTGTATTCTTTAAACCTATCCTCTCTCCCCTCTGCATTTAACAGTGGAATTCCCGTTGCACTCTTAATGTTATCACCCTTGCTTTTAATATCAGCGAAGGTTGTTTTGACTTCCCTGTCTGCTGAATCTGTCCTTCCTACAATCATTTCTTTTTCTATGTCTTCACATTTTTACTGCAGCCTCCCTGCACTTCCTATTTATTTCATTCCTCAGAGACTCGTATTTCTGTATTCCTGAGTGTCCCGGAACATTTTTGTACTTCCTCCTTTCATCGATCACTTTAAGTATTTCATCTGTTACCACGGTTTCTTCGCAGTTACCGTCTATGTACCTACCCAACGTCTGCGATGCCCCTTTTTAGAGATGTCCATTCTTCTTCAACTGTACTGCCTACTGAGCTATTCCTTATTGCTGTATCTATAGCCTTAGAGAACTTCAACCGTATCTCGTCATTCCTTCGTAGTTTCATATCCCACTTCTCTGTGTATTGATTCTTCCTGACTAATGGCTTAAACTTCAGCCTACTCTCCATCACTGCTATATTGTGATTTGAGTCTATATCTGCTCCTGGGTACGGCTTACAGTCCAGTATCTGATTTCGGGGTCTCCGTCTGACCACGATGTAATCTAACAGAAATCTTCCCGTGTCATCCGGTCTTTTCCAAGTATACCTCCTCCTCTTGTGATCCTTGTACAGAGTATTGGCTATTACTAGCTGAAACCTGTTGCAGAACTGTGAGCAACGATTCTGTGTATTACTTTCAACCAAAACTGTGAGGGATACATCTAGAAGGACGTGATACATGCACTTTAGTTTTATAAATCATCTTTGTCCGATCCTGCACTTCTCAAAAAGTGTGTTCATAGCAAAACCCAAAATCCAAATGAGTTTCTAAATTCACTCATATGGAAACGATGCCCTAAAAACACATTTGCATCTGCTACAGTTGTCAGAGTTTCAACATATAATGCAGTTATTGTATTTAATGATGAGAACGTCGGGAAGATGAAGGTATTGGAAAGAATGGGCTTCAAGATAGGAAAGTTTACTCAAGACATCCTGAGAAAAATAGATATACAGCGCGTCTCTGCAGCTGAAAAGTCAGTTGAGGACCTGGTAAAGGAAAGAAGACAGACAACAAGAAACCAGAAGAGAAGCCTTGAAGGGAAAGACGACCCAGAGTACAAATGTGATCCTTCTGGCCGGCCCGTGTGGCCGTGCGGTTCTAGGCGCTTCAGTCTGAGACCGCGTGACCGCTACGGTCACAGGTTCGAATCCTGCCTCGGGCATGGATGTGTGTGATGTCCTTAGGTTAGTTATGTTTAAGTAGTTATAAGTTCTAGGGGACTGATGACCACAGATGTTAAGTCCCATAGTGCTCAGAGCCATTTGAACCATTTTTTTGATCCTTCTGAAGAAGTGACATAAGGAAACTTGAACTTGAAATTGCGTTTCCTAAAAAGTTAGTTTTTTAAAGTTTATGTACCTTTTCCCCAGATTCTATGAATGCTAGAATTATGAAATTTTGTCCACATATTTCTGTAAACCCAATAAACGTTGTCTCAAGAGCAAATTTTTACATTCTCATTGCAAGCTGAGATATGGGGCAAAGTGCTTGGAATTTTGTATGAATTTAAAATTGTGCTTGTAGAATTATAATTAAAAAAGTTATGAAAATTCTCCTATCTGACCTATTCCAAAAACCTCATGTGAGAAGCTGACAACACATAAAGAGATGAAACAGAGAAATTGTTGTAGAAATCTCTTGAATATTTCCTGAGAAAAACGAACATAGGCCTACATTATTTTTTGAAAATAAAACTTCAAATTTCATTTAAAAAAAGCTGAATGTTTGTAATCAAAGGATTTTATATGTAAATATGTTACTTTCGTGTAAAGCGTGGTACAAAATTTCATTGCCATATTTACAGAACTGTGGATTTGGTGAAGTTTTGAAATAGTGTGTGTTTTTATCAACGTCCCCCCATAAATACCCAATTACCAGTATCATGTTTAGTATTTTTAACCACTGTTGCATGCACTAGCACCCTGTAGATTACAAAGCTTTTAGTGTCGTATCCCACAGCATGTGACTATAATTTATAGACAAGTGATGTTATTCTTTGCGCAGGAGCCTTTAGCATAATGTTATCAGTACCAGGTATGTGTAGTCTGATTTTGTAACATCATTGCAGTTCTCGTTTCTTTTTAACATTGTAATTTCTATGCATATAACATTTTAGGAGTTTGTTTCAGTTATTCCTGCCAGTTCACAAGTGAAGCAGAGAGATTTATTTCTACTTGTAGGTGAAGGGAGCGTTCTATGTACAGTTACTATTTATTCCGAGTCCGCCTGCAACGAGATTCGAGTGGTATTGTGAATTTCTTCCAGCTGGATAACACCAGTTGTGTGAAATCGTCAGTTTTGAGTCGTATTGCTATTTTATGTACACGACGTGTACCTCTTTGCATATAGATGTGTAATTAAGAGCGATCATTACTTCAGTTTCACATCAAAAATGAATGAAGTACACTAACCTAACCTCTCTCTCTAGCAACTGGACGGAGCCTGACCGTTTCCTTCTCCCATTTGCAGGGAGGGGTGATGGTGGTGCTAGTGGTGGTGGTGGCTGGGAGGGATGAGTGACGTCATAGGAGAGGGTGAGGGATGGGGGAGTTAGGTTAGCGGAAGTACCACAAATGCCATATTTCCTTCCAAAATTTACAGTGATTTCGAAAGAATGGAGGTGTGGGAGACGTTATAGGATTGGGAAAGGAATTGAGTGAGTTAGGTTAGTGGAAGTATCGCAATAACCCTATTTGCCGCCAAAATATCACACCATTTCAAGGGGGTAGAGAGGGGTGGGTGATGTCATGAGAGGGCTGGGGGGGGGGGGGGGACGGCCGTCACTTTCAATAAATTATTTGTCAACGTAACGGACTTGTTCCACTACCTACATACGCTTCGAGTTTCTACAGCAAATGCACGCTATAAAGTGAACACTGTATGTGGACAATTGCTACAAAGTCCATCTCTCTGCCACTGCTTGCATAAAAGAGGACCAAATGTAGTAGATACAATTCGCATGAGCAGGAAAGGTACGGCAAAATTTGAAGCCAAACTGCGAAGAGGAGAATGGAAATTATGTCAACACTTGCTATGACGACTTTGAAGTGGCGTGACAAAAGAGAGATATCTGTGTTAATGGCATGCCAGACATCTGCGATGAAATCAGCTGTGAAACTGGACCGCCAAACTAATACCGAAAACTTTAAACCAAGTTCTGTGCTGGATTACAAATCTATGGTTGCAATGAACAAAACGGCGTACAACTTGGCTTAACGAAATGTATTCGCAAAACGCTGAAATGGTACAGAAAACTCTTTCTTCACTCCTTCGACAGGTGAGTGGTAAATGCCCATGCTATGTACAAGGTTCGTAATGGAAAGAATTCTTCATTCGTCGAATTTCATGTGAGCCTCTTTAGTGAGATTTTAGAAACATTCCACCAATAAAGGACAGCATCGGGAGCTTGTCGATCAGACGAAGGAAATCCATTGCGCCTTCGAGAGAGGCACTTTCCAAGCACAGATCTGTAAGGAGATATATCATAAGCGGCAAAAAAGAGAAAAAAAGAATCATATTACTGCTGTAAGGAATCTGATGTAAGATTGTACGGTGCTTGATTTCGAAATACAGGACAAATCACTTAAAACGTGCACTGCAGATGTTTTGATAATGGAAGGCGCCATTAATATGCGGATTTCACAGACTGGATTGGCAGTGACTCGCCTATGCAGCCCATACACAGAATGGTATGTGTTTAAAATGTGTATTTATTTTAGAACGGTACAAATATTTCAATAGAACAATGCCTACTGCTATAATGAAAGTAAATTAAATTAGAACGTCAATGGTGTTGGATGTAGGAGTCTAGTGCAAGTACTTTACGAGATATCGTAGTTTCAACTCTGAACACCGACAGTTGTTTGTTTCATGTTTTAGCGCAAACGAATGAGAATTTCACGCGCGTGCTCTACACAGGTGTTAATAAGTCATTCTTGGCAACCGGAATAAAACAGTAGTTACATCCTTTTATCTACCTCCTAACTCAGATGATGCAATTGCTGGAAGGTTCAAAGATAATTTGAGTTTAATTTCAAACACGTATCCGGCTCATACAACTATACGAGGCCTATTCGGGAAGTAAGGTTCGGTAGGTCGCAAAATAGAAACTACTGTGAAAATCAAAAATGTTTTATTTGCAACAGTTAGCTACATCTTCCAGCTACTTCTCAACATAGTCGCCTCTCCGATTTAGACATCTGTCGCAGCGTTGTCCCAACTTTCCAATACCCTCTTCATAGAAGCAAGCCGCCTGTGCTTCCTGCCAATTCTTTACACTGGTCTAGGGCTCGCTGTCTGTGCCAGAACGTTGTCTTCATAGCTAGGTGTTCATGTGAGCAGAGATGAAACTCAGGGACAGTCAATTACGGGCTCTATTGTGGGTGATCAAACACTTCTCATCGAAAACGCTGCAGGAGCATCTTCATTGCCCCTTCAGAGTGCGGCCGAGAATTGTCATGCAGAAGCAAACGTATGACAGCTATGTCATGTGGGCTGCATGACATCAGGCGAAATCTCACAGCAGGCCCTCGTACTTGGCAGGAGATGCTACTGTTCTAGGTGTCTTTAAGTGCTCACTGTGCCCTCGGAACGGAAAAGAGCTACTTGACGCGATGGACGGCTATACTAGAGATACTGCACTGAACATCTGTGCAAAGCTTCATCGGATTTTCACTGTGGTTTCCATTTCGCACCCCATAGCACCTTACTTTCCATTAAAATTGCTACACGACGAAGATGACGTGCTACAGAAGCGAAATTTAACCTACAGGAAGAAGATGCTGTGTTATGCAAATCATAAGCTTTTCAGAGCATTCACACAAGGTTGGCGCCGGTGGCGACACCTACAGCGTGCTGACATGAGGAAAGTTTCCAACCGATTTCCCATACACAAACAGCAGTTGACCGGCGTTGCCTGGTGAAACGTTGTTGTGACGCCTCGTGTAAGGAGGAGAAATGCGTACCATCACGTTTCCGACTTTGATAAACGTCGGATTGCAGCCTATTGCGAATGCGGTTTATCATATCGCGACATTGCTGCTCGCGTTGGACAAGATCCAATGACTGTTAGCAGAATATGCAATCGGTGGGTTCAGGAGGATAATACGGAAGGCCGTGCTGGAACCCAACGGCCTCGTATCGCTAGCAGTCGAGATGACAGGCATCTTATACGCATGGCTGCAACGGATCGTGCAGCCACGTCCGAATACCCGAGTCAACAGATGGGGACGTTTGGAAGACAACAACCATCTGCACGAACAGTTCGACGACGTTTGCAGCAGCATTGACTATCATCTCGGAGACCACGGCTGCGGTTACCCTTGATGCTGCATCACAGACAGGAGCGCCTGCGATGGTGTACTCAACGACGAACCTGGGTGCACGAATGGCAAAACGTCATTTTTTCGGATGAATCCAGGTTCTGTTTACGCATCATGATGGTCGCATCAGTGTTTGGCGACATCGCGGTGAACGCACATTGGAAGCGTGTATTCGTCATCGCCATACTGGCGTATCACCCGGCGTGATTGCACGGGGTGCCATTGGTTACACGTCTCGGTCACCTCTTGTTCGCATTGACGGCACTTTGTACAGTGGACGTTACATTTCAGAGGTGTTACGACTCGTAGCTCTACCCTTCATTCGATCCTTGCGAAACCCTACATTTCAGCAGGATAATGCACGACCGCCTGTTCCAGGTCCTGTACGAGCCTTTCTGGATACAGAAAATATTCGACTGCTGCCCTGGCCAGCACATTCTCCAGATCTCTCACCAATTGTAAACGTCTGGTCAATGGTGGCCGAGCAACTGGCTCGTCACAGTACGCCAGTCACAACTCTTGATGAACGGTGGTATCGTGTTGAAGCTAAATGGGCAGCTGTACCTGTACACGCCATCCAAGCTCTGTTTGACTCAATGCCCAGGCGTATCAAGGCCGTTATTACGGCCAGAGGTAGTTGTTTAGAGTACTGATTTCTCAGGATCTATGCAGCCAAATTGCGTGAAAATGTAATCATATGCCAGTTCTAGTATAATATATTTGTCCAATGAATACCCATTTATCATCTGCATTTCTTCTTGGTGTAGCAATTTTAATGGCCAGTAGTGTAGTTGGTGGTGACTTGAATATATTCTCGATATGTTGGCGAAAATATTTGTTTCCATCTGCAGGTACGCCTAAAACATTATCCGAAATTGTGGCTAAATGTAGTCTCTGAAAATTATTTCGAGCAGTTAGTTCATGAATTCACGCGAATAGTACACGGTTGTGAAAACATACTTGACCTCTTAGCAACAAATAATCCTGAATTAATAACAAGCATCAAAACGGATACAGGGGTTAGTGACCACAGGGTTGCCGTAGCGAGACTGAATACTGTAACCCTCCAAGTCCTCCAAAAATAAACGTAAAATATACCCATTCAAAAAAGCAGATAAAATTCACTTGATGCCTTCATGAGAGACAATCTCCACTTCTTCCAAATTAACAATGTAAGTGTAGACCAAATGTGGCTTGAATTCAAAGAAATAATATCGGCAGCAGTTGGAGATTTATACCGAATAAATTAACAAACGATGGAGCTGATCCCTCTTGGTACACAAAACGGGTTAGAACACTGTTGCAGAAACAAAGAAAAAATCACGCCAAATTGAAACTCAAAATCTCCAGATTAGGATCTTTCACAGAAGCTCGAAATTTAGAGCGGACTTCAGTGCGATATGCTTCTAATAGTTTCCACAACGAGACTTCGTCTCGAAACCTGGAAAAAGACCAAAGAGATTCTGGTCGTATGCAAAGTATGCTAGCGGCAAGACACAATAAATGCCTTCTCTGCGCGGTAGCAATGGAAATGCTACCGACAACCGTGCTGCCAAAGCAGAGTTACATAAGACAGCCATCCGAAATTCCTTCACAAAGGAAGACGAAGCAAGTATTCCAGAATTCTAATCAAGAACAGCTGCCATCATGAGTAACTTAGAAGTATATATCCTCGGAGAAGTGAAGCAACTTAAATCACTTGATAAAAGCAAGTCTTTTGGTCTAGACTGCATACTATTTAGGCTCCTTTCAGAGTATGCTGATGCAATAGCTCCATACTTAACACATACAACCGCTCGCTCGACGGAAGATCCGTACCCAAAGACTGGAAAGTTGCACAGGTCATGCCAGTTTTGAAGAAAGATAGTAGAAGTAATAAACTAATTACAGGCCCGTTGATATCCTGCAGGATTTTGGAACATATATTGTCTTCCAACATTATCTCGAAGAAACGGTCTGTTGATACACAGTCAACACGGATTTAGAAAATATCATTCCTGCGAGAGACAACTTGCTCTTCACACATACGAAGTGTTAAGTGCTATTGATAAGGTACTTCAAATTGATTCCGCATTTCTATATTTTCAGAAGGCTTTTGACACTGTACCACACAAGTGGCTTGTGAAATTGCGTGTTTATGGAATATCGTTTCAGTTATGTGAAGTGGATTCGTGATTTCTTGTCGGAGAGGTCACAGTTCGTAGTAATTGACGGGAAGTCATCGAGTAAAATAAGCGATTACTAGTGTCCCCCAAGTGTTGTAGTGTTGAAGGCCCTCTGGTGTTCCTTGTCTAAAACGACTTAAAAAAGATATCTGAGTGGTGCGAAAATTGACAATTGATCCATAATGAAAAGCACGAGATCATCGAAATGGGTGGTAAAAGTAATCCGTTAAACTTCGGTTACACGATAAATCGATCTAATCTACAGCACGCAAATTGAACTAAATACCTAGGAATTACCATTACGTACAACTTAGATTGGAAAGAACGAATGTTGTGGGGGAAGGCAAACCAAAGACTACGTTTCATGGAAGAACTGCCTACACTACGCTTGTCCGTCCTCTTTTGGAGTACTGCTGCGCCGTCTGGGATCCTTACCAGATAGGATTACATGGAGAAAGTTCAAAGAAGTGCAGCATGTTCTGAATTATCGCAAAATAGTGAAGATCGTGTCACTGACATGATACAGGATTTGGGGTATAGTCATTAAAACAGAGGCGTTTTTCATTGGTAGGGAATCTTCTCACGAATTTTCAATCACCAAATTTCTCCTTCGGTCGCGAAAATATTTTGTTGACACCGATCTACATAGGGAGAAGTAGGGGAAGTCAGAACTCGCAAGGAAAGCTGTAGGTGTTCGTTTTTCCCGCGCGCTTTTCTAGATTGGAATTATGAAGAATTATTGTGATGGTGGTTTGATGAATCCTCTACCAGGCACTTGAGTGTAATTTGCGGAGTATCCATGCAGATGTAGATTTAGATGTAGAAGTGTCCGAGTTGTCATGTTGTTAAATGGTACAAAGACAAATAAAGGTGACTGCAGTATCTCTGTGGGGCCTACGAAGTAAAGAACCATTGGTACCCTCAAAGCCTGAGCTCAAAATGGCCACCAGCAGCGTAAGTATAAGTTTTCAGTCTGCCATGCAACGATTGCTGCACACTTTCTAGCATTTCAGCACAGGCCGCAATAATACACTGTTTCATATCACCTGTAATTGCTTGAAGATGCTGAGGACTATTGGGTAGCTTTGGTGTACTCGGCACACGAACAAACGGCCTAATTTCTACATTCACCATAAACCCTGAGCAAAAAAATGGTTCCAATAGCTCTGAGCACTATGGGACTTAACATCTGAGGTCATCAGTCCCCTAGCCTTAGAACAACTAATCCTAACTAACCTAAGGATATCACACACATCCATGCCCGAGGCAGAATTCGAACCTGCGACCGTAGAGGTCGCGCGGTTCTAGCCTGAAGCGCATAGAACCGCTTAGCCACAACGGCAGGCAAAACCCTGAACATGACCGCTTTTTTTTTTGCGTTGGGAAATCTTACATGTGCTTCCTGCTACGTCCTGCCGGCCGGAGTGGCCGCTCGGTTAAAAGGCGCTACAGTCTGGAACCGCACGACCGCTACGGTCGCAGGTTCGAATCCTGCCTCGGGCATGGATGTGTGTGATGTCCTTAGGTTAGTTAGGTTTAAGTAGTTCTAAGTTCTAGGGGACTTATGACCACAGCAGTTGAGTCCCATAGTGCTCAGAGCCATTTGAACCATTTTTTGCTACGTCCTCTATCGTACAATACAATCGCGGTATACACACAACACAGTGTAAACAAACATAACATCGTCGCCTAGTATCGACTGGATGAAATAAACATCCGTCGGTGTTTACAATGTTCACAATACGATAACTCGTAAATTACTTGCGCTACCTTCCTGTAATAAATACCACTGACATTCTCATTGACACCACTTTTATGATTTTACTGTGAACAGGCACTGTCCCATTAAGGAATTTGTAACTGTTATAAAAACTGTACTATCGTCGACGTCTCAAAATATGTGTATTTGCTACAAATACGCGCCCTTGCCTACCGTTCAATTTTGTGAAAACCGCTTATCGATAGAGCCTTCTATGTCCCAAATATTTGCGGCACAAGTGGTGGGTGATTCACCCCGTATGTAGCACCAGAAAAACTTTTATGGAATCTGCTGCTTTTTAATGTTACCTAGTTTTAGGAATTTCAGCAATATAGAATACTGTGTTGGAGGATGGTGTATGGAGAATTCGAAAGAACAATGAAATTTATCAGTTAATGAAGAAACCCACTGTCATCCACAAATTAAAAAATAGGAGACTGCAATGGGCTGGACATGTGGCTAGAATGGAAAACAACAGAATCACCAAGAAAGCATTTGAAGGAACTCTCCAGGCAACAAGACCATTGAGCCGACCCAGTACAAGGTGGAAAGATGACATAGAGAAGGACATCGCAGCATTAGGAATGTGCACAGGGTGGAGAGAGGCTGCGAGAGATAGAAGGCGGTGGAAGCAGATTGTTGATGCAACGCGTGGTCTACAGGGCCTGTGATCGCTGAGAAGAGAGAGAGAGAATACTCGAAGTACACCTTATTTAAAGACCTTATTGGAGAATAAATTCAGAAGACACGACACTCCAATGCCTGTGTTATTCTGAATTACGATGCATGTGCGAAGGAACAGGCTATGCGGCGACTACAGCCGTTATGAAACAGATTAAATGTATTCGCAACTGTGAGTATGGACAACCATCAGTTTTAGGATGGAACGACGGATTTCCTGCTTATTGCGAGAAAGCTATCCGCATACGACTCAGGGCGTGACGCAAACTTCCATGTGTCTTCAACCAAGGGTCATAAACCTTTACTCTACATCTACATTTACATGGATACTCTGCAAATCACATTTAAGTCCCTGGCAGAGGGTTCATAGAACCACCTTCACAATTCTCTATTATTCCAATCTCGTATAGCGCGCGGAAAGAATGAACACCTATATATTTCCGTACGAGCTCTGATTTCCCTTATTTTATCGTGGTGATCGTTCCTCCCTATGTAGGTCGGTGTCAACAAAATATTTTCGCATTCGGAGGAGAAAGTTGGTGAGTGGAATTTCGTGAGAAGATTCCGTCGCAACGAAATACGCCTTTCTTTTAATGATTTCCAGCCCAAATCCTGTATCATTTCTGTGACACTCTCTCCCATATTTCGCGATAATACAAAACGTGCTGCATTTCTTTGAACTTTTTCGATGTACTCCGTCAGTCCTATCTTGTAAGGATCCCACACCACGCAGCAGTATTCTAAAAGAGGACGGACAAGCGTAGTGTAGGCAGTCTCCTTAGTAGGTCTCTTACATTTTCTAAGTGTCCTGCCAATAAAATGCAGTCTTTAGTTCGCATTCCCCACAACATTTTCTATGTGTCCCTTCCAATTTAAGTTGTTCGTAATTGGAATACCTAGGTATTTAGTTGAATTTACATCTATTATGTTTTTTCTCCGTACAGGGGAGAAATTTTACTTGGAAGTCGCTTGTCCGGTGTCGGCAGATAAATACAGGGCTATTACAAATGATTGAAGCGATTTCATAAATTCACTGTAGCTCCATTCATTGACATATGGTCACGACACGATACAGATACGTAGAAAAACTCATCAAGTTTTGTTCGGCTGAAGCCGCACATCAGGTTTCTGCCGCCAGAGCGCTCGAGAGCGCAGTGAGACAAAATGGCGACAGGAGCCGAGAAAGCGTATGTCGTGCTTGAAATGCACTCAAATCAGTCAGTCATAACAGTGCAACGACACTTCAGGACGAAGTTCAACAAAGATCCACCAACTGCTAACTCCATTCGGCGATGGTATGCGCAGTTTAAAGCTTCTGGATGCCTCTGTAAGGGGAAATCAACGGGTCGGCCTGCAGTGAGCGAAGAAACGGTTGAACGCGTGCGGGCAAGTTTCACGCGTAGCCCGCGGAAGTCGACGAATAAAGCAAGCAGGGAGTTAAACGTACCACAGCCGACGGTTTGGAAAATCTTACGGAAAAGGCTAAAGCAGAAGCCTTACCATTTACAATTGCTACAAGCCCTGACACCCGATGACAAAGTCAAACGCTTAGAATTTTCGGCGCGGTTGCAACAGCTCATGGAAGAGCATGCGTTCAGTGTGAAACTTGTTTTCAGTGATGAAGCAACATTTTTTCTTAATGGTGAAGTGAACAGACACAATGTGCGAATCTGGGCGGTAGAGAATCCTCACGCATTCGTGCAGCAAATTCGCAATTCACCAAAAGTTAACGTGTTTTGTGCCATCTGACGGTTTAAAGTTTACGGCCCCTTTTTCTTCTGCGAAAAAAACGTTACAGGACACGTGTATCTGGACATGCTGAAAAATTGGCTCATGCCACAACTGGATACTGACAGCGCCGACTTCATCTTTCAACAGGATGGTGCTCCACCGCACTTCCATCATGATGTTCGGCATTTCTTAAACAGGAGATTGGAAAACCGATGGATCGGTCGTGGTGGAGATCATGATCAGCAATTCATGTCATGGCCTCCACGCTCTCCCGACTTAACCCCATGCGATTTCTTTCTGTGGGGTTACGTGAAAGATTCAGTGTTTAAACCTCCTCTACCAAGAAACGTGCCAGAACTGCGAGCTCGCATCAACGATGCTTTCGAACTCATTGATGGGGACATGCTGCGCCGAGTGTGGGAGGAACTTGATTATCGGCTTGATGTCTGCCGAATCACTAAAGGGGCACATATCGAACATTTGTGAATGCCTAAAAAAACTTTTTGAGTTTTTGTATGTGTGTGCAAAGCATTGTGAAAATATCTCAAATAATAAAGTTATTGTAGAGCTGTGAAATCGCTTCAATCATTTGTAATAACCCCATATATTAGAGTGCCCGTGTTATTCTGAAGTACGGTGCAAAGTTCCTTTGGACGTGCATGCAATACTGGCACTGCAGTATCGCATTTATCCGTCGACAACGGGCAAGCAACTGCCAAGTAAAATGTCTCCCCCGTCCGGGAATATGCATAATGGAAGTACGAGTACAGGTTTTCGACACGTGGTTGATGGGAGTTCGGGTCTCGCCGTGAGCCGTGCACGGATAGCTAAATGGTAAGGCGGTCCCTCGCGATAACTGGGAAATCTGGGTTCGAGTCCCGGTCCGGCACAAATTTTCATTGCCGTCATTCCATTCTGCAGCTGACGATTGTCAGTCGCGAATAATTTAATGTGAATTCAGAAGAGCATGCCACGATAAGGACTCAGCGCAGCAGTCGCCGCGGTGCTCAACACCACACCGTGACCATCACTGTGGGTACTGCCGTATGGAGCGTCACGGCCGCATATGGAAGTGCGCACTCAGCAGAGAAAGGGTTAAGGCCTAAGTTTGGTGTCACTAGACCTCTTTTTGCGAAGGACGCCCTATTTTCCTTTGCTAGTTATCTTGGCACATGCTTCTTGCTTCGTCTCTCAAGCTTCATTTACCTTAGAAGATATCAGAATTATGTCTCTTCACGTAATATGTGACGCCCGACTTCGGTGTAAAGTTTATCTCACTTCTGCCACTCCCCATTACTTTCGTCTTTCTTTGGTTTACTCTCAAACCATACTCTATGTACAGCGGGTTGTTCATTCCATTTAACCGGTCATGTAATTCTTTCTCACTATCACTAAGGATAGCGAATTCATTTTCATTGATATCCTTTCAGCCTAAATTTTATCCCACTCCTCAATCTTTCTCTGTAAAAACATAAACTTGTAGCCAAGATCGCAGGAATTCTTTTTATTCCATGATTACCGGTTTCGACGAAACTAAAGTCGCCATCATCGGATCTAGGGAGGTCAGAAAACACTATAAAAGTGGGCATGAATTCGACTTATATAACATGTAGACATATAAATTTAGGTACATAACTCCTCCCCCCCATGAACCATGTTCCTTGCCGTTGGTGTGGAGGCTTGCGTGCCACAACGAAACAGCTAGCCGTACCGTAGGTGCAATCACAACGGAGGGGTATCTGTTGAGAGGCCAGACAAACGTGTGGTTCCTGAAGAGGGGCAGTAGCCTTTTCAGTAGTTGCAGGGGCAACAGTCTGGATGAGTGACTGATCTGGCCTTGTAACACTAACCAAAACGGCCTTGCTGTTCTGGTACTGCGAATGGCTGAAAGCAAGGGGAAACTACAGCCGTAATTTTTCCCGAGGGCATGCAGCTTTACTGTATGATTAAATGATGATGACATCCTATTGGGTAAAATATCCCATACGGATCTCCGGGCGGGGACTACGCAAGAGGACGTCGTTATCAGGAGAAAGAAAACTGGCGTTCTACGGATCGGAGTGTGGAATGTCAGATCCCTTAATTGAGCAGGTAGGTTAGAAAATTTAAAAAGGGAAATGGATAGGTTAAAGTTAGATATAGTAGGAATTAGTGAAGTTCGCTGGCAGGAGGAACAAGACTTTTGGTCAGGCAAATACAGGGTTATAAATACAAAATCAAATAGGGGTAATGCAGGAGTAGGTTTAATAATGAATAAAAAAAATAGGAGTGCGGTTAAGCTACTACAAACAGCATAGTGAACGCATTATTGTGGCCAAGATAGATACGAAGCCCACGCCTACTATAGTAGTACACGTTTATATGCCAACTAGCTCTGCAGATGATGAAGAAATTGATGAAATGTATAATGAGATAAAAGAAATTATTCAGGTAGTGAAGGAAGACGAAAATTTAATAGTCATGGGTGACTGGAATTCAACAGTAGGAAAAGGAAGAGGAGGAAACGTAGTAGGTGAATATGGACTAGGGCTAAGAAATGAAAGAGGAAGCTGCCCGGTAGAATTTTTCACAGAGCATAACTTAATCATAGCTAACACTTGGTTCAAGAATCATGAATGAAGGTTGTATACATGGAAGAACCCTGGAGATACTAGAAGGTTTCAGATAGATTATATAATGGTAAGACGCAGATTTAGGAACCAGGTTTTAAATTGTAAGACATTTCCAGAGCCAGATGTGGACTCTGACCACAATCTATCGGTCATGAACTGTAGATTAAAACTGAAGAAACTGCAAAAAAGTGGGAATTTAAGGGGATGGGACCTGGATAAACTGACTAAACCAGAGGTTGTACAGAGTTTCAGGGGGAGCATAAGGGAACAATTTACAGGAATAGGGGAAAGAAATACAGTAGAAGAAGAATGGGTAGCTTTGAGGGATGAAATAGTGAAGGCAGCAGAGGATCAAGTACGTAAAAAGACCTGAGCTACTAGAAATCCGTGGGCAACAGAAGTGATACTGAATTTAACTGATGAAAGGAGAAAGTACAAAAATGCAGTAAATGAAGCAGGCAAAAAGGAATACAAACGTCTCAAAAATGAGATCTACAGGAAGTGCAAAATGGCTAAGCAGTCATGGCTAGAGGACAAATGTAAGGATGTAGAGGCTTGCCTCACTAGGGGTAAGATAGACACTGCCTACAGGAAAATTAAAGAGACCTTTGGAGAAAAGAGAATCACTTGCATGAATATCAAGAGCTCAGATGGAAACTCAGTTCTAAGCAAAGAAGGGAAGGCAGAAAGGTGGAAGGAGTATATAGAGGGTCTATACAGGAGCGATGTTCTTGACAATATTATGGAAATGGAAGAGGATGTAGATGAAGATGAAATGGGAGATATGATACTGCGTGAAGAGTTTGACAGAGCACTGAAAGATCTAAGTCGAAACAAGGCCTCGGGAGTAGACAACAATCCATTAGAACTACTGACAGCCTTGGGAGAGCCAGTCCTGACAAAACTCTACCATCTGGTGAGCAAGGTGTATGAGACAGGCGAAATTCCCCCAGACTTCAAGAAGAATATAATAATTCCAATTCCAAAGAAAGCAGGTGTTGGCAGATGTGAAAATTACCGAACTATTAGTTTAATAAGTCACAGATGCAAAATACTAATGCGAATTCTTTACAGACGAATGGAAAAACTGGTAGAAGGCGACCTCGGGGAAGACCAGTTTGGATTCCGTAGAAACAATGGAACACGTGAGGCAATACTGACCCTACGACTTATCTTAGAAGAAAGATTCAGGAAAGGCAAACCTACGTTTCTAGCATTTGTAGACTTAGAGAAAGCTTTTGACAATGTTGACTGGAATACTCTCTTTCAAATTCTGAAGGTGCAGGGTAAAATACAGGGAGCGAAAGGCTATTTACAATTTGTACAGAAACCATTTGGCAGTTATAAGAGTCGAGGGGCATGAAAGGGAAGCAGTGGTTGGGAAGGGAGTGAGACAGGGTTGTAGCCTCTCCCCGATGTTATTCAGTCTGTATACTGAGCAAGCAGTAAAGGGAAAAAAAGAAAAATCTGGAGTAGGAATTAAAATCCATTGAGAAGAAATAAAAACTTTGAGGTTCGTCGATGACATTGTAATTTTGTCAGAGACAGCAAAGGGCTTGGAAGAGCAGTTGAACGCAATGGACAGTGTCTTGGAAGGAGGGTATAAGATGAACATCAACAAAAGCAAAACGAGGATAATGGAATGTAGTCGAACTAAGTCGGGTGATGCTGAAGGAATTAAATTAGGAAATGAGACACTTAAAGTAGTAAAGGAGTTTTGCTATTTGGGGAGCAAAATAACTGATGATTGTCGAAGTAGAGAGGATATAAAAAAAATGTAGACTGGCAATGGCAAAGAAAGCGTTTCTGAAGAAGAGAAATTTGTTAAAATCGAGTATTGATTTAAGCGTCAGAAAGTCGTTTCTGAAAGTAATTGTGTGGAGTGTGGCCATGTATGGAAGTGAAACATGGACGATAAATAGTTTAGACAAGGAGAGAATAAAAGCTTTCGAAATGTGGTGCTACAGAAGAATGCTGAAGATTAAATGGGTAGATCACATAACTAATGAGGAGGTATTGAATAGAAGTGGGGAGAAGAGGAGTTTGTGGCACAACTTGACTAGAAGAAGGGATCGGTTGGCAGGACATGTTTTGAGGCATCAAGGGATCACCAATTTAGTACAGGAGGGCAGCGTGGAGGGTAAAAATCGCAGAGGGAGACCAAGAGATGAATACACTAAGCAGATTCAGAAGGATGTAGGCAGCAGTTGGTACTGGGAGATGAAGAAGCTTGTACAGGATAGAGTAGCATGGACAGCTGCATCAAATCAGTCTCAGGACTGAATACCACAACAAAAACCTTAGTTTTAGAAACAAAAAAAATAACCTAACTTATTGCTTAATGATCAACTCGAATCTGCAGACCGTATTTTCTTTAGTATTTTTGACGAGGTCCTATAGAGCCCTTTGAAGCAACAGTGAACCATCGGAACGCAGTCAACTCTTTTATGAATATGGGGAGAATGCCGTATTTTAGGGCGATAGGCAGGCCCCCTTTCCGACCCCCCCCCCCCCGGTCCCCCCTCCCCAACCCGTTTTGCGTTTTCTTGGTTTTGGTCCGGTGACCTTCGCGTACACCACAGAACAGGGTCTTTTACGAATACATAAGTATACAGTCGACATAATGCGGCATAACTTTTTGATATTGGTTTCGTTAGATGACTGTGGTTCATTTACATGAGGCTACCACATAGTTGTACTTCTTATATTAAGTAGTTTTGTTAAGACCAAAACCCATAGGCTCATACGCAATGTGTATTTTATTGGTATGTTTTTTAATATAAGACCAGACGGATATGCACTTGTGTAACCGTGCAGTGTTTTTAAATTTATTTAAGACTTTTGGTACGTTTTATATATGACCAGACGGATGTGTACTTCTGTAACTCGGCAGTCTCAGAATTATGTACAGGCCCTAATGACGTAAGGTTACCATACACGCAGAGCCTGGTTTGACGCGAGCTGTGACAGTCATTGGCGCCTCTTCTGCTAGCGCCATCTCGCGACGCGGCCTGTAATGTAAGAACAGATTGGTTCAAATGCATCTGAGCACTATGGGACTTAACATCTGAGGTCATCAGTCCCCTAGAACTTAGAACTACTTAAACCTGACTAACCTAAGGACATCACACACATCCATGCCCGAGGCAGGATTCGAACCTGCGACCGTAGCGGTCGCGTGGTTCCAGACTGAAGCGCCCAGAACCGCTCGGCCACACCGGCCGGCTGTAAGAACAGAGCCGGAGTTGCGGTAGTACCTAGCTTGCGCTTGTGTGTGATGGAGACACTTAATGTTTATAATGTCATCTCTCTTGGACGCCTATTTGCTACGTATGACAATTTTATAAGGCCTGCGTGTTTAGGCAACTATTAATATCACCATTGTTTACCTTGATGTTGTAACTTGTATGTGTCCTAAGGTATGTATACATGTTATATAAGTGGAATCCAAGCCCACTTTTATAGTGTTTTCTGTCCTCGCTAGATCCGATGATGGTTTCGCCGAAACCGGTAATCATGGAATAAAAGGAATTCCTGCGATCTTGGCTACCAGTTTATTGTTTTACAACCATCTAGATCGCTCCCACATGAGCACAATACGCTCGCTACAATTTTTCTCTGGTTTTGTCACTGCTCCTTCGATGCCTGTCCAACTGTGCTACCACTTTGAGAATGTGGTACATGATTTCTTAAAGCGTCTTATCGATGTTGAAAGTCGGGTATATTTCTCAGCCAAGGACCAACCGAGAAAGCGATGAGTGACGATTTTCATCTTCATCTAAGCGCAAGACATTCTGCATATTTATGACGTCGCAATAACGGTTGCGCCATTTAAGACGATGAAGGCACAATTTTAGAATACGATCCGCACAGTGGATGATCAATCAACGACACATCTTACTGTAATCTCCTTGACATCCACCTAGAGCCTTCAGTCAAATAAAAACGCATCGGTCTGGTTAGTTTTTCAAGTACTGTTTGAATATAACAGGTGGCTGGCAACAGACTAGCGATAGCTTCCCTCTATATGCGTTTGCTTTAATTAAAAGTGTGAGGACCAAATCGCACTGAAGTTAATAAACCACAAGTAAAATAACAAAAATAATCGCTTAAAGGGGGAGTATGTCGATAGACCCTAGCCGACCACCTGTTAAATTCAACTAGGGTGTCTCTAATTGAAGGGTGGGTCGTACTCGCATTATCACGGGGAAAAAAAGCAAAAGTGACGTTTTTATTTGATTGATGGCTTCAGGTAGGTGTCAAGGATATTACAATAAGGTAGGCTGTTGACTGTGCGTCCTCTGAGCGGATAATATTCCAAAATTAAACCTTCGTCGTCTCGAAACGTCGTAACCATTATTACAACATAAACGTGCTGAATTTCTTGAGCTTCGGTGAAGATGTTCATTGCTACCTCTCGCTTAGCTGCAAAACTAACCAGTACTCAATACTGATACGATGATGTTTTAACAAATTATTTGCTTCAGTCTCATAAAGTCGTAGTATAGTCTGACAGTCCTTGATAAGACTCAGTACTGATATGATGATGTTTTAAAAATTATTTGCTTCAATCTCATAAAATCTTAGTATAGTTCGACAGTCCTTGAAAATTTGATTCAAATGGTTCAAATGGCTCTGAGCACTATGGGACTCAACTGCTGTGGTCATAAATCCCCTAGAACTTAGAACTACTTAAACCTAACTAACCTAAGGACAGCACACAACACCCAGCCATCACGAGGCAGAGAAAATCCCTGACCCCGCCGGGAATCGAACCCGGGAACCCGGGCGTGGGAAGCGAGAACGCTACCGCACGACCACGAGATGCAGGCTTCAAAATTTGATCTTTCAGTTCAACGATAAATTGTTTTGTAGCCCATCTAACGGATATTTCGTGCTGTTGCATGGCACTGCGATCCATGAATAATGCTCAGTTCCGCTCCAATTCAATCGAGTGTTACCGGCCGATTCTGTCCTATCTCTCGAGACCACGAGAAGTGGCATAGTGAAGTGTGTGATGGCGACCAGAGCTTATTGCATATGGCGCTACTAACACTCCACCTTTAATGTTCATGTGCCACATACTAGTGTTGAATCGACAAATAGAATAATAAAAATCTATAACTGTGCTTTGACGAGCGTCTGTTTTCTGTTGCAGTATGATACTAGTCTTCACTAGATTTGTATACAGGATGAGTCACCTAACGTTACCGCTGGATATATTTCGTAAACTATATCAAATACTGACGAACCGATTCCACAGACCGAACGTGAGGAGAGGGGCTAGTGTAATTGTTTAATACAAACCATACAAAAATGCACGGAAGTATGGTTTTTAACACAAACCTACGTTTTTTTAAATGGAACCACGTTAGTTTTGTTAGAACATCTGAACATATAAACAAATACGTAATCAGTGCCGTTTGTTTGCATTGTAAAATGTTAATTACATCCGGAGATATTGTAACCTAAAGTTGACGCTTGAAACCTCCGACGTTCAGTTGCGTGTTGTAACAAACACGGGCCACGGTCGGCGAGCAGCATCTGCAGGAACATGTTTACGATGACGACCGTGTTTACGAGTGTGGCTGTAGTGCACTGTTATGATTTGGTCTAGCTGTCGCAGTGTCCGCGTGTAGCGCTTGCTGCTATTGTTATTCTGCATTCGTCTCCGCACGCAGACCAACTGTAGTACACCGTGTTACCAGACGTCTGTGATGTGTAGTGTTGTAGGAACTGTAACCATCGTGTATTCGAAATCTGAAAAGGCGGAGATGATACTTATCTATGGCGAGTGTCGACGAAATGCAGCTGAAGCCTGCAGGGTGTATGCAGAACGGTACCCGGACAGAGAGCATCCAACGTGCCGCACATTGCAAAACACCTACCGCCAACTGTATGCAACAGGTATGGTCGTAGCACGCAAATGGGTCCGTAACAGGCCCGTCACAGGAGAAGCGGGCGCAGTTGGTGTGTTAGCTGCTGTTGCCATGAACTCACATGAGTATATGGGACATTGCGAGAGCCGGTGGACTGAGTCAAAGTAGTGTCATACGCATACTGCATCGTCACCGCTTTCACCCGTTTCATGTGTCGCTACATCAGCAATTACATGGCAATGACTTTAATCATCGAGTGCAATTCTGTCAATGGGCATTAACAGAGAATGCGTTGCAGTTCTACCTGTTTACCGATGAACCGGGTTTCACAAACCACGGGGCAGTGAATCTACGGAACATGCAATACTGATCCGTGGATAATCCTCGCTGGCTCAGACAGCTAGAGCGACAGCGACTGTGGACTGTAAATGTATGGTGCCGAATCATTGGCGACCACCTCATTGGTCCTCACTTCATTGCAGAGGCCCAAACAGCTGCAACATACATCGCGTGTCTACAGAATGATCTGCCAACGTTGCTCGAAAATGTCCCTCTGGAAACGCGTCGACGTATGTGGTATCAGCATGATGGTGCACCTGCACATTCCGCAATTAACACTAGGCTGACCCTTGACAGGATGTTCGACGGGCGTTTCATAGGACGTGGAGGACGCATAAATTGGCCAGCCCGTTCTCCTGATCTTACACCTCTGGACTTCTTTCTGTGGGGTAGGTTAAAGGAGAATGTGTACCGTGATGTGCCTACAACCCCAGAGGATATGAAACAACGTATTGTGGCAGCCTGCGGCGACATTACACCGGATGTACTGCGGCGTGTACGACATTCATTACGCCAGAGATTGCAATTGTGTGCAGCAAATGATGGCCACCACATTGAACATCTATTGGCCTGACATGTCGGAACACACTCTATTCCACTCCGTAATCGAAAACGGAAACCACGTGTGTACGTGTACTTCACCCCTCATGGTAATGTACATGTGCGTCAGTGAAAAAGACCAATAAAAAGGTGTTAGCATGTGGACGTAATGTGCTGTTTCAGTCTCTTCTGTACCTAAGGTCCATCACCGTTCCCTTTGGATCCCTCCGTAATTCGGTGCTCTCCGATACACACGATCGAACAGCGGAGGAGTGGTACTCAAGCGTCAACTTAAGGTTACAATATCTCCGGATGTAGTTAACATTTTACAATGCAACGAACGGCACTGATTACGTCTTTGTTTATATGTTCAGATGTGCTAACAAAACTAACGGGGTTCCATTTTAAAAAAAACGTAGGTTTATGTTAAAAAACATACTTCCGTGCATTTTTTTATGGTTTGTATTAACCAGTTACACTAGCCTCAACCGAGCGGGGTGGCGCAGTGGTTACACACTGGACTCGCATTCGGGAGGACGACGGTTCAATCCCGCGTCCGGCCATCCTGATTTAGGTTTTCCGTGGTTTCCCTAAATCACTCCAGGCAAATGCCGGGATGGTTCCTCTGAAAGGGCACGGCTGACTTCCTTCCCCATCCTTCCCTAATCCGATGAGATCGATGACCACGCTGTCTGGTCTCCTTTCCCAAAACAACCAACCAACCAACCACTAGCCCCTCTCCTCACGTTCGGTCTGTGGAATCGATTCGTCAGTATTTGATGTGGTTTACGAAATATATCCAGCGGTAATGTTAGGTGAGTCACCCTGTATAGTGGCCACACATTTTTTGCGTTTTCTGACGTTATAGTATTCAAGATCCCCCCATGAACCATGGACCTTTCGTTGGTGTGGAGGTTTGCGTGCCTCAGCGATACAGATAGCCGTACCGTAGGTGCAACCACAACGGAGGGGTATCTGTGGAGAGGCCAGACAAACGTGTGGTTCCTGAAGAGGAGCCGCAGCCTTTTCAGTAGTTACAGGGCAACAGTGTGGATGATTGACTGATCTGGCCTTGTAACACTAACCAAAACAGTCTTGTTGTGCTGGTACTGCGAACGGCTGAAAGCGAGGGGAAAGTACAGCTTTATTCAGAATGACGGATGCGTTGCCCTTGTCAGCTGGCAGAACCACGATGAGGGGGTCGTTGCGGAGTGCGTGAAGACCATTGCGTTCAGCGCTAGTCAAGTTAGATCTCAGCCAGAGTGTCTACAGGAAACCGACACACACAGATCGGTATCTGCACTCTCGCAGCCACCACCATGCGACACAAAAACGTGGCGTTCTGAATACCCTCGTCCATCGTGCTAAAGTCGTCTCAGACGCTGAAAATCTGCCACTAGAACTGAGCCATCTCCGAAAAGTCTTCCGGGAAAACGGGTACAGCCACGGACAGGTGTCACAGGCTGTATCTGGTGTGACACGCAAGAAACACACCAACAGAGAACACCACCGAAGAAGAAAGCAAGAAACTAATGTTTTTGCCTTTCTGTGGTACAGTGTCGGGAAAGATGAACAGGCTCCTGAAGAGATTTAACATGTCATCGGTGTTCAGGACCCCAGAAAAAATTCGTCAGTTCATGAGGCCTGTTAAGGACGATCTAGGGCTTAGAGCGCCTGGAGCGTACAAGATACCACGTCAGTGTGGCTGTTACTACGTCGGCCAAACAGTGCGCACGGTGGAGCAACGCCAGACGAAACACGAGAGGTGCTTACGCCTACGCTATCCAGAAAAATCAGCCGTGGCAGAACACGCCTTAGAAAATGGACACCGAATTCTATTCGACGAAACATCTGTCGTTATGAAGACGAAGGGATTTTGGGATAGCGTCATAAAAGAAGGTATTGAAATAAAAACCTCTGAAAACACCACCAACAAGGACGGCGATTTGCAGCTCAGCACAGCCTGGGACCCGGCTATCGCGATGTTAAAACGGGCGCGACGGACGCGGAATGAAAACATCACCATATACGGCGAGGAAGAGAGCACCAGTGACGTCACAGCCAGCAGTGCGGCTGTATAACGACGCGGCCACGGCGACACAGCAGTCAGTCTCACCACTTGACAATGACTGAGGAGAGCTCGGTCGAAAGCTCGTGGGATTTTAACCTCCTGACGCGGCTTGAAGCCCGAGAAAATTTTATTGAAATAAGATTTACTTTAAATACACGCTGTAACGATCGTGAGCGTTAGTTACCTTGGACACTTGAAAATCCCCTTAGAACAATTATACAAGACTATGCTTAAACTGACACACAATATTTTTAGCGCAACGCAATCTGACTTTCAAAAATCCCTACAAAAGAATGGCCCTGACTAACATTAACCTATACCTTTCACAAATCACTTACCTCACAAAAATCTTCATTACTCGAACTACTGCAATACAGCGAGCGCCACTACTGCCAGCTAAATAAAAGATTCAAACTACGGAAGGCACTAACTACTGATAGGCATAGTTAGGAAATGAAAGATTTTAATAGAGAACAAACAATGTATTTACCTTAATAATCATAATATATATAGCAGTTCATGACATCCAGTCTAACAAATTTCAAAACTCCGCCATCTCTCTCCCCACATCCACCACTGCTGGCGGCTCACCTCCAACTGCGCAACGCTATGCGCTGTTCACGTCCAGCTGCCCAACACTACAATGGCAGACAATAATGCAAACTAGCCACAGACTGCACACAGCACAGCCAGTGATTTTCATACTGAGCGCTACGTGGCGTTACCATTAAAAAAACCTAAACAGCCTACTTACACACTGTGAGTTGATGTTAATCAAGAATTACTTTAATACGACAAAGACGCCATTATCAACACCTGACTCAGTTTGAACGACGTCATGTAACGGTGCTACGAAAATATGGATGTTCCTTCTGCGATATTGCAGAAAGACTTGGCAGCAATGTAGCCACTGTAATGGCAACAGCGGTCACGAGAATGTACAGTCGTAAGAAGATCGGGCTCTGCAGAGAGGAAAGACCGTCGTGTTCGGCGTACGGCTCTGGCGCATCGTACTGCGTCTGCAGCAGCAGTATGAGCAGCAGTTGGCACCACAGTGACACAACGAACTGTTACAAATCGGTTACTTCAAGGACAGCTCGGAGACAGACGCCCTGTAACGCGCGTTCCACGGACCCCCAAACAATCGCCATACGCGATTTCAGTGGTGTCAAACTGTAACCTCCCCCTCGCTTATCGACCTTAATGACAGTGAAAAATTAAACCGCGTGTACCTAATGGAAATTTCGGAAAAGCAATCGTCACCGAAGTTAATCTGTCGGTAAAGAGGGAGGAAAGGGTTACATCTAAATGAAAGGAAAAATGCAAATGAAACTGGTGGAAATTAATTTTGAAAAGGGGTAAAGTTAATAAAGAGTAAATGTGCGGCCGTTACGTTAACAATTAACTAGCGGTAATTAGATATTTGAGATTTGGGGGAAATTACGGTCGCCAGTCCTAAGGACAATTACCATAGTAACTGGAAAAGAAAGGTTATTACACATATAATTAGCACTAGAAGCGTGGCAACTGAAGGTTGACACGTGTAGTGTGAAAACTGAATGTTTGTCAGAAGTAATAAATTTCGCTACACTCTGACTTAATTTAGCAAAAGAATTAATAAAACCGGAAAATCGAAAGTTAATTTAGTGACTGAAGTTAATAGTGAGCTTTCTTTCTGAAGCACATCGAAATTCAGTAAAATACGGTTAGTCTTGGACTACCTCAACAATCATTTCAAAAGCTACTTGAATCTACGCAATTTAGAAATAAGAGATTTAACTTTGAACTCGAATTAAATGATTCTGAACAATTAACAATAGTAAAATTTAGTACGTACCAAGCTGAGCTGCAGTCACAGGTAAGCTAAAATACGGTAACAAAACTCGCACTCTTAATTTGTGCTTGTGTAATCTAAATATTGTAGCCAGCTATGAATACTTTAACTGAACTTTGAAATTAAAGCAGTGAAATCGAATGATGCTGGCGTTTGAATTTCAACGACACTCGGGTTCATTCCGGAAAAGGAAGGGACCCTGCTTGGTAATGCAATTGGGTCAATGAGCAACAAACGTTCGTGCTAAGTTGCTGTAATTTTGTGATGCAACAATTTTAAAAGTTTGAAAAGCTGAGGTCTGCCATACAGTTCTAAAACTTTAAGTGCTTCCAGTCTTCCTTGTTGGTTGATCGAAGGTTTGAAGCCGTCGATCGAGGAGGTGGCGACAGTCACTCATTGTCGGCCGTCGCTGTTGCAGAAGCTGGATGTTGGCGCGCCTTCTTCTCGACACGGTCACCAGACGAAACGGGCTCTTGATGTGCGCCAGCTAATGCTTCCCGTCCGCGACACCATGTCAGAAACTATCATCGCAAGTCGAGCGCAATTACATGCTGCCAAACCCCGAAAGCGCGGCAACTCGCGGGAGCTTCACACAACACACCTGCTCCACTGCACCACCCCAGCCAGACTCTCTCTCTGCGCGCGCTCCACGTGACAGAGTTCACACTACCAAAGATCCTAAACACTTTGGTTCTCCACACGACATATCGATGTATTCGTTCGATAGCATAGTTTTCCCTAGGCCAGACCCAGCGTATAAATACAAATAATATTCACGAAACAAACCAACATAAATGCATAAATATATTTATACAAACAGTAAAACAATTACAATATATAAAGAGACAGAAATGTCATATCTTCAGGTGACAAAATAAGGAAAAAAATTATAGTACAATAGATGGAAATAGGAGGCTATGCATTTCCAGCGTTACAAAGCGAGAGCTCATTGGAGGGCAGGGTGGAGGTCTGTTTTTCCTGACAAAAGCTGGTTCTCTCTCCGTGTCAGTTGGTTAGAAGGAGGAGCATTGAGGGTCTGCAACCAACCTGTCTGCTTTGCTAAACGCACTGGACCTACACCTGGAGTTATGGTCCGAGGTGCGATTTTGTATGACAGCAGGAGCAGTCTCCTGGTTACCCCACCCACTCTGACTGCACATTTGTATGTCAGTCTGGTGATTCGGCCTGTTGTGCTTCCCTTCACGAACGGCATTCCAAGTGGTGTTTTCCAACAGGATAACGCTCACCCACGTACCGCTGTTGTAACCCACCGAGTTGTACAGAGTGTCAACATGTTGCCTTGGCCTGTTCGATCACAAGATGTGTCTCCAATCGAGCACATATGGCACATTGCCGGACGACAACGCCAGCATCATCCACAAACAGCATTAACCGTCCCTGTATTGACCGAACACGTGCAACAGGCATGGCACTCCATCCCACAAACAGACATCCGGCACCTGTATAAATCAATGCATGCTCGTTCGCGCGCTTGCAAAAAACATTCTGTCAGTTACACCGGTTATTATGTATCAGCATTTCTTATTTGCAATGGCTTATTTAGCGCTTCCATTAACCTGTGACCTTTCAATGTTAATCAATTAAATGTATTACCTAGACAAATGTTTTCCCGAAGTTTCATTACCATACATCCATACATTCATTATTTTTTGGTGCTGCGATTCTTTTCCGTCCGTGTAGTTGCTGGTAAAATACACTCCTGGAAATGGAAAAAAGAACACATTGACACCGGTGTGTCAGACCCACCATACTTGCTCCGGACACTGCGAGAGGGCTGTACAAGCAATGATCACACACACGGCACAGCGGACACACCAGGAACCGCGGTGTTGGCCGTCGAATGGCGCTAGCTGCGCAGCATTTGTGCACCGCCGCCGTCAGTGTCAGCCAGTTTGCCGTGGCATACGGAGCTCCATCGCAGTCTTTAACACTGGTAGCATGCCGCGACAGCGTGGACGTGAACCGTATGTGCAGTTGACGGACTTTGAGCGAGGGCGTATAGTGGGCATGCGGGAGGCCGGGTGGACGTACCGCCGAATTGCTCAACACGTGGGGCGTGAGGTCTCCACAGTACATCGATGTTGTCGCCAGTGGTCGGCGGAAGGTGCACGTGCCCGTCGACCTGGGACCGGACCGCAGCGACGCACGGATGCACGCCAAGACCGTAGGATCCCACGCAGTGCCGTAGGGGACCGCACCGCCACTTCCCAGCAAATTAGGGACACTGTTGCTCCTGGGGTATCGGCGAGGACCATTCGCAACCGTCTCCATGAAGCTGGGATACGGTCCCGCACACCGTTAGGCCGTCTTCCGCTCACGCCCCAACATCGTGCAGCCCGCCTCCAGTGGTTTCGCGACAGGCGTGAATGAAGGGACGAATGGAGACGTGTCGTCTTCAGCGATGAGAGTCGCTTCTGCCTTGGTGCCAATGATGGTCGTATGCGTGTTTGGCGCCGTGCAGGTGAGCGCCACAATCAGGACTGCAAACGACCGAGGCACACAGGGCCAACACCCGGCTTCATGGTGTGGGGAGCGATCTCCTACACTGGCCGTACACCACTGGTGATCGTCGAGGGGACACTGAATAGTGCACGGTACATCCAAACCGTCATCGAACCCATCGTTCTACCATTCCTAGACCGGCAAGGGAACTTGCTGTTCCAACAGGACAATGCACGTCCGCATGTATCCCGTGCCACCCAACGTGCTCTAGAAGGTGTAAGTCAACTACCCTGGCCAGCAAGATCTCCGGATCTGTCCCCCATTGAGCATGTTTGGGACTGGATGAAGCGTCGTCTCACGCGGTCTGCACGTCCAGCACGAACGCTGGTCCAACTGAGGCGCCAGGTGGAAATGGCATGGCAAGCCGTTCCACAGGACTACATCCAGCATCTCTACGATCGTCTCCATGGGAGAATAGCAGCCTGCATTGCTGCGAAAGGTGGATATACACTGTACTAGTGCCGACATTGTGCATGCTCTGTTGCCTGTGTCTATGTGCCTGTGGTTCTGTCAGTGTGATCATGTGATGTATCTGACCTCAGGAATGTGTCAATAAAGTTTCCCCTTCCTGGGACAATGAATTCACGGTGTTCTTATTTCAATTTCCAGGAGTGTAGATTAATAGGTGGTGGAGGTCTGTTCTTTTTTCTGATAAAAGTTGGTTCTGTCTTGGTGCGAGTGACGGCCGTGGGTTGTTTAGATGGTCAGTTGAGGTCCTCCAACCAAGCAGTCTGAGTGCTAGACACATTGGACCTACACATGGAGTGGATTACGCTGCAGGTTCCTCATTCATAGATCTCATACGTTTCTTTGGAGGAAGAGAGTGTTAAACGTCATTTATAGTGAAGAAAGGTCTACCCTACAACCCTCCCGGGAAACCGCGTGTGTTAACGCGACCACTTCCGAGACGAGAAGGTACGCTAGCCCCGGATCGAAATCATCCGGTGGATTAACGACGAGGGGTCAGTGTCCCAGGCAACCTGGATGTGTGGCTTTTAGGCGATTTCGCACGTACCACTAGGTAAAGGCCGGGCTGTTTCCCATTTTCCACCTGAGATACACGCTAGGCAAACAGATACTGTAACGCCATTCTACGGAGCATTGTTGTTCGAGTTTAGGGGCAATATCATGTGCGCTGAGGCGTGAATATTTGGACTGAGAAGGGACGCGTGCTAGAATAGTCCGCGCAGTTGTACAAAGCCACCGTGCCAGGGTAGCGTAGTAATTAGTGCATCTGCCTAGTGACTAGGAGACCCCGGTTCGAGTCCCGGCCTTCGTGCTAATTTTCGCCATTGCTTCAGGCTCCATAAAATAACTTAAATCATACGCTTTCGGACTCGCAAAGCTTTAGTTTGGTTTGATGAGGTACTCCAGAAGATAATCCCACATGACAATCAACTGAAAGTAAGTGAAGAATGCTAACTGTTTTATTGTTATATTGCCTTTATCTGAAAACATCATTATAATATGCTCATGCAAACTGAACTTATTATCCAAGTTGTGATCTCAAAAATTTAAGACTATCAATCTTTTCTATTTGTTTGTGGTGATATTGTAGGCATATCATGAAAGGATGTCTTTTACAAGTTCTAAACGGTCTTTATTAACGTCATTAAAATTTCGCCAACCAATGTTTCTGAGACTGTAATTAATCAGCTATTTAGTGCAATATTTGTAGCCAGTTCTAGGCACTACAGTCCGGAAACGCGCGGCCGCTACGGTCGCAGGTTCGAATCCTGCCTCGGGCATGGATGTGTTATATCCTTAGGTTAGTTAAGTTTAAGTAGTTCTAAGTCTAGGGGACTGATGACCTCAGATGTCAAGTCCCATAGTGCTTAGAGCCATTTGAACCATTTTTGCAGTATTTGTAACATTTGCAAACAAAATAAACATGGCATCTGGTAACGTTACTATTGGAAGGTCATTAACATACAAAAGAGATAATAAGGATCCTAAGGTGGAACCTTATCGGACACAACACGCTATTAAAAAATGGTTCAAATGGCTCTGAGCACTATGGGACTCAACTGCTGAGGTCATTAGTCCCCTAGAACTTAGAACTAGTTAAACCTAACTAACCTAAGGACATCATAAACATCCATGCCCGAGGCAGGATTCGAACCTGCGACCGTAGCGGTCTTGCGGTTCCAGACTGCAGCGCCTTTAACCGCACGGCCACTTCGGCCGGCCAACACGTTATTAGTTCCAAGTTGGGTGAAGATTTATAGCTTAATATATCTCCTAATAATGAACGTAACGTAATGAACGTAACAGAAGATGTAAAACTTGCCAGGGATGCAAAAGATGCGACTATCATGTGCTTCTTAGACTTTGACACCGTCGACTTCGACACTTTACCTGCCTAAATTTCTTGCGAAGTGCAATGGTTTTGTTCATACCTGACGTTTCTCCAGCAATGCGTCATGTGTGGCTCCATAAACTCACGTCCGCAGCTCGTGGTCTCACGGTCGCGTTCTCGCTTCCCGAGTACGGGGTCCCGGGTTCGATTCCCGGCGGCGTCAGGGATTTTCACCTGCCTCGAGATGACTGGCTGTTTGTGTTGTCCTTGTCATTTCATCATCATTCATGAAAGTGGCGAGACTGGAATTTTTACGGGCGCTGATAACCGCGCAGCTGAACGCCCCACAAACCAAACATCATCATCCATAAATTCACGATGGAGGCGAGTTGTATCAGGCGGCAGTGTTAGAGACTGTACTCTTTTCAGTGTACGTCAATGATGTGTCATGAGTTTTGTCTTGCTGCGAACACCACATATATGCTGCTGACATCCAGCAGCAAAACCAATAAACCTGAAGATAATTGTCGAGAATCTCAGTGCCGACCTGTGTCCACTATCAAAAAGGCCACAGGATATAGTGTTAAAGCTTAACCATCCAAAACCCAAGCGGCGCTCTTTGCTCACTCTAGGGTCTTTAGCCCTACCATCTTTAATCCTAAATGGGAAGAATATCGACCCCTCTTCCTCAGCAAGGAGTCTAGAAGTAATAATATATGAAAATCTAAACTGGACGGAGCACGTAACTGTAATGTACAACAAGGTATCAACATCACTTTGTGTCCTAAAAAGAATAAAAGCTCTTCTTTCTTGACCTGAAACAGAAACTTGTGCAAACACTTATACTTCCAGTTACTGATTGCAGCGATGCTGTACTGCACTGCCTTTCTCAGAAAAGCTCACGGCGCCTGGAATTGGTTATGAATGCCTGTGTTCGTTACACTGTGATGTTCCACTCTTTTATCACATTTCACAGGTATCCTCGCTATGCGAACAAGTGCACAGATTTCCATATCCTCTGCCTTCTCTACGGTCTCGTCAACATATGTTGTCCCTGATATCTCTTCTCGACCTCAACGCTCTTGTCGGAACAACGTGGCAGAAACATCCTGACGCGTGTGCTCACGGAACATTGGTAAAGTGATTGATACTTTGAATTTAAACAGAAACTGAAAGCAATTACTGGAGAGAAAAATGTTAAAATTAACTGGAGCAGTGGGCCATTGTTGAAGGTCGATGCATCTTCTTCAGTGGTCAAACTGACTTCTAGAAAAGTGCTATAGAATTTAGAAAAGATTACGCCTTTCAATTCCACCACCAGCTTTGCAAGGCCGATATCTGTTATTTACGGACGAAACGGAATCATAGCTTGGAGAATGTGGCCAGATCATGTAAGGTTCCGCGCTCACATTCAGATTTGCAAAACGTTTCCTGATGATCGGAAATTAATCTCAGGGACGCTATAACAGCTTGCAACTGAATAAATAGCAGAATACTATTTGTATTCAGTCATCGCATCTCCACGCCCCGATCCGCTAAGGTCGTATTGGTCATTGGCTGTAACAAGAAAGCATTAAAACATTGCATGTATCATATATCCACTAGGAGAACTGTTGAAATGAGAATTCATGACACGTAACTAATTTACATTCATTTAATTGCAGTTGGTACTAAAGCTAATACATGACACATCTCATTTGTCTACACAAAAGAAAGAGTAATTAATGGTAAGCAAGGAACGCAGCTATAGTGGGTCCTATCGTTGTAAAAGCTAACAGACAAGAGAGAGAGAGGGGGGAGGAGAAAGAGAGAGAGAGAGAGAGAGAGAGAGAGAGAGAGAGAGAGAGAGAGAGAGAGAGAGAGACAGAGGTCCGAGCAGGAACGCTCTTTACTTACTTTCCAACACAAGAAAACGTATTACAATCAGCCACACGCAGATTGTCACCGTATCTTTCAAATGTTATTTATGAAATAATAATTACATTTCATAAAATTAATTTACATAAGTTATTTATATTTGAAGTTATTTTCAGTGAAGAAATAGATAAGTGCACATTTTTGTGTTTTGCGTCGTTTTTGTGACATTCAATTTACGTGAAATTACGGGGGTCTGTCGATGTAATACATCAACCTGTTCCCATGAGAGCAAAATCCTTTCTGTACCACTCCGTCTTTCAGCCATTTTCTCGAAATCCTTCTCAGTAGCAGTAACTAGACCATGGAATAATCTCCCGTATTATGTCAGAGAACGGAATAACATTTCCAGCTTCCGAAAACAGGTAATCACATATCTACTGAAGCAACAATAATGACTACCATTATCCCCGTATGCACTCGTTACCATCGTACATTCTTCTTGCCAACCAGATCTTCCTCATACCCCATGATCCTAGCTGGTGCAGTCTCCTTAAATTTCCTTTTCACAGAAGTTGCTATATCAGAAAACATCGGTTTTGTACACCTATAAATTCTTTATATGCTTGTCACTATCATTATTGTTGTTATTATGATTATTATGATCACTGAGACGCCTCAATACGACTCTAATACGAAGGAAAACCAGCAAATTTAAAACGATGGCACCCAAAACCAAATGATATAGTTTCCTTTGTGTCGTCTATCTTCTGACTGGTTTTATGCGGCCCGCTACGAATTCCTCTCCTGTGCCAAACTCTTCATCTCAGAGTAGCACTTGCAACCTGCGTGCTCAATTATTTGCTGGGTGTATTCCAATCTCTGTCTTCCTCTAAAGCTTTTGTCCTCTACAGCTCCCTCTAGTACGATAGAAGTCATTCTCTCATGTCTTAACAGATGTCCTATCTCCCATTCCCTTCTCCATTCGGTGTTTGCCACACATTCCTTTCCTTTCCGATTTTGCGCAGAACCTCCTCATTCCCTACCTTATCAGTCCAACTAATTTTCAACATTCTCCTGCAGCAACACATCTCAAATGCTTCGATTCTCTTCTGCTTCGGATTTCCCACAGCCCATGTTTCACTACCATACAATTCTGTGCTCCAGAAGTACATTCTCAGAAATTTCTTCCTCAAATTAAAGCCTAAGTTTGATACTAGTAGACTTCTCTTGGCCAGGAATGCCCGTTTTACCAGTGCGTCTGCTTGTGATGTCCTCCTCGCTCCGTCCGTCATTGGTTATTTTGCTGCCTAGGTAGCGGAGTTCCTTGCCTTCATCTGCTTCGTGACCATCAATCCTGATGTTAAGTTTCTGACGATTCTCATTTGTACTACATCTCATTACTTTCGTCTCTCTTCGATTTACTCTCAGTCCATATTCTGTACTCATTAGACTGTTCATTCCATTCAGAATATCATGTAATTCTTCTTCAAAAAATGGTTCAAATGGCTCTGAGCACTATGGGACTTAACTGCTGAGGTCATCAGTCCCCTAGAACTTAGAACTACTTAAACCTAACTAACCTAAGGACATCACACACATCAATGCCCGAGGCAGGATTCGAACCTGCGACCGTAGCGGTCCCTCGGTTCCAGAAGGTAGCGCCTAGAACCGCTCGGCCACTCCGGACGGCAATACTTCTTCACTTACAGTCAGGATAGCAATGACATCAGCGAATCGTATCATTGATATCCTGCAACCCTGAATTTTAATTCCACTCCTGAAACTTTCTTTTATTTTCATCATTACTTCTTCGATGTACAGATTGAACAGTAGGGGCGAAAGACCACATCCCTGTCTTTCACCCTTTTTAATCGAAGTACTCCGTTCTTGGTCGTCCACTCTTATTATTCCCTCTTGGCTCTTGTACATGTTGTATATTACCCTTTCTCCCTATAGCTTACCCCTATTTTTCTCTGAATTTCCAACATCTTACACCATTTTGCACTGCCGAACGCTTTTTCCAGCTCGATAAATCCTATGAACGTATCTCCATTTTTCTTTAGTCTTGCTTCCATTATCAACCCCAATGTCAGAATTACCTCTTCGGTGCCCTTATCTCTCCTTAAGCCAAACAGATCGTCATCTAGCACATCCTCAATTTCCTTTTCCATTCTTCTGCGTGCTATTCTTGTCAGCAACTTGGACGCATCAGTTGTTAAGCTGATTGTGCGATAGTTCTCGAACTTGTCAGCTCTTGCAGTCTTTGGAATTGTGTGGATGATATTTCTCCGAATGTCAGATGGTATGTCGCCAGACTCGTACATTCTACACACCAACGTGAATAGTCCTTTTGTTACCACTTCCCCCAATTATTTTAGAAATGCTGATGAAATGTTATCTATGCCATCTGCCTTATTTGATCTTAAGTCCACCAAAGCTCTCTTAAATTGTGATTCTAGTACTGGATCCCCTATTTCTTCTAGATCGACTCCTGTTTCTTCTTCTATCACATCAAACAAATCTTCCTCCTCATAGAGACCTTCGGTGTACTCTTTCCACCTAACCACTCTCTCCTCCGTATTTAACACTGGAATTCCTGTTAAACTCTTAATGTTATCACCTTTCCTTTTAATGTCACCGAAGGTTATCTTGACTTTCCCGTATGCTGAGTCAGTCCTTCCGACAATCATTTCTTTTTCAATTTCTTCACAATTTCAAGCAGCGATTTCGTCTTAGCTCCTTGTATTTCCTCTTTATTTCATTCCTCAGGTACATGTATTTCTGTATTCCTGTATTTTCCTGAACATTTTTTTATTTCCTTCTTTCATTCATCAACTGAAGGATTTCTTCTGGTACCCATTGTTCCTTCGCAGTTACCTTCTTTGTATCTATGTTTTTCTGTACAACTTCTGTAATTGCCCTTTTCAGATATGTCCATTCCCCTTCAACCGTACTGTGTTCTGTGCAGTTCCTTATTGTTGTATCTATAGCGTCAGAAAACATCAAGCGTGTCTCGTCATCCGTTAGTACTTCCGTACCCCACTTCTACCTACTTTTTATCATTACTACCTTATGATCTGAGTCTATATCTGCTTCTGGGTACGTCTTACAATCCAGTATCTGATTGCGGAATCTCCGTTTGACTGTAATCTTCCCATGTCACCCGGTCCTTTTCAAGTATATCTCCTCTTCTCGTGATTCATGAACAGAGTATTCGCTGTTACTAGATGAAATTTATTACGGAACTCAATTAGTCTTTCTCCTCTCTTATTACTTGTCCCAAGCCCATATCCTCTAGTAAGCTTTTCTTCTCCTCCTCCTTCTTCCACAACTGTATTCCAGTTCCCGATGGCTATTAGATTTTCTTATCCCTTTATATACTGTATTACCCTTCCAATATCCTGATATATTTTCTCTTTCTCTTCATCTTCAGTTTGCGACGTTCGGCATGTATACCTGAACTATCAAATGGTTCAAATGGCTCCGAGCACTATGGGACTTAACATCTGAGGTCATCAGTCCCCTAGAACTTAGAACTACTTAAACCTAACTAACCTAAGGACATCACACACATCCATGCCCGAGGCAGGATTCGAACCTGCGACCGTAGCGGTCGCGCGGTTCCAGACTGTAGCGCCTAGAACCGCTCGGCCACACTGGCCGGCTACCTGAAATATCGTTGTCTGTGTTGGTTTGCTGTCGATTCTGACAAGAACAACCCTATCACTGAAATGTTCACTGTAACACACTCTTTGCCCTATATTTCTATTCATAACGAATCCCACTCCAGTTATAGTATTTCCTGCTGCTGTTGATATTAACCTATACTCATCTGACCAGAAATCCTTGTCTTCTTTCCATTTCACCTCAATGGCCACTACTATATCTAGCTTGAGCCTTTGCATTTTCCTTTTCAGATTTTCTAGCTTCCCTACCACATTCAAGCTTCTGACATTCCAAGCCTCGACTCGTAGAACGTTATTATCCTTTCGTTGATTATTCAGTCTTTTTCTCATGGTAACCCCCCCCCCCCTCCACTCCCATCCCGCTTTGGCAGTTCCTTTCCGGAGATCCGAAAGGGAGACCATTCCGGAATCTTTTGCCAATGGAGAGATCATCATGACACCTTTTCAGTTACAGACCACATGTCCTGTGAATACAGGTTATGTGTCTTTAATGCAGTTGTTTCCATTGCCTTCTGCATCATCATGTCGTTGACCATCGCTGATTCTTCCGCCTTTAGGAGCAGTTTACCATCCCAAGGACGAGAGAGTGCCCTGAATCTCTGTCGACTCCTCCGCCCTCTTTCACAAGGCCGTTGGCAGAGTGAGGTCAAAAACGATATCCTATACCACTGGGTATAATTCTTAGCACTCCGTCTTCAGGCCACAAGTGGCCTTCCGGGACCATCCGACCGCCGTGTCATCCTCAGTGGAGTATGCGGATATGAGAGGCGTGGGGTCAACACATCTCCCGGTCGTTACGATGGTATTCTTAATCGAACGGGGTATAATTACCAATTTCTAAATTAAGAGTACTGCAAGACAAAGATTTAGGTGTGACGAAATGTACCAAATATTCTTTACATCAGTGAGCATTTGAGAGTAAAATTACACATAGTTACTGATGTAGGCTTTAAAAAACATCAACTTTTCAAAGTTTGTGTGAACTAATGTTCGTAAACTCACAAAAACACCCAACTAAACCCTAACTAGGCGAATATAGTGACATTAAAATCAATTTAAAGGAAGTTTTAAGAAAAGACTTATGTAACAACTGTAATGAGAAAGCTAAAGGTAAAACTTACGTAGACAACAAGTGTAATAAGAAATATTGTTATATACACCTCTGTAAGTGAATTTTTACAAAGTATTCTAAGGAACCTTCTGGTATTGCAAGCGGTTTGCACTGGGTAGTAGAACCCGTGACACTACACAAGGACGCGGCCAAGTAGCCAAAATGAATATGTTCTAAAACATACACAATACTATTATTACACACAAAACAAAATTAAGACGCACAATATAGCATGGCAACAAGTAGCTGAATCTCACACTCAGGGGATTAGATTTAGAGATTAGCTGCAATACCACTCTGTATTACAATATATGAAAGGAAAAGTGAAAGAATTCCCGGTATCAAGTCACATAACAGAGAGCTACCATACGTTAAAACAGTTTTGCCCCATTTACAAGAAGCAGAAATTTTTTTTGTTGCAAGACCCGCACTACCGGTCTTAAACAAACAATTTCATTAATACTTAGAGTGTCCAAGCTGAGCCAATTCCATAAGGCTGGCCGCAAGAACAGACGAAGTGTTAAAAGTCAGCGCTGTTCTCAACAGCAGAATTTGCTGAATATAAGATGTCCTTATCTATTTGTCTCGCTAAAGGTCCAACGCAATAAACAGCAAGCAAGTAATTAGAAGGAAGTTTTACCATTGGAGGCTGAAACTTATAAAAACAATAAAACTATATAAACAGCAAGATGATAATCAGCGGGTTTCAGCTTCTCTCAGACGTACGGCCAGTTAACGAGAATTACCCAAGTTAGTGCGTCTTGCAAGACACTCGACCGGTATAAAGTATCGCAATAGCAGTTACAGAAGCTCTGCTGCGCTGCTAAATGCAAGCAACAGCTTCAGGCTCCTCACTGGGTATTAGTGGAGAGAAGGAAACGTGCAGCTTGCGGTCTCGTGACAGTACGTAGAGCAGAACTCTGCCTCAGACGGTGGTTGCAGCAGAGGTTGAAACGTCCCCTCAGAAAAATTTATACACGACTGTGCTGATAAACCTCTTACACTATTTGCTTTTCAAACAGCTGAGCAAAATTGAACGTACTCAAACATTCACTAAAGTGACACACAATATTTTTAGCGCAACGCAATCTGACTATCAAAAATCCCTGCAAAAGAATGGCCCTGAGTAACATTAAACTATACCTTTCAGAAATCACTTACCTCACAAAAATCTTCATTACTCGAACTACTGCAATACAGCGAGCGCCACTACTGCCAGCTAAATAAAAGATTCAAACTACTGAAGGCACTAACTACTGATAGGGATAGTTAGCAAATGAAAGATATTAATAGAGAACAAACAATGTATTTACCTTAATATTCATAATTGACATCCAGTATTACAAATTATCAAAACTCCGCCATCTCTCTCCCCACATCCACCACTGCTGGCGGCTCACCTCCAACTGCGCAACGCTACGCGCTGTTCACATCCAGCTATAGAAGTTCATGACAACAATGGAAGACAACAATGCAAACTAGCCACAGACTGCACACAGCACAGCCAGTGATTTTCATACAGAGCGCTACGTAACGTTGCCAATAAGAAAACAGAAACAGCAAACTTACATAAAGAAAACATAAACAGCCTACTTACAAGGTGCACAAATTTACCTCCCCTGCCCGTGTCTCCGCTGCAAGCACTAAGGCAGCTCAGCATGTCGCAATGGAAGCAGAAAATCATGGGAGTACATGCGCACTGAAGCAAAGCCGTTAAAGAAGGCCAACTTGGGTTTCCGCAAATCCGGCAAGCTTCATGTGACCCGCTCAGCCTACTGCGCCTGCCAACAAATTGCGTTATAAATCCAACGTGACTACGGAATAGCCAGGAATATGTTAGCGTAGGGAGTTTCACTGAAGCTCATTTATCATAGCGTTGGGAGCAGCAAAATGAACAAACCAAACTTAACGGCGATTGAGGAGAAATTAAGAATTTGGGAATGTATACCAGTCACGAAACAGAACCCAAGTCCAGCAGGGAAAAAGTTTTCATGTGTTTATGAGGCAGCTTCAAAAAAATCTATAGGTGTCTCGCAATACAAACTGCGTAAAAGTTACTTACGTAACTTTCTTTTGGGAACCTAGAGTATTCTACGATACGCCTGTAAATTTGGCCATCAGTTTCTTCACTCCATAAATGTTTTGAAAGAGGACAGCGAGTTATTGGCTGATGAATATGTGCAAATGTGTGCTAAGGACTTGAAGCCGTTTAGCAGTGTATAGGCTTTTTAAATTTAAGGCAAACATTGATCGAAATAGGAAAAAAAATATTGCTTAGTGGATATTAATAACCACATTCTGGGAATATGCAACGTATTGCGAAGAATTTTAGTATGAAAGGAAAGCTTCTTCTTCCATACATGTACTTTTTAGATTAACATTTGTAAGTAGGCTGTTTAGGTTCTTATATTGGTAACGCCGCCGCCACGTAGCGCTCTCTGTATGAAAATGACTGGCTGTGCTGTGTGCAGTCTGTGGCTAGTTTGCATTGTTGTCTGCCATTGTAGTGTTGGGCAGCTGGATGTTAACAGCGCGTAACGTTGCGCAGTTGGAGGTGAGCCGCCAGCGGTGGTGGATGTGGGGAGAGAGATGGCGGAGTTTTGAAATTTCTAAGAGTGGATGTCATGAACTGCTCTATATATTATGATTATTAAGGTAAATACATTGTTTGTTCTCTATTAAAATCTTTCATTTGCTAACTATGCCTATCAGTAGTTAGTGCCTTCAGTAGTTTGAATCTTTTATTTAGCTGGCAGTAGTGGCGCTCGCTGTATTGCAGTAGTTCGAGTAATGAAGATTTTTGTGAGGTAAGTGATTTGTGAAACGTATAGGTTAATGTTAGTCAGGGCCATTCTTTTGTAGGGATTTTTGAAAGTCAGATTGCGTTGCGCTAAAAATATTGTGTGTCAGTTTAAACACAGTCATGTACAATTGTTCTAAGGGGACGTTTCATACATTACATGAAAAACGAATTTCGTGTCTACTAAAATGCAGATGTGGAAAGTAGAATGAATCATTTTGGCTACTTAGAATGAATTCAGCGAACTCGCAATCACATCCTGAAAACATGAATCAAAAGTGGTAAAAGTGGAGTCATATTTGGCTGAAACACTCTAAGGTTACTGAAACAAGACTTCCGAAACCTTACTTTAGTTTGCATGGCAATGTAACAGGCATCATCATGGTGTTGAGTGCTAAGGATCTCGACTTTCAGATATGGCTCTGCTTACTACAGCATACATGTATTAGAGATGACCAGATAGTGGTTCGAATAGAGAATAACCAGAACTAGTCGATTGGTATTGAAGTAGCAGAGAAAACCGTTCGCATCCAGATAAATAAATAAGATCGAAATATGCCGAAAACGGAAAAGGAACAGTTAAAATCCACCATTTTCTGGCCTACAGTGACTCAAAATCAATGTATATCTCCTTGAGGTGCGTTTTTTGATACTCGGATAAAAAAGACTTTTCATCGACTTCCGAAACTTACTCATAACACTACAGTGAAAGCAAACAGAATAAACTGCTACGTAGCGTAGCACAGCGGGAAGACGGGCAGGCAAGCAAGACTCCTGTAGCCTGTTTGGGTTGGGCATAGCATGGCTTGGATGGGAGTAGAGCGACCTCTCCATTCTGCTGACAACGCGCGGCGGCTTGCCTGCCTGGCCAGCAGGCAGTCATGGGCAGGATAAAAGCGGAATGTGTACACCTCTCGTCTGCAGCACCAGTCGCTAGGCCGTGGTGGAAAAGGACCCTCTTCCGGCAATACCACTAACTACGGTGGAGTGCGGCCCACACGCCCGTCTTCGAAAGCGCAGCAGCCACCACAGGATCACCAGGTACTCCGGAAGTCCCACGAGCGTACCAGCTAGCCCCACCTGCCTCCCCAACCGACTGTCTGCGAGAGAGAAAGCTCGCCAGAGGCCTTTCACGAACTGCCATGGACGCCCTCTAGGCAAAGATAAGTGCACACGAAAGCCTGGCGTGATAGGTCGATTCGCGACACGGTTCAATCATTACACTAGTTGTTGTTGTTGTTGTTGTGGTCTTCAGTTCTGAGACTGGTTTGATGCAGCTCTCCATGCTACTCTATCCTGTGCAAGCTTCTTCATCTCCCAGTACCTACTGCAACCTACATCTTTCTGAATCTGCTTAGTGTATTCATCTCTTGGTCTCCCCCTACGATTTTTACCCTCCACGCTGCCCTCCAATACTAAATTGGTGATCCCTTGATGCCTCAGAACATGTCCTACCAACCGATCCCTTCTTCTGGTCAAGTTGTGCCACAAACTTCCCTTCTCCCCAATCCTATTCAATACTTCCTCATTAGTTATGTGATCTACCCATCTAATCTTCAGCATTCTTCTGTAGCACCACATTTCGAAAGCTTCTATTCTCTTCTTGTCCAAACTATTTACCGTCCATGTTTCGCTTCCATACATGGCTACACTCCATACAAATACTTTCAGAAATGACTTCCTGACACTTAAATCTATACTCGATGTTAACAAATTTCTCTTCTTCAGAAACGCTTTCCTTGCCATTGCCAGTCTACATTTTATATCCTCTCTACTTCGACCATCATCAGTTATTTTGCTCCCCAAATAGCAAAACTCCTTTACTACTTTAAGTGTCTCATTTCCTAATCTAATACCCTCAACGTCACCCGACTTAATTCGACTACATTCCATTATCCTCGTTTTGGTTTTGTTGATGTTCATCTTATATCCTCCCTTCAAGACACTATCCATTCCGTTCAACTGCTCTTCCAAGTCCTTTGCTGTCTCTGACAGAATTACAATGTCATCGGCGAACCTCAACGTTTTTATTTCTTCTCCGTGGATTTTAATACCTACTCCGAATTTTTCTTTTGTTTCCTTTACTGCTTGCTCAATATACAGATTGAATAGCATCGGGGAGAGGCTACAACCCTGTCTTACTCCCATCCCAACCACTGCTTCTCTTTCATGCCCCTCGACTCTTATAACTGCCATCTGGTTTCTTTACAAATTGTAAATAGCCTTTCGCTCCCTGTATTTTACCCCTGCCACCTTTAGAATTTGAAAGAGAGTATTCCAGTCAACATTGTCAAAAGCTTTCTCTAAGTCTACAAATGCTAGGAACGTAGGTTTGCCTTTCCTTAATCTTTCTTCTAAGATAAGTCGTAAGGTCAGTATTGCCTCACGTGTTCCAGTATTTCTACGGAATCCAAACTGATCTGCCCCGAGGTCGGCTTCTACTAGTTTTTCCATTCGTCTGTAAAGAATTCGTGTTAGTATTTTGCAGCTGTGGCTTATTAACTAGTTAACAAGCTTAAACTTTTTTTCTGCATCTGGTTTGTAAATGGGTGGATTTACCTAATTTCGGGGTGCTGAATACAACTGGTAAAATAAGTTTTTCTCTATGACGTCACATTTACTAGATAAACAGCAGAATAAGAAATGGCAATAGCGAAAATTGACACAATTAAGTAAAACAAAAATACACATTCAGAACGTTTGAAATTAATACTATTTTGTTTGTATATACGGCCCTGATGCCAATAAAAGGTCCAAATTAGTTCAGAAGATATTTTCATCTTTAATCGCCTTTGGTTTTTGAAAAATGCGATAACGCAGCTCTTCTTTTGGTTGCAGTTTCATCACTCTCCCTAACAAGACCCAAGAAGTAGTCACCCATCATCGAAGGGATCCAATGGCCCTGATAACGGTGTTCCACGGTAAGAATGTCTTGGTGAAAGAGTTCACCATGCTCATCGCTTACGGTTCCCAAATTTTCCGGGATGAAATCGAGGTGAGAATGTAAAAAGTGAATTTTAAGTGAGATTCTACACCCCATGTTTTTGTAGTTGTCCAACATATCATTCACAATGGTAACATATTTTTTGTCTTTTCTGTTACCCAAAAAGCCCTTCACAATTGCTTTAAAGAAGACCAAGCAGCTAACTTGATATCTGCTGGATCTTTCAGCAAATTTCTTATTTGTGGTCCAACAAATATACCGTCTTTCAGCTTTGCCTCACTTAATTTGAGAAGCTTTTCTTTTAAGTGGCCTCACCTTCTTTATCCAGAGCTTTTACAAAGTTATTGATGAGGCCCTACTTAATACAAAGGTGAGGCAAAATGATTTTATTGGCTCAACCAATGGCGTATTGTTCACACTAACGTTTCTAGGAACATCCTTGTAGGCCATTCCTTGACTGTATAGTGGTTCTTGGTGTCACGTCTGTCCCAAAGGCACAAAAAGCAGCAGTATTTCATGAATCCAGCCTGTAAACCTGTAAGGGGTGCAACAATTTTTAAATCACAGCAAAGCTGCCATTCACGATCTTTATATTTGATTGCCTCTAGCAGCAAAGTCATGGTTTCATAAGTTTCTTCCATGTCTACTGCGTAATGGAAATGCATTGCCATTATGCAGTTGTACTGCTCTCAAGCTGGTTTTACTGGAGTCAATAAATAGTAGCCACTCCTGTGGATTATGTTGTACATCTAGCTGCATCATCAGACTATTGACATCTCTACATACACACATTAAATTCTGCGTATCGAAATATTGAGCGAAGGAAGCACCTCTTGATCTGAAACAGGAAATTTTTGTCCCTGTTGTTCCGTTGTTGCAGTCCCGACCCCAAGAGTTCAGCTTGCTGTTTCGTAAGTTTTAGATCGCGATCCAAATCGTTCGATTCCTTCCGATTAAAGAGCTGAGGCGAAGTGTCGTGATAATGACTATATGTTCAGAACTTTCTGCTTTACTTCACATTGTGTCTGTTTCCGTGGCTTACAAGTTACAGACAGGAACAAGCAACCTCTCATCATGGGGCACAGGCAAATGCACTGAAGATACATTTGGATACTTTAATTAATGTCTAGTGTTGCTTGAATGTCCAGAAATATTTGTAAGACAGAAGTAACAGTCTGAATAATGGTCATTAGGCTCACACCACGCCATCGGAACAGCGAATGGCATGGCTCGGCGTTTCCCTTTCAGCCACTCGGTTAAGGTTGCAGTACAGGTTATGCAGGCAATATGAGATGCAAAATTTTTATCTTGATCACCCATAGGACAATCAAAATACGGTTTATATGCCTTCCAAACCAAATCAGTGACTGGTTTTCTTTGCGATTTTGGAGTGAATTTCCCACATACATAACAAAAGTTGCCCAGATGGTTTAGACAGCAACCATACGCGACTGGAACAGGAAAGGGAGATAATGACAGTGGCACGTAAAGTGCCCTCCGCCACACACCGTTGGGTGGCTTGCGGAGTATAAATGTAGATGTAGATGTAGATGTAGAGATTTACTAGTTGCCAGTTTTCTTAGTGTAAGTTTTAAACACAAAAGTTTGCACTATCTTTCACACGAAACACTCACTGAGGATCTCTTTCACATCAATGGATTACCACACCAACCATTTACTGACGATTTGTAGATCTTCTAGCTCTCCTCTGCATAGCAAAAACAAATAAATAAACATCAAAACAGGAGAACACCAAAAAGCTAAATACTGAATACGAAAAACCAAAACCTTTAAAAACTCAAAAATGATACGTGCTAGAACATTTTGAAAGGTATATTCGGATCCTGCACACCAAAATACATACTAGCTGATGTATCACAGCCCAGATGCAGAATGGCTGTTGACTAGTGTTATTAGTGGTAGCAGCAGCAGTATAGTTACCGCTAGTGACAACAGAGACCCTTAGAAGCCAAGGGGTACGAGTGATAAATTTTTAATTTTGGAGGTAAGTGCAGATTTCAGTAGTTCAAAAAATGGTTCAAATGGCTCTGAGCACTATGGGACCAAACTTCTGTGGTCATCAGTCCCCTAGAACTTAGAACTACTTAAACCTAACTAACCTAAGGACATCACACACAACCATGCCCGAGGCAGGATTCGAACCTGCGACCGTAGCGGTCGCGCGGCTCCAGACTGTAGCGCCTAGAACCGCTCGGCCACCCCGGCCGGCATTTCAGTAGTTAAAGCAGAAACAAATCTGCGTATCCAATAGATACAAGTAAGAAGCAGTCTGGTGCTGACTTGTGGCTGAAAAGAAAACTGCTTGGCTACCAAGTGGTAGCAAACAGCTCTTTGTTTCCCTCGCTGAGTCTTTAACAGAAGCTATTTAGTTTAAAATTATTATATTGGTCTTCGTGATTTATTGTTATTATTTTATTTCCTACACAATTCGTTAATGTTATAGATGTTTTCAAACTAAAAAAAAGTAAGTGTTCATCTGTGGAAAACGTCCGAACTCTGTAGTGTTATACGGTAAAGAATTTATGACCTGTTAAAGATAATTACTATAGACTTGAGTCCAATACGGCATTAAATCTGGATTTCCGGACACTTTGTGCTGATACTTGTGTGACCTGTGGTAGGTTGCAGAATCCTAGTTCATGGAGACCCAAAAATGTTCAGATACTGACTTCTGAAAAGAAATTACATTTGTGTCAGGAAGCTAGAGTCTCATAAAGACGAGAAAAAGCAAAAAAAAGTTTAAAATATGATAGTTCGCAAACAGCAATGTGTTTTCACCTACAGAAGATACTCCCTACACCTGTGCTTTCTTGCAGCAGAGCACATCATGCAAAACAGCTGTGGACCTACAATTTTTGTACACACGATTTAGCCTCTGGAGTTGCAACAATGGACATTTGGCATGAGAACCAAGCTGCTTGTAGATGCCAAGAAATTGCTTCCCGTTTTTTGCATTATGTACGTAGATTGCCCACATCAGTTAAACACATCACAGCCTTTAGTGACAACACAGGGGGATCAACATAAAAGTAAATTCATTGTAAGGTTCTGCTACTACATTACCAATAATACACACATTGAAACCGTATATCACAAATTCATGATTTCTGATTACTCCTATATGGAACGCGACCGACAGTTTGGAATTATCGAGAAGGTTGCCAGGAAAAATTCTTGGGTTTCTGTACACGACGAGTGGACATAGCTCATTTCCAAGGCCAGCACGAAATTTAAGGTAATCCAGATGACAGACAATGATTTCATCGCACTAACTGGACTCATTGATTAACTCAAGGACTGAGTGAAAGGTTGGAGAAAAATGCAGTGATTGCGTTTTCAAAAGAAGTCACCCTTCACCTTGTTTTACAAAGAATCTCTCTCTGAAGAGATGGAAGAGTTTCGAAATGTTAATAACGAGAAAGCTCATCGTTGCGGCAGAAACATCAGTGTCTCCCTGCTCTAGAAATAAATAATGATGAACCTAAGTACAGAGACATAATGACTCTATTTCCCTTTATGCCATCAGTACATTACGAATTTTACCAGAAACTTTCACACCTTGAAGCTGCAAGAAAACTGAAGCCAGTTAACCAGAATCATGAAGAATTTTATACTTATTCAGAAAATGAACATAGACAGGATGTTAGAAACAGACTTCGAGTAGAGTCATAGCCATGTTCAACTCAAGTGACAAGTTACTGCCTTCCATGAAGTGTTATTAATGTCACTGTGATCCATGACTTTAAATTAGTAATAAAAAATTACTAACTGACAAAATTCAGCATTGTTTGTTCTAGATAAGGTAGACAATAAAGCTTCAAAAGCGTGCAAATAATTACGTTTTCCTTAATTTGTTCTGGAATTTTCTGGAGTACTTCAACTTTGAACGTAATTTACTCAAAACGTTTGTTAGTTATACATCTTGGCTTCTAAGGGTCTCAACTTCATTAGTTCATAGTCCATATTAGTTACTCAATTCTCACTATAGACACTTTAAATCATTGTAATACTATTTGTCGTATTAAAACTGGTATTTTTTAGAAAGTTACGATGTAAAAAAGTGCTACATGTTTGAAACCCCATTCCGATATAGGGGAGGGCTGGACGGTCCTAATCAAATCATGCTAAACAAATAAATAAATAAAACAAAACTTTGTCTTAATGGCACCTTTTGTTTTCTGTCAAAGAGATAGTCTTTGAACAAAGTCGCGACATTTCCTGTTACACTATAATTTCGTAATTTATGTAAAAGAATACTGTGATTTACACAGTCGAGTGCCTTTGACATATCACTGAATATACCAGTAGCCTGCAATTTATTGTCTAAAGAATTAAATCCACTGTTTTCTGTATATGTAAATAACATCTGTATTTGTAAACATACGGAACTAAACTAAAGTAACAAACAGACGCAGTGTCGGAATTGTCTGCTTTTCTCGCAGCCGTAGCTGTGCGAAAAATAAGGCCTCTGATAGCGCCGCCGGCTGCCAATGTCGCGCATGTGCTCTGCGTGTTTACGAGAAAACGTCCTTCGCTCGCTTGTAAATAACGAGCTAAAGGGAGAAAACGCCGGAATATGTCGTCTCGAAATCCTTCGGGCTTTTCTCATAACCATCAGGCGACGGCCCTCTTTCCTCCTTTAAATGATAACAAGCATTTTCCGTTCAAAGCGGTTGTTGTGGTACTCTCTTTATTGCAAAGCAAGAAACAAAAAAATTGGAAAACAAAAGAAAGAAAGGAAAGGGGAAACAAACACATTAGAGAGATACACAGACAGCATCAGGCCTACGGCACAGTTCTTCGAGGCAAAAAAAACGCGTCTGATAGGACAAAAAATCACACGACACAATTGGCGCTGATGACCTGATTTCAGAATATTGGGAGCATCAACAGTTTTCCCTGAGGTTCGTACAGTTGTCGGTGCGAAGAAATCGATACTGCAGGATGTTTCGAGAAGAAAAATTCGATTTCACATCGCCGGCCGTTGTGACCGAGCGGTTCTAGGCGCTTCAGTGCGGAACCGCGGGACCGCTACGGTCGCAGGTTAGAATCCTGCCTCGGGCATTGATGTGTGCGATGTCCTTAGGTTAGTTAGGTTTAAGTAGTTCTAAGTCTAGGGGACTGATGACCTCAGATGTTAAGTCCCATAGCGCTTGGAGTCATTTCATTTTTTTCGGTTTCACATCCACTACGTGAATGAAGAGAGAATTTTGGCATAGGTCTAACTAACGTGTAGGACTACGAAGTTTTTATATTCTAAGGAACCACCCGATCGTGCGAGGGTATATCTTTTATACGAATGCACGTAAACAGTGAGGTGACAAAAGTCATGTGGTAGCGATACGGACAATACAGATCGCGGTGGTATTGAGTACACAAGGTCTACCGTATCTTCCTTCGCCGTCGGCGTTGTCGTTGTTACCGTGAGACACTGTTATACCAAGAGGAAAGGCGCGTCGATCTTAGAGCATGAGATATGATGACCTTAAGCCATTGACAACACACAACGGTCACGGTAGCACCTGATTCCAGAATAGCTGCAGTAGCTAAGATCTACGAACTATCCCCTGTTGACCAGGTCCCCAAAACTTAACTCGTAACGAGATCCCTTCAAAGCAAATTGTCATAACGATCGGTCTATAAAGGCTTCGTACAACGAGAAGAAATGTTACGGTTGATGGAATAATAACAGATACGACCAAACTGTCTTGTCTCTTCTGCTTTATTTAACATAACTTCGTTCACAGTTTCATTTCGCATTCACCACTCATTCACCGAAACCCTTTGATGAACAGTTTTGGTTGCTTAACACCAACAGTCAGTGATAATGATACAGCTTTTCTCCTTTTTATAAATTGAAGCCCGCTCTCCGTGATATAATAATAAAAAAAAAAACCGGTCTCAATACCGGGTCCCTCGTGAGATGCGAATAGACTTATCCCGGAATTGACCGCCTTGTAGGTGTACTCAATTTAATGACCACACTTCGCTGTCCGCTATTTCGCGTAACTGAATGTCCATTTGTTAGTCTGATTATACACTGTAGCTATTTAAAATTCGCCTCTATATTTTTCACAACGCACAATTAGCACTTCGTTACTTACTTTTTTTTTTTTCTAAGAGTAAACGGAAAAAAAAGACGCCGTAATATGGGCTTAGTCGACATAAAGCAAAACACCTTAATATGCCCAATTTCACCTCTTCTTATAGGATCGGCTACCTTACTCATTAATTTACTCCATATTGTTTCCAATAACACTACACAGGTATCGCCGTTATATTTTAATTGTATTCAAAAGCATGTTACTACTATTATGACCAACCAAATCGTCACAAATCGCGCGGCGTGCGTTTTTAATGATAACTTTACGCTATTCAATTAAATCGCGCGGCGTGCGTTTTTAATGATAACTTTACGCTATTCAATTTCCGTTACAGCTATCTTGACTCGTAATGTTACAAAGGTACGAAGGGCAGTGTTTTGGCGGAGCTATCATTTGTACTCAGGTGAGTCACGTGAAAAGGTTTCCGCCGCGATTATGGCCGCACGACGGGAATTAGTAGACATTGAGCGCGCAGTGGTAGTTGGAGTTAGATGCATGGGACGGTACATTTCGGATATCGTTAGGGAATTCAATATTTCCAGACCAACATTGTCAAGAGTGTGCCGAGAATACCAGATTTCAGGCATTGTCTCTCACCACGGACGACGCAGTGAAAGATGCCCTTCATTTAAAGACCGAGAGCAGCGGCATTTGCGTGGAGCTGTCAGTGTTAACAGGCAAGCGGCACTGCGTGAAATAACCGCAGAAAACAGTGAGATACGTACGACAAATGTTGTGGACTGACAAGACAGCCAGTCCACAGTGACGGGTAACCGAAAGGCACGCGTTTACAAAAGCCGGCTGGCGTTATGTCTGAAGCAGGATACGTAATGAATGCTATAAAGAAAAGTAGGTAACTGCTGGAATACTAAACTTTAATCCTTCATTTGTATACAGCATTCTTGATGATACAAGTGAGACTCTCTCTAGAAATGGTTAATGGCGCCTTGCTAGGTCGTAGCCATGGACTTAGCTGAAGGCTATTCTAACTATCTCTCGGCAAATGAGAGAAAGGCTTCGTCAGTGTAGTCGCTAGCAAAGTCGTCGTACAACTGGGGCGAGTCCTAGTACGTCTCTCAAGACCTGCCGTGTGGTGGCGCTCGGTCTGCAATTACTGACAGTGGCGACACGCGGGTCCGACATGTACTAATGGACCGCGGCCGATTTAAAGCTACCACCTAGCAAGTGTGGTGTCTGGCGGTGACACCACAACAAACGTATCCATTAGTACAGTGCGGCGAAATTTTGTATTGCGGGCTGTGGCAGCAGGCGACCGACGTGAGTTCGTTTGTTAACAGCACATCGCCTGCAGAACCTCTTCTGCCATATCTTGTGGACAGTAGACGACTGGAAACCGAGTCCTGGCCAGATGAGATCTGATTTCAGTTGGTAAGAGCTGACGGTAGGGTTGGAGTGTGGCGCAGACCCCCACGACGCCATGGACGCAAGTTGTCAACAAGGCACTGTCAAAGCTGGTGGTGGCTCCATAATTGTATGGGCTGTGTTTACACGGAATGATGCCATTGAACCGATCATTGACTGGAAATGGTCATGCTCGGCTACCATTTTTTATGAATGACTATGCCTCGTGTCGCTGGGCCACAACTGTTCACGATTGGCTTGAAGAACATTCTGGATAATTCGAGCGAATGATTTGTCCACCCATATCGCCCGACATGAATCCCATCGAACATTTGTGGAACGTAATAGAGAAAGCCTGCACCGGCAACACTTTTGCAATTAAGGGCAGCTATAAAGACAGCATGGCTCAATACTTCTCCCTCCCCCCTCCCCCCCTCCCCCCCTCCCCACGTCGGAAGTGCGAGTCGTCCCTCGGGCATGGGTGTGTGTGTTGTTCTTAGCGTAAGTCAGTTTAAGTTAGATTAAGTAGTGTGTAAGCTTAGGAACCCATGACTTCAGCAGTTTGATCCCATAAGACCTCAGCACAAATTTCCATTTCCAATACTTCTTCAGGGGACTTCCAACGATGTTGCGTCCATGCCACTTCGAGCTGCCGCACAATGCCGGGAGAAAGAGGTCCGACATGGTATTTGGATGTATCCTATAACTTTTGTCACCTCAATTTAATTTAGCGGTACACTTTATAATTACGTTTTGGATAAAAGTTTCCACTTGTTGTCTTCAATTCCGAAGACTGGTTTGATACAGCTCTCGACGCTAGTTTATACTGCGCAGAAGCCTTTTCATCTCTGTATAACTGCCACAACCTACATTCATTTGAAACTCATTACTGTTGTGAAGCCTGGCTCTCCCTCTACAGTTTTACACCCCTCCCACCCAACCACACACAGCTGACCGGGGAGGCCGAGCGGTTCTAGGCGCTACAGTCTGGAACCGCTCGACCACTACGGTCGCAGGTTCGAATCCTGCCTCGGGCATGGATATGTGTGATGTCCTTAGGTCAGTTCGGTTCAGGTAGTTCTAAGTTCTCGAGGACTGATGACCTCTGAAGTTAAGTTTCATGTGCTCAGAGCCATTTGAACCATTTGAACACACACATACACACAAACAAACAAACACATACGCAATTCCGTTATCAAACTGACGATTCCTTGATTCCTGAGGACGTGTCCGGTCAACCGATCCCATTTTCATTTACCTTTCGCAACTTTTCGCTTTACCCTCCACTTTAAGCTTGGCAGACACATGCTGCTGTGAAACTCGTCTCATACTTTTCCGAGCATGTTACTGCATTCGTTGTTGTTGCGATGCAGCACACAGTTCTCCTAAGGTTGTTGGCAGGGTACACACACAGACCCAGCAGTTCGCAAGCTCACAAAAAAAGAGGCTAACAGAGCGTGCGAGATCCGAAGCCGAGCACGCAGCTCATTGTTTAGAGATGCTCTTCGAAGATACAGATGCCAGTGTGGTGATGCTACGTCACCTTGTAATGGAGAACATAAAATGCCTTTTGTTGCCACCGACTCATATTTGACATCACAATGAACTTTTTTTCAATCATAAGTTAAAATTTACACTACTGACCATTAAAATTGCTACATCACGAAGATGCGAAATTTAACCGACAGGAAGAACATGATGTGATATGCAAATGATTAGCTTTTCAGAGCATTCACACAAAGTTGACGCCGGTGGTGACACCTACAACGCGGTGACATGAGGAAAGTTTCCAATCGATTTCTCATACACAAACAGCAGCTGACCGGCGTTGCCTAGTGAAACGTTGTTGTGATGCCTCGTGTAAGGAGGAGAAATGCGTACCATCACGTTTCCGACTTTGATAAAGATCGGATTGTAGCCTATCAAGATTGCGGTTTATCGTATCGCGACATTGCTGCTCACGTTGCTCGATATCCAATGACTGTTAGCAGAATATGGAATCGGTGGGTTCAGGAGGGTAATACGGAACGCCATGCTGGATCTCAACGGCCTCGTATCACTAGCAGTCGAAATGACAGATGACTTATCCACATGGCTGTAACGGATCGTGCAGCCACGTCTCGATCCCTGAGTCAACAGATGGAAACGTTTGCAAGACAACAACCATCTGCACGAACAGTTCGACGACGTTTGCAGCAGCATGGACTCTTAGCTTCGAGACCATGGCTGCAGTTACCCTTGACGCTGCATCGCAGACAGGAGCGCCTGCGATGGTGTACTCAACGACGAACCTGGGTGCACGAATGGCCAAACGTCATTTTTTCGGATGAATCCAGGTTCTGTTTACAGCAACATGATGGTCGCATCCGTGTTTGGCGACATCGCGGTGAACGCATATTGGAAGCGTGTATTCGTCACCGCCATACGGGCGTATCACCCGGCGTGATGGTATGGGGTGCTATTGTTACACGTCTCGGTCACCTCTTATTCGCATTGACGGCACTTTGAACAGTGGACGTTACATTTCAGATGTGTTACGACCCGTGGCTCTACCCTTCATGCGATCCTTGCGAAATCATACATTTCAGCAGCATAATGCACGACCGCATGTTGCAGGTCCTGTACGGGGCTTTCTGGATACAGAAAATGTTCGACTGCTGCCCTGGCCAGCACATTCTCCAGATTTCTCACCAATTGAAAACGTCTGGTCAATGGTGGCCGAGCAACTGGCTCTTCACAATACGCCAGTCACTACCGTTGATGAACTGTGGTATCGTGTTGAAGCTGCATGGGCAGCTGTAGCTGTACACGCCATCCAATATCTGTTTGGCTCAATGCCCAGGCGTATCAAGGCCGTTATTACGGCCAGAGGTGGTTGTTCTGGGTACTGATTTCTCAGGATCTATGCACCCAAATTGCGTGAAAATGTGATCACATGTCACACTCCTGGAAATGGAAAAAAGAACACATTGACACCGGTGTGTCAGACCCACCATACTTGCTCCGGACACTGCGAGAGGGCTGTACAAGCAATGATCACACGCACGGCACAGCGGACACACCAGGTACCGCGGTGTTGGCCGTCGAATGGCGCTAGCTGCGCAGCATTTGTGCACCGCCGCCGTCAGTGTCAGCCAGTTTGCCGTGGCATACGGAGCTCCATCGCAGTCTTTAACACTGGTAGCATGCCGCGACAGCGTGGACGTGAACCGTATGTGCAGTTGACGGACTTTGAGCGAGGGCGTATAGTGGGCATGCGGGAGGCCGGGTGGACGTACCGCCGAATTGTTCAACACGTGGGGCGTGAGGTCTCCACAGTACATCGATGTTGTCGCCAGTGGTCGGCGGAAGGTGCACGTGCCCGTCGACCTGGGACCGGCCGCAGCGACGCACGGATGCACGCCAAGACCGTAGGATCCTACGCAGTGCCGTAGGGGACCGCACCGCCACTTCCCAGCAAATTAGGGACATTGTTGCTCCTGGGGTATCGGCGAGGACCATTCGCAACCGTCTCCATGAAGCTGGGCTACGGTCCCGCACACCGTTAGGCCGTCTTCCGCTCACGCCCCAACATCGTGTAGCCCGCCTCCAGTGGTGTCGCGACAGGCGTGAATGGAGGGACGAATGGAGACGTTTCGTCTTCAGCGATGAGAGTCGCTTCTGCCTTGGTGCCAATGATGGTCGTATGCGTGTTTGGCGCCGTGCAGGTGAGCGCCACAATCAGGACTGCATACGACCGAGGCACACAGGGCCAACACCCGGCATCATGGTGTGGGGAGCGATCTCCTACACTGGCCGTACACCACTGGTGATCGTCGAGGGGACACTGAATAGTGCACGGTACATCCAAACCGTCATCCATGCCATCGTTCTACCATTCCTAGACCGGCAAGGGAACTTGCTGTTCCAATAGGACAATGCACGTCCGCATGTATCCCGTGCCACCCAACGTGCTCTAGAAGGTGTAAGTCAACTACCCTGGCCAGCAAGATCTCCGGATCTGTCCCCCATTGAGCATGTTTGGGACTGGATGAAGCGTCGTCTCACGCGGTCTGCACGTCCAGCACGATCGCTGGTCCAACTGAGGCGCCAGGTGGAAATGGCATGGCAAGCCGTTCCACAGGACTACATCCAGCATCTCTACGATCGTCTCCACGGGAGAATAGCAGCCTGCATTGCTGCGAAAGGTGGATATACACTGTACTAGTGCCGACATTGTGCATGCTCTGTTGCCTGTGTCTATGTGCCTGTGGTTCTGTCAGTGTGATCATGTGATGTATCTGACCCCAGGAATGTGTCAATAAAGTTTCCCCTTCCTGGGACAATGAATTCACGGTGTTCTTATTTCAATTTCCAGGAGTGTATATTTGTCCAATGAATACCCGTTTATCATCTGCATGTCTTCTTGGTGTAGCAATTTTAATGTCCAGTAGTGTATCTCAAGTTTCGATCTCCGTTCATGTAGAAGATACACGAATGTTCGCAGGCTTTCGCTATCCAAGTCATTTCCTGCATCTCACTGTAAAACGAACCGTGAGCCATCCGAAAAGTAGCGTGTGATTCGGGAAGCTGCGCCGTGCACGCATCGAATCAGGCTGGCGGCTTAACGACAAGGGCCGGTTTGTCCGCCAGCCTGGATGTGGTTTTTTGGCGTTTTTCCCCGTAGGTGACTAGCTGAATACTGGGCTGGTACCCACGTCTCGCGTCAGTTACACGATTCGTAAACATTTCGAAAACGTTCCCACAGTTTCACAAGTGTAAAACTAACCGCAAACAGATGGGGTATTCAATTTCGGTATCGGGGAGGGAAGAGGGAGGCAACAGGAATGGCACTCTGTCACAATCAGCACAAAATCCAGATTAACATCCCCTTCCTGTGACAATACGGGACAAAGGCTAATGAAGAAGAAGAAGATAGTAAAACAAACCGACGTTTCGGCAACTACTTCAAGTTCACCTTGAAGGGGACTGTCCTGTCTGCCATGTCGAGTTTCAAGGAATTTTTACCATAAAAGTGAATGAAGTTGCGAATTTGATAAATGTACTCAACCTCTGTAGTATTATATTCTATGGTCAGAGAACTTCCTTCTTTTGAACAGAGTGCAGTATGTGTTGGACAGTCTTGACAAGGATGGAAGCTGGCCTGCTGTGTAGAGGGGGCAGCATTATTTAAAAAGGATTTTTTAATAATATGTTTTGAGGAAATGGTATGATGTGAATGCAAGAATGACAAAAGGCAATTTTAAGGTAATTCAGCCTTCTTACACTTTTGTAACTGTTTATCTTCTTATTGTAACCTCTCCACACGAAATAATTTTTTAAATATTATTTGGTTAATGATTCTAATTTTTGTGTAACCTCACAAAAAAAACTTAATTAATAATAAAATAATATGATTCTATTTTTTGTGTAACCTATGAACAAAATTGGTTCCCATTTAATGTACCCACAAAGTTCTTTTCTCATTTAATATAAGCTCGAAACAGAAAAATTCTTAAACCTCGTAATAAAAAATAAATTCAGTAACCTGGTAAAATTTGGACGACAGCAGTGCTGCGTCATGGCCCTGTAAGATCATTCTGAATAAAAAGCAAAAATTCTCACCTCGATAAAGTCGGCAACTATCTGCTCTTACAATAGCTCTTTTCCGGCACAGCTCTGTGCAATACTGGCCTATACATTTGTTATTTATGAAAGGAAGCAAATGATTTTTCTTTTGCAACAATCGGAATGATGATGCATTAAAAAATTAAATTCTTTAAATTGAAATGAATGCGTGTTAGAAATTAGACAAAGATTATTATTAGGACATTTTTAAAAGATTTACATGTGAGTTTACATAATATTACTAGATATGCGCGAGGCTGCTTTTTTACCTTATACAATAATACTCAGGCTCCGGCATCGCTGCACCGCGACCGGCCCAGCCAACATGATACACCAGACAGGACTGACAAGCGCAGACAGGCGACTGCTCGCTAGCAACAACTTACTGCTACTGTTACACAGTTCGTACTGCAGTCAACACTGCTCTTTGGTCTCAGATTCTCTTATAGCTTACATATCGCAGGCAGCACATACCTCTTACATTATTGTTAAAATATTTCCTATGTTTGAAGTTTACTGTAGAAATCTTATAACGCAACATATGATTTTGTCTTATAGTTGAGACAAGTGTCAAGAAAGGTAAATGTACACAGCAAAGGTATTAAGAAATATTTTGCTAACTTGCCTAGATGAGAGAACTTCTTGAAAAGGTGTATCGCTGTCATGGCTTGATGAAGCATAGTTAAACTTGGAATCTTATTCTCATTTATCTGTCAAGATTAATTCCCTATTTTCATTTATTTTGATGAATGCGTTTGCATACTCGCATTGCACATTCGCGAGCTGTTTGCTGAGAGACATTTTTGTGTAAATCGGTAAGATACCGTCTTGCATTGTACATCGCAAATAGGGCAAATGAAATTTGGTTTTGCACAGGCAGATCAATAATCCTAATGGTGACAGGTTGCAGAGCAGACCAGCGTTCCGTGCATACAAGTAGGCTAACAAATTTAATTATCATCAAAATTCATGTCCACAGTGATCGTCAGAGTGTATGTGTGCAAATGATATCAGTTCTGACCGTTAATACCAGTAAAAGATTTCAGTAAAATGCTACCTTGTGAATTTTCTAGCATTTTTATCAGAAAGTCAGATGCGTTAATTTTTACGTTCATTTGCTGTATAATTGCGATAACAGTTCTGATACAGTGATTGTTTGCAATATTCAGGGCCAACATTTTAATAGGAATCATTCCAGTCAGATGTCGTATTTCATTGAAAACGGGTTGCTTTCTCGCAAACAAATTGTTTGTTGTACTGGCTAGCCTGGATTTCGCATAGCATAGTGTGTGCCCCACATGCTTCCGTTCAAAATTAAATTTTCACATAGTTCTGTTGTCCTGCAGCGAAATTTACACACTTCAATAGTAAAAGAAGTTTTGCAAATTTTTCAGATACCAATTCGTCACTTACAAACACGAGTTTAGAAGTTTTACGCTAAACTTTCAGCCTCTTCGTAGGAGGAGTGCAAGTGGACTAGTGTGAAGCTGAATATTAAACTTTACGACAAACTGATGAGTAAGCCAGCAGACTTATGAGGCTGTGCACAGTCTATTGACAAAGTCTGTTATAACAGTCAGTTTCGCGACTGCGGCACCATCTGTGTGTGTATTTTTTTTTTTATCTGCAAAGGCTTCACGACTACACGAAGACGTCCTGTCGGTACAAATGCCACCACTCTAGTCGTCTAGTCGATCTCGTGTGCGCAACCCGGGGGCGGAGACTTGGAGCCTGAAAGAGCAAACTCTCGGCATGCGGGTCAGTCTATGGTAAAGCAGAGATTCGAACACCGCGTAGAGACTGGCGCAGAGAAAAGCATCAAACGCAACCAGCACGAATGATGGAAATAACTTGCACGCGTAACCAAGAGCGTAGCACAGTGCGAAAGCCAATCTCAACATAAGAATGGAGCGGCCTGGCCTAGTAAACACGTACGACGGTTCTCCAGGAAGTAATGCACCGCATTTTTTTTCCTTCAACAATTCTTTATTGAACACAATAAGAATTATACAAACGAAAGAATGGTGTTTTATCTACACACACTATTTTTCCACGTAATCTCTACCCCATTCTACGGCCTTCCTCCAGCGCAATACAAGGGCGTGCATGTCCTGTCGGCAGCAATCCTTGTCCTGGTGGCGGAGCCAGTGCTTCACTGTGTGAATCACCTCCTCATCGTCCTCAAAATGTCGTCCACGAATGGCATCCCTTAATGACCCAAACAAGTGGAAGTCCGAGGGGGCTCGGTCAGGGCTGTCAGGTTTGACAGCCGTGGATGGTCTGCCCGACGGCTGCAAATCGTGGAGGTCCGCGGTACCACCTTCTGATGACCTCACCCTCCGTGCCCAGCGACTAACTGGAGTTAGACCAACAGCAGATGCTCCATAGACTATGCACAAGACTATGAATATTCCCCACAGTTTCTTTCTCTGAAGTGAGAAATTCAATTACGGCACCTACAGACGCCATTTTGAAACTGTCCTGCAGCTACGCTATCTGTCGGAAATGACGGAAACTTGGCACCATCACTGAGGAGACCTCAAAAATACAAACGTAACGTTTCGCTTTCGCAGCATTGTTTTAGACTGAGAAAAAAAAATGCGGTGCATTACTTTCTGGGCAACTCTCGCAGATCAGCAGTTTTGTCCATACGATGCTCTGTGAGCAACAACCGTGATAGCTTTCAACACTAGCCTACCGCGAGAACCGCGCAACTCATCTACATGCATATGTAAAAGGCTTTGACGAAAACATGGGAAACAGCGACAAATTCACGCTTGAACATAAATGGAAATGCTAGCCAGTCCTGCAAGCGACCACGGACGACACCCGTGCGTTGTTAGGCCGAGTATATATTTCTTCAAACGATTGACGTTTCGACCATTCTGCTAGGACCCTCTTCAGTATCTTGTGCTGCATTTTGGTGTCCAATGTAGATTGAGCGCTGTCAGATACCAGCATCGCCCTCTCTTATAAGGGCGAGTCTTCGTGCACTTGTGGTGGAGAAGTACAATTATTGGGTAAAAATCTTGTGGCTACCATTGGTGGGCCATCGTCATTGGATAGTAAGAGAAGTATTCCCACGCTAATGCAGATGAAGGGGATTATTAGCTAAAGCTGTGTGTCTGTGAGCGCGTCATGTCGGAACTAGTGGATTCGAACGTGAGCATATCGTCGGTGCTCGTATGGTAGGTGGCTTCCATAACTTAGTCGAAGCATCTGGTGCTCTAAGAGGAACCGACTCGAACATTTGTACCGCACACAGAGAAAGCGCAAAATCGTTATCCGCAAGGTCACAACGCGGACGAAAGTGGACGTTAAGTGATCGTGGCGTACGGTCATTGATGGGGATTGTGACAAAAATAAGGTGACAACAGCTGTAAAAGTCATTGCAGTACTGAATGCCGCACTTGCAAACCCTGTCAGCTGTAAAACAACACGAAGGACGTTCCCTAAGCAGGAAATTTCAGGGTAAGCTAGAATTCCAAAGCCACTCGTCAGTGATGCAAATGCCCAGAGACCTGGTGGTCAAGGAAGGCAGGATTCGGTTACGATTGTGGACGAGGCCGTAATCAGTTACTGTTGGTTGGCTTTTCTTTAATCACACACAATTTATTTAAAATCAACAACAAATTAAAATAGAGGCAATAATTTAAGGACTGTTTCACGGCTTAAGGCCTTAATGGCAATAAATTGAGAATTAATTAAACTTGCTGCAACTAAAAATTACAATTGTTAAAATATAAAAGACAAGTGAACGAGATCTTAAAGTTCGCTGCAAAAATACAAATGCCAAATTAAAATTTTAAGACAAGTAACGACACTCACGGCTGCAAGCCTTAATGGCAATAAATTAAGAATTGTTTCACGGCTAAAGGCCTTAATGGCAATAAATTAAGAAGTGTTTAATTTGTTGCAAATTACTAACTACAGTTATTACAATACTGAAAACAAATCACCAAGGTCTTAAAGGTTAACTGCTATAATACAATTGCCACATTAGAATTTTAAGACAAGTAGCGACAGTCACGGCTGAAGGCCTTTAACGCCAAGAATGGCATTTATCAAAAAATTTAACAAACATACTGTCAACACCAAGGCAACAGCAAAAGTTAATTTAAAATACATGCAACTGATCACCAAACAGGTGGGACAAAATGATAGTAAACTTGGTAGCATAACCGTTTAAACATGCTGTAACGCCAAGAATGGCAATTATATTTTAAAAAATTAGGAACATACAAGAAAACAACAAATATAATGACAAGGTTAATTCAAAAGGAGAAGCAACTAATCACCAAACAGGTGAGACAACTGATGTTAGCTTGGTAATACAAGGATAAAATAATAACACAATAATAAAACACAAGGGCTAGTCACAGATGGTGCTCCAGGAATCGACCTCTGAGTAGGTCATGCCTAAAACACTTTCGAGAGCGATGAGAAAGGCAGCCAAGAGTTGCATTCACTCCACAACATAGTAACTCAGACCAGTGGCAGTCTAGTGAATGACTAATGATAATCTGCTGTAGCTACCTAACGTCCGATAACCAATGCAACGATGGAACACGAAGCCAAAGCTGGAACACGCGGTCAGCACTACGTCCTCAGAATGCTGTGTTTAGAGCATCCAACAGGCGAAAGTAACCACTACTACCAGAGCAGAAGAAACACCAACCGACCTACAAATCAAGGCAACTGTTAAAACTACACTCCTTACTGGACAGCAGCGGCAAGGCGAGGAATCATACACTGCCGCTACATACACTAACCTCCAGGGCAGGTCACTGACGCGTTAGCTGCCACCAGGCAAGAAAATACCGCTGGTTGAACTGAACAAATAGTAACACATAGAATGCAGCAATTAGTAACAAGAAGTCGAGGAAAGCTAATTACACTCCTGGAAATGGAAAAAAAGAACACATTGTGTCAGACCCACCATACTTGCTCCGGACACTGCGAGAGGGCTGTACAAGCAATGATCACACGCACGGCACAGCGGACACACCAGGAACCGCGGTGTTGGCCGTCGAATGGCGCTAGCTGCGCAGCATTTGTGCACCGCCGCCGTCAGTGTCAGCCAGTTTGCCGTGGCATACGGAGCTCCATCGCAGTCTTTAACACTGGTAGCATGCCGCGACAGCGTGGACGTGAACCGTATGTGCAGTTGACGGACTTTGAGCGAGGGCGTATAGTGGGCATGCGGGAGGCCGGGTGGGCGTACCGCCGAATTGCTCAACACGTGGGGCGTGAGGTCTCCAAAGTACATCGATGTTGTCGCCAGTGGTCGGCGGAAGGTGCACGTGCCCGTCGACCTGGGACCGGACCGCAGCGACGCACGGATGCACGCCAAGACCGTAGGATCCTACGCAGTGCCGTAGGGGACCGCACCGCCACTTCCCAGCAAATTAGGGACACTGTTGCTCCTGGGGTATCGGCGAGGACCATTCGCAACTGTCTCCATGAAGCTGGGCTACGGTCCCGCACACCGTTAGGCCGTCTTCCGCTCACGCCCCAACATCGTGCAGCCCGCCTCCAGTGGTGTCGCGACAGGCGTGAATGGAGGGACGAATGGAGACGTGTCGTCTTCAGCGATGAGAGTCGCTTCTGCCTTGGTGCCAATGATGGTCGTATGCGTGTTTGGCGCCGTACAGGTGAGCGCCACAATCAGGACTGCATACGACCGAGGCACACAGGGCCAACACCCGGCATCATGGTGTGGGGAGCGATCTCCTACACTGGCCGTACACCACTGGTGATCGTCGAGGGGACACTGAATAGTGCACGGTACATCCAAACCGTCATCGAACCCATCGTTCTACCATTCCTAGACCGCCAAGGGAACTTGCTGTTCCAACAGGACAATGCACGTCCGCATGTATCCCGTGCTCTAGAAGGTGTAAGTCAACTCCCTGGCCAGCAAGATCTCCGGATCTGTCCCCCATTGAGCATGTTTGGGACTGGATGAAGCGTCGTCTCACGCGGTCTGCACGTCCAGCACAAACGCTGGTCCAACTGAGGCGCCAGGTGGAAATGGCATGGCAAGCCGTTCCACAGGACTACATCCAGCATCTCTACGATCGTCTCCATGGGAGAATAGCAGCCTGCATTGCTGCGAAAGGTGGATATACACTGTACTAGTGCCGACATTGTGCATGCTCTGTTGCCTGTGTCTATGTGCCTGTGGTTCTGTCAGTGTGATCATGTGATGTATCTGACCCCAGGAATGTGTCAATAAAGTTTCCCCTTCCTGGGACAATGAATTCACGGTGTTCTTATTTCAATTTCCAGGAGTGTAGATCCGCCTTCCCAAGCACACCACTCGCTGCTCTTCGTCCCGGCGACACTGCGAGCAGTAACACGACCCCAAGTCACTGGAGAATCGCGAGATCTCACAATGGTGGAGGTTTCACTGATAGGATTAAAATCCACTCAACTTAAAGCTTGGATCCGGTAGACGACTAGGTCGTGTACCCCCGCGACCACGCCCTTCCATCCGGCAGTGCATGTGTGCCGCCAGCGGTCCCGCTGTGTTCGTGCACTGCCCTCTTGGCTCCACCGAGTCCCCAACCGAACTGCTCACTCACACGACGCGGAAGAACAGCGACGTCACCTCAAAGACAGGGCCACAGTTACTACATATCGATAACGCCTCTGCTGCCACTAGCGGACAGGCAACACTTGCGAAACCAAGTGACACCAGTCAACACAAGAAGAATACAAACGACCGCAACCATGTCAACTAAACGATACAGTCTGGCCTCCAACAGGGGATGGAAACCTACAACAGCACCAACACGAGGCGCAGCACGCCTCATGCCCATAACAGGAAAACGTTTTGTCTAAGTCATGAAACCGGTATGGAGCAATGAAGAAAGTCATTTGGTCGGATGAGTCTTGTTTCACATTGTTTCCACCCTCCAGCCGAGTTTACGTCCCAAGAATGGAAGGTGACGGGGGTTCGGTGTTGATTTGGGCAGCTATATCGTAGTATTCCGTGAGCCCCATGGTTACTCTACAACAGGCTGTTCCAGCTCGTCGACTCCGTTGTGAGCCGCGGAGCGCTCCCTGCTCCAGGGAACCGTGTCGCGCGCTGTGGCTATTCAAGTGGGCCGGCACGCAGGCACGGCTGGCTGAGGCAGGAGGCAAGGCAAGCGTTTTGATGTGCCAGCTCCGTCTTCCAAGATCGGCAACCTCATACTCTTAGCTGTTAAGACGTGGTGACATGCTACACCAGGAAATACGATGTTCAGGAAATAAATAAGAAACAACTGTTTTACAAGAAATTGCATACTAAATTTATTGGGCCTCTGTAGCTTGACTTTTCTTTTCATTACAAGATCGAAAATATCAGGCGTCAAAGTGTCCGCAGCGTTAATGCGGAGGATGGCCTTCGTTGTTGCATCCTGAAGAAACTATCGTTCCGTACTTCTTACTGTTTTCATTGCTAAGAAAAGCTGCTCACAAAAATACGTAGATCCAAACAAGCACATGATCTGAGCGGCATTGTTGTGAAGCTTGGGAAATGTTTTTTGCTGTAATGAATGATACCATCATGACAAATCAAACGTGTTGAAGCACCTGTCTGTCAACAAAGTTGAATTTTGCTAATCAATAATCTCCAATTGAAGTGATGATGGCAAGTCATCGGGGGAAACTGAAAAAGGAGTGCTGAACACCTTAAGTTCCATTTCCAAACTAGTGAGGTCTTGGAATCGTGTTTCAAACGACGTGATGAGCTGCTTTAACTTCGCTTGGTAATCGCCGAAAGTAGTACCTTCAGGTAGTTATAAAGAAGCAAGATGATTGAAGAACGTTAAATGTCCATTAGTCATATGCCTCTCAAATAAACGCAACTTTTGCATGAACGCTTTGATCTGGTCGTGCATGTCAACGATTAGCTGCCCTTTGCCCCGCAATGACAGATTTAAATTATTCAGATGCATAGTTACGTCAGCTAGGAACGCCAGCTCTGATATCCATTTTATATCTTTCAGACAACGCATTTCTTCCCCTTTCATTTCGAGAAAAAGGGTTATTTCCTCACGAATGGCAAAGAAAACAAAGAACTTTTCCCCGACTCAGCCAACGAACTGTACTGTGGTAAGGTATATCCCCATACTCCGCTTCCATATATTTCAGGAATCCTTTGAATTGGCGATGATTCACACCGGCACAAAATTCACACACTTCACGACATCTTTCATTACGCCACCTAGCTCTACTGTTTCAGCGCACAGTGCCTCTTGGTGAATAAAACAATGAAGAGTCAAAATGTCTTTCCCGAATTCGTCCCTGAGTTTATTTTTCAAACGAGAAGCATAACCTTGGTGACACCCGATCATTTGTGGTGCACCGTCTGTCGCTACAGAATGGAGCTTATCCCACGGCAAATTCAAATTGTCCACTGATTCACAAACAACGTCAAAAATGTCACGTATTGGTGCGGTGTAATCGAGTGGTACCACATCCAAGAGTTCCTCAGTTACTTGCAGCTCCATGTCGACACCACGCACAAAGACTGCAAGCTGAGAACAGTCAGATATGTCGGTGCTTTAGTCAAGCGCTAGCGAAAATGCAACAAAGCTCTCCGCCTTTTTCCTGAGTTGTGTCTCTAAATCCGCTGCCGTGTCCAGGATTCGACGAGATATTGTTTGCTTCGACAGGCAAACCCCTTGAATTGCCTGCACCTCCCTTGCACGATTTTATGAGTGGTCACACCGAAAACGGCTTGCCACTCGCCGCAATGATGTGAACGACCCTGCAGCTTGCTCGAATTGCAGATTCGGTAGTGTTTTCTCCGCTCTCATTCACCTGAAAATTATAAACGCATTATGGAACACGAACTATGTTACATGTTTTCATACCCTCCGTATTACGAAACCGTTTTTAAACTTACGTCCCCTGGTATGTAGTTTCTAAGCCTGGCTATCAGTTCTCTGCGTGCAACGCCTTCTACCTGATCGTAGTGCGCTGCGTGAAGACGTTGTATATTGTACCTCTTCGCAGAATTAAATACTTTATGACATACAAGACACTGCGGACGACCATCCCTCTCAATGAATAGAAAGGTTTCCTCCAATAGAGATACAGGGCTCCCGCGGCTAATCATCGCTGTCATTGAACACGGGTTATTGCGTCAGTTGCGGATGCATGCGGCCAGGGGGCAGTGAGTTCGCTTTCCCCTTCCACGCGGGCTCCGAACTGCCACAGTGAGCGCTCCGGAGCGCTCCGGCTCCCTGGAGCTCGGTTGGAACAGCCTGCTCTACAAGGTTTCAAAGATTGCATTACTACCTAGAATTATATGACCATTCTTTCTGATCAGATCCATGTTATGGTGCAATTATTGTTCCCCAGTCGTGAAGCTGTGTTTCAAGACGACAGGGCCCCTATTCAAACGGCTCGCACCGTCCACGACAGTTTTGTGAACACGTGGATACGTGGATGAATTGTCCCACACTCCCCCCCCCCCTCCCCACCCCGCTCATAATACTCACCATTTCTCAATTGTATTAGACTTTGTGTTCTTTTTGAAGAGAAGATGCATGAACGCTATCCACTTCAATGATCGTTACCTAAACTTGCCAATATTTGCCAGAAAAATGTGGTAAGATTCTTTTTGAAAACTTACAGGACCTGCATCTGTCCATTCTGAGAGGAATGAAAACCGTTTTGAATACCAACGGTCTTCCTACGCCGTATTAGGCATGGTAATGTGCTGTGTTTTTGGTGTTCCCAAATACACCCCATGTGTGTCTGCTGGCAGGAATACCAATATGTTGTCATCATTTTCCTTTCATTCCCCATCAGCATTGCGACATGCACTACACCAAATGGGAACAAAGGGTATCTAGTTCCACAGTTTCAGTTAAGTCTACTCCAGTGCTAGAACACTTCTTATCTGCATTACATTCCACACAAAGGCCACTAAAAATAGTGGCCAAAACGTTGCTTTGTTTTACAGCAGTTGACAGCCTTCATACAGCCCGCCTGTTACGGAGCTTTGCCAAGCGACTGGTCTGAGCTTTTGGACTTTGCAGTTGTTTTAATGATTATAATAAATTTTTAAACTGGGATTTGGACTGTCGGTATACGTTTGTTTTTAACATTTAAATCAAGACCTCACAATGTGCGGATCCCTTAGACACTTTTACTGTCAAATATATTTAGTACACTCTTGGCCCTGTGGTTTTGAGATTTGATCTAATAATTGAACGTCACCTGTTATAGGGTATCAGCGAAAGAAGTTGTCCAAATGACCAGTTTCTTTAAAAGTAAAATTTAGTACTGAATGTTTTTAAAATTTTTTCTTGTTGCAAGTTTGTGCCAGTTAATCATTCTTAGTGCCTTTTTGGATTTTCTCTAATTAACTATTTATTTGTTTTTAGGAGCGCCACTTATTTCCTGAAGTAATGGTTGAAATGGCTCTGAGCACTATGGGACTTAACTTCTGAGGTCATCAGTCCCCTAGAACTTAGAACTACTTAAACCTAACTAACCTAAGGACATCACACACATCCATGCCCGAGGCAGGATTCGAACCAGCGACCGTAGCGGTCGCGCGGTTCCAGACTGTAGCGCCTAGAACCGCTCGGTCACCCCGGCCGGCTCCCTGAAGTAATATTGAGTACTTATATAACACTCCTGTCTGCTACTGCTATACTATAACATCGAAACTGGAGGCAATTTGCAAACAGAATTATTTTGTTAGAGTAATAATGGTATAAAGCAACTGAACAGTGTTACCCTCTGAGAGGAATTTTGCTAGGTTGACCGCGCTGTACCTAACGGGAATGGCTTATCGGAAATGAAAGTCAGAATTACGTAAATATTTGAACAGTAACAAACAAAATTTTGCCTATCTGCACTGTTTAACGTATGAAGAAAACGGTCGCCAGCCTAACTAGGCAAGAGAATGATTAACATTCTCGTTCAAGAAAATAGTTATTAGTAATTTTAACGAATAAACACAACATATACATTGACACACGCGAGTGCAATGAACCCTGGCACATACATACACTCCTGGAAATGGAAAAAAGAACACATTGACACCGGTGTGTCAGACCCACCATACTTGCTCCGGACACTGCGAGAGGGCTGTACAAGCAATTATCACACGCACGGCACAGCGGACACACCAGGAACCGCGGTGTTGGCCGTCGAATGGCGCTAGCTGCGCAGCATTTGTGCACCGCCGCCGTCAGTGTCAGCCAGTTTGCCGTGGCATACGGAGCTCCATCGCAGTCTTTAACACTGGTAGCATGCCGCGACAGCGTGGACGTGAACCGTATGTGCAGTTGACGGACTTTGAGCGAGGGCGTATAGTGGGCATGCGGGAGGCCGGGTGGACGTACCGCCATTTTGCTCAACACGTGGGGCGTGAGGTCTCCACAGTACATCGATGTTGTCGCCAGCGGTCGGCGGAAGGTGCACGTGCCCGTCGACCTGGGACCGGACCGCAGCGACGCACGGATGCACGCCAAGACCGTAGGATCCTACGCAGTGCCGTAGGGGACCGCACCGCCACTTCCCAGCAAATTAGGGACACTGTTGCTCCTGGGGTATCGGCGAGGACCATTCGCAACCGTCTCCATGAAGCTGGGCTACGGTCCCGCACACCGTTAGGCCGTCTTCCGCTCACGCCCCAACATCGTGCAGCCCGCCTCCAGTGGTGTCGCGACAGGCGTGAATGGAGGGACGAATGGAGACGTGTCGTCTTCAGCGATGAGAGTCGCTTCTGCCTTGGTGCCAATGATGGTCGTATGCGTGTTTGGCGCCGTGCAGGTGAGCGCCACAATCAGGACTGCATACGACCGAGGCACACAGGGCCAACACCCGGCATCATGGTGTGGGGAGCGATCTCCTACACTGGCCGTACACCACTGGTGATCGTCGAGGGGACACTGAATAGTGCACGGTACATCCAAACCGTCATCGAACCCATCGTTCTACCATTCCTAGACCGGCAAAGGAACTTGCTGTTCCAACAGGACAATGCACGTCCGCATGTATCCCGTGCCACCCAACGTGCTCTAGAAGGTGTATGTCAACTACCCTGGCCAGCAAGATCTCCGGATCTGTCCCCCATTGAGCATGTTTGGGACTGGATGAAGCGTCGTCTCACGCGGTCTGCACGTCCAGCACGAACGCTGGTCCAACTGAGGCGCCAGGTGGAAATGGCATGGCAAGCCGTTCCACAGGACTACATCCAGCATCTCTACGATCGTCTCCATGGGAGAATAGCAGCCTGCATTGCTGCGAAAGGTGGATATACACTGTACTAGTGCCGACATTGTGCATGCTCTGTTGCCTGTGTCTATGTGCCTGTGGTTCTGTCAGTGTGATCATGTGATGTATCTGACCCCAGGAATGTGTCAATAAAGGTTCCCCTTCCTGGGACAATGAATTCACGGTGTTCTTATTTCAATTTCCAGGAGTGTATGTTTACGGTAAGATTGAAACTAACAGTTAAAGCAGCACAAACTATTTGCAAAATTATAACAAAAAAAAAGGTTCTGAGCACTATTGGACTTAACATCTGTGGTCATCAGTCCCCTGGAACTTAGAACTACTTAAACCTAACTAACCTAAGGACATCACACACAGCCATGCCCAAGGCAGGATTCGAACCTGCGACCGTAGCAGTCGCGCGGTTCCGGACTGAGCGCCTGAACCGCTTTTTTTTTTTTTTTTTTTTACAGGTTTGCGCTCTCGGCTGCCCTTTTTTTTCAAATGAAAACAAAGACTCCAATTATACTGGTGTCTCCTTCCAGTAAACAAAAATGAGTCTCCTTCGTCTTGTTGGCGAAGAAGCAATCTTTTGGAACAAAAAAAAGTTTCTCAAATCCAAAATCAAATTTCTTTTTCCTTTAAGAACAAACTATGAGGAATAAATAAGGAAAAGCTTCTTAAGTCGTCGTGCGACTTGTAGTTAAAGTCCAGTTCTTACAGGAGCTCCTGAAGTGTATCCGCCTACAGCATGCCATCTCGTCCAAACGTGTCTTCTCCTGGCGTAGGCGTGGGTTCTGGGTAGCAGATCTATTCAGGTCGGTTCGTTTTATACAGTTTTCAGCTTCTCAGGGCTTGGACGTTCCAGCTACTAGGTGGGTCATCGAAAGTGCTCCGTAAGAAATTGGAAAAATATTGTTTATAGCGTGGGTTGCGAGTCAGGACGCAGTGTCGTTCGTTGAGATAAGTCCAATACCCTAGCGTAGACTTGTCGCCAGAAGTAAAAAGATAGCGGATCGTGTGGCCACAGATCCAATTCACAGAGTTAGTTTTGGCGGAGGGGTAGAAAGTCTTATCGGGGTACAAAAGCATGTGGACGTCGATCTGAGCCGGTGTCTGGCGAGTAAGAAACGCCAAAATTCGCCGCGCAAGTGTCCAGACGTCTAGCGCTGTGCCACAGTGGAACCGGTGGACATCCGTGTCATCCACTCCACAGTGGGTGCAGAGGGATGAATCGGCGAGATGGATGCGGTGCAGACGATCTCGGTTAACTTGTTTGCCATTCACGGTGATGTACCACGCTGATTGAACGTTTGATTCGAGAAAACGCGCATGGATCGCCTTCCATATGTGTCACCACACGTACTGTGGATACTTACGTTCGATGGGGTTGGACGGGCGGCACTGTTGTAACAATTCGGAGAGGTACAAACGTGTACAAACGTGTAAGTGGTAAGGACCGGTAGATATAACTTAACTCCAGGAAAAATCGTTGGATGTAATAAAAGGGGGTTGGAATGGTCGATACCAGTACTGGGGCGGTCAAGGAGGCCGGTGCAAAGTTGTGAAGCAGGAGGCTAGTAAGGCTCTGCGGGCAACGATGCCAAAGTTTTAGTTGGGAGCTGACGTATAGTGCCTTGACACGAGTCGGCACGTGGATGAGTCCCACCCCGCCACGATCTCGTGGCAGTGCAAGGGATTCATACTGCACCTTGAATAACATCCCCGAGCTGACGAAGGAGCCGAAAGCTATCAACAGTCGTCGCGCCAGGAGATTTGGGACTGGTAGTACTTGAGCCACGTGTGGTGTACGGGAAGCATGATACATGTTCACGTATTGCGCGCGTTGGATAACGTCGAGAGCTCGTAGCCGATGATCTGCAAGATTTGCTCTGATTGTCTGTAGCAAGCGTCTACCACTGATAGTCGCTGAGCGGCGCAGGTCTGCTGTGAAATCAAGTCCAAGACACCGTATGGTGGCGGCGACACTAAGGGGGGCAGCGCATCTCTCCGGCAAGCCCTCACCAATGAGTAGGACCTTGGATTTTGACACGTTGAGGCAGCTCCCCGACGCTTCGCCGTAAGTCGCCACCCATGCCAGTGCTGCTCGTACTTCATCTTCACTGCGCAGATATAGTACTATGTCGTCTGCGTAGGCTGTACAACAAAAACGGTGGCCTTGCACAGCCATGCCTTCCAAACGTTGGCGCATGCCCTGGAGCAGGGGTTCCAAGGCGAAAGCATACAAAATCGTGGAAAGAGGGCATCCTTGTCGTACAGATCGTGCGATGACCAGGGACGGTTTAAGACGACCATTGTACATGGTTTTAGAGGTTGCACTACTCAACAGGCGCATAATCACCGTTACAAGACCGCCAGGAAAACCCATATGCTGAAGAACTGTCCGTAAATAGAAGTGGTCAACACGGTCGAAAGCCTGGCTAAAGTCCAGTGAAGCCAAGGCGCCAGGGAGACGCTGATGATGCGCTAATGCTATCATGTCTCTGTAACGGCAAAGGGCCGTACGATTGTTGTTGTCGCCTCCTAGGGAAGTCTGGTCGCAGGATGTGACGTAACGTTCGACCTTCTTGAAACGCGATGCCAGTAGCCGTGTGAATATTTTCATGTCGCTGTTGAGCAAAGTAATTGGTCGATAGTCCTGGACCCTCGATAAACCGTGCGGTTTATGTACGGGGATAATAATTCCTTCTAGAAAGGCGCTCGGGACCACTGTCATCGGTGACATCAGCTCTTGTGCGATTGCCGTCCACGTGGAAGCCAACAATTAGTGAAAACTTTTATAAAATTCGATGGGGATACCGTCAGGTCCAGGAGATCTGTTATCGGAACCCGCCTTGATAGCGTCTAGCACTTCATCGGTGGTTACTTCGTCTTGGAGATCATGCACTGCATCCTCTGGAAGAGTGTTCGTAGTAAGCTGAGCGACTTCTGTAATCAGTGCTACAGAATGCGGTACGGCTGCGTATGAGCATGGAGAGCACGACCGATGCTTTGTTGGGTGTCATGCTGGCGCCCTTCCACATCAGTGAGGACTTGGATCAGAGCTCGTCGTCGTCGTTGTCTTTCCTGAAGAAGGTGGTACATCGACGGACGCTCTTGAGGGATTCGATTAGAAGCTTGGGAACGGACTACAGTGCCTTCCAAGTTACGCTGTATGATCAAGGAGATCTGCGCCTTCGTGCGATGGACCATCGACTGCCGGGCTGGTGAGAAAGGCATCGTCGTACAGTCACGTAGAATGGTGTAGTAGAAGTGCAGGGTATTAGTTTGCCACGCCTTTAATTCCTTCCCATAACTCATCAGAGTCTTCCTGAGGGTCGGCTTTGCACAGGAGAGCCACCATGATAAGGTGGAGTCATAGGCTTCTTGACGATGGTGGCAGCGTGCCCACGCTTCTTCGACCATACGGCGACAGTCTGAGGAGGTCAGGTGAGCGACATTGAGTTTCCACAGACCACGACTATGCCACACTTGCTGTCGGGCGAGAGTGACGTCACAGAGGTACGCATCATGGTCTGAAAAGGCCAAGGGCCAGACTTCCGCATGACGTGTGCCATCAGCTAGGGAGCGGGTAACGTAGATGCGATCTATGCGGCTTGACGAGTGAGAGGTGTAGAATGTATAGCCCGGTTGAATTCCGTGGAGCTTCTTCCATGTGTCAACAAGTCGGAGACGGTCGATGACCACTGAGAGAGATGCACAAGGGGAATGTCGCGGGAGTTGGTCCGCGGGCTCTTGTGTCGAGTTAAAATCCCCACCGAGTACCAAATCGTCCTGCGGACCGGTGAAGTGGGGCGTGACGCTTTCGGCAAAAAAAGTTTGTCGGTCATGACGGCGGCCAGTGCCGGACGGAGCGTAGATATTAATAATACGCACGCCGAACAGTGTGAGGGCCATACCTCGCGCAGTGGGGAGGTAGATGACGTCCTCTGCAGGGAGTCCGTCGCGTAGCAGGATGGCGACGCCGCTACCGGTATCGGATGCGGGGGAAACATGGGCATTGTATCCGGTGGGAACTAGGAAGTCAGCCACAAACACCTCTTGTAAGAGTGCTATATCCACATCCGCAGAGTAAATAGTGTCTCTGAACATGGCCAGTTTATGGGGGGCACGAATGGTGGCAAGATTCGTCGTGGCGATACGATATTGCTGTGTGCGGCCATCCTCAGTATTTCCAGAACATGCGATAGAAGTAGCCGGCAGGTGGAGACCCGCCGGTGGTCCCGCAGTGGTGATAATTACTAGCGGGGCGCCAACCCCAGTGTCGCCGAGGTGGACTCCTGTGCAGACACGCTGGCAGTCTGTTCCGCTTCTTCTTCAACGTCATCGGCCCAGGAAGCTGACGACGTGGACATGTGACGGTCACGTACTTCCGGAACGGGTGTTGTGGATTCCGCAACATGAGTGGCAGGGGGACCGCCGTCATCATTCGTTGACAACGGCGAGGACACGTCCCTGGCTGGGAGAGTACGCGTCACAGGAGGGGCGCCTGTTGCTGCCACATCGCGTGACTGGACGCAATGTGGGAGATCACCGTCAGACATCAGGTCGACATCTCGTGGGGCCGTCTGACAAAGGGCGTCATCGGAAGGCGTTCGTCGTCGTTTCCTGTGTTTGCGAGGCGACCGCTGTTTTCTGATGTGGCCTTCTGAATCAGAATGTGGTCGCCCGTCGTCTGACGCCGAACCCGTCTGGACAAAGGCAGACGTCGGCACGACACCGAGGTCGACGTCCATGGTTCCAACAGGAACATCGGTTTCGGTCTGCAAACCGGTCGGTCCTGAAGCGTGCACTGGAGGCGACGCCGTGCTTGTGTCCACGGCGCGTTGTGCTGCAGCGGGTGGCGTTGACGATGCTGCTGGCGCAATCGAGATTGGTACGACGGGGTCCTGTGCAACATTGGCGTAGGTGATGGGGAAGGACGTGACCGTCGAAGCCTGGGTCTCTACACGTAACGGCGTCTGTATTAAACGGCTGTGTAAGCATTCGGAACGTACATGTCCCTCCTGGCCACATCCTGCGCACGTTCGTGGCTGTCCATCATACATGACGATGGCCCTCACACCGCCAATCAGCAGGTACGATGGGACATGTATCGTCAGCTCAATTTTTATTTGCCGGACGCCATTTAATACGGGGTAGATCGTAAATGTTTGCCACTTCTCTGCGACGTGACCCAAGACGGTGCCATATGGTTGGCAAGCGGCAATGACCACATCCTGAGGCACCTCGAACGGGAGCTCAAACACCCGCAATGTCCGGAGACCGAATCCAGCATGGGCGACTGTCACAGCACCCATATGCCCATCAGAGTGTTTAAATTTCAGTCCGGTGGCATGACGGTGAATTATGTCATTGCAAATTTCCTCCGTCGACATCTTGATGTAGACAACACTTCCAGTGATGGAAAAATGGATGCCGATTACGTCCTGGGGGTTCAAACGTAGATCCTCACGTATGAACTGTTCGACTTCGAAAGCTCTGGGTCGTGGATGTTCGGCCTGAAACGTTACTTTGATCGTTGCACGGCGGTACGAGTGCGCCATGGTGTACGTTAGTACTGGACTCGATAGACACAAACACCGCGACGCGGAAGTAAACACTGCCGAGAGCGGAGCGTCGGACGGCGCGCGGAGCAGCTCCACACGCTAGCACGGCTGCGAGCCGACTGCACCGCTAGACCACCGCGGCCGGCGAAATTATAACAGATACCGAAACACACTATTACTTTCAGGGCTTACACAAACTGAATGGTCTTTATAACGTTATTACTATTCAATGCAGAATCATTAATTGGATATAGGTTAAGTCTCTCTCAGTTAAATACTTTACTATTTAAAATGAAAGTTAATTGGAATCCACTAAAAGGTGGTTTTCACTATCATTTGAATAAAGAAATTATGGTTTTTTATAATTAGTGGTCTTTCCATTACTTGTTACTTAGCATTAACACAATAGACAAACTGTGGATCCTGTTATACTATTAATATACACTTCTAATACACAAGAGAGACAAACACTTAACAAACATGAGTATATAACGTTTCACAACTGCAGCTTTCCACTTTTACTACAGTGAGACACAAAATTAACATATATGTAAGATACTGACGCACCTTCTGTGATTTACAACAGGCAGTAATCAGATCATATTGTGTTGGCACAAGAGCCAACACCGTGTTGCTAGAGGAGGCCGAAATGCACGCGTTTAACTCACGCAGGCTGGCGTGAGGTCTGGAACATTACAATGTAATTAATATAGCAAATAAAGTACGTAGTTGATGTAATACTTAACTTTATTCCATAATTGGTGAACATCGGTCTGACGGTACAGGCTTTATAAGATAACCAGCAAAAGATAAATGGCGCCTTGCTAGGTCGTAGCAATTGACGTAGCTGAAGGCTATGCTAACTATAGTCTCGACAAATGAGAGCGTAGTTGTCAGTGTAGCATCGCTAGCAAAGTCGTCTGTACAACTGGGCGAGTGCTAGGCGGCGCTCGGTCTGCAATCACTGACAGTGGCGACACGCTGGTCCGACGTATACTAGCGGACCGCGGCCGATTTAAAGGCTACCACCTAGCAAGTGTGGTGTCTGGCGGTGACACCACATTCCTCCCCCGCAAATCGGCGAACGGTTGTGTTATAAGGCTTCCGCCCGCCGTGGGGAGGACACCATGTTGACGTATGCGACGAGGTGGGGAGCCTAACAACAGGCGAGGCTGTGCCACCCGCACCCGGCCATTCGGTCCGAGGGGAGCTAAACGCCTGAAAACCTAGTCCAGGGTGCACGCCAACATGCGGTGTATGCGCCCGTAGATAGATAGGAGGGGCCGAAGGGTATACCGCCATCGAGTCGGAGTACCCGATGGGCGAAGACGACAGATGGTCCGGAGCGGGCAAGAGTTCCATGGCGGAGGACAACTGGTCACGGGAAGCGATCGGCGGCGCGTGACCCAGGGAGGCGCCCGGCGGTTGCAGCGACGCGTCCACTGCGGGCGGCGCCGGCGGGAGAACAGGCGGCGGCGGCGGCGGCGGCGGCGGCGGCGGCGCGTCGCCATGGGGCAAAATGGAAGGCAGCGTCGGTAACACCTGGGGATGAGGCGAGCCAGTAGATGGGTCCCCAGGGCGCTGACCGGACGGCACCGTCGCTGAAAGCAGACGGGGAGCGGCAGATCCCGTGCGACGACAGAGGCGCAGCTGATTGAGATGCCGACGCACCTCACCAGAGGCCCCCAAAACCAGATATATCGCGCGGCCGAGGCAGCGAAGAATGCGCCCTGCGAGCCAACGCCGTGAACCTTGATAGTTGCGAAAGTATACAACGTCGACTCGGGCAAAAGCAGGTGTCTGACGCTGCACAGGAACCTGATGCGGCGGATGTAGCAAAGACATCAAGGTTCGATGATGACTACCATGGAGCAACTCAGCCGGCGAGCGACCATCGCGGGGCTGAGAGCGATACGAGGACAGAAAGAGCAACAACGCGTCCTCCCGAGAATGCGACTCTTTCAACTTCAACATCTGGGACTTGAAAGTCCGGACCAATCGTTCAGCGGCACCGTTTGACTGAGGCGAAAACGGCGCGGATGTCAGATGTTGAATACCATTGGCCTTGCAGAATGACTGAAATTCGGCGGACATGAATTGTGGGCCATTGTCGGAAACAATAGTCTGTGGAAGACCTTCAATGCAAAAGATAGCGGACAACGCTTGGATTGTGGCAGAAGACGTCGTGGAAGACATCCGGACAACAAAAGGAAAATTACTGAATGAATCTACTACAACCAACCATCGAGCATTCCAGAATGGACCAGCAAAATCGATGTGTAAGCGTTGCCAAGGGGTAGTGGCTTTCGGCCATGCAAAGAATTTCCGCGGTGGTGCGGAGTGGTGTTCGGCACACGCCATGCAAGATGAGCACATTTGTATAATCGCAGCATCGATTCCGAACCAAGTACAGTACCGACGAGTAAGTTGTTTCGTTCGCACTATACCCCAATGTCCTTGGTGGAGAAGCTTTAAGACAGAGGACTGTAACGAATGTGGGACTACGACCTTGGACTGATCATTATCAGAACGCAACAGCAAAACACCACGTCGAACAAAAAGGCTCTCCTTGTGAGCAAAAAATCGGCGAACCAACGGATCTCCTATCCGTGACTTTGACAAGGGCCATTGCGTAGCAACAAAACGCAGAACGGTAGCAAGGACAGGGTCGGCAGCTGTGGCTGTAGCAACACGACGAAAATCAATCGGAAACGATTCGAGCACGTCATCGGTTTCCGAATCAATGAACATGCAAGCAAGTTCGGAGGAATCGAATGCTCTATCCTCAGCAACAGGCAAACGGGACAACACATCGGCGTTTCCGTGCTTAGCAGTGGACCGATACAAGATATCGTAGCGGTACTGCGAGAGGAAAAGAGACCAGCGAATGAATTTCTGCGCTGTACGTGGAGGTACAGGCTTGTTCGGATGAAAAAGCGATGTCAAAGGTTTGTGATCTGTGATGATGGTAAAGTGACGACCATACAAGAAATCATGAAACTTTGTAACACCAAATACGAGAGCCAATGCTTCTTTCTCGATCTGTGAATAATTTTGTTGCGCAGACGAGAGCAATTTGGACGCAAAGGCAATAGGGCGATCATGCGAACCATCTTTGTGCGCAAGCACAGCACCGATCCCGAAATCCGATGCATCCACCATCAACAAAAGGGGCTTCCGGGGATCGAATGGCGTAAGGCAAGTATTGGAAAGCAACGCCGATTTCAACTGGCGAAAGGCGCGTTCGCGTTCCGTCGTCCAGACGAACGGAACACCTTTACGGCGTAAGCGATGAAGCGGAGCTGAAATGGAAGAGGCATGGCGCACATATCTGTTATAATATGTTATTTTACCCAGCACACTCTGTAGCTGCTTCAAATTCTGCGGCGAAGGCAAGTCTTATATGGCACGGAGGTGCTCTGGACTGGGATGTATGCCTTGGGCATTGAGTACATGTCCCAGATATGGCAAATCATGAGCAAAAAACACACATTTGTTCTTCCGCAAGCGAAGACCATTTTGTCGCAAGACCTGAAATAATGTTCGGAGGTTGGCTAAATGTTCTTCGTCCGTCTTTCCGGAGATCACAATATCGTCCAGATAGTTTGCTGCAGTAGGGACCGACGCACAAACAGTTTGTAGATATTGCTGAAACAATTCAGGGGCGGATGCACACCCGAATGGCAGTCTTTTGAATCGGTACAAACCAAGATGCGTGTTAACCACCAAAACGCGCTGGGATTCTTCGTCCACCGGTATTTGCAAGTACGCATCTGCTAGGTCCAACTTCGAAAAATATTGACCCGGGCACAGTTTGTCAAAAAGATCTTCCGGGCGGGGAAAGGAAAAGTTGCAGTCACTAGTTGTGGATTCGCTGTTGCCTTGAAGTCCACACAAAGTCTCAATTTTCCGGAAGGTTTTTGCAAAATTACTAAGGGTGAAGCCCAGAGAGAAGCCTGCACACGTTCAATTACACCTTGTGATTCCAAATCGTGTAATGTTCTTGCGACCTCATCATGCAATGCGTGGGGAACATTGCGCGCTCTGAAAAATTTCGGTTGCGCGTTTACTTTCAGTTCCAAATGTGCTTCATAGTTCTTAGCGCAACCGAAGCCCGGTGCAAAAATGTCTGAAAATTCTTCACATAGATGAGAAACACTGGCTGAAGGCACAGTCTGGTTCACTGATAGGACCTGATTTACGATAGACAAGTTAAACAATTGAAATAAATCTAAACCAAACAAGTTCACTGCAGAAGAAGAACGAAGTACGTAAATTGACACAAGTTTTGTTTGTCCCTTGTATGTTGCAAGAAGGCTGCACTGTCCTAACACAGGGATAGCTTGTCCTGAATAACTATTTAACTTAACATTTGCGGCATGCAACGGAGATGCACCCAGTTGTTTGTACGTGTCTTTATTGATTAGTGAAACTGCAGCTCCGGTATCGAGCTGGAATGATATCACGTTGCCATTTATGACCAAATCTACAAAAAGTTTATTGTCCTGCTGACGACAAGAGTGACTGTCTCGTGCAACGTGAACTGACACTGATACAGAATCACTTGCAACTTGACGTGATTTCTGTCGATGTCGACGCACACTTTTTGTGGAACGAACACAGTCACTGTTAGAGAGAGTGGCACTGGGCGGAGTGGAATGAACTACATGAATTTCCATGGGCGAAGGTTCATGAGCCTGAGTATTCTTGGTTCGATTCCGGCGCGAAGCAAAGGGCCTGGAATGGTTGTGAGTGTCCGATCTAAGCTTTTTATGGCAAACACTTTGAACATGTCCTTTTTTATTACAGAAAAAGCAAATAGCCTGGCGTGACGGGCAATTCTCACGCGAATGTCTAGTAGCACACCGCGGGCATGATTTCACTGCATTTGCATGCTGGCGCGGGCTTGTGGCAGAGGGCTAGGCGGCAGCTGCGCGGACGGGTGCGAGGGCTGTTTACCGTTCCGTGCAGCTCGCCCTGCGGGCCCATTAATGTGACACACGGATGGCGAAGTTTCAAATGAGTCCTGAGCAAAGTCAAGTGTGTCCTGCCTATCCAATATGTCCATCACTTGTTGAAGGGAGGGATTGACTAGTTTCAAAATTTTCTCCCTGATACGAACATCAGAAACGTTCTGTGCAATTGCATCACGCACCATAGTATCTGAATAAGGGAGTCCACATTCACACTCAAAAGCACAATCCCTAGTAAGGCCTTGCAAAGTTGCAACCCACTACCTATTAGTCTGACCGGCCGTACGTTTTGTACGAAAGAACGTATACCTTTACTGATTCTTTGAAATATGCATCTAATACAGACAAAATTTCTTCGTAGGACAGAGTTGCTACGTCGCGTTGGGGAAATAATTTCACTATCACACGGTACATTTGGACTCCTACACATAAAAGCAAAAAAGGCTGCCGCTCGTTACCTTGAATTCTGTAGGCAGCGAGTTGGAATCCAAATTGGCTTGACCACTCTGTCCAGCTTTCCAGTGCAGCATCAAACAGACAAAGAGGTGGTGCAACAGCATGGTGTGGCTGTGGTAGCGGTGGAGCGGCGGCGGCCACATCGGTTTGCATAGCACATTGACCCTGGACGAGCTATACAAGGGCATCCAATAAGGCCTGCATCTGCTGATTCTGCAAGCGATAAAATTCGGGCAGTACATCTGGAGAGTGTGGCGAAGCTACGACAAGTAAACTAGAGCAAACACAAGACAAACACTAAGTACTCGTCGCCATGTATTGTGTCGGCAGAAGAGCCAACACCGTGTTGCTAGAGGAGGCCGAAATGCACGCGTTTAACTCACGCAGGCTGGCGTGAGGTCTGGAACATTACAATGTAATTAATATAGCAAATAAAGTACGTAGTTGATGTAATACTTAACTTTATTCAATAATTGGTGAACATCGGTCTGACGGTACAGGCTTTATAAGATAACCAGCAAAAGATAAATGGCGCCTTGCTAGGTCGTAGCAATTGAGTTAGCTGAAGGCTATGCTAACTATAGTCTCGACAAATGAGAGCGTAGTTGTCAGTGTAGCATCGCTAGCAAAGTCGTCTGTACAACTGGACGAGTGCTAGGAAGTCTCTCTAGACCCGCCGTGTGGCGGCGCTCGGTCTGCAATCACAGACAGTGGCGATACGCGGGTCCGACGTATACTAGCGGACCGCGGCCGATTTAAAGGCTACCACCTAGCAAGTGTGGTGTCTGGCGGTGGCACCACATATCATTTACTAAGCAAAACTTTATAAGCCGCATCCTTAAGAACTTTTAATTTGAAGTTGGCAACAACACATTAATAAGCAGTTTTACTAGGAAAATTATTTTCAGCAAGCATCATTAACTTTAACTCACTCTCTTGCCACATTAACTTTAACTTTCTCTTTAATATGTTCAAGAGGCATTAATTTAAAAAAAACTGGTCTTTAATGTTCTTTCATTAGGGACACTGGGTAATCACTTTAGTTCAAATGGAGAGGAACCTGAGAGGTGTTATGATGAGGAAAAATTCAAGGTAGGTACATAAATTCAGTTATACGTCACCTTATATTTGTGCACACTAAAACATCCAATGAGCTGATCCTTCACTGTACATTATTATAGCATTCCGCTACAGTGATTGCGCAGTGTGGTGGCAACTGCATGTTGGTAGGTGGATTTGCAGGTAGAATTGCTGGACTCTGTCCTTTCTTGGTGGCGATGATGGATACCAATTCCAGAATCGTTCCAGCTATTTATCCATCCATCTGAGGCATGGGCAATTGGCAGAAAAAGCCTCTCACGGAACCAGCACAATATGCTACCTTTAAACGGCAGTTCACAGTTTGGTAGCTCGTCCCCGACTAGTAGCCCGTCCCCAACTCGTAGCTTGTCCCCGACTGACTTTCAGTTCCACCTTTTCTACATAGGCCAACCACAATTTGTGCACGCTACACAGTTCCATTCCCAAGGGGAACTACAACAACTTTTACATACACAATAACTAAGAACCCTAAGTGAGGATCAGCAGTTTACATAACAGCAACCAAATACATTAAATAAGGCAGAACATTTGCACATATTGACATTTCTACAAAAAATTATTCACACAAAATTACAATTATATACAGTAAGTTTTGTTCCCTCCAAATGGGACAAAGAATTTAAATGACAGATATAGTACACTGCATAGGATCAAATCATGACATCAAAGTTTGTACAAAGAGAGGAGTATACAATTCTGTGTTATCTATTCAATCGAACACATTTACAGAGGCTCAATGATGTAACATTCAATGAAACAAAAGCAAAATAAATCCGTACAGCATAAGAGCTATGGTGTTACACATGCCCCATGTTTCGTTGAAGTTTCGTCTAAGGGATACTTCAAGGAAACATCTATAACACCTAAGTGGTGTTGGCTAAAAAAAATTATTCCATCCAACTTCAGTTGGGAGAAAAAAAATACATATTACAGATATACGGTATACAATCTAACAACTTCATACATTTCTTCCCAAAACATTTTCAAAAATAAGGCATTTACAGTAATTTTCATTTTCAGGCTGGTTTAAGGAAACTAATTTTGCATCGTTACACAAGTTATCTTTAAACATGTTCATTTCATACACACACAATTCAAATAAAAGACAAACAGTACACAAACTAATCTATATATTAGTAGAATAAGTATGGTCTTCAAAAAAAAATAATACACATATACAACAGCACAGAACATTTTAACTTAACAAAACAGAAATTTGCCTTTCAATATTTTTAAAGGAATGTAACTATTCAGAGACACACAAGCATAATCATGATGACAGTTCATTTTACAAGGTTCAGCAATTAGTAAAATGTTGAAAATTTCAGTTTGAATCCACATATGCACCAATATTTACTCAAAACAGCTATGAGAAACTTTTCCAACTGACTCCTTAAATACAAAAGTAACTTTTTAAGGTTTTTTTTTCAAAATAATTAACTTTAAAGCTGCTCTTCACTAATAGCAGTCCGAAATGTTTGTTACTCATAAACACACTAACATATTCAGAACCTATCTTTAATCATCACTGCTGTGTTTTAAAACAAGGCAGTCCAAAACTTTAAGTTATTCCAAAAAAAAAGCTAGTATCAAAAACATCTACATCCATTTAAATAAGAATGCATATTTATTTTATAATAACTTTTCACTGGCCTCAAGAAGAATAGTCAGTTCATAACACATTGACCAATAAACCTAACTTACTTCACTGCTTGCCTCAGCACTAGCAGTCCATGTTACACATTCTGCCCATTATTGGTTTGGCGGTCTTTATCTATAACATTTAGACACAAAACACAATTTAGATTAAGAACACTAAAATACACATTTTTAAATTAATACACTGCCTCATCCTCTAGGTTTGACACTTCGTGACCACTTATCAACGTCTTGCCCCACTGTGGCAAGTCTTTTGGCTACTGCTCACTCAGCCATTTGGTAGCCCCCAACTTCAGGACCACAGTATTTTTATTCTTTTGTCTTGTTTTGCTGCCCAACAACATATTTTTTGAGCAGTTTATTGTCATCATCTCCAGGTTTTTTCATCTTTATATCACATCTTTGGTAAAATTGCATTAATGGTAAAAAACATGAAACCTGCAACTTTGAAACAGTAATTAGACACTGGTAATATTAAATTTTTCTTTACACCATGACAAAATCAGGTAATATACACATCATAATCGAGTAAATATTAAATGACATTTTTGGTATAATGACAATGTTCAGGAGTTATTTGAGAGTCCCAGATTTGTGGTTCTTCTCCTCATTTTCTTACTCAGTATCTAATTTAATTATTTTTCGACACATTTAGGTCATCAGATATGTCAAGCTCAGAACAATAATTTTACATCCTACTGCAAGTGATTTCTACCAACTTTTTGTGGCACTAGACACATACATCTCACATCTAATTTACACACATTAGTCAGGTTCATCTTCTCAGTTTTTGACACACACAGTTTTTCAATATCATAATTATTCCTATTTTCAGAAAAAAAAACATTTACATTCAGTCATATTATAGTATTCATTTACCTTGTTTTCAGTATTCTTACCTGTTCTCATCCATATTTCTCTTTCCAATTACTTTACCACTACATTTTTTCTTTCACAATACCCACTATACTTTCATTATTCTTGGTCATTTTCTAGTGTACCCAATTTAATTATTCATTTACTTGTCAACAAACAATACACAGAATCTTACATTATTTCTACACTTTTCAGTTTATTCTGATAGAGAAGAAGGAAAGTAGATAGTAAAAGTTCTGAATGATGAAGAGGAAGGTTGGCAGCACGAAAAGAAACGGAAGTAGTGCTGGCAACGACTCGGGTTCCTGGTGCTCGTCAGGCACCTGACATTGCGAAGAGTGCATGCCCCTGAGGCTTCAACAACCCTCATCTGAGGACATGTTGTGGTGTCACCGCCAGACACCACACTTGCTAGGTGGTAGCGTTTAAATCGGCCGCGGTCCGCTAGTATACGACGGACCCGCGTGTCGCCACTGTCAGTGATTGCAGACCGAGCGCCGCCACACGGCAGGTCTAGAGAGACTTCCTAGCACTCGCCCCAGTTGTACAGCCGACTTTGCTAGCGAAGCTACACTGAAAAATACGCTCTCATTTGCCGAGACGATAGTTAGCATAGCCTTCAGCTACGTCATTTGCTACGACCTAGCAAGGCGCCATTACCATTTAATATTGAGATTGTAAAACCTGTACCGTAAAGAGCGATGTACACCAATTATGGATTAAAGTTAAGTATTCCAGAAGCTATGTATTATTTTTGGCTACTATAATTCCTTGTCATTTTCCAGACCTCACGCCAGCCTGCGTGAGCTTTAACGCGTGCATTTCGGCCTCCTCTAGCTATACGGTGTTGGCTCTTCTGCCAACACATCATATGTATCTTTAAGTAAACCACATACTGCAAACATAAGCCCTTTCTGGTTTCTAAGTATATTAGAAATAAATTATTATCTTGTGGAGTTTTTTGCACTTTCATTAAGTTACCATAATCATCATTATTCATAAAGTTTTCAGGTTTCTCACACTACATGGCCCTGTCTTCATAATTAGACGGGCAACAGTAAGTATTCAATTGAAAATAAACAGTTCCTAAGCAAAGTCAAACAGTACACTACAGTAAATAAGCAACAACCTGCCACAGGCCTCAAGATCAACAAAACAATAATCCACTTTCAGGTAACACTCAGATACAATAATAATAAAGTCATGCATTATATTAACAAAATATATATACATACATCCTGCCCACAGTCTCTTTATTAACAAGGCAGTCTTTTATGGTTCATAAAACAGTCACTCAAGTCTGGTGGCTTTTTAGGCCTCCTGTTTTCTACATCTTTCACTAAACTATTCAAATCTTGCCAACGTTTTGTTTCATCTGGTGGCTTTTTAGGTTTTGGAATTTCAAAGTCTTTAGCAAGGTACATCACCTCCTGTTCTGCTATTATTTTAGCAGGTGGTCCTGTTTGTTCCTGTAATTCACACTCTTTCAAAACATTTGTTAAGGCTTGCCCCAGTATAGTATCATCTGGAGGTTCACGCAGATTCTGCCCCTGTGTTACATTACACAATAATTCCTTCGGTTTTGGCCCAGTTTCACTTTCTATATCTTGCTTTGGTAAAATGTCACTAATTTTCTCATACCCTTTTTCAGTAAAAGTATATTCACTTTCGTTTACACCTACAAATTCATCTTCACTTGAGTCATCACTACTCCCTTCCTCACCATCAGATTCACTTAAGTACTCTACTTTTGAACAATAGGGGAAGTTAGTATATTCATTTTTATCTGTATTCGTATACCCTTCATCATCTGAACTATCACTGATTTCGTTTTCGTCATCAGATTCGAGCAGGAAAGCAACCTTTAAACAGCGGAGCAGTTCAACATTCGATGTTTCAGCAACTTCGTTTTTCGAATCGTTTTCTACCCACTGCACATCGTTTGGAGACTCAGGCACTTCTGTTGTATCACTTTGAACGATTTTAGCCTTAACTTCATACTTAGTATAACCGTCATATACTTCGATAACCTTCATTTCATTTTCTTCCTTACTATCAGTTTCAGACAATCGTGCGAAATTCCTACTAGACCCTTCTGCATTAGAATCACAGAACACCTTTCCATCAACAATAACTTCAACTACACTGCTTATAATGTCATGTTCACTAACGTCCTCCTTTACATCCCTTCACCTATTATTAATTGTGCACACGTCTTTTGTGTGGCATATTCTACCTTCCTTTCCTCTTTATTCATCACAACCTCCCCCACATCGACGCCTTTTACCTCATACACATCATTAACAGTACAAATATTCCCCTTTTCACTCTCCTTTTCTGTCTCCCTTTCTTCCTTTAATAATGTCTTTTCGCACGATTTCGACATTCAGTTATCCTTATCACATGACATATTAACTTTATTTTCAGTTTTACATTCGTCTACTACTGAAATCGGCCAACGGAAGTGTCCGATCCCGGCTCTTCTGTTTCTCTCTACGGCAGCCATTTTGTTCTGACGTCTGCCATTTGTGTGTGCTGCCAAGTGCAATGTACGCTGCTCCGGCAACCGCTGCCCCGAGCGCAAACTGTCACGTGACTTCGCACTGGGAACGCCACTATGTATCACTCCGCGCCCGTCTTCCATAGGCGCGTCCTTAACCTTCCTGCCCTGGGCTTTACATCTTTCCTGCTCGAATTTATTATTTGACATATTTTCTTTGGGCCCAAAACCGGTTTCCGCGTGAATCTGGCCCGTAACACACGCGGTTTTCAGTTTTCCATTTCGTCTCTATTTTGGAAATTCCGCGCCATGTATCCTCTGCCGCGCGTCGTATAATTTCCTCTACCTCTCGCACGACCTCTTTGAATCGTGTTTACACGAAATCTATCATTTTCATGTCGTTCAGCTTGGTCATTACTTTCTCACGAATAATTGTTATTATGGGGACGGTACTCGCGATTTCTTCGCCAGTGATCTTCATCCTCTACCCTTTCCAGAAATGCAGAAAAACTTCTATGGGTACTCCCAACATGTCGTTTAGAATCCTCAGGCAGTTTCTGCCAAAGAACCCAAACGATCTCGGCTTCAGGCCTCCTAGCCTTCAGATGTATCAGTTTTCTGTACCATGATTCGCAAAATTCTTTCATGGTTTGCCTACCTCTGATGTCATACAACCTGGCCATTAGAAACTCACGCCACAACTGGTCTTGTTTTTGTTCTGACCAGTATTCGTCGATAAATTTTTGCTTAAAATTTTCAAAAGACATCTGATTTGTATCCAGATTCAACCCCCACCTTTTTGCTTCTCCCGTTAATGCACTGATTACAACATTAATTTTTTCCTGGTCAGATAAATATTCAGGAAAGTTCCTTTCGCAGTTCTTTACAAAATCAAGGGGGTGCCATCCATTATGTCTCTTTGCAGGGTCGAATTTTTCCTCGCCCTCTAATATTTTACTGAAAGCGATCCTTTCTGTAAATTGTGTAGGTCCTGTTTGTATTTTTCTCTCCAAGTCATACATTTTGTCTTGGATTTGTGAAGTGTTATGGTCACACTTCTTTTCGCAATTAACAATCTGTTTCGTTAGTTCCCTACTTTTTCTGTTACAGATTCTTTAATCTGTGCAAATTCCGCGTTACATTCTGTTTGTATTTCGGATTTAATACCGAATACCTTTTCGTCCACTTTAGTACAGACTAAGGGTTCTATTTGATCTTTAATTTTAATTATTTTGGAGTCAAATCTTTCGTTAATGTCATCAATTTGTCCTTGTACATTGGCAATATTGCCATTGATGACAGCAATTTCGCTTTTAATACTTTTGATTTCATTACTCACTATTCCTACCCTTGAGGTGACTTCTTCAATTTGTTTACTAAGTCTGATGCCCTGCATTTCGATTTGTTTACTTTGTGCACTAATCTGTTGGTTTTGCTCAACAAGTTGATTATTAATGTTTCGCCCCTGTGCTGCTATTTGTGCATTAATATTGTCACTGTGTGCTGTAATTTGTGCCTTAATATTGTCAGTGATATTGTCATTTTGCGCTGCAATTTGTGCCTTAACATTGTCATTTTGCGCTGAAAATTGCGCAGACAGTATTCTAAGTAAATCAGTCAGATCTGGTGTCTTTTCACTTTTGGTTTCTACTGCATTTTCAGGTTCGAGTCCTACTTCCCTCTCAGTTTCTGGTGATTCGAACATATCCCGCGATTCATTAACATAGCCACTGTCTTCCACAAAATCGCTCATATTGTCTTGCTTAGTACGAGCGACATTCATAGCTTCTATCTGTTTATTGACATCGGCGTGGTACCGTACGTAATTTAACTCACGCGTAATGCCACCTGTTGGTGTGCTGCCTGAACTGCTCTCGATTGCATTCTGTTCTCGCGTGTCTAGATTTATTTCTAGTTTCCTGTCCATTTTAGCTATTATTAAGTACTGATACCTTTTATTTTCAATTTAAGCTGAACTTTCACTACCCGTTCTGTCAAGTAATGTACAGGTTCGTGCCACTGGACGTTTTTGGTTCACTCCATGTTTGTAAAATGCTAACTACTTATAATTTTTTCCGTCTGTAGGTGCAAATTGAACAGCGTCCAGTCACGCGGCGCCACGTATAACACTCCTGTCTGCTACTGCTATACCGTAACCTCGAAACTGGAGGCAGTTTGCAAACAGAATTATTTTGTTAGAGTAATAATGGTATAAAGCAACACAACAGTGTTACCCTCTGAGAGGAATTTTGCTAGGTTGACCGCGCTGTACCTAACGGGAATGGCTTATCGGAAATGAAAGTTAGAATTACGTAAATATTTGAACAGTAACAAACAAAATTTTGCCTATCTGCACTGTTTAACGTATAAAGAAAACGGTCGCCAGCCTAACTAGGCAAGAGAATGATTAACATTCTCGTTCAAGAAAATAGTTATTAGTAATTTTAACGAATAAACACAACCTATACATTGACACACGCGAGTGCAATGAACCCTGGCACATACATATGTTTACGGTAAGATTGAAACTAACAGTTAAAGCAGCACAAACTATTTGCAAAATTATAACAGATACCGAAACACAGTATTACTTTCAGGGCTTACACAAACTGAATAGTCTTTGTAACGTTATTACTATTCAATGCAGAATCATTAATTGGATATAGGTTAAGTCTCTCTCAGTTAAATACTTTATTATTTAAAATGAAAGCTAATTGGAATCCACTAATAGGTGGCTTTTCACTATCATTTGAATAAAGAAATTATGGTTTTTTATAACTAGTTGTCTTTCCATTACTTGTTACTTAGCATTAACACAATAGACAAACTGTGGATCCTGTTATACTATTAATATACACTTCTAATACACAAGAGAGACAAACACTTAACAAACATGAGTATATAACGTTTCACAACTGCAGCTTTCCACTTTTACTACAGTGAGACACAAAATTAACATATATGTAAGATACTGACTCACCTTCTGTGATTTACAACAGGCAGTAATGAGATCATTTACTAAATAAAACTTTATAAGCCTTAGTCTTAAGAACTTTTAATTTGAAGTTGGCAACAACACATTAATAAGCAGTTTTACTAGGAAAATTATTTTCAGCAAGCATCATTAACTTTAACTCACTCTCTTGCCACATTAACTTTAACTTTCTCTTTAATATGTTCAAGAGGCATTAATTAAAAAAACTGGTCTTTAATGTTCTTTCAGTAGGGACACTCGGTAATCACTTTAGTTCAAACGGAGAGGAACCTGAGAGGTGTTATGATGAGGAAAAATTCAAGGTAGGTACATAAATTCAGTTATAAGTTACCTTATATTTGTGCACACTAAAACATCCAATGAGCTGATCCTTCACTGTACATTATTATAGCATTCCGCTACAGTGATTGCGCAGTGTGGTGGCAACTGCATGTTGGTAGGTGGATTTGCAGGTAGAATTGCTGGACTCTGTCCTTTCTTGGTGGCGATGATGGATACCAATTCCAGAATCGTTCCAACTATTTATCCATCCATCCGAGGCATGGGCAATTGGCAGAAAAAGCCTCTCACGGAACCAGCACAATATGCTACCTTTAAACGGCAGTTCACAGTTTGGTAGCTCGTCCCCGACTCGTAGCTCGTCCCCGACTGACTATCAGTTCCACCTTTTCTACATAGGCCAACCACAATTTGCGCACGCTACACAGTTCCGTTCCCGAGGGGAACTACAACAACTTTTACATACACAATAACTAAGAACCCTAAGTGAGGATCAGCAGTTTACATAACAGCACCCAAATACATTAAATAAGATAGAACATTTGCACATATTGACATTTCTACAAAAAATTGTTCACACAAAATTACAATTATATACAGTAAGTTTTGTTCCCTCCAAATGGGACAAAGAATTTAAATGACAGATATAGTACACTGCATAGGATCAAATCATGACATCAAAGTTTGTATAAAGAAAGGAGTATACAATTCTGTGTTATCTATTCAATCGAACACATTTACAGAAACTCAATGATGTAACATTCAATGAAACAAAAGCAAAATAAATCCGTACAGCATAGCTATGGTGTTACACTTAAGCAATTGTGCAAGTAAATACTTTTCATGCTAATGCCCCGATAAAGGCAAGAATTTCATGAGTATTATGCTGTTTATTGGTTTTAACCTCTTTCGAGACATTTTGTATCATTGTTAGTTTTTTGGCTTTAAATTTTTTCCTTGCACTCAGATCTGGGTCGGTTAACAATTTTAGTGGGCCCTTCCAGTTTTCTTATTAACTAATTGTTCTTGTTAATTGCTGGCTCTTGTTATTTATGTAATAAAGATGTGTTTGTATTTTTATCAAGCGGTAAACGTTGTTGAAGAGAAAATCCATGAGGTCCAGTCCTTCCACTTGGGTCCGTTCCCGGAAATCGTAAGGGCGCCAAGTTCCGCATCAGTCTGTACTGAAACTGGCATCACCGCCGATGAGACAGTGTAGCAACCACGATTACTTAAGTACAAAAGACAGCTAAAACGACTATTAGGTTGATGCATAACTTCGTAAAGTTTTTTTCCATAAGTTTCACAAACACAAGCTTAATAAACAGAAGCTTAATAAACAGAACCGATACACATAACTTAGTCATCAACAATATATTCTCCCTCACTATTTTCAACGGTGTCCCAACGCTGGGGTAGCTTTTCTGTTCCACGACTGCGGAAATCTCGTGGTTTTGAGACGAAGAACTCGTCGAACCATATTCGGAGCGCTTTTTCATCTGGGGAAGAAGTTGATTGAAGGTCGTTCGATAAAAAGTGGAAAATATGAAAATAAGCCAGCGCAAGATCGGGGTGTGGAATGACTTCGCAACCTAACCCTTGTAAAGTGTTTTTTGTCAGCCTGGCAGAATGCGTGCGCGCGTTATCGTGGAGAAGCGTCACTTCACGTAGGATTCGTGGTCGTCGTTCTTGGATTGCGTCAGGAAGACCTCTCAGTTGTTGACAATAAATATCAGCAGTGATGGTTGCACCTGGGGAAAGCAATTCATGGTATACCACACCGTTGCTGTTCCACCATAACATTTCCATGCATAACATTTTTGTAGATGCATGTAGGTGTTTGTGGGAAGAGCTGCTGCTTTCTTTGGACAAAACCATTCCTTTCTTTTCCTTATATTAGCATTAAGACACCATTGCAAGTTACCAGCAACGGTACGGGATAGTTTCGGTCGGCGTTGTTCACGAGCCAATTGATGACGAGCACAAACGACCTCCCGCTGATTTTTGTGATTTTGGCTTAGACCATGTGGTACCTATACACCCGATTTTTGAACCTTCCTCACTGCATGCAAATGTCGCACGATGGTGGAATGATAACAGTTTATCATATTTGCTAGTTCTCGAGTACACTGATGTGGGTCATTGTGGATTAATGCGTTTAAACGATATTCATCAAGCCCACAAGGTCTTTCTGAACATGGAAAGTTACTAACGTCAAAACTATCCCCACTAAAACGAAAAAACCATCTTCTTGCCGTGCTCGGTCCAAAAGCATTATCCCTGTACACGGAACAAATGTTTCTGGGTACCTCCGCTGCTGTCAACCCTCTACTGAACCCAAATAGAAGAAAATGTCGGATATGTTTCGATTTCCCTACTCTTCTAGCGTCCACAGCTCCACTCACCACCTCCAAGTGACAAAATGACAATATCTAAACTAAAACAGCAACAGCAAACTTCAAATAAAAAGTGGCAATCGATAAATAAATCCATAGGAACCGGATTACCAACATGAAAAACAAAAATGCTACGAACTTATTCACCAGCCTTAAAAAATAGTTGTGTCACATCTTAAACAGGAACTCAAATCATTTACGCCTGGGCTGGAGTTTATAGAAGGATTTTGGAAATTGGAAATTTGTGGTAAGGTCTTATGAAACCAAACTGCTGACGTCACCGGTCCCTAAGCTTACGCACTACTTAATCTAACTTAAACTAACTTACGCTAAGGACAACACACACACACACACACACCCATGCCCGAGGGAGGACTCGAACCTCCGACGGGGGGAACCACGCGAACCGTGACAAGGCGCCCCTGACAGCGCGGCTACCCCGAATGACGAAACGAATGTGGCTCAAGTGTAATGCAGTGTTGACCATGCACTGGATAGATAAGTTCCTAGTAGAACATTTCACGATGGGAGAAGCCTTCTACACTCCTGGAAATGGAAAAAAGAACACATTGACACCGGTGTGTCAGACCCACCATACTTGCTCCGGACACTGCGAGTGGGCTGTACAAGCAATGATCACACGCACGGCACAGCGGACACACCAGGAACCGCGGTGTTGGCCGTCGAATGGCGCTAGCTGCGCAGCATTTGTGCACCGCCGCCGTCAGTGTCAGCCAGTTTGCCGTGGCATACGGAGCTCCATCGCAGTCTTTAACACTGGTAGCATGCCGCGACAGCGTGGACGTGAACCGTATGTGCAGTTGACGGACTTTGAGCGAGGGCGTATAGTGGGCATGCGGGAGGCCGGGTGGACGTACCGCCGAATTGCTCAACACGTGGGGCGTGAGGTCTCCACAGTACATCGATGTTGTCGCCAGTGGTCGGCGGAAGGTGCACGTGCCCGTCGACCTGGGACCGGACCGCAGCGACGCACGGATGCACGCCAAGACCGTAGGATCCTATGCAGTGCCGTAGGGGACCGCACCGCCACTTCCCAGCAAATTAGGGACACTGTTGCTCCTGGGGTATCGGCGAGGACCATTCGCAACCGTCTCCATGAAGCTGGGCTACGGTCCCGCACACCGTTAGGCCGTCTTCCGCTCACGCCCCAACATCGTGCAGCCCGCCTCCAGTGGTGTCGCGACAGGCGTGAATGGAGGGACGAATGGAGACGTGTCGTCTTCAGCGATGAGAGTCGCTTCTGCCTTGGTGCCAATGATGGTCGTATGCGTGTTTGGCGCCGTGCAGGTGAGCGCCACAATCAGGACTGCATACGACCGAGGCACACAGGGCCGACACCCGGCATCATGGTGTGGGGAGCGATCTCCTACACTGGCCGTACACCACTGGTGATCGTCGAGGGGACACTGAATAGTGCACGGTACATCCAAACCGTCATCGAACCCATCGTTCTACCATTCCTAGACCGGCAAGGGAACTTGCTGTTCCAACAGGACAATGCACGTCCGCATGTATCCCGTGCCACCCAACGTGCTCTAGAAGGTGTAAGTCAACTACCCTGGCCAGCAAGATCTCCGGATCTGTCCCCCATTGAGCATGTTTGGGACTGGATGAAGCGTCGTCTCACGCGGTCTGCACGTCCAGCACGAACGCTGGTGCAACTGAGGCGCCAGGTGGAAATGGCATGGCAAGCCGTTCCACAGGACTACATCCGGCATCTCTACGATCGTCTCCATGGGAGAATAGCAGCCTGCATTGCTGCGAAAGGTGGATATACACTGTACTAGAGCCGACATTGTGCATGCTCTGTTGCCTGTGTCTATGTGCCTGTGGTTCTGTCAGTGTGATCATGTGATGTATCTGACCCCAGGAATGTGTCAATAAAGTTTCCCCTTCCTGGGACAATGAATTCACGGTGTTCTTATTTCAATTTCCAGGAGTGTATATCTACATGTAGACCTACATACGTGCTCCGCAAGCCACGGTACGGTGCTTGGCGGCCACACCTCGTACCGATACTAGTTCTTTCCTTTCCCGTTCCGCTCGCAGACAGAGCGAGGGAAGAACAACTGTTTACAAGCCATCCCAAAAAATGGTTCAAATGGCTCTGAGCAGTATGCGACTTAACTTCTGAGGTCATCAGTCGCCTAGAACTTAGAACTAATTAAACCTAAGGACATCACACACATCCAAGCCCGAGGCAGGATTCGTACTTGCGACCGTAGCGGTACCTCGGCTCCAGACTGTAGCGCCCAGAACCGCACGGCCACTCTGGCCGGCCATGCCATCCCAGTTTCTCTTATCTCATAGTCCTCAAGCGAACTTAAAGTTCGTATCAGTAGAATCGTTCTGCAATCAGTGAGCCGAGCGCGGCTCGCGGTCATGCCGTTTATTGCTCGTCATCTGGTTTTTGTGGTTCTGTCGCCTCGTTTTTCTTTTAATTCAATTTCCTTATATTTCATGAAGTTGCTGGTTTGCTTGCCCGTGAGTGGCAGCATCAGCGTTCATCGATAAGGGCAGTGTCGTACCATATTTGGAACGACCGCTAATTTTTCCGGATCGTCGTTTGTCTGGAGTTCAGTCTGGGCTGGACCGCCAGTGAGGCGCGGACAACCAGTACTTGCCGACCGCTGGCGACACACATGAACTGTCCGACGGAAGAAGACTTGAGCGGCGACGATCGTTAGTTGGTCGTTCGGTCGGTCGTCTCATCGGGCGACGTTATTTGTTCTTCCGATCGCTTCTGGGCCTAAATCTTGCAGCCGTCTTCAATTGAACATCTTTTGGGACTTGGGTCGGCTACTTCCTTGTGCAGAGATGTCGATGACCAATGGGTAAGTGTTCCCTCTGCACGGTTGGGTCCGAACCAGTGTCTGCGGGACGTCGTCCGTCCGAAGTGAGTCGGGGATGAAGCAGTATGGGACGTAGCGCCAGTGAGGCGCGGACAGCCAGTACTTGCCGACCGCTGGCCACACACATGCACTGCCAGACGGAAGGAGATCGGAGTGGGAACGACAGCTGGTTGGTCGTTCGGTTGTTCGTCTCATTTGACGACGTGTGTTTGGTCTTTTGACCGTTTCTGGGCCTCGTCAGATGGTCATCTTGCCGGACGTGGGTCGGTTCCTTCCTCACGCAGAGATGTCGTTACCGATGGGCAAGAGTTACCTCTGCATGGGTGGTCCGAACCAGTGGCCCGGGTCGCCGTGTCTCCGAGTTCAGAACGGACATCGAGTTGAGTCGGGTTGGAGCTGCAGTGAGCTCCGCCCAGCCAAGACTCGCCCGACCGTTGCCAACACTCACAACTTGAGTGGGGACGACCTTGGTTGGTCGTTCAGTTGGTCGTCTCATCGGACGACGTGTATTTGGTCGCCGATCGCTTATGGAAACTCTGTGTGTGTGTGACTTGTCATTTCTCCATGTTGTTCCACGGTGATTGGTTTTAGGATTGTCGGAGTTCTTGGTGCAAGTGTTTACGTGGAACTGTGTGTAGCTTCTGTGATTTCCGCTGAGCAGATGAATGCTGCCTGCGTACTGGAGTAGGCGGTCGGTCGGTTGCGACAGAGCAGGTTTTCCTCACAATGTTGATGCTGTCCGGCACTGCCTGTAGTTCGACAGCTTTGGTGTTTTTCATTTTGTCTTTGAGTGGTTATTGTGCCTTGACTGTGTTTAAATGCCAATTATCAAGAAGTAGTGCTGCTGTGATCATCGTCCTCGCTGATATTTTCGGTTGTCGTGCCGTTGGTCGCGTGAAAGGGAATTGATTAGGTTGTTGGTTGGTTCGTCAGCCGTCCCTAGGTCGTGCTGCCACACGATTATTTTGTGTTACGTTTGGCTGCCTGTCTCACCTAAACTGTTGTTAGAGTTTCCTCCCCAGGCCGACCCTTGGAACACTTCAGAGCTCCACTGTTCTGTTGTTTGTGATTGTGATTTTCTTTTGTCGCAAGTACTGTGCCAGGCTTTCAGCCGTGTATTCATTTGTCTGTTCTATGTTTAGTATATGGCCTTCAGCCGAATCTTATGTGAAGTATTTTAAGATTAGGCCTTCCGCTGTGTTTTATTTAAAATTCTTCTTTGCTCTGTATTTAAGCCTTCAGCCACGTTTGTTTTAAAATTTGTGGCTTTCAGTCGTAATGCGTAAATTCCTGTCTGTAAGGTTCCTCTTTAATTACCTTGAATTCTTAAAATGACCTTCAGCCGTACTGTGTAAATGCTTGTCTTAAGGTTGGTCTTTAATTGTTTTTAATAACTGTTGGAGGCCTCCAGCAGTCAAGGTATTTCAAGTTTTCTTAAGATGGTTTTCTGTTGTACTTATTGGGCTTTCAGCCGATGAATTAATTTAAATTTTCCTTAATATGACTTTTAGCCGAAATTGGTAAATGCTTGACTTTTAAAGAACTTCCTTTGCTGACCTCAAATATTATTTGGGCCTTTAGCCGAGAAAATATTTTAATTTTACTTAAAGTAAGGCCTTCAGCCGTTTGCCTTAAAAGGAATTATTTAAACCTCATTATTGAGAAGTTACTTGGGCCCTCAGCCGTGAACGATGCTTGTTGTTTTAAAGAGCAGACTGTGCATTGTGTTTTCGAGGAATAAAGTTATGTGTTCTAGTGTAACTAAAAATTCCGGATCTCAATACTGCTTCTCGAAAAGAACGTCGTTTTCCTTGCAGGGATTCCCATTTGAGTTCCCGAAGAATCTCCGTAACACTTATGTGTCGCTCTAATCTACCGATAACAAATGTAGCAGGCCGCCTCTGAACTACTTCGACGTCTTCTTTTAATCCGATCATGTGGGAATACCAAACACTCGCTCAGTAGTTAAGAATGGGTCACATAAGTGTTCTATGCGCCGTCTCCTTTAAAGACGAACCACACTTTGCTAAAATTCTCCCAATAAAACAAAGCCGATCATTCGCCTCCCCTACTGCCGTCCGTAGATACTCGTTCCATTTGACATCACTTACTTTACAACGTTACGCCTAGATGTTTAATCTATGTGGCTGTGTCAAACAGTACACTAGGAATATAGTATTCTACATCTACATCTACATATACAGGGCTATTACAAATGATTGAAGCGATTTCATAAATTCACTGTAGCTCCATTCATTGACATATGGTCACCACACACTACAGATACGTAGAAAAATTTCATAAAGTTTTGTTCGGCTGAAGCCGCACTTCAGGTTTCTGCCGTCAGAGCGCTCGAGAGCGCAGTGAGACAAAATGGCGACAGGAGCCGAGAAAGCGTATGTCGTGCTTGAAATGCACTCACATCAGTCAGTCATAACAGTGCAACGACACTTCAGGACGAAGTCCAACAAAGATCCACCAACTGCTAACTCCATTCGGCGATGGTATGCGCAGTTTAAAGCTTCTGGATGCCTCTGTAAGGGGAAATCAACGGGTCGGGCTGCAGTGAGCGAAGAAATGGTTGAACGCGTGCGGGCAAGTTTCACGCGTAGCCCGCGGAAAATTGGCTCATGCCACAACTGGAGACCGACAGCGCCGACTTCATCTTTCAACAGGATGGTGCTCCATCGCACTTCCATCATGATGTTCGGCATTTCTTAAACAGGAGATTGGAAAACCGATGGATCGGTCGTGGTGGAGATCATGATCAGCAATTCATGTCATGGCCTCCACGCTCTCCCGACTTAACCCCATGCGATTTCTTTCTGTGGGGTTATGTGAAAGATTCAGTGTTTAAACCTCCTCTACCAAGATGCTTTCGAACTCATTGATGGGGACATGCTGCGCCGACTGTGGCTTGATGTCTGCCGAATCACTAAAGGGGCACATATCGAACATTTGTGAATGAGTAAAAAAACTTTGCAATGCAAAGCACTGTAAAAATATCTCAAATAATAAAGTTATTGCACAGCTGTGAAATCGCTTCAATCATTTGTAATAACGCTGTATACTCCGCTAGCCACCAAGCGACGTGTGGCGGAAGGCACAAGTAGCGCTCAAGTCATATTCCCCCCCCTCCGTTCCACTCGCGGATCCCGCTAGTGAAAAACGACTGTCTGAACGCCTCAGTACGAGCTCTTATTTCCCTTATCTTTGAATGATGATCATTACGCGATTTGAAAGCGATTTGAAATAATAAATGCTCTACATCCTCGGTGAAGAATGGATTTTGGAATTTAGTGAGGAGCCCCTTCTGTTTAGCGCGTCGTCTATCTGCAAATGTGTCCCACTTCAAACTTTCTATGAGATTTGTAACGCTCTCGCGATGGCTAAATGTACAAATCAGGCCCAACTGTTAAGGGTCCCATACAGATGAACAATACTCTAAGACTGGACGAACTAATGTATTGTAAGCTATTTCCTTTGTTGAAGGACTGCATCGCTTCAGGATTCTACCAATAAACCGCAATCTAGAGTTCGCCTTACCCGTTACTTGTGTAATCTGATCATTCCATTTGAGATCATTTCGAATAGTCACACCCAGATACTTGACTGACGTTACCGCTTCCAAAGACTGATCTTTTATTTTGCGTATATACTAAGATGGTATCTGTTCTTTCGGAGAAAGATACCATCGGTGACCACGCAGCTCGTTAGAATGAAATTACAATGAAATGAACACCCTTAGCTGCTTACAGGCGTTGACATACGTCAACGGGGACAGATGAAAATGTGTGCCCCGACCGGGACTCGAACCCGGGATCTTCTGCTTACATGGCAGACGCTCTATCCATCTGAGCCACCGAGGACACAGAGGATAGCGCGACTGCAGGGATTTATCTCTGGCACGCCTCCCGCGAAACCCACATTCTCAACGAATTGTCCCGCACTACATTCGTAGTGCCCCGCCCATTATAACCATTACTCGCGGCGCGTTTCCGATACAACCGCATATGTCATTGGATAGACCGTAAGCGCGCACTTTTTGTAGCAAGCGACAGTGCGGAACTGAGTCGAACGCCCTTCGAAAGTCGAGAAATATGGCATCATCCTGGGAGCCGGGATCTAGAGCCTGTTGTATATCATGCACAAAGAGGGTCAGCTGTGTCTCACATGACCGCTGTTTCCTAAAACCGTGCTGGTTTCTTCAGATGAGCTTCTCAGAGTGTAAAAACGTCATTATGTCTGAACACAAAATATGTTCCATTGAAACATCCCCTTTTGAACATTAATACAAGACTGTGCTTAAACTGACACACAATATTTTTTAGCGCAACGCAATCTGACTTTCAGAAATCCCTACAAAAGAATGGCCCTGACTAACATTAACCTGTACCTTTCACAAATCACTTACCTCACCAAAAATCTTCGTTACTCGAACTACTGCAATACAACGAGCGCCACTACTGCCAGCTAAATAAAAGATTCAAACTACAGAAGGCACTAACTACTGATAGGCATAGTTAGCAAATGAAAGATTTTTGTAGAGAACAAACAATGTATTTACCTTAATAGTCATAATATATATATCAGTTCATGACATCCAGTCTAACAAATTTCAAAACTCCGCCATCTCTCTCCCCACATCCACCACTGCTGGCGGCTCACCTCCAACTGCGCAACGCTACGCGCTGTTAACATCCAGCTGCCCAACACTACAATGGCAGACAACAATGCAAACTAGCCACAGACTGCACACAGCACAGCCAGTGATTTTCATACAGAGCGCTACGTGGCGGCGGCGGCGGCGGCGTTACCAATATAAGAACTTAAACAGCCTACTTACACCATGATTCTACAACAAATCGATGTCAGTAAAATTGGCCGGTAATTATGTGCATCCGATTTTCTACCCTTTTTGTAGATTGCTATGACCTAGGCCTTCTTCCAGTCCCGTGGAACTTTCCGCCGTTCCAATGATCTCTGATAGATGACGGATAAGAATGGTGCTATATTTGTAGCATAGTCAACATAAAATCTTATGGGGATACCGTCTGGGCCAGATGCCTTTCTGGCGTCTAAGGATCTTAACTGTTTTACAGTCACAGATACACTAAACACTATGTCAGCCATCCTTTCGTTTGTTCGATAATTGAAAGGGAAAATGGTGCTGCAGTCCTCTATAGTAAACGAGTTTTTGAAAGCTAGGTTTAGAATTTCGGCCTTCTGTTTATCATCATCAGTTACATTCCAACACCATTTGATTGGTTTTCCTACTCTTCTGCACAACTTACATTTTTCTACATTTAGCTGCCATTCATGACACGAATTAGAAATTTTGTCTAACATGAATCATCTTGCGTCCTGCTACAGTCACTCAACAACGACACAACAGCATCATCAGCAAACAGCCGCAGATTGCTGCTCTCCCTGTCAGTTAGATCTTTTATGTATACGGTGAAGAATAGCTATCCTCTCTCACTTCCTTATGGCATTTCTGACGATAGGCTTGTGCCTGATGACGTGGTATACGGTCACCGTACGTAAACTTCGAGAGAAACGGCGACTACTGCATGATAGGTGTAAAACAAAAAGATAGTATTGTATTTAGATACTGAATGAAACGCGATTGGCTGCCAAGACTTCAATCGTGAGGGCTTCAGTGAGTACCGTATTAGAATTTTATCGAAGATCTCTCATGAAACCCAAAGAAGTTTTGGTCATACGCAGAGGCTGTCAGTGGCACCAAGGTTAGTGTCCAGACACACGAACTGAAATTCAGGGTAGCAAAGCAAAAGCATAAATGCTGAATTCCGAATTCAGATGTTCCTTTACAAAGGAAGCTGGAGCAGTATTCTTCCAGTTTAATCCCCGTGCCTCTACGAAGATGAGTGAGCAAGATGTCAGTGACGATGAGGAACAACCAAAATCGCTAACAATGCTGCAGGGTCCGATGAAATCCCCGACAGACTCTGTGCAGATGAGTTAACTCTCATTTTAATCACAATACGCCGTAGATCCTTCAAACAAAAAATTGTGCGTACTGACTGGAAGAAAACATGGGTCACATCTGTATCCAAATAGGGTAACGGAACCGATTCTCAAAAGTATCGTCCCATGTCGTGGACATCCATCTGTTGTAGAATCCAATAACATATCCTGAGCTTAAACATGATGAACCTAATGATCTCGAATGGAATTACCTTTTGCATGCCAACTATCATGCATTCCGACAACGTCGATCACGTGAAACCAGCTTGCGCTTTTGTCACATGTCATCCTGAAAGGCATGGATCAAGGCAGTGAGGTGAGTCCAGTATTCTCGACCTTTGAAAAAGCGCGTGACACAAGGTGTATGAAACAACATTAATGGCGATTATTTCTTGGAGGGAAGAATGCAGTGTTTCGTCTTGGACGGGAATAATCGACAGATATAGAAGTAATTTCAGGAGTGCCTCATAGAAGTCTGTCTCTTTCCTTATTGTGTATTAATGTCCTGGTGGACAATATTGATAGTAACCTCAGGCTTCTTTTGCAGATAATGTACTTACCTGTAATAAAGTACTAAATGAAAACAGCTGTACGAATACCAGTTAGATGGTGATAATAGTTCAAAGTGGTGCAAAGACTGGCAACTTGTTACACATGTTCAGAATTGTAAAATTGTGCGCTTCACGCAATTTGGAAAAGAAATATAATATGACGAGCATATCAAAGCCACAACTGCAGTCAGTTCACTCGCACAAGAACCTGTTTTTAATAATTTGTGGGAGATGAAATGGCGACAATTTAGGCTCATCCATTCGCAAAACAGGTGGAAAGCTTAGGTTTATTGGCAGGAGACTGGAAAAATACCGTCAGTCTTCAAAGGAGACTGCTTACAAATCACTTGTGCATCCCATCTTAGAATACTGCCTGTACCAAATAGGAGTAACAGGAGATACTGAATGTATACGAAGGATGGTGGTATAAATGATAACACCTTTGTCTGATCTGCAGAAGAATGTCGCAGAAATGTTGAAACGCCTTAATTCGCGGACGCTTAAAGATACACGCCAACTATCAAGTGAAAGGCAAACGAAAAAGTTTCGAAAATCTGCATTAAGAGAAGAATCTAGAGAAATTCTAAATCACCCTATGTACCATTTCACTGACGATCTTGAACAAATGATTGGACTAATTACAGCACACACAGACACAGTTTACAGTCAGTCTCCCATACCTCATATGCGACTTGAAACAGAAGAAACCTCAACATATTGTATTATGCGAAGTACCCTCGTCCATGGACTTCACAATGGTTTGCGGAGTACGTATGTAAATGTAAAAGTAGAACAAACGTCATACATTTTTATATTACCTACATGTGATGTCTGGTTTTGTGCCATTTATAAAATGGCAAAGGTGAGGGTGAAAAGGTTGGTAATGCCTGACATCTCGGTTGCCCCACGGTATCGGCGTGTTGTGCATACGAGCTGATGGGCATGGCCATGCAGTGGAGGGGGAAAGATGGGATGGATATCGTTTTTTTGTTTGTCTGGCTGTTCAGTACAAATTATGTAAGTGATTTTAAACTAACTTCCCAAAGAGCTACAGGCATGAAATTTTTAGCATAGCTCAGAACTGTGTGACAATGCAATAGTAATTCACTTTCTCGTCTGTTGTGTGGGCGAGCGTACTTCGTGTACTACTGTCATTTCCTGATGAACTAGTTTTGATCTGGATGAGACTGTAATGTTAACTCGCTTTCTTGCCCAGCGAGTGTGGAGTGTATTTTGTGTATTATTACTATCCCCCTTTTCCGTTGCAGTCGAAAATGGTTCGTGGGAAGAACATCTACATGCGGGCTCGATCCGCTCTAATTTTTACTTTCACATTTTTGTCGCAAGATATACATAGAAGGTAGCAACACATTGGTTGATTCAAGTGAGGAGTAATTGAAATAAACGTGAAATTTACGTATCTATGCTGTAATCTCATCAAGATGTTCGAAACCGATGGAAAAAATTGACACTCATCGGACTAAAAATCTGAAAATAGTTATTTAAATAAAAATTAATTTTTAATATGCTATATTTTTAAATTGTACTAAAAAGTATAAAATAATTTCTCCTAACTCCATACAGATTCCAAACCGCGTGTCCTAGATAACTGAAAATTTATGATTCACAATTTATAATAGCTATGAAAATTATTGTAAGATTTAAACGTGGGGCCTATACAATAAATAGCCGATGCATGGGTAGTTCACCTGCTTACAATTATCTACTGCATGCACCACCCCATGTTCTTCGTTTTTAATCTTACAGGGTTTTTCACAGCTATTAATAATTGTAAATCCAAATTTTCACGGCTATCTGTATGGAGTTCAGAATCTGTATGGTGCTAGTACAAATTACTTTAGCCTCTACTTTTTACTCATATTTAAATACATTTTTTTCTTCGCCTCTTCACGTACTAGGCGAAGTTGCCCGTTACGGTATTCATCTTTGCTGGGGTCTTTCTCTATCTCTTCTTCATTGACACTTATAATTTCTAGATTTTAAAGGGAGTCTATCACTCCCCATTCTTTCTAGGTTTTCCTTCCATTTTCTGCTACACTCTACAATATTGTCATTTAGACTAAAAGATTTTTGTTCTTCTTTAAAATCTTGATTTCTTAGTCTGTCTGTCGTCTCAGGAATTTCATTTCTTGTGCCTGACCATGGCTTTCCTGCTTTTTGCTAATTACACAGCACTCGCTTCCGTAGAGCAGTGTGATGACTGCAACTGTTTTATATAATCTAATTTGAGTATCTTTCCTGTTTATCGTTCCACATTTCCGGCTGAAATTACGCTTAATTTCTATGTATTTGCTGTAGTCATATGTCACCTCATATCCTAGGTAATTGAAGTGGTTTTCCTGCTCTAAAATCTTCTGATCTACCACTGTTTTGGTTTTAATGTGTTATTTCCCCATGAAGACCATAGTCTTAGATTTTCCTGTTGAGATCCTCATGTCAAATTCCGCACTTATTTGTGTCAGTAAATAAATTCCTTTCTGAAGAGCCTCTCCTTCATCTACTAGGATCACTGCATCGTCAACATGCAGTAAATTATTTAAAATAGTCCTCCTGTCTAGGGATATACCTTTCTGAAATTATATTTTCCATATATGCATTATTTCACATATATAAATCCTAAACAAAGTTGGGGAGAGACAGTAACCTTGTCGTACTCCTTTGTTAGTTGATGTCTCATTAGTCATTTTCCCGATGAGATCTAGAGTCATGGTCATGTTCTGATACAAACTCTTAATAGTAATTATTAGATGTTTCGAATATCTGCGATTCGTCATTTTCTTCGAAAATTTCTGTCTGTTGAGATCGTCAAAAGCTTTCTTAAAATCGATAAAAGCAAAGTGTATTTCTTTATGTATTCTTTGCGTTTTTGTATTACCTGCCGTGAAATAAAAATTGATTATCTCATAGAGCGTCCTTTCTTAAAACCATTTTGTTCCTCATGCGTGACTACTTCCATTATGTTTCTAAGTCTTTTGTTTAAAATCTTAGAATATATCTTGTATGCTGAGTCCAGTAAACTTATTACTCTGTAGCTATTGCACAGGCTTTCATCTCCATTTTTAAAAACTGATATCAGTCTAGCAATCCTCCAGTCCTTGAGGATACTCTAGCTCTTCTAACATTCGTTTGAGAGATATAGCAATCGTAGATGCAGCATCATTCCTCCATATTTTATCAGTTCAGCATTAATACCGTCTCTTCCTGAATCCTTTGTGTTCTTAAGTGATGTTAAAGCAGATCCTATTTCGTCGGACTGTATTTCATCTGGTGTTGTGTGGTGTCCTTAGGTTAGTTAGTTTTAAGTAGTTCTAAGTTCTAGGGGACTGATGACCATAGATGTTAACTCCCATAGTGCTCAGAGCCATTTGAACCATTTTTGTATTTCATCTAATCCCTTCTCATCTAATGGTTCAATTTCAGTTTCTTGTGCTGTACCATGACACCATAATCCTATGTAATAATTTACCCATTGTTCTGATTCAACATGGCGCCTCGAACCGCGCGGCCACTCTGCGAGGCGATAGTTTAAGAGAGATTCTTAGACAGTTGCGGAAATTTCAGTTTACTGTCTGAGACCTTTCGTACTATCCTTCCTAACGTTGTAGATGTACTTACTTGATCTTTCAGTTATTTTTAGACGTTATTTCGGTTCATGTGGGTTTATGTAGTGAAAATGTTTATGTTTGTGCGTAATATATGTTTTCCTGAGCTCGCTTCTTAATAGCGAAGATAATTTTCTATAATAATTGTGACAGACATACGTTTCTGCACGTCTCAAATGATTCTCGTTACTTTTTTACTAATTTGGTGTAAATGTTTCCGCTCGTTTTTGTAAACACGACTGGGATTTAGTAAATTCGTATCATGCAGACTTACAGTGACTGAATTTTATAGATATTATGGATCGTGACGAAATCTAGGATAGCCACAAGTCGTTACATTCACTAGAATTACGCATTTCCAATCAACAGTTATTTGGCAAGTTTTGCTTCCCTACTTTTCGATGACTTCGTTATCAGGCTCTCCTCCATTTCATCCTGTACAGGAAGATGTGGAGACACGATAAAACGTATTAGAATGACTGATTACTTTAAAAGAAGTTACTAATCGGAATCTTGTGGTGTCACAGTGTACATTATCTGCCCAAAAGCATTCGGACACCTATTAGGAGACATTAATATGGATACACTCACCCTTCACCTTTATGATTGCCTGAACCCTGCTGGGGACACTTTAAATGAGGTGTATGAACGTCTGTGGAGGGATGACAACCCACTCTTCATTGGAAACCCAAACCAGAGAAGGTATAGATGTAGGACGTGGCATATGGAGTGAAGTCGATTTCTAACTCACCCAAAAGATGTTCCACTGGCTTCATGTCGAGACTTTGGACAGGCCAGATCATTTCAGAAATGTTGTTGTTCATAAACCATTGCGTCCCAAATGTTTCAAATGGCTCTGAGCACTATGGGTCTTAACATCTGAGGTCATCAGTCCCCTAGAACTTAAAACTACTTAAACCTAACTAACCTAAGGACAACACACACATCAATGCCCAAGGCAGGATTCGAACATGCGATCGTAGAGGTCGCCACTCGGCCACACCGGCCGGCCATTGCCTCCCAGATGCTCCTTTATGGAAGGGTGCATTGTCATGTTGATACAAAAGATGATCGTCTTACTAAATGTTCCTCTGCTGTACGTAGTACACTTGCACAATTAGCATTTTCAAGAGCAAAAAGGAGAGAACATCATAACCACGACAAACACCCCCATACCATAACACAACGTCCTCCGTACTTCACTTCTGGCACTACGCGTGACGGCATATAATTTTCCTCAACCGTTTACCAATGCCAAACCCTTCTGTCTGACTGTCACAGGATATAGCGGGAGGTTTGTAAGGGCGCACGACAGCAAGGTCTTCAGCTCCTGCTCAAAAACAGATTGAGACGGGTGTCAAGAAAATACCCAGAACATTAAGATAAAACAGAACATAAAACATAGGTAACAAAGATTGGAAAACAATGTGCGTACCCACACCGAAGCTAGGGACGAAGCATGGCGTCAGCAGGATGAAACTGATAGAAGGAGCTAAAACAATATGGCAGATGGTAGTGGCTGGCTGACCGCAAGGGAAAAAAGGGAGTAGCCAGCCACTCTGCAATATACTAAAACCTCCAGCCTAAAAGTTTAAGCTAGAGTCCAGACACATCGCAAAACTTTAAAATCCTAGTTACACTCGTCATCAGCTAAAACAGAGGGCATATCCCCACTAATTTTAGCTTCTACCCTTGCATCACGGTATAAAATGCATTCCTTTAAAATGTGGCAGACAGAGATGTGCACACTACAAGCATCGCAAAACGAGAGATCCTCCCGCCGTAAGAGAAAGCTATGTGTCAGAGGACAGTGCCCTATCCGAAGACGCGTGAGGGTCACTTCTTCCCGCCTGAGAAACCGGCAGGAGGAACGTCACGGCCGAGTGACTTCAGCAATCGCAGCTTGTTGGCGTCACCGCCCGCCATTCTTTCTCCCACAACTCCATGCACCTCTTGTGGAGTGTAGAAATGACAGACTGCAAGGGAATAGGACACCGGACCACATCCTGCTCTCTGCAGGCCTCCTTGGCAGCCCGATCGGCCTGTTCATTGCCCCATATTCCGACATGACCAGGCACTCAGCAGAATCACACCTGCTTACCCCGCCGTTGGAGCAAGTTGGTCAGGTTTCGAGTGGGCCAACTCCTCAGCTGGGAGTCATCACTCCAGATCACTCGTTTCCAGCCATCCACTGTCCAGCGTGGTCACTCTCTGCACCACCTCTAGTGTCGTTTAGTACTGACTGCAGAAATGTGTGGCTTATGGGCATGAAGAGACCCTCGACCAATATACCACAGTCTTCTGAACTCCAGTACGCACAGTTACTGTGCTAGTTGAACTGCTGGTAGCACTTTGGTACTCACTAATGATTTCTTCCGCTGATTTCATGCGATTTTTAACCACCACCCTCCACAACGCTTGACGTCATTACATGACGTCAACATGGTCTTCGTTTAGCTGTACTTGTTCCTATACTTTTCTAGTACGCAATCAGTATTCCTGCTGCAATTACATTGTCAGCCCAATGTACCAGGAATGGTTTACAGCCTTGACTCTATCTCTCACAGAGACAGATTTGACGAATATACCAGGTAGACAGTTGATAAATGTACCACATAAACAGTCGAATTCGGCAACTTTAGAAGGGTCCGTAATGGATTTATTACTCAGGTTACAGCCAATAACTGGTCCATGTTCCAAGTCACTGGGCTCCCCTGATCGGCCCATCCTGCTGTACATGCTTCTCTACTGACAACTAGAATTGAGCTCTACCAAAACTATGGTTCGGTAGTTTAGGTACAGTGCATAAATGACATAGTAAATGCTAGGATTATCTGTGGTACTGGCAGTATTGGTACGTAAAAACATAAATGAATGTGTAAGAGACAAACTGGGACCTGACGATTTCTCTTTGTTTTTTGTCTGTTTGGTTGTTTCGCACATAATTAGAAGAGGACATTATTCAGTGTTAGGTCACTGTGTGTTAAATATAGTTATAGAATATAAATTGCGTTTTATAAGTAATAAAAATTAGTTCATCATGTAATTTCTGTATTTTTTTGTAATTGTTGATGTTGTTGTTGTTGTTGTTGTGGCCATCAGTCCTGAGACTGGTTTGATGCAGCTCTCCATGCTACTCTATCCTTCATCTCCCAGTACCCACTGCAACCTACATCCTTCTGAATCTGCTTAGTGTATTCATCTCTTGGTCTCCCTCTACGATTTTTACCCTCCACGCTGCCCTCCAATACTAAATTGGTGATCCCTTGATGCCTCAGAACATGTCCTACCAACCGATCCCTTCTTCTAGTCAAGTTGTGCCACAAACTTCTCTTCTCCCCAGTTCTATTCAATACCTCCTCATTAGTTATATGATCTAATCTTCAGCATTCTTCTGTAGCACCACATTTCGAAAGCTTCTATTCTCTTCTTGTCCAAACTAGTTATCGTCCGTGTTTCACTTCCATACATGGCTACACTCCATACAAATACTTTCAGTAACGACTCCTGACACTTAAATCTATACTCCATGTTAACAAATTTCTCTTCTTCAGAAACGCTTTCCTTGCTATTTCCATTCTACATTTTATATCCTCTCTACTTCGACTATCATCAGTTATTTTACTCCCCAAATATCAAAACTCCTCTACTACTTTAAGTGTCTCATTTCCTAATCTGATTATCTTAGCATCACCCGACTTAATTCGATTACCTTCCATTATCCTCGTTTTGCTTTTGTTGATGTTCATCTTATATCCTCCTTTCAAGACACTATCCATTCTGTTCAACTGCTCTTCTAAGTCCTTTGCTGTCTCTGACAGAATCACAATGTCATCGGCGAACCTCAAAGTTTTTATTTCTTCTCCATGGATTTTAATACCTATTCCGAATTTTTCTTTTGTTTCCTTCACTGCTTGCTCAATATACAGATTGAATAATATCGGGGAGAGGCTACAACCCTGTCTCACTCCCTTCCCAACCAGTGCTTCCCTTTCATCTCCCTCGAGTCTTATAACTGCCATCTGGTTTCTGTACAAATCGTAAATAGCCTTTCTCTCCCTGTATTTTACCCCTGCCACCTTCAGAATTTGAAAGAGAGTATTCCACTCAACACTGTCAAAAGCTTTCTCTAAGTCTACAAATGCTAGAAACGTAGTTTTGCCTTTCCTTAATCTAGCTTCTAAGATAAGTCGTAGGGTCAGTATTGCCTCACGTGTTCCTATATTTCTACGGAATCCAGACTGATCTTCCCCGAGGTCGGCTTCTACCAGTTTTTACATTCGTATGTAAAGAATTCGCGTTAGTATTTTGCAGCTGTGACTTATTAAACTGATTGTTCGGTAATTTTCACATCTGTCAACACCTGCTTTCTTTGGGATTGGAATTATTATATTCTCCTTGAAGTCTGAGGGTATTTCGCCTGGTTCACACATCTTGGTCACCAGATGGTAGAGTTTTGTCAGGATTGGCTCTCCCAAGGCCGTCAGTAGTTCTAATGGAATGTAGTCTACTCCCGGGACCTTGTTTCGACTCAGGTCTTTCAGTGCGCTGTCAAACTCTTCAAGCAGTATCGTATCTCCCATTTCATCTTCATCTACATCCTCTTCCATTTCCACAATATTGTTGCCAAGTACATCACCCTTGTACAGACCCTTTATATACTCCTTCCACCTTCCTGCTTTCCCTTCTTTGCTTAGAACTGGATTTCCATCTGAGGTCTTGCTATTCATACAAGTGGTTCTCTTTTCTCCAAAGGTCTCTTTAATTTTCCTGTAGGCAGTATCTATCTTACCCCTAGTGAGATAAGCCTCTACATCCTTACATTTGTCCTCTAGCCATCCCTGCTCAGCCATTTTGCACTTCCTGTCGATCTCAGTTTTGAGACGTTTGTATTCCTTTTTGCCTGCTTCATTAACTGCATTTTTATATTTTCTCCTTTCATCTATTAAATTCAATATTTCTTCTGTTACCCAAGTATTTCTACTAGCCCTCGTCTTTTTACCTACTTGATCCTCTGCTGCCTTCACTACTTCATCTCTCAAAGCTACCCACTCTTCTTCTACTGTATTTCTTTCCCCCATTCCTGTCAATTGTTCCCTTATGCTCTCCCTGAAACTCTGTACAACCTCTGTTTTAGTCAGCTTATCAAGGTCCCATCTCCTTAAATTCCCACCTTTTTGCAGTTTCTTCAGTTTTAATCTACAGTTCAAAACCAATAGATTGTGGTCAGAGTCCACATCTGCCCCTGGAAATGTCTTACAACTTAAAACCTGGGTCAGTATCTCCAGGCTTCTTCCATGTAAGAAAAGCAATTAATTTTGATGCAAGTACAGTTCACATACACAAATATGAAAAACATATATAAATTATTGTTAATTTGTTTTCAATACGACGTTCTTCACCATGATCGAAGGCAAGAGAGCTTCCTGTTATTATTCATAAATGTGAAAGTTGTTTATGAATAACATAACCATGATTTACATAAACTCACGAATATTGGATTGATGTTAGATATATTTTCTACGCTCACGGTATTTTACAACTCTACTGACAACAGAATACTTCCCGCCTCCTTTTGTGCTAGTGGGCTCCGCCTCTCATGCCATCTAGTGGTCAACTCACCATTATATACCGGGTGGCTATAATTAATTTTCTCTATTTAACACGTTATAAGACGGAAACTAATTACCGCACGAGGACCAAACTTCGTAGCATTAATGCCAAGGACATGGGGAAGAGAAAAAATGCAGAATCAATTCAGTTGAAAGACGTGCTCAAACATGTACTGCTACGGTGCATCATACCTTTATATACCGGTGGAACTCTTATCAAAGGGACCCAATATGGCGCCCATCAGTGTCCAGAAGAGTTTGAAAACACAGGATTGCATTCTGCACAGCACAACAAAGCCTGTCCATAGGTATGCTGGTTACCTCTCTCGATATGCTGCTCTTCAGATCTGCATGTCTGTGTATCTTCCCCTGGTAAACCCTGTCCTTCAGGTAGCCCTACAACAAGAAATCAAAGGGAGTGAGATCAGATGGTGGTGCCGGCCAAGCATTTGGAAACGGTCGGCTGATAATTTGATCGTTTCCAAACGTGTTTCGGAGAAGGAGGTGAACTTCACGAGCGATGTGTGGTGGGGGCCCATCATGCATGAAAACTGTCGAGGTCAATGCGTCTCTCTCCTGTTGGGCGGGCATGACATGGTGGCGAAGCACATCACAGTAACGCTGGCCAGACTCACTGCACGTCTTTGGTCCTTGAGCGCTAACCTGTTCTAAAAAGAATGGATCAATGATGAAGGTAGCTGTGACGCCATACCGTACGGTGACACGTTCACCATACAGAGGAACTTCATGCATAGTGACTGGAGGTGAAGACAGCCACACTCGACAATTCTTGTGTTTGCCTCACCCGTCAGAGAAAATGGTTCGAAGCACTTTCCGTACAGTAGACCACGGGATGTTCAACTGGCGTGACACAGAACGCGCACTGCCTGACGATCGGGAATTTCGCACGGCGTAGTCTGCCGTAGCAACAGCGATTTCATCAACCACCTGTGGTGCAGCCAGTCCTCGGCCTCCCGTAGCGGCGCTCAGTTCTCCAGTTGATTCGAGGTTCTTCATCATGCACCTCACAGCGGGTGGAAGGGGGTAGGGGGTGCCCTTCCGTTATCCTTTCTGCCAGTGATATCCGAGATGCTTGGGTCAATGGTCTCCAATAGTTGCATAATTTCTGAATGCCCACGTACGCGGGCATTGTGAGGTCTGTGAATGCGCGATTGGCAGTACATGCGTCAGAATGATGCTTTAAATAAGTGCTGCCCCTCCTTTTACATACGACTACCAACTCAAAACATTGTTTAGGATTGTGAAAAAAAAGTGTAGCCCGACTATATCTTATTTGCTACTTGGAGACGCTGAAGGTTACACAAAAGTGTGGCTTATGTGGAGCTGCTCAACAATTGTATCACATCTTCTTAACTCCATACGCACTTTTTGCTTGCGGAGTGTGTGATGTTACAAAATAAAAGTGATGTTGTTATTCAATGGAAAGTTGGAAATTGAGATTTAGCTTACTGTTTTATCAATCACAATTGGCGTAAGAATCATGGATTGGCCATTGTCATAAAATATTGCATTATGAGATGTGATTAGTTTTTACTTGCAGTTTCGCGTGGCTTGAGGCAGTCACAACTAGCGTGCTATTGATTAAGAAATCGCATTATCATCTTTCTAATTACTTCATGATCGTAGATACGATCATACCCGGTTGTGAAGTTATTGTTATGACAAAACAATTTCCTAAGGGACCAGAAAGTTCTTAAGGGCGGAAAAACAACTGTAACATCACACAAAAGGGAAATTCAATATTAAAGCTGATGCAAGAAGACGATAAAACAGTTTTCTTTTTATCAATGTAACACGCACATTGGACTGCTGATCTTGGTGTCTGTAATATTAGCAAAATGCATAATTAAAATGAAAATAATACTGAGGAGATAATAGAAATGAGCACTGCTAAATGATTCAGTATTCCCAGAACAAATATTTATTATAACTAAAACATATATCGTACCTTAAGCTTAATACTACAATGACGGTAGATTTTTATGTCCGTATCATGTCCATTGAGCGCTCTTTTATATAGCCATTGTCTCCTTTGAGTCGCTCGTGCGTCGTCACGGTAGGTTATAACAGTTCTTTACACTTCACTCAAACTTAGACATAACACGTTTATATACATTTAGTAAAAATTAGATCAGACTACCACAAATCTGCGTCCGTCTTACTCGAGAAAAACAGTACAAGTCTTTTTAGCGCTCAAGGCTTCATTTGTTCTCCAGCGAAAAAATAGTGAAGGATCGCATATCTATCCGTATTTTTCTGTTTATATTGCCGCCCAAAGACGACGAATTACATTATTTAGAAAATTCCACCGTCGCCATGCGACGCCTCATTATACATTAATCATTATTTATAAACAAGTATTTGCCTTCTGGCTGAAAGTATTAACTACTCGTATTTGCTGTTTTAATGAAGTCAAAAATAGCGAATATCACATTCTTTTTGCTTGCGGAGTGCTGGCAGCACTTTGGAACTAACGAGCGAATCCTTCCACAGATGTGATGCGATTTTTTGAACCCCCCCCCCCTCCGCAATGCTAGGCGGTCCCAGTCCGTCAGTACATGAGTCTGCCTCGTTGTGCTTTACCTGTGGTTGTTTCTTCGCATTCCCACTTCATAGTCGCATCACCAGTAGTCGACTTGGGCAGCTGTAGAAAGGTTGAAACGTGTCTCATATATCTGTTACTCAGGTAACATACAATGACTAGTCCACTTTCGAAGTCACTGAGCTTTCATGACCGACGTCTTTCTCTACTGACAAGACAATACTCTCCTCTCATACCAGCGGATCCGCCTCTCGCGAAGTGTAGAGGTCGATTCTGCATTAGACAGGAGTGTCCGGACCAGATAGTTTAAGTTCTGGTAAAGAGACAATTCGTATACTTAAGTTGGCATTGATAAAAGCTGTAATCGTTGCTAGCATCAGATGTCACTACGATTTAGGTACAGGGACAATGGTGGCAAGAATTTCATACTGACGAAATCGTGTCGTAGCTTTTACCTCGGATTCGTGTCGATCGGCAACGTATCGTATTTTTGTTAAGGCTCAAGCCAAAGAATGGCCTCTGGTGCTCCGGTTGGTGGAAATAACAAGTACCATTTCTGGGAAACTCGCAGTAGAGTTGAAACACAAATGTAATTCCACTCGTTCGCGACATTGCTCTCGTAGCAACCAGTTTTTCATAATGCTACATCTCACGGTAATGCAGCTCTACCACGACGGACATAAAATCAGCTCGGCGTAATGTTGACAAATTAACGACGAGTGAAATATTTTCGAGAGCGTGGGGCTCCGGCGAACTCCGGGAATTATTTTCGCCGACGGGAAAGCGGCGCGGGCCTCGCTTGGCCTGAACGGGGCCGATAGCGGCGAACAAAGGGATGCCCAGTTTAGCGGAAGTTCTGTTCATTATTCAAATATTGCATTAATTACATTAATTATGAGTGCCTTTTGATGATACAGAGTGCGACCTGCGCTTTTTCCGAGACGCGTTTTGTCGCAACGCGGCAAGCGCCTGTGCCCCTCGCGGCCTCCTCCATTTACTTATTTTTGGTGTTTTCCCAGCAAATGTAATTGAGTTTAGGGGCTCTTCAGTTTAACGTGCGTATCCGCTCTCTCATGTCTTCCGCGGCGCGATCTCTCTGCGTGAGGCAAGTTTCACGACGAACACATGATTCGAGAGCGCTACAACCTTACGTCAATCGCGCGGCACTGATGAAAGTTATTCTTAATGCACGTGAATACAGGAAGCTGGTTATCTTAGTCGTTTTGAACCGCGAAACTGCAGGTCGACCGTACACTATCTGATCAAATGTACTGGGTGGTTATAATTAAACTTTCCCTATTTAGCACTGTAAGTAGGCTGTTTATGTTTTCTCTATGTAAGTAGGCTGTTTATGTTTTCTTTATGTAAGTTTGCTGTTTATGTTTTCTTATTGGCAACGTTACGTAGCGCTCTGTATGAAAATCACTGGCTGTGCTGTGTGCAGTCTGTGGCTAGTTTGCATTGTTGTCTGCCATTGTTGTCATGAACTGCTATAGCTGGATGTGAACAGCGCGTAGCGTTGCGCAGTGGGAGGTGAGCCGCCAGCAGTGGTGGATGTGGGGAGAGAGATGGCGGAGTTTTGATAATTTGTAATACTGGATGTCAATTATGAATATTAAGGTAAATACATTGTTTGTTCTCTATTAATATCTTTCATTTGCTAACTATCCCTATCAGTAGTTAGTGCCTTCAGTAGTTTGAATCTTTTATTTAGCTGGCAGTAGTGGCGCTCGCTGTATTGCAGTAGTTCGAGTAATGAAGATTTTTGTGAGGTAAGTGATTTCTGAAAGGTATAGTTTAATGTTACTCAGGGCCATTCTTTTGCAGGGATCTTTGATAGTCAGATTGCGTTGCGCTAAATAATATTGTGTGTCAGGTTAAGCACAGTCGTGTTTAATTGTTTCTAAGGGGACGTTTCAGCACGTTAAAACAGGAAAGTAGTTACTGTACGAGTACCAAACTTAGTAGCATGTGATGCATGGCTTCCATGACCAGCCAGTTCCAGCTATGGCCACCAGGTGCCGTGATCAGTCATTGTGGTTCATAGTCTCACACACCTGACCGGTCGCAGTGCTCGTGTTGACGTATCAACAAGAGCTGGAACCAAAGGAGCAAGGCATTATTGGCGAAGCTCTATAATCAAATCAAAAGTAATGCTGCAGCTGCAATTGCAGGATATCGACGACTGAAAGGATAACGGAAGGCTCCTCTTCCTCCACCTGCTGTGTGGAGCATGATGAAGAAGTTCGAATCAGCTGGAGAACTGGGCGTAGCTCCAAGAAGACACCGAGGACTGGTTGCACCATATGTGGTTGATGAAATCGCTGTTGCTATGGCAGGCAACGCTGCGCGCAATTCCCGATCGTCAGGCAGTGCGCTTTCTGGGTCAAGCCAGTTGAACATCTCGTGGTCCACTGTACGGAAGGGAAAGATAGCAAGCAAAGCGTGAAATGTGCCAGGGACCATGCCAGCAGACTGTGTCCGCTACCGCGGTCGCACGCTCCCAAGTGTGCGAACTGCAGCGACCCACACGTAGCGAGCTACTGCGGCTGCGAAGTTTTCAAAGCCGCAATAGCTCACCAAAACGGGCAGCAGGCCACGACTACTGCCGACCGCTCCCTCCGCCGTCCGCGCCCAGGCGCAAAACCGGCGAGGCGGCCGGCACACGCGAGACAGACGCCGGCAGCCAATGCTGTCAACTCCGTCCCCACTGAAGGGGGCAACAGAAGCCGGCGCATCCGCGCTGGAAAACGTGCGCGCGAGCGCACACCAGAAGACCAGCGCGCCTACCACGTCCAGGGGAAGGCGCGCAGAGAAGAGCACGCATCGACGGGAGGCGAAAGGCGTGGCAACGCGCCAGCCGCCACACGTCACCCAGCAGCAACCAGCCGAGGCGCCACTACAGCAGCGCATGAAGGAGGGCTGGCTGCAGCAATTTCCGCACTCTCTGCGGCAATCGACAAGGTAACACGCCTTGCCGACACGCTGCAGAGAGTTGCTGGAGTAGTGATGACCGCCTCACCGGCGGCTGTTCAACAGCCGTCGAAATAAGGTGCTCCCTACGCCGTCCGCGCCGGGAGCAGCGAAGTTGGCCTGTCATGGGCTAACCCAGTGTCTGCAGCACAGACACCAAGAAGTTTAACCAACCTGAGAAGGGCCACAAGAAGACACAAATGAAAGAGAAGAATTAACCATTCCAAAAGTAAGAAGACCTGGAGGACACGAATCTCCGGCGAGACGGGCCGCGCAGTCCGTGATATGGTGCCTCAAACCGCGCGGCCACTCCGTGCAGCCTGGGGATCTGAGACCTCCACTTCAGAACGGAAATTGAGCTCGTCCAAAGATAAACGAGTGGTGTGGTCTCCTTCATGACCGAGTTGAGGGACTGTTCTTTGTCGAAGAACTGTGATCTGACACGAAGCTGCAGCAGGCAGCCTCTTCTCACCGGGCCTCGGACGTTAGCAGCATTGCGGACGTCACATTTCCATACTGCCAGTTTGTAAGAGGAGGGTCCATTTCCTGGCCCACAGTGTCTCCAGAAATAACCTCAGATTTTTTGGGGATTGAGGCGGGCACCCTTTGTGAAGGAAGCAGTCTACTAGACTCCGGCGCTGGACCTGCAGGAAATGCGAGCTCACATCAGAGCAGCAATTGCCTACGTTAATGAGGACATGTGAAGAAATGGAATACGTAGATACCCTACGTGCTACATTGGACTCTGTTAAGTGGCTGCTTAAGCTTTAGGTGTATGCCGCAAAATGCATCTTCCTGTGGCGGACAGCGTTGAGGTAGGGATAACAAGAGCCATTTTTCATTCCTTTTTGGGACTCGCCTTTCTTAAGGAAAAGCGTTTAACACAGAGAGACTGAGCCGTGAGGAATAGCCAATCAGCCGTGATAGTGAGAGGGCGTTTCTTGATGTGCTCCGTAAGACGTAACTAGTTGTGCTAACATAATATAGGAAGAATACGTTTATGATGTAAGAATTTAGAAGCATATATCACTAGGGCAAAGATAGGTGTAGCCTACAGAAAAATTGTCTCTGGAGAAAAGATAACAACCTGTATGAATGTCAATTTCACAGATGAAATACCAGTCCTAAGCAAAGAACGGAAAGGTAAAAGGTGGAAGGAGTACATAGAAAGTCTATACAAGATGTATTTGAGGGCAGTATTACAGAAATGGAAGAGGACACAGATGAAGATGAGATAGGAGATATGATACCGCGAGAAAAATTTGACAGAGCACTGAAAGACGTAAGTCAAAACAATTCCTCGGGAGTAGATCACATTCCGTTAGAACTACTGGTAGCCTTAGGAGAGTCAGCCATGACAAAACTCTCTATTCGGTGAGCAAGACGTACGAAACAGGCAAAATAACCTCAAATTCAAAAACAATATAATGATTCTAATTCCAAAGAAAGTAGGTGCTGCAGGTGTTAATATTACCGAACTATTAGTTTAATAAGTCATTGTTGCAAAATACTAAACACGAATTCTCCACAGAAAATGAAAAAAACTGGTAGAAGCCGACCGCGGGGAGGATCAGTTTTGGATTCCGGAGAAACGCAGGAACACGCGAGTCAACACCGTCCCTGCGATTTATCATAGAGGGATTGCACTGTAGACTTAGAGAAAGCTTTTGACAATAATGACTGGAATACTCTCTTTGAGATTCTGAAGGTAGTAGGGATAAAATACAGGGAGCGAAAGGCTAAAATTTACAACTTGTAAGATACCAGACGGCAGTTGTAAGAGAGAGGGATATGAAACGGAAGCAGTGGCTGAGTAGGGTTGTAGCCTATCCCCTGTTATTCAATATGTACGTTGAACAAACAATACAGGAAATTCGAAGTAGGAATTATAGCCCAGAGAGAAGAAAAGCCCAGGGAGAAGGGAGGCCCAGAGAGAAGAAATAAAAACTTTGAGGTTTCCCGACGACATTGTAATTATGTGAGAGACAGCACAGGACTTGAAAGATCAGTTGAACGGGATGGTCAGGCTCTGGAAAGGAGGATATATCCAAAAAAAGCAAAACAATAATACTGAATGTAGTCCAATTACATCAGGTGATACCGGGGGAATTACATTAGGTAACGAGACACTTAAAGTAGTTGGTGAATTTTGCTATTTTGGCAGCAAAATAACTGATGAAGACCGAAGTAGAGAGGACATGAAACGTCTGAAGAGATTAGTTGACTTAAAAGTATAGATTTGCCAGGAAGTCTTTTCTAAAAGTACTTGGATGGAGTGTAGCCACGTACGGCAGTGAAACATGGACGATAAACAGTTTAGACAAGAAGAGAACACAATCTTTTAAATATAGTGCTACAGAAGAATGCTGAATATTAGTGGGTAGATCACGTAACTAATGAAGAGGTACTGAACAGAATTTGGGAGCAAAGAAACTTCTGGCACAACCTGACTAGAAGAAGGGATCGGTTGGTAGAGCATAATCTGAAACGTCAAGGGGTCACCAATTCAGTACTGGAGGGAAGCGTGGAGGGTAAAAATCGTAGAGGGAGATCAAGAGATGAATATAGGAAGCAGATCAGAAGGATGTAGGTTTCAGCCTAGTTACTCGGAGATGAAGAGGCCTGCACAGGATAGGATGGAGAGCTGCATCAAAAAAGTCTTCAGACTGAAGACCACAACAAACAACGTTTATTAATGCATCTACATTAAGAAGTCATCTCAAGTAATTATTAGTCGTGATTGCAAGACTTCGCAGGCTAAATTATGGTGTTGCAACGATTCCACTGCATTGACACCATATCTTCAACTGCGCTGCTCATAACGAAGCTGCATGTTGCCATTCTGGTGGATAAAATACAGCACATTATACAAAGGTTTGTCAGAAATAAGACGTTTAGTTGAAAAACACCATGTGCACATGCCCATATCTGTATACGTCTGTACAGTCTGTGAACCAAGTTAAATATAGATCGCTCCTTCTAATTTCTCAACATGATAATATTCAGCCATTTCATTTTATTTAAATCCTGTTTTGAGATTTATCAGTGCTGGGGTTTGACAGGAGTAACAGTGACTGTAATGCTATAGTCAATTTAATGAGACAGCGTATTACATGTTTTTATGGGTCGCATTGTCGTAGCGCATGAGTAAAATTCACTTGCGTAAGGACAATTTCTTAAATTTTCAAGAGTATTCCAATTTTATTTCAATGACAAGTATTGACTCTAAATGTTTTCTGAAAAGGTTAGAATTAATGAAAGGAAGTAGATAAATATATTTTTAGTTTCGTTCTGGTTCTAAAATGAAAGTTTTAACTTCATTAAAACACAACTTAAATAACTATTCCAAGTTGAATGAACAGATTTAGCTTCCAAATTTCGTTCCTTTTTAATTCGGCGACCGTATGTGGCGAATAGCAGGAGTAATCTCTCAAGGTGAGTTTACTCACGGTTCTTGTTCCAGTTGTGAGTGTAGTCGCCATGTTCAAGTACAAAACAAATTATCAAAACGATAATTCAAGGTAAACAGTGACGTGCAGCGAATACTTTGTTGCTGAACACAGCCGGCCGCGGTGGCCGTGCGGTTCTAGGCGCTGCAGTCCGGAACCGCGAGACTGCTACGGTCACAGGTTCGAATCCTGCCTCGGGAATGGATGTGTGTGATGTCCTTAGGTTAGTTAGGTTTAAGTAGTTCTAAATTCTAGGGGACTTATGACCTAAGATGTTAAGTCCCATAGTGCTCAGAGCCATTTGAACCATTTTGCTAAACACAACGCTCAAACAGTCTGTGTACTAAACGCTTCAGGTGAGTATAGTATTCACCTGAAAGTGGCCAGAAGACTCTGTGCCGAACTGTCGTGGCAGAAAGTTGCAGACATCCGACAGTTCTCCCGAAATTTTGTGGAAAAATTCTACAGTTCTCTGTATAGCAATAGGTACAGTTTTGTCTGCGGTCATGGCCTGATAATTTGGAAGTTGCCTCATAACCAAAATTGTCTTATAAAACATTTCATTGTCACCTTCTCTCAAGTCATTTAACATTGTCTCGTAAAACTAAAGCTTACAATCAGTATCGTCTTCTAGTAGCTCATTTATGAGGCGAGGTATGAAATGCATGAATTTGGCCTTATGTAAAATTCTCCGCACAGACGTTCTAGAAATATCCTGTTCGAAAGATAGCCTACGAGTTGACTTTCTACGGCTCTGGATAACTGATTGTAAAACTTTGAGCTTAGTTTCATCCCTTATTAATGGCCTACCTGATCCGTGAGAAACCGGTGCAGCTCCATTTTTCTCAAAACGTTTTGCTGAATTTTAGACAGCTTTCTTTGTAGGTGGAACGTGTTGAAATTATTATTCGACTCGTTTATTATTAACTAGCTAAAAACCCGGCATTGTCCAGATATTAATTTTGCCAATTTTCTATCAGAAACGAACTGTTTGTAATGAAGCGGCGAAAAATTTTAAATACGTGTATTCTTAAACACTTCTGATGTTATGAACCAGTCGTACTAAGAAATATGCGTAATGTACAACTGTACAAGTACATACCCAAATTAAGAAACATCATCCCAGACAGTTTCTGTACCTTGGGCGCAGCTGCTTCGTGTGGCTACAACGTGATTTTCTAAACTTCTCTATGGCAACGCATCTTCATAGCTCTATAGACGGCTATTGTTTTCGCCTACAGCCGTTTGCGTTTCGCAGTTGAACGCTTCCAAAAGCGCTTCCAGGTGTCAAGGATTTTCTTACTTTGACTCGACTGTATAAGTGTCTTAGAAGAATAAATGTATTAAAATTTCTTGCATGAAGCGACGATTTTTCACGCATCTCAGTATTTATGACGTTATATCTCCGGATCTAGTATCATACGATATAATTTTGTAGTTACTTCCAGCGGATATGTAGATACTGACTGCAAAATATGTTGCGAATAGAGTAAGTAGTAAAAAAGTAATAAATTTAAACGCCAAGAACAATGCGGCAGTTTTTCACCCATCTCACTGTTTATGACGTCATATCTTCTTAAATATACGTGGTATCACGATATGCTTCTGTACGTGCGTTTAGCAGGGTATGTTAATACTGTCTGCGAAACATTTTGCGGGTACTGTTCGTAGGAAAGAAGTAATACATTTAAACATCATGACTGAAGCGGCAGTTCTTCTCACGCATCTTATTGCTTATGACGTCATATCTCCTGAACTGTGCAAGATACGTGGTCCTTATGCCCACATCGGTTGTTGCTTGGCAGTAGAGTATATGTGCACAAAGTTTGGTTGTAATCACTCCAGTGACTTAGGAGGAGATGAGGAACACATAATACACACCACATACAGACACACACACACACACACACACACACACACACACACACACACACACACAAGTCAATGGCACGTTAGATGGATACGCCGTATTCGGTGAATATTTATTTGCACTATACAGTGTGGTCCATTGATAGTGACCGCGCCAAATAGCTCACGAAATAAGCATCAAACGAAAAAACTACAAAGAACGAAACTCGTCTAGCTTGAAGGGAGGAACCAGATGGCGCTATTTTTGACCCACTAGATGGAGCTGCCATAGGTCAAACGGATATCAACTGCGTTTTTTTTTAGATAGGAACCCGCATTTTTTATTACATATTCGTGTAGTACGTAAAGAAATATGAATGTTTTAGTTGGATCACTTTTTTCGCTTTGTGATAGATGGCGCTGTAATAGTCACAAACGTGTAAGTACGTGGTATCACGTAACATTCCGCCAGTGCGGGCGGTATTTGCTTCGTGATACATTACCCGTGTTATAATGGACCGTTTACCAATTTCGGAAAAGGTCGATATCGTGTTGATGTATAGCTATTGTGATAAAAATGATCAACGGGCGTGTGCTATGTATGCCCCTCGGTATCCTGGACGACATCATCCAAGTGTCCGGACCGTTCACCGGATAGTTACGTTATTTAAAGAAACAGGAAGTGTTCAGCCACATGTGAAACGTCAACCACGACCTGCAACAAATGATGATGCCCAAGTAGGTGTTTTAGCTGCTGTCGTGGCTAATCCGCACATCAGTAGCAGACAAATTGTGCGAGAATCGGGAATCTCAAAAATGTCGGTGTTGAGAATGCTACATCAACATAGATTGCACCCGTACCATATTTCTATGAACCAGCAATTGCATGGCGACGACTTTTAACGTCGTGTACAGTTCTGCCACTGGGCACGAGAGAAATTACGGGACGATGACAGATTTTTTGTACGCGTTGTATTTAGCGACGAAGCGTCATTCACCAACAGCGGTAACGTAAACCGGCATAATATGCACTACTGGGCAACGGAAAATCCACGATGGCTGCGACAAGTGGAACATCAGCGATCTTGGCGGGTTAGTGTATGGTGCGGCATTATGGGAGGAAGGATAATTGGCCCCCATTTTATCGATGGCAATCTAAATGGAGAATGTATGCTGATTTCCTACGCAATATTCTACCGATGTTACTACAAGATGTTACACTGCATGACAGAATGGCGATGTATTTCCAACATCATGGATGTCCGGCACATAGCTCACGTGCGGTTGAAGCGGTATTGAATAGCATATTTCATGACAGGTGGATTGGTCGTCGAAGCACCATACCATGACCAGCAAGTTCACTGGATCTGACGTCCCCGGTATTCTTTCTGTGGGGAAAGTTGAAGGATATTTGCTATCGTGATCCACCGACAACGCCTGACAACATGCGTCAGCACATTGTCAATGCATGTGCGAACATTACGGAAGGCGAACTACTCGCTGTTGAGAGGAATGTCGTTCCACGTATTGCCAAATGCATTCAGGTTGACGGACATCATTTTGAGCATTTATTGCATTAATGTGGTATTTACAGGTAATCACGCTGTGGTGTCACCGCCAGACACCACACTTGCTAGGTGGTAGCCTTTAAATCGGCCGCGGTCCGTTAGTATACGTCGGACCCGCGTGTCGCCAGTATCAGTGAATGCAGACTGAGCGCCGCCGCACGGCAGGTCTAGAGAGTCTTCCTAGCACTCGCCCCAGTTGTACAGCCGACTTTGCTAGCGATGGTTCACTGACAAATTACCTTCTCATTTGCCGAGACGATAGTTAGCATAGCCTTCAGCTACGTCATTTGCTACGACCTAGCAAGGCGCCATTACCAGTTACTATAGATGCTGTAAAACATGTACCGTCAAGAGCGACGTTCATCTATTATGGATTAAAGTTATGTATTCTACCAGTTACCTCCTTTTTTCTGAAGTCTAAAATCCGTGTCCTGTTCCAGAACTCACGCCAGCCTGCGTGAGCTTAAACGCGTGCCTTTCGGCTTCCTGTCATAGTGGATTGGCTGTCTTGCCAATCCACAACACACGCTGTAACAGCATGCGTTCTCGGAAATGATAAGTTCACAAAGGTACATGTATCACATTGGAATAACCGAAATAAAACGTTCAAACGTACCTACGTTCTGTATTTTAATTTAAAAAACCTGCCTGTTAACAACTGCTCGTCTAAAATTGTGAGCCATAAGTTTGTGACAATTACAGCGCCATCTACCACAAAGCGAAAAAAGTGGTCCAACTAAAACATTCATATTTATTTACGTACTACACGAATATGTAGTAAAAAATGGGGGTTCCTATTTGAAAAACGCAGTTGATATCCGTTTGACCTATGGCAGCGCCATCCAGCGGGCCAACCACAGCGCCATCTGGTTTACCCCTTCAAGCTAGACAAGTTTCGTTCTTTGTAGTTTTTTCGTTTGACGCTTATTTCGTGAGATATTTGGCCCGGTCAGGATCAATGGACCACCTTTATATATACATATATAGGGTGTTACAAAAAGGTACAGCCAAAATTTCAGGAAACATTCCTCACACACAAAGAAAGAAAATATGTTATGTCCACGTGTGTCCGGAAACGCTTACTTTCCATGTTACAGCTCATTTTATTACTTCTCTTCAAATCACAATAATCATGGAATGGAAACACACAGCAACAGAACGTACCAGCGTGACTTCAAACATTTTGTTACAGGAAATGTTCAAAATGTCCTCCGTTAGCGAGGATACATGCATCCACCCTCCGTCGCATGGAATACCTGATGCGCTGATGCAGCCCTGGAGAATGGCGTATTGTATCACAGCCGTCCGCAATACGAGCACGAAGAGTCTCTACATTTGGTACCGGGGTTGCGTAGACAAGAGCTTTCAAATGTCAAGAGAGTTGAGGTCAGGAGAGCGTGGAGGCCATGCAATTGGTCCGCCTCTACCAATCCATCGGTCACCGAATCTGTTGCTGAGAAGCGTACGAACACTTCGACTGAAATGTGCAGGAGCTCCATAGCGCATGAACCACATGTTGTGTCGTACTTGTAAAGGCACATGTTCTAGCAGCACAGGTAGAGTATCCCGTATGAAATCACGATAACGTGCTCCATTGAGCGTAGGTGGACGAAACTAAACTGAGCTCTAACATGGAAATTAAGCTTTTCCGGACATATGTCCACATAACATCTTTTCTTTATTTGTGTGTGAGGAATGTTTCTCGAAAGTTTGGCCGTACCTTTTCGTAACAGCCTGTATATATATATGTGTGTGTGCGAGCTGTGACATTACAGCCTTTATCACTGCGATTTTTAACATGTAAAAGTTTTTTTCTGTATTCGCGTCAGTATGTGCGAACTTTTAACATATACCAATGAATGTTGTAACCAGATATGTTTGCCGCGCTCCTGAAAAGCGCAGAATATCACGATAGCTATAAACTGTTATACGCTGCTATCGATCAGTAAAAAAACGATACACCTATGTTTCAAAATAACAATTGCCAAATTTTACTTCTGCAGGGAGCCGCGCCACTCTCTAGTTGTTCTTCTGTGAATGTGTTGCGAGTCGGACGCAAAAGTATTGTGCTCCATACTGATAAATCATTTTATTGTAACTTTAAGAGTTTAAGTGATTAAAAATATATGTAGCCACAAACAAGCGAGAATGTGTATCATGAAAATTCGCTCCACCGCCACAATGGGTGGCCATGTTAATGTAAGTTTCCGTTTCATAATATAATACTTGAAGCCTTGAAGTTTATTTAATTTCAAAGAAAATCTCTCAACCTTATTTTCATTAATTATACTTGTGATAATCTTTCCTGTTTAAATGATTTATGCAGCTTATGATCCAGCGTGTGTTCTGTCAGAACAGGAGGCTGTCGTGACGACATCGTTATAGTATTTATTCCAAGTTCTTTCAGTTTCGTTTATATGTTCGTACAAATCCAATTAGTTGGTCCCTTAGGTTTCTTTCATGTAACTTCCGTCTGTTTTCTCCACGCGATCTTCCGCCGAAAAAAAATTTCTGTTCATTTTTTAGTAATTTTAGATATCGCGAATGAGAAAAGACAGCCGCCTCCTGCTCCGAACGGAACACCACGACTTTTCTAACGTCGGAGAGTACCGCACGAATTTCCGCTAAAAGGTAACAGAATTTCTTAAAGCTGGATCAATTACACATGTTGCTGCTGTTCTCCGACAAATCTGGTGTGATTAATAGTAATTTATTCTGTCACGACAAAAAGAACCAATTTTACTTTTACCAAAGCAACAAAGCTTTCAATTAAATTACTAAAAAAAAAATCATACCAGAGAGCGCGGGCGCGCGTGTGCTCACATACACATATAGGTATAGATGTGTATGTGTATTTCTGTGTCCCATATACCCATTTTTACCACGTTTTTAAAGCAAAAGCACTTTCTTTGTTACTAAACTTCTTCGTAAGAGGTTAGAATCAACGATGAATGTCAGACATGTTTGATTTATTAGCAGTGCACTCTGGTGTTTGTATCAATAATTATCTGAAAAATATAAAAGGGCACTCTGGTGTTTGTATCTATACTTATCACAAACAAAAAACATTGCCCTAATGTTTTTAATGAGTTACAACGGGTAGTGACTTTCGGCCCTCCCCGTATATCGAGGCTGGGTTACCGCACCCAGAAGAAGTCATTCGAAAGACTGACGACTTAAGGGGCTCCGGAAAGGCTCAAAATCATGAAAAGTTCAATTTTTACTTTTTTGCGTTTTCTGAATCTGCAGACTATTACCTTTTAATAGATATATAATTTATTCAATTCCGAAGACTACAACTATTTTTAAATTTTTTTTAAATGTGTTCTACATGGGCGTGACCCACTGTGGCGCTGTTAAACTGCTGTCAAATGGTGTTATTATTAACGTCCGTGTTCATCAGGTACATTTTAGTGATGTGAGATAAAGTATGTGTTGTGGCTAACCTGTGATGGTTCAATATATATCGCTGGTGTGATTGTCGATTGTTTCATGTTTATTTACTCTGTCGTTATCTCGAAAATATTCGTAATTAATTCTGTTTCTTGAGTCTCTGTTTTGTTGAAGTATAATAATGAGTAAAAGTAAAGTTATTAGAAATCCTCTGAAGGCTTTTAAGAAAAGGAGAAATGTTGGAAAGCCAAAGGTATGTGTTATTACTGTAAATAATAACATTCTAACATGGTACGAGCGATGCTTGCTTAAGACAAGGAACGCCTTCGGGCTGCAGACAGGGCTGTAAAGAGTCTAGAAATACAAGTAAGAGTAAACAGGAGGAGGAACAAGAGGAAGCTGGAGGAGGAGTTTGCAGAGGATGAAGATAATCCATCCTATGGACCTGGAATGCACTAAAAAGTTAATCCAATCTTTGTCGCTCGATTCCCAAAACTTTTATTTTCTCATACTAATTACACGTTTTCTAAGGATCTTCCAAACATATTTGTTTCAAAGTTTCAGTAAATGTTACACAGTACCTTCTGCATAATTTAACACAGCCTTTTTCCAAAAAAACTGTATATTTTTGAGTATATAAATAAGAAATTGCAAAAAAATGTTGTGAATTTTCATTACAATTGAAAAAAAATCATCTTTAATAACTGAACTAAAATTTTGTAAAATCCCTGTGTTAAGTTGTAGCCCATATTCGAATAAATAATCTGTAAAAAGTTCAACTTCCTACCTCAAATACTTTGTGAGGAAAGATGTAATTTATAAGCGTTATTTTAACATTGCTAGTGTAGGGCGTTCCGGAGCCCCTTAAAAGGCAAACGGGAGCAGGCCAAGAAGTACTCACCTTCGCCTGGTAAGATGTTGTAGCTGTTGCGAAGGTGGCGGGTCGGTGTAAGTTACACGTGTCGGACCCCCAGCCCGGGACCACCGGCAGCTGCGGGCCGCCATTTCACGGGCGAGTGCGGCCCAGCGGGGCGAGATGAGCCGGCGGCGGCCTGCTTTCTTGTGCGGCGGGAATCGGGGCCGCCTCAGTCGGCGCTTTCTGCGGCGCCCTCGGCGGCTCCGTGGGGCGCGCCGCCGCCCCGGTGGCCCGCGGACCACCGCCGCCTCGCCACACCTCGCTTTGTGCCCCCCGCCACTTCCTCCCTCTTTCAGCTGTGCTGGCGGAACCCGCGAGTCGCAATGACAGCTCCTCGAAGGTCACTTGTTCCGTGTCCCCCTGCGGAACACAACGGAGAGACACACGCTAAGCTCTAGTCTTCACAATGGGCTCAGTTAACCGACGCAGTTCCTCGAGGTATGCCACAGCCAGCTGAAGCCCCACGTAGATGATTAGGACCTATGTAACTTGTAATATGCACTGAGGTAATACAGGGTGTTTCAAAAATGACCGGTATATTTCAAACGGCAATACAAACTAAACGAGCAGCGATAGAAATACACCGTTTGTTGCAAGATGCTTGGGACAACAGTACATTTTCAGGCAGACAAACTTTCGAAATTACAGTAGTTACAATTTTCAACAACAGATGGCGCTGCGGTCTGGGAAACTCTATAGTACGATATTTTCCACAGATCCACCATGTTGTTGTGGTCTTCAGTCCTGAGACTGGTTTGATGCAGCTCTCCATGCTACTCTATCCTGTGCAAGCTTCTTCATCTCCCAGTACCTACTACAACCTACATCCTTCTGAATCTGCTTAGTGTATTCATCTATTGGTCTCCCCCTACGATTTTTACCCTCCACGCTGCCCTCCAATACTAAATTGGTGATCCCTTGATGCCTCAGAATATGTTCTACCAACCGATCCCTTCTACTGGTCAAGTTGTGCCACAAACTTCTCTTCTCCCCAATCCTATTCAGTACTTCCTCACTAGTTATGTGATCTACCCATCTAATCTTCAGCATTCTTCTGTAATATCCACCATGCGTAGCAATAATATGGCGTAGTCTCTGAATGAAATTACCCGAAACCTTTGACAACGTGTCTGGCGGAATGGCTTCACATGCAGATGAGATGTACTGCTTCAGCTGTTCAATTGTTTCTGGATTCTGGCGGTACACCTGGTCTTTCAAGTGTCCCCACAGAAAGAAGTCACAGGGGTTCATGTCTGGCGAATAGGGAGGCCAATCCACGCCGCCTCCTGTATGTTTCGGATAGCCCAAAGCAATCACACGATCATCGAAATATTCATTCAGGAAATTAAAGACGTCTGCCGTGCGATGTGGCCGGGCACCATCTTGCATAAACCACGAGGTGTTCGCAGTGTCGTCTAAGGCAGTTTGTACCGCCACAAATTCACGAAGAATGTCCAGATAGCGTGATGCAGTAATCGTTTCGGATCTGAAAAATGGGCCAATGATTCCTTTGGAAGAAATGGCGGCCCAGACCAGTACTTTTTGAGGATACAGGGACGATGGGACTGCAACATGGGGCTTTTCGGTTCCCCATATGCGCCAGTTCTGTTTATTGACGAAGCCGTCTAGGTAAAAATAAGCTTCGTCAGTAAACCAAATGCTGCCCACATGCATATCGCCGTCATCAATCCTGTGCACTATATCGTTAGCGAATGTCTCTCGTGCAGCAATGGTAGCGGCGCTGAGGGGTTGCCACGTTTGAATTTTGTATGGATAGAGGTGTAAACTCTGGCGCATGAGATGATATGTGGACCGCAGCTGCAACACGGCGAACGGAAACCCAAGGCCGCTGTTGGATCACCTGCTGCACTAGCTGCGCGTTGCCCTCTGTTGTTGCCGTATGCGGTCGCCCTACCTTTCCAGCACGTTCATCCGTCACGTTTCCAGTCCGTTGAAATTTTTCAAACAGATCCTTTATTGTATCGCTTTTCGGTCCTTTGCTTACATTAAACCTCCGTTGAAAACTTCGTCTTCTTGCAACAACACTGTGTTCTAGGCGGTGGAATTCCAACACCAGAAAAATCCTCTGTTCTAAGGAATAAACCATGTTGTCTACAGCACACTTGCACGTTGTGAACAGCACACGCTTACAGCAGAAAGACGACGTACAGAATGGCGCACCCACAGACTGCGTTGTCTTCTATATCTTTCACATCACTTGCAGCGCCATTTGTTGTTGAAAAGTGTAACTACTGTAATTTCGAAAGTTTGTCTGCCTGAAAATGTACTGTTGTCCCAAGCATATTGCAACAAACGGTGTATTTCTATCGCTGCTCGTTTAGTTTTTATTGCCGTTTCAAATATACCGGTCATTTTTGAAACACCCTGTAAGAATCGTGGCATACCTCCTAATGTCATGTCTGACCTCCTTTTGCTCGCTGTAGTGCAGCAACGCGACTGGACATGGACTCGAGAAGTCGCTGGAGGTCCCCTACAGATGTATTGAGCCATGATGCCTCTATAGCCGTCCATAGTTGCGAAAGTGTTTCCGGTGCATTATTTTGTGCACGAATTGACCTCTAGATTATGTTCAATAATTGTGCGGTTGGATTCACTTCGGGTTATCTGGGTGGCCAAGTCATTCGTTCCAATTGTCCAGAATGTTCTCCAAGCCAAATGTGAACAACTGTGGTCCGGTGACATGGCGCTTTGTCATCCATAAATATTCCATCGTCGTCTGGAACATGAGGTCCGTGACTGACTGCAAACGGTCTCCAAATAGCCGAGCACAGCCATTTTCAGCTAATAATCATACCAAGTTACACCAAGGACAGAGTCCATTCCAGGTAAACACAGTCCACACAATTAAGGGGATCTTTGCAATCTTTGGCCCGAAAAAAAGCATGTCCTTTGACAATTTTTTTCTCGGGATATGTTACAGATATCAATGTCAAATTTGGTCAAAGTGTTTATTGATATTTCCTCTACAAAATGGAATTTTTTTGACCGGAAATGTCGAAGAACAAAGGCGAAAGTGCCTTCGGAACGAAACAAAATTTCGTTGTAGACCTCCACGAGCGGTATGTCAGAGGTCAGCCGACTAGTCTGAAATCAAAACTGAGTTGACGTTAGCGAAGTATACAAGATTCTTTAGGAGTTGTACCTCGTTTAAGTTATTTGGACCATAGGAAACAAAATGGCGGTCAATTGAAAAAATAGGGCTTTTTTTCGAATTCGTCGGCCAAGTAAAAATATTTATAGTTGATGGATCGGAATAAAAGTCGTACATTTCCTAGACAATTTAGTTAGCTTCGTCGGAAACAAAGAAACATGCCAATCAGTTCAGTAGATTTGAAGTTACCAAACAGCGCGATAAAAAATATCATTTCAAGATAAACGCGTTTGAAGTTTTGACAACATATAAATGCAATATTATGCAACTTACGTTCAATCTGCTATTCCGGGTCCATAAACTAGTCCTTCCTCTTCCTCATAGAGGGCGTTCTGCTCGATCTGGGCCATCCTGTGCTGCTCCAGAGCCGCTCGTACGGCCAGTGACAAGCGGTTTTCGGCCGCTTCAATCCGGTGGTCGACCGTTTGGCGAACTGCGCCGAATAGAGTCCCACGGCGACGTCCATCGTTGCCACAGTCTTCAGAATTGCTGAATACCCTTCGCTGAAGCTGCTAACTGCCAGGAAAGTCTCAATCTCCGCAGTCTTTGCACCAGAATGCAAATGCTTGGGGGCAAACTTCCAAACACACGCGTTCAAACTTTCATTATAATTTTGTGTGTTTCCTCCCAAGCACCGGTACAATAACTCGTCCTGCAAAAGAAAAAAAACTGGTGCTTGAAAAAGCCCGATTTCAGGCAGGTGCATTTTTTTGTTCAACCGCGAATAACAAACATTTCCTTTCCGTAAAACTTCCTGGCAGATTAAAACTGTGTGCCCGACCGAGACTCGATCTCAGGACCTTTGCCTTTCGCGGGCAAGTGCTCTACCAGATACCGGCAGAAGTAAAGCTGTGAGTACCAGGCGTGAGTCGTGCTTCGGTAGCTCAGTAGAAAAAAAAAAAAAAAAAAAAGTAGGTAGAGCACTTGCCTGCGAAAGGCAAAGGTCCCGAGTTCGAGTCTCGGTCGGGCACACAGTTTTAATCTGCCAGGAAATTTCATATCAGCGCACACTCCGCTGCAGAGTGAAAATCTCATTCTGGATTGCCTTTCCGTATTCGGAAAAACCGTTTCAGGGGTGGATTCTAAACACTTTTACGGATCCAAAAAAGCAATTTAAAAAAAATCGATTTTTTGAACCAAAAGTTAGTAAATCTCCCCTTAAGAAGCTACGAACAGCTTGCACGGTGCGTTGTTGACAGCTTCAGTCCAGAGCTTCGTGAGGTTTGCCTTCCACTCGAACAATGTCATCAGCTCTTACCACTTGAAATCGGGATTCAACTGACCAGGCCACGGTTTTCCAGTAGTCCAAGTTCCAATCGGTCTCGCCAGGAGCTCTGGAGAGGCGCTGCAGGCGATATCACGCTGCTAGAAAGGGCACTCGCGTGAGGTCGTCCGCTGCCGTAGCCTAGCAACGCCAAATTTCGTCGAACTGGCCTAATGGATACGTTCGACTTATGTCTCACATTAATTGTGGTGTCACCGCCAGACACCACACTTGCTAGGTGGTAGCTTTAAATCGGCCGCGGTCCATTAGTACATGTCGGACCCGCGTGTCGCCACTGTCAGTAATTGCAGACCGAGCGCCACCACACGGCAGGTCTAGAGAGACGTACTAGCACTCGCCCCAGTTGTACGACGACTTTGCTAGCGACTACACTGACGAAGCCTTTCTCTCATTTGCCGAGAGATAGTTAGAATAGCCTTCAGCTAAGTCCATGGCTACGACCTAGCAAGGCGCCATTAACCATTTCTAGAGAGAGTCTCATTTGTATACGTTAATTTCTGCGGCTTCTTCACGCAGCGTTACTTGCTGCTAGCGCTGACAACTCTACGCAAAAGGCGTTGCTCTCAGTTATTAAATGAAGGCCGTCAGCTACTGGTTGTTCGTAGTCATGGGTAATGCCTGAAATATGGTATCCTCGGCACACTCTTGGCACTGTGGATATCGGAATATTGAATTCCCTAATGATTTCCGAAATGTTCCAGTCTAGCTCCAATTATCAAATTCAAATGTTTCAAATGGGTCCAAGCACTATGGGACTTAACATCTGAGGTAATCAGTCCCCTACTTAAACCTAACTAACGTAAGGACAGCACGCACATCCATGTCCGAGGGAGGATTCGAACCTGCGACCGTAGCAGCAGCGCGGTTTCAGACTGAAGTGCCTAGAACCGCTCGGCCACAGCGGCCGGCTGTTCCAGTTATCATTCCGCATTTAAAGTTTGTTAATTCTCTATGTTTGTTAATTCTCGATGTGCAGCCTCTTGACAGGACTCACGCTAGTAGAACTAGCAGCTCCGCCAATGCACTCGTCTTCTATATCTTCTGTACGCCGTAACTACCGCTATCTGTATTTGTGCATATCACTATCCCATGGCTTTTCTCACCTCCGTGTATATTTCTGACGTCGGTTTGTTGTAGAATTTTGAAATATGTTCTGTCCCCCCATATTATGAGATTTCTACAAATCGAAAATCTCCTCTGCAGGAATCAAGGATCGTAAACCCAGCTCTCACTGATAGTGCACGAGACCCAAAAAACAGTACACACATGCACCTAGGTGGACGCCGTATTACTTGACTTCCGGAGTAGGTTTGATACAGTTCTGCAACGCCACCTAATGAGCGAAATATGAGTGTGTGGAACATCAGATCAACAATATGATTGGTCTGAAAAGTTGCCAGCAGGTACAACACAGCATGTCACTGTCAACGGAGAGAAATCTTCAGACATAAAAGAAACTTCTGGTGCACTCCAAGAGAATGTTATAGAAATTTTATTTTTCACGGTGTATAATAAATGACTGGTAGATAAGATCGGGTGCTCCATTAAGCGTTTCGGGGACGATACTGTTGTATCCAGGAAAGCAGCAACGCTAGAAAATTGCAACGAAATGCACGAAGATCGGCACAGGCTCGACGCTCAGTGCAGGGAGTGGCATTTCTCTCTCAACGTAAATAAATATCACGTAGTGCGTGTACATAGATAGAAAGACCCTTTATTGTTTGATTGCTAGATTGTAGAACAATCACTCGAAGCAGTTACTAGGAGTATGTGTACGGGACGATTTAAAGTGGAACGACCACAAAATTATCGAGGGTAAGGCTGATACTAGATTGAGATTCACCGGAAGAATTCACAGGAAATACAGTCCATCAACGAAGCAGAGACCTTACAAAACACTCGTTCGACCAATCCTTGAATACTGATCGTCAACTTGGGATCTGTATCAGAGAAGACTGATAGAGGAAATGGAGCAGATCTAAAGAAGAGCAGCACGTTTTGTTACAGCTGCATACCAGCGTTAAAACCTCACTAGGAGTCTCATCCAACTCTAGTGGCAGACGCTACAAGAGAGGCGTTCTGCAGCTCAGTGTGGTTTAGTGCTGAGGTTTCGAGAGCGTACGTTCTTAGAGGCGCCAACCAATCGTTTATATAGCCTAGGAACAACACAGGGCCTATAAAACTTCCTTGGGGAACGCCAGATCTTATTTCTGTTTTACTCGATGACTTTCCGTCAACTACTACGAACTGTGACCTATCTGGTAGGAAATCACTAATCCAGCCGCACTGAGACCATGTTCCATAGGCACGTAATTTGATTCGAAGCTGCTTCTGAGCAACGGTATCAAAAGTCTTCCAGAAATCCGGTAATACGCAATTGCATAAATTAGTCTTGAACATATACCTCGGCCGGCTAGGGTGGCCGAGAGGGTCTAGACGCTTCAGTCTGTAACCGCGCGACCGCTACGGTCGCACGTTCGAATCCTGTCTCGGGCATGGATGTGTGTGATGCCCTTAGGTTAGTTAGGTTTAAGTAGTTCAAAATGGCTCTGAGCACTATGGGACTCAACTTCTGAGGTCATCAGTCCCCTAGAACTTAGAACTACTTAAACGGCCGGCCGGTGTGGCCGTGCAGTTAAAGGCGCTTCAGTCTGGAACCGCGTGACCGCTACGGTCGCACGTTCGAATCCTGTCTCGGGCATGGATGTGTGTGATGCCCTTAGGTTAGTTAGGTTTAAGTAGTTCTAAGTTCTAGGGTGCTGATGACCTCAGAAGTTGAGTGCCATAGTGCTCAGAGCCATTAGAAACATTTTGAACATATACCTCGTTAGGTTGGCAAGAAGCAGGTAAACATGCCAAAGAGGAGGAAACACGTAATGGAGTCGCAATACTTAACGTTGTGAAAATCAGTACACCACAAAAAGAAATAGAAACATGGCGAACATTCAGAACGCGAAGTTGTGCTTATATGTCAGTAATAAAAGTAGTAGTGCGACCTCCAGACCAGATGAGAGGAAACGAAGATCAGTAAATCGTAAGTAACTACTTTTTTACATAAATAATTGCAACGTGAACTTGTTATAACCTAAAACAAACAAAACTGTATCGTTGTAGATCGCACTGACGATGCCTTAGAACAAGAAAAAGGCGAAACGCGTCTGGGATAAATAAATTAAGTGGCAGCAGGAAAAGGCGGTTTCATTTGCAAAACAAGTACTTCTATGCCTGCTGCTGAGAATGGCCACGCAAACAAACTTGTTTAACTTGATAGTGGTTTACACTACGGCATACAGATTTCTCTCCGATCATCAATGATTATTATGTGTATTGTTGACTCCATTCGGTGTTGAAGCGGCTTTATCAGCTAATAGTATTAGTGGACGAAAACGGCGATTGTCATTTGACCAGTGGCAAAATTCGAGTCGCATGGCATTGTTGCTATTGTGAAATACGTACAAGTTTCCGCATATAATGTCTGCCATAAGTGCGTTCGATGGACATGGATACGTGCAGAAAGTCGCCGTGATGTGGTTGACAGACTATGCTGCACCATTTCAACAACCTGTTGCTGTTCCTGCACAGGTTGTTTAACTACAAGTTCAGAAGGAAAGTGGAAACTTGGAAGAATATATGTTTCAGGCAATGTGTTCTTCCGACTGATTTGATGCAGTCCGCCAACTTCTTCATGCCAGAGTAGCACTTGCAACCGACACCCTTAATTATTTGCTAATGTACTCCAATCTCTTCCTCTACAGTTTTTGCTCTCTACAGCTCCCTCTAGTTCCATGGAAGTTATTCAGCGATGTCTTATCACATATCCTACGATCCCACCCCTTCTTCTTGTCAGCGTTTTCCATACATTCGTTTCCTTACAGATTCTCTGGAGAACGCTCTACAATCAGGAATTCGACGCGTCGGATAGCGCCGACGGTATTCTCCGACAGTAGCTGGAGCAGTTATCGCAGAACCCGCTAACATATACCATACCTGCATACTCTTCATTAGTATAGATGTGGGGCATTTTAGCCAGTGCAAATACAAACACAATGAGCTGATGCTTCTGTCTCACACAACGTCTATCCCTCCCACTACTTTACTCAACAAGGTACGGACAACTGCGCGTTCAGTGGACACCTTTAATGACAGAAACACTCCCGAGCAAAGAGGTTGAAAACCCTGAGATAGTGTGAGCTAGAATACAAATCAAAGAGTTTGGGTTGGTGAAACACACGGTCGCGCCCAAAAACAAATCAAGTGTGTTCTATCTCCGTAAGCACTCGCAGCAAGGCATGTTATGTTCACATGACGTTCTTTGCTTCAAATGAACGCTCCTGACATGTCCTTGAAAAATGACCATTCCTCCTGCGCCATTCTGTATTTTACCGAGCGAGGTGGCGCAATGGTTGGCACATTGGATTCGCATTCGGGAGGACGATGGTTCAAACCCGCGTGCGGCCATCCAGATTTAAGTTTTCCGTGATTTCGCTAAATCGCTCCAGGCAAATGCCGGAATGGTTCCTTTAAAAGGGCACGGCCGATTTCCTTCCCCATCCCTGACACCAACCGAGCTTGTGCTCCGTCTCTAATAACCTCGATGTCGACGGGACGTTAATCCCAGTCTTCCTTCCTTCTTTCACTCTGTATTTTAATACTTTATTATTATCATTCTTTCTTGTCTCAGACGTTATGTCTGGTTAAAAATGGAAAGTGACGCGGACCTTGATCAAGCGTGACTTCCTTTTAACTGTACGGTATATGTTACATTGCATTTAGGAACTTTCGGGTAATTGAACATGTGTCAATAATTACAGATTTCTGTAGTTGTATATATATGTTTGGATGTAGCTGTATTGCATTGATGTACTGGTGGATATTGTATGGTATGACTCCTGTAGTTGATAGTATAATTGGTATAATGTCAACTTTATCCTGATGCCACGTGTCCTTGACTTCCTCAGCCAGTTGGATGTATTTTTCAATTTTTTCTCTTGTTTTCTTCTGTATATTTGTTGTATTTGGTATGGATATTTCGATTAGTTGTGTTAATTTCTTCTTTTTATTGGTGAGTATGATGTCAGGTTTGTTATGTGGTGTTGTTTTATCTGTTATAATGGTTCTGTTCCAGTATAATTTGTGTTCATCATTCACCAGTACATTTTGTGGTGTATACTTGTATGTGTGAATGTGTTGTTTTATTAGTTATGTTTTATGGCAAGTTGTTGATGTATTATTTTTGCTACATTGTCATGTCTTCTGGGGTATTCTGTGTTTGCTAGTATTGTACATCCACTTGTGATGTGATCTACTGTTTCTATTTGTTGTTTGCAAAGTCTGCTTTTATCTGTTATGGTATTGGGATCTTTAATAATATGTTTGCTGTAATATCTGGTGTTTATTGTTTGATCCTGTATTGCAATCATGAATCCTTCCGTCTCACTGTATATATTGCTTTTTCTTAGCCATGTGTTGGATGCGTCTTGATCGATGTGTGGCTGTGTTATATGATACGGGTGCTTGCCATGTAGTGTTTACTTTTTCCAATTTACTTTCTTCGTATCTGTTGCAGTTATGTGATCTAAAGGGTTGTAGAAGTGGTTATGAAATTGCAGTGGTGTAGCCGATGTATTTATATGAGTGATTGGTTTGTGTATTTTGCTAGTTTTTGCTCGTTCCAGAAAGAATTTTTTTAAATTGTCTAGGTTTTTTATGTCGATAAATCCCCTTCCTCCTTCCTTTCTGCTTAATGTGAATCTTTCTGTTGCTGAATGTATGTGATGTATTCTATATTTGTGGCATTGTGAACGTGTAAGTGTATTGAGTGCTTCTAGGTCTGTGTTACTCCATTTCACTATTCCAAATGAGTAGGTCAATATTGGTATAGCATAAGTATTTATAGCTTTTGTCTTGTTTCTTGCTGTCAGTTCTGTTTTCAGTATTTTTGTTAGTCTTTGTCTATATTTTTCCTTTAGTTCTTCTTTAATATTCGTATTATCTATTCCTATTTTTTGTCTGTATCCTAGATATTTATAGGCATCTGTTTTTTCCATCGCTTCTATGGAGTCACTGTGGTTATTCAATATGTAATCTTCTTGTTTAGTGTGTTTTCCCCTGACTATGCTATTTTTCTTACATTTGTCTGTTCCAAAAGCCATATTTATATCATTGCTGAATACTTCTGTTATCTTTAGTAATTGGTTGAGTTGTTGATTGGTTGCTGCCAGTAGTTCTAGATCATCCATGTATAGCAAATTTGTGATTTTGTGTGGGTATGTTCCAGTAATATTATATCCATAATTTGTATTATTTAGCATGTTGGATAGTGGGTTCAGAGCAAGACAGAACCAGAAAGGACTTAATGAGTCTCCTTGGTATATTCCACGCTTAATCTGTATTGGCTGTGATGTGATATTATCTGAATTTGTTTGGATATTAAGTGTGGTTTTCCAGTTTTTCATTACTATGTTTAGGAACTGTATCAATTTAGGATCTACTTTGTATATTTCCAATATCTGTAGTAACCATGAGTGGGGTACACTATCAAAAGCTTTTTGGTAATCAATGTATGCGTAGTGTAGCGACCTTTGTTTAGTTTTAGCTTGATATGTCACCTCTGTATCTATTATCAGTTGCTCTTTACATCCTCGTGCTCCTTTGCAGCAGCCTTTTTGTTCTTCATTTATAATTTTGTTCTGTGTTGTATGTGTCATTAATTTCTGTGTAATGACTGAAGTTAATATTTTGTAGATTGTTGGTAGGCATGTTATGGGGCGATATTTAGCTGGGTTTGCTGTGTCTGCTTGATCTTTAGGTTTCAGATAAGTTATTCCATGTGTAAGTGTATCAGGGAATGTGTATGGGTCTGCAATGTAACTGTTAAATAATTTAGTTAGATGTGAATGTGTTGAGGTGAACTTCTTTAGCCAGAAATTTGCTATTTTATCATTTCCAGGGGCTTTCCAATTGTGCATAGAATTAATTGCTCGGGTGACTTCATGTTGCAAAATTATCACTTCAGGCATTTGTGGTATCATCTTGTATGTGTGTGTTTCTGCTTGTATCCACCGTGCATGCCTGTTATGTTGTACAGGGTTTGACCATATGCTGCTCCAGAAGTGTTCCATGTCTGTTATGTTTGGTGGATTGTCTATTTTAATGTGTGTGTTATCCATTGTTTGGTAAAATCTCTTTTGGTTTGTGTTGAATGTTTGGTTTTGTTTCCTTCTATTTTCACTTTTTTTGTATCTTCTAAGTCGTTTGGCCAATGCTTGCAATTTCTGCTTTTTTTCATCTAATTGCTCTATTGCTTCTTGTTGTGAGATTTTACCTAACCTTTTTCGTTTTTTGTCTGATATTTCATTTCTTATAAATTGTGTTAGCTGTCCGATGTCTTTTCTCAGTTTTTCTATTATGATCTGTAGCCTGTGTTGCCATGCTGGTTTTGTGGGTTTCTTCTGTGTGTTGGTTGTTTCTGATCTCTGGCTAGTGTGTATATTTAGTGTAGTGAGTGCTCCTACATAAACCAGTAGTTGTAACTATTCCATAGTTGTATCTTCATTTATTTTGTTGTGTATGATTGTGTTGATAGCTGTTATTGTTGTTTCGACTTGTGGGTTATTTGGTGGTCTATGCAAGAATGGTCTAATGTCTGTATTTGTGTCTTTGTATTCTATATATGTCAGCTGAAATTTTTCTTCTATATCTAACATGTGTGTCAGTTCGTGTTCTATTTGTGCTTGTTCTGGTGGCTGTCTTAAGATTTCGTTATTATTATTATTATTATTATTATTATTATTATTATTATTATTATCATACGATGGCCTTAAAAAAGTAAGTTATGCATTATTATGGTAGGCCCCCCGACAATAGAAATCCTTTCCTTGATGACGGACGCCTTCGAGAACCTCTGTGTGAATGTCCTCATCGCAGGTTCTTTTTTTTTTCAGTTTGCCGAAACGGTGGAACTGGCGTGCTGAAAGATCTGAACTGTATGTGAGATGCTTCCAAACTTCCCACTGAAAACACCAAATCAAAGTTCGAGTTGTGTGAACTGTGAGGATGTTTCACTGTCGTGCAGGAGTCCAATGCCGTTGCTTAATTTTCCACGCTTCTCATTCTTTACAGTTTGCTTACTGTCTCACTTACTTCGGTTTTCTAGCACAACTTCCTGTGCCACTTCACTCGCACCCTGTGGTGCACCTATCCAACTCTGTAGCTAAATGGTCAGCGTTTCTGGCTGCTATGCGGAGCGCCCGGGTTCGATTCCCAGGACTGGGGGGAATTTTTTTTCCTTGGTGGGAGGACTGGATCGAAGTGCACTCGGCTTCAGGAGGCGAGTTGAGGAGCTGCTTGATTGAGAAGTAGCAACTCCAACGCCAGGAAAACTGACGACGACCAGGACAGCGGTGATCCGGCCCCTACTCCTCCATGCCGCATCCAAATGACGCCGTTGCCAGAGGACGGCACGGCGTTCAATCGGTTCTAATTGGTCCGCACGCACCATAACGTGAAGCTTTCCTTTGTTGTGAGGCACCTATTACCCGTGCTTTACTGTAGAAGAACTCTGTCTGGAGGAAACCAAGAAGATGCACTCTCTTTCTGACAATGCAACACTACTGTTTTCTGTAAGACGACTTGCGTAACTTACTTTCTGAGATCTCTACGTATTATCCACCGCCAAGTCACTTTAAAGTGACCATCTGTCGAAAGCCTGAATAACCACCTTTTGCACTGCAGGCTACTGCGAGATATGCAGGAAAAGAGTGAGTTCTGGAAGGAACCAACAGGGATGTGGAGGCATGCCGACCCAGGCAATGTGTCCAGCTGCGCTGGGTTTCTTGGTTGAGGATCCATGGAGCGAACAGCCCGATCGAGGTAGTCCACTAATTCTCGATTATATGAAGCTGGCGGTTCTAGGCACTTCAGTCCGAAACCGCGCTGCTGCTGCGGTCGCAGGTTCAAATCCTGCCTCGGGCATCGATGTGTGTGATGTCCTTGGTCAGATAGGTTTAAGTAGTTCTTAGGGGACTTATGACATCATATGTTAAGTCCCATAGTGCTCAGAGCCATTTGAACCATTTATGAAGCTGGTATCTGTACAGATATCATTGGTGATCTTGCAGCTCTCTAAGTATGAAATTTTAGTGAAATCTAGACCATTCGCTGCTTACAAGTGTTGATAAATATCAACTGGGATAGCTGAAAAATGTGTGCTCCGACCGGGACTAGAACCCGGCCAATGATCGTCTTCAGTGCGGATGCACTGAAATTGCCCGAACTCTTACGGGAATCGGTAGACTGACTGCAGCGAGTAATGAGTATGTTGGGCAGGGGCACTACAAATGTAGTGTGTGGACAGAAAGTTGGAAAGTGTGGGTCTCACGGGGAGCATGCCAGAGATAAGCCCTGCAGTCGCACTATCGTCTGTGTCCTCGGTGGTTCAGTCGGATAGAGCGTCTGCCATTTAAAAAGGAGGTCCCGGGTTCGAGTCCCGGTCGGGGCACACATTTTTCAACTATCCCCATTGATATTTATCAACGCCTGTAAGCAGCGAAAGGTCTAGATTTCACTACAACTTCATAATTGTCCATTAGGTTTAAATCCGGGGGTTTGGTGGAGAGGGGAGAATGGTAATCTCATACTGGTGCTCTTTGAAGTATGCACGTACACTGAGAGCTGTGCATATTCCACTGGTAACAAGCCATAGTGTCGAGGGGAAAACAAAATACACTCCTGGAAATGGAAAAAAGAACACATTGACACCGGTGTGTCAGACCCACCATACTTGCTCCGGACACTGCGAGAGGGCTGTACAAGCAATGATCACACGCACGGCACAGCGGACACACCAGGAACCGCGATGTTGGCCGTCGAATGGCGCTAGCTGCGCAGCATTTGTGCACCGCCGCCGTCAGTGTCAGCCAGTTTGCCGTGGCATACGGAGCTCCATCGCAGTCTTTAACACTGGTAGCATGCCGCGACAGCGTGGACGTGAACCGTATGTGCAGTTGACGGACTTTGAGCGAGGGCGTATAGTGGGCATGCGGGAGGCCGGGTGGACGTACCGCCGAATTGCTCAACACGTGGGACGTGAGGTCTCCACAGTACATCGATGTTGTCGCCAGTGGTCGGCGGAAGGTGCACGTGCCCGTCGACTTAGGACCGGACCGCAGCGACGCACGGATGCACGCCAAGACCGTAGGATCCTACGCAGTGCCGTAGGGGACCGCACCGCCACTTCCCAGCAAATTAGGGACACTGTTGCTCCTGGGGTATCGGCGAGGACCATTCGCAACCGTCTCCATGAAGCTGGGCTACGCTCCCGCACACCGTTAGGCCGTCTTCCGCTCACGCCCCAACATCGTGCAGCCCGCCTCCAGTGGTGTCGCGACAGGCGTGAATGGAGGGACGAATGGAGACGTGTCGTCTTCAGCGATGAGAGTCGCTTCTGCCTTGGTGACAATGATGGTCGTATGCGTGTTTGGCGCCGTGCAGGTGAGCGCCACAATCAGGACTGCATACGACCGAGGCACACAGGGCCAACACCCGGCATCATGGTGTGGGGAGCGATCTCCTACACTGGCCGTACACCACTGGTGATCGTCGAGGGGACACTGAATAGTGCACGGTACATCCAAACCGTCATCGAACCCATCGTTCTACCATTCCTAGACCGGCAAGGGAACTTGCTGTTCCAACAGGACAATGCACGTCCGCATGTATCCCGTGCCACCCAACGTGCTCTAGAAGGTGTAAGTCAACTACCCTGGCCAGCAAGATCTCCGGATCTGTCCCCCATTGAGCATGTTTGGGACTGGATGAAGCGTCGTCTCACGCGGTCTGCACGTCCAGCACGAACGCTGGTCCAACTGAGGCGCCAGGTGGAAAATGGCATGGCAAGCCGTTCCACAGGACTACATCCAGCATCTCTACGATCGTCTCCGTGGGAGAATAGCAGCCTGCATTGCTGCGAAAGGTGGATATACACTGTACTAGTGCCGACATTGTGCATGCTCTGTTGCCTGTGTCTATGTGCTGTGGTTCTGTCAGTGTGATCATGTGATGTATCTGACCCCAGGAATGTGTCAATAAAGTTTCCCCTTCCTGGGACAATGAATTCATGGTGTTCTTATTTCAATTTCCAGGAGTGTACATGCTGGGGTGAAGATGGTTGAGGTCGTCGTGTGACTAGAGCCTCCCGTCGGGTAGACCGTTCGCGGGGTGCAAGTCTTTCGATTTGACCCCACTTCGGCGACTTGCGCGTCGATGGAGGTGAAATGATGATGATGAGGACAACACAGCACCTAGTCCCTGAGCAGTGAAAATCTCCGATCCAGCCGGGAATCGAACCCGGGATTGACATTCTGTCGCGCTGAACACTCAGCTAGCGGGGGTGGACGGGTGGAAATTGTTCCCACGGTCATACGCGTACTTCATCCATTGTGCCTTCCAGCACGACGAGATCACCCAGGGAACAACATGAAAACGTTTCCCAAACCACCATGCTCCCTCCTCTGGCCTGGACCATTACGACATTCGCATTACTATACACGCCAACAGTCATCTGTCCCATGGAACGTTAATCATGATTCATCTGGAAAGGCTAGCTGTGCCACACAGTGGACGACCAGTTGCGGTATTTACGTGCAAATTCCAGCCTTCATCGCCGATGAGTAGCAGTCAGCATGGGTGCATGAACCAGGCACCTGCTGTAGAGATCCATACGCAGCAACGTTCTCTAACATTCTGCGTGGTGTCTGTTTGTTCTAAGTCGTGTCTCCCTACCACTTCCGCGCAACGACGCTCTGAGCGTGTTTTTTAGGGAATTGACCAGTTTGAACCTGGGACCTGTTGCTGGTAAGGAGACGCCAGACCACACATGGCATGAAGAGTTCAGAAGAGTTCAGTGAGACTAGCGATGATATAATCAAATACTTAATGATTTCAGCGTCAGCTCCACTGCACTCCCTGTAAAAGAATCTTAATACTAACTAAATTTAGTGGAAGGGGTTCAAGGCTTTCCTATTTTTAGTTAGCTCGTAAAATAACGTCGAAAAAGCAATTATGTTTACCATTGGAAATTTTATTCTACTCACAAAACATTGTTTATAAATTGCACTATTGATAAAAGGAAATGTTTTAATACAGGATGATAAAAACCAACTGCGTTCAACAAAAATGTGAACGAATATTCCCTGAATGGGTTTCCAAGTTCTACAATGGATCGAAAGATGACCTGTCCCATATCAAATCTATAATCTAGGTTTAAATTAAGTTTCACAAAAGAGAAAACTATCAAAATGGTCTAAAGTGGCCCTCAATTATCTTTAATTACTTATCTAACTTGTCGTAAATTACAGTGGCTGATGTGACTTCTCAATAATTATATAACAGAAAACTCATCGCATTTCAGATTTTTACTTCAAGTAGCAAATGTGAACACCGTGAGATTTAATTGACGATCGACACTAGTATTACGTAAAAAGGGGGTGTAACAGATGAGACTTCTGCAGTTCTGAGTGAAGCTTTATGCGCTGTTATGTGGCATCGCGTGCGTTCATTACCTTGTCGTTGTTTAGGCAGCGTCAGGGGGCGGCGGGCGGCGCAGCTCCATACAGCTCGCCGTCTCGGAAGCAACTCTCTCCTAACTTCTCCTTACTACAATTTACCGAAGTTAGTTTTAAAAAAAAATGTCTGGCTGTGTTTTCATCTGACCAATCAGGGTCTCAATTTTAACCTTAAGCTCCGCCTACAAAAATTCTGTCTATCCAATGAGAAACATTATACTTTTCATGGTGGGGCAATGTTTTTAAAGTTTGCAACGTAACAGAACGCGAAAAAGTCTCACGCTAAAACTTGCAGCTGGTGTGGTCCTTTTAGTGTTAAGATCTATACTGTTCTTCTGGAGGGCTCTATCTTTTAACATCGGCTGGGGGGTGGTCCTGATGTAACAGATGCGAAAAAGTCTCACGCTAAAACTTGCAGCTGGTGTGGTCCTTTTAGTGTTATCGTAAGATCTATACTGTTCTTCTGGAGGGCTCTAGCTTTTAACATGGGCTGGGGGGGGGGGTGCTAGCGGTTAGCTGGCGACGTCGGTGTCCGTCCCTTATCGTGGGGCCTTCCAGCTTAACACAGTTCTGCTCTCGGCTTCTGTTCTTGTTTCTCCCCTCGGAACTGCGTCTGTCTCACGGTGGAAAGGTATGACATGCATTTAGGCATTCTTGTGTTAGTCTGTGGTATTCCATTTGCTCACTCGTTACTCGCATTACTTTGGTTAATTTAACGTCACGATTTATTCGGAGCTATGTGACATACTGCTGGATTTGCTTATCATGTCAGGGTTTTCATGGAAGGTGTTGGATTTGCCTGACACCTTACAGTTCGCTGAATAGTCGTTAAGAAGACAAAGTTGGTAGTCCCTTGACTCACCTTAGCGGTCAGTTGCTTAAAGGGGGATGTTGATGAAATTGACCAAAAATGTTAACTTTCGATTTATTTTTTATTTGTTAGTACAACTCATGGACAATAAGTTCCCAATGTTGAAATCGCATCCGAAGTGTCTGAAAATTAATTAAAAGTGTGACGCGGCCTCCCTGCCACGCCCACGTTTTGAAGCAGTACTTCAACACTAGCTCAATGAACAGCGATTCAATGTATTACTTTCAATCAAACGTGTGCGGGATGCATATAGAAGGCCGTGATACATACTCTTTGGTTTTATAGATCATCTTTGGCCTATCCTGCACTTCTCAAAAAGTGTGTTCATGGCAAAACCCAAAATCCAAATGAGTCTCTAAATTCACTCATATGGAAACGATGCCCTAAAAAGACATTTGCGTCTGCTACAGTTGTCAGAATTGCAACTTATGATGCAGTTATTGTATTTAATGATGGGAACGTCGGGAGGATGAAGGTATTAGAAAGAATGGACTTCAAGATAGGGAATTTTACTCAAGACATCCTGAGAAAAATAGATTTACAGCGCGTCTTTGCAGCTGAAAAGTCTGTTGAAGACCTGGTAAAGGAAAGAAGACAGACAACAAGAAACCAGAAGAGAAGCCTTGAAGGGAAAGACGACCCAGAGTACAAATGTGGTGCCTTGTGAAGAAGTGACATAAGGAAAAAAGTTAGGTTGTACTTTAAACTGCGTTTGCTGAAAAGTTGTTTTTTAAAGTTTATGTACCTTTTTCTCAAATTCAATGAATGCTAGAATTATGAAATTTTGTACTCATATTTCTGAAAAAAACTAATAAACGATGCCTCAAGAGCAAATTTTGAAAGTCTGATTGCAAACTGAGATATCGGGCAAAGTGCTTGGAATTATGCATGAATGTAAAATTGTACTTGTGGAATTATAATTAAAAAAATATGAAAATTCTGCTATTTGATCTATTCCAAAAACCTCATGAGAGGAGCTTACAACATACAAAGAGATGAAACAGAGAAATTTTTGTAGAAACCTCTTGAATACTTTCTGAGAAAAAAGAACATACATTATTTTTTTTTAAAATAAAACATCAAATATCATTCAAAAAAAGTCGAATATCGTTCAAAGCGCCGAAGAAGTTCTTTACAAGCATCAACACGTCGTTCCCTCATTTGAGGAGTCTGCTGCCGTGGCAGCCTTCTTGCAGACACTTCGTGAAACTGGAGCAAATCATGCGCAATGTGCTGTGCTGACTCAAGACTAATCTGTAAACATGCTGTAATGTCATTCAGCGTCACTCGGCGGATTACTGATACTGCGACGGTATGTGTGCATCTACACTATGCTGCCACCTACAGGCCATTCTGCACCCTGTTTGTAGCACACTTACCAACTTACAGGATAACGGCGCGAAATTTCGATTTCGTATTACAAATTTAAGGTTTTCATTTGACTCACCCTCGTACTGTCTGAAAAGCATTCATTTAAAAATAAAAAAGAGCTTGTGTCATGTAATTAATCTGAGAACTACATGGCCCAGTCGCATTAATGTGACCACCACCTATGTTCGACGTCAACGTGCAATAACCACTCAAAGACTGCAGGTGGCGTCACTAATAGTGGAGGGTACATAACGCGTGTCTGTGGGACGCAGTCAGCTGTGCAGCCGTTGACGTAATGTGGAAACGGAGTGCTTTATCTGACGTCCAAAAGTGTATGATCATTGGCTTGCGGGCCAAGGGTGGAAGCATTTCCGCAGTGGGTACGTCAATAAACTGTCCGTGTGACGTAGCGGTTAAAGAATACTGAGAAAGGCAAAATGTAAGTATCCGAAACCGGCACCGAGGCAACTGTGATGCACGACGGACCTTGTATGACAAGGGTGAACGATGGTTGCGCACAGAATCCACAGTTTTAGAGATATGGCAATGAAATTTTGTACCACACTTTGTATGAAAGTAACACATTTACATATAAAATCATTTGATTATATATATATATATATATATATATATATTTTTTTTTTTTTTTTTTTTTTTTTTGGTGAAAGTTTAGCTTAAAGTCCAGCTTAAATATATCACTGTAGGTGTTCGAAATGGTCACCATTAACATCCACACACAAACGATGCCGCCGAACTGCAGCACATACTACTGACTGCAACGTGTTCAGTTCGATATTTGCACATGAATGGACGATGAAGTTCATCCAACGTGCGTGGCTTGTTTCGATAAACGGCGTTCTTTAGTGTTCCCCACGGGTAAAAGTCCAGAGGAGTTAGGTCTGGGGAACGTGGTGGACACTCCACAGTACCTCTACGGTCTATCCACCTTCCTGGTAGATTTTCGTCGAGATACGCCCTAACACGATTTTGGGAGTGGGCTGGGGCACCATCTTGTTGAAGGTAAACTCTTCCGTCTCTATACAAGTCTCGGATGGCAGCTAAAATGGATGTCTGAAGCTTCTGAAGTTCATCGTATGTAAGCCTTGCGCCAGCCATGTTTACTCAACTAACTAGGTGCAACTAAGAACAAAACACTGACTATCTGGCGATTGTCATATGGCAAAACAAAAGAAGACAATACAACGCTTTACGATTTGTAGTGTTGCTCACGCTGCTAAATATTGCATTTTCGGGCAACAACAAAGTTATATTATGTGGAAGGTGTCATTAGAGCACAGTTAATAAAGTCATTTCATTAAATAATGAATAAACAAAGTTATATTATGTGGCAGGTGTCATTAGAGCACAGTTATTGAAGTCATTTCATGAAATAATGGATAAACTAGGCACTCATCTTTTCGTGTTTCCCACGCTGGTCTCGTTGTGAACTCATGGCTCAATCGTCGAAAATCTAGGAGCTGTTGATTCCGAGCTCGGATGCAAAGAAGCCTAGGTGTTATTCTGCGATATTCAAAAGTTCTATAGATGTGTTTCATAAACCATTCTTGAAGATTAAAATGTTGCAAGTTTGCATAATGGTGATGTAAAAAAAGTAATCAGCACTCCGAATTTAAGTTACAATTCCTTTTTTATTATTTTTGTTGGAATATCATGTAACTCACAAAACATCACTTCACAATATAAGACATACTTGAAAATATCTTCCTCACTGTTAAAGTTCACATTTTATAAACTGACCACAATTTGCGTCTTCTCAACATGACGACCAAGACTTGACTCTAATAGCCGCTTACGCGCCCAAAAATCAGAGTTACAAGTACGACAAAGATCATAGTGACAAAAGAAAGAATACACATAAGAATAATATCATTGCAACATAAACCTATCGATGTATCAAAGTACCTCTACGTTAATGAAATCAAATCTGAATGTTGTCTCAGAAATATGTTAACTACTTTACAGAAAAACAGTAGAGGTTGAGGTGAGGTGCCGTAATGGTTACGTAATTCAAGTACCATTACAGTGCCAAAGCGTTGCATTAAGTACTGATGTAAACATTTATTTTTTTAAATGTTATTATTATTATAACAATGGGTGCCAACAAGTAATATTGGTGGGGAGGAGGCAGACAGTAACAAACTTTGATTCCCCCTTGCCCCCAGAACCGAACCTCGGTCCCGTGTCTGCTCTTCATCCTACACGGTTTTCCCTTACTTTCTGCAGATGGAACACAAAATCTTTCAGCCATTTAAGTTACCTACCTCGATTCTTTTTTGTCTCTCTGTACACAGGGCAAACAAGAAACAGTCGCGTAAGACCGCTCTAACCTCTTCTACGACGCGAGGCTGAATTCGTCGTCGGGCAAGCGGAAACGCGTGCTCAGCCGAGCGTGGCCGCTAAGCGAGCGCGACCAGCGCAGCTGCGGCTTCCACAAGGGCCGCCGCCGCAGGATCGATTCATGATCGGCGTAATCAGGCGAAGGCAGAGAGAGAGGCGCATGTTTGCGGAAGCCGGCCGCCGCCGGAGCGCTGAGGTGATCGCGGCGGACAGCCATTGACGTGGCGGGGGGCTTCCCCGCTGCGGCCGCCGCCGCAAACAGTGGCGCTATTGTAGCGCGGGGCCCGAGTCAGCGCCGCTACTGAATATTCCTCGACGGGCGCCCTCGCCGCGCCGCGCCGGTACTGGTCGGGCTTCCTTCCTTCCCAGGGGCGCCACCACAAAGGCGGCCACGTCTGCTCTCCCCTGTGTTTGTCTCAGGGGTGCCACAACACCGCTAACTAGCCGCGGTCGCTTCTACCGTCGCAAGGCGCACCGTTACACCGGAGCTACAGTTGTGATCATGTCTTTAAAAATAAAGCTGTCCTCAGTCGGAAAATGGATGAGAACAACACAATGCTTTTGTTGCAATAACTTTATCTTCCTGTGCTGCATCGACTACGAAAGAGTGTTCCACAACATAAAATTGTTCAAGATCGTCGAAATTAAAAACTGACATCTAGTCAAGCAGAAGTGTGCGATCTTTCTAAGTGTTTGTATAATAATTTATTACGTACGATTGCTTAAATACATTATATGCTGCATACATCTACATCTGCATCTACATACATACTCCGCAATCCATCATTCGGTGCGTGGCGGAGGGTACCTCGTACCACAACTAGCATCTTCTCTCCATGTACCACTCCCAAACAGGACGAGGGAAAAATGACTGCCTATATGCCTCTGTACGAGCCCTAATCTCTCTTATCTTATCTTTGTGGTCTTTCCGCGAAATGTAAGTTGGCGACAGTAAAATTGCACTGCAGTCAGCCTCAAATGCTGGTTCTCTAAATTTCCTCAGTAGCGATTCACGAAAAGAACGCCTCCTTTCCTCTAGGGGCTCCCACCCAAGTCCCTGAAGCATTTCCGTAACACTCGTGTGATGATCAAACCTACCAGTAACAAATCTAGCAGCCCGCCTCTGAATTGCTTCTATGTCCTCCCTCAATCCGACCTGATAGGGATCCTAAGCGTTCGAGCAGTACACAACAATAGGTCGTATTAGTGTTTTATAAGCGGTTTCCTTTACAGATGAACCACATCTTCCCAAAATTCTACCAATGAACGGAAGACGACTATCCGCCTTCCCTACAACTGACATTACATGCTTGTCCCACTTCAAATCGCTCTGCAATGTTATGCCCAAATACTTAATCGACGTGACTGTGTCAAGCACTACACTACTAATAGAGTATTCAAACATTACAGGATTCTTTTTCCTATTCATCTGCATTAATTTACATTTATCTATATTTAGAGTTAGCTGCCATTCTTTACACCAGTCACAAATCCTGTCCAAGTCATCTTGTATCCTCCTACAGTCACTCAACGACGACACCTTCCCGTACACCACAGCATCATCAGCAAACAGCTGCACATTGCTATCCACCCTATCCAAAAGATCATTTATGTAGATACAAAACAACAGCGGACTTACCACACTTCCCTGGGACAGTCCAGATGATACCCTCACCTCCGATGAACACTCACCATCGAGGACAACGTACTGGGTTCTATTACTTAAGAAGTCTTCGAGCCACTCACATACATGGGAACCAATCCCATATGCCCGTACCTTAGTTAGGAGTCTGCAGTGGGGCACCGAGTCAAACGCTTTCCGGAAGTCAAAGAATATGGCATCCGTCTGATACCCTTCATCCATGGTTCGCAAGATATCATGTGAAAAAAGGGCGAGTTGCTTTTCGCAGGAGCGATGCTTTCTAAAGCCGTGCTGATGCATGGACAGCAACTTCTCTGTCTCAAGGAAATTCATTATATTCGAACTGAGAATATGTTCGAGAATCCTGCAACAAACCGATGTTAAGGATATTGGTCTGTAATTTTGAGGATCCGTCCTTCTACCCTTCTTACATACAGGCGTCACCTGCGCTTTTTTCCAGTCGCTCGGGACTTTACGTTGGGCAAGAGATTCGCGATAAATGCAAGCTAAGTACACCTTATGTAAATTGAAGGTGGAGGCGGGAGAAAGGAAAGGAAAGGGAACGATCTGGTAGCAGCAGCAACATCGGGAAATTATGGAGAATCAGCAGTGACGTGTGAAATTGTGTGCCGAACCAGGATTCAAATCCAAGATCTCCCGCTTACTGGACAGCTCTGTTAACCACTGTGCCACCCGGACACAGTATTAACCGCAAATGCGCGGACTATCCCCGCAGACACCCCCCCCCCCGCCCTTCTTTCCCATCTAGAGTCACCAAGCATCCACAGTCCCCATCTATCTCATTCATGCTCGCTAATTTTAGATTCCCACTGGATGTCGAACATAAATGTGAATGATGGTTGTGGATTCATAGCCGGGTCAACAGAAGGGTGTTGTGGTGTGTGACGTCATTACGGCGCGGAGTTTGGTTTGTGAGTGTGGCGTGTTTGTAGATGTTGCCTCGTTGACGTTACCTTAGTAGGAGTTTTAGGGCCTGTAATATATAGTTTACCTTTTTACTGTACTTTTTGTTTTAACGTCGTCTATGAGGCTTTTATCAGTTTGCCATTAGATTGTTCAATCTTTATGGTCTATATGTTTTGTCGCTACTCGTTATGTCTAATGAATCAATATTGTTTTTTTCTTTTTTTTTATTTGTTTCTTTTTTTTTATCTTTTGATTGACCTACACATTGATCTGTAGCGTAGCCCTGAATACGAGGTTAGGTTGGGAGTTTTTTTTGGCGGGGGGGGGGGGTCAGGGGGGGGGGGGGCGCAGGCCCCCCCTGCCTGGCCTTGAGTACCACTTGTTTATTATTATCTTTGTTTGCTATCAATGTTAGCAGATTGTTCTTGTGAAACCTTTGTGTGTGTTGTTTTTCTATGTGTTTTCGTCTTTGTGATACGTATGCAACGTTTTTATATCCGCCATATTGGAATTGTCGTTTATGGTCGTTTCCGCCATATTTGTGACGTCATGGGTCAAAGCCGACGGGTTGGATCGGACGCTTCCGTATTTCCTCATAGCCTATCGAGTGTTCACGTCCGAAAATCAAAGACTACACGTTCTTATAACTAATACGCCGCGATGGACCAGAAATCAACAACAATCAGTGTACATGTATATTACGTTCAACCTCCAGCGGGAATCTAAAATTAGCGACAGCGACGGGGACTGCTGATAAATGGTTTCGCTAGGTGGGAGTGGGAGTTGGCTGAGGAGCTTACCGAGATAGCCCGTGCCTTTGCTATTGACGCTGTGTCCGGGTGGCACAGTGGTTAGCGTAACTGTGTAGTAAGCAGGAGATCCCGGGTTCGAGTCCTGGTCTATCACACGTTCTCGCTCATCACCGCTGATTCTGCATATAGTCCCGATGCAGCTGATATCATCCTCCACCTTCAAAACAACGTAACATGTATCACATTTTCAGTTTCTGTGTTGTTTCGGCTCTCTTGGACAACTGTATCATCAGTTCCTTCCTTTCCTTTCTCCCCCTCCACCTTCAATCTGCATATTATGTATCACACCTGCGGATTCCGTTTAGAACTGATACCTTGCATTTATATAATACATTTCCAGTTTCGGCACCAAGTGCATAATATCGTAACCTGGTAAAAAAAGAATTTTTTACTAAGTGTCTAAATGTAATTCTTACGTATCTTGATGATATTTTTGATATGTGATATCACAGCTAAAGATGACAACTTAGTGCTGAGACCGATAATGTGAATACGACATACTTTTAAGCAAATGTGACGGAATAATTTCTATAGAAATTGTCGTAGTTCTCAGAAAAATGAGCCAGTTAAAACTTTGAAATTTCAGAAGCAACACCAGCAATCAAAGTACACATCCCTTAAGTTTCATAGTTTTCACAGGCTAGCTGAAGTTTCTATCCCAGAGTTGTTTATTTCGATTCCTGTATCAGCTCTAACTTGTGTGCAACATTCTCTCTGTACATTAGAGGACCACCTCTGTAACCGAATGGTCAGTGTCGATGCCTTTGGAGCGGAAGGTCGCGGGTTCTGTTCCCGGTACCTTCTCGTATTTTTCTGAGGTAGGGAAGACTGGAACGGTCTCCAGTTAGCTTCGTGCAGCTGAATGAGAAGCCTGTTGAAAAAGAAAGCCACGCTATCACCAGTATCCATCTACTAGCAGTAAGTGCTGTAGGGATCGGCAATATGCTGATAGCATGCCCCTCTGTCACACATCGCTCGTCGTACTGCCTTATAAGCAGCAGTCGGCCAGTCGGAACAGGCCTGACACCTAATCCGTGAGTGTCGAAGTATTGGGGTCTTCAGCCTTGTTTTATCTCTTTGTTTGTATCGGCTTGTCCCAACATTTATATTTTTGTAACCTGATAAGAGTACATACACTCCTGGAAATGGAAAAAAGAACACATTGACACCGGTGTGTCAGACCCACCATACTTGCTCCGGACACTGCGAGAGGGCTGTACAAGCAATGATCACACGCACGGCACAGCGGACACACCAGGAACCGCGGTGTTGGCCGTCGAATGGCGCTGGCTGCGCAGCATTTGTGCACCGCCGCCGTCAGTGACAGCCAGTTTGCCGTGGCATACGGAGCTCCATCGCAGTCTTTAACACTGGTAGCATGCCGCGACAGCGTGGACGTGAACCGTATGTGCAGTTGACGGACTTTGAGCGAGGGCGTATAGTGGGCATGCGGGAGGCCGGGTGGACGTACCGCCGAATTGCTCAACACGTGGGGCGTGAGGTCTCCACAGTACATCGATGTTGTCGCCAGTGGTCGGCGGAAGGTGCACGTGCCCGTCGACCTGGGACCGGACCGCAGCGACGCACGGATGCACGCCAAGACCGTAGGATCCTACGCAGTGCCGTAGGGGACCGCACCGCCACTTCCCAGCAAATTAGGGACACTGTTGCTCCTGGGGTATCGGCGAGGACCATTCGCAACCGTCTCCATGAAGCTGGGCTACGGTCCCGCACACCGTTAGGCCGTCTTCCGCTCACGCCCCAACATCGTGCAGCCCGCCTCCAGTGGTGTCGCGACAGGCGTGAATGGAGGGACGAATGGAGACGTGTCGTCTTCAGCGATGAGAGTCGCTTCTGCCTTGGTGCCAATGATGGTCGTATGCGTGTTTGGCGCCGTGCAGGTGAGCGCCACAATCAGGACTGCATACGACCGAGGCACACAGGGCCAACACCCGGCATCATGGTGTGGGGAGCGATCACCTACACTGGCCGTACACCACTGGTGATCGTCGAGGGGACACTGAGTAGTGCACGGTACATCCAAACCGTCATCGAACCCATCGTTCTACCATTCCTAGACCGGCAAGGGAACTTGCTGTTCCAACAGGACAATGCACGTCCGCATGTATCCCGTGCCATCCAACGTGCTCTAGAAGGTGTAAGTCAACTACCCTGGCCAGCAAGATCTCCGGATCTGTCCCCCATTGAGCATGTTTGGGACTGGATGAAGCGTCGTCTCACGCGGTCTGCACGTCCAGCACGAACGCTGGTCCAACTGAGGCGCCAGGTGGAAATGGCATGGCAAGCCGTTCCACAGGACTACATCCAGCATCTCTACGATCGTCTCCATGGGAGAATAGCAGCCTGCATTGCTGCGAAAGGTGGATATACACTGTACTAGTGCCGACATTGTGCATGCTCTGTTGCCTGTGTCTATGTGCCTGTGGTTCTGTCAGTGTGATCATGTGATGTATCTGACCCCAGGAATGTGTCAATAAAGTTTCCTCTTCCTGGGACAATGAATTCACGGTGTTCTTATTTCAATTTCCAGGAGTGTATATTCTATGAGGATTCGGCATTGCAGCCGGATCATCTTGACTTCTTGCCAGAATATTTCGGTTGCCAACCGTCCAGCCATTCTCAGATGAGTCTCCGCCACTGGAGACTGCTAGATCACGGTGTCAGCTTAATAGGAAAATTGGTGTGGAGATGCATGTGCATTGGCGGCCGTCACTGGAGCGCCCACTATCGAAATCCGTGTCCTCTGCAAATACTGTACCCTTTGTGACGCGCAGGCGCATGCGTAAAGATGAAACTACCTGTCCGCCACCTACAGATTTTTTCCGCATCATCGGTCTCCTAACTTGTTTCATTGTCCTGCCACGAATCCTCTCCAGCTCGAACCCCTTCCTCTCAAAGTAGCACTTGCACCCTATGACCTCTCACACTCCACTCCTTTTCACGTTCGTCATTCATCAGCAAAAACACCCTGTGAGTGCGTTAGCGTCACTAGAATAAAATTTTGTGGTTAGTAGTGGACCCTCCTTCTATGACAGAGCACATTGGTGTTTAGCTGTACACAATTTATTTAATTTCTGGACGGTTGTCAAAGAAACACACAGGTTTACATAGATTGTGACATGACAATTTCAGTACAGTTGTCAAGATAACGTATTACGCCCTGATTAGCGGAAATAACATTGAACAAAACAATATTAGATTTAAATAGAAGGTTCTCTACAAGATTTTTCTTACTTCTAGACAGTGAACTTGGCCAATATTACAAGTCATCTGATTCAGGTTCTAAGTTTACTATTTAGGATGACAATCAAGTCTACGGAGGATAGTTAGTATTTGTGACAAGATGAGCAAGAGATTACTCAATTTCACAATGAACGCATGCTGGTGATCCAACAATATTACGCTTCTGCCAGCGGCATTTACCTTTAGCTGCAACGCACTGTCAGCTGCATGGCTGCTCTCGTCCTCTGAAAATCCTATAGAAAGATAATGAAAATCTTTGCTGATTTTATCAGCTGAAACTGTCCTGTGTTTCTCGTTAGGCGAGAGAACATGCACTCATCCCTAGTCCGGAAAATATGGCGATATACACGTGCATAGATGGACCAGCGTGTATACTTCAGTGCCTTCTCAGTTCTCGCAAGAACAATTAACTACGTGGCTGTTCCGTTTCTCTGCTATTGGACCTCAACGACTCTTCAGCTAATTTCTAGCTGAATATCAGCCAAAGTACAGGGTTATTACAAATGATTGTAGTAATTTCACAGCTCTACAATAACTTTATTAATCAAAATATCCACGGGTGTGCTGCCGGTCTATAGCGTCCAACGGGCCCGTTGGACACTATAGACCGGCAGCACACCCGTGGATATTTTGATTATCAAATACGCCGGGAGAAACTCATGAATCACAATAACTTTATTATTTGAGATATTTTCACAATGCTTTGCACACACATACAAAAACTCAAAAAGTTTTTTTAGGCATTCACAAATGTTCGATATGTGCCCCTTTAGTGATTCGGCAGACATCAAGCCGATAATCAAGTTCCTCCCAGACTCGGCGCAGCATGTCCCCATCAATGAGTTCGAAAGCATTGTTGATGCGAGCTCGCAGTTCTGGCCCCTTTTCTTGGTAGAGGAGGTTTAAACACTGAATCTTTCACATCACTATGCGTGAAACTTGCCCGCTCGCGTTCAACCGTTTCTTCGCTCACTGCAGGCCGACCCATTGATTTCCCCTTACAGAGGCATCCAGAAGCTTTAAACTGCGCATACCATCGCCGAATGGAGTTAGCAGTTGGTGGATCTTTGTTGAACTTCGTCCTGAAGTGTCGTTGCACTGTTATGACTGACTGATGTGAGTGCATTTCAAGCACGACATACGCTTTCTCGGCTCCTGTCACCATTTTGTCTCACTGCGCTCTTGAGCGCTCTGGCGGCAGAAACCTGAAGTGCGGCTTCAGCCGAACAAAACTTTATGAGTTTTTCTACGTATCTGTAGTGTGTCGTGACCATATGTCAATGAATGAAGCTACAGTGAATTTATGAAATCGCTTCAATCATTTGTAATAGCCCTGTAAATGCAGTGTTCACACAAAAATTCCTCTTTTGGCGTCATACAGAGCGTGATGCGCCCTGTTCGACACTTGACGCTGGTTCAGAAGAGAGTCCCTGACGTATTTGGTATTGTGCTTTTCGTAGCAAACTGTCCCCCACCTGTGTCCTTTCGTGCTTCACGTCACGGCTTTTTCAGCCAATGGGAGCGTTCCTTTCATCTTGTGAAAACTACCCCTGCCAATCGCAAAGGGCCTACCTTTAAACTGAGTCGCAACACCTCCCTTCTTTCTCTTTCTGAGTTTATTTCAGCCAATCGTACATTTTGTGCCCGCTCCTGACGCCTAAAAGTTACACACGTACATCAGGAGCATACCGCTGGCCTTTCACGTGATCGGCTGCATCGCTGGTCTGTTTCTATCCATCGTTTCAGTTTTCTAAAGAATTTCTCATTCGCAAGCAGCGGTGGGGCCGCTACCTGCTCCCCTCGCTGTATCGCCTGGCACGTTTGTTGTGTGTCTCACCCCTGCTAGAATCCATCCGCTGTATGCGGGCCATGATGGCGCAGCACGCGTCTGCCGCCAAACTAAACTGTTTCTTCCAGCAGCTTGTTTCACCTATTGCTCGTTGAAATGCAGGATTTGGGTTCTTTGTGTTAATACCGACGAATTGAGTGTCATCTCTTTGCATTACGTACTGTACATTTTGATAGGCAAATCTGTTCACTATGACCAAAGTACGTCAGGTGACATATCCATCTACTTGTTACGACATAAAAAATCTCATGTAAGATGCAAAACTGACATTAATTCAAGCTGCTGCCTTACAAACCTAAATGATTTATTGGGTAAGAAGACACAAGTAGTCTTGGTTTCAGTGGTAATTTTTTTTATTATTTCCCAATGACGCGTTTCACCTTTATTTAGGTATCTTCAGAATGGCCTACGGAAGAAATAACAATTCTATAATAATGACATGACCGTGTTTAGTGTGATTAAACAACTTCCTGATATTTGGTAGTGATGAGTACATGGGATAAGGTTCCTAAAAAAATCCCAGCAGGTAAATGCCCCTTGTCAAATCTTTATAAACACTTCATTACCGTATAAAATAGAATAAAATATTAGATGACTGAAAGGTATTTTTAAAAAACTACGAGTATTTAACTCGTTCTGTCCCCAAATTGACATCCTACACTGGAAATAAGAAGGAAGCCGCAGATTACCTTACTATGGCACGTGGTGAAGCCAAATACAAACAAAACAGGATCAGGCGTACAGTAAAACTTTACATCATAAACATGCCGGAAGTGTAGTGCTTATTGTTGTAGCACACATCACACTGGATGTGAAAACATAGAAAACCCCTAAGGCTAGTGCACGCAGCTTTCAGCAGATGGCGCCTGCAGGCTGAGCTCTACGATAGTATTGAATTGCTAATTCTTGTCATAACAACGAACAATGAAAATTATTATATAAGACTTGTGTTCCAGAAACTGCTGATGAAATGCTGACATTAATACCCAGGATAATCTGGCTGAATAACAATCAAAAACTAAAGTATATCAAAAATACTTTGCTATAATGAGATAGCATGAAAGTACACAGGGGAGCTCCAAATACCAATTTTGAGTGTCCGAAGTAGTAATTATAACCAACAACATTTTGCATAGCCAAATCTCCCTAAAATCAGAATCTATGCCTCTCCCCCTCCCCTCCCCTCCCCCTCCCGATACACGAGATCGGGCCATGTCACTGTCACTACTAACTGTGTCAACACAATGTCCAGATGCCCAGCAACTGCCACATGTAAGTCGTAAAATACACTTTAGTTGAGTGATGATAATTGCAAATACAAATATAAAATATAATGTATAGTCGCATCAACGTTAAAAACTGCCAGTGTTAACTATATGGTATCGCATATAAAACACAGCTCTGTCAGTGAAAAAGCTGATAGCAAGAATCAATCTTAAGTGTCCCACTTCCAGACAATAATGAGCCTCGCTGTTGAAAACATAGAGTTAAACTAGCACAAGAGTGCCAGTGGCAGTTATACATCACACTGTGCATAGTAAGAATCAGTAAACTTTTAAAAAAATTTCATTCCTTGAATCGTAATTGGACCTTTTGCTAAAACGTAAAGTATAAGCGCAAGAGCCCCAGTGGCAGCTAGATGTCACAGTGTGCATAATGTAAAGTACCCCTTGAGTGTAAAAACTAAAAAATAAAAAATCAGTAAACATTAAAAACTATAAATTTAAAAAGAAAAATGTAGTAGGAGGCAGGGTTCAATTAGCTATTAACATTAAACAATGATACCGTAGTATCAAAATACACATGGTTCGTTTCACCCAGCTAATCTTTTAGAAGACACCTCTCTGTTGTCCCTATTTGCTTAACTATTTCCATTTCTTTCAGGATGTTAAGATTATCTTCCCTTTTTCAGCATAGTGGAGGATTTTTAAATTTTGCAACGTGGTAGGGCGATGGCCACTGGTCTCCAAGTGTTCCGCAAAGCCCCTAGTTATGGTTTACCTGGTCTTTTTTATTTAATAGGTGTTCTTGAAATCTGATTTTCAGTGTTCTGTCAGTTTGACATCTGATCTTAAGTATTTATCTCTGGCCGGCTGCTCATTTCGTATGTATGTATACTGAATACTGGTACCTGTAGAGGAAACTGCTCTGGCGTCTATCACCCCCAGAAGCGTTTATCCAGGTCGCACGAAAAGTTGCCTAAAAAGAACAAGCTTACATAATTAATGTCGGCGACAGACTGGCTAATTACGAGAACTAATATGATCTTTACATTTTTTGCTTCATGGAGTTTGTTTACAATGGAAGCACTGTAGTCATTCTTAATAGCAATGTATTTGATGTATTTGACGTTTTTAAGTTATGCCCTGATGGATGAGTCACCAGGAGACAACTCTAGAAACCGGCCAATCATTTCTTTAAAAAAACTGAGCTTATATTGCCGGGGGAATCATGATGATACGTGAATATGTACCTATCGCTACCAAATGTCAGTAAGGTATTTAATATTTTCGTGGCAATCAAATCTTACTGAATGCGGTCACGCCACTGCTAAGGAATTTTGTATTTCTTCCGTAGGCAATCCTGAGATGCCTAAATAAAGGTGAAGCACGCCATTGAGAAATAATAAAAAAAATCACTGCAACCAAGACTGCTTGTTTGTCCATATCATACGTACTGGTTGCTGTAGCAATCCCGTTAAGGAGTGGAAGACGTTTTATTTGTTGGAGTATTCCGATCTCTGTCTTCCCCTACAGTTCTTACCCTATACAGCTCCCTCTGGTACCGTGGAAGTTATTCCCTGATGTCTTAACACAAATTGTCATCCTGTTCTTTCTTCTTGTCGCTGTTTTCCATATGTTACTGTCTTCGCCGATTCTGCGGAAAACCTCCTCATTGCTTATCTCTCATCAGCCCGTCTAATTTTGGAGATTCTTTTGTTGTACCACATCTCAAACGTTTCCTTTCTCCTTTGTTTCTTCTTTCCCACTGTCCACGTTTCACTACCGTGCAATGCTGTGCTCCAAACGTACATTGTCAAAAATTTATTCCTCAAATTAAGCCCTATGTTTGATACTAGCAGACTTCTCTTGGCCAGGAATGTCCTCTTTGCCTACTTTTTAAGTCCTCTTTGTTTCGTGCGTCATGGGTTATTTTGCTTTCAAGTTAGCAGAATTGCTTAACTTCGCCTGCTTCGTGATCAATTTTGATGTTAAGCTTTCCGCTGTTGTCTTTTCTGCTACTTCTCATTAGTTTTGTCATTTTTCAGCTTATTCTCAATCCACATCTGTACTCATTAGACTATTCAATCTATTCAACAGATCCTGTAACTATTCTTTACTTTCAATGAGAATAGCAATATCACCAGCGAATCTTTTCATTGATAACCTTCCACTCTGAATTTTAATCCCACTCTTGAACCTTTCTTTTATTTCCATTATAATTTCTTCCACGTATAGGCTAAACAGTAGGAGCGAAAGACTACGCCCGTGTCTTACATCCATTTTCATTCGAGCACTTCGTTCTTGGTCTTCATGTCTTATTGTTCTAATCTAACAGATTTGATTAATATTATTCTAATCTAATATGTGCCAAAACAGTGGAGAAAGTTAACAATTTCAGTCACTTGGGTTGTAAAACATCTTGTCTAGATGAAACACAAAAAATGACATAGAAAAACTTAACGTTATGTATAGCCCAATAAAAGTAAGTTAGAATCTATTTTATTATAAACATTTTGAAACATTATTCACATCGCTTTTGAGAATGGAAAGGAGATTTCGATACTAACAAAACCAAACGTACAGTATGTTGGAACAGTGTACCTGATCCATGTTGCTGAAGATGTGTAGCAAAATAAAATAAGTCGGTGACATAAGAACAGATTTATGAAAATCTGCATTGAGAAGAAAAAAATAGCCCATCTTTACGCTTATATAACGCAAGAAAAGAGGAACATAAGATGAGCAGAGACGGAAAATTATAACAAGATTCTTACATCTAGGTCTAATAACCCGATACATGTTTTATTACGCAGCACCATCCTTTTGTAACCGTACCGCCGAAACTCTCAACCAAAGAGCTGATCGAACTGTTACAACTAGATGGGTTGTTCTGGATCTTGGTTACGCATTAAAACTGTGCACCTGACCGGGACTCAAACGCGGATACTATTCCTTCACAATCAATACTCTTATTGAGTGAGTGTTGCCTGTGTAGGTCACTAAGTAGAAGCATTACCCAACGAAGTCAAGGCTCCAGGTTTAAGTCCCGGTGTGGCGCACAGTTTTAATCCACCAGGAGTTTTATAACAGCGCCCACTCCGCTGCAGAGTGAATGGTTCATTCTGGAGACATACACTGTCGCCTCCTACAGTCAACCACAAACTGCCAGCACAGACTCCTCCCAACAATAAAATCGCTGACGTCGCCAAGCACCCAGGCAGCCAGAGCGTCGCCTGTGCCCCTGGTAACCAGCAGACCCGCAGTACAGCTCCTTGGTCCGTCACTACAGTTGAGTACCGCCGTATTCCGACACACAAATGCCTGGCACACATTGTGAGTTTATTAGTTTCATGTTCCATGGATCATTTTGTACGATAAATCGTAATGATGTGCAATGGGTCATTTTACATCCGCGTCACAAACCATCATGATGAATAGACGTAACAGCACAGGAGTTGTCAAGAAGGAACTTTTTTCAGTTTGTTTTCATCTTTTACTTTGCTATCTGCCAGACCGTTTATATCACTAGGTAAGTGATAAAAAATTTTGTTGCAACCCTTTTTCTGCTAGAGACAACCTTAACTTGGAGTAATGAATGTCATTTTTCTTCCTGCTATTCTAATTATGTACTTCATTGTTCCTTCGGAACTGTAGTGGATTATTTACTACAAACGTCATAAAGGAATAAATATACTATGAAGTAGTAGTCACAATGCCCAACTACTTAAACAGTTGTTTACAAGATTATCGTGGTGAGCAGCGCATATTATTCTTCCAGAACGTTCGTGAGTAAGGACGACTTTCTTTCCAAGTATGAATTAACCCGGAGCAATTCCAAATGGTATTATTGAATGAAAATATGCAAAATACGTCACTTACTGATTTGTCCCTCCTACGATTTAAAGAAACTACGCAACATATACGTCTTATTGATCTGGCGCTCCTAAGATTTGCGAAAAATATGCAAAATATATCACTTACTGATTTGTCTCTCCTAAGATTTGCAATGATTGTAAGTGCAAATATGGTTTAATTAAGTTGTTTTAGGAATTCCTAAATGTGCTTTTTCCAGTTTAAACTCTTATTGATATGAAACCTAAGGATGCTGTAGATTCCATCCTATTTAGTACTTCCTCACCACTTGTTACACTTATCATTAGTGTAGTACCCCTAGAACTGAATATGTTATGTCTTTTTAAAATTGAGGGTGAGACCATTCGCAGAAAACCAGTCAATGATACTTTTAAAAATGTTGTTTACCACTTCTTCCGTTTCTGTACGTATGCTTGATCACAGTACTAGTGTAATTTGAAAATATAACTAATTCTGCTTGTTGTATACCAGATGGACGATGGTTTACATGTGTGAGGAACAACAGTGGACCTAAAACTGAACCATGGGGAACCATATACGTGATTTCTCCCCAGTCATAATTACGTCTGTGGACTATATTGGTTGAATTACTAACTATAACTTTCTGACTCTTCTGGTTAAATATGACATTATCGATTGGTTGACTATACCATCAATCCCACGAAAATCCAATTTATCTACGAGAAAACTGTGATTCACATGATGTGTAAAAGAATACTGTGATGGCGTAGCTAACCAGCTGATAATGTCATATCAAACCAAAAAGAATGCAGAAACTTGTGCTTAGTAATTCAACCACTATGGTATGGAGACGCAATTTTGACAGGGGAGAAATCACGTACGGGGTTTCCCAGGGCTCAGTCTTAGGTCCACTATTGTTACTCATATATATAAACAACCTTCCGTCTAATATACAAAAAGCAGAATTGTGAAATTTTTAACGTTTTGATTGGCTGATTCTGCAACCGTACAATATTTAATTACAGGACGTATATATAGCCCCTTCTGTTCCTCAAAATTTTTGTCAAATTGACCATGGTTTCGATTGCTCTAGGGAAATGTTCATCAGAATAAAAAGTTACATGGAATACATGTAATCACACGTTAGGGCCAAAAACGGTAAACACAGCCGTCAGAGTAAAGACGGCCTGACGGTAGAGTCTGTGTTATGCCGCCTTTGACCCTAAGCGACCTTACAGTTCTCTTGAAATATCCTGAAATATTTTATCTAGTTGACAGTGATATTATACTTTTACATTTTAGATTTTATTCCTATGACATTTCTCTTTGACGAGAGCACTTTTGCTGAGACATTTTCAGCCATGGTGTGATTACATGTATTCCGTGTAACTTTTTATTCTGATGAAAATTGCCCTAGTGCAATCGAAACTATTGTCAATATGACAAGTTGAATGTTGTCTGTCACGTTTGCAGCTTTCACTAGTGGATCATTTCATGTGTTGTTAACTCACAGGTTTAATGCAAACATAAATTCTGTACCAGCTACAGATTTCTGCAAGCATAACGGCTTTTGGTACAGTCAGTAAAGTGGTCGGAAGGCGCTCCTTGAGTTCCATTTACACGAGCCAATCAGATTCAAGAGCGCTTCACGGCAAATGGCGAATGGCGTGATTGAAAATACATAGTATAGTGGCAGCTCTGGTGTGCTGCTGGGCGCTACGCCCTTGGTAAGATGCTATATGGCTTAGTATACATTCAGCACTTTTGCAATCCGAGTCATGTTCGCGAGTCGTTCACGAGTTATCGGTCCTTCAAGAGTAGTTAACGGATACAGTGTGGTTAATGGCTAACTATTTTTATTGTTCGTATTGCAAAACTGAAGAAATTCAGGTAATCTTTCACTATGTTAAAGCGTATCTTCCCTGTGGTGATGTTAGTTATGTACCTTTGTGGAGAGAGTAATCTTAGATACACGGTACAGAATCGGTTTGCTACTAATCGATTCGAATAGTAGAGCATTTAGATCCGTCCCATTCTCAGCCAGTTGACTTCATTCGATATTTTTCGAGATATCGAGATTTTCTTTTGTTTCAAGCTTTTACACGTTGTAACGTCTTGCACCACATGTTATGAGCACTAATTTTGTGTGCGTCATCGTGGTTTAACTATATTTTGAAACTAATTATATGCTTTTCTACTTAAACATTTTCACAGATAACTAAATTTTCCTATTTAGACGAATTAACGCTGTGTTGCACTTCCCAGTTAAGACAATACCGTTCGACACAGCAGCAATGACAGTTTTGTCTCTTAAACTGTTTCATGACCAACACCAAACTCATCACCAATCGCGGTGAAAACAAAGCTTCACCTTTCTACGCATGCATTTGAGAACAGAAGGTAAATGACGGAACTGAGGGATATGGCAGAGCTGCGGTTCATAATTATATTACATCTTGCATTTGTGACTTACGCTTACGGTCTGGGTACACTATGCCCATTGCACTAAAAGGAGCTATAAGCGCAGTTGTTATTGCTAAGACTTATTAGGTTCACACAGGTTCAAATGATGGCTCTGAGCACTATGGGACTTAACATCTCAGGTCATCAGTCCCCTAGAACTTAGAACTACTTAAACCTAACTAACCTAAGGACATCACATACATCCACGCCCGAGGCAGGATTCGAACCTGCGACCGTAGTAGTCCCGCGGTTCCGGACTGAAGCGCCTAGAACCGCACGGCCACCGCGGCCGGCGGTTCACACAGGTCAATTAACTATTTGCTAGCTCATTATAAATACATAACACTATGTAAGTCTTTTCTGTTCTTGGTTCTGTTTGTTTAATACTGAAGGCAGATAGCGTTACTATATAAATTCTTTGGTCTAAACCTTGTTTCAATTCGGGGCATATTTCGGACTTACTTTCAAATCGCTCTAAGCACTATGGGACTTAACATCTGAGGTCATCAGTCCACTACACTTAGAACTACTTAAACCTAACTAACCTAAGGACATCACTCACATCTATGCCCAGGCAGGATTCGAACCACAGCAGCAGCGCGATTCCGGACTGAAGCGCTTAGAACCGCTCTGCCACAGCGGCCGGCGGAATTACTTTTATAAGCATTCTGTTTTCTAAACTAAACGTGGATCTTACAAAATTAACTGTATCCAAGGATTTCATCGCAGAAGACTTCGTAGCCTTCCCAGTCATAATACTGAATACATGATTTAAAAAACCAATGTGACCATGCTGGAGTCTTTAGTCATGAAAGAAAAAAAAGAACAATTTTGCAAGCCGCATTCTAAGGAGAAGAATTCCAATGGGGACAACGGCACAGCTTTACAAGATATGACAATTAATGAAATATCAAGTGTAGGTTGACAGGCTTTCTCTCGAAGTTTATTCGACGTAATCCTCCGCAAGCAACTTCATGTAACATCATGTAAGAGACAACTTACGATGTTAGCTCATTTACATGCAATTAATGTGTCGTGGCAGGAAGACTCTGTTTCAGTCTTTTACAACAGAAGAGACAGGGGGTACCCGCTAAATACTGAACGCAATCTTGACTATTAGGAGTTGGTTGGTTGGTTTGTGGGATTCAAGGGACCAGACTGCTACGGTCATCGGTCCCTTTTTCAAAAAAAAAACTAAAACCGCCCAAAGAGAATAAAAAACGAACAACAGGAAAGACGGCAGACGACACAGGACAAGAAATACTCCGACAGAGATCAGACAAAACAAATTAAAACACACAGAGTGTGACGGTGGTTGGCCGACCATAGAGAAAAGAAAAGGAAAAGCCAACCGCCGAGAACACATTAAGTGGTGGTGGTGGTTTGGGGCTTATGGGCGCTCAACATCGAGGTCATCAGCGCCCTGACACATATTAAAGGGAACGAATGTAAGCTGGTCATTACTACTGTCGACAAAACCGAGCTGTGCGGAAAGCAATGTTGAAGGCTAACGAGTAACAATGAAGTGGTTAGTATTATTGGAAACAGCAAGTACCGTGAGTGAATGGAACAACTTTCATTCCAGATGTAATCCCACAATTTATTATCATCATCACGGCTTCCCGATCTCAGAGATTGTCCTATGCCTTTTTTTCGCTCCGATTTTGTTTTTAGGACAAATACTAGTGTCTCAACGCTTTTCTGCACTCTCTCTTCTGTCGTAGCCGTCTTAGTGAAAGGGTGGAATAAAAGGTGTAGCCTTATGAAAGTATTTTAATATTAATATTTACATCATTCATCTGTATTGTTTACTTTACTCCCTGTCCTCATACGATAATTTTTAATGTTTTTCAAAGTATTCGTCATTGGTCGTCTTAATACGATGATACAACTGATCGCCTGCCATTGTCGGAGTGGTCACAACACGGGAAGGCAACGGGAGTGTGAATCGGCCGTGACGCGAGCCGAAGTAGTCCGTGCAGTAAAACACTGTGTCCCGGATGGCGCGTTGGCTACCGCACCTACCTAGTACGCAAAAGATCCCGGTTTCGAATACCGGTCCCGTACACATTTTCATATGTCACCGCCGATTCTGCGAAATGTCCCAATGCAGCTGACAGCAGTGATCCTCCCTTTTCCCTTCCTTTCTTCCCCTCTCCACCTTCAGTTTACATATAATGTATAACGGCTGCGGATTCATATCCAATGTTTAGTGTCGCCGCCTATCGTAGCTTTATGAAACTATTTGGGCTGAAGAGGAAGTACCCCCATGATGTCCCACCACAAATTCTGCATTTTTCTGAATTTAAATAGGGTGAGAAAAAATGTGTTGCATTACACATCGAAGGGCCATCGTAATATTGAGATGTTACAGTAGATCTCATTATGATAACTGCTTGCAGTTGACACTGGTCAACATTGTTAATATCGCTGCAGATTTTTGCGATCAAAGCAACCCCAATAAAACATTTGTGAGTATCAGCATATCGTGTGTTCCGTGCTGTGATTCGTGACAGTAGAATAAGAGTGTAGAAGATTAAATGCACTGAATGTAACTCTTATCTTCGCTGCAGGTTATCAAAGTAAAGACTTTTTCGTTCTGTAATGCTTTGCAACAGGTGAAAATGAAACCTCTTGCCTTGTAAGTCCAAAGTTATACCTTGACAGTACAAAGTTATACAGTTGGTTGCGGAAACTCGGTTGTTCAGCCGCTTCAGTCTGGAACCGTGCGACTGTTACGGTCGCAGGTTCGAATCCTGCCTCAGACATGGATGTGTGAGATGTCCTTAGGTTAGTTAGGTTTAAGTAGTTCCAAGGGTCTGGTGACCTCAGATGTTAAGTCCCATAGTGCTCAGAGCCATTTGAACCATTTTTCGGTTCTTCAGTACAAAATGTCGAACCAAAACACCTTCAGCCACCTACATTTCCAGTTCTTATTCTATTTGAGCAACCAGTTTTAGCGCTGCAAACGGTCTTGCCGCAGTGGTAACACCGATTCCCGCCAGATCACTGAAGTTAAGCGCCGTCGGGCGGGGCTAACACTTGGATGGGTGACCATTCGGTCTGCCGAGATCTGTTGGAAAGCGGGATGCACTCAGCAAACTGAGGAGCTACTTGATTGAGAAGTAGTGGCTGCGGCCTCACAAACTGACATACGAGCGGGATAGCGGTTGCTGACCACATACTCTTCCATATCCGCATCCAGTGACGCCTGTTGCGACCACATGTAGTAAGCGTTGCTTCACCCAGTGGAGAATGGCAAAACAGAGGCATGCTGGAGACCGAGGCGTTGCGAAGTAAGCGCACACAGATAGCCTTGCTGACAGCAGCAGTCTACCAACAGGCTGACGCAAGGACGCACACAGACCGAGCGCCGATCGAAGCCTGGAGAGTGCTGACAAGGGAACATCCCCATCGCACCCCCCTCAGATTTAGTTATAAGTTAGCACAGTGGACAGGCCTTGAAAAACTGAACACAGATCGATCGAGAAAACAGGAAGAAGTTGTGTGGAACTATGAAAAAATAAGCAAAATATACAAACTGGGTCGTCCATGCGTAAGATATGCAATATTAAGAGCACTCTAAGGGGAGGAGCTCCGTGGTCCCGTGGTTAGCGTGAACAGCTGCGGAACGAGAGGTCCTTGGTTCAAATCTTCCCTCGACCGAATATTTTAACTTTTTATTTTCAGTTTATGTGAAAAAGTCTTACGTTTTCATCACTTTTTTTGGAGTGATTATTACATCCACAAGAAAACCTAAATCGGGCAAGGTAGAAGAAACTTTTCAGCCATTCTCCAAGTGTACTAGTTAGGTGGGTTGACAACATATTCCTGTCATGTGAGGCACATGCTGTCACCAGTGTCGTATACAAAATATCAGACGTGTTTTCCTGTGGAGGAATCGGTTGACCTATGACCTTGCGATCAAATGTTTTCGGTTCCCATTGGAGGGGCACGTCCTTTCGTCAACTAATCACACGGTTTTGCGGTGCGGTCGCAAAACACAGACACTAAACTTATTACAGTGAACAGAGACGTCAATGAACGAACGGACAGATCATAACTTTGCGAAAATAAAGAAAGCAAAATGTTCAGTGGAGGGCAGATTTGAACCAAGGCCCTCTCGTTCCAGAGCTGTTCACGCTAACCACGGGACCACGGCGATCCTCGCCTCGCATTGCCCTTAATATTGCCTATGTTACGCATGGACGACCCAGTTTGTATATTTTGCTTATTTTTTCATGGTTCCACACAACTTCTTCCTGTTTTCTCGATTGATCTGTGTTCAGTTTTTCAAGGCCTATCCATTGTGCCAACTTATAACTAAATCTGAGGGGGGTGCGATGGGGATGTTCCCTTGCGAGTAAGGGGAAGTGAGGCCAGCTAAGCACGCTAAGTTACGTTGCAATATACTGTGGGAGTAATAACAAAAAGCTACCACTGAGTGTAAAAAACGTCCTCCTGCCAGATATAAATAGTTGAGCGCAGGCAGCAACAGACAGAAGCCATTAGGAAGCAGTTCGGATCTGAGGACGGACGTGGTACGTGTCTGAATGTTCAATCTTCATAGGTGACGATTCCGGAAGTCTGTTCCAGCTCGCAGGAGTCATCCGTTCGCCGCCAGATATCAACTTCAGCTCTGGAGGTCGGCCCGAGTTCGGTCGGCACCGTGGCTGACTAACTACAGCGAGAACTTCTCGGTCACAGGCGCCGCCGGGGACTGACGCCCGAACTTCACGGCAACCCGGCCCCATGGCACACGGTCCGTCCACGACGGGACCTCACGGACATCGCGACTGACGGCTTCCCAGCCGCCGGTGCAGCAGGCGTCGGCAGCTGACCTCACGGCGACGCGGCTCCGTGGGCGTGCCCGTAGTGGGGCGCCTGGCGGCGACGAGTTCATCCCAACCACAGGGCGTCCTGGCTTCAGCGGAGCACTGGTGGCCCGAGGCCATGCGTTGCGCGCATTGTCGGAGAATCTACACAGCAGCATCCAGGCGGAGGGATCCGCAGGGCTGGGCAGCGGCGACGAGGGAGAAATTGTAAAGAAAGTTTAATAAATAATTGTAAAACTCCACGCCGTCTCAGTCTTTGGCGCAGCCACTGTGTCTGCTGCAAACACGCCTATGGGCTGAGGACGGCACTGTGGCCGGTCGGTATCGTTGGACCTTCATAGCCCGTTCGGGCAGAGTTCAGTTTAGCTTCTTTTTTTTAGTTATAGCGCCTCATTACGCCATCTACAGGACTCCTGACAGACATGTAGAAAGAATTCCATCTCTAGTCAAAATAGGGTCCAAGTTTCACCAGAAACTCTGGAACTTGAATCACACAACACTGTAAGTGATGAAGAGAAAGGACCGACCATCATAATGGAAGAAGTACAGTCTGCCATTGCTGCAATGAAAAATGGCAAAGCAGTAGGTACAGATACAATACCGGGAGAAATACTAAAATGCTTGAACCACAATGGAATAAGAGAAATATTGAGGTTATGTAATAAAATATATGACAGTGGTGAATGGCCTGAGGACTTTTTGACAACAGTAATGATTCCATTACCGAAAAAACAAGGAACCAAGAAATGCAGCGAGCACAGGACTATCAGCCTCATTTCACATGCAGCCAAAGTGATGTTAAGAATAATTAATAAAAGACTTGAAAATGTAATGGAGGAGAATCTCGGAGAGGAGCAGTTTGGCTTTAGACGGAATACGGGCACCAGAGATGCAATAGGGCTCCTACGAATCTTGGGAGAAAGGTTTATTGAAAATGGAAGAGACCTATATATGTGCTTCATCGATTTAGAAAAGGCATTTGACAATGTGGTTTGGGACAAGCTGGCGACTATTATGAGGGAAAAGAGAGTGGACTGGAAAACCAGAAGACTTATAAACTCATTATACCTTAATCAAAAAGTTTCAGTTAAAGTGAGAGGAGAAAGTACAAACTGGATCAGACTAGGGAAAGGAGTAAGACAAGGATGCTGTTTATCACCTACTCTTTTCAACCTGTACTTGGAAAATATGATTGACCAATGCTCATTAGATGACAAAGGAGTAGAAATTGGGGGAAGAAGAGTAGGATGCTTGAGATTTGCTGATGACATGGTCCTTCTAGCCACAGGGGAAAAAGAATTACAGGATTTGGTGGACACCATTGCAACTAACGGAAAAAAATATGGAATGAAAATTAACACAAATAAAACAAAAGTATTGGCAATAGGAGGAAATAAGGAAATAAAAATTGTGCTGAATGGAGAAACACTAGAACAAGTGCTAAATTTTAAGTATCTTGGAAGCAGGATAGACACCAACTGGAAGTGCACCACAGAAATTAAAACAAGGATAGCAATGGCAAAAGAGGCGTTTTATAAGAAAAGGAGAATCTTCTGCAGCGGTCTGGACAGAGAACTCAGAAAGAGACTCATAAAATGTCTTGTATGGAGTGTTCTTCTATATGGCGCTGAAACATGGACTATGAGGAAAAAAGACAGAGAAAGGCTGGAGGCTTTTGAGATCTGGACATGGCGGAAGATGGAAAGAATAAGTTGGATGGACAGAGTAAAAAATGAAGAGGTACTGAGAAGAGTGGGAGAGAAAAGACAGTTACTAGATGTAATAAAGAAAAGAAAAAGAAATTGGATTGGGCATATATTAAGAAAGAATGACGGACTGATAAAAACTGTTTTAGAAGGTTATGTAGAAGGGAAAAGGAAGCGAGGAAGGAAGAGATTCCAGATACTGGATGACATGATGGACGGTACAACATACAGCAGCCTTAAGAAGGAAGCAATGGATCGCAGAAAATGGAGAGGCAAAGGACCTGCTAATATAGCAGATAACTGATGATGATGATTCACTGACTGGTATCCACAGATTTCTGACACAGCAGACAGGTCACCAAATGATGATCGAAGGGATTTCTGTGTCAAGAATCTACGGATACCAACCACTGAATGCTGATCATACAATGTAAGCTTTCACGGCCGGTATTGTCTTCACTTAAAACTTCCGGGCTGATAGGCCGTGGTCGAAGTATAAAACACTCTCCTGACGTTTCGTCTCCGACTGCGGGAGACATCCTCGGAGGTAAAGCGGCGAACTGCGAAGAGAACTCGACGAAGCGCTGATTATATAGGCAGTACAGAGGGCGCCACAGTCGATCACGTGGCGTCGGCTATGAGATTGTCTCTGGTAATGCCAACATTCTCGATTGAAAGTAATCGATCGTCACGCTTGCGGTGCAACGCTGACATCCAAATTTTATCCAGTTTAACACCTTATGCACGCTTGTATAGAGAGGCTATCGAGATTGATAAACATCGTAATAATTTTAACAGGAAAGACGAAGGTGTTAAACTGGATAAAATTTGGATGTCAGCGTTGCACCGCAAGCGCGACGATCGATTACTTTCAATCGAGAATGTTGGCATTACCAGAGACAATCTCATAGCCGACGCCACGTGATCGTCTGTGGCGCCCTCTGTACTGCCTATATAATCAGCGCTTCGTCGAGTTCTCTTCGCATTTCGCCGCTTTACCTCCGAGGATGTCTCCCGCAGTCGAAGACGAAACGTCAGGAGAGTGTTTCATACTTCGACCACGGCCTATCAGCCCGGAAGTTTTAAGTGAACACTGAATGCTGGTTCCGTTTTTGACTGGACCAGAGGTGGTATCCTTCCTACACTTCGGTCTCGGGATCTGACGGGTAGAACACGCCTGCTGCAGAAGATCCACCACCCCACCCCGTCACTTAACAGCGACGGGCGCCAAGTTGAGATTCTGCAGGGACGACGGACCCCAAGGCTCGCTGCCGCCTTATGAAATCTGGCCCCGAGCAGTAGGGCGCGGCTAATAGCCCGCCTTAATATCCCGTCCGCCCGCCTGCCTCGTTAAAAAGTTTCGTCAAACTGAACGGGCGGCGCGGCCGTTGTTTATCTGCCGGCGGACTCCTCCGCTCTCAAAAGAATCCCGCCTAAGGAGTGGCGCAGCAGTCTCGCGTCATCGCGCCTCCCCTGGCCTGCCCTGCTCAGCCCTTCTCCTGCGAAATCGACAGCTCCGGAGTTTAAAAGCTAATAAGGAATCTCCGCTGCTACATGTAACGAGCTTAATTAGCTTAATTAGAGACTTTCATCACGGAGTTTCTTTCGGCGCAGCCGGTTGTTCCGCGGGGCTTCTCGGAGCTGCGGGGACTCCCCGTCGTCTCGGCTGCCTCCTCACGCCCCCCCCCCTCGCCACCCTTCTCTCATCGCGCGTAATTACGCTCAGCTCTTCGCGGTAGCAACCTCGAAGACGCAGGTTTTCTGCGTAATCGATGCGATTCCTTATCCTTATGGGAGCAAGGTGAAAATGTCTCACGCACCACGGAAAGACCGTTTTTAGTCAAAAATGGGTTTAATTTTCCAAATAAGTCAGTTTCCTTTGTCCAACGCTTTCCCGGTAACTAAATTCCATTCCTCCTGTTCATCATTTCCCTTCAAGGAATAGCCGATTCGACTGTTCCAGTTACAGATGAAGTTGTGTCAACGTTTCCTTAGTCTTCTAATGCTTCTTTTACCATGCAGTCTATACGGTATAACGTAAGTTGAAAATACCGCTTCTGTTGTAAATTTCTTTTAATATCACGACCGGTTTCGGGCTGTCATAAGCCCATCCTCAGGTGTCGCAACTCTGCTGTGGCCCCGAGCACCGTGGTGGACGTGGACAGGGAAACTATTATCAGATGAACATTGTGATTCCTTTCTCAGACTTCAAAACCAATGGCAAACAGCACGTCAATTAATTGTTGATTGTGTCTTGGCCAATGATGATTTTGCAGTAGATGACTGAGACAAACATTCAGCACAGGAATTGTGTAAATCTGTTGTTTGGACAGGTGTCAATATTTTGCTTAATAACAATTGTAAAATGGAAAATGACAAGGTGCACAGTCATTAAACAATGAAACTGAAAACTGAGGTGAAAGGACATATTTTAACAAAGAAAATAAAAGGAAATGTACATAATTTTTATTGGTATATATCCATCTTTTTATCTTCACTAAGCAAGTTTTCGGTACTAACTACAGTACACGTAAGATCTCCCTATACATATTTATTCCTTCAGCTCTGATGTTACAAAACTTTCACCATTTTCAATATAAAGAGAATATACTTTGTGTCTACTACGTTAGGTGTTAAGAGAAAGGATTGATAAGTGTATGTAGTCATAACTGTTTGTCATCTTCCTCCTATTACATATTCTCAATGTGTTTTAAAAATATTGCTGGCACTTGTTACTCCCATACCTATAACACATGTCTCTGATGTAAGATACACTACCGGCCATTAAAATTGCTACACCACGAAGATGACGTGCTACAGACGCGAAATTTAACCGACAGGAAGAACATGCTGTGATATGCAAATGATTAGTTTCTCAGAGCATTCACACAAGGTTGGCGCCGGTGGCGACACCTACACCGTGCTGACATGAGGAAAATTTCCAACCGATTTCTCATACACAAACAGCAGTTGACCGGCGTTGCCTGGTGAAACGTTGTGATGCCTCGTGTAAAGAGAAGAAATGCGTAGCATCACGTTTTCGACTTTGATAAAGGTCGTATTGTAGCCTATCGCGATTGCGGTTTATCGTATAATGACATTCCTGCTCACGTTCGTCGAGATCCAATCACTGTTAGCAGAATATGGAATCGGTGGGTTCAGGAGGGTAATACGGAACGCCGTGCCGGATCCCAACGGCCTCGCATCACTAACAGTCGAGATGACAGGCATCTTATCCTCGTGGCTGTAACGGATCGTGCAGCCACGTCTCGATCCCTGAGTCAACAGATGGGGACGTTTGCAAGACAACAACCATCTGCACGAACAGTTCGACGACGTTTGCAGCAGCATGGACTATCAGCTAGGAGACCATGGCTGCGGTTACTCTTGACGCTGCATCACAGACAGGAGTGCCTGCGATGGTCTACTCAACGACGAACCTGGGTGCACGAATGGCAAAACGTCATTTTTTCGGATGAATCCAGGTTCTGTTTACAGGATCATGATGGTCTCATCCGTGTTTGGCGACATCGCGCTGAACGCACTTTGGAAGCGGGTGTTCGTTGTTGCCATTCTGGCGTATCACCCGGCGTGATTGTATGGGGTGCCATTGAAACGTCCCCTTAGAAAAATTAATGAATTACTGTACTGATAAATCTCTTGCATTATTTGATTTTCAAACAGCTGAGCAAAACTGAACGTACTCAGACATCTTTAGTGTCAATTTCTAATTCTTGTAAGAGTCCCTGAAAAGCTTCAATGTCGTCTTTGCAACGTCCTGCCAAAATAATATGTCGTAAATGTTCAGGCAATTTGATTAAGCAAATGCGGATGATTTCTGAGGGGCTGTATGGGTTTTACAGGTACTGATTCTGGTGCAACATGTCTTCAAATTTTTTCACAAGACTGGAATATTCAGATTGTTCGAAATGTTTCATCATTATGATGCTATGTTTTACTCGGTCTTGCGTAGCTTGAGACCAATATGCTGAGAGGAAGGCATGGTAAAATTCTCCTTCACTGTGGCAATAGTGAATAGCCGATCGCATTCTTACAGCTGGTTCATTCTCTAAATAGCCACACATAAATTCTAATCTGTGCTCTAATGACCAGTTGGGAGGAAAACAATGAGAGAATTGATGAAGCCACGCTTGTGGATGAATGTCGTTGCCGGAATTCTTAAATGTTTTGAATTTACGTGTAGTAATAAACAGCTTATAGTCAACGCAACGCAATCTGACTTTCAATAATCCCTACAAAAGAATGGCCCTGACTAACATTAACCTATACCTTTCACAAACCACTTACCTCACAAAAATCTTCGTTACTCGAACCACTGCAATACAGCGAGCGCCAATACTGCCAGCTAAATAAAAGATTCTAACTACTGAAGGCACTAACTACTGATAGGCATAGTTAGCAAATGAAAGATTTTGATAGAGAACAAGCAATGTATTTACCTTAATAGTGTTCAAAAGTCATAACATATATATATATATATATATATATATATATATATATATATATATATACACTCCCCCCCCATGAACCATGGACCTTGCCGCTGGTGGGGAGGCTTGCGTGCCTCAGCGATACAGATAGCCGTACCGTAGGTGCAACCACAACGGAGGGGTATCTGTTGAGAGGCCAGACAAACATGTGGTTCCTGAAGAGGGGCAGCAGCCTTTTCAGTAGTTGCAGGGGCAACAGTCTGGATGATTGACTGATCTGACCTTGTAACATTAACCAAAACGGCCTTGCTGTGCTGGTACTGCGAACGGCTGAAAGCAAGGGGAAACTACAGCCGTAATTTTTCCCGAGGACATGCAGCTCTACTGTATGATTAAATGATGATGGCGTCCTCTTGGGTAAAATATTCCGGAGGTAAAATAGTCCCCCATTCGGATCTCCGGGCGGGGACTACTCAGGAGGACGTCGTTATCAGGAGAAAGAAAACTGGCGTCCTACGGATCGGAGCGTGGAATGTCAGATCCCTTAATCGGGCAGGTAGGTTAGAAAATTTAAAAAGGGAAATGGATAGGTTAAAGTTAGATATAGTGGGAATTAGTGAAGTTCGGTGGCAGGAGGAACAAGACGTTTGGTCAGGTGATTACAGGGTTATAAATACAAAATCAAATAGGGGTAATGCAGGAGTAGGTTTAATAATGAATAAAAAAATAGGAGTGCGGGTTAGCTACTACAAACAGCATAGTGAACGCATTATTGTGGCCAAGATAGACACAAAGCCCATGCCTACTACAGTAGTACAAGTTTATATGCCAACTACCTCTGCAGATGATGAAGAAATAGATGAAATGTATGACGAGATAAAAGAAATTATTCAGGTAGTGAAAGGAGACGAAAATTTAATAGTCATGGGTGACTGGAATTCGTCAGTAGGAAAAGGGAGAGAAGGAAACATAGTAGGTGAATATGGATTGGGGGGAAGGAATGAAAGAGGAAGCCGCCTTGTAGAATTTTGCACAGAGCATAACTTAATCATAGCCAACACTTGGTTCAAGAATCATAAAAGAAGGTTGTATACCTGGAAGAATCCTGGAGATACTAGTAGGTATCAGATAGATTATATAATGGTAAGACAGAGATTTAGGAACCAGGTTTTAAATTGTAAGACATTTCCTGGGGCAGATGTGGATTCTGACCACAATCTATTGGTTATGAACTGCAGATTGAAACTGAAGAAAGTGCAAAAAGGTGGGAATTTAAGGAGATGGGACCTGGATAAACTGAAAGAACCAGAGGTTGTACAGAGTTTCAGGGAGAGCATAAGGGAACAATTGACAGGAATGGGGGAAAGAAATACAGTAGAAGAAGAATGGGTAGCTCTGAGGGATGAAGTAGTGAAGGCAGCAGAGGATCAAGTAGGTAAAAAGACGAGGGCTAATAGAAATCCTTGGGTAACAGAAGAAATATTGAATTTAATTGATGAAAGGAGAAAATACAAAAATGCAGTAAATGAAGCAGGCAAAAAGGAATACAGACGTCTCAAAAATGATATCGACAGGAAGTGCAAAATGGCTAAGCAGGGATGGCTAGAGGACAAATGTAAGGATGTAGAGGCTTGTCTCACTAGGGGTAAGATAGATACTGCCTACAGGAAAATTAAAGAGACCTTTGGAGAGAAGAGAACCACTTGTATGAATATCAAGAGCTCAGATGGCAACCCAGTTCTAAGCAAAGAAGGGAAGGCAGAAAGGTGGAAGGAGTATATAGAGGATTTATACAAGGGCGATGTACTTGAGGACAATATTATGGAAATGGAAGAGGATGTAGATGAAGACGAAATGGGAGATAAGATACTGCGTGAAGAGTTTGACAGAGCACTGAAAGACCTGAGTCGAAACAAGGCCCCGGGAGTAGACAACATTCCATTTGAACTACTGATGGCCTCGGGAGAGCCAGTCCTGACAAAACTCTACCATCTGGTGAGCACGATGTATGAGACAGGCGAAATACCCTCAGACTTCAAGAAGAATATAATAATTCCAATCCCAAAGAAAGCAGGTGTTGACAGATGTGAAAATTACCGAACAATCAGTTTAATAAGTCACAGCTGCAAAATACTAACGCGAATTCTTTACAGACGAATGGAAAAACTGGTAGAAGCCGACCTCGGGGAAGATCAGTTTGGATTCCGTAGAAATGTTGGAACACGTGAGGCAATACTGACCTTACGACTTATCTTAGAAGAAAGATTAAGAAAAGGCAAACCTACGTTTCTAGCATTTGTAGACTTAGAGAAAGCTTTTGATAATGTTAACTGGAATACTCTCTTTCAAATTCTGAAGGTGGCAGGGGTAAAATACAGGGAGCGAAAGGCTATTTACAGTTTGTACAGAAACCAGATGGCAGTTATAAGAGTCGAGGGGCATGAAAGGGAAGCAGTGGTTGGGAAAGGAGTAAGACAGGGTTGTAGCCTCTCCCCGATGTTATTCAATCTGTATATTGAGCAAGCAGTAAAGGAAACAAAAGAAAAATTCGGAGTAGGTATTAAAATTCATGGAGAAGAAGTAAAAACTTTGAGGTTCGCCGATGACATTGTAATTCTGTCAGAGACAGCAAAGGACTTGGAAGAGCAGTTGAACGGAATGGACAGTGTCTTGAAAGGAGGATATAAGATGAACATCAACAAAAGCAAAACGAGGATAATGGAATGTAGTCAAATTAAGTCGGGTGATGCTGAGGGAATTAGATTAGAAAATGAGACACTTAAAGTAGTAAAGGAGTTTTGCTATTTAGGGAGTAAAATAACCGATGATGGTCGAAGTAGAGAGGATATAAAATGTAGACTGGCAATGGCAAGGAAAGCGTTTCTCAAGAAGAGGAATTTGTTAACATCGAGTATAGATTTAAGTGTCAGGAAGTCGTTTCTGAAAGTATTTGTATGGAGTGTAGCCATGTATGGAAGTGAAACATGGACGATAACTAGTTTGGACAAGAAGAGAATAGAAGCTTTCGAAATGTGGTGCTACAGAAGAATGCTGAAGATAAGGTGGGTAGATCACGTAACTAATGAGGAGGTATTGAATAGGATTGGGGAGAAGAGAAGTTTGTGGCACAACTTGACTAGAAGAAGGGATCGGTTGGTAGGACATGTTTTGAGGCATCAAGGGATCACAAATTTAGCATTGGAGGGCAGTGTGGAGGGTAAAAATCGTAGAGGGAGACCAAGAGATGAATACACTAAGCAGATTCAGAAGGATGTAGGTTGCAGTAGATACTGGGAGATGAAGAAGCTTGCACAGGATAGAGTAGCATGGAGAGCTGCATCAAACCAGTCTCAGGACTGAAGACCACAACAACAACATATACACTCCTGGAAATGGAAAAAAGAACACATTGACACCGGTGTGTCAGACCCACCATACTTGCTCCGGACACTGCGAGAGGGCTGTACAAGCAATGATCACACGCACGGCACAGCGGACACACCAGGAACCGCGGTGTTGGCCGTCGAATGGCGCTAGCTGCGCAGCATTTGTGCACCGCCGCCGTCAGTGTCAGCCAGTTTGCCGTGGCATACGGAGCTCCATCGCAGTCTTTAACACTGGTAGCATGCCGCGACAGCGTGGACGTGAACCGTATGTGCAGTTGACGGACTTTGAGCGAGGGCGTATAGTGGGCATGCGGGAGGCCGGGTGGACGTACCGCCGAATTGCTCAACACGTGGGGCGTGAGGTCTCCACAGTACATCGATGTTGTCGCCAGTGGTCGGCGGAAGGTGCACGTGCCCGTCGACCTGGGACCGGACCGCAGCGACGCACGGATGCACGCCAAGACCGTAGGATCCTACGCAGTGCCGTAGGGGACCGCACCGCCACTTCCCAGCAAATTAGGGACACTGTTGCTCCTGGGGTATCGGCGAGGACCATTCGCAACCGTCTCCATGAAGCTGGGCTACGGTCCCGCACACCGTTAGGCCGTCTTCCGCTCACGCCCCAACATCGTGCAGCCCGCCTCCAGTGGTGTCGCGACAGCCGTGAATGGAGGGACGAATGGAGACGTGTCGTCTTCAGCGATGAGAGTCGCTTCTGCCTTGGTGCCAATGATGGTCGTATGCGTGTTTGGCGCCGTGCAGGTGAGCGCCACAATCAGGACTGCATACGACCGAGGCACACAGGACCAACACCCGGCATCATGGTGTGGGGAGCGATCTCCTACACTGGCCGTACACCACTGGTGATCGTCGAGGGGACACGGAATAGTGCACGGTACATCCAAACCGTCATTGAACCCATCGTTCTACCATTCCTAGACCGGCAAGGGAACTTGCTGTTCCAACAGGACAATGCACGTCCGCATGTATCCCGTGCCACCCAACGTGCTCTAGAAGGTGTAAGTCAACTACCCTGGCCAGCAAGATCTCCGGATCTGTCCCCCATTGAGCATGTTTGGGACTGGATGAAGCGTCGTCTCACGCGGTCTGCACGTCCAGCAGGAACGCTGCTCCAACTGAGGCGCCAGGTGGAAATGGCATGGCAAGCCGTTCCACAGGACTACATCCAGCATCTCTACGATCGTCTCCATGGGAGAATAGCAGCCTGCATTGCTGCGAAAGGTGGATATACACTGTACTAGTGCCGACATTGTGCATGCTCTGTTGCCTGTGTCTATGTGCCTGTGGTTCTGTCAGTGTGATCATGTGATGTATCTGACCCCAGGAATGTGTCAATAAAGTTTCCCCTTCCTGGGACAATGAATTCACGGTGTTCTTATTTCAATTTCCAGGAGTATATATATATATATATATATATATATATATATATATATATATATATATATATATATATCAGTTCATGGCATCCAGTCTTACAAATGTACTGTTTCTGATGGGCACAAGTCCAGATCATCCGCTCTCAAAAATCCGCCATCTCACTTCCCCACATCCACCACTGCTGGCGGATCACCTCCAACTGCGCAACGCTACGCGCTGTTAACATCCAGCTGCCCAACACTACAATAGCAAATTCCAAGAATGCCACCCAGCCACAGACTGCACACAGCACAGCCAGTGATTTTCATACAGAGCGCTACGTGACGGTGGTGTTACCAATATAAGAACCTAAACAGCCTACTTACACCATTGGTTACACGTCTCGGTCACCTCTTGTTCGCATTGACGGCACTTTGAACAGTGGACATTACATTTCAGATGTGTGACGACCCGTGGCTCTACCCTTCATTCGATCCCTGCGAAACCCTACATTTCAGCAGGGTAATGCACGACCGCATGTTGCAGATCCTGTACGGGCCTTTCTGGATACAGAAAATGTTCGACTGCTGCCCTGGCCAGCATATTCTCCAGATCTCTCAGCAATTGAAAACGTCTGCTCAATGGTGGCCGAGCAACTGGCTCGTCACAGAACGCCAGTCACAACTCTTGATGAGCTGTGGTATCGTGTTGAAGCTGCATGGGCAGCTGTACCTGTACACGCCATCCACGCTCTACTTGAGTCAATGCCCAGGTGTATCAAGGCCGTTATTATGGCCAGAGGTGGGTGTTCTGGATACTGGTTTCTCAGGATCTACGCACCCAAACTGCGTGAAAATGTAATCACATGTCAGTTCTAGTATAATATATTTGTCCAATGAATACCCGTTTATTATCTGCTATTCTTCTTGGTGTAGCAATTTTAATGGCCAGTAGTGTATTGTCATATTAGATACTATGCAATTGTCAAATACTTAATGTGGATGGAGGATGGTGTGAGTGTGTAGTTAGGTGGTAAGAGAAGCGAGAGGTAAGTGTCGTTAGTTATAATTGCTTCCCTTGTTCCTCCTACCATTTTTAATGTGTTTTGAAAATATTTGGTTTCTGATATCCAGTAGGTCATTTAAGAGTTTTTTTCATTTCTATTGTTCTTTGCGTGCTGCTTACCTTAAGAATGAGGTGTGTGCTATTGCTAACACTTTTTATCCAATTTCTTTGATTCTTATCCTTGGTGTGAGGTGATGTGGTTTCAGATAGTACGCAGACGTCAAATAGTGTGGGTGTGGGACGGTGTGAGTGAGTTGTTAGGTGGTAAGAGGAATGCCAGATAAGTGCATCTAGTCATAATTGCCTGTTTTCCTCCCACTATTGTTTTCACTGTGGAATATTTGGTTTCTGACATCCAGCAGGTTATTTAAGAGATGTCTGTTTTCTATTATTTTTATCTGAGTTTTGCTTTCTTGATGGTTGAGGAGTGTGCTTTTGCTGGCACTTGTTATTGTCATACCTTTGACTCTTGTTCCTGATGTGAAGTGTTACAGTGTTAGTTAGTTAGTTTCATGTTCCATGGATCATTTTGCACTATTAACCATAATGAATTGGAATGAGTCATTTTAAATTCACATTGCAAATTAAGTTGTACGTTTGGCTACATGCTGAAGAGTTTTAAGTGTATTTTGCCATGCAAGTGTGAAATGAGCTGTTCCACACTTGTGACCTGAGATGTTGTCTGCTTTTCTGTGAAATATTCTGCTGGTCATATGCACCACTTTTCATTTTGATATTTAAACTAGTAAATTCCTGGATTCCTAATGTTTTAATATATACTTTTTCTTAGTTCTGGTGCCTTTTTGTGCTGCATTGCGTGTTTTCCAAGTATGTTGCTTACTGTGTGTATTTAGATAGATCTTTTTCTGCTGTATAGCATACCTTATTAATTAAAAAAACAAAGATGTTTCATCCCTCGAACAATCTGCTTGTAGTTTCAATGATAGGAACTTTACTGTCTCTAAGATGGCTCTCATTCATGTTGCTTATTATCTGTACAGCATTCTTTGCCACATTGCCATTTTGTAGAGCTGGGTGAGAAGTATTTGCATCTCTTTGACCATGTGCTATGTTGATCCTGCTTTGAAAGTTAATTGTGGTTGGACAAGGGTGTCATGTTTTTATTTCCTTTAGGTGTCATGTGTTTTGATTGTCTTGTTTTTCTGCCTCTATTTGTGTGAAAGTTATTTTTCTGTAGAAATCGTTTGTGGGATGTGATCTCCGATTTGAAAACATAAATCTATTATCTTCCCTACATATTTTGCTGTGCCCATTAGCGCAATAATCGAGTACCACACTGTTAACATTTAAGGTGTTGTTTTAGAAGAAACTTTGCTATCTAGAAATGCAAATGTGATATACTTTGAGTAATTATTACCATCTGTCCTTACATGAACTATTAAGAGGCTGTGGCATCAGTCATTATGTCTGTCAAACGAACACAGCAAATGAAAAGAAACTGACTTTCACGAGGACTGCTACTTTGTAACTCAGCGTAATGTTTCCACAAGTGTAACGTAGAATGGATGCTTTCATTGTTAGAGTAATGCAGGGCTGTTTCATGCAATTCATATATACTTCTATATGTTTTGGTTGTGCTCATAGATTTAGTGAGAGTTATCATAAATCTTTTTTCCACTTTTATTGTTTACAATTTACTACAAACCATATATTTGAACTATGTTATAGATGTATATTATTATTTGCTGAACACCTTGTAGATATGTAAGCTGTATATTCTACAGTTTCGTTTGTGTCAATGTTAGGAGAATAAAACTGAGTCAGCGTAAATAAAAACCTTGGTACAATTGAAGGGGTCGCTGGAAGAAAATTCTAGCCATCAAATTAAGGATTAAACTGATAACTTTATCTTTATTTCCCGATACACAACGTTCTGGGAGGTAGTAATTTCATGTGTACTGTCAGAATGCACTGCCTACTTTATTTATGTCCTTGCCTTTAAAATTAACGAAACATATAACATACAATAACTCAAAACATGCTGTTGTTAATTAGAACTATCTTCCGCCGTCTGCTTCAATGTCGTATGTTATTATACACTTGACATACCTTAGAAAAAAAGAAAATGCTTTACGTCTCGGTAATGTCATTTCTTACTGCTCGACAGCTTTTAGTGCCTGGAATTTTCCAGCATCCAAAGTTGTGTTAATCGCAAAAAAATTTCGTGATTCTATATTTGACACAGCTGAAAACAGTAAATGCTTCTTCTTTTTTCCCCGAGATAACAAATCAACTAGCCAAGCTCGATCGTCATTTACTGTCTTATATTTGTACGTTTCTAAAACGGTGTTTGCATAACGATTTGGTGAAAGGCAGGGTTGACGCTAAGTGCCTCGCCTGGATTTCGTGACGTCATAGTTGGGTTGTGAGGCCTTGCCGTTTAGGTGGCCTTGGCAACACCAGCTTTCGACCGGTCGGCTACACACTGCGATGACAGAATCGAGGCGCACGTTCCGCAATCCTTCTCAAACGATTTTGCAGAAACCATTCACTAAAAAAATCATTTTTGCATTACTTACAGCTTTATGTCAACTTCATGATGACGTGCCCATCATGTCGTTAGTGATTATAGTTATTGCGACATTTGCACTGAAGTAAGACACTGCAAAATTCGAAAAATTTTGCAATGAAAAATAGGAGGTGCAATGATTGTGTGTTTCGTACATATTACATAATTGTTACCACATATGAAATTTAGCTAACATACTGAATTTTTCTTTAGAATTGGGTGACGGTCTCTATCTGTCACCAGTCTAAAGAAAATTTGTAGTACACTCATTTGCGATCACGCCTGCCAGTGATAAAGACAAAATTCCTCATATTTTATAAACAGTTTAGATATCGAAATGAGATTTTGACAAATTATAGCACGCAAAGACGAGAGTATTTTACCATATGGTTATTATGCGAAACTTCCACTAACTACTGAGTTTTTAAATGAAATAATGTAATTTTTAAGGGCCATCAATAGCTGGTGAAACGAGAAATCCTGTTGGATTTTGGAACAACGTAAGTTAAGACATTACATGACGATGCACTTTTCCATAACCTATTGAACTTACTATTACTCAGTTCTTCACTTAATAAAGTTAATGAACCACTGTTTCAGAATTCTCTCGCAGTTGCCTCTGCACAACATGATAGGTGACATTGTGCAAAGTACGCAGTGTTTTGGCGAAAGAAGCAAATTTTAACATGGCTACAAGAGGAATGTAAGTTTTACCCAAAATTCGCCACGCAGTCTATCTCCAACCAGCTCGAGATTTTGTCGATCTAACCCGCCAATTGGGCAGAATTTCGCGCGATGCCTCTCAAGAGGACATCCATGACTCAATCAGTCAGTGCGAAGCCGAATAACTGCTTTCATAAGGGGCAGAGGTAGATCACCTGACTTTCTCAATTTGTGACCGAGCGAAGTTGCGCAGTGGTTAGCACACTGGACTCGTATTCGGGAGGACGAGGGTTTAATTCCGCATCCGACCATCCTGATTTAGGTTTTCCGTGATTTCCCGAAATCGTTCCAGGCAAATGTCGGGATGGTTCCTTTGAAGGGTCACGGCCGACTTCCTTCCCTAATCCGATGAGACCGATGACCTCGCCGTCTGCTCTCTTCCCCCAAATCAGTCCAATCCAATCAATTTGTGAAACTCTTTCTCTTGCATGTATCATCCAGTTTCCCTGATATTGTAATCATTTGTTTGTCTGTACATTCACAATACATCTATCGATTTCCGTCCAATTCGCATAATTCGTACGAGGTGTCTGTCGGTTTTTTTTTATTTGCCTTAGATTGTGTTCAGAATTTCTCCTCAATGTCTCTGAGCGGCACAGTAGAAGTAGCACGACCATTGCTTTATAAAATTTCGTTATTGTCTTTTGTTGTCGTTTCCCAACATAGCGTTCTTCCGATTGGTCAACACTTGGCCTCGCATTTATTCTATTTATGGTCGATATTATGATTAGTATCGTAAGTTATATGTCATAGCCAAGAAGTTGAAAGTGAGATGCTTCTTCGCTAGGTCTATTATTTTTCTTCGGGCTGGATATTTGCCTCTACCACCCATAGTCTTGGTTTCTGTCCAGAGATTTTCATGTTGTACCTCAAGCACATCTAGTGAATATAATAAGAATGTTCCTGAAGGATCTCCTCAGTATGTTGAATAGTAACTTCGTCATCAGAAAACAGTATTCTATTTAAGTACGTTCTGTTCTTGAGGCGCAGTTTTGGAAGATCTACAAAATACCTAATATCAAGTTTATAGAACTATTTTTAAGCTGACATGATTGTTAGCAACATAATTTATTGATAACAGACCTGACAGGCACGTTTGCGGAATAGGCACAAGAAAGAGTTGTATATGATAGCTGTTTGTTGTCGTGATTAAGACTAAACGTAGAATTCATGCAAATGTTGGTTATAGACTAAATTATCATATCATGATCATCACACACGTATTAAACTCCTTAAATGCAATGCTGTCAAAGGAAAAGTAGTTCACTGGTAATTCTGCAATTCTGATGCGGCAAGTTTGAGCACTAGCAATTCGTCTAGAAACTTTGCTTGTTCCGTTATTACGTACCTAAAACACAGCAGTGCATGTGAATAATGTGTAGTCAATTTCTTTAGTATGCTTACTGTAATTAAAAGCAACTCAGAAACTGATATTTTATACAGTTCCACTGGTAAACATAAAAACCAGTAAAACCTTTGGCACACACTTTTGTGGTTAATTCCACCATTGACATGTAATGTGGTGGATAAGAATGAATTTCTTTGACGTGAAATACGTGATTATTGCGCAGCGATATATCAGTTGTGAAGCATGCATAATACGTCGTCGTTTAAATGAATTTACATAAAAATTAGCTACACCACCGGACTTATGCGCTAGATTCTTAGTGCTTAAATTCAGATACATTTCAGTAACGTTGGTATATGCAGTTGGCTCCCAGCAGGTTTGAATATTTTTGGAGTTCGCCAGATGTAAATGTACATCAGCTATGATTATTTTGTTGGTTATACACATTGTGTTGAGTCAGTATCGACTTCCTATGCCGCTAACAGTAAGGAACAAGTGCCCTTGCTTTTCTTTTACTGATGTTCGTCCTTTAACCTCTTTTCAAGACACTATCCCGTCCGCTTAACTGGTCTTTCAAATCCTTTGCGGCTCTGATAGAATTATAAGTCATGGGTAAACCTCAAAATTTTTATTCTGTATTGCTGAACATTAACCTCCTTTCCAAAATTCTTCTTTTTTCCTCTAGTGCTTGCTCAGTCTACAGATTGAATAACATTGAGGATGGGCTACAACCCCCGTCTCACTCGAGTCTAAACATTTCTTTTTTTAGTTTACTGGCTTTCAGAAGTTGTCCATATAGTCAGCTAATCACAGGAAATGTCATTTTACAATTGGCTTTGACGTATCATGTGGTAGACATTATTTAAGTTGTATGCTGATACGATGTAACATAGGACTGATTCGACATATGCCAAACAAAGTTCACAATCAGGGTATACGAAAACGAATAAACAAGACGAACACGGAACACAGGATACACACTGGTAGTATACTATAAAAATCCTTCTAGAAAGACAATAAGAAATGATAAATCGCCGTTGGTACACATTTGGGATATTTCGAACTCGGTCCATATTAATGACAGTATGTCTAAACTAACAATAACAATAAAATTCTTGTTTTGTAAATAAAACTGCCTTTTCTTGCTGCTAGTTACTTTATTTATCCCATACGCGTTTCGCCTTCTCCTGTTCCAAAGCATCATCAGTGAGATCTATAACGATACAGTTTTGTTAGTGTTAAGTTATTAAACAGTTCACTTCCCGATTTTTTGTAAAAAAAAGTAATTACTTACGATTTGCTAATCTGCGTTTCCTCACATCTGGTCTGGAGGTCGCACTACCACTTTTATCATTGCCATATCATCACATCTTTGTATTCTCGCCTTCCACACACTGCTCACTATGTTTCTCACTGTTATTTGTGGTGGACTGTTGTTCTTTTGTCACTCGATACAACTATTTCGTCGTACACTGTTTTTCACAACCACTCGCTAACACCTAGTACACCAGCCCCCCCCCCCCCCAAAAAAAAACTCTTCGGCTCTATCCCCCTCTCTCTCACTCAAATACAACACTGCATAAACGTCATAAATACAAGATAGTCTCGAACATATACTTCGTTAGGTTGGCAACAAATAGGTAAAGCATACCAAAGAAGATGAAACACGTAATGGAGTTGCAATATTTACGTTGTGAAAAACAGTGTACGACGAAATAAATACAACACTGCATAAACGTCATAAATACAAGATAGTCTCGAACATATACTTCGTTAGGTTGGCAACAAATAGGTAAAGCATACCAAAGAAGATGAAACACGTAATGGAGTTGCAATATTTACGTTGCGAAAAATAGTGTACGACGAAATAGTTGTATCACAAAAAAGTGTGAGAAACATGATGAACCGTGTGTGGAAGGTGAGAAAACAAAGATGTGATTAAATGGCAGTGATAAAAGTGGTAGTGCGACGTCCAGACCAGAAGTGAGGAAATGCAGATCAGCAAATCGTAAGTAATTACTTTTTTTTACAAAAAAAAACGCGAAGTGAACTGTTTTATAATCTAAAGCTAACAAAACGTTGTCGTTATAGATCCCACGGATGATGTCTTAGAACAGGAGAAGGCGAAACGCGTGTAGGATAAATAAAATAACTAGCAGCAAGAAAAGGCAGTTATATTTACAAAACAAGTATTTATATGCTTGCTGCGGAGGATGGCCACACAAACTATCTTGTTTAACAATAAAATGTTATTTGTGCGTCCTGTGAGAAAGTTCCAAAAGTAATGGATAGACAACTGAATATTTATGTAGGTTTGTGTAGGTTTATAACTACCATCTGGACAAAACAAGAAAACAGTTTACAAGTACCAGCGTTGTTAATAACGCCACACGCATAGATACACCAGTGTACGTAATGACAGACTGAGCGTTTCATATTCTGTAGAGTATCACGTAGGGATATCGTCGCTTGATTGAGCTTTCGCCTTCCACTGGTATTCTAAGTACCAGGAGCATTAGATTAGCAGCGGAGGAACTATGATGTTGGCTGTGTTGACGAACTCGTGCAGTAGCTTATACGTTATAACACCGCTGGATGCAAACAAGGTTTGGAGGCTGCTTGGAAACTGATGACCAAGAGCCGGAAGATTACTAGCAAGGACGTTTATATGGTGCGTCTTCCGAGAACATTGTACACTCCTGGAAATGGAAAAAAGAACACATTGACACCGGTGTGTCAGACCCACCATACTTGCTCCGGACACTGCGAGAGGGCTGTACAAGCAATGATCACACGCACGGCACAGCGGACACACCAGGAACCGCGGTGTTGGCCGTCGAATGGCGCTAGCTGCGCAGCATTTGTGCACCGCCGCCGTCAGTGTCAGCCAGTTTGCCGTGGCATACGGAGCTCCATCGCAGTCTTTAACACTGGTTGCATGCCGCGACAGCGTGGACGTGAACCGTATGTGCAGTTGACGGACTTTGAGCGAGGGCGTATAGTGGGCATGCGGGAGGCCGAGTGGACGTACCGCCGAATTGCTCAACACGTGGGGCGTGAGGTCTCCGCAGTACATCGATGTTGTCGCCAGTGGTCGGCGGAAGGTGCACGTGCCCGTCGACCTGGGACCGGACCGCAGCGACGCACGGATGCACGCCAAGACCGTAGGATCCTACGCAGTGCCGTAGGGGACCGCACCGCCACTTCCCAGCAAATTAGGGACACTGTTGCTCCTGTGAAGCTTTGTGAGCTCTTCTAGGGTGAGCAGACTTGTGTAAGGCATGCATTGTCGTGGAGAAGGCAAAGATTGTTTACATTTTTGTGGCGACGAACACGCTGAAGTCGTTTCTTCAGTTCCCTGAGGGTAGTACAAAACACTTCAGATTTGATCATAGCACCTTGAGGAAGGACATCAAGCAGAATGAACCCTTCGGAGTCCCAAAAGATCGTCGCCATTACCTTACCAGCTGTGAATGCGACTTATTATTCAGAGGAGAGGTGTCATGGCGCCACTCCATGGATTCCTGTTTAGTTTCTGATTAGAACTGACGAAACCATGTTTCATCGTCGTGACGGTGTTCGAATAAAAATTGTCAATATCAGTCAGCCTTGTAAAGCGCGAGCAATTCCGCACAGATGGCCCTTCGTTGCCTTTTATGGTCTTCCATTGGGCGGCGAGGAAACCAGTGGGCACACACCTTTGAGGACCCCAACTGGTGGAGGAGTGTGACAGCACTACCAACAGGGACATCCAGTTTTGCAGAGAGGTGTGTCGTTGTGATCGGCCTACTACTTCTAATGAGAATGTCCACAGGTTCCAACATTGCAGCAGTCATAGCATGTGTGCGTCCGGCCGGCACAAGGACAAGATTGCGCGACCCTGTTCCAATCATGACAGACGCCTCGCCCAACGACTCACCATGACTTTATTCACTTCCCGGTCTCCAAGGCATTCTGAAAGCGCCCATGAATGTCTTAAATGCTCTTGTTTTCTGTCGAAAGAAACGCAACAACAACTCTCTGCTTGGAAGGCAACTCCATTAGAGACGCGACGTACACAACATAGTTCCGCGTAGTCAGCGTGTACACAACTTTCCCACTAGAGCGTGCCCCGCTAAGCACAATAGCGCAGGCGCAGCGCTCGTCCGTCTCCGTACTACGAGATGGCGCTGCCTTAGAGATGGACCAAATTCTGCTTCCGCCAATCCGCGTATTAATATGTAACGCAGCCAATGAGATTGCTGCTAACGTAGAACCTTTTCTCCTCGCGGATCACACTCGTGCAGTGATACATGAACGCGCGAGGTATTATAACGAGTGTACAGACCTCTGATTAGTCAGTCTGCACCAGTCTGTACCAGTCTGCATTAGTCTGCATTAGTCTGTACCAGTCTATAGTCAAGTTTCAGTCTGCACCTAAGAAGATTATCATATTCCTGTAGGTAGCCATGAAGATAAATGCATAGACACTTTGTCAAGTATCAGATATATGTGAGAATAAGATTAACGTACCAAGACCAAAGGAACTTCAGATTCTCAATTGTAAACATGATCCAGAATCAAGTTGCGTAATGTCTACGCTTTTTATTATTTTAATAAATGTGTGTGAAAATTAATCAAGTTCTGTTTAAAGTTGGTCACCGTCAATCTGCTACTCTAAGCGTGCAAGTGGCATTTCTATCGTCTGACCTAACGGCAGAAGATAAACGCGCCACGATAAGACCATGAGACATATTGCTGACACTCGCCTACTTCGTTAGAGTGACAAGTCAAATAATCTGATGGTGTGTGTACCGAAGGTCTTACAGTGCGCACACCACAGTTACGTACAGCAAATTTCGCATTTTTTCAATGGAAACTGACCCAGAAAAAATTGTGTTGCATTACTTATTGAACATCCCTTTCAGTTTACGCCTAAAGATATGCAACCCAATTAGCATATTTCCTTCCAGACAGCGACTTCGAGAAAAGGCGCCTGCTCTTCCGCCCTTACCATCGACTGCCGCATCACTAACGATGCTCGTGTTGAGCACCAGTAAAGTGAGTTAAAAGCTTGGAGATATGTTCAGTCCACTGGTATGTGTCTATTTTCTGTATGTTTTGTAAATTTCGCGCAGACGCCTGAGCCGTGGCTGGGTCGAGTCTTGCTTGTCTTGGGTTAAACCTCGGTTGCAGTCCTGTGGTTTTATTTCTCCTGCGGTTATCGCGAGTATGTTGCTGTCCTCTACGTGAGTGGCAGCAGCAGCGTGTATCGATACTAGTAGTGCTGTACCATCTCTGATGTGGCGGATATACACTTCTGGAAATGGAAAAAAGAACACATTGACACCGGTGTGTCAGACCCACCATACTTGCTCCGGACACTGCGAGAGGGCTGTACAAGCAATGATCACACGCACGGCACAGCGGACACACCAGGAACCGCGGTGTTGGCCGTCGAATGGCGCTAGCTGCGCAGCATTTGTGCACCGCCGCCGTCAGTGTCAGCCAGTTTGCCGTGGCATACGGAGCTCCATCGCAGTCTTTAACACTGGTAGCATGCCGCGACAGCGTGGACGTGAACCGTATGTGCAGTTGACGGACTTTGAGCGAGGGCGTATAGTGGGCATGCGGGAGGCCGGGTGGACGTACCGCCGAATTGCTCAACACGTGGGGCGTGAGGTCTCCACAGTACATCGATGTTGTCGCCAGTGGTCGGCGGAAGGTGCACGTGCCCGTCGACCTGGGACCGGACCGCAGCGACGCACGGATGCACGCCAAGACCGTAGGATCCTACGCAGTGCCGTAGGGGACCGCACCGCCACTTCCCAGCAAATTAGGGACACTGTTGCTCCTGGGGTATCGGCGAGGACCATTCGCAACCGTCTCCATGAAGCTGGGCTACGGTCCCGCACACCGTTAGGCCGTCTTCCGCTCACGCCCCAACATCGTGCAGCCCGCCTCCAGTGCTGTCGCGACAGGCGTGAATGGAGGGACCAATGGAGACGTGTCGTCTTCAGCGATGAGAGTCGCTTCTGCCTTGGTGCCAATGATGGTCGTATGCGTGTTTGGCGCCGTGCAGGTGAGCGCCACAATCAGGACTGCATACGACCGAGGCACACAGGGCCAACACCCGGCATCATGGTGTGGGGAGCGATCTCCTACACTGGCCGTACACCACTGGTGATCGTCGAGGGGACACTGAATAGTGCACGGTACATCCAAACCGTCATCGAACCCATCGTTCTACCATTCCTAGACCGGCAAGGGAACTTGCTGTTCCAACAGGACAATGCACGTCCGCATGCATCCCGTGCCACCCAACGTGCTCTAGAAGGTGTAAGTCAACTACCCTGGCCAGCAAGATCTCCGGATCTGTCCCCCATTGAGCATGTTTGGGACTGGATGAAGCGTCGTCTCACGCGGTCTGCACGTCCAGCACGAACGCTGGTCCAACTGAGGCGCCAGGTGGAAATGGCATGGCAAGCCGTTCCACAGGACTACATCCAGCATCTCTACGATCGTCTCCATGGGAGAATAGCAGCCTGCATTGCTGCGAAAGGTGGATATACACTGTACTAGTGCCGACATTGTGCATGCTCTGTTGCCTGTGTCTATGTGCCTGTGGTTCTGTCAGTGTGATCATGTGATGTATCTGACCCCAGGAATGTGTCAATAAAGTTTTCCCTTCCTGGGACGATGAATTCACGGTGTTCTTATTTCAATTTCCAGGAGTGTAGTTCCCGGTGGTGTGCACGCGCGCTTGGAGTGTGAGGTGCTGCATGCGAGTGCTACGAAGTTCGTCGGCCACCGATCTTGGACATGGAAGTTGAGTCCTCACTTAACCTACTATCGAGCCTCAGCTGTTTATATTTCCTCGTTTGATCCCGGTTGTCGCTTTTGTGACATTCCCGCGAGCAAAAACGTGTGTGTATTCAAGTCGGCTAAGATTCCAGCAGTCTTCCTGTGGAGTTTAACTTAATTTATTCCCTGTTATTGAAGCTGACCAGCGGTATCTTCTGCCTTGTGACCGTTGACGTTCCGCTTACGCGCCCTGGTCGTTGACGTAATTTTCTGCAGTGCATTTTCCTCGTCGTGTTGTTGCTGTCCAGCGTGGCGTGTAGTTCGACAGATGAGGTGTTGTTGGTCGTTGTGGGCGCCAATATTCTGTGTATCGTTGTATTGAAATCTTGTTCGAATGTTCATGTGTGTGAAATCTTATGGGACTTAACTGCTAAGGTCATCAGTTCCTAAGCTTACACACTACTTATCCTAAATTATCCTAAGGACAAACACACACACCCATGTCCGAGGGAGGACTCGAACCTCCGCCGGGACTAGCCGCACAGTCCATGACTGCAGCGCCTCAGACCGCTTGACTAATCCCACGCAGCTGAAATCTTGTGGTCTTTTTGCTGGTTGCGTGGAGCGGAACTGATTTTGTTGATTGGTCGGTCGGCTGTCTGTCTGCCTGTTGGGTTGCCTTCAGATTAAGAAGTCGTTGGACAGCGTGCCTGTCTCACCTAAACGGGCGTTGGTGTTACAATCCCAGGCCGAGCCTTGGAAACTTCTGAGCGCTGTTCCTTGTGTGTCACATAGTAATTTCCCTGTTTCGGTTTTAGTTGTATGGTTGATGTGTGGCCTTCAGCCGAGTATCAGTATCTCTTAAATTAATGTTCTTGTCTTGCACTTAAGGCATGAGATTGTTATTCTTTTATATGGGGTCTTCAGCCGACTTTTACATGAGGGGTTATAAGGCCTTCTGCCTTTTGATTGAAACTCTTCTTATTGCTTAATAGGCGGCCTCAAGCCAAGTTCCATTAAAATTAAATTTCTAAGGCCTTCTTGACAATGTAGTGTAATTAACCACAGTTTTCCAGTTGGAGAATGTTTTTGCTGCTATTATGATATCAGTGAATGTGATAATTTTCCAATGAAAAAACTGTTTCGTTGTCAGCTGCTTGTCAAGTAGTTCACCCGCAGATGTGTTGGCCGAGTTCAAACTGTTTCCAATTTCTTTCACCGAAGACAGAAAGAACTATTTGAATTGGTCTGGTTCAAGCAACACTTCTTGTGTGTGAGGAAGAAAGTGTTCTTGTGCGACAATCTGCCATGCCGTTTTGCACTTGTTTGCTGTAGTTTCTCTTAACCTTTCATAGGTCAACTTTATCAGTTTTATATATATATTAAATTTCAGATATGTCCTACAATCTACGACAGCCTGTTTAGTAGCTATCTTACAGTTATTTTTTTATGCTTTTCGCAGTAGCAACACGTGTTTCCTAATACTTTCAAGTTCTTCAGTATACCGATATGGTAAGTTTTTTTCTGGCTTACCTTTGAAATTAATCTTTCTAAGAAGCAGGGTTATTTGCTAAAGGTTCTATCAAATATAGTTTGAACATTAGTTTGTCCAGTCTGTGTTTCATACAAAAAATAACATTTTATATAACTTTGTCTATCAGCAAACAAGTTCACAAGCTCATCTTTCTGCCCTCACACTCAAGTCACTATATTTTCTTCGTGGGTAGTGTTAGTGGCGTGAAATGAGGATTTGCTGTAGAGAGTGAAAAGTAATGGTTCAGGGTAAGAAAAACATGAATGACAGTAAAGATCACACTAGAGAAGTTAACGATAACATTATCTAATCAGGTTTCTTTATGAATTGTACTTTTTTTAGTACAGAATAAATTTAACAGCATTAGGGTATTGAAAAGGGATCTTGACTCAAACTTGTCAGAGTTTGACATTTCTACACCGAAGTCACCGCTGATAGTGATATTTTCGTTTTTCTTTAACTTGCTTCACAAAGTTCAAAATTTTTGAAGAATATTGCTACTGCAGTCGTAAAAATTCCCGAAACTATTACATTCTGGTCTATCTGCTTTATGCAGCTGAACTCACTATCTAATTCATAACAAAATTGGCTTGCATCCACTTTTGTGTATTTCGGCCTGTCTTTGACAAAAATTACAACTCCACCATTTTTCCCAGTTTAACTCTGATAACAACATATCCTTGAAAAATAAAAGTTTATTTCAGATTCTTTGTTACCATATCCTTTTACCTAGCCAAATGTAAAAACGATAACTATCGCATCAGTATCGAAAATTTCGGAGAAATTGGACTAATTTTACTACTGTACGTGTAATACCACTACACAAAGTCACTGAGATGTTAAAAATCATGCTTAACTTTATGTATAAATGAGAAAACTACAAATGTCAGTTCCATTTAACATAGTGCCTAATAACAGAAACTGTCTAGCCTCCATCACGTGACTTAAATGCTAGTTTCAAATGGAGATTCAAAACTACCATTGGGCACCACAGACTGTCATAAGTAAGCTAGATTACGATTCTATTCCTAGTAGCCTTGATCAGTTAAGATTGTTATGGCGTTACGTGTATGTTAGCTGTTTTGCCTATCTACCGGAAGTTACGCCATTTCAGTTCCTTTGTCTGCATATATGACCAATATCTTAAAGATTTCCCTAGAAACCAAAAGCGGATAACCATCTAGAAACTGGGTGAAGATACATGAAGGGCAGCCTAACACGTCGGGACATTTTTGTTCTACATGGTTACCCTCCTGTCTGATACTTAAAAATAAATAGTATTTGCAGCAAAAACGAAAATGTCAATGTTTAACTCGGGTTTTATTCTAAAATTTTTAATTTCTAACGTGAAACAGATAGATGTTGTAGAAAAAATAAAAAAATACAGCTTTATCATATGGTGCAAGAAAACGCAACTTCCTCATGAAAAGGTAAATTTTTTTAAAAAAAATCGGTAAACGGAAACATATCAATCACATCAGTACTTCGTCGATTTTATATAAAACTTGTTTCCATTATTCATTAACAACTTTCGCACTTAGCCTATCGATAAGAATAGGAAACTCTTGCTTTTGATCATGATGAAGAACGTTCTACTGAGAACAAAATAAAAACAGTAATTATACAGTATAGATATTTTTATGTTTGTGTGTAAACTGTACTTACATCAAACGTAATTGCTTTGGTTACATAAAAGCGCAAACATTGCTTGGTCAATTAATTTTTGTTACGTACAAAGAGGGATTTATGTTTTGTAAGGATGTAAAATACACAGTGCACTAATACCGAACCATATGCGGTTCTAATTATGTGCAAAACAAAAAAAAAGATATATCATCAGCTCCATAGACCATAAACTACATATACTGCTCACGCCCCTATCTCTGCCACATTAAGGTTTGAAACCAAAATCTAAGTCACATGGTTGGGGACAGGACTCCAAATTCCCATCATTACGAGCTATGTGAATTGGAGTTGACAATTACAATCTTTCTCATTTCTGAATGAAGTTAAGCATTGGTTTTAACAATAAAACAACTGTCTTATTGCTGTTACACATGCAGTAGTGCAGTTGCTAATATTAATGCAATAGTAATCGTTTTTACATGTGGTCATGTGAAACGTAGTGACAGTTCTGTTTGCAAACAACAGAATTATAGTCCCTCAGCGAATACCTGTTTTTGTTGCACTCTGAATGTTTTAGTTCATTGCTTTCATAGTAGTAAAAGGCAAAAGAGCTATTCCTCAACAATTATGTAAAATGCTTTGTTACGCTTTTTTAAGAAATTTAATCCTTTCGCATCCTTGGTATATGTTTTTAACTCAATGTAAGCAGCTATTTTTATGACTTTTGCGTAATCCAGTCAGATACCGAAACAATATAGACCATAATGTACTAGAAAACGTTGATTACAGACAGTAATTTTGTAGTTAATTGGATATTAGCGATCCGTCAGCTTAAAATCTTTTTTATCGAGTTTTCACCTCTAAGGACCAACATAACAACCTAACTTTCACTTCACGCAAATGTCCTTGCAAGGACTGTGAAATAATACAGTTTTATAACTGAGATTTTTGTGGGTTTGCCTAATCTGTAGGCTGCAAAACAATACTTCTCTAAATATATGTGGAGGCCATTACTACTGTTTCTAGTACAGGGCACGAAATCTGGTCTGAGACAAAATCCCATGAAGAAGGAGAATCTTCAGGAACGTAGAATGATTCACAATCTACATTTACAGAATACGAGGAAACTGTCAACCTTGATATGTTCTCGTATGAACATTAATCTACCTACCACTGTATTGATTTATATTATTCATGCCTACACTAGCTAAATTTAACTAAGAAAATTAAAAAGACAGTTACTACTTTGAAAGACGATGTTGCCTCCACAGTTATACTGAACAGTTGCTGATTATCTTCTACTGGTAACTTGATATTTGCTTGATTACCCCTCTTTTTATCAAACAAAATAGTTGTTTGCAACTGTAACTTACAATTTGATTTACAGCTTTACAAAGAATACTCTTACCTGCCTTGTAGCTGACAGAAATTTTTAATCGTTTCCTCTGGATCTCAAGATAATTAGTCATAAAATATAAACGCTTATTTTGCGTAAAAACCGAACATTATTGTTATATATGAATTTCATTTCTTATAAAAGCATAACAAAAAAAAAACAAGTATTCACTGAAGAACTGTAATTTCGTTGCTTGTAAACAGTACGTTTCACCTGGCCACATGTAAAAACGATAACCATCTCATTAATATTAGGAATTGGGAGAAATCAGGTTAACTGCAGTACCACATATGTAACAGCAATAAGGCAAATTGTTTTGTTGTTAAAAACAGTGCTTGATTTCAGCTATAAATGAGAAAAACTGTAACTGTCCACTTCACACAGTGCGTAGTAACATAAGCTTGGCTTCCTGTCCCGAGTCACGTGACTTAAGAAAATGGCTCTGAGAACTATGGGACTTAACTTCTGAGGTAGAACCGTTCGGCCTCCGAGGCCGGCCCACGTGACTTAGATGTTTCTTTCAGTGTAATGACGTCACGCGCAGTCTATATTATCTACAGCGTGGTCCATTGATCGTAACCGGGCCAAATATCTCACGAAATAAGCGTCAAATGAAAAAACTACAAAGAACAGAACTCGTCTAGCTTGAAGGGGGAAACCAGATGGCGCTGTGGTTGGCCCGCTAGATGGCGCTGCCATAAGTCAAACGGATATCAACTGCGTGTTTTTTAAATAGGAACCCCCGTTTTTATTACATATTCGTGTTGTACGTAAACAAATATGAATGTTTTAGTTGGACCACTATTTTCGCTTTGTGATAGATGGCGCTGTAATAGTCACAATATATATAAAATACGGAACGTAGGTACGTTTGAACATTTTATTTCGGTTGTTTCGATGTGATACATGTACCTTTGTGAACTTATCATTTCTGAGAACGCATGCTGTTACAGCGTGATTACCCGTAAATACCACATTAATGCAATAAATGCTCAAAATGATGTCCGTCAACCTCAATGCATTTGGCAATACGTGTAACGACATTCCTCTCAACAGCGAGTAGTTCGCCTTCCGTAATGTTCGCACATGCATTGACAATGCGCTGACGCATGTTGTCAGACGTTGTCGGTGGATCACGATGGCAAATATCCTTCAACTTTCCCCACCAGAAAGGAATCCGGGGACGTCAGATCCGGTGAACGTGCGGGCCAACCCACCTGTCATGAAATATGCTATTCAATACCGCTTCAACCGCACGCGAGCTATGTGCCGAACATCCATCATGTTGGAAGTACATTGCCATTCTGTCGTTCAGTGAAACATCTTGTTGTAACATCGATAGGACATTACGTAGAAAATCAGGATACATTCCACCATTTAGATTGCCATCGACAAAATGGGGGCCAATTATCCTTCCTCCCATAATGCCCCACCATACATTTACCAGCCAAGGTCGCTGATGTTCCACTTGTCGCAGCCATCGTGGATTTTCCGTTGCCCAATAGTGCATATTATGCCTGTTTACGTTACCGCTGTTGGTGAATGACGCTTCGTCGCTAAATAGAACGCGTGCAAAAAATCTGTCATCGTCCCGTAATTTCTCTTGTGCCCAGCGGCAGAACTGTACAAGACGTTCAAAGTCGTCGCCATGGAATTTCTGATGCAGAGAAATATGGTACGGGTGCAATCGATGTTGATGTAGCACTCTCAACACTGACGTTTTTTAGATTCCCGATTCTCGCGCAATTTCTCTGCTACTGATGCGCGGATTAGCCGTGACAGCAGTTAAAACACCTACTTGGGCATCATCATTTGTTGCAGGTCGTGGTTGACGTTTCACATGTGGCTGAACACTTCCTGTTTCCTTAAATAACGTAACCATCCGGCAAACGGTCCGGACACTTGGATGATGTCGTCCAGGATACCGAGCAGCATACATAGCACACTCCCGTTGGGCATTTTTATCACAATAGCCATACATCAACACGATATCGACCTTTTCCGCAATTGGTAAACGGTCCATTTTAATGTATCGCAAAGCAAATACCGTCCTCACTGGCGGAATGTTAAGTGATACCACATACTTATACGTTTGTGTCTATTACAGCGCCATGTATCACAAAGCGAAAAAAGTGGTCCAACTAAAAAATTCATACTTCTTTACGTACCACACGAATATGTAATAAAAATGGTGGTTCCTATTTTAAAAAAACGCAGTTGATATCCGTTTGACCTATGGCAGCGTCATCTAGCAGGCCAACCATAGCGCCATCTGTTTTCCCCGTTCAAGCTAGACAAGTTTCGTTCTTTGTAGTTTTTTCATTTGAAACTTATTTCGTGAGATATTTGGCCCGGTCAGTATCAATGGACCACCCTGTATAATCTATGGTCAGCTCCCAGTTTCTCTCTCACACATTCAAATGGTTCAAATGGCTCTGAGCACTATGGGACTTAACATCTGTTGTAATCAGTCCCCTAGAACTTAGAACTACTTAAACCTAACTAACCTAAGAACATCACAGACATCCATGCCCGAGGCAGGATTCGAACCTGCGACCGTAGCAGTCGCACGGCTCCGGACTGAGCGCCTAGAACTGCGAGACCACCGCGGCCGGCTCACACATTCATTTGTGTTTCTTTTCCTACCAGTGCTGCCAATACTGACGGTAATCTTAGCACACATTACATCATTTATGCACTACAGCGGCACTACTGAACCGTAAATCTGGTAGAACGCAGCTCTAGTTTCTATCTTTAACGCGACAGCAATAGTGACGGGTGTGGTCTGTACTAGTCTTTGGTCTAAGGTGTACATGTAAACGCGTGTCGCCATCTCTGGAGAAGCAGAGACAATTAGCGAACTGTCATGGCGGCAGCGGCGAGAAAAGCGCGCCGCCCCCTGGGTGGGTTCCGATATCGCGACTGGAGGGCCGGTGTTTGCCGCTGTGTGAGCGGGCCCGGCAGATGTCTGTGAAGTTTCAATCGTCCGTAATCCAGGTCGGGGCCGCCCGCATTGTGCGCGGTCGACGGGCGAGAAACTCCGGGGCGGCCATAGAGCGGCGGATTAGCACTGAGCCGACCAGCGCGCGATTAGGAGCAGGGATTATCCCGTGATCTGCCGGTGACACGGCAGGGTTAAGGTCGACCCGGCAACGGCTGCGGGGCCCGCGGCATCTGCCGGCGCACCGGGAACCCATTTTCTCTCTCCCCCCCACCCCCCTCCCCGTCCTATATCCATGCGACTCAAACGTTATCGACAACGACTAGGTACAATTTTAATGAAGGTACTCTGCTGGCTATTAACGCTGAACTGCAATCACAAGAGCTTGTAACGTAATTGGTATCATGGTATCTGTCACGCTCCAGAAGTTTACTACCAAATTATATAATATTAGTTTATTAGTTTTTTATTTGATCTCAGCTAGTTACAGCGAGTGTTTTCAAATATATGAAAGCGAAGCCACAGCAAAATATTAATAGTCAAGAAGAAAATACAGAAAATAGGCAAGTGCTGTTCCGAAAAACAGCAACATCCTACGTTTCTCGAAAAAATATAAATACAACTTTTCATCAAGATTAGTAATGTGGGTGCAGTGAACGACTGTGATATAACTTTCAAATAACAGAGCACAGCAATCAATCTTCCTTTTCTTTCAGGTTTTATTAAAGAAATCTAGATTTCGGCTAGTGCCCAGCCATTATCAATGCTAAAAAATACAAGAAGTACATAGTCAGGCGATATCTAGAAATATACAACTCGTGGCATAACATATATGGCTTATACATAACATTACATAGCACTGTTTCATAGTATCTATGCATGTCCTAGTACGTCAGTCCCCTGTTGTTCGGGTTTCAGACACAATTCGTTCAAGGCTACTGTACAACGAAGGTAGGCTTCCCGGAGAACAACTCGGTTGGCTGTATGGCGCCCTCTATACGAACTACGTAATATATAACGCTCAAAGAAAAGCAGCTCTGGTCTCTAGTAAAAAGCTTCAAAATTGCATAGGAATAACACAAAATAAAGTACAAGTATAATTATTTACGTTGCTGTCTGACTTATTGCCACATTTAACAGTAAACATAGAAGATGTAAAAAATTCCAGATTCACTCCTTGTGCGTCAATTGTTTTGTTATTCTCTAAAACACACATGAAATTTAGCAAAAAGAGAAGTTTCACAGTACAAGTAAAGGAAGAAATCCAAAATTCGTTAATCTGTAATTATATCATACGAAACAAATGCTTGTTTTTCATTTGTTATCCGAATTCAGACTTGAAATTAAAACATCTTAGAAAGTCTTGGAATCCCTGGGACCAGTATCATGCTACTATCATATTCCATAACAAGCAAAAATCGGCAATATCCTTGATTCCTGGGATGGATAAATTGTTTGTATACATAATTAAGTTTGTACAGAACTTTCAGAGCTTGAGTCCTTCTCCCACATGGAAAATATTTTCCTTTCTTCCCTGTCATCTGGGTCCTCAAATCGAAGAGCTGTAGATAAAAAGCAGAAATCCTTTCTTATAGTACTCTGAAAAATGTTACGACCGCTTGCAACGACAGAGAAAAGTTTATCTATGTATTCGTTCCCAGATGCAGAGATTGCTGTGAAACATACAACAGCTTTCACATCAAGAACATCAGTATCATGTGTAAAAAAAAATTTCAGCACTTGAATTTTACCGATTTTATTGTTTGATCACTGTAGAATTTCATCTAACATGTTTTGAGTAAAGCGTACACCCAATACCTGATCAACATCTGGATTGTTACCGAAGGCATTAGCCCCAAGTCACAGACCAGGAATCTGTACCACAATGTTATATTGCCTTGTCCTGATATTAGTTTGTGGTTGTCCTTTTCTCCATCTGAACAGTTTCCTTTACCACAAAAATAGCACTCATGGCGATATGACTATTTTCTACTCAGATCATCTTCATCTGTTTCTATGTACTAGATTCCATTGTTATCAACCCTCTTCTTGTTTTGTATTTGTGTCATCACTTTCTATCTCGTAATATGGATCAGCGTCACTAGAAGAGGCGATACGAGATGCGTTTGAAAAGTCCGTGCAAAGTCCGAGAGATGGCACCACCGGCGCGTATCGAGCTCATGTTTAGTTAGTAGCATCTTTGGAAAGAGCGCACACCAAGTTTCAGCCATAATGGTCTATTTCTTTGTGTTTGGCATTCGTGTGTATCAAGGAAATGGAGTGATTGTCAAAAAATGGAAGAAAAAACTTTCGTGTGGTGATTAAACATTACTTTATGAAAGGCAAAACGCCTCAGGAGACTAAAGAGAAGCTTGATAAACATTACGCTTATCTGCACCTTCGATTAGAACAGTTTATAAGTGGTTTCAAAATTTTCGGAGTGGCCTTGTTGTGAATTGGCAGGAGCCAATTCACGGAGTTTGGAGGAAGCCGAAAGGCACGCGATTAAGCTCACGCAGGCTGGCGTGAGGTCTGGAACAGGTCAGAGAAATAAGACTAGAAAAACAAGAGTAACTGGTAGAATACTTAACTTTAATCCACAATTGGTGAACATCTCTCGTTACTGTACAGGATTCACAATATTAATTATCAAATGCTATGGCGCCTTGCTAGGTCGTAGCAAATGACGTAGCTGAAGGCTATGCTAACTATCGTCTCGGCAAATGAGAGCGTATTTGTCAATGTAGCATCGCTAGCAAAGTCTGCTGTACAACTGGACGAGTGCTAGTACGTCTCACTAAACCTGCCGTGTGGCGGCGCTCGGTCTGCAATCACTGACAGTGGCGACACGCGGGTCCGACGTATACTAGCGGACCGCGGCCGATTTAAAGGCTACCACCTAGCAAGTGTGGTGTCTGGCGGTGACACCACAGGCCTTATGGGCACAAGTGATGATGAACGTTCTGGACGCCCTGTGGAGGCTACGACTTCAGAAATCATTGATAAAATCCATGATATGGTGATGAATGACAGAACAGTTAAGGTGTATGAGATTTCTAGTGCTGTGGGCATCTCGAATGAACGGTTACATAATATTTTGCATGTACATTTGGACATGAGAAATCTATCCGCAAGATGGGTTCCACGATTGCTCTCGCTTGACCAAAAACGAAATCGTGTGAAGTGTTGCAAGGATGGTTTGCAGCTGTTCAGGAAGAAGCCGCAGGACTTTAAGCATCGTTTGTCTCTGTGGATGAAACATGGATACGTTCCTATACTCCTGAGACCAAACAACAAGCTAAACAATGGGTTACCAAGGGAGAATCTGCACGAAAAAGGGCGAAGACCATTCCTTCAGCCGGAAAGGTTATGGCGACTGTCTTTTGGGATTCTCAAGGGATAATCCTCATCGACTTTCTGGAAAAAGGTAAAACTATTACAGGTGAATATTATCCATTGTTACTGGACCGTTTGAAAACCGAGCTGCAAGAAAAACGCCGGCGATTGGACGGCAAAAAAGTCCTTTTCCATCACGACAATGCACCAGTACACACCTCAGCAGTTGTGGTCGCAAAATTAATGGAAACAGGATTCCAACTCGTTTCACATCCCCCCTATTCTTCAGACTTGGCTCCCACGGACTACCATTTGTTCCCCATTTTGAAGAAACGGCTGGCGGGACAAAGATTTTATTCAAATGAGGAGGTGATTGCAGCAACTAATAGCTATTTTGCAGACTTGGGTCATTCCTATTATTTGGAAAGGATCAACAAATTAGAACAGAGTCGTACGAAGTGTATAAGTGTAAAAGGAGACTATGTCGAAAAATAAAAAAGGTTTACCCCAAACACGTAAGTAGTTTTTTATTTTTGCACGGACTTTTCAAACATCCCTCATAGAAGAGCCGCACCGGAAAAACCGTGACTTGTGATCCATATCAATTACTTGCATGGAAATTGTATATTTCAAAGGGAACTGATTATTTGCATGTCGCCTATTGCTTGCGACACCACCTTGTACATACGCAAGTTAAGCATTGTCAGATCAACTACTGTAATAAACTTCATTAATTTGATTTGCTTGTATGTTGTCTAGCTATCCGAGAAGACAGCTTCCTAGGCACCCTATAAGAGACGAGTGGACAGGATTCCACATGGATTAACACATACATTGCGTTAATTTTTACTCAGAGTCACGTTACATATTTAAACGGATCCATGGGTATGTAGTCGTATGATAAATTGGCATTATGAATGAATTTGCCTCAGACTGCAATAAAAATGATCTTCAATTTTATTACAATTGCAACTGCACTCACAATGCAGTAGCTTTGTTGTGATGGGTGATGGTGGGTAAGTAAGCTATTTTACATGCCTCTTCAGTCAAGCATAGCTCATGACGTGTACACTGCTCTCCACCCTCCTATGCTGTTCGAACATACGATGCATCGGAATGCGTATTGTTGCTGACAAACAGTGCATACAGAGGGACATGGGCAGGAGTGCGCATCTATGCATTGTGCTGCTGAAGTAGCCATACATTATGCAATGTGTACATTATGCAACACGTATCTTGGACGTAAGGATTAAACACTTTGGAGATTGTATAAATATTGTATTTGTTGTGAATTGGCAGGAGCCAATTCACGGAGTTTGGAGGAAGCCGAAAGGCACGCGTTTAAGCTCACGCAGGCTGGCGTGAGGTCTGGAAAATGACAAGGAATTATAGTAGCCAAAAATAGTACATAGCTTCTGGAATACTTAACTTTAATCCATAATTGGTGTACATCGCTCTTGACAGTACATTAATAACAATGTCAATATAAACTGGTAATGGCGCCTTGCTAGGTCGTAGCAAATGACGTAGCTGAAGGCTATGCTAACTATCGTCTCGGCAAATGAGAGCGTATTTGTCAGTGTAGCTTCGCTAGCAAAGTCGGCTGTACAACTGGGGCGAGTGCTAGGATGTCTCTCTAGACCTGCCGTGTGGTGGCGCTCGGTCTGCAATCACTGACAGTGGCGACACGCGGGTCCGACGTATACTAGCGGACCGCGTCCGATTTAAAGGCTACCACCTAGCAAGTGTGGTGTCTGGCGGTGACGCCACAGTATTCATTACTTCGAAGCGTATCACGTAGCACATATCGCCCAATAAAAGCATTTACACAAATATGGTAGAGATCAAAAGTGAAAGAGTAAACAACTTTTACAAACAATAAATATTTTCCCTAAGTCGCGTAATATTCTCCAGATCAATAAGTATCTTCTACTAAAGTAGCATATGTTCTTCCTTAGGTTTCAAGCTATTTCCATACTAAATTTCATCGCTATCGGTTCAGCAAATCAGTCGTGAAAAAGTAACAGACAGAGTTAGTTTCGCATTTAGAATATTAGCGCGGATAAAATTTTTAATTGCGATATCTTTTTTTTCGTGATCTGGTTCTGATAAATTAAATCTTAGACAGTTCCCACTGCCAAGTTACTTGCAAAAATCACATGAAATTCGGGTCTCAGATATGACAGTTTCACAGATTTATTATTAGACTAGATGTACAGCGAACTGAAGTCCATTGCAGATACTATAGGAAAGAAAAGGATCTGTTTTTTGTTTGGTCACGTCTGAGGACACCAGCAACCAGATCATCAAGAATAATTGTAGAGATACTTTGGAACATGAAGCGACAAATAAGAAGAATGAGGGAAATTAGGGAGGATATGAAAAAAACTTTAATTAACCCTGTACGATTTGCAAAACAAAATTTGAAGAAATGTAAAAATGAGATTTTAAAAAACGGCGAACGACATAAAAGAAAAAGAAACGATACAACTTCAGAGACTTAACTGGTCTCATGCAGATATGATTTTATGTATACCGATTGAAGCATCTTTTAAGCTTCTACTATGACCGAGAATCGGACCCAAGTCTCCTGATTACTAGGCGGATACGTTAGCCACTAAACCAACTTAGCACATTAATTCACAGAACTGCACGGCCTCTGTATGAGACCAGCAAAGTCTCTGAAGTTGTGTCCTTTCGTTTGTATAATTACCTGCAGCTAGGTTTGAGGCAGGATCCCCCGTCTACGTTCGATGGTGAGGTGCTGTTCCAGAACATGGAGAGCCTCGTCAGTTCTGTTCATGTCTAAAAGGGAATTTACAGTAGACTGTGGCGGCCATGAGGATCTGGACAGGGGAGGAAGGCGTGCCAGGGCAATCCGTGCAGTGGTCTGAACCTCTGCGCCAAAGTGGCTCACATGTTAACTCACTTACTTAGTAAGGAGGAGAGCTGGGTTCGATTCCTGGTCTTGGCACAAATTTTCACTCGACATTTCGGTCTGTATCCGTAAAATACAGTAGAAAAGGTATTTACCGACGAGGAACAAAAAAAAGGTACTAAGCAATTCGGAAAGAAAACTTGTTGAAGAATATGACCAGAAAATGAGAGACCGAAGTGGTCCAAAGAGGCTGTAAAAACGGAAGAAGAAAAAGAACATGAAGAAGATGATGATGATTATCGATTTCGAGGCCTCAACCCGCATCTTCAGATTTACCTCAGACGTAGATACTATATGATCAAAAGTATCCGGACACCTCTCTGTAGCGCGGAATTGATCACTCGATGTCATGAGAGACGGCTCCGCAGATAAAAAGATGCGGGGAGTGTTGTGTTGTCTGTAAAGAAGCACCAACACCATAATGGTTTGGCCAGGAGAGTTCAGTGACTTAGAACGTGGACTAGCATTGGACGTTGTCACTCAAAGAACAGATGCGTCAGGGATATTTCAACCCTTCTAAAGCTTCCCATACAACTACTGGTGATGTGTTTGTGAAGCGGAAACGCAAACGAACAAGTACAGGTAAAGAAAGAGCAGGCAGGCCTCATATACTGAGGGACAGGGACCATGGAGCATTGCGGAAGGTGGTGTAAAAAAATCGCATACAGTCAGCGAAAGCAGTCACTCGTGAGTTCCGAGTGCTACTATCAGTCCAGCTAGCAGAATGACTGTGCATACGAAGTTACAAGGGTAATCTCAAAAGTACGGTCTCCTATTTTTTTATAAATACAGAACTCTGTTTGTGTGGGAGTTGGTCACACTGTTATGAAGAGTGCTTCACGCACTGTGTGTAAACATGCGCACGCCGCGCTGAGGCGCGCAGTCTTGGCTTGGCAGCCGTTGAGAATGGAGCTGCCGTTGGATGTCACCGTCAAGTGCGGGTTGCGCGCAGTTACTCGGTTTTTGAACGCAAAGGGCACTGCGCCGATCGAAATTCATCGCCAATTGACGGAAGTGTATGGTGAGTCGTGCATGGATGTCAAAAATGTTCGTAAGTGGTGTAGAGAGTTTGCAGCTGGTCGGACAGAAATTCACGACGAACAAAGGAGCGGGAGACCGTCAATTTCTGAGGAGACAGTGTTGAAGGTTGAGCAAAGCATGCGTTAAGATCGGCGGATCACCCTGGATGATCTCTGCACGTTGGTTCTACATCTACATCTACATCCATACTCCGCAAGCCACCTGACGGTGTGTGGCGGAGGGTACCTTCAGTACCTCTATCGGTTCTCCCTTCTATTCCAGTCTCGTATTGTTCGTGGAAAGAACGATTGTCGGTATGCCTCTGTGTGGGTTCTAATTTCTCTGATTTTATCCTCATGGTCTCTTCGCGAGTTATACGTAGGAGGGAGCAATATACTGCTTGACTCTTCGGTGAAGGTATGTTCTCGAAACTTTGACAAAAGCCCGTACCGAGCTACTGAGCGTCTCTCCAGCAGAGTCTTCCACTGGAGTTTATCTATCATCTCCATAACGTTTTCGCGATTACCAAACGATCCCGTAACGAAGCGCGCCACCCTCCGTTGGATCCTCTCTATATCCCCTATCAACCCTATCTGGTACGGATCCCACACTGCTGAGCAGTATTCAAGCAGTGGGCGAACAAGTGTACTGTAACCTACTTCCTTTGTTTTCGGATTGCATTTCCTTAGGATTCTTCCAATGAATCTCAGTCTGGCATCTGCTTTACCGACGATCAACATTATACGATCATTCCTTTTTAAATCACTCCTAATGCGTACTCCCAGATAATTTATGGTATTAACTGCTTCCAGTTGCTGACCTGCTATTTTGTAGCTAAATGATAAAGGATCTATCTTTCTGCGTATTCGCAGCACATTAAACTTGTCTACATTGAGATTCAATTGCCATTCCCTGCACCATGCGTCAATTCGCTGCAGATCCTCCTGCATTTCAGTACAATTTTCCATTGTTACAACCTCTCGATACACCACATCATCATCTGCAAAAAGCCTCAGTGAACTTCCGATGTCATCCACCAGGTCATTTATGTATATTGTGAATAGCAACGGTCCTATGACACTCCACTGCGGCACACCTGAAATCACTCTTACTTCGGAAGACTTCTCCCCATTGAGAATGACATGTTGCGTCCTGTTATCTAGGAACTCCTCAATCCAATCACACAATTGGTCTGATAGTCCATATGCTCTTACTTTGTTCATTAAACGACTGTGGGGAACTGTATCGAACGCCTTGCGGAAGTCAAGAAAGCACTTTCCCGAAGCACCGCTCACAGAATTTTAACGGAAACATTGAACTACCGGTAGGTGTGCGCAAGATGGGTGCCACGCATGCTGACTGAGGACCACCGCCTTGCAGACGAACAGGACAACTTTCTAGACTCAATTGTCACGGGTGACGAAACCTGGGCATACCACTTTACACCTGAGAAAGAGGAGGTTCATAACTTTCTGAACAGCATGGAGGCGAGCTGATATGACATGGGCATACAAAAACTGCAACAGCGTCTACAAAAATACATCGACAGAAATCGTGATTATGTCGAAAAATAGCTAAATGTTCAAGCTGTAAACTGATGTAAACCATTGTAGAAATAAACATGTCTATGTACTTATAAAAAAATAGGAGACCTTTATTTTGGGATTACCCTCATACAAAGAATGGGGTACAATGGTGGTTCAGCTCCTCACGAAGCCACACATATCTGCAGCCATGTTAAGCACGCTTGAGGTGGCGTTAAGAGCGACGCCACTGAGCAATGAATGACTGGAAACGAGTGATTTAGTGTGACGAAGCACGATGTTCCCTGGGGCATTCCCAGGGAAGGATTTTAGTTCCTCTAGTTCCTGGAAAATGTTACCTGCCATTATGTGTAGTGCCAACAGTGAAGCACAGAGGTGGTCGTGATGCATTATGGGCGTGTTTTTTGTAGTCAGAGTGTGGTCCTAAATGCGGAAGGATATGGGCGCTGAGGCTCCCTGCTTAAGTCTGCAGGACAGAACAGGTAGCTGGAACTAGGGCACAACCACTTGAATTTAAAAACAGGTGAAAGCCATTAACTTTGAAACGCGTACGTTTCTTAGGCAGCGATGGCGAGCTATGAGAATCCCTGACCAGAGAGCATGTGGTCAGTTCAGTTGCGAGAGAGTAATAGCGCGCGAGAGTTCAGTTCTGCTGCGAGAGAGTGGTGGTACGTAGCGAGTCGCGAGAGTACAGTTGCGAGTTAGCTGTTGTGTGTGACGAGTCGGCGGGCGTCGACATGGCATTCTGGTCAAGATTCAGGACGAGGTATATTGTTAAATAAGGTAATGAAGCAGCTTTGCGCACATTTGATAATGTAATGTAAATTAACTGTAACTAACTTGTTCAAGAATCGCCCCAATAATAATTTCGTTTTGAAACCAACCATTTTTTTTACAAAGAATCCCTTTTTGAAATAATATTTTTCTTGCATTTCCTTAAAGAAAAGTTTCCCTTAAATTAAAAAAAAGGGAAATATATTTGCGATGCATTTCCTCCAAGCTATGGCGAAAAACAAGAGCAGATGCAGTTTTACTGAAATAAGAATTTGAGTTTAACCAGGGCCAAAGATCGAACATTTCGGTCTATTTGTGTTTTCATTGTCACTGAGATTTCATTTTTTATTGAATTCATATCATTTAAAAATAATTACGGGGAGGTTACACTTGGCTCTATGTCCATTGACATTTAAAATATTTTGATTTGCATTTTTCTTGGGAGGTTACAACTTAAAATTCAGACTCAAAACAGAATATTTAGAAGGCAGAAGGCCTCACGTAAGTAAGTTCTGTAACTTGGCTGAAGGCCCAACAAATGTAACACTTGAAAAGCAAACAAGTTTAATTTAAAGACGGCTGAAGGCCCATGATTTAAGACTGCAGGTAAAATTAATTTAAAAAAAAGCACAAGACAGAAGGCCTAATCTTCAATTAGGCTGAAGGCCCCACATAGTCTGATACTTGAAAGACAATTTAAAAACGGCTGAAAGCTGATTGCTTAAAACAACTAAAATAATTGTTAGTAGGTAGAAGGCCCAAAGCTTTATCTTTAAACAATTTTTTTTCACAGGATGAAGGCCCAAACAATCTAAGATTTAACAAGTGAGGAATTTAAATTTTAAAGCGACTGAAGGCCCATTATTGAAAAAGACAACTACAATAAATTTTCAAAAGGCAGAGGCTCAAAGCTTTATCCAAAACAAAATATTTTAAATGAGGCTGAAGGCCCAAACAATGCAAGACTTGACAAGTAAGGAACTTTCAATTTTAAAGCGGCTGAAGACCCATTATTGAAACCCAACTAAAAGTATACAAATTCAAACCATCCGCTATAGGCCATAAAAATACACAATCAAACACTAATAGGAAAAGGCAGTACAGCCAGCGGCGCTCAGAAGTTTCCGGGGATCGGTCTGCACTTGAAATGTTAATGTTCGCTTAGGGGAGCCAGGTAGTCGGTCCAACTATATCCCGTCCGCTGGCAACCCAACCAAGAGACAGTCAACGGAACCACCGACAAGACGGCTTGCTTTCCAACCGACCAGTGCACAAGGAACTCAAAAGCCAAACCGTAAAACACGTAGCCGCCCACAACCTAGCATGCATAAGCTGTCAAAACTACACACGCGTGTTGGACAGTGACAACACGGTGAGGAAAGGACACTGCCTGAATGTTACGTCAGCGGCCAGGGCAGGTAACCGGAACGCTAACGGTCACAAGGCAGAAAATTCCGCTGGTGCACTTTGACTCCAAATAACCAGAATACAGCTACACTCCACCGGATGGTGGCCATACTTTCGCCAACTCGAACACTCACTGTTGCTCATGGGAATACCCCCAATAGCCAACCGTGAAAACCAACGGCAGAATGTGAACAGTCTGGCTTCGGTAATTAAATCGCCACTCAATTTTGATGTCCTGGATCGGTGAGTCACGAACCCCGTAGCAATCGGAACAGCTCCGACACACTCTGACACTGCGTAAAGACCGCCAGTGGGCCCTGTCCACTGCGCCGCGCGGAGATTTCCTGGCTGATCTACACCAACCGACCGACCCTGTACACAACAGCACGCCGACAGCATTTGAAATAACTTGTCAGTCGAAATCACACAAGCTACACACAGTTTCACGAACACTTGCACGAAGAACTAGACAATACTAACGGCAGTGACAGTGCAATAACGAGGACGAATCACGAGTCGGCACACGCAGACAACCCATAAACAATCGCCGGCCAGAACACACGTCGTCCGACCAGACGACCGACCGACGACCGACCAAGGTGGTCCGCACTCAAGTGATATGTATCGGCAACCGAAGGGCGAGTCACGGCTGCCCGGACCTTGCTGCAGCCGCACCCCGACTGAACTTCTGCCGCGTCCTAACTCAAACACTGCCAGGTCCGAACTCCACTGCTAGCGCGTTCCAACTGACCGGCAGAGCCGAACTTTTTTTTTTCTTTATTGTGATTTTAAACACCTTATACAAAGGCGGGCTGTCAGCAGCACAATGCGCCGCTCTTCAGCCTCGAGTTTGACAACAAGTAGTACATAAAGGTGGCACAGAGAAGACAGTCAAAACGGTGGGCAAAAAATGTAGACACTACAAATCGAAAAAACATGGAGCCGTTCACGCTGGACGAGAAACAGCCCTAACACTAGGCGACACGGTGCACAGAACATGGATGATGGCGACGGCATGTGAACGGTGGTGGCGTGACGGCGAACAACACTACACACAAACGAAGGCACACACACGAAACACTGACGGCGACGATCTCCGGCGCGCGAATGTTCACTGAGCGTGTACGAGTCCGGGGACCTGCCAAGAGGAGGAGGAGGAGGAGGAGGGGAATGGGAGAGGGGAGAGCAGAGATGCCATGGGCAGAGGAGAGAGGGGGAGGGAGGAAGAGGGAGGGGAAGCCCGGGGGAAGAGGGGAGGAGGAAGGGGGGAAAGGAAAGAGAAGGGAAGGGAAGGGTGGGAGGGAGGGAGGGAGGGTGCCTAAAGGAAAGGACACAGGAAGGGGGGAGGATCAAAGTTGATAGGAGGGGTAGATGGAGGGGAGAAGGACATTATCAGGGAGGGGGAGCTGGCGGAAGCCACCTTGGGAGAGGGTAAGGAGGGTGGAGAGATCGAGACCGGGTGGGACGTGGGAATACAGGCGCGGCAGCGGGTGGGGGTGGGAGAGGATCGGGGAGACTAGCGGGTGAGGAGGATCGAGCTTACGGGAGGTGTACAGGATCCGTAACCTTTCAAGGAAAAGGAGGAGGTGGGGGAAGGGGATGAGGTCGTACAGGATCCACATGGGGGATGGGAGACGGATGCGATAGGCGAGGCGGAGTGCATGGCGTTCAAGGATTTGGAGGGATTTGTAAAAGGTAGGGGGGGGGGGGCGGAGATCCAAGCTGGATGGGCGTAACAAAGGATAGGGCGGATGAGGGATTTATAGGTGTGGAGGATGGTGGAGAGGTCCAGACCCCACGTACGGCCGGAGAGGAGCTTGAGGAGACTGAGTCGGGAGCATGCCTTGGCTTGGATTGTCCGGAGGTGGGGAGTCCAGGAGAGGCGACGGTCGAGGGTGACGCCAAGGTGCTTAAGGGTGGGAGTGAGGGCGATAGGACGGCCATAGATGGTGAGATAGAAATCAAGGAGGCGGAAGGAAGGGGTGGTTTTGCCTACAATGATCGCCTGGGTTTTGGAGGGATTGACCTTGAGCAACCACTGGTTGCACCAAGCGGTGAACCGGTCAAGATGGGATTGGAGAAGGTGTTGGGAGCGCTGCAGGGTGGGGGCAAGGGCAAGGAAGGCGGTGTCATCGGCAAACTGGAGAAGGTGGACGGGGGGTGACGGCGGCGGCATTCCGCCAAGAGCCGAACTAACACCGAACACACGACAACCGGGAAGTAATAGCAGTCAGCAAAGATAATACGCCAGGGCTTATATCAATAAGCGCCGCTGCTGCCGCTCACGGCCAGGCAAGGCGGCAACTCGGTGACACCAGTAATTGAAATTAACGTAACGAGGTGGTAGTACAGTAAAAACAGGATGTCAAATGAGATATGGCACGAACACGAGCCACGCACAGCTCATACAAATTTTATTGCATTGGGTACTGCATACCGTAGAGAAACTCTATGGAGATTTATCGGCATGACAGTGCAACAAGTCATACAGCAACGTCTCTGAGGCAATAGTTTGAGCATAGTAACATTCCTGAAATGGACTGGTCTGTCCAGAGTCCCAACCTGATCCCAAATGAACCCATTTGGAACAAGTCAAAATGTTGACTTTGCTCTAGACGCCACATCCAACTTTTTCTAGTTTCGGCTCTTGAAGGATGAGCTGTCATTCCTCTGCAGACATTCAGACACCTCACTGTAAGTGTCCCCAGCAGAGTTCAAGCCGTCTTAAAGGCGAATGGTGGATGCCCCCATATAAATGTCCACTAAAGGGTGACGAGATATTTTTGATCAGATAGAGTACATCAAATCGACGAGTGGTATGTTTATCTCAGGATCAAGTTTTGCTGTCATCAGTGGTCCTGCAAACCATGGACTCGCAGCTCGTCGCACGAAGTAACGCCTTTAGTGGCCGGCCATTGTACAACTGACGACAGCAGTGCGTGGTTCTAAGACAAACATGCCACTCATCGATTTGATGTGTATTTACCATACAAATCTGAAAATGAGACTGGAGGCCTCGTAATCTGTAAGAACAAAATTTAAGGTCATTTAGTTGCAATGCGAGGCAAATTCATTCTTACTGCAGCAAAAATTATACATTTTTTCCCATAAATACTGAGCAGACGGTGAAAAAACAAACAGTGAGTTTTAGTCACTAAAATAATCAGCAAGTTTTTTTAGTCACATTTGTGTGTCGCATACGCACGACCACTTAGGCGTTTCATCAGCAATGGCTCGGCCAAAGTAGTTTCCGCCTCGCGTTCCAAATAAACCATTATCCTGTTCAGCTGCGCTGTTGGCTGTGTATGTGTCAAAATTTCTTCCGACTGGATGGCAATTTCGCCAGATAATTCATCGCTTTGTCAGGAGACGAACAAATGGCGATATCTTCGTAATCAGTAACCAATCCTAGCCCGAGTCTTTCCTGTTTCACAGCCAGTCATTTTGTCTTAATAGCTATGTCTGAGCATCGTTAATTTTTCAAATTCTTCAACCCCAAATTCCACAGAAAAATTTTCTGTAAACGTAGGCTTCCACGGCCATGGTCACGGTCAGTAAACTTCTTCTGGGTTTGTGACTGCATTGTCAGCGTGTAAAACTACCGACGTTTCGGTCGCTGTTGCGAGTGACCATCTTCAGGGTGTCCTCGTCGTTAGTTTTACACACTGACAATGTGCTCACAAACCCAGAAAAAATTTTGACAGCACAATTTTCCTTTGCGTATCCTATGCTGTGCATCTAACGTTTTGCCCATGAACACTACGGACTTATTTCTCTTTCGTATCATTCTATACTCGCAACGAATGGGGGCAATAAAGTACTTCACCTTGCCACGATCTGTGTATAATGGTTGACTGAATTAAGAAATAATTATTCTCGTCGTAGGCTGTAGCCGTTGTTTGTCCGAGTACCACATACAGGATATCTGGGCTAGAGTATTAGAGTATTTCTCTCTCTCTCTCTCTCTCTCTCTCTCTCTCTCTCTCTCTCTCTTCTCAGCGATCACAGGCCCTGTAGACCAGGCGCTGCATCAACAATCTGCTTCCACCGCCTTCTATCTCTCGCAGTCTCTCTCCACCCTGCGGAAATTCCTAATGCTGCGATGTCCTTCTCTATGCCATCTTTCCACTTTGTACGAGGCCGGCCCAGTGGTCTTGTTGCCTGGAGAGTTCCTGCAAATGCTTTCTTGTTAATTCTGTTGCTTTCCATTCTAGCCACATGTCTAGCGCATTGCAGTCTCCTACTTTTTAATTTCTGGATGATAGTGGGTTGCTTCATTAACTGATAAATTTCATTGTTATTTCGAATTCTGCATACGCCATTACGCCATTACTTTTCTTTCGAAAACATTCAGTTTTTCTCTCTCATTCTTTGTGAGCGCCCAGTTTTCTGAACCGTACAGTACTATGGAGCAGATGATAGTGTTGCATAGCTTCATCCTTGTGGTGATTGAGAAAGCTTTATTTTGAGTGGGTTGCTTACTCAGTACAGACATCTTGACCCTGAGGCTATTCTTTCGTTTATATCCATTGTTATGATATTTTTACTGTAGAAACGTGATCTAAGGTATTTAAACTGAAGAACTTTTCTGAATTTCGAATGTTGGTCACTTTCAAAGTAAGGATTTGGGTTAATGACTCGACCTATTCTGTTTTCTCTTGGTTAATATTCTGTTTTCTCTTGGTTAATCAAAAGCCCCATTTTGCTGGCACTGTGCCTGAGAGATCTGTACAAGTATTTCAGTTCTTCTTCAGTTTCACTCAGTAACACTATATGATCTGCATAAGCCAGGAGTTTTACTTCACTGTGTTCGAATCGGAGACCATTGCATAGATGTAAATTACTCTCCCGAACCACTTTCTCTAAAGCAAGGTTGAAGAGGACACACGAAAGAGCGTCTCCTTGTCGTAAGTCTGTTTTAATTGGAAAGGTGGGGGATATGGATCCTCTGAACTTCACTCCTGCCTGGGAGCCATTCATGCACAGTTGTATCATCCTAACGATTTTACTGGGTATACTAAATTCTCGTAATGTGTTGTAGAGGCTACTTCTGTGGATGCTGTCATTGGCTCTCTGAAAGTGAATGAAGAGACAGTGGATGATTTTGTTAAATTCTCAGTATTTCTCAAAGATCTGTCGCATAGTAAACAAATTATCAGTTGTGGAACAGTTTGTTCGAAATTCAACCTGGTTATCTTGAATAATGTTTTCTGAGTGAGGTTTAAGTTTGTCCAGAATGATCGTTGACAGGATTTTGTACGTTATGGCTCAAATGGCTCTGACCACTATGCTGAGGTCATCAGTCCCCTAGAACTTAGAACTACTTAAACCTAACTAACCTAAGGACATCATACACATCCATGCCCGAGGCAGGATTCGAACCTGCGACCGGAGCGGTCGCTCGGCTCCAGACTGTAGCGCCTAGAACCGCACGGCCACTCCAGCCGGCTTTGTACGTTATGTTCAGCAAACTGATACCTCTGTAATTTCCTCATTCCATTCCGTTTCCTTTCTTTGTGTATGGGACAAATTATTGCAGTTTTCCAATCTTCAAGCAGTGTTTCAGTTTTCCAGATCATTGTGATTAGGTTCTAAATTTCTTTGTATAGCTTACTCCCGTCCTCTTTTAACATCTCTGCTGATATGTGGTCCTCACCTACTGCCTTGTTGTTTTTCAGCTTTTGAAAGGTGTGGATCACTTCCTGTTCTGTGATTCTACATTCGTCATTAGTAATGCTGTCACTCTCAGACACTGCGTAATTGTAGGTTATGTACGGATCAGTGTAATTTAACATTTCTGAGAAATACTCTTTCTAGGATATCTTCCAGCTGCGTTAGCATATTTTGATTTTTATCTTTTATGAATAGATTTTCACTTTGATAATCTCTCTTACTTTGAGTTTCCATTCCTGCTTTCCAATTCTATAGATTCTAGGACTCCAGTTAGCTATTTCCTTTTCTCTGTTCGTAGAACTCTTGCTGTTTCTCTTCTAATCACCTTGAAGATCTCTCTCCTGTCCTCACTCTTCTTATTATGCAGCCTCAGCATCCTGGTTTCTTTCCTCTTTTCCATTGCTCTCTGACACTTTTCGTTGAACCATTTCTGTTTCTTCATTTTCTTTTTCCTGCCAGTGCTTTTCCTGCTGCATTTGTTACTACAGTCCTCATTCTTTCCAAGCCTTCTAGACACTATTTTTCTCCTCAGCTTCTTGCAATGCAGTAAATCTGTTATTTATTACAATCGCATAGATTTCTTTAACAGACAGTTCCTTCAGTCGTTCGATATCTAAATTAGGTTTTGGTGTGACTTTTGGTTGTTGATTCCAGATCATCTTGATTCTCATCTTCTCATCTGAGAAATGATCTGAGCCAATTTCAGTTCCTCTGTACGTTCTGACATCTCTTATAAATGAAGTGCAACGTTGATCTGTCATAACATGGTCAATCTGTTTTACTGTTTTGCCATCTGGAGAGCACCGTGTATCTTTGCGTATTTATTTGTGAGGGAACATCGTCGAACAAATGCTCATATTCTTTGACAGTGCAAAGTTGATCATTTTTAATCCATTTTCGTTTGGGACGAGTGCTTGCTATGTTTTCCTATTGTCGGGACGAACATATCCTCCTTACCTATTTTTCCATTAAAGTCCCCTAGGATAATTCTAATACTTTTTCTTGGAATACTTTCGACTACTCTCTCTAATTCTTCATAGCACTCATCTTTCTCACCCTCAGTTGAATCTTCAGTCGGTGCATGGGCATTTATGAATGTTATATCATACCAGTGGTATTAGATTGTTATGCAAGACATTCTTTTGTTAATGGGCTGAGGTTCCTTAACCCGATTAACAATCCTGTTCTTAACAGCAAAACCAGCAGCGAATTCATGATGTTTTTCATCTCCCCCATAAAAAATGACACTATTATCCTTCGTGTGTATCCCTTCTCCTGGCCACCTAACTTCATGTAGAGCTACAATGTCTGTCTTGTATACAAAAACATTTGTTTGGAATTCAGTACTTATTAAGGTTCATAAATTTATCTGCCCAGCGTTGTACGTAGGAGTTCAAACATTTTCATGCATATTGGTACAGTTCAGAACGGGCACCGTTTGTATCTCGACAGACATCGAAACGGCGCTTCACTTCTCGCCCCATGCTCTTAAGCGTGACAGGTGATACAGCTTCTACTGCAGAGTAGATCCGTTACCTCAAACCTACCAGATATCGAATCCTTTTCCTGTAAACAATGTCCTTGACAAACCCCCATGCACTGAAATCCAGCTGAGTCAGATTGGGAGACCGAGGCGGCCACACAATGAGATTCCTCCCCCCCCCCCCCCTCCTCCTGTTTTAGATCCCACGCTCAGGAAACCTCTAATACAGAAATGTTTAAACATCCCCAAGATAGTGGGGGGCGGGGAGGGGGAAGGAGGGAGAGACAGAGGGGGCACTATGCTGTTGGAAAATGCGTAGTTTACAAACATGTCGGGATAGGAGTACGCTGTCAGTGGCGCGCATGTGCCATTCCACTCAGTGTTGTTCATGGAATAGTGAGGATCACGTCTTAGAGAGCGTCTCTATCGATTGCGTATTTACTCAACAATATACGAGGGGCGTTTGAAAAGTCCGAGAGATGGCACCACCGGCGCGTATCGAGATAATGTTTAGTTAGTAGCAAATTTGGAAAGAACGCACACCAAGTTTCAGCCATAATGGTCTATTTTCTTTGTGTTTGGCATTCGTGTGAATCAAGGAAGTCGAGTGATCGTCAAAAAAATGGGCGAAATAGAATTTCTTCCTCACGAACAAGATGCTTGTCCTCTCTCGCACTATTCTTCTTACAGATAAATAACACTGAAATACGATACCTGAATGAGAAACTTGCTGCGTAATCTTCTCTCATACAGTGGAACCTCGTTTATACGCTCGTAAATAATACGAATTTCCTTCTCATAAGGATAGTTTTCTTTAAATTTATTTTTATTTATTTTTTCTTGACAATGTAGGGTGTCCAGGCTAGTCATGTACACAAACAAATCCTTATAACGAAAGAACTCGACATTTTAAGAGGGGCATTTGAAAAGTCAGTGCAAAAAAAAAAAAAAAAAAAAAAAAAAAAACCCTACTTACATGTTTGGGGTAAACCTTTTTTATTTTTCGACATAGTCTACTTTTTAGACTTATGCACTTCATCCAACGCTGTTCTAATTTGTGGATCCCTTCCGAATAATAGGAATTGTCCAAGTCTGCAAAATAACTATTAGTTGCTGCAATCACCTCTCGTTTAAATAAAATCTTTGTCCCGCCACACATTTCTTCAAATTGGAGAACAAATAGTAGTCCGAGGGAGCCAAGTCTGGAGAACAGGGCGGATGTGAAACGAGTTGGAATCCTATTCCCATTAATTTTGCGACCACAACTGCTGAGGTGTGTGTTGGTGAATTGTCGTGATGGAAAAGGACTTTTTTGCGATCCAATCGCCGGTGTTTTTCTTGCAGCTCGGTTTTCAAACGGCCCAATAACGATGAATAATATGCACCTGTAATAGTTTTACCCTTTCCTAGATAGTCAATGAGGATTGTCGCTTGCGAATCCCAAAAGGCGGTCGCAGTAACCTTTCCGGCCGAAGGAATGGTCTTCCCCTTTTTTGGTGCAGATTTTCCCTTGATAATCCATTGTTTAGGTTGTTGTTTGGTCTCAGGAGTATAGTAATGTGTCCATGTTTCATCCAAAGTGACGAAACGACACTTAAAGTCCTGCGGATTCTTCCTGAACGTCTGCAAACAATCCTTGCAACACTTAACACGATTCCGTTTTTGGTCAAACGTGAGCAATCGTGGGACCCATCTTGCGGATAGCTTTCTCGTGTCCAAATGCTTGTGCAAAATATTATGTACCCATTCATTCGAGATGCCCACAGTACTAGCAATCTCATGCACCTTAACGTTTCTGTCATCATTTTATCAATGACTTCTGGAGTCGTAATCTCCACAGGGCGTCCAGAATGTTCAGCATCACTCGTGCCCATATGGCCTCTCCGAAAATTTCGAAACCACTTATAAACTGTTCTAATCAAAGGTGCAGAGTCACTGTAATGTTTACCAAGCTTCTCTTTAGTCTCCTCCGTTCGCTCCTCCGTACAGTATTGTACAGCCATGTCATGTTCTTCGAGTCAGGACATGGGCTTAACTGAAACGGGGTAAGTATCCACACAGACAGTGCGGCCATGTCTGGAGCATCACGGACTGTCAGTAAGGCGACCGTTTTTACGATCTGACGTGACACAGAAAGAGAGAAGCGCAACGGCAACTCATTCCGCTGGACTGACACCATGTCGTCTTTTTCAGCTGAGCCTCTGTTCTAGATACATCACAATAGGAGTATCTGTGTGTGAACAGTCTGAGGAGAATGAATGTCGCCAAGATACATTCGTTACCATCATACAGCGGCAGCACCTAGCAAAACACTGGGTACATGCGATACCTCTGTTTCGCATAGCCGGTATTTTGGGCAGCAACAGTTATACAGTGTGTCCCAGTAACGATGCGACAAACTTCGAGGGGCTATAGAGGACGTCTTGAGGAACGTTGACGTTATAGACGTGACGTCAAGCCCCCCCCCCCCCCACCCCCCCTCCCTCGGCAGCAAACTTGACTTTGTACGCTGGCGGACCTTAGGTAAAATGCCTCCCAATGTTGTTAGTTATTCAATGATCGCGATTGATTGTCACGATCGCCAGTGGAGAAGATGGAGTTAGCTGCTGCATAGAAACCCCTGTTTCCTATGAATGCGATGCTCTATTGCCTCGGTGGTTGTTGGTTTCGGACAAGGGCTTCCATCATTCCATCACAGTTTATTTTTCTCCTGTAACCCTCTAAAATCTCCAGTGTTTTCCGTATACAGGAGGAAAATAAACTTCACGTGGAAACCCGTGTCTGTAATCGTCGTAGACCAAAGTAACACATCATAGGCCAGTCTATGCAGCTAACTCCATCTTCTCCACCGGCGACCGTGGCAGTCAGTCGAAATTAGGGGTGTAAAATTACCGTAGGTTACCACAATCACAAGTAAGAGGAGACCACAGTAGTTTTCTAGGTGGCTTTGGTCAGTTAAGGTCAGAGCCGCATTGCCTTTACATTAGGTGTGTTGCATACCTATTGGGTGTAACCTTATAATGTTAGCTTAGTGTCTTATTAGTGTCTCACTGCCTGTTTCTTAAAATTAAACAGTACTTCTAGCAAAATTGAAATTGTTAGTGTTGTTTGTCAGTTTTTATTCGAAAGTTGTTGATATGTAAAAATAAAGAAAACAATACGAATTAATCAAATAGCGCTAGAAAATTCAATTTCCTCAACAAAAAGGTAAACTAAAAAGAATAGCAAAACAACATATCAAACATAGCTTCCACACTTCATCGAACTTATATAAAACACGTTTAGGCCTACGGTATTCGTAAACAACTTTCGCATTGATCAATAATAAAAGGATACTCTTGCCTTCGATCGTGATGAAGAATTTTCTACTGCGTACAAAATAACAATAAGAATTACATATTTCTAATGTTTGTGCATCTAAACTGTACTTGCTTCCAAAGCAATTACTTTGGTTACACAAAAGCTCAGAAGTTACGAGGTCAACTAATTTTTATTCCTTATAAAACGCCATTTATATTCTGTAAAGATATAAAATGCACAATGGACTACCACCGAATGATGTGTACCACCGAATGATGTGTGGTTCTAATTGTGTGGAAAACAAACAATCAAACAAAAAAAACAACAAAGAGAAATCGTGCCCTCCTATTTTCTCGCTAACACATTCATTTACGTTTCTTTCGCTACCTATGCTACCAATACTGTCGCTAAACCTACCATTCACTACGTCATTTATGTAGGGTACCGAAACTACCGAACCGTAGTGTTGGTAGAGCGGACCTCTGGTCGCGACCACTGAATAACAAACAATATTGTGAGACGTTCCGCCTACAGTCCGTTAGCGCACAAAGTCACCTCTGCTGCGTTCTGTAGCACTGTTAGATGACGTTTCCAGACACAAGGCCCGCATCTCGTGGTCGTGCGGTAGCGTTCTCGCTTCCCACGCCCGGGTTCCTGGGTTCGATTCCCGGCGGGGTCAGGGATTTTCTCTGCCTCGTGATGGCTGGGTGTTGTGTGCTGTCCTTAGGTTAGTTAGGTTTAAGTAGTTCTAAGTTCTAGGGGACTGATGACCATAGATGTTAAGTCCCATAGTGCTCAGAGCCATTTGAACCAGACACAAGTTCCCACTATCGATTTGTTGCTCAAGACATCCTCTACAACCCCTCGAAGATTACTGGAACACTTTGTGTTTTCGACGTGTTTCTTGGGTTCACTGTGACTTTATCGTTCAATAAGATAATGCAGTACTACGTGCTGCTAATGCTAACTTGACCTTTTTTTTTTGAGAAAGATGTTCAATGTAATGGTCATAACATTCGACAGTAGTACATAATTTTCAACTGACATTTAAAAGTAATAAAATAAACGAAAATTACTTACAAGTTCCTTGACATTTGAGAAGAAACCCAAGTCTAGACCAGAAAGTGATGTTCGCCATCTGACCGTACGTGTTTTTTCAAAGATCAGGCTGTCTCTCGTTTCTCCGTGTTCTGAATCGCAAAGGCGTTCGACTGTTGCCCTGGCCAGCATTATCTCCATGTCTGTCTGCCACAGAAAATATCTGGTAATTCCTTGGAGAGAAACTGGTACAACACCACTGACCAGCCAGCACCATTAATGAACTCTAGTATGAAGTTGAAGCAGCACTGAATGATGTACCATTACCTGTCATCCAAGCCCGGCTTGAATAAGTGTGAAACGTAATAGTAAAAAAAGAAGGTAAATAAAAGAACACAGATTCACACGAATAAAGATAGATTCAAACAGGACTGGTCTCACTCCGCCACCTTATTCTACCGTAAAAATTACAGCTTACCCTACACTATAGACGAACAATGTAGTTCTTTATTATGATTATGATGGCGGTAGTCCATAACTATTATCATTTTATCTCGTATTTCGGCCTCCTATTCCACAAATGGTGAAATTGTCACTTTCGACTTCTTAAAGAAGTCATCACATTTTTTTCTTCTTTAGGGCCAGCAGCGTAATATATGTCTGATAACGACATGATTGTTACAGTAGATACACCAAATAGTCTAATGTTCAGCACACTTCTACAGCATCGCATCTCTTCTTTTCTGATTTTCCCACCGCCCGGGATTCACTCCATCAATGGTGTTCTACAAATGTACATTGTAAGAAATTTCTTCCTCAATTTAAGAGCTTTGTTGTAGTACTACTCTTCTTTTTGTGAGAACAGCCCTCTTTTCCAGTGCTAATCCGTTTCCTACATTCTCAATACTTCGCCCATCATGCGTAATTTTGCTTGCAAGGTAGCAGAATTCCTTCACTTCACCTGTTTCGTGGCTCCATATTTTGATGTTACGTTCGTCGCTAATCTCATTTCTACTGCTCCTCATTAATCTACTCTTCTTCGGCTTACTCTTAATCCTTGGTGTGTGCCTGTCAGACCCGTGCTATTCAACCGGTACAGCAATTTTTCATCACTTTCACTGATGATAGCACTGTCATCAACGACTTTTATCACTGATCAGGAATTTACGTGCCAAATTGTATGTCCAGAGGTCCACCGTTTTACGATTGGGAAAATACCTCACTTTTTTGGTCAGACGATTTGAAAATTTCAGTTGCTCAAAGCCAGCTTAAGAGGCATCTCGAACACCTCCAGAAGGTGTTTCTTGTCAGTAGTTACACTACTGGCGATTAAAATCGCTACACTACGAAGATGACGTGCTACAGACGCGAAATATAACCGACAGGAAGAAGATGCTGTGATATGCAAATGATTAGCTTTTCAGACCATTCACACAAGGTTGGCTCCGGTGGCGACACCTACAACGTGCTGACATGAAGAAAGTTTCCAACCGGTTTCTCATACACAAACAGCAGTTGACAAGCGTTGCCTGGTGAAACGTTGTTGTGATGACTCGTGTAAGGAGGAGAAATGCGTACCATCACGTTTTCGACTTTGTTAAAGGTCGGAGTGTAGCCTATCGCGATTGCGGTTTATCGTATCGCGACATTGCTGCTCGCGTTGGTCGAGATCCAATGACTGTTTGCAGAATATGGACTTGGTGGGTTCAGGAGGGTAATACGGAACGCCGTGCTGGATCCCAGCGGCCTCGTATCACTAGCAGTCGAGATGACAGGCATCTCATCCGCATGGCTGTGACGGATCGTGCAGTTGACCGGCGTTGCCAGGTGAACCGTTGTTGTGACGCCTCGTGTAAGGAGGAGAAATGCGTACCATCACGTTTACGACTTTGATAAAGGTCGGATTGTAGCCTATCGCGATTGCGGTTTATCGTGTCACGATACTGCTGCTCGCATTGGTCGACATCCAATGACTGTTAGCAGAACATGGAATCGGTGGGTTCAGGAGGGTAATACGGAACGCCGTGCTGGATCCCAACGGCCTCGTATCACTAGCAGTCGAGATGACAGGCATCTTATCCGTATGGCTGTAGCGGATCGTGCAGCCACGTCTCGATCCCTGAGTCAACAGATGGGGACGTTTGCAAGACAACAACCATGTGCACGGACAGTTCGACGACGTTTGCAGCAGCATGAACAATCAGCTCGGAGACCGTGGCTGCGGTTGCCCTTGACGCTGCATCACAGACAGGAGCGCCAACGATGGTGTACTCAACGACGAACCTGGGGTCACTAATGTCAAAACGTCATTTTCTTCGGATGAATCCAGGTTCTGTTTACAGCATCATGATGGTCGCATCCGTGTTTGGCGACATCGCGGTGAACGCACATTGGAAGCCTGTATTCGTCATCGTGATACTGGCGTATCATCCTGCGTGATGGTATGGGGTGCCATTGGTTACACGTCTCGGTCACCTCTTGTTCGCATTGACGGCACTTTGAACAGTGGACGTTACATTTTAGATGTGTTACGACCCGTGGCTCTACCCTTCATTCGATCCCTGCGAAATCTTACATTTCAGCAGGATAATGCACGACCGCATGTTGCACGTACTGTCCGGGCCTTTGCGGATACATAAAATGTTCGACTGGTGCCCTGGCTATCACATTCTCCAGATCTCTCACCAAGTGAAAACGTCTGGTCGATGGTGGCCGAGCAACTGGTTCGTCACAATACGCCAGTCACAACTCTTGAAGAACTGTGGTATCGTGTTGAGTCTGCATGGGCAGCTGTACCTGCACACGCCATCCAAGCTCTGTTTGACTCAATGTCCAGGCGTATCAAGGCCGTTATTACGGCCAGAGGTGGTTGTTCTGGGTACTGATCCATGTACCCAAATTGCGTGAAAATGTAATCACATGTTATTTCTAGTACAATATATTTGTCCAATGAATAGCCGTTTATCATCTGCATTTCTTCCTAGTGTAGCAATTTTAATGGCCAGTAGTGTAGATAGAAAATTACATCTGCTAGGAGTGCCTCCCCAATACCCAATACTGTTGCACAACGAATCCCTGCATCGATTTCTTGTTAAGTGCAGCAGGTAACATAGTTTGCAGCATATATGCGGGCTGAAACGCCGAATGAAAATTTGTGCCAAGGCTGGAAATCGAACACGAGTCTCCTGCTCACTACGCAAATGTTCCAGCCACTACGCCACTCTGACCCAGTGGCACGGCACAACTGTACGGACCACCCTAGCATGGGTGAATCGGAATTTGCATCGAGGAGGAAAGCTCGTTATGGCAGTCCGTTCAGTCGTGCCACTGTGCCAGGGCGGTATAGTGGTTAGCACATCTGCCAAGTGAGCAGAAGACCTGGGTACAAATTTTCATTCGTTGCTTCAGCCTCCATATACAGGGTTATTACAAATGATTGAAGCGATTTCACAGCTCTACAATAACTTTATTATTTGAGATATTTTCACAATGCTTTGCACACACATACAAAAACTCAAAAAGTTTTTTTAGGCATTCACAAATGTTCGATATGTGCCCCTTTAGTGATTCGGCAGACATCAAGCCGATAATCAAGTTTCTCCCACACTCGGCGCAGCATGTCCCCATCAATGAGTTCAAAAGCATCGTTGATGCGAGCTCGCAGTTCTGGCACGTTTCTTGGTAGAGGAGGTTTAAACACTGAATCTTTCACATAACCCCACAGAAAGAAATCGCATGGGGTTAAGTCGGGAGAGCGTGGAGGCCATGACATGAATTGCTGATCATGATCTCCACCACGACCGATCCATCGGTTTTCCAATCTCCTGTTTAATAAATGTCGAACATCATGATGGAAGTGCGGTGGAGCACCATCCTGTTGAAAGATGAAGTCGGCGCTGTCGGTCTCCAGTTGTGGCATGAGCCAATTTTCCAGCATGTCCAGATACACGTGTCCTGTAACGTTTTTTTCGCAGAAGAAAAAGGGGCCGTAAACTTTAAACCGTGAGATGGCGCAAAACACGTTAACTTTTGGTGAATTGCGAATTTGCTGCACGAATGCGTGAGGATTCTCTACCGCCCAGATTCGCACATTGTGTCTGTTCACTTCACCATTAAGAAAAAAATGTTGCTTCATCACTGAAAACAAGTTTCGCACTGAACGCATCCTCTTCCATGAGCTGTTACAACCGCGCCGAAAATCCAAAGCGTTTGACTTTGTCATCGGGTGTCAGGGCTTGTAGCAATTGTAAACGGTAAGGCTTCTGCTTTAGCTTCTCCGTAAGATTTTCAAAACCGTCGGCTGTGGTACGTTTAGCTCCCTGCTTGCTTTATTCGTCGACTTCCGCGGGCTACGCGTGAAACTTGCCCGCACGCGTTCACCGTTTCTTCCCTCACTGCAGGCCGACCCTTTGATTTCCCCTTACAGAGGCATCCAGAAGCTTTAAACTGCACATACCATCGCCGAATGGAGTTAGCAGTTGGTGGATCTTTGTTGAACTTCGTCCTGAAGTGTCGTTGCACTGTTATGACTGACTGATGTGAGTGCATTTCAAGCACGACATCCGCTTTCTCGGCTTCTGTCGCCATTTTGTCTCACTGTGCCCTCGCGCGCTCTAGCGGCAGAAACCTGAAGTGCGGCTTCAGTCGAACAAAACTTTATGAGTTTTTCTACGTATCTGTAGTGTCTCGTGACCATATGTCAATGAATGGAGCTACAGTGAATTTATGAAATCGCTTCAATCATTTGTAATGGCCCTGTACATTTTTTGCCGGCGTATTACAGCAACTCGACGTTTCCCGGACTCAACAAGTCGCTGGAAGTTCCCTTCAGAAATATTGAGCGCTGCTGCCTCTATGGCTGTCCATAGTTGCCAGAGTGTTACCGGTGGAGGATTTTGTGCACGAACTAATCTCTCGATTACGTCCCATAAATATATAAATGCATAGTTTCGCGGAAATATATACCAATGACCTTTTCTCGGACTTCCAGCCGCGTCCAGAGGTTTAAAATCCATGAACTTTAGGCAGACCTCCTCAGCCATTGTAAAGTGGTGCCTGTAGAATTATTGCTGCTGCCTGTTTTGTCACTGGTGCTCGCTCCAGAGACATGTATGGTAATGTTTTCCATTGCGCACTTGCCGCACCCGCTTCAACTTTCCGATGGCCGGGTTCCAAGCTGTGCTTAGCTGCAGGCCACCGTCCTTGTTGAGGGTGTTGTCAGAAATTTTTATATCGATCGCTTCTCTTATAACACTGTCTCAAAAACTAGTAGTCCGCGTAATAACAGATATCTCGGCAAATGCAATACGGAGTCCGTTTTCGAAAGCATGTTTCGCGACCGCTGAAGTCTCCTTATACCGTAGGGGAAAACATCTCTCGTGTTCCACACGGCGCTGTTCAGATAGTACGTACAGTCTGTCCGATGTAGAACTGTCCACACCCACACGATATTTCATATACTCCTGGCGTTCTGAGTCCAACGTCGTCTTTCACAGGCATCGTTAGCTGTCGCATTTTAGCAGGTGTCTTAAAAATTATCGATTTTATGCCTCCTTAGAAGCCGTCTAACCTTCCCTATTGTCAAGCTACAAAACGGCAAGAACTAAGCCTCTCCGGGTACTCCTCGGAGGTCTTCTGCTTGTATTTCTTCGGCAAAATGGCTTGCGAAATCTGGCAGTTGTTGTAGCCGTTTTCTTTGAAGACTTTCTGTAAGTGGCTCAGTTCCTTCGGAAAGCTTTCAGTGTTTGAAACAGCTTCCGCTCGATGCACCAATGTCCTCAGAACAGAGCTTTTCGGCGATGGGTGGTGATAGCTGATAGCCTGCAGATACCGGTCTGTGTGAGTGGGTTTCCGATAACACTGTGCCTGAGACACTCATTTTCTTTCCGGCGGACGAGGACGTTTAGGAAAGGCAAGGCACCACCTGTCTCTACTTCCATCGTGAATCTGATGCTGTTGGTTCTCCCAGCTTTTCACGCTCACGAGGCCGGACAACACATGTGTCGTCAACGTAACGATAAAAGTAAGTGGGCTTTGCAGGAGCCGTGTCCAGGCGCTGGACTGATGCAGCCACAGTAGTACAACGGATGTCATCCGATAGGAAAACCACAGAAATGCAGAAAGGGAAATTCTGTCCGTTTTCGCAAGAACAACCTGGGGCAGAAAGTAGAAGAACAGCACGAACCGTTATAAACATTACGCCGAGAAACATTGACGCGGGTGCCATGTCGGCTCTCAAGAAAGGACTTAACTTCGCACTATCTCCAAGAAGCATCCCCTTCGTTGACATCATAAGTGGTGTGGCACAAGCGGTTCGTAAGTTTCCCAGTGAAAATGCAGAAGAAATCCGTTACGAAACGAGCCGCATTGTTTCAAAATCGAAGTCGCCTACCTCGAACTTGACAAGAGCTGAGCGTAATGGTCTTCACGAGCTCCTCTCATTGTAGTTTTACCAGCGTACAAGGACAACGCAGCCATCACAGTGGAACGCTCTGACTACGATGTAAATATTCGGTTGATGCTGTAGCAGGAGGCGTATCAAAAACTTTCAAGGGACCCAACATCCAGAATAATGAGAAAGACGTCGGAGCTTTGAAAGATGGCTACACTGAGCCACAGCGCCAGAAATCGCGCCAGAGAGTATTGTTCCGCCGCCTCCACTGTCAGTGATTATTGAGACGCAGCGACAGGCAGTTCTTGCCGAGAAGTTGTGGTGGACACTGCTTGTAGCTGAAGTCAGAGTGAGATGCGGTAGTGGAGAGTGTTGTTCCATGTTTTATGCAGTGGTTTGATGGGAGAGATGATGATGTTCTAATGGAGATATTGTAATGGTCAGAGTGCATTTCGTCAATATATATGGAGGTATTTTCTTTTATTCTTTCAGTGACCTGAATAATGTGTCATTACAGGTTCAGTCAACAAAGCATCTGGCGTGTGTTCTTGTATTAGAGTGTAATTTTGGTTTTCTTGCACAATTATAGTATTTGTAATTTTCTTTTATCACGTCAGTATAATTGGTATTTAAAAATTCTTGTCTAGTTGAAGAAGAACCGTGCCAGATGTGCGTTGAGTCATACTACCACATACAGAACAGCTACACTTGTGCTTTGTTGGTTTCGTAGGTTTTATAGTTGCTGGGGACTTAATTAATTAATTGTATTAACTGAAATTTTCATTTCATTCTTTGTGGTTGTTACATGCAGTCAGATTGCGTACAAAAACTAGTCAGGGCCAGCCGTTTACGAAACAGCGTAATCGGACATACAGCGACAGAAAATTAAAAAGTGTTTGCATTGCATTCTTATATCTTTATTATAAATAAGCCCCCATGCACGTGGCGGCCGCTGCTTCGGATCATCCCTTGGAATTCTTCTGATTGTAAAAATAGTAGACAGTAGTATTGTTGTAGTAATTTGTAGTTTAGTAATTGTAGTCTATTTTGCATGTGTAGATTTGGTAATTGGCATTCTTCTACTGGTATTTTTCAAAATTTAATTTTTATTGCCTTGTATACGCGTTTGACGATTTGGTGCAATTATTTCAATTGTTCGATTAATCGTGTTTGAGGGAAATATTTCGTGTGAATGGTATTGTTGAAGATAAAGAGTCATTGTGTGTAATTTTCATATAGTGACGACTTTTGTATGTTTTGTAAATGATTACGCGATCGATGAAAAAGGCAAAAATGATGAATAGTGAGAATGACGAAATTGTTAACATGGCGAACTCGCCAACAGAGGAAAACAGTATGATGGATAATGAAGTGGAAAACAATGTAATAAGTCGGGAAAATAGTCCGGAACCATTTCAAAATTTTTCTCAATCAGAAAATTCACAGAATCCGAGATTAACGACAGAAGATTCTGGAATAGTATCGAACTCAGATAGCTTTACTGCTATGACGAAGGAAGTTAGTTTTACGGGAAATGTTAGGGGCGAAAAGAATTTCGAACAAGTTAATCTGGAGCAGTTGATGAGTGCAATATTAAATTTACGATCTGAATTAAAAACAGATAGGGGAACAATGGAGCAGTTTCGATCTGAATTAAAAACAGAGATAGGAACAATTAAAACTGAGATGGGAACTTTGGGATCTGAATTAAAAAATGATATGGGAACAATGGAAACACAGTTTAGATCTGAATTAAAAACACAGATGGGAACAATGGAAACACGGTTAGACTCACGAATAGGGACATGTTTCAAAAATATGAAAGATGAATTAAAGAAAGAAATCAGAGAAGAAGTACAACCGATTTTGAATTCTCACAATAATAGATTAAGTGCAGTAGAGATTAGACAAAGGGAACAGGATAGAGAATAGGAAGAAAGAGATCGCGTGATAGTACAGAAATTTTCAGAGTTAAATTTACAACGTGCAAAACATAAGGAAGAAATATTTGAGAGAATCGAGGAATCCGTACCAAATGACAGATTAAATAACCTAACACAACAGTATGAACAGTTAACTACTAAATGCGTTAATACTGAAACGCGAGTCGCGACACTTACGGAAGACGTAAATAAACAGAAAGAACAAATTGGTGACTTATCGGAAAGAGTGGAGGAGATTTCAGATAAATTGACAAATCTTAGTTTAAATGGGGACAGAGATTCAGATGACACAGCTCCATTGCCATTTTCAGAAACCGAAGAGTACCAGAGCATAAATAAACATGTTGAAAATCAGGGAAAATTTAATGAACGCATGAAAAGGGAATTTGAGGCATTAAAAAAGCAAGTCAAACAAATTGAAGGCGAAATCGTAGGAAAAGACGGCAAAAGAAATTTAGAATCACAGATACCAGAGGGGTTTGAAGAAAATAATTTGTTTCATTTACGGGATGCAACAAGAGAGCGCCAGGCGCGCGAACTTGACAATAATCGGCATTGGGACTGGGACAGACGCGGTAGGTCTTTGTCGCCACGAGGCGAAAACTTTGACTATAAACACTTTTTGACTGTTCGGAAATTTAAGATCTTCCGCAATTCTAAGAATGACATACATCCATGTTCATGGTTAGATCAATTTATGTACGCACTTCCACCAAATTGGCCACTAAGTCACAAACTGGAATTTATGTGTGGATATTTAGAAAACGAACCGGCGACGCGGATGCGCGCACTCATTAGAGATTGTAATAATCTGAATGATTTTTATCATGCATTTCTATCGGCATATTGGTCCGAAAACACGCAAGACAGAGTCAAACACAGTCTTATTATGCAGCGTAATTTCAAACAGTCTGAGTTCCGCACGCCAGCGGAATATTTTGAAGACATGATTCGAAAGAATCAGTTCCTTTCCAACCCTTATAGCCCGACTGAATTAATTCGCATTTGTTTAACTAAGCTGCCACAATCCATAAGACAAATTGCTTTAGCTGGAAGATGTAAAGACGACATCGAGACTTTTAAGACTTTGTTGCAAGAACTTGAGTATGACAACGACGACGGGACTTCTTGTAACTTTTTCAGTAACAGTAATTACAATAGGCTGGCGAAGAGTTCTCGGGCTTCCAGCCGGGTGGCGGTGTCTTCAAACTGCGACGTTTCGACGAGTGACATGATGATCATCTTCGCCAGAAGATGATGAGTATGTCACTCGTCGAAACGTCGCAGTTTGAAGACACCGCCACCCGGCTGGAAGCCCGAGAACTCTTCGCCAGCTGTATACGCCGGGAAAGCATACAGTAATTACAATAGATTTTCAGAGAAAAGGAATAGTGATCGGAACGGCCGTTATATGGGTAATTTTGACAATGACAGACGTAACAGACAGGACAATAGATACCAGCCTTATGACAATAACAGACGTTCTAACAGAAATTACACAGACAATTATAATAACGGTAATTCGTACCGGAATGATCAATCATACGGAAACAGTAATCGGTATTATCAAGACAGAAATTATTCAAACAGTAATAGAAATTCTTACTACAGAAATAATCCGGGTAGTAGATACAACAATAATTTCAGAAGTGACAGTCGAAATTACACAAGAAGTAGCTATGCAGACAGACAGGAAAACAGAAATTTTAATAACAGACACAACCAAGAATTTGTATCTAACAGACAGGAGGGACCTAATTGGCATCCTCCACGTGACAGAACTTCAGAGAGACAAGTGCAAATCGTAGAAATGGATCCGCGAAATGACGCGAATAATCAAAGACGTGACGCAAACAATTGACAATGACTAGCAGCTTCGGCTTCTGGCAGCAATATAGACGGTTCAGAAAGTAATGACACTACGGTTTTACACTACGTACGCCTGGAAGACATGAGAGACATTTTGTTAGACGAAAAGGAAAATAATGTAGACGCATTTTTACATCCTGTTATTGAAGTATGTGTGGGTAAGAATAAGTTCACTGCAGTTTTAGATTCTGGGAGCCCATTGGACGTCATTAGTGAATCAGTTTTTCGTATATGTGAAAGGACTATTGCCTGTCCTGTGTTACCTATTTCTAAAACTACAATTCGAGGAGCGATTTCTGGAAAAGGTGTAGAAGTTAAACAACAGACCAACCTAAATTTCAATTGTCAAGGATACGAATTTTCTGCTAATTTTATTATTGTTCCATTACTCAGTACACAAATTATATTAGGTATGGAGTTTCTTAACGCACATAAGGCAATTTTGAACTTTAAAGAAGGGAGTGTGAATTTGACTGTTGCCGGAATGCCGATATGTTTGAAATTTTTCGAGTGTTTAACAAGATCTGAACCAGATACAAAATGTTTAAGGTTTCTTACTTCTGATGTTTTCGTTGAGCATTATGACGACAATGTGTTTATTCATGACAATGACAATAGATACAGAGACGCGATGGATGATATAATTAATAGCGAAGAACTAATTAATGAAAAGGTTAAGAAAGCTGAAGTGCCAGATGACGTTGCAAGAGAAGAGCTGCACCACATTTTGACTTCACATGCTACAGTATTTAGTCATCACACAGGAACTATACAAGGCTTACAATATTTATTTAAAGTAAAAGAACACACACCATTTCGCGGGAAAACGTACGCTATTCCTTTGGCTTACAGAGACAAGGTTAAGAATGAACTTCAGTACATGTTAGATCAGGGCATTATTGAGCCTGCAGTCAGTACTTATACTAGCCCATTACACGTTGTTCTTAAAAAGGATGGATCAATTCGTTTGGTTCTGGATTCCAGACAGATAAATAATATCATCATTTAGATGAACTTCTTCAACATTTTCATGGAATTAAAGTTTTATCCACGATTGATATGCGCGCAAGTTTTTGGCAAATAGAACTCCACCCTGATTGTAGAAAATATACTGCCTTTTTAGCCTTTGGTAACTGTTACCAGTTTCGGAAATTAACGTTTGGACTTACTGTATCTTCGGCAGCATTCATTCGTAGCTTAAATGAAATTTTACCTGTTTATCTTCGTGACAATATTACTTCATATGTTGACGATATTCTTATTGCTAAACGTTCTTGGAGTGAGCACAACAAAATTTTGGATTCATTATTACGTATTTTTGCAAGAGTTGGCATTACGGTGAACTTAAAAAAATCTGAATTTGGTCGTTCTCAGGTGAAATTTCTCGGTCACATTATTTCTACAGAAGGTATTCTTCCTGATCCAGAAAAATTAGACGCTATTCGTAATTATGCTGTTCCTACCACAAAACGTGATGTTCGTAGTTTTCTTGGTGTCTGTAATTTTCTTAGACGCTTTGTTAGATTGGACAATTTGGCCACACCTCGTTTATGTGAACTATCTGGAAAGAAATCTAATTGGTGTTGGGATGAGGAAGCTCAGTCAGAATTTGAACAACTCCGTGATGCTTTAGTTGCTGCTCCACATCTTTCACACCCGGATTTATCTAAAGATTTTTGTTTGGCGACGGACTCATCATACAAAGGCCTAGGTGCACATTTATTTCAAGAGATAGAAGAAAACGGCGTTGTAGTACAAAGGACTATTGCATTTGGAAGTCGTGTTCTTTCTAAATCAGAAAAGAATTATTCGATTACGGAACTTGAAGCTTTGGCTGTTGTTTGGGCTTTTACAAAATTTCGGACATTCTTGTTTGGCAGACATACTAAGGTTTACACCGATCATCGAGCTCTGGAATTTCTTATGTCAACAAAATTAACTCACGGCAGATTGTCACGATGGGCGTTGTACCTACAGGGATTTGATTTTAGTATTGTTTACATACAGGGTTCTTCAAATATTGTTGCTGATGCTTTATCACGTGCACCTATGGGTTTGAAACAAAGTGCTGAAGAGGACTGCAAGGAAAACAATTATTGTTTGATGTATATTCAAGGTGTTGCGTTTGAGAACTTTATTTCGTCTTCGCTCCAGGACATCGCTAAGGAGCAAAATAAGGATCCAATCTGGAAGGACATTAAGGAGAAGTGGAAGAGGAAGGAAAGCGTAGCGATTAGACAGCATTATTTAGTTCGCAATGACATTCTTTTTAAACGAAAATCGGTCGACAACTCTGTTTGGTTAGTTTGTATTCCTGATGAGTGGGTTAATAAGCTGATTTGGTATACGCATTTCAGTTATGCACACTTTGGTCCCAGAAAATGCTTTCATAAATTACGAGAAAATTGCTACTTCAATAATATGGAAAAACGTATTCGATTTGTTCTTGCCAAATGCAAATTATGTCAAAAGGCTAAGCCGCCGACAGTTTCTCACAGAGCGCTGTTGTTTCCTATCATTCCAGCAAAATTAAAGGACATGGCTGCAGTTGATTTGTTCGGTCCAGTGGTTCGATCTACTAATGGTTTTGCGTACATTTTCGTAGCAGTGGAGTTGACATCAAAATATGTGTGTTTTACACCGTTACGCAAAGCAACAGCTCGTTCAGTATCTAATGCTTTCATTAACCATTTTCTTAAAGAAGTGGGTCATGTTGATAAGGTTATATCAGATAATGGATCACAGTTTCGTTCTAAAATTTGGCTTCGTACTCTACGGCGTCGTAAAATTAAACCAATTTTCATTTCACTTTTTCACCCTCAATCTAACGCTTCAGAGAGATGGATGAAGGAAATCAATAAATTGTGTCGTCTTTATTGTCATCAGAATCACAGAACTTGGGATCAGTATCTTCATATTTTTCAAAACATTCTGAATGAACTTCCTAACGACTCAACTTCTTTACCACCTATACTGATATTAAAAAACAAAGCACCGACAAATCGCATTTCTGAAATCGTTCCGTTTCCGCCTTCACGGAAACTGCGGCATTCTGAAGTTGTCAACCTGGCTCTACGAAATATTGCATCTGCGGCTGCTAGAAGAGAGAAATCAGCTAAGCGTCCTGGTCGTTTAAAAATCTTGTCAGTTGGTCAGAAAGTGTTAATTAAGTCTCATCGTTTGTCTCACAAAGGAAAAGGCTTGTGTCGCAAATTTTTTCTGCTTTATAACGGCCCATATAGAATTCGCAAAATTATTCATGATAACACTGTCGAAGTAGAAACTCTTAAATCACGACGCTCTAAGGGAATACATCATATATCTAACGTTAAAATTTTTGTGGAATGATATACTTTTGAAAATTTTTTTAGGAATGACATACTTTTGAGAAACTAACAGTTGTATGTAAACACACGGAGAGTACAAGGATACCGCGCTGTGTTTTGGCGGCGGCATATACTCAAAGCAACAGTCAAGTCTGCGCGCCGCACAAGGCAGTCGTTGACCGCAAACAATCACTTCCTACGTCACGCACCTCCAGCTGATCGAGCGCTCAGTGCGAATGCACTGACAGCCGTAAATAAATACACAGTCTAATTTCTCCGACTAAATTCAGTATAAAGCTATAGTGACTTGATGAATTCTGTTATTAACATTCAGTATTTTTCAGGATACGGTTCTATAAAATATTTAAGAACTTCAGGTAAATTCTGTGCGTGTCCGACGTTAAGACGACTTGCTATCGAGAAAATTTCAGGAAAAATGTCATTTCGAAGAAGAAAGTAATAAACTAAAAAGGTAATTATTAATTGAGTTTATTTTTCAGGTAACATATTTCCACTTAGGTACGTACTTTAGACGTAATTTGCTGCTCGCGATTACGTGATTCATACTTTGTGCTAAATTTCATGTTCTATGAAATTACTTGTGAAGCGACGTGCTTGCGTACGTTAACTGATTTTGACAATGATTATTAATGAACTGGGTTGTAACTTGTGTATATTATGCATCGCTTGACTGCACTGCTTTTTCACTGATGTTATATTTTTTTTATTATGTGCCTGCTGTGCTTATTTATTTAAATTATAATTGTCACCTGATTAATTGTGCTGATGTGGTTAGGTATGTAAGTTATACTTTGTGATTTATCTGCTTGCGCCTTCATGTTTACTTATTAAGATACGATGCTAATGACCTGTTTAGTACGTAAGATATATGTTTACTGCTATGCGTATGGATTGCACATTTACACATTTCTGCTTGTTGTCATAACTATACTTTAATTTGGTATATAGCAATGCTGATGTACAGTGTACAAACATAGAGTTTAGGTTACACTATGGTACTAGTTACAGATTGTTCGCTTGGCAGAGCCTCGTTGTAAGAATTGTGCTGCATCCACTTGTTGACGTTCTGTTCACTACTGGTATATTTACTCGCTATTGCTTGCCTTGCTTACGCTCAGTGCCTTATATTTTTAAGATAAGAAAATGAACTGCTATAATTCGACGAACGACATTAGTACAAGAAACTTCATAGAAGTCACATGAGCTGGAGGTTTTATGAAAGCTGTATAAATGTATGCCAATAGGAAGGAAGCTAACGACATGACATACCAACACAGTTATTACACTGCATTTTTCGTGAGCAATTGAAATAGGAAGTGACACTTGACACAAGAAATACTCCACATGTTTGCTTCTGTTTGCCATAATTCTTGAAGTGGTGTACACGCTGTGAAATATTAGGATCATTCACACTCCGTAATCGTACTTAATTACTGAGAGTTATTCGAACTAAGTCTGTTAGAGGTCATGTATGCATTCTTTGTTTATAATTCATAATGAGTAGAAGATTTTGGTCAGATGGATTACACAGAGGTTGTGTGTTGACAGTGTGTCTTCGGATTGTATGGGATGAGGAGGTTTGCATTAGGATTTTATCTGTACTCGATCGAGGAGACTGACTAGAGGAAAGAGTTGTTATGGAAGTGAAATGATACTGGCAATAAGGTTTATATGTATCGACGTATTGAAGAGGTATTATGGAGGTATTGAGATTATATGAAGTTGATTGGAGTTATGGTGTATAAGAGGTAAAATAAGTGAGGTGCATATTTTTTTTTTTTTTGTCTATATGGAACAAGGAGGATGAAGATAGCAGACTAGAACACTAAAATGGAAGGAAGATTGTCTACACACACTTTGTTAAATCACTAAGCAGTATGTACTTTTTTTGGAGAGAGGAAGTTGCATATCTTGGCACACTGACAGTTGTTCAGCAACCGTACATTTTGATCTGGCTTGGCAAACATTGGTCTTGACATGATGACTATGACGTAGACTTAACTATTATTGACTGTTATACATTGCTGTCACTACTACTTGATACACATGATGAACATGAAATTTTGACAGAAGTGGATTCACACAGTTAACACTATTCAATTACACAGTAGTACTTAATGTGGATGAAAGATGAGTGAGTGTGTTTTGTGTGTTTTCCTTTCCTAATCCTACCCACCTATCTCCTAAATATTATTTTATTTGTTTGTAGTGGCTTGCACTGACACCCATAAATATTATAGGTTTACTGATGTTTGTGTATTTGTAATAGTAATATGACAATTATCTGATATCATTTGTGTGTTTGTTATGATTTGTATGTTTAGTGTAAGAGCATTGTAAAAGCATTTGTATGTGCATTCAAACTATTGTTCATGCTTGAACTGTCTGATTAGTGATAGTAAATATTATGGACTGTTACTTGTACTTTTTCTACATGATTGGTGCCACTAGGACATGTTTAATTTCTGCTGATGAACTGTGTGATCAGTGATAGTGAATATTATGGACTGCTGTCTGCACCTACTCCACAATGCTGGGTGCCACAGATGGAGCTACTTCTATGGAAATGATGTCATTTGTCGGTGTCTGCACCTACTCAACAATGCTGGGTGCCATTGATGAACTGCTTCTACTGAGAAATGTGACTTGTTGCTGTGTGTACCTCTTCAACAATGCTGGGTGCCATTGATGAACTGCTTCTACTGAGAAATGTGACTTGTTGCTGTGTGTACCTCTTCAACATTGCTGGGTACCACAGATGGAACTGCTTCTACTGAAATGATGTTACTTCTTGCTGTCTGCACCTACTCAACATTGCTGGGTGCCACTGATGGACTGATTCTACTGAGATGATGTCACCTGTTGCTGTTTGCACCTACTCAACATTGCTGGGTGCCATTGATGAACTGCTTCTACTGAGAAATGTGACTTGTTGCTGTGTGTACCTCTTCAACATTGCTGGGTACCACAAATGGAACTGCTTCTACTGAAATGATGTTACTTCTTGCTGTCTGTACCTCTTCAACATTGCTGGGTACCACAGATGGAACTGCTTCTACTGAAATGATGTTACTTCTTGCTGTCTGCACCTACTCAACATTGCTGGGTGCCACTGATGAACTGCTTCTACTGAAATGATATCACCTGTTGGAGTCTGCACCTACTCAACATTGCTGGGTGCCACTGATGGACTGCTTCTACTGAAATGATGTCACCTGTTGGAGTCTGCACCTGTTCCACAATGCTGGGTGCCACTGATGGACTGCTTCTACTGAAATGATGTCACCTGATGGTGTCTGCACCTACTCAACATTGCTGGGTGCTACTGCTGGAACTGTCAACCACTTGTTATGAAAACATTTTATGTGAATATTTGTATAAACTGATTTTTTGTGTATTACTGTTTGTGAAAAGTTATAAGACTCTTACCTGCTCATATTCGTCATTGCTGACGCTATCGATTGAATTGTTTAACCACATAATATTTGTGTAAACTATTATGTAAAGTCATATGTATGAAAGAATTTGTATTCCTTACTGTATTTTATATATTAGGCTATTGTAAGGTCAGTTCAAAGCCAAAATTTTATCTACTTATATGATACTTACGTATTAATATTATCTTTTATTTTTGTCTGTATTTTTTTTGACGAATTTGGTGGTATTTTCACCACCAATGCTGGCAAAAATACCATCAAATTCTAGCCCGTGGAGGAAGGGCATATGAAAGGTGGCTACACTGAGCCACAGCGCCAGAAATCGCGCCAGAGAGTATTGTTCCGCCGCCTCCACTGGCAGTGATTATAGAGACGCAGCGACAGGCAGTTGTGGCGAGAAGTTGTGGTGGACACTGCTTGTAGCTGAAGTCAGAGTGAGATGCGGTAGTGGAGAGTGTTGTTCCATGTTTTATGCAGTGGTTTGATGGGAGAGATGATGATGTTCTAATGGAGATATTGTAATGGTCAGAGTGCATTTCGTCAATATATATGGAGGTATTTTCTTTTATTCTTTCAGTGACCTGAATAATGTGTCATTACAGGTTCAGTCAACAAAGCATCTGGCGTGTGTTCTTGTATTAGAGTGTAATTTTGGTTTTCTTGCACAATTATAGTATTTGTAATTTTCTTTTATCACGTCAGTATAATTGGTATTTAAAAATTCTTGTCTAGTTGAAGAAGAACCGTGCCAGATGTGCGTTGAGTCATACTACCACATACAGAACAGCTACACTTGTGCTTTGTTGGTTTCGTAGGTTTTATAGTTGCTGGGGACTTAATTAATTAATTGTATTAACTGAAATTTTCATTTCATTCTTTGTGGTTGTTACATGCAGTCAGATTGCGTACAAAAACTAGTCAGGGCCAGCCGTTTACGAAACAGCGTAATCGGACATACAGCGACAGAAAATTAAAAAGTATTTGCATTGCATTCTTATATCTTTATTATAAATAAGCCCCCATGCAACTTCTCAAGCGGTCTTCTCTGGAAGAGACTCGTTAAAAAGCTCATCCCTAAGATACCTCACCCACCTACTTTGTATGGCCTTCCCAAGGTTCATAAGGAGCACACTCCTCTACCCCCATCGTAAGCACCATTGGATTACCAACGTACAGACTAGGTAAACATCTGGCCTTCTTCTTAGTCCGCATGTTGCTCACTGTGAGCACCACATCAAGAATACGACCGACTTTATGAGTCGAATTAAACGCTTGCGTCTCGGAGAGTGATATATGGTGCTTACCTTTGATGTGTTGTCATTGTTTACCGGAGTTCTCATTAAAGAATCCTTAGATTTGCTCTCCCAGTTATTCGACTACACTACGTGGATTTATTTAAGCAGACTCTGACATCATCGTATTTTTTGTAATGACGGAGATTATTTTAACCACTCGGACGGAGTCGCGATGGGAAGCCCATTAGCTCCAGTTATAGACAACTTCTTCATGGAGTACTTTGAGAACAACACTCTGCACACGGCTCCTGCAAAGCCTACTTGCTTTTATCGTTACGTCGACGAAACATTTGCCGTCTGGCCTCAGGGGCGTGAAAAGCTGGGAGAATTTCCCAACCATATCAAAAGCATCAGATTCACCATGGAAATAGAGACAGATGGTGCCTTGCCTTTTCTAGACGTCCTCTTCCGCCGGAATGAAAATGAGTGTCTCGGGCACAGTGTTTATCGGAAACCCACCCACACAGAGCGATACCTGCAGACAGCCAGCTATCACCACCCTTCACCGAAAAGTTCTGTTCTGAGGACATTGGTGGATCGAGCGGAAGCCGTATCAGACGCTGAAAGCCTTCCGAAGGAACTGAGACACTTACGGAAAGTCTTAAAAAAAACGGCTACAACAACCGCCAGATTTCACAAGCCATCTTGCCGAAGAACCATAAGCAGAAGACCTCCGAGGAGTGCACTAAGAAGCTCAGTTCTTGCAGTTCTGTAGCTCAATAATGGGAAAGAGTAGCCGACTTCTAACGAAGCATAAAATCGATACGGTTTTTAGGACACCGGCTAAAATGCGACAGCTAACGAGGCCTGTAAAAGACGACGTTGGGCTCAAAACGCCAGGAGGATCTAAAATACCGCATGGGTGTGGACAGTTCTGTATCGGAGAGACTGTAAGTACTATTTGAACAGCGCCGTGTGGAACACGTGAGATGTGTCCCCCTACGGTATACTGAGACATCAGCAGTCGCGAAACATGTTTTAGAAAACGGACACCGTATTGCATTTGCCGAGACATCTGTTATTACACAGACTACTAGTTTCTGGGACAGTGTTATAAGAGAAGCGATCGAGTTAAAAATTTCTGACAACACCCTCAACAAAGACTTCGGGCGGCCTGCAGCTAAGCACAGCTTGGAACCCGGCCATCGGAAAGTTGAAGCGGGTGCGGCAAGCGCACAATGAAAACGTTACCATACACTCCTGGAAATGGAAAAAAGAACACATTGACACCGGTGTGTCAGACCCACCATACTTGCTCCGGACACTGCGAGAGGGCTGTACAAGCAATGATCACACGCACGGCACAGCGGACACACCAGGAACCGCGGTGTTGGCCGTCGAATGGCGCTAGCTGCGCAGCATTTGTGCACCGCCGCCGTCAGTGTCAGCCAGTTTGCTGTGGCATACGGAGCTCCATCGCAGTCTTTAACACTGGTAGCATGCCGCGACAGCGTGGACGTGAACCGTATGTGCAGTTGACGGACTTTGAGCGAGGGCGTATAGTGGGCATGCGGGAGGCCGGGTAGACGTACCACCGAATTGCTCAACACGTGGGCGTGAGGTCTCCACAGTACATCGATGTTGTCGCCAGTGGTCGGCGGAAGGTGCACGTGCCCGTCGACCTGGGACCGGACCGCAGCGACACACGGATGCACGCCAAGACCGTAGGATCCTACGCAGTGCCGTAGGGGATCGCACCGCCACTTCCCAGCAAATTAGGGACACTGTTGCTCCTGGGGTATCGGCGAGGACCATTCGCAACCGTCTCCATGAAGCTGGGCTACGGTCCCGCACACCGTTAGGCCGTCTTCCGCTCACGCCCCAACATCGTGCAGCCCGCCTCCAGTGGTGTCGCGACAGGCGTGAGTGGAGGGACGAATGGAGACGTGTCGTCTTCAGCGATGAGAGTCGCTTCTGCCTTGGTGCCAATGATGGTCGTATGCGTGTTTGGCGCCGTGCAGGTGAGCGCCACAATCAGGACTGCATACGACCGAGGTACACAGGGCCAACACCCGGCATCATGGTGTGGGGAGCGATCTCCTACACTGGCCGTACACCACTGGTGATCGTCGAGGGGACACTGAATAGTGCACGGTACATCCAAACCGTCATCGAACCCATCGTGCTACCATTCCTAGACCGGCAAGGGAACTTGCTGTTCCAACAGGACAATGCACGTCCGCATGTATCCCGTGCCACCCAACGTGCTCTAGAAGGTGTAAGTCAACTACCCTGGCCAGCAAGTTCTCCGGATCTGTCCCCCATTGAGCATGTTTGGGACTGGATGAAGCGTCGTCTCACGTGGTCTGCACGTCCAGCACGAACGCTGGTCCAACTGAGGTGCCAGGTGGAAATGGCATGGCAAGCCGTTCCACAGGACTACATCCAGCATCTCTACGATCGTCTCCATAGGAGAATAGCAGCCTGCATTGCTGCGAAAGGTGGATATACACTGTACTAGTGCCGACATTGTGCATGCTCTGTTGCCTGTGTCTATGTGCCTGTGGTTCTGTCAGTGTGATCATGTGATGTATCTGACCCCAGGAATGTGTCAATAAAGTTTCCCCTTCCTGGGACAATGAATTCACGGTGTTCTTATTTCAATTTCCAGGAGTGTATATGACGCCGGAGCGAGCACCAGTGACAAGACAGCGCGGCTATATACTGACGGCAGCAGCAATCATTCTACAGTCACCACTTGTCACTGGCCGAGGAGATCTCGGCCGAAAGCTCGTAGATTTTGAACCACTGGACGCGGCTGGAAGCCCGAGGAAATTTTATCATGTCCCATAAATGTCTGATTGGATCCATGTCGGAGATCTGGGTGGCCAAATCATTCGTTCGAACTGTCCAGAACGTTCTTCAAACCAGTCGAGAACAAATGTGGCCTAGTGACATGATGCATTGCCATCCATACAAATTCCGTCATTATTTGGGAACATGAAGTCCATGAATGGCTGCAAATGGTCTCCAGGAAGCCGAACATAACCATACCCACTCAATGATCGCTTCAGTTGGATCAAAGAAGCCAGTCCACCCGATATAAACACATCTCACACTACTAGGTACATTCAAGTTCAAAGGCCTCCGATTTTTTTTTCTAATTAACTACTCACCCAAAATCGATGAAACTGGCGTTACTTCTCGACGTAATCGCCCTGCAGACGTACACATTTTTCACAACGCTGACGCCATTATTCCATGGCAGCAGCGAAGGCTTCTTTAGGAGTCTGTTTTGACCACTGGAAAATCGCTGAGGCAATAGCAGCACGGCTGGTGAATGTGCGGCCACGGAGAGTGTCTTTCATTGTTGGAAAAAGCCAAAAGTCACTAGGAGTCAGGTCAGGTGAGTAGGGAGCATGGGGAATCACTTCAAAGTTGTTATCACGAAGAAACTGTTGCGTAACGTTAGCTCGATGTGCGGGTGCGTTGTCTTGGTGAAACAGCACACGCGAAGCCCTTCCCGGACATTTTTGTTGCAGTGCAGGAAGGAATTTGTTCTTCAAAACATTTTCGTAGGATGCACCTGTTACCGTAGTGCTCTTTGGAACGCAATGTGTAAGGATTACGCCCTCGCTCTTCCAGAACATGGACACCATCATTTTTTCAGCACTGGCGGTTACCCGAAATTTTTTTGGTGGCGGTGAATCTGTGTGCTTCCATTGAGCTGACTGGCGCTTTGTTTCTGGATTGAAAAATGGCATCCACGTCTCATCCATTGTCACAACCGACGAAAAGAAAGTCCCATTCGTGCTGTCGTTGCGCGTCAACATTGCTTGGCAACATGCCACGCGGGCAGCCATGTGGTCGTCCGTCAGCATTCGTGGCACCCACCTGGATGACACTTTTCGCATTTTCAGGTCGTCATGCAGGATTGTGTGCACAGAACCCACAGAAATGCTAACTCTGGAGGCGATCTGTTCAACAGTCATTCGGCGATCCCCCAAAACAATTCTCTCCACTTTCTCGATCATGTCGTCAGACCGGCTTGTGCGAGCCTGAGGATATTTCGGTTTGTTGTCACACGAAGTTCTGCCTTCATTAAACTGTCGCACCCACGAACGCACTTTCGACACATCCATAACTCCATCACCACATGTCTCCTTCAACTGTCGATGAATTTCAATTGGTTTCACACCACGCAAATTCAGAAAACGAATGATTGCACGCTGTTCAAATAAGGAAAACGTCGCCATTTTAAGTATTTAAAACAGTTCTCATTCTCGCCGCTGGCGGTAAAATTCCATCTGCCGTACGGTGCTGCCATCTCTGGGACGTATTGACAATGAACGCGGCCTCATTTTAAAACAAAGCGCATGTTTCTATCTCTTTCCAGTCCGGATAAAAAAAATCGGAGGCCTTAGAACTTGAATGCACCTCGTATTATGGCGCCACCGCCAGCTTGCACAGTGCCTTGTTGACAACTTGTGTCCATGGCTTCGAGGGGTCTCTGCCATACTGGAACCCTACCATCAGCTCTTACCAACTGAAATCGGGACTCATCTGACCAGGCCACGGTTTTCCAGTCGTCAAGGGTCCAACCGACGTGGTCCCGAGCCCCGGAGAGGCGCTAAAGGCAGTCGCGTCGGTTGTCTGCCGCCGCGGCCCATTAACGGCAAATATCGCCTCACTGCCCAGATACGTTAGTCGTACGTCTTACATTGCTCTCTGCAATTATTTTGCGCAGTGTTGCTTGTCTGTTAGCACTGACAACTCTGTGCAAACGCTACTACTCTCGGTTATTAAGTGAATGCCGTCGGCTACTGCGTTGACCGCGGTGAGTCCTAATGTCTGAAATGTTGTGTTCTCCGCACATTCTTGACACTGTGGATATAGGAATATTGAATTCCGCAACGATTTCCGAAATGGAATGTCCCATGTCGCTAGCTCCAACTACCATACCGTGTTCAAAGTCTATTACTTCCCATCGTGCGGCAATAAACACGTCGGAAAGCTTTTCACATGACTCACCTGAGTTCAAATGACAGTTTCGCCTATGCACTCCCCTTTTATACCGTATGTACGCGATGTTACCGCCATCTGTATATGTGTATATCGCTACGGTCGCAGGTTCGAATCCTGCCTCGGGCATGAATGTGTGTGATGTCCTTAAGTTAGTTAGGTTTAAGTAGTTCTAAGTTCTATGGGACTGATGACCACAGCAGTTAAGTCCCATAGTGCTCAAAGCCATTTGAACCTTTTTTTTTTTTAGTATATCGCTATCCCATGACTTTTGTCACCTGAGTGTATACACGAGCCAAAACATCACAACCACCGCCCCCGGTGAGGTTGTATACAGGCTGGTGGCGGCGAGGGCACGTGACGCGGTAAAAGAAGTATATGGCTGAAGCAGAGACGAATAGGGAATCACTCTAATGACGATAAGTGGCGCAGATGCGGAAATCCGCCGACTTAAGCCAGATTGCTGTGGCCCAGTGTCTGGCAGCGCGCATCTCGGAAAGAGTGAAGGTGATCTGTTGTTCGCCTGCTACTGTCGTGAGCATCTGTTGAAAGTGGTTGAAGAATGCTGAAACGACGAGTGGATGACAAGAAGTTGGACGCCCATACCTAACACCGAACATAGGGATCGGAGGCTTACCCGCTCTCTAAAGGAGGATAGGCGGCCATCTGTGGCAGATCTGACGACAGAGTCCAGTGCTGGTGCAGGCACGAGTGTTTTGGAGCACACAGTTCAGCGCATAATGCTGAACATAGTGTTCTACAGCAGACGATCCTTAAGTGTTCCCACGTTGACACAACAACATCCTCAGTTATGATCACAGTGGACATGGGATCATCGAGATTGGACCACAGATCAATGGAGTCGTGTCGCCTGGTCGGATGAGTCCTGTTTGTTGTTAAACCACATCGATGGTCGTGTTCAGATACGCCGTCATCCAGGCGAATGGCTTTTCGCATCATGCAGCGCGCCACATGCGCAGGCCGTTGGGAGCAGTACTATGCTACGGGGACAATCACCTGGGCTTCCACGGTACCTGCGGCAGTGATCTAAGGCACCATGACGGCTGTGGACAACGTGAACGTTATTAAGGACCACCTGTAATCCGTTATGCTTGACGTCTCTCTCAACAGCGATGGCATCTTCCAACAGGATAACTGTCCGTGTCACAAAGTCAGAATCGGGCTGCAGTAGTGTGAGGAGCATGATAGTGGACTCACGTTGACGTCTTAGCCATCAAATTTGGCTTATCTGAATCCGATGGAACCCAGTTGGGACGCTATCGGGCGCCAGCTGCACGTCCAAAAAGTACGAAAAACCGCGACCTTTGCGTAGGCATCTGGTGCCACAAACCTCTGCAAACCTACCAAGTATTTGTCGAATCCATGGGGCACAGAATCATTGCCGAACTGCGTTCCAGAAGTGGACCAACACGCTTTTAAAAACTGATAGTGGCCCGCATCTCGTGGTCGTGCGGTAGCGTTCTCGCTTCCCACGCCCGTGTTCCCGGGTTCGATTCCCGGCGGGGTCAGGGATTTTCTCTGCCTCGTGATGGCTGGGTGTTGTGTGCTGTCCTTAGGTTAGTTAGGTTTAAGTAGTTCTAAGTTCTAGGGGACTGATGACCATAGATGTTAAGTCCCATAGTGCTCAGAGTCATTTGAACCATTTGAACTGATAGTGATGCATCACTTCATGGTTTTTAGACAATTACAAGAGAGTATTACATTATTTAATAGTACCAAAAAGAGACATTATAAAGCTAACCAGCTCGGATTTCTAGGAACATTAACTTCTTGTATCAACTTTAATACTTGTATGTTTGCATTTTTATGAAATTATCTCTTCAAATCCTAATACACTACTGGCCATTAAAATTGCTACACCACGAAGACGACGTGCTACAGACGCGAAATTAAACCGACAGGAAGAAGATACTGTGATATGCAAATGATTAGCTTTTCAGACCATTCACACAAGGTTGGCGCCGGTGGTGACACCTACAACGTGCTGACATGAGGAAAGTTTCCAACCGATTTCTCATACACAAACAGCAGTTGACCGGCGTTGCCTGGTGAACCGTTGTTGTGATGCCTCGTGTAAGGAGGGGAAATGCGTACCATCCCGTTTCCGACTTTGATAAAGGTCGGATTGTAGCCTATCGCAATTGCGGTTTATCGTGTCACGATATTGCTGCTCGCATTGGTCGACATCCAATGACTGTTAGCAGAACATGGAATCGGTGGGTTCAGGAGGGTAATACGGAACGCCGTGCTGGATCCCAACGGCCTCGTATCACTAGCAGTCGAGATGACAGGCATCTTATCCGTATGGCTGTAGCGGATCGTGCAGTCACGTCTCGATCCCTGAGTCAACAGATGGGGACGTTTGCAAGACAACAACCAACTGCACGAACAGTTCGACGACATTTGCAGCAGCATGAACTATCAGCTCGGAGACCATGGCTGCGGTTACCCTTGACGTTCCATCACAGACAGGAGCGCCTGCGATGGTGTACTCAACGACGAACCTGGGTGCACGAATAGCAAAACGTCATTTTTTCGGATGAATTCAGGTTCTGTTTACAGCATCGTGATGGTCGCATCCGTGTTTGGCGACATCGCGGTGAACGCACATTGGAATCGTGTATTCGTCATCGCCATACTGGCGTATCACCCGGCGTGATGGTATGGGGTGCCTTTGGTTACACGTCTCGGTCACCTCTTGTTCGCATTGACGGCACTTTGAACAGTGGACGTTACATTTTAGATGTGTTACTTCCCGTGGCTCTACCCTTCATTCGATCCCTGCGAAATCTTAGATTTCAGCAGGATAATACACGACCGCATGTTGCAGGTCCTGTACGAGCCTTTCTGCATACAGAAAACGTTCGACTGCTGCCCTGGACAGCGCATTCTCCAGATCTCTCACCAACTGAAAACGTCTGGTCGATGGTGGACGAGCAACTGGCTCGTCACAATACGCCAGTCACTACTGTTAAAGAACTGTGGTATCGTGTTGTAGCTGCATGGGCAGCTGTACCTGTACACGCCATCCAAGCTCTGTTTGACTCAATGCCCAGGCGTATCAAGACCGTTATCACGGCCAGAGGTGGTTGTTCTGGGTACTGATCCATGCACCCAAATTGCGTGAAAATGTAATCACATTTCAGTTCTAGTATAATACATTTGTCCAGTGAACACCCGTTTATCATCTGCATTTCTTCTTGGTGTAGGAATTTTAATGGCCTGTAGTGTATATCCTGAATCAATCACCGCTAAGTGCAAACAATTACACCACAATGTCCATGGTGAGAGACAGTACATCTTTGATAAGAATGAGATACCCTTTAACAACGCACAAGTTGATAAATTCGTGTACACGTATGGTGAAAACACGATTCTATGTATTTCCGATAATAAGATACTTAAAGGTGTATGTACCGAGCGAGGTGGCTTAGCGGTTAGCACACAGGACTCGCATTCGGGAGGACGAAGATTAGAACCTGCATGCGGCCATCCTGCTTTAGGTTTTCCACGATTTCCCTACATCGCTTCAGGCAAATGATGGTTCCTTTGAAAGGGCACGGTCGACTTCCTTCCCCATCCTTCCCTAATCCGGTGGGACCGATGACCTCACTGTTTGGTCCTCTCCCCCCAAATAAATCAACCAGCCAAAGGTGGCTGTAGCATGGTAAATGGTCGTATTAAAGATCCTTCATTTGAAATTGAGATGCCGTTTAGCTGCACAGCCAGCCCTTGCAGTGTCAAGGGCTTATGCTCTAAGAATTCCTACTCCTAGAGCTCTCTGCCTTAAGCTTATGTGGTTCCATGGCTCAGTGGTTAACCAAACTACGGTCTGGTCAAACCTAGAACTTTTATGTGTCACTTATCACTTCTTTCACCTCTAACAGTTCTTGTTAATGTGAAAAATGCTAAATTGTAATATGGTCTGAGTCCACATTAAAAAATGTCCTCCTACAGCTGTTGGGTAGATGAGTAAATGTTGGGTGAAAGGAAGGACATACCATCTCCAATAGAATCATTCCTGTTGAAGCACTGTGGTTTTCAAACAAGCTTATGGGTTGATGGTGACAGATTTCCCTTCTAGTTGTGTTACGAGGGTTATTCGGAAAGTAAGGAACGATCGATCGCGAAATGGAAACTACAGTGAAAATCCGACTAAGTTTTGCACAGGTGTGTTGGGCATTGTATCTAGTATGCCTGTCGATCACGTTATGTCATTCTCTTTATTTCTGAGCACACTGGGAGCACATAAAGATACCTAAAACAGTAGTGTCTCCCGCCAAGTATGGGGGGCCTGGTGAGAAATTTCGCTGAGAAATTTCGCCTGAAGCTATGCAGCCAACGTTACATAACTGTAGAGCGTTTTCTTCTTCAAGACAATTCTCAGCCGCACTCTGCTGGGGAAATTACGATGCTCCTGCATCGCTTTCAGTTGGAAATGTTTGATTACCCACAATACAGCCCGTAAATATCTCCCTCTGAGTTTCATCTCTGCTCTATGAAGGCAACATTTTGCCACAGACAACGAGCTGTAGGCAGGCGTAGAGTGTCGGCAGAAAGCACTGGAGGCTGCCTTCTATAACGAGGGTATTGGAAAGTTGGCACAACGCTACGACAAACGCCTAAGTCGGATCGGCGACTATGGAGATAAGTAGCTGGAAGTTGTAGCTAACTGTTGCAAATAAAACGGTTTTGATTTTCACTGTGGTTTCCAATTCGCGACCCACCGTTTCTTACTTTCCGAATAGCCCTTACATATACTATATGAACTGAGGCGCAGTTAGAACACAGACCAGGCAAACAACGTAGAACAGATCTGAAACTTCCTGGCAGATTAAAACTGAGACTTGAACTCGAGACTTTTGCCTTTCACAGGCAAGTGCTCTACCAACTGAGCTACCCAAGTATGACTCACAACCTGTCCTCACAGTTTTACTTCCGCCAGTACCTTATCTCCAACCTTCAAAAACCTCACAGAAGCACTCAGTCCGGCACACAGTTTTAAATTGCCAGAAAGTTTCATATCAGTGCACACTCCGCTGCAGAGCGAAAATTCATTCTACAACAGACCTTTTATAAAGTACATGAACTAAAGCTGGTCCTTGGAGAAAGTTAACTACAGGAACTGCTCGAGTAGTTCGTGATAGACACTGAGTTCACACGAGTCCAAAGTCTTCGATTCACTTTGAAAGTATGACAGTACAAGTTAAGATAAGGGCGACGGCCAATACGAAAGTCCCTTGCAGTCTCTGGTTTGGAGACCACATGCCGGCAATGCCTAAGGCAGTCACTGGCAGCTGCCACGGTTAGAAGTTATTGCCAAATGGCATGACGCCGAAGGTTCCAAACGTTTCCTGCCAAAGACCCAAATGATGGGCTGCAGGTGCAGTCGGTGTCTGGCCCAGGAGATTCAAGAATAAGTCTGCTTTGAGCTTTTTTTAATTTTTTCAAGTGCTGTTGGGAGCACAGCAGCGCCAATGGATCCGGTCTAACTGTATTGATAAGAAGATAGGGTGGTAATCCTTTATTTCACGTTGAATGAGCGGCGCGTGGAAGCTGAAGTTCCTTGCCACCCGCCGGGAGTCGCAGTAAGTCCCTGGTGAGAATGGCAGTAGCCTGCTCTTTCCTTCTTCTTCTTATTCTTCTTTTCATTATTCGAGATCCGGCCCATTAAGAGTCGTGGTTTTATTCAGCCAATTATCAGACAAGCTGATAGTGGGGCAAATGAAGGATCCCAATTGGGAATAAATGGGAGGGACTTATAAGTTCTTGCATACGCCTTATAACCAAGGGAAACCTCCCGAAAACCTTTGTCGGAACAGGGGAACGGGAACTATATTACTTTATTTCTGGGATATCATCTTGCGGTGAGGGTAAGGATGTTATCCCAGCCAAAAATTAAAATGTTGTGTATGAGTAAGGACTGTACCTGTTGTGTGTGTGTGTGTGTGTGTGTGTGTGTGTGTGTGTGTGTATGTGTGTGTGTGTGTTTTACTGAACCGGAGCGGCCCTCCACTGGCCTAAATACACTACAGGCCATTAAAATTGCTACACCAAGAAGAAATGCAGATGATAAACGAGTTTCACTGGACAAATATATTATACTAGAACTGACATGTGATTACATTTTCACGCAATTTGGGTGCATCGATCCTGAGAAACCAGTACCCAGAACAACCACCTCTGGCCGTAATAACGGTCTTGATACGCCTGGGCATTGAGTCAAACAGAGCTTGGATGGCGTGTACAGGTACAGCTGCCCATGCAGCTTCAACACGATACCACAATTCATCAAGAGTAGTAACTGGCGTATTGTGACGAGCCAGTTGCTCGACCACCCTTGACCAGACGTTTTAAATTGCTGAGAGGTCTGGAGAATGTATTAGCCAGGGCAGCAGTCGAACAGTTTCTGTATCCCGTACAGGACTTGCAACATGCGGTCGTGCATTATCCTGCTGAAATGTAGGATTTCGCAGGGATCGAATGAAGGGTAGAGCCACGGGTAGTAACACGTTTGAAATGTAACGTCCACTGCTCAAAGTGCCGTCAATGCGAACAAGAGGTGACCGAGACGTGTAACCAATGACATCCCATACCATCAAGCCGGGTGAACCGCCAGTATGGCGATGACGAATACACGCTTCCAATGTGCGTTCACCGCGATGTCGCCAAACACGGATGCGACCATCACGATGCTGTAAACAGAACCTGGATTCATCCGAAAAAATGACGTTTTGACATTAGTGAACCCAGGTTCGTCGTTGAGTACACCATCGCAGGCGCTCCTGTCTGTGATGCAGCGTCAAGGGCAACCGCAGCCACGGTCTCCGAGCTGATTGTTCATGCTGCTGCAAACGTCGTCGAACTGTCCGTGCACATGGTTGTTGTCTTGCAAACGTCCCCATCTGTTGACTCAGGGATCGAGACGTGGCTGCACGATCCGGTACAGCCATGCGATAAGATGCCTGTCATCTCGACTGCTAGTGATACGAGGCCGTTGGGATCCAGCACGGCGTTCCGTATTATCCTCCTGAACCCACCGATTCCATATTCTGCAAACAGTCATTGGATCTCGACCAACGCGAGCAGCAGTGTCGCGAGACGATAAACCGCAATCGCGATAGGCTACACTCCGACCCTTATCAAAGTCGTAAACGTCATGGTACCCATTTCTCTTCCTTACACGAGGCATCAGAACAACGTTTCATCAGGCAACGTCGGTCAACTGCTGTTTGTGTATGAGAAATCGGTTGGAAACTTTCGTCATGTCAGCACGTTGTAGGTGTCGCCACCGGCGCCAACCTTGTGTGAATGGTCTGAAAAGCTGATCATTTGCATATCACAGCATCTTCTTCCTGTCGGTTAAATTTCGCGTCTGTTATTTTAATGGCCAGTAGTGTACTTGGTGAGCTTGAATCCTCGCAGCCATGTCTTCTACCGGTATGGCCCCTTTCTATACAGGCAACTCGCATACCAGAGGTGTAAGAGAGGTTGCTGGTTGATGGGTGAACAGGCCCTATACAGCAATTTGCTTCCCTAATCTACATCTACATTTAGCTCTGTACTCCGCAAGCCACCCTACGGTGTGTGATGGTAGGCACGCCTGTCACCATTAACTCTTCTCCACTTTCCATTCCATTCGCGAATACTACGTTGGAAGGGTGACTGTCGGTAAACCTCCCTATAAACTCTTCACGAGACTTATGTGGAAGGAAGTAATATGTTGCCCGACTCTTTCCGCAAAGTACACTCTTGGAATTTGAACAGTAAATCTCTCCGTGACGCACAACACCTCTCTTGTAGCGTCTGCTAATGGAATTTTATGAGCATCTATGTGACGCTTTCGCGCTAACTAAATGATCCCGTTACGAAGCGTGCCGTTCTATGTTGGACCTTATTCCAATCCTTTTGCTGTATTCATCAAAACAACTCCGGCATCCAACATTCAAGTCATCAGAAAAAGGAACCCCTACAACGAAAAACTACACTGTACAAGGGATAATAACAGATATGCTCACACGGTGTTTTATCTAAGACACATGTAATATGGGCAACATAAAATTCCGGCTTGCACACTATTGCGCATTAACAACAGATACGATCACAGGACGTTATATCAAAAACGCATGTAATGTGGGCAACACAAGATGAAACAAGTAACGAACATTTATTAAATTAATAGAATCAAATACTCAGCTTTGACAGTTGAATGATGTGTGGCACTGTAGCTAATGTCATGTGCATTAATCTAACCCAGAACCATCTTGTCTATGTGGCTTTGATCTGAATATCATTTGAGACTCGCTGTTTACTGTGTGTAGATCACACCGAAAGGCGGCAGTAGACCCACCTTTCATCTTGCTGCCACATACTAGAATTGGTCTGCACCAAACAAAAGACAAGAAAGTACTGCCACATTTCGGCTATTTCTTCTCTCAATTTATACATAACTTTTTATATCACCTCTGCCCACCCCATCATGACATCAATTTTCGCCACATATTCTAAAATGGCTTGTAAATGTGGTGGTACAGTCCTCAGCACCTAGCGTAAATGCATTATTTTTCTCGTCGGACGGTATAGCATAGCACTGTACTCGAACGCAGTTGCAGGCATTTGCTCTGTTTTCTGTATGTCTGTGTGTCGTGGAGGATTCACGGGGAAGGCAGAGTGGCTTCAGGTCTGCTGCAGGCTTCACGTGGTCACAAAGAAGGAAGGCTGAGGTATTTCCCGAGAGACAGGAACTGTGCCTAGGACAGGGGCGGGCAAACGCTGCACGCGGCTCATGAGCACACAGCGCTGCACGTGTGCTGCTCGCGTGCAATCGTCGAAACTCGAACGGGGCAGCGCCGACAGCCTGCAGGTTGCGGCAGTGTAGTACCAGGCTAAGCTGCGGACGTTGAAGCGAAGCGACCACTACATAGTGAACGTTGTATTTCAATAACCGGAAAATGCAGAGTGAATCAAGGAAACGGAGAATTGGAGATTTGCTATCTTTTAAAAAGGAATGGGAGAATCATTTGTTCTCTGTGGAAAAACGTGAAAATTGGAAATGATATGTGACAGTATTGTCGCTGGTGAGCGGAAGTTTAATATTGAACGCCATTATAATAAATTTCAATATGTTGCCGTTCTTAGTGCAATAAAAGAGGAATTTCTCAAGCGATTTGGGGATATATCTTACTTATCCCAAGGTTTTGAATAGTTCTCGAGAGAATCTAGTTTCTGTAGATGATATTCATCTTTGCAAATGGAATTAATAGATCTACAGTGTAATTCTCGTCTGAGAGACAAGTTCCTTTTGGCAAGACGTGTAATAGATTTTTATCACGACTTCCCACAGCAAGAGTTTCCTCGTCTCCATCGTGAAGCCATGAAGATAGTGAATGTTGGGCTTGTCATACTTTTGTGAGAGATTTTTTTTCTGTTATGAAAATTAATAAGTCTCGGTTAAGAGCAAACATCAGTAATGAAAATTTACGTAACTGTTTGCGTTTGTATGTAGAAATTTTGTTCCAGACATTAAACGTATTGTAAACACCACCTGTGATAATTAAATAAAACGTATCGTAGGTAATAGATACTATTTCAAACCATGATTTCTGTCAAGCACTCCTACTAACCTTATTCCTTCATTTAATAAAGCAGGCCAGGAAACAAAACGCATTACAGAGGAAGAAGCGGAGAGACGGTATGGTGGGGAGGGGAGAGAAGCGGGTGGCCAGCTTGCCCCTGTGTGCACGCAGAACACCTGTTAACTGCACACGTGCATGTGCACCGCACACGTGCAGAATTCCTGCCCGCCCCTGGCCTAGGATTACCGCCCGGCCGAGCGCGCGGCCTGACCGGTGAGGCGCGGCCCAGCAAAAGACGCGCCTTGCAGGCCGGCAAAGGGTGGGATGCTATGTGTTCTTAGCTAAAGAGCATTGAATTACGAGCTGGTGTGACTGCAATATACAACTTCAGAATGTGCAGGACAGATTAGGTGTTTTAAAACCTAACAAACAGTATTTACAATGTGGTTCTCTGTACTCTCCGCCAGTCACAACGTTGCGATGTCAGCTAACAGCCAGTTGTTGTATGGCAACATTCTTCTGTATTTCTATTCAGGTAATAGTGTAGATGTAGAGGCTTATCTCACTAGGGGTAAGATAGATAATATCTACAGGAAAATTAAAGAGACCTTTGGAGAAAGGAGAACCACTTGCATGAATATCAAGAGCTTTGATGGAAACCCAGTTCTAAGCAAGGGAGGAAAAGCAGAAAGGTGGAAGGAGTATATAGAGGGCCTATACAAAGGCGATGTACTTGAGGACAATATTATGGAAATGGAGGAGGTGTAGATGAAGATGAAATGGGAGATATGATACTGCGTGAAGAGTTTGACAGAGCACTGAAAGATCTGAGACGAAACAAGGCCCCCGGAGTAGACAACATTCCATTGGAACTACTGACGGCCTTGGGAGAGCCAGTCCTGACAAAACTCTACCATCTGGTGAGCAAGATGTATGAAACAGGCGAAATACCCTCAGACTTCAAGAAGAATATAATAATTCCAATCCCAAAGAAAGCAGGTGTTGACAGATGTGAAAATTACCGAACAGTCAGTTTAATAAGCCACAGCTGCAAAATACTAACACGAATTCTTTATAGACGAATGGAAAAACTGGTAGAAGCCGACCTCGGGGAAGATCAGTTTGGATTCCGTAGAAATGTTGGAACACGTGACGCAATACTGACCCTACGACTTATCTTAGAAGAAAGATTAAGGAAAGGCAAACCTACGTTTCTAGCATTTGTAGACTTAGAGAAAGCTTTTGACAATGTTGACTGGAATACTCTCTTCCAAATTCTGAAGGTGGCAGGGGTAAAATACAGGCAGCGAAAAGCTATTTACAATTTGCACAGAAAGCAGATGGCAGTTATAAGAGTCGAGGGGTATGAAAGGGAAGCAGTAGTTGGGAAGGGAGTGAGACAGGGTTGTAGTCTATCCCCGATGTTATTCAATCTGTATATTGAGCAAGCAATAAAGGAAACAAAAGAAAAGTTCGGAGTAGGTATTAAAACCCATGGAGAAGAAATAAAAACTTTGAGGTTCGCCGATGACATTGTTTTTCTGTCAGAGACAGCAAAGGACCTGGAAGAGCAGCTGAACGGAATGGACAGTGTCTTGAAAGGAGGATATAAGATGAACATCAACAAAAGCAAAACGAGGATAAGTGAATGTAATCGAATTAAATCGGGTGATACTGAAGGAATTAGATTAGGAAATGAGACACTTAAAGTAGCAGATGAGTTTTGCTATTTGGGGAGCAAAATAACTGATGACGGTCGAAGTAGAGAGGATATGAAATGTAGACTGGCAATGCCAAGGAAAGCGTTTCTGAAGAAGAAACATTTGTCAACATCGAGTATAGATTTAAGTGTCAGGAAGTCGTTTCTGAAAGTATTTGTATGGAGTGTAGCCATGTGTGGAAGTGAAACGTGGACGATAAATAGTTTAGACAAGAAGAGAATAGAAGCTTTCGAAATGTGGTGCTACAGAAGAATGCTGAAGATTAGATGGGTAGATCACATAACTAATGAAGAGGTACTGAATAGAATTGGGGAGAAGAGGAGCTTCTGGCACAACTTGACTAGAAGAAGGGATAGGTTGGTAGGACATGTTCTGAGGCATCAAGGGATCACCAATTTAGTATTGTAGGGCAGCGTGGAGGGTAAAAATCGTAGAGGGAGACCAAGAGATGAATACACCAAGCAGATTAAGAAGGATGTAGGTTGCAGTAGATACTGGGAGATGAAGAAGCTTGCACAGGATAGAGTAGCATGGAGAGCTGCATCAAACCAGTCTCAGGACTGAAGACCACATCAAAAAACAATAGTGGTACACGTAAGTTGGCTGCTGTCTTCGATGCTTTCTGGACAAAACAGAACCATCTACCTCTAAACTACTTTTTAGGATGACAGAAAGTGGATCGGGTGATAGGTTGAGACGGAGTTGTAACGAGTTAAGATTTAATGGTAGACTGAGAGGAGGAAGATGTTGCTGCAGGTCATTTAACTATTTTTCCGTTGTTCTGCTGGGTTGCATCAGTTGTGTGGCATAACCTGTGTTCGACTGGTATACAACTGTGTGTTCTGTGTGTGACTTAGAGCACTATCTACTCTCGCTCGTTAACAGCAAAGGTCTCAGTCATCAGAGGACTTCCATCTCATGTGGGATGATGATGATGAAACATCACTTTCGGCACTTTCCTCTAGAAGAACGAAGATTTATGCGACGTACTCTATCTCCCTGCCGCATCTTGGGGATAAAATCGAGTCTTCAGTTTCAAAACTACAGTGTGTCTAAGTTAGCGACAGGTGTTTGTGAGATACTGCAATACCCATGAATACATCTGCTTGACAGATGTCCTGTTTACGGAGTTAGTGACTGCATGACGTATAATTTCACATGTCAAACACGGCTGCTACGCGTTCGTGTGTTTCCTTGTAAGAGGCATTCTCCATTACTAAAGATCATTTCATAGGAGTGATGCGAGCATAGTATGATTTCTGAACCGTGATCGGACGCGAAGTGGGCGCTATACACCTCTACAAAGCTAAATTGTGCATGTACCACAAAGAATCGATGTTTCAAGGAAGTAGTTTTTAGATTTTACAGTTTCTCGCCATACTTTATCGTAGAGAAATCTACAAGGACAATGTATGCCATGCGCTTGAAATATATTTCTTATATTGGAATATTAACAGCGTTGCATTCCACACGACTAATACACTCCTGGAAATTGAAATAAGAACACCGTGAATTCATTGTCCCAGGAAGGGGAAACTTTATTGACACATTCCTGGGGTCAGATACATCACATGATCACACTGACAGAACCACAGGCACATAGACACAGGCAACAGAGCATGCACAATGTCGGCACTAGTACAGTGTATATCCACCTTTCGCAGCAATGCAGGCTGCTATTCTCCCATGGAGACGATCGTAGAGATGCTGGATGTAGTCCTGTGGAACGGCTTGCCATGCCATTTCCACCTGGCGCCTCAGTTGGACCAGCGTTCGTGCTGGACGTGCAGACCGCGTGAGACGACGCTTCATCCAGTCCCAAACATGCTCATTGGGGGACAGATCCGGAGATCTTGCTGGCCAGGGTAGTTGACTTACACCTTCTAGAGCACGTTGGGTGGCACGGGATACATGCGGACGTGCATTGTCCTGTTGGAACAGCAAGTTCCCTTGCCGGTCTAGGAATGGTAGAACGATGGCTTCGATGACGGTTTGGATGTACCGTGCACTATTCAGTGTCCCCTCGACGATCACCAGTGGTGTACGGCCAGTGTAGGAGATCGCTCCCCACACCATGATGCCGGGTGTTGGCCCTGTGTGCCTCGGTCGTATGCAGTCCTGATTGTGGCGCTCACCTGCACGGCGCCAAACACACATACGACCATCATTGGCACCAAGGCAGAAGCGACTGTCATCGCTGAAGACGACACGTCTCCATTCGTCCCTCCATTCACGCCTGTCGCGACACCACTGGAGGCGGGCTGCACGATGTTGGGGCGTGAGCGGAAGACGGCCTAACGGTGTGCGGGACCGTAGCCCAGCTTCATGGAGACGGTTGCGAATGGTCCTCGCCGATACCCCAGGAGCAACAGTGTCCCTAATTTGCTGGGAAGTGGCGGTGCGGTCCCCTACGGCACTGCGTAGGATCCTACGGTCTTGGCGTGCATCCGTGCGTCGCTGCGGTCCGGTCCCAGGTCGACGGGCACGTGCACCTTCCGCCGACCACTGGCGACAACATCGATGTACTGTGGAGACCTCACGCCCCACGTGTTGAGCAATTCGGCGGTACGTCCACCCGGCCTCCCGCATGCCCACTATACGCCCTCGCTCAAAGTCCGTCAACTGCACATACGGTTCACGTCCACGCTGTCGCGGCATGCTACCAGTGTTAAAGACTGCGATGGAGCTCCGTATGCCACGGAAAACTGGCTGACACTGACGGCGGCGGTGCACAAATGCTGCGCAGCTAGCGCCATTCGACGGCCAACACCGCGGTTCCTGGTGTGTCCGCTGTGCCGTGCGTGTGATCATTGCTTGTACAGCCCTCTCGCAGTGTCCGGAACAAGTATGGTGGGTCTGACACACCGGTGTCAATGTGTTCTGTTTTCCATTTCCAGGAGTGTAGGTCAGAAACCGTTCTTCTCTAACATTATAGCATGTTTTAAGTGCAGAACCGTGTAGCCTTAGGAGTGCATGTGTTTACATTCTCTCTTAGCAGTACCTTCCTAGTACTGATCCCAGTCACTATAACAATAATTTAGAATTGACAGAGCAGTTGGTTTATGTAAAATGCTTCAAACTCCGTCTGTCTGGAGCTCCAACATGCATAAAAACCACTCGTTTCTTCTTCTTCCTAGCCTTCTGCTATTACATCACAAACCTTTCATGTCTACTACTATACACAGATAAGGGGTGCTAACCTCCGAGACATGCGCCATCTGGGGAAATCTTGTGCACTCGTGTGGATACTGCGAACAAAATTAGCATGGAGTAATAGTTACGGACTCGGCTCGCTCTGTCTCTTCACCAGACGTGGAATGTAGAGATCTACTTCTGGTCAACTGCAGATTAAATCGGTGACAGTGCTGCAGGGAAAGTTGGTCAAAGACAGTGTGAGGAGATCTTTCAGTCTCTAACTTTATCCTGAGAATGCGAGAATGCTCTTTGACCTCCATCCTCATTGGGAAAGACCGTAAACTACGCACTATTATCAAAGTGCTAGAAATATGTAGATCGTTGTCTGGTATACTTTTGTGTATATGTTCGAGAATTTACAATGAATGGACGTACAGCACAGTCATCCCGCAAAGTAGTGAAGGGGCAGTTTAGCGATGATACAGAAACTGGGAAGCATGCTGCCGCATCATTGTTGGGTGTTGAAATTACGGTAAAATTGCTAAAATTGATCGCACTATCAACTGTGATGCTTATTATTACAGTACATCGACGTTGCCTTTTCCATCCCATCCATCCACTGGTACGCTGTTGATTACCACATAATGACTGATATCACTTGTTTGAGATGCAGAAAGAGTCTTGGTGGAAGGGCAAAACCTTCTGGGGATGGCTACCACCGAAACAGTTTTGAGTCTGTATGAACCAGCTGCTGCCTTCATCTTGACCCAAAGGTGTAGTGGGGGCATGTCCAGTATGGCTTCAAAATGGTTCAGATGGCTCTAAGGACTATGAGACTTAACATCTGGGCTCATAAGTCCCCTAGACTTAGAACTACTTAAACCTAACTAACCTGAGGACATCACTCACATCTATGCCCAAGGCAGGATTCGAACCTGCGACCGTGGCAGCAGCGCGGTTCCGGACTGAAGCTCCTAGAACCGCTCAGCCACAGTGGCTGGCCAGCATGGCTTCCACCCCAGCGGTTGGTGTAGTGCTAATTCCGCCTGTTGTGGCTAAGCAGGTCAGTCTTTGCACCTTAGCAAGCTCCTTAGCTGCAACCTGCTGTTCTGCCTTCTTCCACCACACTATGCCCCCGTAGGAGATCCTAGGTCTAACCACTGTGATGTATACCCAGTGCATACCTCTGAGGCTTAGGCCCCAGTTTTTGCCATAAGCCCTCCTGGTACTCACTAAGGTACCTTTCGCCTTGGAGCAGATTCTGTTAATGTCAGGGGTCCATTTTAGTTTCTCATCCAAGGTTACCCCTAGATATTTCACTATCCCCTTCACAGGTGGGGTTTCATCGAAGAGCTTTAGATTGCAACTAGAGTGTTGCTTATGCTTCTTCGTGAATGGCAACACAACAGTCTTCTTAGGATTAACCCTTAGATCCTCTTTAATGCACCAGTCTCACACAATGTTCAATGTACCTTGTGCCATATTCCTAACTGTGTCAGTAAATTTCCCAAGTATTACTATGACAAGGTCATCTGCTTATCCTTGGCAAATGCATTGTCTGAAATTTAGTTCCTCAATGAATTCGTTCACCACTAGATTCAACAATGAAGGGGACAAACCTTCTCCTTGTGGACAACCTCTAGTGGTGTTCATTACCATCTTTTCATTCATCATGGTGGCCTCTACTTCCTTCCACTAAGCATGGACCTAGTCCACCTACATATAGTGGTCCCTAGATCATGCACCTCTGCTGCCCTAACCATAGAAACGAAAGTTGTGTTACTAAAGGACCCCTTGATGTCCAGGAAGATGCAGAGTGATATTTCTTGAAAGTGAAGTGTTTTCTTCGCCCTCCCAATGAGTTGATGGAGAGCTGTCGCACATGATTTACCTGGTTGATAGGCATGTTGATTTGAATGTAGAGGAGCTCTAGTTAGTCTCCTCTCTCCAGCATGTACATTAACCAGTTTTTCCCGTGTTTTAAGAATGAAAGAGGACAGACTGATTGGTCTCATATCCTTGGCCTTGGTATGATCAATTCTCCCTGGCTTTGGAATAAAAACAACCTTCACTGCCCTCCAGGCATTGAGAATGATTCCTGCTGCTAGGCTAACAACCTGGATAGAACTCTTATGAGATTCTCTCCTGTCTGTTGCAGGAGAGCTGGAAAGATTCCATCTGGACTAGGTGACTTGAATGGTTGGAATGTTCCCACCACCCATCGGATTTTATTGAAGTCGACACACTCCTTGGCCGATTCCCAGTCCTCTCTTCGAGTGCCTGAGAACCATTATCTCTCAGGTATCGCATTCTGGTCTATGTTATCCGCCAGAGAATATTGAGGAAAGTGAGTTTTGAGGAGCAGTTCCAGTGTCACATGTGCTGTCTTTCTCCTCCTTCCTCAACGTACTTCCTGGATTAATTGCTACTCTAGTGAGGATTTTGTGCAGTTTGGCATGAGCAGCCGTGCCCTCCACTTCCTCACAGAATGCCTTCCAGGATGCCTCCTTTGCTTGTCTAATTGCAAGATTGTAGTTGACAAGGGCCTCACGATAGTTTGCCCATTGTCCTTTACGTCTCGCAAGGTTAAAGAGTCTTCGTACCTGTTTTCTTTGCGTTTCCAAGTTAACGTTCCACCAAGACACACTCCTGTTTGTGCACTTCTTGGTGATTGCGCATTTGTCCTGGTATGAGGTCACTATGGCAGAGGTGGCAGCCTCTGCTACTTCCTCAAATTCTACTGGATTCCTTATCGAGGTTTTTTAATTTCCCATAAGTTTAAGTCAAGGTCCCTCCTATATGTTAATCAGTCTGTTTTCCTGGGATTCTTATAGGCCGTAGGCTGTCTGATTCCCATTTTAGCCTTGAATTTAATAATAATATGAGGATAGCTCTAACGCCACATACCGTTGTTTGACATAGCTGCCCATCATCATGGAACCAAAGGTTATGTCAATTACTTCTTCCCTTCTGCCATTCCTGAATGTAGTTTCATCACCCCTATTCAGGACCTCCAATTTGTAAGACAAGAGAAATTCAAGAAGGTACTCACCTCTACTATTGCTCTGCTTGCTGCCCAACACTAGGTTGTGAGCATTGGCATCACATCCAACCAACAGTTGGTCACCTTGTCGATGGCAAACTTCTGTGAGTCTCCTCACCTCCAAAGGAGGAGGAGAACTGTCTTTGCAAGGAAGGTATGTTGAGGCCAAAACAATTTCCCTCCTGATACCTTCCTCACGTTGCTGCATTCTGATGTTTACCAGCTCCCTTGAGCAGAAATACATCATTGGCATGAAAGACATAGATGCATGTTCTGAAGTTCCTTAGATTTCTAGCATAAATCAGATTACCTCCAGTGCCACCAATGCATGATACGCCCCCTTTATATAAGTAGGTCTTGTATCATGGTGACGTCCACTTCCTGTCTCCTCAGGCAATGGCTCAGGTCAGCAGTGGTCCCTTTGCTGTGCTGCAGATTAATCAAAAAATGTTCAAATGTGTGTGAAATCTTATGGGACTTAACTGCTAAGGCCATTAGTCCCTAAGCTTACATACTATTTAACCTAAATTATCCTAAGGACAAACACACACACCCATGCTCGAGGGAGGACTCGAACCTCCGCCGGGACCAGCCGCACAGTCCATTACTGAAGCGCTCTTGACCACTCGGCCAATCCCGCGCGGCGCAGATTAATCTACAGCACATCCAGTCTCCGTCTTGCTGCCGTAATTGCCTTTGAGGTCTTTGATTTCCCTGATGGCAACCTGCGAGAACCATAAAAACAATTTCAGGTCTTGCTCACACATCGCCTTCAGGGACTTCTCTCCGACCTCCACCACCAGTGTTCATCCTTCTGGTACAGCCCAGCCTCCTGGTTGATTACTCTGTCGAGACTTTTGGGTTCAGGACCCCCATTTTCTCGAACAGAGTCTTTGGAGAGACATCCTTAAGGATCTTTGGTACCCATATTGATACCTTTGCGGTCTTAAGAAGCTCAGCTGCGTCTTGACTGCAGCTTCGCATTCTCCCACGGGGATATTATGGGCACTGTCCTTGAGTCATTCCACTGTACACACCTCTTTGCAGACAAAAATGAGGCCACCTCGATCTAGATAGACCCTCCTGAAATTGGGTCCTGGACTAGCCCCCCCCCCCCCCTCAGTCTGCATGAGCTCCTCCTGTTGCGAGGAGAGTCCCATGGTATATTGTGGTTAAAAAAAGGGCTAACACAGTCCACATACACTGAACGGAATTTAATAGGTGTCTCAGCGAGCCCTTGAGCTTTCTTGAATTTTACCAATTTCAGCTGTTTCTCAGAGCTGCTGACAAATTTCAATTTCACTTAACTTTTCAGTGGTACGAGAATTAAACTGGGACAGTAACCCGCATTTTGTTTTGTAAAGAAACATTTGAAAACAGAACCACTATTCACGCTTCTCCTTTACTACCCTCAGTTTTAGTTAGTGTTTAATCCTAGAGTGTTGGGAGACTTAGCTTTGGCATCACTGATGACCTTTACGTACAAACAGAATTTCTTTGGGTTTTTTTAGAGGTCTTTCGATAAGATTCTGCAAGAGTAGTCGTTGAAGGCTTCACGGGACTACATGCCTGCCATCATTGGTGATGATGTGCCACAGACGAATAGTGAAATTCTGCATCACCCGCTGAAGTGTCGGAACATCGATACTGTCGATGAGCTCCTGAATGGCTGTTTGCAGCTCCGCAATGATTTTGGGGTTATTGCTGTACACCTTGCCCATAATATAGCCCCACAAAATGAAGTCGCATGTGTTCAGATCCGTAGAATATGGCAGCCAGTCGATGCCCATGCCGGTGGCCTCTGGGTACCCTATGCGGTCCCCAAACTGCTTCGATGGGGTCAAGCTCCGTCTTGCATGATCCACATTTTGTCGAAATCAGGGTCACTTTGGATAATGGAGATGAAGTCATCTTCCAAAAATTTCACGTACCGTTCTGTAGTCACCGTCCATCAAGGAACATCGTACTGATTACTCTCTGACTGGAGACTGCACACCACAGCCACCCGCTGAAGGTGAAGAAACTTCTCGATCGCGAAATATGGATTCTCAGTCCCCCAAATGCGCAAATTTTGCTTATTGACGAACCCATCCAAAAGAAAGTGGGCTTCGTTGCGAAACCAAACCACGCATGTGCATAGTAATTCTCATCATATCATGTGGCCAACCATGCATTTTGAAAGTGTTACTGCAAACCGTTCAGAAGTTGTGACGATTTTATTTTATGTAGTTCAATAATTGTCACCCTGTACCTACCCACCAATCTTCTAAACGGTGAATATCTTTAAGCAGATTACTTCACGAACTCTCGCGACAGAGAGAGATAGTGCGTGTGTGTGTGTGTGTGTGTGTGTGTGTGTGTGTGTGTGTGTGTGTGCGTGTGTGTATATGCAGCAGAGAGAGAGAGAGAGAGAGACACTTCTAATTCCACTCAATGCTCAGCCTGGATTCCAACACCCGTGTTCTTTTAATCATATACTACGGCAAACGTAATATACGTAATATTACTCCGGAAGAAGAAACATTTAAAGAAAGCGGGGGGGGCATTCTTGTACTGCCCGTCCTGTAATTTCCAAGGATAACACAGTGGCTGCTTTTCGTTTTATCTTAAGCCGGAATTAATTTTATATCGCCGTAGGGAGCGTCTTACCGCAAGGGATAATCTTCCCACGTTATTCTGGGATAGCTTAATCTTTCGGTCTTATTCGAGGAATACGGTAACTCGCACAGGATCTGCAGTTTTCCAAGCCGTCCAATTACGTGCAACTTAATTTCAGTTCCTCTTTCACTGTAGCAATGACGAGGAGTTGAAAGCGGGGGGGATGCGTTGCGTCTTCTGTGTGGAATCTGCTTCTCTGCAGTCTCTAACTTAACTCTGCGACCAGATAAGATTCTTTAGTTGCATTGTCTGTGGTTCTATGAAGCGTGTTGTTGTTCCAAACCGTACGTGTAAATGCCACAGAGCTGCCAACAAAGTGACTATTTTACACTGCTGGCCATTAAAATTGCAATATGAGAAAGAAAATAACTTGATGTTCCGCAATAACATTTATTTAATAATTCGTTATGAACTGGCTTTCGGCTTCCTAAGACATAACTTAATACCAAGCAGATAATCCACACAACTTCACCGAGAGTTCGTAGCTGTACAAAAATCGTTTTTCAGATATATGTGAGATTTCACAACTATATGTCAGCACAAAAACACAAGCGTAATAGAACAACCCAAAGAAGCTCCAAACAAATACACTCCTGGAAATGGAAAAAAGAACACATTGACACCGGTGTGTCAGACCCACCATACTTGCTCCGGACACTGCGAGAGGGCTGTACAAGCAATGATCACACGCACGGCACAGCGGACACACCAGGAACCGCGGTGTTGGCCGTCGAATGGCGCTAGCTGCGCAGCATTTGTGCACCGCCGCCGTCAGTGTCAGCCAGTTTGCCGTGGCATACGGAGCTCCATCGCAGTCTTTAACACTGGTAGCATGCCGCGACAGCGTGGACGTGAACCGTATGTGCAGTTGACAGACTTTGAGCGAGGGCGTATAGTGGGCATGCGGGAGGCCGGGTGGACGTACCGCCGAATTGCTCAACACGTGGGGCGTGAGGTCTCCACAGTACATCGATGTTGTCGCCAGTGGTCGGCGGAAGGTGCACGTGCCCGTCGACCTGGGACCGGACCGCAGCGACGCACGGATGCACGCCAAGACCGTAGGATCCTACGCAGTGCCGTAGGGGACCGCATCGCCACTTCCCAGCAAATTAGGGACACTGTTGCTCCTGGGGTAACGGCGAGGACCATTCGCAACCGTCTCCATGAAGCTGGGCTACGGTCCCGCACACCGTTAGGCCGTCTTCCGCTCACGCCCCAACATCGTGCAGTCCGCCTCCAGTGGTGTCGCGACAGGCATGAATGGAGGGACGAATGGAGACGTGTCGTCTTCAGCGATGAGAGTCGCTTCTGCCTTGGTGCCAATGATGGTCGTATGCGTGTTTGGCGCCGTGCAGGTGAGCGCCACAATCAGGACTGCATACGACCGAGGCACACAGGGCCAACACCCGGCATCATTGTGTGGGGAGCGATCTCCTACACTGGCCGTACACCACTGGTGATCGTCGAAGGGACACTGAATAGTGCACGGTACATCCAAACCGTCATCGAAACCATCGTTCTACCATTCCTAGACCGGCAACAGAACTTGCTGATCCAACAGGACAATGCACGTCCGCATGTATCCCGTGCCACCCAACGTGCTCTAGAAGGTGTAAGTCAACTACCCTGGCCAGCAAGATCTCCGGATCTGTCCCCCATTGAGCATGTTTGGTACTGGATGAAGCGTCGTCTCACGCGGTCTGCACGTCCAGCACGAACGCTGGTCCAACTGAGGCGTCAGGTGGAAATGGCATGGCAAGCCGTTCCACAGGACTACATCCAGCATCTCTACGATCGTCTCCATGGGAGAATAGCAGCCTGCATTGCTGCGAAAGGTGGATATACACTGTACTAGTGCCGACATTGTGCATGCTCTGTTGCCTGTGTCTATGTGCCTGTGGTTCTGTCAGTGTGATCATGTGATGTATCTGACCCCAGGAATGTGTCAATAAAGTTTCCCCTTCCTGGGACAATGAATTCACGGTGTTCTTATTTCAATTTCCAGGAGTGTAAATCTTATTTTCCAGAATGCTCTAAGATTAATTTTTCTAAGTATTAGATAGTATACTTGTTATAATTGTTCCATATCCACATTCCATAGACTCCTCTCTCCCCTCTGCCAGCCCCCTTCTTCGGTCTTTTCATCACATTCACCCATTTGTCCATATGTCAGCAATCTGTCCCATCATTTACTTGTACAGCGTGTTTGCCTTATAAATCAGTGTACCAATAATTTTTGAGAATTTGTGATATAAAATTTATTTTTCAGAGCTTTTTTGGATATTGCATTACGCTTGTAGTTCTGTATCTATATACCGTCGTAAAATGTCACATATCGCTGAAAATATATTTTTGTACAGCTATGAATGAACTCGCGCTGAAGTTGTGTGGACCATTTGCGATGTATTAAGTGACCTGACAATGGCCTAGGAAGACAGAAGCTGGTTCATAACGAACTATTAAATAAATATTGTTGTGGAACATCTTTCATGTGTATTCAGGTGTTTAATATGTCTATGTTCCTCCAAGTACTATTCCATAAACATCATTAAATGTTATTTATTGAGTGTACTCACAATAGTAAGAAGAATACTGTGGTGTCGTCCAGAGATCACAGTGTCGCACTGAAGTCGACATATCGATACGACAGACGTTAGCGAGATCTCGCTGCAATCCGCAACGATGCACGAGAAGCGCTCCTCAAGATCACTCCTGCCCTGCCAGCACAGCAGCACACTTGCACTAGAGGTCAATATAGGATAGGGTGTCCATTCGGCCCGTTTTTCCCGGACAGTCCCGTTCTTTACCAAAATGTCCCGCTGTCTCGAAAGTTTTTTTGGGGACGCTGAAATGTCCCGTTTTTTTATGATTCCGCTTGGCTAGAGTATTTTACGGTACCTGTTGTTTGACTTGCTATTAACTGCGCAGTTATTTACGCTAGGAAGAGTGTGATGACTTTCAGCATACCCCAAACATGTACCGAACTGTCAAAAATCGCAAGTAATTTTAAACGCACTATAGGTTACGAATAACAACGAAGATTCTTCTAGATCGATCCACTGAATCTGTCCTTTCGGTCCAGAGATACTCTACACCAGTGATACTTGCTCTCTGGCTTTCGTCACCAAACCGTTAATGTTTTGCACTGTGCAATCACTGTTTCATTATGCCAAAACGAAAGTGAAATTTTATCAGCAATATAAAAAGCGAGTTTCCTTTTATCACTGGTAGTGGAGAAACTGTAGAATGTACGTAGTGCAGATCAAAATTTGCTGTTGGTCATGGTGGAAGGTGACATTGTGAGTCACATTAAGACGAAAAAACATCGCATGAGTGATCAAATAAATGCGTGAGTGACTACTATGTAAACTTAAAATCAGTCACAGAGATGAATAGGCAGTTGCGTGAGTGACTACTATGTAAACTTAAAATCAGTAACAGAAATGGATAGGCAGTTGGCAACACAAGAAGCTACGTTTGCATACCACAGTGCAATGCATATCCATAGCTTTAAGTCAATGGACTGTACTACAGCAGTTGTTAAAAAACTTTTCAATCTTAAATTCACGTGTGGACACACAAAATGTAATGCAATCATTTCAAATGTTACTGCACCGTATACAGCTCAGCAGGTTTTAAATGAACTGAGAAGTGCTCGATTCATTTCTGTAATGATTGATACATCAAATCATCTGGATTTGAAGTTGGTTCCTCTCCTTATCAGGTATTTTCACCCTGAAAATGGCATCACGGTGAAAGTTCTCGAATTGGTTAATTTAGCTGGAGAAACTTCAGATTTACTTCAGATTTATGTGCTGTAGGTTTTAAAGGAATATGGTCATGAGGGAAAGGTGATTGCAGTTTCTGCAGACAACACTAACACCAATTTTGGTGGTAAGCAGAGGAAAGGAAAAAACAATTTGTTCTATAAACTGCAACAGAACACAGTGAATAATATAGTAGGTGTTGGCTGTCCAGCACATGTGGTGCACAATTCCTTACAAACTGGCTCAAATTGCCTACCAATCGACTGTCATTTAATTGTAAAAAAAATCTACTAGCATTTCCACATATATACAGTAAGGGTTGAATCTCTGGAGTCATTCTGTAAGTTTACTGAAACTGAATACAAAACTGTACTTGGGCACAGCAAGACAAGGAGGCTATCTTTGCTACCAGCATTGGAAAGAATTGTAGAAATATTTCCTGCTTTGAAATCATAGTTCATTTCCATTGATAAGTGTCCTGTTATCCTTAAACAATTCTTTGATAGCCCTGTGTCTATTGTTCTTCTACATTTTCTTGTTAGCCAGCTAAAACCTTTCTCCACAGCAATTAAATGTATTGAGAAATCACAATAGTGGAAGTTTATCAAGAAATAAACACATTATTGGGTAAATAATAATATAGAAAATCTGGAAGATTTCTCACATCCTTTGTACATGAGAGCTGGAAGAAGAGGGTGAAATTACTGTAGAACAATTTCATATTTATGCTGACATATTCTATGATTCTTGCATTGAGTATATTAAAGAACAGTGTTTACCATTTCTCATACCTTTTAAAGCATTTGACTGGGTTAATACTGAAAAGGAGCAGCTACAGTGCCAGAATATTCAGGACTGTTGTGTTTTTGTTAAAAGTATTGTACCAAATTTCCCTGTTGAATGAAGATGAACTGTTTGATGAACTTTCATGTGCACAGAACTCCATAAAAAGTGAAGAAGGAGACAAAGAAAGTGTTAGTGCAACGTGGTGTAAAATATTTGCTTATTTCAAAAGTAAAAACATTAACATGAAAAACATGATTCATTCGGTGGAGTTTTGTCTGGCAATACCTGGGTCAAATGCTGCTGTGGAACGTGTGTTTTCGTTAGTGAACTCTTTTTGGTCAGATGAAAAAAACAGAATGGAAGTTGAAACAGTGAGGGCCTTGATCTTTGTCAAAACACACTTTAATGGTGTATTGTGTACTCACATTTATGATACAATTTCAAACTAAAATGCACTTCTTGATAAAGCACATAAAAGTGAAAAGTACGGTGATAGTGTGGCAGAATAATTGTAAAAAGTGATTTGGGATCATCTGAGTGCACGTTGTAAAGGTAAACATGTATGTGTATTAAATGTTGTCAATACAATATTTATGTCCCGTTTTTTTTCTCTTCATTGTCCCAGGTTTTTCTCTAATTTATTTTAAATGTCCTCTTTTTTCAATGAAAATGAAATGGACTCCCTAATATAGGACAGAACGTGGAGTGTCCCAGTTCGTGACTTCATCTGAAGAAGTCTTCATCGTATAGGACCAGTGAGTTATTAAAGTTTCTGATGAACTTGTACTTTAGTAAGGAAGTGTTGGACATTGTACCTCAGGAGAACAGTTTATTAAAGTGTGCATCAAGTGGTGCTTTGGCATTCAATAAAAGTTGTAAATTACCCAGTACTCCTATGGCAAACAAGTGTATCAACGTTAAGCAAATCTTTTGTCTATTAATGACATACAGGGTGTTTGAAAAAGAACTCCCTAGTTTTAAGTATAAATTTAATGGGGAAATTGATGAAAAATTACATCATTGAGTACATGTCAAGAAAGAGAATTCCTCCAAGTTTTGTTTAATGTTAGTAAACGTCAACGTGGAATCAATTTATTGCCATGCACACATCAAGACGATATTCCACTTCTCACCACGTATTCACCAACATTTCAGGTGTAACTGTCCTACTTGCTGCGAAGATTCTTTCCCGTAAATGATTGACGTCTCTGAACGTTTCACTGTACACAACATTTTAATGTGGTCTCAAAAGAAAAAATCCAGTGCAGTTAGGTGAGCTTTGTGGTGGGCAAGGTGTTGGGCCAGCCGTGCCTGTCCACCTTCCTGTAAAGCGAGTGTCAAGAGCCACACACATATGGTTACTGTAATGAGGTGGGACGCCATCTTGTTGGAAAAACACAAGCCCCTTTTTCGCCTCATTATCGTCCATTTGGGGAAGGCGTACCCTGTCAACATGTCAAAGAAACGTCCACGTTTATGCTGAATAACTTCGTGTGGATGCTCTGCCACTCAAATTCTGCAGTAATGACGATTAACTATTCCACTGACGTAAAATGAAGCCTCATCACAAAAGAGAATCTTTTTTAAAAAAATTGACATCATTATCCGTTCTGTGTAGAAAGTCAACACCAAACTCATACCTTTAGATTTTATCAGGAAGTTTTATTTCATGTAACACTTGCAATTTGTAGGCGAGCAACTTAAGTCTTTTATGCACAACATCATACACAGCACCTTTAGGCACTCCTAATTGTAGACTACATCTGGATAATGACTTCTTTGGGCTTCAAATACACAAAACACGGATCTGTTCAACAACATGTTCAAACGTTGTCAGTCTGTCTGGTGATTTTGCTTTTAAGACACTACTAGTTTCCTTGGAAGACTTTAGCCAAGATGAACAGTTTTTGCTGTAGGTAGTTCACCACCATACTGACGTCTAAAATTATGTTGCACTGTTATAACTAACTCAGTTTTCACAACCTAAATAACACACTCCACATTTTGTTGCGGAGTACACATTGTTGCTGAGTTGCTCTGCACTGCACTGCAAGCACACTGAACTGTGAGAACAGACAAAAAAACCAGTACTGGTGCCGTCTCAAGGTCAAGCAGACCTGCCAACTGCAGGGGAGCCAAACTTCGAGAGTTGATGAGTCAAACACCACAAACTAGAATAGTGTATGTCACTTTGTACAGATTCTAGGACATATTAAAACTAAGTGCGTTCTTTTTCAAACATACTGTCAAGCGAATTAACATTTCATGAGTTACTGTTCCTATGTGCCATCTGGTTAAACAACCAGAGAACCCACAGTTATGGCCAGAGGAAAGTCGTTTTATCTGATCACTACAAAAACATTATTAAATTTGTTTGTAATTATTACAAAGATCTGTCATTCTAGCAATAATCATGGCTTTAATCTGGCTGGATACCAAGTCAAATTCAGTTTGGATGAGAGATGCACGTATGTCACACCATCTTGATTCAACCTTATGCCAGAGTTCATCAACTGTACTGTCTGGCGTAACAGTACTAGCTGCCAGTCTCTCAGCAACCCAGAACCAGATCTTTCAGTGTAGGTGAGAGCCTGTAGAATGTGCTGGTCAGGGGAACAGTGTAACATGCTCTCTATCAAGGTAGGTCAGGACCAAGTGCGACGACTTTGCAAAATTCCTGTGGGTGTATATTAATGTCATAATGTATTTGTTGGTAATTGTTACACAGAGCTGCCACTTCTAGCAACAATCATAGCTTTAATCTGGCTGGGTACCAAGGCAAAATGAGTTTGTATGAGAGATACAGGTACATCACACCATCTTGGTTCAACCTTATGCCAGAGTTCATCAATCGTAGTGTCTGCCATGCCAGTACTGGCTGCCAGTCTCTCAGCAATCCAGAACCAGATTCCTCAGTGTAGGTGAGAGCCTGTAGAGTGCTGGTCAGAGGAACAGTGTAACACACTGTCAAGGCAGGTCAGGAACAAGAGCACTGACTTTCCAAAATTTCTGTGGGTGCATATCAATGGCAAAATGTAGTATATGTTTTCAGGGGAGTCTCGAATTTTTTTAAGATTATTACCTTTCATTTATAATTTTTTTTTTATGAACACTGGCTGTGTTACGTAGAGCTGTGCTGTGATAAAGTAAAATATGGTGGTACTATAAGCATATGTTGAGACAGCCCTAGCTTAGTTGGTAATACAGCTGACTTATATGCAACATAAATGAGGTGCAACTTGAGTTTAAATCTACTTAGACAAAACCCACAAACCTGAGGCATAATGTACGTGACATGAGCCCACCTGCAAAAATAAAAATCTTGACCCTCTAACATGAAATGTATAACCTATCATTAATTAACGTAACTCTCATTGTGGCAGGTAGAAACAGAAATTTAGTGGAGTGTGTTGTAAAATCCAGTGCAACATAAACAAAGAGATCATCCGTTTACTGTATTCAAAGTATTAAAAAATTATTAATACCAATCAACTTTATTAAAAATTAAACACATTACAGTGACTGACAATCAATATCAATGAGTATAGGCCTATAGTTCTATCAGTTTTTCTTTTTTTTTTTTTTTTTTTGCTTTATACAGATAAAACCTCACTCTGTTCACCTTGACCTCTAGTGAAACTGGGCCATGCAGTGCACTTTCTGTGATGGAAGGAATTGATTATTTCACTGGTATCAATAGATCACATTGGATACTCTGGAGGCTGAGTTCACTAACTCTGTCTTGGGTCATAGAATTCCACAGAAAGTTCTTTATAAGGATGAGCTTCAAAAATAAGTGTTCATCTAAGAAACAGAGACAGGAGTAGATAAGACAGATAAAAATTTGTTCATTAATCTGGAATGCTCCACCTACGATTGAATTCTGTTATTAATAGTTTTGATAATCCATTACTGAGGTTAATGAGGCTATTTCTTTTTTCAGAGCTTTTTTGACCTGGAAATTTAGTGGATAAATCCTCTCATATTCATTTTGAAGAATTACTACTGCAATGTGACTCTCTTTGTTGGAGGCAGAATAGTATTGTGCGTACCACTGAAGTGCTGATACAACTTACGCGGGGTGGGAGAAAGCAGCACATATACCGCCGTTAGTTACATTTTCGTCTTGTGCCATGAATTTCGCAACAAATCACAAAATTCAAAATACGAAGACAACGAGACCAACACCACCAAAAGGAACTTTTTTTTTTCACCTTACCATCACACGACAACTGGAAAACGCCGCTTATATCTGTGTCGCTAGAAGTTTCAGATGACTCCCCGACAGCAATAATTAATTCGGAAACACCATCTTCCAATAAGGATTCGTTCTTCCATGCCTCCTGAATGACAGCTTTTGTATGTACTACAACATTACTCCAGTTTTCCACAGTTACTTTAGAAACCTCTTCATGTAAAAGTCTTTCCACTTCTGAAAGCCTGAATGTCTTGTTTTCACGTGCTATGTACCCCTTGATTTGGGCCCACATTAGCTCTATAGCATTACTGTGACAATGATAGGGAGGTAATGTAATTGCAGAGTGTCCATGTTTGTTGGCAAGTTCATCTACAACGTATGTCGGGTGTCGTGGCTTATGTTGTGACACAAGTTCCAATAGTTCCACTTCCTTCATTCCGTCATCGAATTGTATATTATTTCGCCGTAACCCTTTTCTAGAAGACAGCGTTGGGGCTTTGTCCTTTACAACTTTGTGGTATGGCGCATTGTCAATAATGATGTACGACGGTTTCTCCAAATTCGGTAACAGTGAATTTTCAAACCATAGTAAAAAGGTGGCGTGGTTCATTTCCTCGTGAAAATCTGAGGTTTTCTTTGACCTGAAAACATGTAAACAGCCAGGAACAAACCCACGGGCGGTACCTGCATGAACAACAATAATTCTGCTTCCTTTGCCAACCGGTATTGCAATTCCTTCTTGTGATCCGTCAGACCAACCTGTCTTCAGTGTATGACCAGAATTCACCCATGTTTCATCTGGCCACACTAAATCATCGAATTCAATGTCCTTTACCTGCCGCAAAAATCGGCATCGCCAGGCAACAATATCTTGCCGTTCCAAGAGAACTGTGCGGCCACTTAATTTTTCGTAATTAAATCCCTTGTTTAATAAAACCAGCCGAAGAGATGACTTACTGCCAACAAAAAGACCAGCTTCTTTAAGTGTTACGTGCTGTTTTTGTAACGTTGGATGCTTTCTACGGTGATAATATGCATACAAATGTCTGCGAATCGCATCCTGTTTGAAAGAATCAACATTCGTCACACGTTTCTCGACGCGTTTTTTCCCCGGAGTTTCCAGACTTGGCGGTTCGGAGTTAAGATTTGATGGCCCGGAATGTGTATTCAGTTTTTCATTTTGCTCATTGCCTATGTTTATAACGGTTGTTCTCCTTATTCTTAATGCTGCAGCAGTCCTCTCGACCACCTCATTACCGGAAAGAAGAGGCCCTCCCTTCTCCCTTTCCATCTCAAAATACTGTCTCACGTTGCAGACGTATTCGCGCGATTGTCCTCTCAATGCTATACCTTGCACAACTTTCTTCGAAGATGATTTCGGACTACGAACGCTTTTTACTTTCGGACATTTTGTACACAGAAGTCACTACAGTAATATATCACACACTCGTAGTGGAGACAAAGGAGAAGCAGACACAGGGGTAATGCAGTTCACACAACATGACGCGCACGAAGACCAGGTGTTAGCAGGTACTGAACCATGACGCATAAGCATTGGCAACTATGCAAGGGAGGGGTGCTGAACTACAGCGTGCGATTGGCCCGCACTGTCTCACGGTCACGCGCTCGGCTAGCTGTCAAGTAGAAAGTAGCTTTAATCGCACTATAAACATCAAGAATGGATAATTTTCTACCTAAATCTTATATTTCAGTATACATTTTTATTGTTGTCATTGTTTTGTAATAACTAAACTGTGCCACACTTTTTTATGAGGCCTGAGGAACATGTTGCATTCAGAGTGGTACAAGAGAGGGCAAGGACAAGCACTGTTTACATACTCTGTACTAAACTCAATTTAGCCTTGTCTCATTCTATGAAACTATGTATTGACTTCGCAGTTTGTCATATACATATTTTTGTGTTTATATTTGTATATATTTAAATTGTTTATTTTTATTTTTATTCTTAATAATATAACACCAACATTTTAATATGTATGAGAATTTTGAGCCAAAGAGAAAGTTTTTGTTAAAAAAATTCTCAATTTAAAAAGAGTATATCCCAAAATCAAAAATTTTTCTTCCACAAACAAATTTTTATTTTTAAAAATATAAAAAATTTATTAATTTTTTTCTATGTAAAATAAAACAAAAAATAACTGCTATGTGGGATGTATTTAAATTTGATAAAAATATTTTTATTTAACTAAGGTAGGAAAAAGTCAAATATAAAGTGTGCAAAACAAATTTTAAACCATCGTTAATTATAGAGCTTTTGAGAAATGAAAAACATAATGAAGCTACTGATCATTTAAATGCAATTATTCCGAAGAATATTATATATGGGCATTTTATGATTATGAGAAAATAGATATAGATATTTGGGAGGATATTAAAAAACCAATGGCATGGAGACAACTACTGTTTGAAGTAGTGCTGGAGATATTTGACCACATGAATCCTGCAGAGCTGTCCATAAATCCATAACAATACAAAGGGGATGGAGGTCTGTCCTGAACAGCAAGTTGCAAGGCTTCCCAGATATGCTAAATAATGTTATGTCTGGGGAGTTTGGTGGCCAGCCGAAAGTTTTAAACTCAGAGGAGTATTCATGGAGCCACTCTGTAACAATTCTGAACATGTGAGATGTTGCATTGTCCTGCTGTAATTGCCCAAGTCCGTTGGAATGCACAAGGGACATGAATGGTTACAGGTGATCAGACAGGATGCTTATGTACCTGTCACCTCTCAGAGTGATATATCTCAGACATATCAGGGTCCAATATCACTCCAACTGTACATGTCCCATACCATTACAGAGCCTCCACCAGCTTGAACAGTCCCCTGCTGACATGCAGGATCCATGGATTCATAAGGTTGTCTCCATACCTATATGCATCCAACCACTCGATACAATTTGCAGTGAGGCTCGTCCAACCAGGCAACACGTTTACAGTCAGAAACTGTCCAATGTCGTTTTTGACAGACCCAGGCAAGCCGTAAAGCTTTGTTTCACGCAGTCAACAAGCCCATATCGATGATATTTCGTTGAATGGTATGCCCACTGACACTCATTGATGGACCAGCATTGAAATCTGCAGCAATTAGAAGAAGGGTTGCACATCTGTTACATTGAACTGTTCTCTTCAGTCATTGGACAAACTCTTGCAGGATGTTTTTCCAGCTGGAGCAATGTCGAAGATTTGATGTTTTACAAGATACCTGATATTCATGGTATGTTAGTGAAACGGTCATATGGGGAAATCCCTACTTCTGCCTCGCAGATGCTATGTCTCAACACTTGTGTGCTGAGCATAACACTTTAAACTCACTTAAATCTTGATCACCTGCCATTGTAGCAGCATTAACCGTTGTTTACATATCTCTGTATTTGAATATTCATGTGTATACCAGTTCCTTAGGCACTTCAGTATAGATAGGATAATTATGAATGGATTTACATTTACATTGGTATTTAATTCAGTTATTCTTTCATAATTTCTAAAGGCATCGTAAGCTTTTAAAAGTTATTCAGTGAATCACGAATCCATAGTTCCTGAGGAAACACTTCATTTCTTCCATTTTACGTAGTTATTTTGCAATTTAATGTCATCGAATAAAGAAGAATTATTTTTTCGATTACTTTGGAAAACAACGAAAATAAAGTAATGCATATCAAATTCAGCAGAATTATAATAATAAGTAATATCTTTTTCCATTTAATCCAGAAAATTCAGTTCAGTTTCAAAGAAAGAAATTGGAATTTTTTATTTTTTTAATCTTCCTCATTCTAGTTCAAGTGAATATTGTGGTTCATATTTAACAACAGATACAAGAATTTCCATGCTTCTTACAACAATTTTACCTTCTTTTGGAAGTGTACTATTATTATTAGTAGTAGTCTATCGAAGAATAGAATTTTCTTGATGTTTTCTTGGACTTCAACTGAAAATAAATGTTATACCTTCTTCCCAAATTATTTCCTTAAAATCCTTAAAAAGCCCAGCAAATAATTCTGATGGATAAAGTGCTTCATTTCGTTTATTTTTAATTTTTTTATTGTTTAGAATATACCCTTCTGTAGTTAATGCATTTCACAGAGCTGAAGTAAATTGTGTAATTGTTGATGATGAAGTAAATGGATGGTCTCTTCTAGATAAAACGTTATTACCTTTTTTAATTGTTATCACTGATAGGAATTATTAAATTTTGAATGGTATCAATAATTCAAATATTTTAGGATAATTTTGTACATAAATTATTGTTCCTCCAAATTCAGCATTTGGTTTAAATGAATAAATAATATTAGTTTCTCTATGAAAACTATCAACAAACATTCCACCAGCATCATTAAAATTGATATTTATTAATTCAAATGGAATAATTTTAGAAACATTATTAGCAATTGTTTCTTCATAGCCTCAATTATTTGATAACTGAACCCTAAGGTTTATCCAGTAGCATGTTCTTTATCCATAGATAATTCATTATCATTTCCAATAACAACTCTATTTAAAATTTTATTATGCTTAATGTCTATAGCTAGGTTTTTTCGATTGAATAAATTTTTCTCGATTTTTCAAACTGTATTGACCAACAGGAATTTTTATCATTTCTTTGTTAGTGTATGACTTATTATTTTTCTTTGTAATATTTGGAGTCAAAAAACTTGAATAAAAATCAACTAGTAAAACATTTTTATAAGTTTCCTTTATTGGATCAGTTAATATTTTCTCACAACAGGTAAATTATCTCTCAGATGATGTAATCTACTCATAATTATTAATGAAAATTTTGTAAGTAAATGATAGAATGGGACCAAAAATAAGAATTCTGGAAAAAATTAAAAATTAAACATGGCAAACTGCTTACAATTTCTATTTGATGTTCAATAAAAGGACAAAGTGGTTGTGGAAAAACAACATTAATGATTACTAGCCATATTCTAGTTCTAGGTTGGTTAACCTGGTAAAAAATTAATCATTTGTATGTTTATTCGTTGAAGATAAAATGAATCAAACAATTACTACTTATATTGAAAATAACAACGAAATTATTGCATTATATGAATGTGGAAATAATTTAATTGTTGTTTTCAATGACTTCATTTATGAAAATCAAGATATAGTTAGAGAATATTTGACTAGTGGTGTATATAAAGGAATAGATTGTTTTTACTTAGCTCAAACTTATGCAAAAATACCAAAACAATTCGTCAGAGTATTCATAATTTTTTAAACATTTTCAGACAAGATGACAAAAATTTTCTATCACATTTATCTTGAGTTTGTTTTGTGGTGATTTAAAAATTGATGATCTTAAAGAAATATGTAGTAAATGTTGGAATAAAGATGAATTTCGTTTTATTACAATAGATATGACAAGAAAAAATAAGAATGGTAAAATAGAGAGAAAACATTAAGAATTTTTTAAACATTAAACATTAAATATAAATGTTAGAAATAAATGTTTAGCTTGAATACCTTGAAAATAAAAACGTTAAATATAAAAACGTTGAACATAAATGATTAATGTGAATGTTGAATGTAAAATAAAAATTATTGTCCAATTTTTATGGACAATAAACGTTTTCAGAAGATTTTCCTAGATTTTCAGAAAGAAATCTTAATGACACATTACAAAATGTTGGTGAAGGTTTAGCAAAAAATCTTCAGAAAAACCAACTTAAAAAATTTGAATGTCTTATGTTGGTCTGTTAAGTGATGGATTAACAGTAATCTACAGAGAAGAATTAGCTGGAAACAAAAATTGGAATAATAAAAATATTTACTAATAAATTTAATGATTTTATAATTAAGAATCCAAAATTAATTTCACATTTTTATAAATTGTTGATTAGCTTACCACATACATTCTCAGAAAGTGAATATGAAAAAGGAATAGTAAATTGGACTTTAACTAATTTTCCAAATCCTGAGATGCATCTTCCTGGTTAAAATTATTGTGGACCTTATACTAATAAGAAAATTGATTAGCTAGAGTTGATAAAGGGATAAATTCACTACATGAAGCATATAAAGAACATAAATTTTGATACAAATAATAAAGAATTAGGAAAAAGACATGGTGCTAATAGAAAATTTAATTAAATGCAACATGCTTCAATCAGTGAAAAATCAGTTACAACTGCAGTTAGGGGAATAATATATGGAAAAAGAAATTTAGGAATGGGAATATAAGTTGATGCTATATTATAACATTGAAAGAATACAAAATTTTAACAAATTTATTTGTGGTCATTTCTGTCTATTCGTTTTAAAACTATTATGGGTGGATTACAAGTTTAATAATATTTTAAATTCAATAAATGCATAATTTTGAAAATAAGATAAATAAACAAATTAATGGAGAATTAGAAAGGGAATTAAAAGCACTTGAAGCAGTTAATGTGGAAGCATTAATTAATTCAAAAATGGAAAGTGTAATTAAAATCTGGTTTCACAGGGCAGAGCAGATCAGGTTGTGGAAAGTATGGTACAGCAGTACTAGTATCAAAAAACGCTGCTGCTGCCACTGATGGAGCAAATGGGCAACTCATTCAGGTAGTAACTGAGGGAACGAAAAGGTGCCACTCATTGGTGATATTATGCCAAAAAGGAAAAGTGGCAACAGCGCGAGCCGGTCACAGCTAAATAATTAACAGTTTCATAGAAAATTACAAAACATTTTTAAAGGAACTAAAGGTTATGTTGATTTTAATGGTAGAAGAATAGTGGATATAAAGGATCCAATAAATGGATATGATGCTGTTACTAAACAATATGTAGAAGAAGGATATGTTACAAAACCTGAATACACAAGTATTTTCACATCATTGAATAACTCTGTCAATAAACTATGTTTTAATAAAGAGATTAATCGACTTAATAAAAGTAATCTATTAAATTACTTCACACAAAGGAAACTGAAAAATCTTTCCCATATTATTTCTCAAAAACAGATTTAAGTCCACATTTAAACAAATAATTAAATTAACTTCTATGACTGTAGGTGAACTACTGATGCACAGTTTCTATGAGTACGGTTTTATTCTTAAGAAAGTCAATGTTGGTGGCAAAAATATAACCAGCGATTTAACAATTAATGATTTTGATCTGTCAGAGAGTGTTTCCTACAAACTTTACAACATAACTAATTCTACCCAATCAATAAAGATACTGCACAAATCAAATTTTCTAAATCTAACATTAAATGATCCTATCAGAACTGTTCCAGTTGATGTAAAGTTGATTATATTCCATGAAATAAATTCCTTGTTTTTATTCTATATAAATAGAGAATCATAATCACATCTAGTGTTTGAAGTGTAAAAAATTTATTGGGGACTCTTAGAGAAACCACTCAACATGGAAAGTAAAGAATTGAACATATTTGTTCAAGTTGTAAAACTAGAAAAGTAAATTTGTTAAAAAAAATTTAAGTACCGGTAATGGATTAAATATTCGTAACAAAATTGTTAATGAATGTAAATAATTAGTAACTCCAACAGATGATTTTTCAATATGTGCTGGCGTTATTACAGTTAAAGATAAAACAGACTGCAAAATCAGAACACATATAGGAGACTATAAATAGTTTAACCTAATTGTGTTCACATCCAAGATGTACGAGGTGCATTCAAGTCTAAGGCCTCCGAATTTTTTTTCCGGGCTGGAAAGAGATAGAAACATGTGCATTGTTTTAAAATGAGGCTGCATTCATTGTCAATACGTCCGAGAGAAGGCAGCACCGTACGGCAGATGGAATTTTACCGCCAGCGGCGAGAATGAGAACTGTTTTAAATACTTAAAATGGCGACGTTTTCCTTACTTGAACAGCGTGCAATCATTCGTTTTCTGAATTTGCGTGGTGTGAAACCAATTGAAATTCATCGACAGCTGAAGGAGACATGTGGTGATGGAGTTATGGATGTGTCGAAAGTGCATTCGTGGGTGCGACAGTTTAATGAAGGCAGAACATCATGTGACAACAAGCCGAAACAACTTCGGGCTTGCACAAGCCAGTCTGACAACATGATCGAGAAAGTGGAGAGAATTGTTTTGGGGGATCGTCGAATGACTGTTGAACAGATCGCCTCCTGAGTTGACATTTCTGTGGGTTCTGTGCACACAATCCTGCATGACGACCTGAAAATGCGAAAAGTGTCATCCAGGTGGGTGCCGCGAATGCTGACGGACTACCACATGGCTGCCCATGTGGAATGTTGCCAAGCAATGTTGACACGCAACGACAGCATGAATGGGACTCTCTTTTCGTCGGTTGTGACAATGGATGAGACGTGGATGCCATTTTTCAATCCAGAAACAAAGCGCCAGTCAGCTCAGCACACAGATTCACCTCCACCAAAAAAATTTCGGGTAACCGCCAGTGCTGAAAAAGTGATGGTGTCCATGTTCTGGGACAGCAAGGGCGTAATCCTTACCCATTGCGTTCCAAAGGGCACTACGGTAACAGGTGCATCCTACGAAAATGTTTTGAAGAACAAATTCCTTCCTGCACTGCAACAAAAACGTCCGGGAAGGGCTGCGCGTATGCTATTTCACCAAGACAACGCACCCGCACATCGAGCTAACGTTACGCAACAGTTTCTTCGTGATAACAACTTTGAAGTGATTCCTCATACTCCCTACTCACCTGACCTGGCTCCTAGTGACTTTTGGCTTTTTCCAACAATGAAAGACACTCTCCATGCCCGCACATTTTCCAACCGTGCTGCTATTGCCTCAGCGATTTTCCAGTGGTCAAAACAGACTCCTAAAGAAGCCTTCGCCGCTGCCATGGAATCATGGCGTCAGCGTTGTGAAAAATGTGTGCGTCTGCAGGGCGATTACGTTGAGAAGTAACGCCAGTTTCATCGATTTCGGGTGAGTAGTTAATTAGAAAAAAAATCGGAGGCCTTAGAACTTGAATTCACCTCGTAAAGTGATAGAATTTCACTATAACTGCACAGAGATCTTAAGTAAACTTCACATCAGCTCTAAACATTTTCTCAACTATTCACAAAATCACCAGCATAATGAGAGTATTATATCCAAAACGTAAAATAAGAGAACTTCATTATAGCTGCACAGACATCACAAGTAAACATCAGACCAACTCTCCTCAAAAATCATACATATGTTGCATTATTACATTTTCAGACCAGCTGTATTTATTTAAACAACATTTTCTCTCTATTAACAAATCATTGACTTACTAACTATTGTAGAACATGGATAGTGGAAGGAGGGTCAGTTTGGACATAAAAGTAAGAGACAATGTGTCTTGAAAAAGGAAGGAGTCACACCAGCTCAGAGCCTTGGGTTCACCACCCTCAAGTTGCAAATAGAGCTTGCAACCTCCTGAGGAAAAATTCATTAGGATGTTCTGTGGTTGTCATCATCCGAAATAGCATCTGTTCTTACTGTCCTCACAAAATTGTTATGCCTGTCACTACATGTTTCATTAGAATTCATAGCCTTGAAAGAATAAATATGGAGATTGTGTTTATGTCCTGCCTTCTTCTTTGAAAATGGAATTCGACATGGTTATAGTGTAATGGAGTCACGGTACATATGTTTGGATTTGCTTTGGTAGCAATACACATTACTCAGCGTACCACACAATATTTTTGAGCAACATCTGTCAGATATTTAATATTCATACCACACAAACAGTCAGTCAAATCCTGTCATGATTGCTCTCATTTCCTACAATAACTGGATTGCAGTATGGACCATACACTAAATTACTCTGTTCATATTTTACTGGTACACAGTAGCAAATCACTACATGATGAATCTTAATAAGAAAAATGGATACCATTTGGAAAATACAGGTTGCTAAAAAATGAAATCAGTGTTGTTTTGTTCTTCCACACTGTAAGTTAAGTTCCTGGTCAAGATATAGTCTTGTGTCTCACATGTTGCACACTGTATACTCTAGGATAGTAGAAGGATCCTAACTGCTCTTACTAACAAGATAGGATAGTAGAAAGGGAGTGATTCCAAAAAATAAATATGGAGTCACTGGATGGGGCAAGGCACCATATGCCACATGGTGTATCTATGAAAGTACCACAGATCCCCTACCTGTTAAATTTCACTACAAAACTACTGAAAAATGTTTCTCAGCACTAAATTCATTTCCATCTTCACACACTTCTTCAAATACCAACAACTTCAACATTATGACCATTCTCATCTTTTTCCAATTTCTTGCTCACAGAATTTTTTTTCTGGAATAACACTGTCATCCTCACTTTCATTTCTAAGTACATGATCATCAGCTTCCACACATACAGCACCAGTACCAGCTTTTTCACTCATTTCACAGTCACTCAACATTCTCACTAAACCATACTCATCAGATCTGTTCTCATCACTATCAGTAACTACCACTACATTACTACTATCAAAGAAATTTGTCAAAATGTTTTCCTCTATTTTAAATTCAGATCTTCTTTTTCTTCTTTGTTCATCTTTGTTTTCAGACTGAAAATTCTCCCAAAATTCCCTATCAAAATTTATTCTCTTTACTTCTGGTTGCCTTTCGGATACATAGTTTTGGTATGTCCTGTTTGTTCTATCCCTTCCCCTTCTGAAATCACCACAATGTTCCTGTTATTTCTGAATCTACTGTTCCCTTGGTATTCCCACCTATAGTTTTCATTTCTAAAATCTCCCCTCCTACACCTATGCTCAAAATGATCATTGAAAGCTCAGTTTCTATTTCTACTGTTGTCTTTCCTTTCATTATACCTTTCATTTTTTCCCAGGCTAAGTCTAATTTGTCTACAAATCTTAAAAATTCCTCAGTGGTGTTGTCAGGCCCATAGACCAGACTCCCCAGTGTACTCTATTTGGCACCCTTCTCTTGTGTGCCTCTATTTGAATCATCTCATCAAGTGGTTTATCTAAAAGCACTAATGTTTTTAACTGTTGTTCACAAAATGTTTTCATAGAACCACTACCTTGCTTGAAATTTGGACCATTTAAGAATTCGGGCCTGATTCTAACTTGTCTAGTTTCCGAACAAAATTTGTTCAACATCACAAAGGAACACTTCAGGTTTGATTGCTTGGTTAGCCCACAAAAGGGCCTCACCATCCAAGAATTTTTTAAAGAATTTAATTTTCAAATTGTCACTCATCTTACTTTCAAAATTGTCTTTAATTTGAAACATAAAGTCAACAGGATGTATATTCCCTTCCCCTGAAAAGGTTTTGATATTGACATTGTTCCAAAAGGGATTGTAGTTGTAGAAAGTTTTCGTAGTAACAGTGTATTCAGTTTCCTGAATTTTTTAATTGAAATTTGAAATATGCCACAAACATGTACCTACATCTTCTTTTAGTTCAGAAAAATTGTCATTTGCATTTTTGACAATGTTTTGTATGTTTTTATCAGTTTTGGAAAAATTATTCACCATGCCTTTCTAAAAAAATTTTTAATTGTTGAAATTCTGAGGTTGCAAATTCTTCATAACTATCGTCTTTTCTTTCTACAGAACCTAACCTTTCTTCAAATTCTGCTCTTCTTTTAAAGTAACAATTTCCCCCTCTATAACTGACATGTTTTTGGTATTTTCACCTACTTTTTCCCAGCGTTTTTCTAACCTGTCTTTTGTTTCACGAATTTGGTTTCCATGTCCATCTAATTTCTTTTCTATAGAATCAAGCTTCTGGTAAAAAAAAAATTATGTTCATCAAATGACTTTTCAATTGACTTTTTCTGTTCCTCGATCAACTTTTTCTGTTCTTCCATCAGTTGAACTAACCTATCTAAGGCATATACACTTGATTCACACCCATGAAAGGGTGAACATACACTACTGTGATCACTATTCTCTCCTATTTCATTGTCCCGATTAACTACATCATTTATTTCCTGGCTTGATGAGCAAATGTTTGTATTATTATCAGTAACATTTACGTTATTCTGAATATTGTCGTTAACCTCCCTATTGTTGTTAACCTCCCAATTGTCCTCTATACTGACAATGCAGATGAGAAAATTTTTAAAAAAGGTAAAATTTTAAATAGATTTTGTACTCACAGTATTTTTTCTTCTTATTTTGTCACATTTCTGGCATCATTAAGTTCCTCTTTGTAGTGTTGTTCTTTTTCCTTATTATCCAGTTGTCATGATAGAATTTCTGCAATACTTCAACAAATAATTCTGAAATAAAATACAAGATTAGTTTACAAAATTACACTGCATCCCAGCTCCATACACCACTTGAAACATTTCTTAATTCTAATTTGGCATTGTAATTAGGGTTTGTACTCATTTGTTGCAACCATGATCCTGGATCCTTAGACAATGACTGTAAAATAGACTGAAAAGTCCAATGAATATTTAGTCAAATATTTTGTTTATTGTAATTTCAAAAAATCCAACCTTCCTTTACAAAAATTCAAATAATTTTTTAACATACTTACAATAATGAAATGGATCTCGCTTAACAAGCTACATGTTTTCTGTCAAACATCACACAAAGTACTGCCCCCCATGCCAACATGGCTCCCACTATTTATATAATCCTTAACAATTCACAGAATTGTTGTAAATGGTTTTTTAAAGAAATAACAAAGGTAATTTATCTCTCCAAATTAGTACAGTATTTCATTAATTACATTGACTCGTATATATTAAACATGTAAGTGAATCTTATCATGTTTATGAATTTAAAAGTGTACAGATGCTTAAGTATCTTTTGTTAACAATACATAAGTAGTTTACATTAATTACAGAAGATTCACGTTTAGGGCAATATTCCTACCAATTACACGACTTACACCTTTCAATACAATTACAATGCAGTAACTGACCCAGTTGTACCTATTCCACAAGTACATGTTTACCTACACCTCTATAATATTTATGTCAGAAATTTTCTGTTTATGGTCAAAAAATATTTTTTAAATCAGTTTTAATGGACTGCTATGTCTCAACATCAGACAAATCTTCCCCCTCATAGAGGCCTTCAATGTACTCTTTCAGTCCATCTGCTCTCCCCTCTGCATTTAACAATGGAATTCCAGTTGCACTCTTAATGTTAACACCCGTGTTTTTAAATTCACTGAAGGTTGTTTTGACTTTCCTATACACTGAGTCAGTTCTTCAGACTATCATTTCTTTTTCAATTTTTTCACATTTTTCATGCAGCTATTTCATCTTAACTTTACTGCACTTCCTATTTATTTCATTCCTCAGCGACTTGTGTTTCAGTATTCTTGAATTTTCCTGAGAACATTTTTTTACTTCCTTCTTACATCTGTCAGTTGAAGTATTTCTTTCACTGTACTGCCTCCATGACTACTCTTTGTTGCTGTATCTACAGCCTTAGAGAACTTCAGGCATATCTCATCATTCCTTAGTACTTTTGTATCCCATCTCTTTGTGTATTGATTCTTTCTGACTAATCTCTTAAACTTCAGCCTACTCTTTATCACTACTATATTGTGATCTGAGTCTACATCTGCTCCTGCCATGGTTTCTTTGCAGTTACCTTCTTTGTACCTATGGTTTTCTTTTCAGCTTTTGTGATTGTCCTATTAGAGACATCCATCCCTTTTCAACTGTACTGCCTACTGGACTACTCTTTGTTGCTGTATCTACAGCCTTAGAGAACTTCAAGCATATCTCATCATTCCTTAGTACTTCTGTATCCCATCTCTTTGTATATTGACTCTTTCTGACTAATCTCTTAAACTTCAGCCTTCTCTTTATCACTACTATATTATGATCTGAGTCTACATCTGCTCCTGGGTATGCCTTACAATCCAGAATCTGATTTCGGAATCTCTGTCTGACCATGATGCAATCAAACTCAAATCTTCCATTATCACCCAGCCTTTTCCAAGTACACCTCCTCCTTTTGTGATTCTTGAACAGAGTGTTAGCTGTTACTAGCTGAAATTTATTACAGAACTCAAATAGTTTTTCTCCTCATTGCATCCTTGTCCCAAATCTCCATGTTCTTCTGTAACCTTTTCTTCTACTCCTTCCCCTAAAACTGCACTCCAGTCCCCCATGACTATTAGATTTTCATCTCCCTTTGTGCATTGTTTTACACTTTCAATATCCTCATATATTTTCTCTAGCTCTTCATCATCAACTTGCAATGTCAGCATGTGTACCTGAACTATAGTTGTCAGTGTTGGTTTGCTGTTGATTCTGATAAGAATAACCCTATCACTGAATTGTTCACAGTCATATACCCTTTGCTCTACCTTCCTATTCATAATGAATCTTACTCCCGTTATACCATTTTCTGCTGCTGTTGATATTACCCTATACTCATCTGACCAGAAATCCTAGTCTTCTATCCATTTCACTTCACTGACACCTGCTATATCTAGATTGAGCCTTTGCAATTCCCTTTTCACATCTTCTAGCTTCCCTGCCACATTCCTCTGCCTGACATTCCATGCCCTGACTCATAGAACATATCCTTTCATTTGTTATTTAATCTTTTTCTCAATGTCACCTACCCATGGTCTTTTGCCAATGGAGAGATCATCATGACACTTTTTCAATTGCAGGCCACATGTTGTAAGGGTACACGTTGTTTGTATTTAATGCAGAGGTTTCCATTGCCTTCTGCATCCTCATGCCATTGATTGTTGCTGATTCTTCTGCCTTGAGGGACAGTTTCCCACCCAAGAACAAGAAAGTGCCCGGAACCTCTCTCTGCTCCTCCACCCTCTTTGACAAGGCCATTGGCAAAATGAGAGTGACTTCTCATGCTGAAAACCTTTGGCCACCAATGCTGATTACTTATGAAAAATTTAAGTAGTGGCAGGTTTCGAACCCGGGACTGAGGCATTTTGATTACCAACCAAAGATACTACGCCTTTAAAAAAATTTTAGAAAAAAATAAAAAATAAAAAGTCTCATTTTGTTCACTTTCATTTGTTGTATCTGCTCGGGGTGGACGTTGTAGGACACCTGTTTAAATTCGTTGTTGATTGATTAACTCAATTTTTTTTTATTACAGAGGGCTGCTAACCCTCTGACCAAACATGCTGAGCTACCGTGCTGGCCACCTAGACCACAGGTCACTGTTGAAAAGAGGTTATCAGATGAATATAATATAAACAAAAGTAAAACAAGGGTAATGGAATGTAGTCAAATTGAACTAGGCAACACTAAGGGAATTAGAACAGCTAATGAGATGCTAAAAATAATAGATGAGTTTTGCTATTTGGGCAGAAGTACAGAGGATATAAAATGTAAATTGGAAACAGTAAGAAAAGTGTTGCTGAAAAAGAGAAATTTAACCTTGAATATAAATTTAAATGTTGTAAATTCATCTCTATTAGTCATTGTGTGTACCCTTGTACACATGTAAAACATTGGCAATAAACAGTTCATACTAGAAGAGAATAGAAGGTTTTGAAATGTAGTGGTACAGAAGACTGTTGAAGATTAGATTGGTAGATCGAATGACAAATGAAGAGGTACTGAATTAATTTGTGGGAATAAAATAACTTACATCACAACTTGATTAGACGAAGGGGTCAGTTAGTAGGACTCATCCTGAAGTGCCCGGAATCATCAATTTGACTGTCATGGGATCTGTGACGGTAAATGTTGTAGAAGGAGACCAAGAATTGACTACAGTAAGGGCCAAAAGCTCGTAACAGTGATATGTAAAGATAATGACATAAAATTTTGTTTTATTATTTAAGTACTAACTGGAGCTATACACTTTGTCTGGTATCCAAGCTCAGAGAGTTTGAATGTCCGCTGAGAGGTACGGAACATGATGACAGCCAATGACACAGCTACATCTACATATACTGGTGTCACAATCATTAGCTCCTACCATGAGGACACACCCATCTTGTTGGCATTTCAGTCTTTGTGGCAGTCCTTTAAAGCCAGCAGTGCAATAGCTCTACTGTCAGTCATGATTTCTCTGTGGTATTGTGCAGTTGTCTGCAAGTTGTGGCTCATGTTGGCACCAACAATGCCTTACTCTCAATATCCACTTAATATTTCATAGGTACCTCTACACTCAAGATATTTTATTACCTGTGATACATTGCCAGACCTTTAATAATCTTAGATGTGAGTTCCTGCACTGCTTTAGGATGTGGGTTCTTGGAATGACTGGAAAAACTTTCCCACTTCCTTTCAGCCTTCAGAACTCATGAAATGTATCTGGATCATGACCTTATCACCCAACTGAATACATGACATCACTGTCATCTCATTACACTTCTTAAGTCTATTCTTTGCATCTAAGGCAATCCAGCTTCTGCCAAGTCTGACAATACACCTCCTTTAAACAGACACTCCTCAGGCAGTAACCTTGCAATAGTTCTCCAAGCACTTCTGTAGGCATCAAATAGGTACTCATACGAGACATTTTGTTTAATAACAATTCAGATTTAGGCACCTAATCTCCCCATCTGGTGTGTTGTTCAGCACATTATGTCCTACAGAACTTACCCAGGTCCAGCATAATCAATACTATAGGGTTACTTTGTGGATAATATTTTGATATTGGTACATGTCAAATATTATATTTAGCCACTAATTCTTAGAATTCTTTACTAACGAACTGACTTCCATTATCTGTTAACATCCTCTTAGGTACACCAACATTAAAAAAATAATCTCTTTCCAAACACTTGACCACATTCTGTGTATTCATGTTCTTTAGTGGAAAAAACTGAATATATTACAACTGGTGTTCACTTTCAACAAAGATGTACTGCAGCCCTCTTTTCCCTCGAGGCAGAGGTCCTTGATAATCCCCTGACACTACATCCCATAAACCTTTAGGTATCACCGGATACATTGTATACTTAATTGGATGTACTGACTCCTTTACTCATTGGCACATTATCTTTTGTATCATACCACTCATGTTCTTAAAATAGTAGTGCAACCATATGCTGTATACACTTTATGACACCATAGTGGCCATAATCTTGGTGAACATATTCTACAAGTCTTATTATAGGATGATTATGTAACCATATTCTCCAGTTTGTAATGTTTTCCCTGCATCTCCAATATAAAATATCATTAAATAATAACCCTTTTCCTTTTTTGTCATTTGTTGCCTTTAACAGTTTTAGACAGGTGATAGTCCTACTAAAAATTTGATCAAGTTCTTGCTCCTTTGTACTTCCCATATCTCAGTTATGTTCTCCTGCCTACAAGAAATAAATCACAAATCTGGTTCTCAAATATAGGGCTGAATATGAATTATCATAGCCTAAAGGTAACCTAGGTAATGAATTAGGAACAACTTTCTTAATTGCTTTGCTATATTTGAACTCCTGAATGAATGAGACCCATGTCACAGCTCTATGATGTAACAGTTTGTTATTCATAAGAAATACAAAACTTGATAATCCACATATATCTACCAGCTAGTAAATTTATTTATTTATTTATTTTGAGATATCTCAATCTCTTGATTTTCCACATGACTGCTAATGCTTCCTTCTTCATTACTATATAATTCCTTTCATGTTTATTTATACACAACTTGCAGAAGCTAAACTGCAATGGTTACCCAATTCACCAGATATATCTCCCTGGAACAATTCATAGGCAATGTATTAGTTTGATGCATCATGAGAACTTAAACACTTCCCTAAAGTTTGAATGGCTTATTAATTTGGTGTTTATTAAATCTTTTTTGATTCTATCAAATGCTGCACATTCTTTGTCATCCCATCTCCAGATTGACTTTTGTTTCAATAAGTACACAATGTCAGGATCATTTGTATGAGTTTCCGAGAAATTTTATAAAAAAATTGGCCAAGCAGAAAAATTACTTTAGTTGCTTGTTGCTTTTGGATAAGGACATTCCCCCCTTGCATTCACCCACTGTGGGTCTGGTCATAATCCTGTTCCATCGAAAATATGATCCAAAAATTTAACCAGTTTCTTACTTAATGCTGTCTTTCATAACTTTACAATAAGACCTTTCTGTCTAAACTTAACAAATACTTTCTCCGATACTAACAGGTGATCTATCCAATGCTTGGATATAATAAATATGTCATCTACCTTAAGTAATATATTTTTAATAGTTCTTCACTGAAAGCCAAACTTATGGCTCTCATAAATACCGACACAGACACATTAAGACAAAATGGTAATACACAAAACTAAAATGATCTACATTCAAACAAAAATGCATTATACTTACATGCTTTGGGATGAAGACTCACCTGCCATTATCTAGAGGTCATATCTATACAGCTCATGTAACTCACTCCATCAAGCTTAAAAAATACTTCTTCCATGGGTAATGTACACTCTCCACCTCTCTAATCTGATTTAAAGTTTGCATGTCTGACACTAAGCACATACCACCCTAGGGTTTCTTCACCACCAGCAAGGGATTGTTGTAAACACTCTCTGATCATTCAGTGCCTCCTTTCCCAAACATTTTCTGTATCTCTATGTTTGCTGCAGATTTTAAAGCTAAAGATTTTGTGTAAGCCCTTTTAAAAATGGTTTATCGATTTTAATTTTTAGTTTGCATTCACAACTCCCAGAATGGCTAGGCTAGTCAGAGAAATCATCTCTACAATCAGTTAACAACTTCATTAAATGTTCCTCTTAGGTAAGACAATCACTCCCATTAATTTTACCCTTGATTTGTACAACGTTTGCCCTCTCAATCTCTGTGCCATTTACATTTCTCCAAGTTTTCTTCAGATCTTTCTGTGTACCACACTACAGCACTAACTGTAAGTCATCACTGGCTTTAGATTTTGTATCAATGAAAGGTATGTTTAAATGTGCCCCCTGGATATTGTGCAACAGTTTCTTAGTTTTAAGAATTATCAGCACTTCATACTTAGTTTGCCAATCTGGACCTAATTGTAGTAGAATATTCATATTTGGCACCATCAGGAAACTGTGACTAACGACAACATTACTTAAAGTAAAGGTTAACAAGACTTCCTGCTTGACCATCTTCATTCTATTACCTGTAATACCAACAATCTGTATTCCCAATATTGGGAGCACAGAAAATTGCCCTCTTTCCTCAACACTATCACAATACAACTGATCAATCAATGAGATTTCACTCCCAGAGTCTATAACAATATTAACCTTCTCCCCTTTTACCATTTCTCAAATAACAGTTCTTACTAAATGCTGTTCCTTATCATACTTGTGTTCATCTATTAATTCTTCTCATAACATCCATTCTCCCTCAATATCAATAACACCTATGACTTTGGACACTTGTTTATTGATTACTGGTCTCTTGGTAACACCCTTCCCAGGAAACCTCCTCCATTTTCCTCCTGTTCTGCAAAACAGTCTCTGGCTGATTGTCTCTCTGGCTTAACTACACAATAATTACCTCCCACCTCCCACCTTGTATTCACTCCATGAATTAACATCTTATCAGTACTATTAACTGTATCATTTAGACGCAAACTAGGGCATGGAAATGACGCCCCTTTATGTATTGGGGCTACTAGCAGAGCATTACAGGTTTCTCTAGTGCCTCCAACCTCCAAGACAGTAGAAGAAAAATGACATTCAGGAAATATAATAACGTTTCTGATCATGTTTCATATTGCTCAATGCATTTAAATATAAGAAAAATGACTGTTATTTATCAGCCCCAACCAGATAGCTGTGCGTATTAAAGCACCACTTCCAGGACAGAGAACTGCACTGGCTACAGATTGAATCTGTCTGGCTGATTAATTAACAAGGGTTGGTGTGCTGGCCAATCTGGATGTGGTTTACATAGTTCCCCACATCTCACTACATACATACCATACTGGTATTAAGTCCCACCGCAATTAGATAATTCACAAACATTTAAAACATTTTCTCTCACTTCCATACAAATAAAACTGTGTACAGAATGCTGTGGTACATATATTCCATTCTGATTCGGGGGTGGGGGCAGGGAGGGGGGGGGGGGGGGGGTAATAATGTGATTGTAACAGGAAGAACATCTGGCCACCCCTTAAATTAGGCATGCCAAATCTATTCCTAAACATAGTGATCATATGCTGACGCAGGACAAAGGCACCATTCATAAAGACATCACAAGAACTCTTTGTCAGGCAATCATAGTTTCACAGCTTGGGAGGCACTGAGGGTGGTAGCAACCTGAAACAGCAAAGAGTCAACACAAAATGTTTTGAATGGTACTGACTTTTAATGGTCACTTCCTGGGGACCGGAGGGCAAGTCATTGCGTCCTCAGTCATTAGGCTGGTCAGATGCGGTTAGCCATGAATTCCTGTCCTGAGCCAACCTCTTCATCTCAGAGTTGCACTAGCACCCTATGTCCTCAATTATTTGTTGCAAGTATTCCAATCTCTGTCTTTCCGTACAGTTCTTATGCTCTACAGCTTCCTCTAGTACCATAAAGGTTAGCGGCTGATGTCACAACACATGTCCTATCATTCCATCCCTTACTCTTGTCAGTGATTTTCATAAATAATACATCTCTTTTTCCAACTAACTGCTTAGTACACAGTATCAATACTAGGAATAAGAAAAATATACATAAAGATTTAAAATCACTTAGTCTTGCTCAGAAAGGAGTCCAGTATTCAGCAACGCATATTTTCAATAAGTTACCAGCAACCATTAAGAGTTTAGTTTCAGACAAGGCACAATTTAAATATAATTTAAAATAATTTTTGGTGGTCAACTCCTTCTATTCCATCCATGAATTTCTCAACAAGTGCAGTAGACCATCATCATCATCATCATCATCATCATTTAAGGCTGATTATGCCTTTCAGCGTTCAGTCTGGAGCATAGCCCCCCTTATACAGTTCCTCCATGATCCCCTATTCAGTGCTAACATTGGTGCCTCTTCTGATGTTAAACCTATTACTTCAAAATCATTCTTAACCGAATCCAGGTACCTTCTCCTCGGTCTGCCCTGACTCCTCCTACACTCTACTGCTGAATCCATGAGTCTCTTGGGTAACCTTGCTTCTCCCATGCGTGTAACATGACCCCACCATCTAAGCCTGTTCGCCCTGACTGCAACTTCTATAGAGTTCATTCCCAGTTTTTCTTTGATTTCCTCATTGTGGACACCCTCCTGCCACTGTTCCCATCTACTAGTACCTGCAATCATCCTAGCTACTTTCATATCCGTAACCTCAACCTTGTTGATAAGGTAACCTGAATCCACCCAGCTTTCGCTCCCATACAGTAGACCATTTTAATGAAAATTTATTATACTTTAATTTTTGACAATACTTGGTTGTAACAGCCAAGTAACTACCTACGGTGTGAATGATGGATGTATGGAAAGCAGATGTAAGTCTTAAGTCCATAAATAGTGTTTAATTTTAAATCTTGTACATAATTTGACTGTTCTTAACTGAGGATCATTGAAATGAATAATTTACTTTAATTTTTGACAATACTTGGTTGTAACAGCCAAGTAACTAGCTACTGTGTGAATGATGGATTAAATGAAAGCAGATGTAAGTATTAAATCTGTAAATATTAGAAGGTTAATTTTAATTCATGTACAAAATTTTACTGTTTATTGACTGACGATCATTAAAATTAATGAAATTCAAGTTTTTCTAATTACATTTTTGTACTGTATTTATCTGACATGTTCCACACCCAGCATGATCCTCTTTTTTGTGGGTCTAAAGAATGAATAATTAATCTAATCTAATCTAATCAATATGTTTCTTTCTTTGGTGACTCTACAGAGAACCTCCTCATTTTTAATTTTATCAGTCCACCTAATTCTCAACATTCTTCTGAAGCACCACATCTCAGACATTTCAAATTCTCTTCTGTTTCAGTTTTCCCACTGTGCATAATTCACTACCATGCAATGCTGTGTTACAAATGTACATCCTCAAAATTTCTTCCTCAAATTAAGGCCTATGTATGATACCAGATGTGCTCTCTTAGCTTGTACCAGTCTGCTTTTTATGTCCTCTTTGCACATGTGTCATTTTACTTTCAAGGTAGCAGAATTCCTTAACTTCGCCTATTTTGTGTTCAGCAATTTTGATATTAAGTTTCTAAATATTCTCATTTCTGCTATATCTCATTATCTTTGTCTTTTTCCAATTTACTCTTGGTCCACATTCCACACTCTTTAGATTGTTCATTCCATTCAACAGATTCTTTAATTCTTCTTTATTTCCACTGACGATAGCAATTTCATCAGTGAATCTCATCATTGATATTCTTTCATCAGCCACACTCCTGAACCTTTCTTTTTGTTTCAGCCATTGCTTCTTTGATATATAGACGCAACAGTAGGTGTGAAAGACTGCATCCCTATCTTACACCATGTTTAATCTGAGCACTTCATTCTTGGTCTTCCAATCTTATTGTTCCCTGCAACTTGTTCTTGTACATATTGTAAATTACCTGCCTTCCCCTACAGCTTACTCCTATTTCTCTTAGAATTTCGAACATCTTGCACAATTTTACACTGTTGAACACTTTTTCTAGATCAATGAATCCTATGAACAAGTCTTGAGTTTTCTTCAGCATTGCTTCAATTATCAAGCACAACATCAGAACAGTCTCTCTGGTGTATTTATCTTTTTTAACTAAAACTGGTCATCATCTAACAGACCCACAATTTACTTTTCTGTTCTCCTTTATATTATATATTATTGTTGCTAGCAGCATGGATGCTTGAGCTGTTAAGCTAATTGTGCAATATTTTTCGCAATTTCCTGCCCTTGCTATTTTCTGAATTGTGTGGTGATATTTTTCTGAAACTCTGATTGTACATCACCAGTCTCATAGATTCTACAGACCAACTTGAATAGTGATTTGGTTGTCACCTCCCACAATGACTTTAGAAATTCAGATGGAATGTTAGCAATCGATTCTGCCTTACTTAATCTCAAGTCTTTTAAATTCTGATTTTAATATTGGTTCCCCTATCTCTTCCCTGTCTACTCCTGTTTCTTTTTTCATCACATCATGAGAAGTCCTGCCCCTCATAGAAGCCTTCAGTGTACTCTATCCACTTATCTGCCCTCTCTTCTGCATTTATCCATGGAAATCCCACTGCATGCTAGGCATTACCACACTTGCTTTTAATTTCATTGAAGGTTATTTTGATTTTCCTGTAAGCTGAGTCAGCCTTTCTAATGATTATTTCTTTTTCTATTTCTTCATATCTTTCCTGCAACCATTTCACCATGGTTCCACTGCACAATGTAGTCTTAAGGTTAGTTGCATCATCTGTCAGAGTTTTAATATCCTGATGGGTTTGCTCTTCTCTGCTCTTTACTCTCAAGTATGAGCCTCGTGTTGCTAGCCCAGTACAGTTACTGCCCCGTGATTTCCTAATTTTCATTTTTAATAGCAGTAATATTCCGTTTTAGCTCTGTTATTCACTCTTTATATCTCTCTTATCTTTCTTTAACTCTGTACTTGTCTTATCTTACTGTTTCTTCCAATATGTTGCTAATTACTCTCCAAGTGCTTTAAACATCTGACCTATACCTCCTTCCATTTTAAATAACTATCCTCCTTATTCTTAAGCCCATTAATTATCTACTAAACACACACAGTGATACTACATTCAAAAGAAAACACTGTTAATTGATTCATGTTTCTCCAACAAATTTACAAATTCACGTATCACAGGAATGTTGCCATTTTGAAAATGACTCACCTGTAAGTCACTTTATTTCTTTTCAACTTATAACTGTGCCTCCTGCACATCTGTCCCCTGTTGGCTGCACTGCTATCAGTTGAACGCAGCTGCCATCAGCTGGCAGCAAGATGATGGATGGTTGCTCTCACAGTCTTCTGAAAGGCATTTGTGGATTCAAACTCTGTGTTTGGGGATGGCAGCCAGCTCCTTTACTCCTGTACTGCAACTACTACTAAACAGCATCTGTGCAATGTAATCTGGCTGTGAATGCGAGATATCACTCGCCACCCACAGTCGGTGCCACACACTGTCCATTCATGTCATCCACACAGTCCAGAATTTCTCCCTTACTGCCTTTGAGCCATCTTGTCAATGGTCACACCAACACCATGTTCAATCTCCCAGATACAGTCTGCATTTCATTCCTACTTGCAACAAGTTTGCTTACTGGATAAGGTCTTGTAATGATTCCTTAACTTGATAATGATAGGGCAATGTTGTTGTCAGCCACAAGTGGTCATATAACACTGGAATCCATGCTTTCAATGCAAATAAGGAATCCTCCACTATTTCATAATCATATGGCCCTCAATTTAGTGGGCTGCAATTCCTTTTTGCAAACCAGAAGCCATAAGAAAATGTCCTAGATGTAAAATGCATATTAAAACTTGTGGATTGTAATTGTGAATTTTTTGAAAAACAATAGAAGTTATCGTTAATCATTATAGCATTATGTTGTTGTGGTCTTCAGTCCTGAGACTGGTTTGATGCAGCTCTCCATGCTACTCTATCCTGTGCAAGCTTCTTCATCTCCCAGTACCTATTGCAACCTACATCCTTCTGAGTCTGCTTAGTGTATTCATCTCTTGGTCTCCCTCTACGATTTTTACCCTCCACGCTGCCCTCCAATACTAAATTGGTGATCCCTTGATGCCTCAGAACATGTCCTACCAACCGATACCTTCTTCTGGTCAAGTTGTGCCACAAACTTCCCTTCTCCCCAATCCTATTCAATACTTCCTCATTAGTTATGTGATCTACCCATCTAATCTTCAGCATTCTTCTGTAGCACCACATTTCGAAAGCTTCTATTGTCTTCTTGTCCAAACTATTTACCGTCCACGTTTCACTTCCATACATGGCTACACTCAATACAAATACTTTCAGAAATGACTTCCTGACTCTTAAATCTATACTCGATGTTAACAAATTTCTCTTCTTCAGAAACGCTTTCCTTGCCATTGCCAGTCTACATTTTATATCCTCTCTACTTCAATCATCATCAGTTATTTTACTCCCCAAATAGCAAAACTCCTTTACTACTTTAAGTGTCTCATTTCCTAATCTAATTCCCTCGGCATCACCCGACTTAATTCGATTACATTCCATTATCCTTGTTTTGCTTTTGTTGATGTTCATCTTATATCCTCCTTTCAAGACACTGTCCATTCCATTCAACTGCTCTTCCAAGTCCTTTGCTGTCTCTGACAGAATTACAATGTCATCGGCGAACCTAAAGGCTTTTATTTCTTCTACATGGATTTTAATACCTACTCTGAATTTTTCTTTTGTTTCCTTTACTGCTTGCTCAACATACAGATTGAATAACATTGGGGAGAGGCTACAACCCTGTCTCACTCCCTTCCCAACCACTGCTCCCCTTTCACGTCCCTCGACTCTTATAACTGCCATCTGGTTTCTGTACAAATTGTAAATAGCCTTTCGCTCCCTGTATTTTACCCCTGGCACTTTTAGAATTTGAAAGAGAGTATCAGTCAACATTGTCAAAAGCTTTCTCTAAGTCTACAAATGCTAGAAATGTAGGTTTGCCTTTCCTTAATCTTTCTTCTAAGATAAGTCGTAAGGTCAGTATTGCCTCACATGTTCCAGTGTTTCTACGGAATCCAAACTGATCTTTCCCGAGGTCGGCTTCTACTACTTTTTCCATTCGTCTGTAAAGATTCGTGTTAGTATTTTGCAGCTGTGGCTTATTAAACTGATTGTTCTGTAATTTTCACATCTGTCAACACCTGCTTTCTTTGGGATTGGAATTATTATATTCTTCTTGAAGTCTGAGGGTATTTCGCCTGTTTCATACATCTTGCTCACCAGATGGTAGAGTTTTGACAGGACTGGCTCTCCCAAGGCTGTCAGTAGTTCCAATGGAATGTTGTCTACTCCGGGGGCCTTGTTCCGACTCAGGTCTTTCAGTGCTCTGTCAAACTCTTCACGCAGTATCATACCTCCCATTTCATCTTCATCTACATCCTCTTCCATTTCCATAATATCGTCGTCAAGTACATCACCCTTGTATAGACCCTGTATATACTCCTTCCACCTTTCTGCTTTCCTTTCTTTGCTTAGAACTGGGTTTCCATCTGAGCTCTCAATGTTCATACAAGTGGTTCTCTTATCTCCAAAGGTCTCTTTAAGTTTCCTGTAGGCATTATCTACCTTACCCCTAGTGAGATAAGCCTCTACATCCTTACATTTGTCCTCTAGCCATCCCTGCTTAGCCATTTTGCACTTCCTGTCGATCTCATTTTTGAGACGTTTGTATTCCTTTTTACCTGCTTCATTTACTGAATTTTTATATTTTCTCCTTTCATCAATTAAATTCAATATTTCTTCTGTTACCCAAGGATTTCTACCAGCCCTCGTCTTTTTACCTACTTGATCCTCTGCTGCCTTCACTATTTCATTCCTCAAAGCTACCCATTCTTCTTCTACTGTATTTCTTTCCCCCATTCCTGTCAATTGTTCCCTTATGCTCTCCCTGAAACTCTGCACAACCTCTGGTTTTTACAGTTTATCCAGGTCCCATCTCCTTAAATTCCCACATTTTTGCAGTTTCTTCAGTTTTAATCTACAGGTCATAACCAATAGATTGTGGTCAGAGTCCACATCTGGCCCTGGAAATGTCTTACAATTTAAAACCTGGTTCCTAGATCTCTTTCTTACCATTATATAATCTATCTGATACCTTTTAGTATCTCCAGGGTTCTTCCATGTATACAACCTTCTTTCATGATTCTTAAACCAAGTGTTAGCTATGATTATGTTGTGCGCTGTGCATAATTCTACCAGGCGGCTTCCTCTTTCATTTCTTAACCTCAATCCATATTCACCTACTACGTTTCCTTCTCTCCTTTTTCCTATACTCGAATTCCAGTCGCCCATGACTATTAAATTTTCGTTTCCCTTCACTATCTGAATAATTTCTTTTATTTCATCATACATTTTTTCAATTTCTTCGTCATCTGCAGAGCTAGTTGGTATAAAAACTTGTACTACTATAGTAGGTGTGGGCTTCGTATCTATCTTGGCCACAACAATGCGTTCGCTGTGCTGTTTGTAGTAGCTTACCTGTATTCCTATTTTCCTATTCATTATTAAACCTACTCCTGCATTACCCCTATTTGATTTTGTGTTTATAGCCCTGTAGTCGCCTGACCAGAAGTCTAGTTCCCCCTGCCACCGAACTTCACTAATTCCCACTATATCTAACTTTAACCTATCCATTACCCTTTTTGAATTTTCTAACCTACCCGCCCGATTAAGGGATCTGACATTCCACGCTCCGATCCGTAGAACGCCAGTTTTCTTTCTCCTCTTGAGTAGTCCCGGAGATCCGAATGGGGGACTCATAGCATTATAGTCTCTCTATTTGTGGTGTCACCGCAAGAAACCAAACTTGCTAGGTGGTAGCCTTTAAATCGGCCGCGGTCCGTTAGTATACGTCGGACCCACGTGTCGCCACTATCAGTGATTGCAGACCGAGCGCCACCACACGGCAGGTCTAGAGACACTTCCTAGCACTCGCCCCAGTTGTACAGCCGACTTTGTTAGCGATGGTTCACTGACAAATTACGCTCTCATTTGCCGAGACGATAGTTAGCATAGCCTTCAGCTACGTCCTTTGCCACGACCTAGCAAGGCGCCATTACCAGTTACTATTGATGCTGTAAAACATCTACCGTCAAGGGCGATGTTCACCTACTATGGATTAAAGTTAAGTATTCTACCAGTTACCTCCTTTTTTTCTGAAGTCTAAAATCCGTGTCCTGTTCCAGACCTCACGCCAGCCTGCGTGAGCTTAAACGCGTGCCTTTCGGCTTCCTGTCGTAGTGGATTGGCTGTCTTGCCAGTCCACAACAGTTGGCGACGAGGCCAACTCGCGTTCGTAACTATTTACTTGTGTAATGGCTTCGCCACAATCTCCAGATGTACTGTCCGAATTTTATCGCTTACAGAACGAGCAGACGCAAGCCTTACTGGATGCCCTTGGACAGCTCGTCCAGGGTCAACGTGCAATGCAAAACGATGCGGCAGCCGCCGCTCCGCCGCTCACGCAGCCACAACACGCAGTTGCACCACCTTTTCGTCCTTTTGATGCTGCACTGCAAAGCTGGACGGAGTGGTCACGCCAATTTGGATTCCATCTCGCCGCCTACAGAATTCAAGGTAATGAGCGGCAGCCTTTCTTATTATCGTCTGTCGGAGTGACCACGTACCGTGTGATAGTCAAATTATTTCCCCGATGCGATGTAGCAACTCTGTCCTACGAAGAAATTTTGTCTGCATTAGATGCATATTTCAAAGAATCAGTCAATGTAGTTGCAAAAAGGTATACCTTCTTTCGTACAAAACGTATGGCAGGTCAGACTAATCGGTAGTGGGTTGCAACCTTGTAAGGTCTTACTAGGGATTGTGCTTTTGAGTGTCAATGTGGACTCCCTTATTCAGATACTATGGTGCGTGATGCAATTGCGCAGAACGTTTCTGATGTTCATATACGGGAACAGATTTTGAAACTAGTCAATCCCTCCCTTCAACAAGTGATGGACATATTGGATCGGCAGGACACACTTGACTTTGCTCAGGAATCATTTGAAACTTCGCCACCTGTGTGTCAGGTTCACCGGCCCACCGGGCGAGCTGCACGGGACAGTAAACAGTCCTCGCACCCGGCCCTGCCAAAGCCGCCTGGCTCTCAGCCATGTGTCCCACGCCGGCATGCAAATGCAGTGAAATCATGCCCGCCATGTGCTACTACACATTCGCGTGAGAATTGCCCTTCATGCCAAGCTATTTGCTTTTTCTGTAATAAAAAAGGACATGTTCAGAGTGTTTGCCTGAAAAAAGCTCCGATCGGACACTCACAACCATTACAGGCCCTTTGCTTCGCGCTGACTTCTAACAGTGACTGTGTTCGTCCCACAAATAGTGTGTGTCGACATCGCCGGAAATTCCGCCAAGTCGCAAGTGATTCTGTAACAGTGTCAGTTCACGTTGCACGAGACAGTCGCTCTTGTCGTCAGCAGGACAATAAATGTTTTGTAGACTTCGACATTAACGGCAAAGTGATACCGTCCCAGCTCGATACCGGAGCTGCAGTTTCTCTGATCAATCACGACACGTACAAACAGCTGGGCACACCTCCATTGCATGCAGCAAATGTTAAGTTGAGTAGTTATTCAGAACAAGCGATCCCTGTGTTAGGACAGTGCAGCCTTCTTGCAACATGCAAGGGACTCACAAAACTTGTGTCATTTTACGTACTTCGTTCTTCTGCTGCAGTGAACTTGTTTGGTTTCGATTTATTTCAGTTGTTTAACTTGTCTATAGTAAATCAGGTCCTATCAGTGAACCAGACTGTGCCTTCAGCCAGTGTTTCTCGTCTATGTGAAGAATTTGCAGACATTTTTGCACCGGGCTTTGGTTGCGCTAAGAACTATAAAGCACATTTGGAACTGAAAGTCAACGCGCAACCGAAATTTTTCAGAGCGCGCAATGTTCCCCACGCATTGCGTGATGAGGTCGCAGAAACATTACACGATTTGGAATCACAAGGTGTAATTGAACGTGTGCAGGCTTCCCTCTGGGCATCACCCTTAGTAATTTTGCAAAAACCTTCCGGAAAATTGAGACTTTGTGTGGACTTCACGGCAACAGTGAATCTGCAACTAGTGACTGCAACTTTTCCTTTACCCCGCCGGAAGATCTTTTTGACAAACTGTGCCCGGGTACATATTTTTCGAAGTTGGACCTAGCAGTTTGCGTACTTGCAAATACCGGTGGACGAAGAGTCCCAGCGCGTCTTGGTGGTTAACACGCATCTTGGTTTGTACCGATTCAAACGACTGCCATTCGAGTGTGCATCTGCCCCTGCATTGTTTCAGCAATATCTACAAACAGTTTGTGCGTCGGTCCCTACTGCAGCAAACTATCTGGACGATATTGTGATCTCCGGAAAGACCGAAGAAGAACATTTAGCCAATCTCAGAACATTATTTCAGGTCTTGCGACAAAATGGTCTTCGCTTGCGGAAGGACAAATGTGTGTTTTTTGCTCGTGACTTACCCTATCTGGGACATGTACTCAATGCCCAAGGCATACATCCTAGTCCAGAGCACCTTCGTGCCATACAAGATTTGCCTTCGCCGCAGAATTTGAAGCAGCTACAGAGTGTGCTGGGAAAAATTAATTATTATCATCGCTATGTGCGCCACGCCTCTTCCATTTCAGCTCCGCTTCATCGCTTACGCCGTAAAGGTGTTCCGTTCGTCTGGACGACGGAATGCGAACGCGCCTTTCGCCAGTTGAAATCGGCGTCGCTTTCCAATACTTGCCTTACGCCATTCGATCCCTGGAAGCCCCTTTTGTTGATGGTGGATGCATCGGATTTCGGGATCGGTGCTGTGCTTGCGCACAAAGATGGTTCGCACGATCGCCCTATTGCCTTTGCGTCCGAATTGCTCTCGTCTGCACAACGAAATTATTCACAGATCGAGAAAGAAGCATTGGCTCTCGTATTTGGTGTTACCAAGTTTCATGATTTCTTGTATGGTCGTCACTTTACCATCATCACAGACCACAAGCCTTTGACATCGCTTATTCATCCGACCAAGCCTGTACCTCCACGTACAGCGCAGAAATTCATTCGCTGGTCTATTTTCCTCTCGCAGTACCGCTACGATATCTTGTATTGGTCCACTGCTAAGCACGGAAACGCCGATGCGTTGTCCCGTTTGGCTGTTGCTGAGGATAGAGCATTCGATTCCTCCGAACTTGCTTGCATGTTCATTGATTCGGAAACCAATGACGTGGTCGAATCGTTCCCGATTGATTTTCGTCGTGTAGCTAGTGGGAATTAGTGAAGTTCGGTGGCAGGAGGAACAAGACTTTTGGTCAGGTGATTACAGGGTTATAAATACAAAATCAGATAGGGGTAATGCAGGAGTAGGTTTAATAATGAATAAAAAAATAGGAGTGCGGGTTAGCTACTACAAACAGCATAGTGAACGCATTATTGTGGCCAAGATAGACACAAAGCCCATGCCTACTACAGTAGTACAAGTTTATATGCCAACTACCTCTGCAGATGATGAAGAAATAGATGAAATGTATGACGAGATAAAAGAAATTATTCAGGTAGTGAAAGGAGACGAAAATTTAATAGTCATGGGTGACTGGAATTCGTCAGTAGGAAAAGGGAGAGAAGGAAACAAAGTAGGTGAATATGGATTGGGGGGAAGGAATGAAAGAGGAAGCCGCCTTGTAGAATTTTGCACAGAGCATAACTTAATCATAGCCAACACTTGGTTCAAGAATCATAAAAGAAGGTTGTATACCTGGAAGAATCCTGGAGATACTAGTAGGTATCAGATAGATTATATAATGGTAAGACAGAGATTTAGGAACCAGGTTTTAAATTGTAAGACATTTCCTGGGGCAGATGTGGATTCTGACCACAATCTATTGGTTATGAACTGCAGATTGAAACTGAAGAAACTGCAAAAAGGTGGGAATTTGAGGAGATGGGACCTGGATAAACTGAAAGAACCAGAGGTTGTAGAGAGTTTCAAGGAGAGCATAAGGGAACAATTGACAGGAATGGGGGAAAGAAATACAGTAGAAGAAGAATGGGTAGCTCTGAGGGATGAAGTAGTGAAGGCAGCAGAGGATCAAGTAGGTAAAAAGACGAGGGCTAATAGAAATCCTTGGGTAACAGAAGAAATATTGAATTTAATTGATGAAAGGAGAAAATATAAAAATGCAGTAAATAAAGCAGGCAAAAAGGAATACAGACGTCTCAAAAATGATATCGACAGGAAGTGCAAAATGACTAAGCAGGGTTGGCTAGAGGACAAATGTAAGGATGTAGAGGCTTGTCTCACTAGGGGTAAGATAGATACTGCCTACAGGAAAATTAAAGAGACCTTTGGAGAGAAGAGAACCACTTGTATGAATATCAAAAGCTCAGATGGCAACCCAGTTCTAAGCAAAGAAGGGAAGGCAGAAAGGTGGAAGGAGTATATAGAGGGTTTATACAAGGGCGATGTACTTGAGGAGAATATTATGGAAATGGAAGAGGATGTAGATGAAGACGAAATGGGAGATAAGATACTGCGTGAAGAGTTTGACAGAGCACTGAAAGACCTGAGTCGAAACAAGGCCCCGGGAGTAGACAACATTCCATTAGAACTACTGACAGGCTTGGGAGAGCCAGTCCTGACAAAACTCTACCATCTGGTGAGCAAGATGTATGAGACAGGCGAAATACCCTCAGACTTCAAGAAGAATATAATAATTCCAATCCCAAAGAAAGCAGGTGTTGACAGATGTGAAAATTACCGAACTATCAGTTTAATAAGTCACAGCTGCAAAATACTAACGCGAATTCTTTACAGACGAATGGAAAAACTGGTAGAAGCCGACCTCGGGGAAGATCAGTTTGGATTCCGTAGAAATGTTGGAACATGTGAGGCAATACTGACCTTACGACTTATCTTAGAAGAAAGATTAAGAAAAGGCAAACCTACGTTTCTAGCATTTGTAGACTTAGAGAAAGCTTTTGACAATGTTAACTGGAATACTCTCTTTCAAATTCTGAAGGTGGCAGGGGTAAAATACAGGGAGCGAAAGGCTATTTACAGTTTGTACAGAAACCAGATGGCAGTTATAAGAGTCGAGGGGCATGAAAGGGAAGCAGTGGTTGGGAAAGGAGTAAGACAGGGTTGTAGCCTCTCCCCGATGTTATTCAATCTGTATATTGAGCAAGCAGTAAAGGAAACAAAAGAAAAATTCGGAGTAGGTATTAAAATTCATGGAGAAGAAGTAAAAACTTTGAGGTTCGCCGATGACATTGTAATTCTGTCAGAGACAGCAAAGGACTTGGAAGAGCAGTTGAACGGAATGGACAGTGTCTTGAAAGGAGCATATAAGATGAACATCAACAAAAGCAAAACGAGGATAATGGAATGTAGTCAAATTAAGTCGGGTGATGCTGAGGGAATTAGATTAGGAAATGAGACACTTAAAGTAGTAAAGGAGTTTTGCTATTTAGGGAGTAAAATAACCGATGATGGTCGAAGTAGAGAGGATATAAAATGTAGACTGGCAATGGCAAGGAAAGCGTTTCTCAAGAAGAGGAATTTGTTAACATCGAGTATAGATTTAAGTGTCAGGAAGTCGTTTCTGAAAGTATTTGTATGGAGTGTAGCCATGTATGGAAGTGAAACATGGACGATAACTTGTTTGGACAAGAAGAGAATAGAAGCTTTCGAAATGTGGTGCTACAGAAGAATGCTGAAGATAAGGTGGGTAGATCACGTAACTAATGAGGAGGTATTGAATAGGATTGGGGAGAAAAGAAGTTTGTGGCACAACTTGACTAGAAGAAGGGATCGGTTGGTAGGACATGTTTTGAGGCATCAAGGGATCACAAATTTAGCATTGGAGGGCAGTGTGGAGGGTAAAAATCGTAGAGGGAGACCAAGAGATGAATACACTAAGCAGATTCAGAAGGATGTAGGTTGCAGTAGATACTGGGAGATGAAGAAGCTTGCACAGGATAGAGTAGCATGGAGAGCTGCATCAAAACAGTCTCAGGACTGAAGACCACAACAACAACAGCTACAGCCACAGCTGCCGACCCTGTCCTTGCTACCGTTCTGCGTTTTGTTGCTGCGCAATGGCCCTTGTCAAAGTCACGGATCGGGGATCCATTGGTTCGCCGATTTTTTGGTCACCAGGAGAGACTTTTTGTACGACATGGTGTTTTGCTGTTGCGTTCCGATAATGATCAGTCCAGGGTCGTGGTCCCACGTTCGTTACAGTCCTCTGTCTTACAGCTTCTCCACCACGGACATTGGGGTATAGTGATAACGAAACACCTTGCTCGTCAGCACTGTACTTGGTTCGGAATCGATGCCGCGATTACGAATATGTGCTCTTCTTGTATGGTGTGTGCCGAACACCAATCAGCACCACCGAGGAAATTCTTTGCATGGCCAAAAGCCATTTCCCCTTGGCAACGCTTACACATCGATTTTGCTGGTCCATTCTGGAATGCTCGATGGTTGGTTGTGGTAGATTCATTCAGTAATTTTCCTTTCCACGACGTCATCTGCCACCATCCAAGCGTTATCTGCTATCTTTTGCATTGAAGGTCTTCCACAGACTATTGTTTCCGACAATGGCCCACAATTCATGTCCGCAGAATTTCAGTCATTCTGCAAGGCCAATGGTATTCAACATCTGACGTCCGCGCCGTTTTCGCCACAGTCAAACGGTGCCGCTGAACGATTGGTCAGGACTTTCAAGTCCCAGATGTTGAAGCTGAAAGAGTCGCATTCTCGGGAGGACGCGTTATTGCTCTTTTTGTCCTCGTATCGCTCTCAGCCCCGAGATGGTCGCTCGCCGGCTGAGTTGCTTCACGGTCGCCCTCATCGCCCCTTGATGTCTTTGCTACATCCGCCGCATCAGGTTCCTGTGCAGCGGCAGACACCTGCTTTTGCCCCAGGCGACGTTGTCTACTACCGTCACTATAGAGGTTCACGGCGTTGGCTCGAAGGGCGCATTCTTCGCTGCCTCGGCCGCGCGATGTATCTGGTTTTGGGGGGCCTCTGGTGAGGTGCGTCGGCATCTCAATCAGCTGCGCCTCTGTCGCCGCACGGGATCTGCCGCTCCCCGTCTGCTTTCAGCGACGGTACCGTCCGGTCAGCGCCCTGGGGACCCATCTACTGGCTCGCCTCAGCCCCAGGTGTTACCGACGCTGCCTTCCATTTTGCCCCATGGCGACGCGCCGCCGCCGCCGCCTGTTTTCCCTCCGGCGACGCCCGCAGTGGACGCGTCGCTGGAACCGCCGGGCGCCTCCCTGGGTCACGCGCCGCCGATCGCTTCCCGTGACCAGTTGTCCTCCGCCATGGAACTCTTGCCCGCTCCGGACCATATGTCGTCTTCGCCCGTCGGGTGCCCCGGCCCGATGGAGGTCGACCCTTCGGCCCCTCCTGTCTCTCTACAGGCGCATACACCGCATGTTGGCGTGCACCGTGGAGCAGGTTTTCAGGCGTTTCCTAGCTCCCCTCGGACCGAATGGCAGGGTGCGGGTGGCACAGCCTCGCCTGTTGTTAGGCTCCCCACCTCGTCGCATACGTCAACATGGGGTCCTCCCCACGGCGGGCGGAAGCCTTATGACACAACCGTAGGCCGATTTGCGGGGGAGGAATGTGATGTCACCGCCAGACACCACGCTTGCTAGGTCCGGCCGCGGTCCGTTAGTATACGTCGGACCCGCGTGTCGCCACTATCAGTGATTGCAGACCGAGCGCCGCCACACGGCAGGTCTAGAGACACTTCCTAGCACTCGCCCCAGTTGTACAGCCGACTTTGTTAGCGATGGTTCACTGACAAATTACGCTCTCATTTGCCGAGACGATAGTTAGCATAGCCTTCAGCTACGTCATTTGCTACGACCTAGCAAGGCGCCATTACCAGTTACTATTGATGCTGTAAAACATCTACCGTCAAGAGCGATGTTCACCTATTATGGATTAAAGTTAAGTATTCTACCAGTTACCTCCTTTTTTTCTGAAGTCTAAAATCCGTGTCCTGTTCCAGACCTCACGCCAGCCTGCCTGAGCTTAAACGCGTGCCTTTCGGCTTCCTGTCATAGTGGATTGGCTGTCTTGCCAGTCCACAACACTATTAGTGTCTCTGGTTCTGTCAACATGTAAATTAACTTTCATTTGTTTGTATCATGCCAGTTCAGTTGTTAATCACACACTAATGCTGCCTTTTAGATGTAAAGTGAAACATACGCCCAATGACGGATACATATAGGGGGTGCACGGGATGCGTGCCACCCCCCCCCCCTCCTCTTACCCCTCCCCCCACCCTCCGAGCATCCATGTCATTGTATTTTATATGTTTCTGTCTGATATATAGCGACCGACTTTAGCTCTGTTGGACACTCATCCTGATGTTGACTGTCCTATTGATGATGCAATTAATCAATTTGCCAGGAAGAATAGGTGCATAGAATTCATCATTTAAGAAAGAGAACCACAATTGTAACTTTTTTATCATAAGATGGCATTATCTTGTATATGTGTATAATCAGTTAAATAAAACTTCCTTAAACTTGTGTCTTGATCATTTTTTATTATGGTAAAAGTTAAGGAGCTCAAGATTTCTTTAGCTCCCCCTCCTTACCTTAAGGTTTTCTGTATCTGCCACTGCATACGCCTGGCTTAAAATTCCTCGAAGTCACTTACAAATATATTTATGTAACACAATCAGCTAGTGATGATGATGATCTATATCTACATCTACATCCATACTCCGCAAGCCACCTGACGGTGTGTGGCAGAGGGTACCTTGAGTACATCTATCAGTTCTCCCTTCTATTCCAGTCTCGTATTGTTCGTGGAAAGAAGGATTGTCGGTATGCCTCTGTGTGGGCTCTAATCTCTCTGATTTTATACTCATGGTCTCTTCGCGAGATATACGTAGGAGGGAGCAATATACTGCTTGACTCTTCGGTTAAGGTATGTTCTCGAAACTTCAACAAAAGCCCGTACCGAGCTACTGAGCGTCTCTCCTGCAGAGTCTTTCACTGGAGTTTATCTATCAACTTCGTAACGCTTTTGCAATTACTAAATGATACTGGTACTTCGAACGGCTGAAGGCAAGAGGAAACAACGGCCGTCATTTTTTCCCGAGGGCATGCAGCTTTACTGTATGGATAAATGATGATGGCGTCCTCTTGGGTAAAATATTCCGGAGGTAAAATAGTCCCTCATTCGGATCTCCGGGCGGGGACAATTCAGGAGGACGTCGTTATCAGGAGAAAGAAAATGGAATGGAATGTCAGATCCCTTAATCGGGCAGGTAGGTTAGAAAATTTAAAAAGGGAAATGGATAGGTTAAAGTTGGATATAGTGGAGATTAGTGAAGTTCGGTGGCAGGAGGAACAAGACTTTTGATCAGGAGAATACAGGGCTATAAATACAAAATCAAATAGGGGAGTAATGCAGGAGTAGGTTTAATAATGAATAAAGCAATAGGAATGCAGGTAATCTACTACAAACAGCATAGCGAACGCATTGTTGAGGCCAAGATAGACATGAAGCCCATGCCTACGACAGTAGTACAAGTCTATATGCCTACTAGTGCTGCAGATGATGAAGAAATTGAAGAAATGTATGATGAGATAAAAGAAATTATTCAGATAGTGAAGGGAGATGAAAATGTAACAGTCATGGGTGACTGGAATTCGATAGTAGGAAAAGGAAGAGAAGGAAACATAGTAGGTGAATATGGATTGGGGTTAAGAAATGAAAGAGGAAGCCGCCTGGTGGAATCTTGCCCAGAGCACAATTTAATCATAGCTAACACTTGGTTCAAGAATCATAAAAGAAGGTTGTATACATGGAAGAAGCCTGGAGATACTGACAGGTTTCAGATAGATTATATAATGGTAAGACAGAGATTTAGGAACCAGGTTTTAAATTGTAAGACATTTCCAGGGGCAGATGTGGACTCTGACCACAATCTATTGGTTATGAACTGTAGATTAAACTGAAGAAACTGCAAAAAGGTGGGAACGTAAGGAGATGGGACCTGGATAATCTGACTAAACCAGAGGTTGTACAGAGTTTCAGGGAGAGCATAAGGGAACAATTGACAAGAATGGGGGAAAGAAATACAGTAGAAGGAGAATGGGTAGCTTTGAGGGATGAAGTAGTGAAGGCAGCAGAGGATCAAGTAGATAAAAAGACGAGGGCTAGTAGAAATCCTTGGGTGACAGAATAAATATTGAATTTAATTGACGAAAGGAGAAAACATAAAAATGCAGTAAATGAAGCAGGCAAAAAGGAATACAAACGTCTCAAAAATGAGATCGACAGGAAGTGCAAAATGGCGAAGCAGGGATGGCTAGAGGACAAATGTAAGGATGTAGAGGCTTATCTCACTAGGGGTAAGATAGATACTGCCTACAGGAAAATTAAAGAGACCCTTGGAGAAAAGAGAACCACTTGTATGAATGTCAAGAGCTCAGATGGAAACCCAGTTCTAAGCAAAGAAGGGAAAGCAGAAAGGTGGACGGAGTATATAGAGGTTCTATACAAGGGTGATGTATTTGATGGCAATATTAGAGAAATGGAAGAGAATGTAGACAAAGTTGAAATGGGAGATATCATACTGCGTGAAGAGTTTGATAGAGCACTGAAAGACCTAAGTCGAAACAAGGCCTCGGGAGTAGACAACATTCCATTAGAAGTACTGACAGCCTTAGGAGAGCCAGTCCTGACAAAACTCTACCATCTGGTGAGCAAGATGTATGAGACAGGCGAAATACCCTCAGACTTCAAGAAGAATATAATAATTCCAATCCCAAAGAAAGCAGGCGTTGACAGATGTGAAAATTGGCTTGGCTCTGAGCACTATGGGACTCAACTGCTGTGGTCATAAGTCCCCTAGAACTTAGAACTACTTAAACCTAACTAACCTAAGGACATCACAAACATCCATGCCCGAGGCAGGATTCGAACCTGCTACCGTAGCGGTCGTGCGGTTCCAGACTGTAGCGCCTTTAACCGCTCGGCCACTCTGGCCGGCTGATGTGAAAATTACCGAACTATCACTTTAATAAGTCATGGTTGCAAAATACTAACGCGAGTTCTTTAGAGACGAATGGAAAAACTGGTAGAAGCCGACCTTGGGGAAGATCAGTTTGGATTCCGTAGAAATATGGGAACACGTGAGGCAATACTGACCCTACGACTTATCTTAGAAGCTAGATTAAGAAAGGCAAACCTACGTTTCTAGCATTTGTAGACTTAGAGAAAGCTTTTGACAATGTTGACTAGAATACCCTCTTTCAAATTCTGAAAGTGGCAGGTGTAAAATATAGGGAGCGAAAGGATATTTACAATTTGTACAGAAACCAGAAAGCAGTTATAAGAGTCGAGGGACATGAAAGGGGAGCGGTGGTTGGGAAGGGAGTGAGACAGGGTTGTAGCCTCTCCCCGATGTTGTTCAATCTGTATATCGAGCAAGCAGTAAAAGAAACAAAAGAGAGATTCGGATTAGGTATTAAAATCCACGGAGAAGAAATAAAAACTTTGAGGTTCGCCGATGACATTGTAATTCTGTCAGAGACAGCAAAGGACTTGGAAGAGCAGTTGAATGGAATGGACAGTGTCTTGAAAGGAGGATATAAGATGAACATCAACAAAAGCAAAACGAGGATCATGGAATGTACTTGAATTAAGTCGGGTGATGCTGAGGGAATTAGGTTAGGAAATGAGACACTTAAAGTAATAAAGGTGTTTTGCTATTTGGGGAGCAAAATAGTTTATGATGGTCAAAGTAGAGAGGATATAAAATGTAGACAGGCAATAGCAAGAGAAGCGTTTCTGAAAAAGAGAAGTTTGTTAACATCGAGTATACATTTAAGTGTCAGGAAGTCGTTTCTGAAAGTATTTGTATGGAGTATAGCCATGTATGGAAGTGAAACATGGACGATAAATAGTTTGGACAAGTAGAGAATATAAGCTTTCGAAATGTGGTGCGACAGAAGAATGCTGAAGATTAGACGGATAGATCACATAACTAATGAGGAGGTACTGAATGGAATTGGGGAGAAGGGGAGTTTGTGGCACAACTTGACTAGAAGAAGGGATTGGTTGGTAGGACATGTTCTGAGGCATCAAGGGATCACCAATTTAGTATTGGAGGGCAGAGTGGAGGGTAAAAATCGTAGAGGGAGACCAAGAGATGAATACACTAAGCAGATTCAGAAGGATGTAGGCTGCAGTAGGTACTGGGAGATGAAGAAGCTTGCACAGGATAGAGTAGCATGGAGAGCTGCATTAAACCAGTCTCAGGACTGAAGACCACAACAACAACAACAACAAATGATCCTGTAACAAAGCGCGCTGCTCTCCGTTGGATCTTATCTATCTCTTCTATCAACCCTATCTGGTATGGATCCCACACTGCTGAGTAGTATTCAAGCAGCAGGCGAACAAGCATACTGTAACCTACTTCCTTTGTTTTCGGATTGCATTTCCTTAGGATTCTTCCAATGAATCTCAGTCTGGCATCTGCTTTACCGACGATCAACTTTATATGATCATTCCATTTTAAATCACTCCTAATTCGTACTCCCAGATAATTTATGGCATTAACTGCTTCCAGTTGCTGACCTGCTATATTGTAGCTAAATGATAAGGGATCTTTCTTTCTTTGTATTCGCAGCACATTACACTTGTCTACATTGAGATTCAATTGCCATTCCCTGCACCATGCGTCACTTCGCTGCAGATCCTCCTGCATTTCAGTACAATTTTCCGTTGTTACAACCTCTTGATATACCACAGCATCATCCGCAAAAAGCCTCAGTGAACTTCCGATGAGGTCATTTATGTATACTGTAAATAGCAACGGTCCTACGACACTCCCCTGCGGCACACCGGAAATCACTCTTACTTCGGAAGACTTCTCTCCATTGAGAATCACATGCTGCGTTCTGTTATCTAGGAACTCTTCAATCCAATCACACAATTGGTCTGATAGTCCATATGCTCTTACTTTGTTCATTAAACAACTGTGGGGAACTGTATCGAATGCCTTGTGGAAGTCAAGAAACACGGCATCTACCTGTGAACCCGTGTCTATGGCCCTCTGAGTCTCGTGGACGAATAGCGCGAGCTGGGTTTCACACGACCGTCTTTTTCGAAACCCATGCTGATTCCTACAGAGCAGATTTCTACTCTCCAGAAAAGTCATTATACTCGAACATAATACGTGTTCCAAAATTCTACAACTGTTCGACGTTATAGATATAGGTCTATAGTTCTGCTCATCTGTTCAACGTCCCTTCTTGAAAACGGGGATGACCTGTGCCCTTTTCTAATCCTTTCTAGAGACCTACGGTACACCGCTGCAAGAAGGGGGGCAAGTTCCTTCGCGTACTCTGTGTAAAATCGAACTGGTATCCCATCAGGTCCAGTGGCCTTTCCTCTTTTGAGCGATTTTAATTGTTTCTATATCCCTCTGTCGTCTATTTCGATATCTATCATTTTGTCATCTGTGCGACAATCTAGAGAAGGAACTACAGTGCAGTCTTCCTCTGTGAAACAGCTTTGGAAAAAGACATTTAGTATTTCGGCCTTTAGTCTGTCATCCTCTATTTCAGTACCATTTTGGTCACAGAGTGTCTGGACATTTTGTTTTGATCTTACGATCTTGCTTGGCACATACTCATCTAACGCACATTGTGCGATGGTTTTGAACTTTGTCCACTGATCCTCAACACCATCTGTACTTGAGACAAAACTTTTGTGTTGAGCCGTCAGGTACTCTGAAATCTGCTTTTTGTCACTTTTGCTAAACAGAAAAATCTTCCTACCTTTTTTAATATTTCTATTTACGGCTGAAATCATCGATGCAGTAACCGCTCTATGATCGCTGATTCCCTGTTCTGCGTTAACTTTTTCAAATAGTTCGGGTCTGTTTGCCACCAGAAGGTCTAATATGTTACCGCTACGAGTCGGTTCTCTGTTTAACTGCTCAAGGTAGTTTTCAGATAAAGCACTTAAAAAAATTTCACTGGATTCTTTGTCCCTGCCACCCATTATGAACGTTTGAGTCTCCCAGTCTATATCCGGCAAATTAAAATCTCCACCCAGAACTATAACATGGTGGGGAAATCTACTCGAAATATTTTCCAAATAATCCTTCAGGTGCTCAGCCACAACAGCTGCTGAGCCAGGGGCCCTATAGAGACATCCAATTACCATGTCTGAGCCTGCTTTATCCGTGATGATGTGATTCACAGACACATGAACGCATTTCTCCATAGACAGTTATTAATACTCTTCTAAGTTGGTCTGTACTATTTGGCTCTGAATATTTACTAGAATTTAGGAAATCTGGAGTCTATTAGCAGTATCGTTTACTGAAGTTTCATCAAAGTAGCAACACTAAAACTCCGCCACCAATTTCATAGCTATTCATTTTATCATTTGACAATACACATGAAATTCATATAGTCACTGATGTTGAATCATTATTAAATTCAGAGACATAGTTTCATATTTTGCACTCATAATAACTTGTACCTAAGAATGTTTGTATTTCCTGTAAGATGTCAGTATAAGTATCTCATGTTAAAACTCTGTGAAATATGTTTGCATACCATTCATTGGCAAGGTGTCAAATCAGATGGAAACTTATTCCATACTAAAAATATTAAAATTAGTTTTTACATAAACAATAAAATAGAAGACAAAATTATTCATATCTTTAATTTAAAAAATGAAATACGACATAAGTCCGGCATTTATAAACTGAATTGTTCTGATTGCCCAAGACTTTACGTTGGCCAAACTAGTAGGAGTTTCAGTGTGCAAATTCAAGATCATATGGATGCTCTCAGGCTCAACAGTCTAAATAAACCTGCTGTAGCCACCAGAAAGATCGCGGGAGGCGCACATCGGCACGGCGCGTCACGGACAGTAGTTGCCGCAAGTAAAGTCCCGTCCACCAGAGGGCACGCGAGAATTCGGCCGCGCCCTCTGCCGGCGGAACAACAACAACTGAGGCAGCACGGGCCGTGCCCAGTCAGTTTTACGTCGGGCATGCCTGGCAGACAGTTCCCGGTCTACACTATGTGAAGGGCGACGGACAATGTGAATCGTGTTATTACACAATTGGCGACGAGTAGGATCGTTATTTTGCGTGTTGCGTCGTTGTTCCGGTTTCGCAGCGTATCCACGGCATGGAGGATTTAGTGCGGGTTTTGGTTGCAGCAGAAAGAGCTCATGGCAACCGTGACACAAGCGCTTCCGGCGTTGCTCTCCACGCAGTCTGCCCCAGCGCCGTTCCCTCCTCCCTTTCCCCCGAATGACGAGACGGCGAAGGATTGGGACGCATATGAACGTCGCCTTCGGCAGGCATTTCATGTTGCCGATGCGGAGGTATGTCGTGCTCTTTTCTTGTCTTGTATATCTCCCTCGCTGTATAAAGTTTTGCGGCAGCTAGCGCCGTTGCAGGAACCCTCGTCCTTGTCTTTTGACGCATTGTGTTCATTTCTGTCTTCATAATATCGCCGCCGCACGCATGTTGTGGCGGCTAGGGTCGAGTTCTATCAATGCAAGGAACAGCCCCATCAGTCTTACCGGGCGTGGGCCGCTACCCTGCACGGTATTAGTCGCAAGTGTCATTTTGTCACGGAGCAGTCGCGAGAGTCGTATGCCCACGTTATGGTGCGAGACGTCATTGTTCGTTCGGCCCCTGATAGGGAGGTCCGGCAACGGGCCCTGCAGTTGGAAGACCCTTCCCTTGAGGAAGTCCTGTCCATTGCTCAATCGTATGAAGTCTCTCACGCCGCAGGTCAACAGTTGGAAGCGTGGTGCGACGTCGCGGCAGTTCAGGGCGGCGCGGCCGCGTCCACTGCGTCTGGGGTGGACGACGTGCGAGCGGTACAATCCGGCCGTTACGGCCGCTCCCGCACGGCGCGTAAACAGAGTTCCGACCACCGTCCCCTGTTACTGTCCTGTGCGTCGTGCTATACACATCATGATCGGTCAGAGTGCACCCGGCGCTGGGCCGTTTGTCGCAAATGTAATAAAAATAGGACACGTTGCTAAAGTTTGCCGCTCAGCCTCAAAAGAATCGAAGGAAGCAGGTACAGGAAGTTTCATCGGGCCAGGCTCCCGACGCATCGGCACACAAACTCTTTATCGAGGTGTCAGTTCGGTCGCGCCGACTACGACTGCAAGTAGATATGGGCGCGGCAGTTTCCTTGTTGAATGCACAAACTTACTCCGACCTGGAGTCGCCCCCATTGGCGCCAGTCTACCGGCGTCTCCGCGGTTATGGTAAACAGTTCATTCCCCTACTGGGTCAATTCACTACTGACATTACTTACATATCAGTCACTCGGTCTCTTACTATTATTGATGTCAGTGATGCGAGCTCCGCTAACCTTCTTGGATTGGATGCCTTTCAAGCTTTCAGTTTTTCTATCGCAGACACCATACATTTGGTTTCCGAAGACGTTCCCTATCAATCATTGGAATCTTTGACCTCTGACTTTAAGGATATCTTTGAGGAGGGCCTGGGGCGTGTTTCAGACTTTGAAGCTCGCTTAACGTTGAAGGCGTCGGCTCGCCCGCATTTTCTACACGCGTGTCAGATCACCTTGGCTCTCCGCCCTCAGGTAAAAGCAGAGCAAGACCGGCTGACAGCCCTCGGGGTCGTTCTTCCCATTTCTTCTAGTGAGTGGGCTTCGCCCCTCGTTATTGTCAGGAAACCCTCGGGAAAATTACGTCTTTGTGGCGATTTCAAGGCCACCATTAATTCCCAATTGGTGGTGGACATCTGTCCCTTGCCTCGTTCTGATGAATTGTTCTCCGCCATGGCGGGAGGCAAATATTTTTCGAAAATCGATCTTTCGGAGGCTTATCATCAGATACCAAACGGCTGGCGGTCATCAACAACCCATTTGGCCTTTACCAATACCAGTGGTTGGGCTTCGGAATATCCAGTGCCCCGGCAATATTTCACTGTTATCTTGAGCATGTCACGTCGACAATCCTTCATTGTATTAATTAACTGGACGACATAATTGTCACAGGCCGCAGCACGAAGGAAGACTTGCACAACCTTTGAACCCTCTCTCAAATTCAGGTCCGTGGGCCCACGTTGCAAACTGTGTAAGTCAAACTACTTCCAACCGTCGATTGAGTATGTGGGCTACACCATCTCTCGGCATGGCGTCCAGCCGCTAGGAAGTTTGGTCCAAGGTATCGTCGACCTTCCACGGCCCGCTTCGCTGAAGGAGTTACAAGCTTTTTTAGGCAAAAATTGCCTATTACCACTAGTTTGTTCCCAGGGCTTCCACCATAGCCCGCCCTCTGTACTGCCTTCTGCGCAAGGGTGTTCCTTTTGACTGGTCGCCTGCACGCGAGTGAGCGTTCAGCTCATTGAAGGGCCTCCTCATGTCAGCACCTTGTTTGGCTACTTTTGACCCCAATAAGCCATTGGTACTGGCTACAGATGCTTCGCTGTATGGGGTGAGGGTGGTCCTGGTCTATCGCAATGCGGATGGCTCAGAGCAGCAATTGACATTTGCGTCTAAAACTTAGTCCCGCACAGGCCCATTACTCCCAGGTGGAAAAAGAGGCTTTGGCTATTGTCTACGGTGTTACCAAGTTTCACCCTTTCTTGTATAGCACGAAGTTTCAGTTAATCACTGACCATAAGCCATTAATATCGTTATTTGGCCCTGCCTCTCAGCTTCCGGATAGTGTGGCACACAGACTGCAGCGCTGGGCCTTGTTCCTCTCTAAGTACCTTTATGGCATTCATTTTCGCACTACCGGACAGCATGCCAATGCCGACGCTCTTTCCCATCTTCCAGTGGGCTCGGATCCCAAGTTCAATCGGGAGGAGATTATATGTTTTCATTTGTATGTGGCGTCCCGCCTTCCAGTTGATGGCTTCCCGATCACTAGTTCTAGGGAAACGGCAGCTGACCTGGTTCTCTGGCAACTAGTTCACCTCGTTCAGCTGGGGTGCTCGTCCCGACCTCCAGGCCAGCCTCGGACCCTCTTCATAATTATTTTGTTCTATGAGACCACCTCTGTCTTGGAAGGAGTTTTCCCTCTGGCTACCGATGATACAGCTCCTCACGTGGTTGTTCCTGCAAATTTGTGAAGGGAGGTCCTCACGTTATTACATGAGGGGCACTGGGGTGTTTCCCGTACTAAAACCTTGGCTCACAGACATGGCCCAGTATTGACAGAGAAATTGAGCACTTAGTGGGCGCCCGTTCCCAGTGTGCGAGCCAACAGGCATCTCCCAGGTCAGCATTCTCTTCATGGCTGCCTGCAACCCAGGCATGGGAATGTGTTCACATAGATTTTGTGGGCCCATTTCTCAATGGCTTTTGGCTCATTGTCATTGATGCTTATTCCCGATTCCCATATGTGGTTCGCTGCTCCTCAACCACTTCAGAAGTTGCAATCCAGGCACTCGCAAAAATCTTTTCTGTGGAAGGTCTGCCAGTCACCCTGGTATCGGACAATGGACCTCAGTTTCTTTCGCAGACCTTCCAGGATTTTTGTAGGCACTTCGGTATTCGGCATGTTTGGTCTCCCCCTTTCATCCACAATCGAATGGGGAATCGGAGCACATGGTGTGCACATTTAAGACGCAGATGAAAAAGTATGTGCACGAATTTCCTGCGGATGAGGCATTGACGTTTTTCCTGATGGCATACCGGACCACACCGATGGGAGAACGCAGTCCCACGGAGCTCCTCCACAGGCGCCAACCTAGGACTCTTCTGCACCTCCTCTGGCCTGGTCCTCGCCAGTCTTCACAAAACGGGGTACCCGGCTTTCCTCCGGGTATGTCGGTCTGGGCAAGTGGGTTTGGTCGCAATCCATGTTGGATACCAGCAGTGGTCCTGCACCGCAATGGCCGCCGGCTCTATACCTTGCAGACAGGGGACCGGGAGGTGCGTCGTCGTCAAAATGAGCTACGTCCACGTTTGGACACCCACCCTCCGACCCCTAAGGCGCCGGCTTCCCTATTGCCGGCACCCGTGTTGTTTTCTCAGGACGCTACCGCCCCTCCCCCCTGTGACTCTGCCACACCATGATGGTTCTCAGCCTTGGCAGCCTCCAGTAGCTCCAGCACCGACATCGCCATCGTTAGAAGTGCCCCGGCGAGAGCCGGACCCCCTCACAGGCCCGGGTTCTCAGGAGGCTGGTTCACCTATGGTCATGCCTTCCCATCATCCCCGCCACTGGGTCTTGCCCCTCCTGAGGTGGAACAGGATCCGGAGTTTGACAGCTTGTCGCCCGTTTTGTACCGGGATCTGGTGGTGAGATGACGGAGGCCTCTTCATGTGGGTCACTTCCAACCGTATTCAAAGGTTCCAGCTCGTGGGTTGGCAGATCCCCCCCGACTCCAGCATTCGAATGGACGTGGAGGTCATTGCTACTGCATGACACTCCACCTTCTGACGCAGTGGATCACAGTGGCTTCACCCCTCGAAGGAGGAGTGCCGTAGCCACCAGAAAGATTGCGGGAGGCGCACATCGGTACGGCACGTTATGGACAGTAGCCGCCACAAGTAAAGTCCCATCCACCAGAGGGCATGCGAGAATTCGGCTGCACCCTCTGCCAGCGGAACAACAATAATTCAGGTAGCACAGGCTGTGCCCAGTGAGTTTTACATCGGGCATGACTGGCAGACAGTTCCCAGTCTACACTATGTGAAGTGCGATGGACAACATGAATCGTGTTATTACAAAACCAACTCTCACTGCTCACTTGGTAAAACATGGAAACACAGAAATAAACATTGAAAAAAAGTTACGTTCTGCAGAAAAAGGAGTACCAATGAATTTGTTAGAAAAATTAAAATTATGCAACAACATTCACAGTAAACCTGATTGCATCCTACATGATCAACCAGAATCACGGAACCAATTGTACCTCTAAAATTTCAAAGAACTCTTATAATTTGAAATGATGGAAAAAATAATTAAATACCAGAGAGAACGTTAAAAAAATAAATAAATGCATAGTTTTATATTACCTGTACTATGAAGTATTAACTCTGCAGTGACTCCAGAAGTATGCCAAATATGGACAGAGAGTTTTCACTGTCCTGTGGCACAATACGTCAGCGTCAAGAAACTACACTTGGTTCGCACGCACTCTTATGTGTTGTAGGGGGTAAGTTTTGTGTTGTCATTTATTTTCATGTTCTATTGAGTTTATTCTTGATGTCAACAATGCCAAACTGTGCTGTGGCTGTGTGTGAAAACTACAATCAGAAGACTGAAAAGTAGTAGTGTTGTCCATCATAAGTTCCCCAGAGGTTCTGAAATGTTCTCGGTGGGTTCAACTCTGTAGGAGAAGTTATAGTATTAACATTACAAATGGTGCTATCTGTAGCTTATATTTTAAAGAAGATTATTATTTACATGCTTTCCAAGCTAAACTATTGGAACTTCAAACAAACAAGATCTTAAAGCCAACTGCAGTTCCTACATTGCATCTTATTAAAGCCACGTTTGCTGGTCAGCACCATCAAAGAGATGCAGGAAGTGGGATTCATTGTAGTTGGTATTGTATCTGATTTTGTAGGTAAAAATGGGAAAGAAATTCCACATCAACTACAAAAACACATGCTTTATCAACCCTAATGATGAAATGAAACATGTTTGGGTATTTGCTGATGTAGCACATATTATGAAACTTTGAAGAAATCACATTTTGGATTATGGTTTCCCATTAATCAAAGGAAAAATAATAACAAAACATGTAATCGAGCAGCTGTTGTCGAAAGACAATGGCGAGTTAAAACACTGCCCTAATCTTACTGATCATCGTCTGACAGTTTCTGGAAGGGATTGACAGTTTGTTGTTCTTGCCTGCCAATTCTTTTCTAACATCTTGTCAGAGGCAATTCCTTTCATAACGCCTGAAGAAAAGGGTAAGGCAGACTTTTTTGGTAAACAATGAGTTTGACGTCACGAATTCAAGGATACCTGTCGGCAAGCAACAAATTTCAAGTGCTTTAGAATGGTGTGTTGAGGCACAAGAGGATATTCTTCACAGATTCTACTCCATTTGTGAAAGAATGAGTAGGAAATTGCAAAACTTTACTCCCTTTCCAAAAGGGGTTATTCACCTTGACACAGTCACTGGAAATTCGGAAATTTGTGGTAAGTTCCTATGGGACCAAACTGCTGAGGTCATTGGTCCCTAGGCTTACACACTACTTTCACCGACCAACGTTCACCGACCAACGTTCACCGACCAACGTTCACCGACCAACGTTCACCGACCAACGTTCACCGACCAAAATACACACACCCATGCCCGAGGGAGGACTCGAACCTCCAACGAGGGGGAGCAGCACGAACCGTGGCAAGACACCTCAAACCGTGCGGCTATCCCGCACGGTGATATGGTCACTATAGGATTGTTTCTCTGATTTGAAACATAGCTACAATATGAAGTATGTATTGACCTCAAGGCTCAGCCAAGTCTGCCTGGAAAACTTATTTTCCCAGATAAGAGCAATTGGCAGGGCCTATGTTCAGCCCTTATCAGTGGAGTTCAAAAGCCATTTGCGTATTTTAATTGTGAACAAAAGTATTGGTGACATTCAGTTATGTAATTGCATTTATAAATCATTGTCAATGATAGAAGGCAAGCAACAAATGAGACATTAAACTAGATGATTTAACTGTTTCACAGTTGATATAAGCTCCAGAGTGTTCTCTAGAAGGTCTGTGCTACGTTGCTGGATATATTGCTTCTAGATGTGCCTTCATCGAGAAATCACTTGGCCATCCTAGTGGGAAGATAATGGAAGTGTCAGAAGAACCTACAAATTCTGGGTGGTGGCTTAATCATCCCTCTAGAAGAGGAGTTTGAATTGTCAAGCAGTTAGAACTGCAATTTTTAAATTTTCATGGCAACAGTATGTGTAATGGTGCCAATGTGATTAGAAAACTGAAGACTTTTAACTGGGAAGTTTCTATATATTTCTCAAGGGATCATCACAATGTGTGCTAAGACCAGAACCTTTATCCAAATAAGACACCTCAACACATCAGCAAAGGCACAGAGGGCCAAAGAGCAGCAGCATAAAACAACATGCAGGTGGAGAGCTCCTGGGGTTCACTCCAGATAGGATTAAGGTATTTAAATTCTTCTTCAAATTGTTGAAAATGAGGCGATTAATCATCTAGATTCTGTATCATCATGTGTAGAATGGGTCAAGTAACTGGACAAAGATTTTCCTTACTATTTAATATCTGCATGTGAAAAGTGTTATACACTATTTTAGACTGTGATGCAAAAAAAGTTTACTAAACTGGAAGCTCTTCATTTACATATGATTGAAAATTGTATCATATTTGAAAATGGACTGAAGGATTTATGAGTTTTCTAATTGAAAATATTGAATAATAGAATATACATGTTAAGGGGGCTAAAATCAATAGTTTTTCCATCACTAGAAAGACAATACAAGAGTTTCATAGTTGTACATAAATCTTAACATTCAGTCCCTGTATAGGTAAACTTTATCAAAACGATGACTGGTTACACTGGCCTTCAGTTTTCGTGAATTAATGTTAGTATGAGTGGAATTGCGCTATACGCTTCTAGGCAGTGACGTCATGTGGAAGCGCGCGATCGCTGCCATACGCATTGGCCCAAATTACTGTGTAGGAACCTGGGACAATCACACCATTGGCTACAGACTTTGTGACAAGGGAAAATATGAATATTAATGCTTCTCTATTAACTCACTGTACTTGGAGGGTCCTATGCCAGAGTGAACCAACTACAAATTACATGTTTCGAGATATTCAGCTCTAAAGTTCAACTACAGAAAAAAAAATCTGATGCAATATTGAGGGCAGTAAATGATCTTCAACAGACTGCTAACATATACTGAATCTTCTTTATTGGCTTTTCAATCAAAATGCACCTATTACAGGTCTGAAAAAATGATGGTGATTATAAGTAAGTGAAATAAAGTTTGAATAAGTACATTGTCTCAGCACAGATGTAACTATTAAAGCACTTTTGTTTCGTCACACATGTTATGTTTATAGCATTCTTGTTTCATTCTTCAACAGAAAACATCATATACTATAAGGAAACTGTGTCTGATACATTTTATACAGAATTTTTGGGAATCTCATTCATCTTCTGATAACCCATCTTCACTGGAATTTCCACCTATCTCTGCAGCACTTTGCAAGTTCTTGTAAAAATCTAGATAGGGGGAATGAAGCACAGCATTGACTCAAGATCTTTCTTCTTTGCACTCATAAGAGGTCTTCCTCTGGGATACTTGAGATTCAGTGCTATGTGGTGAAGACTGAGTGTCCGACCTCTATCTCGTTTAGAGAAATTAACTTCATAGTACTCCACGTCATCATTGTGTGTGTACTTGAACTGCATTACGTTGGGCTTCTCTTTGCTTATTCTGATGCATTTTATTTTCATCCAAGCTACAGTTAGTCCATCAACTTTTTTTCCTGTTTCTTAAAACTGATGTTAAGCTGTCAGAGCTGAAGAAATCATCGCATTTCATTTCCACCACACGGAACTTTTGTTTCTTGACTCTGCATGTTTTCATTATGTTCTGGATTTCATGCATATGGTAAATGTTTTGGTTGCATCTCATCTTGTTCTCAATATGACTGAAATCAGTGTCATTGTGCAGATAACTGTGGCCTGGGATTAAAAATGTTTGAATGATTTCTTTGACATGCTGAGCAGGATCTTGAACGATACGCATTAGTATTGTTACCAGTTTGAAATTTCTATTTTGGCCACCACATGAGTCTGACCAATACACAACAGTTTCTTTCATAGGATTAGCATTTAGGTGTTTCATAAGACACAATTCTATCTCATCTGGTCCTCGACCTGCTATTCCCTCATGCCAAAGGTGCATAGTTCCTTTGGATGTACCCACATCATGGATACCCAAATTGAAGCAAGAAAGTTGACGTTTGTAATACACAACACCAGTGGGAACTTTTGGGAGCAAAATTGTCTTTTGCAGATCAAATGCAAGGACTGTGCATTCACCATTTATTGCTTTCTCTTTGTCTTTTTGTAGTGTTGCCCTTGCAAGGTCAACCTGTCGATGATGTAGCTCTTTCCATGTTTACATCTTCAAGAGCTTTCACATTGTCAGAAGCATTCTCTAGTGCTTTTAGAGAGTTGATTTTAATTTGAAAGATATCACATTTCTTGCATGTGTCTTTGTGTGGCAATTTAAATGAGAGGTTGAACTTAGTTTTGAAAACTTTTTCATACAATGATTGTGACACAGTGTCAGACTCTGCATTTTCTGCTATCAGTTGCTCTTTATACAGCTCAAATTGAGGTAACAGGAGAGATACTTCCTATCGGGACTATCCTTCTGACAATAGTGGCTCCTATAGCATGGAAATGAATTAATATGATCTCTGATGTGACAAATTCTTTCTTCAGGAAATTTATTATGCGGCTCATGTTTTCCTCTTGTCTTGTAGTTGACCAGACTTCACTTTCAGAAGAGCTCTGTGAATCTTTGCACTGTTAACACAGTGTGTTTAGGAACATTTTTGCAAACTTTCACATCACCTGATGTGGTAGGAATAAAATAATGTCGAGTAAATGTTCTTAGGGGATCTTCAGCATTTGATCTTCTGTCCTTCACAATGAAGGACTTTACAGACCGTCCAATCAAAGATGTTTGTGTTTCATACCGTCCATCACTGTAATACATATCAAAAAATAACTGTCGATCCTGCAGTGAGACTTTTTCATAACATTTGCAACGACATGTACAGTGGTAGTCCTTTAACGTTTTTCCCATTACTGTTTGTCCCGTTGATGATATAAATGCATTTCCGCTGTTTTTGCAAGTCTTCTGAACACTCTTTTTTTCCAGTTACCTGGATTGCTTTTCTTGCACTTCACCCTAATTGGTTCTTTGGATTCTGCAAAAAATAAAAGTTTCTTAATGTAAAACTATGGCGTACATGTTCTCCACTTACATCATTATGAATACAATTTAGCAAGTAAAATAGTTAAATAAAAGTTGACAACAGATGTGCAGTCAAAACGATGTGTTTTCGTATATTTCATTTGCCAAAGTGTACCAACTACATTCCTAATGCTGACGGCATTCTCTATGTTCAGCGACTGTAATAATTGATCAGGAACATGTCCCTATTGGTAGTTGTGAGTATTCCACTACGTAGTTCACAGTTTACTCCCTAGATGGTAGCACAGCACATCATCATGTAGTTACTTCACTTTTGCATATGACATTAGCCTTCAATAATCGCATGCAATGAAGTAATGTTGTACACCATTCTTAGCCAAATTTATGCAGTTTTAAGTATAAAACATACCTTCACTACTTGATTGACATGAGGATGGCACATATTCATCACTGGAACCACACTCAATGTCAACATTACTGTCATTTGACTCTTCTGAACTCCTGTATGCAACTTCGTCTGCCATCTTGTTACTGGATTTAGTTCACTCTGGTGCCAGACACTCCAGAACTGCCAACATTAAAAAAATCGCTCAGTGTCCCTCAAGAGTCCTGGTTCATTTTGACATATAAATCTTTATAATTTTCTGCACCATTATCAATAGCTAACCTAAAATGTCAAAATTTGTAGTTGGTTCACTCTGGCATATGACCCTCCAATTTAAGATGTTCTGCCTAACCACATACTTGAAAATCTACACACATTCGTAAATAAACAGTGAATTATTTGTGATAAGGAAGAATATGAATGTTATTGCTGGTCATTTCACTTGCAGTAATTTAAACAGTTCTCTTACTCTGAAACTTCCACATATTTGTGAAAAGGCAGAATATGAATTTTATTGTTGCTTGTTTCAGTCGCAGCAGTTTTAACTGTCCTCTTAGGTTTCCATCTAACCACACACTCAGAAATCACCACACATTCATAAATAAAAAGTGAATTTTGTTGTTGTTGTTGTTGTTGTTGTGGTCTTCAGTCCTGAGACTGGTTGGATGCAGCTCTCCATGCTACTCTATACTGTGCAAGCTTCATCTCCCAGTACCTACTGCAACATACATCCTTCTGAATCTGCTTAGTGTATTCATCTCTTGGTCTCCCTCTACGATTTTTATCCTCCACGCTGCCCTCCAATACTAAATTGGTGATCCCTTGATGCCTCAGAACATGTCCTACCAACCAATCCCCCCATGAACCATGGACCTGGCCGTTGGTGGGGAGGCTTGCGTGCCTCAGTGATACAGATAGCCGTACCGTAGGTGCAACCACAACAGAGGGGTATCTGTTGACAGGCCAGACAAACGTGTGGTTCCTGAAGAGGGGCAGCATCCTTTTCAGTAGTTGCAAGGGCAACAGTCTGGATGATTGACTGATCTGGCCTTGTAACAATAACCAAAACGACCTTGCTGTGCTGGTACTGCGAACGGCTGAAAGCAAGGGGAAACTACGGCCATAATTTTTCCCAAGGGCATGCAGCTTTACTCAATTATTTGTGACAAGGAAAAATATGAATGTTATTGCTGCTCATTTCACTTGCAGTAATTTAAGCTATCCTGCTAGGTTCCTGCCTAACCATACACTCAGAAATCACTAAATCCTTAGTTATCAAATCAGACAGAATGCAAATAACATTGAATATTGCAGAACACACTTTTATTACATTCATAAGAAAGTCCCAGAATGTGTTAACAATGAAATAAAAATTGCATGTAGTGGAACGCGAACCTATGCTAGCTTTAATCATCTGATGTTCGTCTTCTGGCTTCTGTCTTGGTTATCATGTTATCTCTTGAAGGCTTACATCATTGATGCATTATTAAGTAACATTTAATGATAATGGTGACGTGTTTCTGATAAATTTTCAATGCTCCATTACCTTGAAATGGCAAACTGCAAATTATAAAAGAAGTTATGTTTCATGCTTAATTTATATATTAGGAATGAAAATAACTATTATTAATTATACTTGAAAATAACTCACTCCTGAGAGAGCATTAACCATTGATAAATCCTTGTGTAACATTTTATTGTAGAAATAATTATGATAAATCATTCCAAGAATAATGTGTTCTTTGTAAAATCTCCAATGTATTAAGCCTCATGAGAGGCCCCTATCAAATGCCAATGAAATACAGGGCCCACACTGGCATTAATTCTGCCCTTGACGAAACAGTTAAAATGCTGCTCCTCATCAAGCGTGCATCCAAGGGAGCAGGGCAGGATTGGAGTCAGGATCCACACATTATAATAAAATATTTATATTTCTGATTTACAACTTTCTAAAATTTGTCACTTTATTATTATTATTATTATTATTATTATTATTATTATTATTATTATTATTATTGTTGTTATTGTTGTGTTCATTTAACACAAAATTACTATTCTGACTCATGACCCTCTCAAAACTGAAAGCTTAGATGGTGACCAGGTAGTAAACAGACTTTCTGGCCCAGAGACAACTAAAGATTTTTGCCACACCGCTGGAGGGATTCTTCCTAAGAGACTCCTCGCTGTAGACCAGACTCTGTAGTTTGGACAGCATAGTGAAGTGACTAAGTTCTGGCAACTAGCCAAACCAACAGCCATCACAAAGTAAAAATCTGTTATAAAACTTGGTTCAGCTTTAAACATGTTCTCCACACACACTCGATATACTGCCCTTCAAATTAGCCATCCCCAGAAAAAGTCCAGAATGTCCGGCTCCAGAGCAGACCCCACCATATATACAATGTAATACCATTTGTAAACTATGTATTCAAAAAGAAACATTGCTATTTTTAGGTCACAAATATAAAACCTTTTGTAAACTATGTAAAAACAAAGCTTTGTTATATTTCAGGACAAAACTCTAAACTTTCCAAGAAATTAACACTAACATCTGATGTTGGGTTCAGGTCTGAAAGAAGTAATGGTACAATAAAATCATTTCTAAAAATCTTGTGGCTAGTTTCAGTATTTCCTGCAGTGTAATTTATGAAAATAGTTGTGCTGTTCTCTAACCATAATGAATAAAATAATTGATAGTTGCAGCAGACAGTTCATATACAGAAATTGGGGTCATGCTTATCACATACCATAGGAAATCCTGATAAAACCATTTCTTTCATCTCCAAGATTTTCAATTCGGCCCATTGGGTTTACTTCCAGATAGGGAAAGGAGTTGTTGCCCTCATACTTGCTATTAAGAGATTTCATAATTATTTGTATGGGCACATGTTTTCACTACAGACTGTTCACAAACCTTCAGTGATGATATACAGTCCTGCGGTGCAGATTCCAGTCGAGAATCAACAAAGATTGCAAATTGGTCATTGTTACTGTTGATATGTGATTATGAAACAGAGTATCATGCTTCCTCAAAACACAGGGGTTAGACAAAAATATGGAAACACCATGACACACATGCTTGAACACAAATACAGATACCATCCAAGTCTGCAGGCTGCACTATTGTATTTGAGCATAATTGGTACCTGGTGGCTTCAGGCAGTGTGTGCTGTTGTAGTTGTAGCTCAGCATCATGTCCTGTGAGTAGTTGTTAAAGGTCAGGATCTGTGGCCTGAGTGTCAGCTAGCAGATTAAAGTCCAGCTGAGTAGATGTGGCTGCCAAGTGAGACAGGTAGTCCATGACTATATTTTCTGCAACTTGGACATGTCTGACAGTGGTGGTAAATTGCGAGACCAGGTCAAGGTGGTGAAAGTGCCATGGCATGGTGTTAACAGAAAGGATTTTGATCGCATGTAAATGGTTAGAGGATGTCTTTCATCATCATCCTGGAAATAGCGGATCACCTCATAGGTGGCCAAGAGCTCTGTATTGAAAGTTGACCACTTTTTCTGAGTACTGGACAAATTTTGAGAGAAGAAATGCAGCAGTTGTGGTACATCATGGATCTCTTGTTGCAGTACCATGCCAATCACGCTGTCTCTAGTGTCTGTGGTGATCACATGATGTGCGTCTGGTGACAGAAGAGTGAGGTTGGATTTAATCTTGTCAAAGGATATTTGCATTCCATGCATCCATGTCAGGCATCTTTGCCAGTGGTGTTCTTGCTGTGCGGTGGCTCAGAGGCAAGATATTTCAACAGCATGTGAGAGATGATGCCTGTAAAAATTGGTGACTCCAAGGAAATGTTGTAGTTCTTGATAGTCTGAGGGGGACGGAGAAGGTGGACTTGTTCCCTTTTCTCCGGAACGGGGCATATCCCCAAAATGTCAACCAAATGTCCGACAAAGGTGACACACTATTGCCTTAGTTGGCACTTATCATTATTAATTATGACACTGTGTGCCACTAACTCATGCAACACAATGCATAAATGAATATCATGTTCATCGAGAGACTACAAAAAAATTATCACATCATCTAAGTAAGCATAGCAGGACATGTTAAATAGGAGACCATTCAATAAGCCTCTGCCAGGTCTGGGCCGCATTTTTAACCCATATGACATAAATAAAAACTCAAACAGAATGAATGCATGATTATTGCAGTTTTTGGTACATTCTCATCTGTCATTGGCCTTTTACAGTCAACAACACAAAATAAGGTGCCAGCAGCAAGTTCATGTGCGAAGTCGTGTGAGTTCAGTACATGGTAGCTGTGTATTATACTTAAGGCATTGAGGTACCAATAATCACCCAACAATCACCAAATATTATCCATTTTGAGGATGAGCTTAAAAGGAGAAGCCCAGGCACTGTCAGATGGCCCCCCTGCGGGTCCGGGGATTAGAATAGGCCCGAGGTATTCCTGCCTGTCGTAAGAGGCGACTAAAAGGAGTCCATCCCCCTCACGGGGGTAGTTAGCGCCTGCGTCCGGAGACGGACGATCTTCACGACCTATAATCGTGGTCTTTTTGGTTTTAAACTTCTCGTTTCTTCCTTCCTTTTGTTGGTCCCTTTCTTTGCTCTTCTCCGCCTCACTGTCTTCCTTACTCTTTCCCTTGACTTCTCCTTGCCTTCTCATTGCTTTTTCTCCTTGCCTTCTCATTGCCTTTTTCTCCTTGCCTTCTCATTGCCTTTTTCTCCTTGCCTTCTCATTGCCTTTTTCTCCTTGCCTTCTCATTGCCTTTTTCTCCTTGCCTTCTCATTGCCTTTTTCTCCTTGCCTTCTCATTGCCTTTTTCTCCTTGCCTTCTCATTGCCTTTTTCTCCTTGCCTTCTCATTGCCTTTTTCTCCTTGCCTTCTCATTGCCTTTTTCTCCTTGCCTTCTCATTGCCTTTTTCTCCTTGCCTTCTCATTGCCTTCTTCTCCTTGCCTTCTCTGGTCTCCGCCTCGGCGTTTGAGACAGTCTGTCCTCTTTCTCCCTCTCTCTCTTCTTTTTCCTCTTCTTCCTTCCTCCCTGTGCGTGTCTGAAGGCCGACCCACGCGTTCGCACGCGTAGCCGGTGACGGGGTAACGCGTAAGTCCCCGCCCTGGGTCGACATGTAAGGCACGCGCGTACCCCCTGGTAAAGGCCAGGCCCGGGGAGGGGTGATTGCCTGAGCTGATACCTTCTGACCATGCCGATTGGTCCCTCCGTCTGTTTCTCGGGAGGTGTGACCTGAGGTGTAAACATTCACCTAAGGCGGGAGTGCCCTCTGAGAGGGTCCCCACAAGGAAGGAGCGCGCCATCGGAGACGCTGGCAATCATGGGGGATTCCTCCGCAATGGATTCTACTCCATCGCTTTCGACTTCGACCCAAAAACGGAAACGTGACCAGCCAACAGTGACAAAAGTACTACCGCCTGCCCCACAGTTCCTCGTAGTTTCTCGCACTGAGGACGGAAAGGATTTTTCCTCTGTCAACCCTTTTGTTATTCAGAAGGGCGTTGATGCCATAGCCGGATCTGTCAAATCTTGTACCAGGTTGCGTAACGGCACCTTATTACTAGAAACTGAGAATGCCTTTCAGGCACAAAAACTGCTTCGGGCCACCCTCCTGTACACGTTCCCTGTCCGGGTGGAGGCCCACCGAACTTTGAATTCGTCTCGTGGTGTAGTGTATACTAGCTCCCTCGACGGATTGACTGACGAGGAGCTTCAATCTTTCCTCGCTGAGCAGGGCGTGACGGCTGTCCATCGGGTCATGAAAAAGGTCAACAACGACCTTGTACCGACCCGGACACTCTTCTTGACCTTCGATAGTGTTAAGCTGCCATCGCGCATCAAGGCGGGCTACGAGGTTATTTCTGTTCGCCCCTATGTCCCGACACCTACGCGCTGCTACCAGTGTCAGCATTTCAATCACACTCGACAGTCTTGTTCCAATGCGGCTAAATGTGTCACTTGTGGCAGGGATGCCCATGAGGGTGACTGTCCGCCTCCGTCTCCTCATTGTGTGAACTGTCAGGGTGACCATGCCGCATCCTCCCGCGACTGTCCTGTCTATAAGGACGAACGTTACATCCAAGAAATTCGTGTCAAAGAGAAAGTGTCAACCTCGGCTGCTCGCAAGCTATTGGCTAGTAGGAAGCCCACGCTGCTCCCAGCGGGGAAATATAGTACTGTCCTCGCCTCTCCTCGGACTACCCGGGAGGTCGCAACCCAGACATGCGATCTGACCTTCAGCACCACGGTCGTCCGTTCGGCCAGTGCTAAGATCGCGCGGTCGACGTCTCCTCTTCCTCCCATCACACCACAGACACCAGCCACTTCCTCAGCTTCTGCTAAGTCGAAGACACCGAAGTCAGATGCATGGTCCTTCAAGAAGGAACCATCCCGTGCAGACTTCCTCCGTCCCTCGACCTCCCAGCCTTCGACCGATACTTCCACCAAACGTCCTTCCAAAAAGGCGCATAGGAAGCACAGTTCTCCTTCCCCGCCACGGCGCATCTCTTCTCCTGCGCCACCCAGCGGTTGCCGCCCCAGGCCGTCATCCGTTTCGCCTGGCCGCACCGCCGGTAGCCGTACATCTGGCCGTTCACCGGCGGAGGAAGCTCCCCCTCCCGGCCATCCTCCTGAGATGGCCGATGACCCTATAGACCCCATGGACGATGACTGTCCGCCTACTGATAGCGGCGGCAGTGCTCGCTCGAAGCCAGGCCCTAAGCGGCCTTCGAGGTGACCCCTTCTCTCATCTTCCTTTTCTTACGATGGCACTTATTCACTGGAATATTCGCAGCATTCGCTCCAACCGAGAGGACTTGAAGTTGCTGCTCCGCTTGCATCGTCCGCTCGTCGTAGCCCTCCAGGAAACGAAGCTACGCCCATGCGATCACATTGCCTTGGCACACTACACCTCTGTGCGTTTTGACCTACCCCCTATGGTAGGTATCCCAGCTCATGGAGGGGTTATGTTGCTGGTCCGGGATGATATTTACTACGATCCCATCACGTTGCACACCGGCCTGCAGGCAGTTGCCATCCGCATTACTCTCCCCACTTTTACGTTTTCCTTTTGTACCGTTTACACTCCATCGTCATCTGCCGTTACCAGGGCAGACATGATGCAACTTATTGCTCAGCTACCTGCACCGTTTTTGTTAACTGGAGACTTCAATGCCCACCATCCCCTTTGGGGTTCTCCAGCCTCCTGCCCGAGGGGCTCCTTGTTAGCAGACCTTTTCAACCAGCTCAATCTTGTCTGCCTTAATACTGGCGCCCCTACTTTTCTTTCGGACACGTCTCATACCTATTCCCATTTAGACCTCTCTATATGTACTCCCCAACTTGCACGCCGGTTTGAGTGGTATGCACTTGCTGATACATATTCGAGCGACCACTTCCCGTGTGTTATCCATCTCCTGCAGCATACTCCCTCTCCGTGCTCCTCTAGTTGGACCATCTCCAAGGCAGACTGGGGGCTCTTTTCTTCCAGGGCGACCTTTCAGGATCAAACCTTCACAAGCTGTGATCGTCAGGTCGCACACCTCACGGAAGTCATTCTCGCTGCTGCTGAATATTCCATCCCTCACCCTACTTCTTCTCCACGTCGCGTACCGGTCCCCTGGTGGACTGCAGCATGTAGAGACGCTTTACGTGCTCGTCGACGTGCTTTACGCACCTTTAAACGCCACCCTACAGTGGCGAATTGTATTAATTATAAACGATTACGTGCTCAGTGTCGTCGTATTATTAACGAAAGCAAGAAAGCCAGCTGGGCTGCTTTCACAAGCACCTTCAACAGTTTTACTCCTTCTTCTGTTGTCTGGGGTAGCCTGCGCCGGCTATCTGGCACTAAGGTCCACTCCCCAGTTTCTGGCTTGAAGGTCGCGAATGAAGTCCTTGTGGCCCCTGAGGCTGTCTCCAATGCCTTCGGCCGCTTTTTCGCCGAGGTTTCGAGCTCCGCTCATTACCACCCTGCCTTCCTCCCCCGCAAACAGGCAGAGGAGGCTAGGCCACCTGACTTTTGCTCCTCGAATTGTGAAAGTTATAATGCCCCATTCACCATGCGGGAACTCGAAACCGCACTTGGCCGATCACGGTCCTCCGCTCCAGGGCCTGATTCTATTCACATTCAGATGCTGAAGAACCTTTCTCCTGCGGGTAAAGGTTTTCTTCTTCGTACATACAATCGCATCTGGATTGAGGGACATGTTCCCGCATGCTGGCGCGAGTCTATTGTTGTCCCGATTCCTAAGCCGGGGAAGGACAAGCACTTGCCTTCCAGTTATCGACCTATCTCGCTTACCAGCTGTGTCTGTAAAGTGATGGAGCGAATGGTTAACTCTCGATTGGTTTGGCTGCTTGAGTCTCGACGCCTACTTACAAATGTACAATGTGGATTTCGTAGGCGCCGCTCTGCTGTTGACCATCTGGTTACCTTGTCGACCTTCATTATGAATAACTTCTTGCGGAAGCGCCCGACCGCGGCTGTGTTCTTTGATTTGGAGAAGGCTTACGACACCTGTTGGAGGGCGGGCATTCTCCGCACCATGCATACATGGGGCCTTCGCGGTCGCCTCCCTCTTTTTATTCGTTCCTTTTTAATGGATCGACAGTTCAGGGTACGTGTGGGTTCTGTCCTGTCCGACACCTTTCGCCAGGAGAATGGGGTGCCACAGGGCTCAGTTTTGAGCGTCGCTCTGTTCGCCATCGCGATCAATCCAATAATGGATTGCCTCCCAGCTGATGTATCAGGCTCCCTTTTTGTGGACGATTTTACCATCTATTGCAGCGCGCAGCGTACACGTGTCCTGGAGCGCTGTCTTCAGCGTTCTCTTGACCGTCTTTACTCCTGGAGTGTCGCCAATGGCTTCCGTTTTTCTGCCGAGAAGACGGTCTGTATTAACTTCTGGCGCTACAAAGAGTTTCTCCCACCGTCCTTACGACTTGGTCCCGTTGCTCTCCCAATCGTGGAGACAACCAAATTTTTAGGCCTTACCTTTGACAGGAAACTTAGCTGGTCTCCACATGTGTCATATTTGGCCGCCCGTTGTACCCGTTCTTTAAATGTCCTCCGTGTTCTCAGTGGTATGTCGTGGGGAGCGGATCGAACCGTCCTACTTCGTCTATATCGGTCGATCGTCCGCTCCAAGCTGGATTATGGGAGCTTTGTATACTCCTCTGCACGGCCATCCATCTTACGCCGCCTCAACTCCATACAACATCGGGGTTTACGACTTGCGATCGGAGCATTTTATACCAGTCCCGTAGAGAGTCTTCATGCTGACGCTGGCGAATTGCCGCTCACTTACCGGCGCGATATACTGCTTTGTCGGTATGCCTGTCGGCTACTGTCAATGCCCGACCATCCGTCTTATCGTTCCTTTTTTGACGACTCTCTCGACCGTCAATACGGGTTGTATGTCTCTGCCCTGCTACCCCCTGGAGTTCGCTTTCGTCGCCTCCTTCAACACCTTCATTTTTCACTCCCTGCAACCTTTCGAGTGGGCGAGAGCCACACGCCACCTTGGCTCCAGGCTCAGGTCCGCGTTCACCTTGACCTCAGCTCGCTCCCAAAAGAGGTCACCCCCAGTTCGGTCTACCACTCCCGTTTTTTGGAACTTCGTTCGAAGTTCATCACCATGACTTTCATTTATACAGATGGCTCTAAGACCAATGACGGGGTCGGGTGTTCCTTTATAGTCGGGGCACAAAGTTTCCAATACCGGCTCCATGACCATTGTTCGGTCTTCACAGCTGAGCTCTTTGCCCTCTACCAGGCTGTTCTTTACATCTGCCGCCACCGACATTCTGCTTATGTCATCTGCTCAGATTCCCTGAGCGCCATCCAGAGCCTCAGTGATCCGTACCCGGTTCACCCTTTCGTACACCGGATCCAACGCTCTCTTCAGCGGCTGGTGGACGTCGGTCCGCCGGTTAGCTTTATGTGGGTTCCTGGCCATGTCGGTATCCCTGGGAACGAAGCTGCAGATGCCGCGGCCAAGGCTGCGGTCCTCCAGCCTCGGACAGCTTCTTGTTGTGTCCCTTCGTCCGATCTTAGCAGGGTCATTTGTCGGCGCGTTGTGTCGCTGTGGCATGCCGATTGGGCTGCACTTACCGACAACAAGCTTCGGGCCTTAAAACCTCTTCCCGTGGCTTGGACGTCCTCCTCACGCCCTTCTCGGCGGGAGGAGGTCGTTTTAGCAAGGTTAAGGATTGGACACTGCCGGTTCAGCCATCGCCATCTGCTGACGGCTGCGCCGGCGCCGTTCTGCCCATGTGGGCACTTGCTGACGGTTAGACACATTTTAATGTCCTGTCCCGATCTTAACCAATTGCGCCTCGATCTTAACCTGCCTATTACTTTCGATGCCGTTTTAGCGGATGACCCACGAGCAGCTGCTCGTGTTCTTTGTTTTATCAATTTGACACACCTTGCTAAGGACATTTGATGAAGTTTTTTAATCCTATGCCTGTCAGTCTGTCTTTTATTGTGTTTTTCCTTTTAGTTGTTGTTGTCAACTTGTGGCTCGCGGTGCATTTTTAGAGTAGTCAGGGCGCTAATGACCATTGAAGTTGTGCGCCCTAAAACCACAAAAAAAAAAAAAAAAAAAAAAAAAAAAAAAAAAAAAAAAAAACTGTCAGATGGCCGTACAATACCAACGCACAAGAGTTCGTACAGGGCAGCTTTTGCCACTTTGAGTTTGTTGGGAGGTACACAGTGGGAGTGACGGTGGACTGGCAGGCCAGTGGTGGTGTTGATGCAATGAACTGTCCCATCACAGATGGTGCAAATAGTCTACAGCCAGATGGGCTTGTGTGAAAGAGGGGCCGAGTTCGTGGTGATAGGTGTTAATGTAACACCATCAGTGGACAACCCAGTCGCACTGCCAATAACACTGCTTATGATAAGGCAAGCACACTTAGGTAGTTGCACTTGACTGACCTGTTGTGAGGCCAATGTAATGTCTTCATAATCAGGTAGTGGGTAAAGATGTTGCACAATGGTGAGATGCTGTTGAGACGTATGAAGCATGCTAGATGTCTTGGCGAGGCATGAGTAGAGAAGGCCATTGATTGCCTGCATATGCAAGTTGGAACGCTGGAATTCAGAGTTTGCAGCAGATGTCATGCAGAGCTCATTCAGAAGCGTCTGAAATGTTAAGAAAAGCCTGAGAGGTGTCTCTGACTGCAAAGTAAGAGATGGCAGAGTATCAGTGGCAGGAAGGGAGTCACTGGTCTTGTCTCTGATCGGCCATTGGCCATCGTGATGCAGGAGCAGAGCACAATTCAGGTCTGGCAGTAAAGGGTAGTGTCTGATGAAGTCAGCTCCTAAGACAGTTTCCATCGTTTCAGCTGCCAAGATCATCCAGGGCATAGGTGTGTGGTTGCTGAGATTGAGAGTGATGGAAGTGGTACCAACCAACACTATCACAGAGTCATTGGCTGCACATAGTTGTATGGGTGTAGGTTAAAGTGTAGCAGGAGTGAGAGATGTGAAATCGTGCAGATGTCAGATCTGCCATCGACTAGAATGTAAGAATTCAGTTGTGCATCATAAATGAAGAGGCGAGAGCTATTCCGTCATAGATGACACCTATGGACACTATTGGGAAGTGGTCATTTGCAGTGACTTGAAGAGAACAAGTAACCTGGTGCACTGGTATCAAGCCACATGATCAGTTTGAATATGAGCAAGTCTGTCTGCAATGTAGTGTGTCAGGGTCGAAGCAAGTGTGGAACCAGCAGAGGTGGTGCACATGGGCAGGTGTAGTGCCTAGGCCACTCACATTGTTTTGACTCGTAGGTACAGTTCAGTGACCAGGCAGAGGTGCACCAGTAGTTGTCTGCACTGTAGGCATTCACTTATGTTCATTACCCAGGAACCACACAAAGCAGTAGCAGGTGCCATCTAGGTTTGGTGAGGCCTCGTACATGTGGGGAGGCCGGCATCTGGACAACACGAGGTGCGCAGTAGTGGCCAGGAGCACAGGTGGGGCATCAGTTAGACTCAGCCAGGGTCATGTGTTGTTGGCGATGTAAGTGTGGATGCTGTCAATTGTAGTACAGTCACAGTGAGACTTAATCAACGAGTGGTGCTGTGCGACCGCTAGCATTCTGCCAGCCACACATAGTTTGAAATCTAGTGGAGTGTCCTCATATTCAGCATTGCCATTTCAATGCTCTCTGCTAGTTTAAATAACCACAAAGTCCACAGGGCATGATCTGGGAGTAGCCTTGTATCAATTTGCGGGCAAAACTTGTGGCTCTGTGTGGAACATGTACTGTGACCAAGCGAGGTTTAACTTATCACTAGATGAAGTTGTTGCTCTGGTGAGAAGGATATGCATTGAAGCAGAAGGGCCTTGACAGTCTTGTATTTGTTTCTTTGTGTGTGCACTTCAAGTAGAAAGTCAATAATGAGATCGGCATTGTCACTGGGGTGGTTAAGAAGTACTGCAAATTTGTCATTGTCCTAGGGACATCTGCGGACTGCATTATGCACTCACCAAGAATGAACAACAGTGTAGGTGAGTTCACATTCAATTGAGGGTATTTTGGCTGAGGGCATGCAGAATAGTAAGGGCCATGGTTATGTGGCATGAGATGGGCAGTGCACAGCATGGTAGATGCAGCAGGAGTGGAGGCATCGTGAAGCAGCGCATCATAAAGTAGTGAAGAGATATGCATCACAGTAGGCATATGTGGATGCTGAGAGCAGTGTGTCTTAAAGCAGTGAAGAGAAAAGGGACATGGCAAGTGCGAAAGAATTGGGATGAGGCATGTCATGATGAGATGAAAGTATGTGTGGTGCATTAGACATGTGCCTAACACAAAGGTGGGCCTAATCGGTAATATGTGGTGCATAGTGCTGGTTCACAGGAGCTGCCAGATGCTGTGAGTACGTGGTATGCTTACAAGGCCATAAATTTGGGAAGGTAGTCGTGCTGAATCCAGGTGTTACACATGTGTGGAGGAGTTGCAATGTGTGCGCATCATACATAGCGGTTTGTAATCTTATGCTCCCACACATCAGCATTAATTTTTTTCTGTCTCTTCAAAAGTTTCAAAAACTTCGAGAGATGTAAGATATACAAAAGAAAAAACTTTTTACTTATCTTAATTTTCTCTTGTTGTTAGCTGTAGTTCATGCATCTAGGGGTACATTCTTGTGGCTGGAATTTTGATTTTGTGGGTTCCATGTGATCTGAATAATTGATGAAGTACTTTCTGTTCTTATGATTTTTTTTTTATTTTATCCCATTCTTCTCTATCACTTACTTCACAATCTCCACTTCAGAACTCAAATTCACATTCTTGTGGCATAACATAAAAACCTGACCAATTCCATCCAAGGCATGCCCACTACTACTTACATTTGTGGTACTAGCACATTATTCCAAAGAGTTTACAAAGAAAAAGAGTTTATAAACTTTCTTGACATAAGAAGAATCATCACTAAGTTATATCATTATTTTATAAATGAGTCTAGAAATAAATTTAATAAATATCATCAGATTGTGCAATTAATAATATGAATTTTAAGTATGTCAGATATCTCATAATTTCAAACATTTCTAAAAGAAGAGTAATTTTAACCATTAGTACATATCAATTGTAACAAATTAATTTCTTTTTATACATTTTAGCCTGAAATATAGCCACAAACTCATATGAAATCCATTTAGTTAAACAGCTGAGATGATGTTCACCTATACAAATTACCTGGTGTCGACTGTTTCTATAAAATAAAAAAATAAAAAGATAATGTTAGAGAAGGGTGTCCTATTATAGGTGGCAGCTGTAAGTAACTGTGATGTGGGTGGCGGAGATGTGAGGTAACTCAGGTGATGTGGCAGCAGTTATAACATGAATGACAAGGGCGAATGCTACATGATGACATAGTCCGTGTTGAGTAGTTCACTTTTATGTCCAGGAAGATCACTTAAACCCATGTTATTTTGTCTGAGAGGCAGTTAGTTTCAAACGGTTTGAGTATTGTTTAGCGGGGGCCATTGTTGACTATCGTGGCATTCTAGTTGGTGTCCATGCAGTTCTGCAAAACACTGGGACTGTCAATGCACATAGATTCACTGGCATTAAAGGAGTGTTCATGGGATTAAGTGTCATCATTTCCCATGTGGAAGCTGAGTGCTAAATGTCCTGATTAATGGGGCAGCAAGAAGCCATTGACTGCCAGGAATCACATTCAGTGTTGCAGCAGAATTGCTAGGCAAATATTCACCCGGCATCATTACAGTGCTGTCACTGGTAAGCTCACACAAAATTTCACACATGCCGTTGGCTGGTTTGGTGTGAAGCAGTGTGAGTCTGACATGGTAGACGTGGAAACAATGGAAGCATTGTCATCAGTTCTCTACACACAGCCAAATTGAACACTTCTCCCAGGTTTTGGCAAAACTGTAACAAACTGAGGCACAGAAAGTTAGTGGAATTCACAGGCATTAATGAAGAGGTGAGACTGACATTTCTCGGAGTAGGAAAAGGTTGAGCTGGAGGTAGCTGCAGCATTGTAGGACAATGGACCAGTATGGGAGATTTTACATTTTAAATGCAGTGTGACTGAAATATTGAGGTTAGTACTCAAGACAGTAGTTACGTGTAATAACAACTTACAGGTCATACGAATCCATACAAATATGTTTTATTGTCCTACAAGGTACAAAGCATGTTGTCACAAAAATTGATCAGAGAGAACTCTTTGCAGGTCCAGATGGATTAGCTGAGCTGTATCGGGGCAGCAATATTGTTCCAGGTAGCTCCACTGAGTTACGTCCTCACAGGTACACAGGAATGAAAGAGAAGAACCGCTGTAATTTAATCCATACCATGTCTCAACAATAAACCACAGTAGTTAATGTTTCTGTGCTTCTACAAACTAAATAATGAACTTGGTAAGGCAATGATACTCAGCTCTCTTTTGAGAATAGTTATGAAACAGATGATTTTATATAGACTCATAAGCCTCTAATTTCAATGAATTCAGTTTTTGCCCTCTACAGCTCCCTCTAGTACCATGGAAGCTATTCCCTCATGTCTTATCAGATGTCCTATCATCCTGTCCCTTCTCCTTATCAGTGTTTTCCACATATTCCTTTCCTGTCCGATTCTGCGTAGAACCTCCTCATTCCTTACCGTATCAGTCAACCTAATTTTCAACAGTCATCTATAGCACCACATCTCAAATGCTTCGATTCTCTTCTGTTCCGGTTTTCCCACAGTCCATGTTTCACTACCATTCAATGCTGTACTCCAGACGTACATCCTCAGAAATTTCTTCCTCAAATTAAGCCCAGTATTTGATATTAGTAGACTTCTCTTGGCCAGAAATGCCTTTTTTGCCATAGTGAGTCTGCTTTTGATGTCATCTTTGCTCCATCCATCATCGGTTATTTTACTGCCTAGGTAGCAGAATTCCTTAACTTCATTGACTTCGTGACCACCAATCCTGATGTTAAGTTTCTCACTGTTCTCATTTCTACTACTTCTCATTACCTTCGTCATTCTCCGATTTACTCTCAAACCATACTGTGTACTCATTAGACTGTTCATTCCGTTCAGCAGATAATTTAATTCTTCTTCACTTTCACTCAGGATAGCAATGTCATCAGCGAATCGTATCATTGATATCCTTTCACCTTGTATTTTAATTCCACTCCTGAACCTTTCTTTTATTTCCATCATTGCTTCCTCGATGTACAGATTGAAGAGTAGGGGCGAAAGGCTACAGCCTTGTCTTACACCCTTCTTAATACGAGCACTTCGTTCTTGATCGCCCACTCTAATTATTCCCTCTTGGTTGCTGTACATATTGTATATGACCCGTCTCTCCCTATAGCTTACCCCTACTTTTTTTCAGAATCTTGAACAGCTTGCACCATTTTATATTGTCGAACGCTTTTTCCATGTCGACAAATCCTTTGAAAGTGTCTTGATTTTTCTTTAGCCTTGCTTCCATTATTAGCCGTAATGTCAGAATGGCCTCTCTCATCCCTTTACTTTTCCTAAAGCCAAACTGATTGTCACCTAGCGCATTCTCAATTTTCTTTTCCATTCTTCTGTATGTTATTCTTGTAAGCAGCTTCGATGCATGAGCTGTTAAGCTGATTGTGCAATAATTCTCGCACTTGTCAGCTCTTGCCGTCTTCGGAATTGTGTGGATGATGCTTTTCCGAAAGTCAGATGGTATATCGCCAGACTCATATATTCTACACACCAACGTGAATAGTCATTTTGTTGCCACTTCCCCCAATTATTTGAGAAATTCTGATGGAATGTTATCTATACCTTCTGCCTTATTTGACCGTAAGTCCTCCAAAGCTCTTTTAAATTCTGATTCTAATACTGGATCCCCTATCTCTTCTAAATCGACCCCTGTTTCTTCTTCTATCACATCAGACAAATCTTCACCCTCATAGAGGCTTTCAATGTATTCTTTCCACCTATCTGCTCTCTCCTCTGCATAGAATACTCAGGGTATTTAGTGGATATCCCACTGGCACCTCGAGTAAGTTTTTTTCCTGAAGTACCGAAAAGCTACCTTTTTTCAATTATATGCCTAAAGTACCTTTTCTAATTTTAAAAACCCCAATGAAGTTTAACTGAGGCATCTTCCATGTTACAACTGGCTTTAAGCCTTGTCCCAGCATTTTGGTTTCTTTTCAGCTCCCGTACGACAGTAAGTCCCCTGTCGATGGGAGTGCAGGGAGTGATGTTAGGAGGACATTGATGGCCATGGGGCAAGGAAATGTGCAGGGAGACAAAGCTATGCAGTGCCAGCAACTTTTGTATGACTTACTCTTCATTTTTATGGTTGAAATGATGTGCAGATGTAATTTGCACATGTGCGCTGCAGCTCCAACAAGGACAGCTTGGGATTCTTACTGACAAATATTGATTGGAGGCAGGACATGTGGCTAGTCACTGAGAAATGTGATACTGATTTCAGCTGTGATTGGAAACATTCAGCTATCAAATTTGGTGACAGTACTACGACATTGTTGGCTACTGGATGTGTCAGTTGCGCCACACTGAATTTCGTAACTGAGTCAAAATCATTATATGAGCAAAAGAATTACAGCACTTTAGAAAGCTGTCAGAAACTCAGGTTGTCAGCTATGGCTGTGAAATACTGTGATGAAACACTCGAAAGAATTAATTAGTATAGTAACTATTTTCAGATTAGCATTGTCTCTCATGATATTTTATTAATGATTAGGTGTAAAGGTGAGATTTACATATGATGTATTATGTGAGTGCTTTTAAGTTTAGTGGTGTAATGCAGGGAAAATAACTGAAAATAAAGTTAACAAACAATTTTAACTCGTAGCTCAGAGATAATGTGGGGTTCTGTGTATTTCAAAACACAATTTTTTTTGTTCAAGAGTTCTTACACGACATGCAAACCCTTAAGAGCAGGGATCTTTCATTGTTTAAAACTGTTATTTTTGTCAGTGCATAACCATATTGAAAATGAAATTGATAAGGTGTGCTGCAGTACATTGCAATACTAGGACTAAAATGGCAGCACTACAGTACGGTACTGCTACAATGGCAAAATTTTTTTGGTAAGTTGTGTTCACAGGCTTAGTAAGCACATTGAAAACATATTTTAATGTTCACCTACTTGCAGAACATCACTGTTCAAATATATTTGAATTTAAGTTAACAAATCAAAACATAAATTTTAACTTCTCAAAGTAGGTGAAATCTGGGCTACTCTTGTTGTAATGATAGCTTCTTTGGGCATGATAACAATGTACTACAATTACGATTGTACCAACTTGTCAAATGGTGGTTGCAAGCGATGTCAACAAAACAGATACTAAGCATGCAAACAAAGTTGACACTCAGTGTGGTGGCTGATGAGAGTGACCATAAAGATGTTTCCCACTTACAGTCGTTCCCATCAGCCACTGTGCCGAGTGTCAGCTTTGTCTGCACAAATATTACTATATGCATTTTTGTGGGAAAAAAACAGTAGAAATTCAGATTATGCCTGAGAGTTGTAATCTTACCCTCCAACGCATCACTATTAAAATTCTCTTTCTCTACACAAGTTTTGAAAGCTCTGAGAGGCTTAAGATACACAAAATAAAAACTTTTTACTTATCTTCATTATCTCGTTGTTGTTGACTCCAGTTATTGCATGTAGGGGTACATTCTTGCAGCTAAAATTTTGATTTAATATTGTGGGTTCCTAATGACTACATGGCTGATGAAGTACCATCTGTTGCTATGATTTTCTTTTATTTTATCCCGTTCTTCTATATTACACTGGCTTCACAATCTCCATTTTCATACAACCATCAATTACATTGTTGTAGACAAAATTAAAAAACATACGTATTTCTGTCAGAGGCATGCCCATTACTAACAACATTCTGTGGTACTCACAATACTCCAAAGACAAAAGAAGAATCTTATTTTATTTTATTTTATTTATTTATTGCTCCGTGGGACCAAATTAAGGAGAAGTCTCCATGGTCATGGAATGAGTCAATACATGAAATTATAACACGATAGTAGAAACAGATAAAATGAAATACAAGAAACATATTCAGGCAACAGTTCGTGAGTTTAAATAAAGAAAATCAACAATGTAACACTGGAATTTGCTTAATTTTTCAGCTCTTCCAGGAACTCCTCGACAGAATAGGAGTGAGCCATGAGGAAACTCTTCAGTTTAGACTTAAAAGCACTGGGCTAGTGCTAAAATTTTTGAGTTCTTGTGGTAGATTATTGAAAATGGATGCAGCAGAATAGTGCACTCCTTTCTGCACAAGAGTCAAGGAAGTGCATTCCACATGCAGATTTGATTTCTGCCTAGTATTAACTGAGTGAAAGCTGCTAACTCTCGGGAATAAGCTAATATTGCTAACAACAAATGACATTAAAGAAAATATATACTGTGAGGGCAATGTCAGAATTCCCAGACTATTGAATAGGGATCGACAAGAGGTTCTCGAACTTACACCACATATAGCTCGAACAGCCCATTTTTGAGCCAAAAATACCCTTTTTGAATCAGAAGAATTGCCCCAGAAAATAATACCATATGACATAAGCGTATGAAAATAAGCAAAGTAGACTACTTTTCGTGTTGAACTGTCACTTATTTCAGATACTGTTCTAATGGTAAATAAAGCAGCATTTAGTTTCTGAACAAGATCCTGAACAGGGGCTTTCCACAAGAGCTTACTATCTATCCGAACATCTAAGAACTTGAACTGTTCCATCTTGCTTATAATATGCCCATTCTGTCTGATCGAAATATCAGTTCTTGTTGAATTGTGAGTTAGAAACTGTACTGTAAAAACTGAGTCTTACTGCGATTTAGCATCAAATTATTTTCCACAAGCCACGAACTTATTTCATAAACTACATTATTTGATAATGTTTCAATATTACACACAAGATCCTTCACTACCAAGCTGGTGTCATCAGCTAACAGAAATAATTTTGAATCACCTGTAATACTAGAAGGCATATCATTTATATAAATAAGAAACAGCAGTGGCCCCAGCACCGACCCTTTGGGAACGCCCCACTTAACAGTGCCCCATTGGGACTGAACATCACTACCACTCTCAATATTGTGGAGAATTACCTTCTGCTTTCTGTTCTTAAAGTAAGAGGTGAACCAATTGTAAGCTACTCCCCTTACTCCATAATGGTCCAACTTCTGCAGTAATATCTTGTGGTCAACACAGTCAAAAGCCTTCATTAAATCAAAGAAAACACCTAGCATTCGCAACCTTTCATTTAATCCGTCCAAAACATCACAGAGAAAAGAGGATATAGCATTTTCAGTTGTTAAACCATTTTTAAACCAAACTGTACATTTGACAGCAAATTATGAGAATTTAAATGCTCCAGTAACCTTTTATATACAAACTTCTCGATAACTTTAGCAAACACCGATGGCATAGAAATAGGTCTTCACTAAAATATATCATTATTTTGTAAATGAATCCAGAAATAAATTTAATAATTAGCATTAGATTGTGCAATTAATAATATGAATTTTAAATATGTCAGATAATTTGTAATTTCAAATATTTTTTAAAAGAAAAGTAACTGTAACTGTTTAGTACATGTAGATTGTAACACATTAATTTCTTTTTATACATTTTAGCCTGAAATATAATCATATGAAGTTCATTCAGTTAAACAGCTGATATAATGTTCACCTACACAAGAATCAATAGTATACGTGGTATTGGTTATTTCTATATATAAAAAAAAGGTAAAGTTAGAGGAGGGTGTCCTATTACAATATCCCCCTCACAAAATTTAAAAACAGTGTGTTTACAATATTTTGTGACACCTATAAGGTTTCCCAAACAGTGTACATAATGATGCCCAGGATAGCAGGTTGATGTATAGAAGTATCTGATACATAACATATTACAGAAAACGTAAGAGAAATATCTACTATATATGTCATATATATTTTTGAAATTGAAATTTTGTGTGTGTCTTTGTGTGTTTTTTTATTGTGCCTATCTACCAGCGCTTTCCCATTTGGTAAGTCATGGAATCTTTGTTTTTAATATATTTTCCCATGTGGAATGTTTCGGTCAATAGACACACAAACACAAACTTACACGCAAAACTCAAGCTTTCGCAACAAACGGTTGCTTCATCAGGAAAGAGGAAAGGCGGCGGCAAATTGAAATTAGAAATTAGTGGAGATTGAGGCCTGGCGGATATCGAGAAGAGAGGATATACTGAAGGGCAAGTTCCCATCTCCGGAGTTCTGACAGGTTGGTGTTAGTGGGAAGTATCCAGATAACCCGGATGGTGTAACACTGTGCCAAGATGTGCTGGCCGTGCACCAAGGCATGTTTAGCCACAGGGTGATCCTCATTACCAACAAACACTGTCTGCTTGTGTCCATTCATGCAAATGGATAGTTTGTTGCTGGTCATTCCCACATAGAAAGCTTCACAGTGTAGGCAGGTCAGTTGGTAAATCACGTGGGTGCTTTCACACGTGGCTCTGCCTTTGATCGTGTACACCTTCCGGTTGCAGTGACGCGTCCACTGCGGGCGTCACCGGTGGGAGAACAGGCAGCGGCAGCACGTCGCCATGGGGCAAAATGGAAGGCAGAGTCGGTAACACCTGGGGCTGAGGCGAGCCAGTAGTTGGGTCCCCAGGGTGATGACTGGACGGCACCGTCGCTGAAAGCAGACGGGGAGCGGCAGATCCCGTGCGACGACAGAGGAGCAGCTGATTGAGATGCTGATGCACCTCACCAGAGGCCCCCAAAACCAGATACATAGCACGGCCAAGGCAGTGAAGAATGCACCCTTTGAGCCAACGCCGTGAACCTTGATAGTTGCGGTAGTAGACAACATCGCCTGGGGCAAAAGCAGGTGTCTGCCGCTGCACAGGAACCTGATGCAGTGGATGTAGCAAAGACATCAAGGTTCGATGAGGGCAACCGTGGAGCAACTCAGCCGGCGAGCGACCATCTCGGGGCTGAAAGCAATACGAGGACAAAAAGAGCAATAACGCGTCCTCCTGAGAATGCGACTCTTTCAACTTCAACATCTGTGACTTGAAAGTCCTGACCAATCGCTCAGCGGCACCGTTTGACTGTGGTGAAAATGGCGCGGACGTCAGATGTTGAATACCATTGGCCTTGCAGAATGACTGAAATTCTGTGGACATGAATTGTGGGCCATTGTCGGAAACAATAGTCTGTGGAAGACTGTGCAAAAGATAGCAGATAACGCTTGGATGGTGGCAGATGACGTCGTAGAAGACATCCAGACAACAAAAGGAAAATTACTGAATGAATCGACCAGCACCAACCATCGAGCATTCCAGAAGGGACCAGCAAAATCGATGTGTAAGCGTTGCCATGGGGAAGTGGCTTTTGGCCATGCCAAGAATTTCCGCGGTGGTGCTGATTGTTGTGCGGCACACACCATGCAAGAAGAGCACATATTCGTAATCGCGGCATCGATTCCGAACCAAGTACAGTGCTGACGAGCAAGTTGTTTCGTTCTCACTATACCCCAATGTCCTTGGTGGAAAAGCTGTAAGACAGAGGACTGTAACGAATGTGGGACCACGACCATGGACTGATCATTATCAGAACGCAACAGCAAAACACAATGTCGTACAAAAAGTCTCTCCTTGTGAGCAAAAAATTGGCGAACCAATGGATCCCCGATCCGAGACTTTGACAAGGGCCATTGAGTAGCAACGAAACGCAGAACAGTAGTCAGGACAGGGTCGGCAGCTGTGGCTGTAGCTACACGACAAAAATCAATCGGAAACGAGTCGACCATGTCATCGGTTTCCGAATCAATGAACATGCAAGCAAGTTCAGAGGAATCAAATGCTCTATCCTCTGCAACAGGCAAACGGGACAACGCATCGGCGTTTCCGTGCTTAGTAGTGGACCAATACAAGATATCGTAGCGGTACTGCGAGAGGGAAATAGACCAGCAAATGAATTTCTGCGATGTACGTGGAGGTACAGGCTTGGTCAGATGAAAAAGCGATGACAAAGGTTTGTGGTCTGTGATGATGGTAAATTGACGACCATACAAGAAATCATGCATCCGAAATCCGATGCATCCACCATCAACAAAAGGGGCTTCCGGGGATTGAATGGCATAAGGCATGTATTGGAAAGCAACGCCAATTTCAACTGGCAAAAGGAGCATTCGCATTCCGTCGTCCAGACGAACGGAACACCTTTACGGCGTAAGCGATGAAGCGGAGCTGAAATGGAAGAGGCGAGTGGGATATATTTGTTATAGTAATTTATTTTTCCCAGCACACTCTGTAGCTGCTTCAAATTCTGCGGCTAAGGCAAGTCTTGTATGGCACGGAGGTGCTCTGGACTGGGATGTATGCCTTGGGCATTGAGTACATGTCCCAGATAGGGTAAGTCACGAGCAAAAAACACACATTTGTCCTTCCGCAAGCGAAGACCATTTTGTCGCAAGACCTGAAATAATGTTCTGAGATTGGCTAAATGTTCTTCTTCAGTCTTTCCGGAGATCACAATATCGTCCAGATAGTTTGCTGCAGTAGGGACCGACACACAAACTGTTTGTAGATATTGCTGAAACAATGCAGGGACGGATGCACACCCGAATGGCAGTCGTTTGAATCGGTACAAACCAAGATGCGTGTTAACCACCAAGACGCTTTGGGACTCTTCGTCCACCGGTATTTGCAAGTACGCATCTGCTAGGTCCAACTTCGAAAAATATGTACCCGGGCACAGTTTGTCAAAAAGATCTTCCGGGCGGGGTAAAGGAAAAGTTGCAGTCACTAGTTGTGGATTCACTGTTGCCGTGAAGTCCACACAGTCTCAATTTTCTGGAAGGTTTTTGCAAAATTACTAAGAGTGATGCCCAGAGAGAAGCCTGCACACGTTCAATTACACCTTGTGATTCCAAATCGTGTAATGTTTCTGCGACCTCATCACGCAATGCGTGGGAAACATTGCGCACTCTGAAAAGTTTCAGTTGCGCGTTGACTTTCAGTTCCAAATGTGCTTTATAGTTCTTAGCGCAACCGAGGCCCGGTGCAAAAATGTCTGCAAATTCGTCACATAGACGAGAAACACTGTTTGAAGGCACAGTCTGGTTCACTGATAGGACCTGATTTACTATAGACAAGTTAAACAACTGAAATAAATCGAAACCAAACAAGTTCACTGCAGCAGAAGAACGAAGGACACAAAATGACACAAGTTTTGTGAGTCCCTCGTATGTTGCAAGAAGGCTGCACTGTCCTAACACAGGGATCGCTTGTCCTGAATAACTACTTAACTTAACATTTGCGGCACGCAACGGCGCAGTCGGCAGGACACACTTGACTTTGCTCAGGAATCATTTGAAACTTCGCCACCCGTGTGTCAGGTTAACCGGCCCGCCGGGCGAGGTGCACAGAACAGTAAACAGTCCTCGTGCCCGGCCGTGCCAAAGCCGCCTGGCTCTCAGCCACGTGTCACACGCCGGAATGCAAATGCAGTGCTAAAATCACGCCCGCGGTGTGCTACTAGACATTCGCGTGAGAATTGCCCGTCACGCCAAGCTATTTGCTTTTTCTGTAATAAAAAAGGACATGTTCAAAGTGTTTGCCAGAAAAAGCTCAGATTGGAAGCTCAAAACCATTCCAGGCCCTTTGCTTTGCGCCGGAATCAGAATCGAACCAAGGATACTCAGGCTCGCGACACTTCGCCCATGGAAATTCATATAGTTCATGCCACTCCTCCCAGTGCTACTCTCTCTCTCACAGTGACTGTGTTCATCCCACCAATAGTGTGCGTCGACATCGCCGGATATCCCATCCCCGTCGCCAAATGTTGTGGATTGGCAAGAGAGCCAACCCACTATGAGAGGAAGCCGAAAGGCACGCGTTTTAGCTCACGCAGGCTGGCGTGAGGTCTGGAACAGGTCAAGGAAATTAGACTAGCAAAAAAGGACATAGCTGTGGAATACTTAACTTTAATCCATAAATGGTGAACATCGCTCTTGATGGTACATGTTTTTCAGCATCAATAGTAACTGGTAATGGTGCCTTGCTAGGTCGTAGCAAATGACGTAGCTGAAGGCTATGCCAACTATCGTCTCGGCCAATGAGAGCGTAATTTGTCAGTGAACCATCGCTAGCAAAGTTGGCTGTACAACTGGGGCGAGTGCTAGGAAGACTCTCTAGACCTGCCGTGTGGCAGCACTCAGTCTGCAATCCCTGATAGGGGCGACACGCGGGTCCGACGTATACTAACGGACCGTGGCCGATTTAAAGGCTACCACCTAGCAAGTGTGGTGTCTGGCGGTGACACCACAGTACTAGCTGTTGCTATGATTTCCTTTTTTTTTATCCCATTTTTCTATATCACACTGACTTCACAATCTCCATTTTCATACAACCATCAATTACATTGTTGTAGACAAACATGCGTGTTTGCATCAGAGGCATGCCCACTACTGCTTACATTCCCCCAGTACTCACAATATTCCAAAGAGTGTACAAAGCAAAAGATTTTACAAACTTTCTTGACAAAAGAAGAATCTTCACTAAAATATATCATTATCTTGCAAATGAATCCAGAAATAAATTTATTAAAAAGTGTCAGATTGTGCAATTAATAACACGAATTTTAAATATGCCAGATATTTTGTAATTTCAAATATTTTTAAAAGAAAAGTAATTTTAACTGTTAGTACATATAGATTGTAACACGTTAATTTCTTTTTATACATTTTTCATGTACAGAATCATATGAAGATCATTCAGTTAAACAGCTGATATAATGTTCTCTTGTACAAGAATCGATAGTATATGTGGTATCAATTATTTCTATAAAAAAAAGGTTATGTTACAGGAAGGTGTCCTATTACAAAGGTAGTTGATGAATCTACATTTACAATTTTCATGTGTACTGTACAGTCTCACTGAGACTTAGTGACGCCTGTTGCCCTAGTTTCCATTGGGGCAAATTCAGTAGACTGCATGTATATAGCTGAAGTGTTCGACATGTTCAATTTAATCTCTTATTCATCTTACAAAAAAGCTCAAATTAGAATATGAGTGTTATAATGACTGTTCACAGAACCTTGCCTCTTCTGTGTGTGATTTCTACCATAGCATATTAACATTATGAGATTTACATTGTTAGCCCCGCCAACGTGCCAGGCAGAAGTCTTTTGTTTACCATTTGCCAGCACTTATTAACTTCAGGAGGTACAAGTGATTGCTTCACTCACGGACATACATCATAAAGAATGAGGTGCCAGTTGTCTCAACTGAAACTGAGCCAAAAGATCAGTTCTGAATAATGTGCATTCATCATACATTTTAAGTCAGCAGTGAAATAGGACCCATTTTTCTGAAACAAAAATATGTGTTGAATTACAGTAATCACAGCGGATGTTTTAATATATACAAGAGTAGAATACTTTGTTCATTTTTGCTTGATTGCAAACGTTGATATTTTCTGTATGTTATGCTTTTTGCTACCAGTTCCCTGAAGACTGTAAAAATCAAATTTTTCTGTATACCCATATTATTAATGAATAATGTTTTGGGTATTTACCTACACTTTTTCCATAGGTAATTGTTCAATAAACCATTGCATTCGTACCAAAGTGAAGTTCAGAGGACACAGACATGGGGAAGTGCAGGGTGAAGCAAACTTGGTTCAAATATCTTGAACAAAATGGGTACTTAATTGGATCATGGGCCAAGAAGAGTTCAGAAAGATCACTGTTCTGCAAAGTGTGTCAGTGATTTTAGTGTTGACTTTTGTTTCTCAAGAACTGACCAACATCTTGAAACAAAAGGTCATAATAACAGTTGTAAGACAAAACTACACCCTCTTCAACTGAGGTTTAGAAAAGCAGATTCTGCATGTTATGCAAATGAAGTTGGTTCAAGTGGAAAGACTTGGACTGCTTCTTGTACCTAGGTATCTTCTGGACAACGAGCAAAAACTGTGCCACATTGCCGGATAAGATTTGCATTTTCATGTGAAGGAATAGGATATAGTTGTAGGTAAACAACTAGGATTCTCTGAGATACAGATTTATTAGCACTTCGCTTCTACACAGATACAAGTCCAGAGGCTAACTATCATTAGCGGCCAACATCCTCCCAAAGCCCTCTCCTTAAAGATAGCACACTTATACACTGAACAAATATCGATATTTATGGTGCTCTACGCCACACATGTAACAAAGAAAAAGTAACAAAAATTTATGTATGTCATCAGGGTGTACATGTGTTGTGAAGTCTTGGGTGGCACCTGTATGAGCAATGGTAGGGAGGCCGGGATGTGTGGGAAAGCCATGGCAGGGGGAAGCATCTGCGAAGAGGTGGGTGGCAGGTGCACTGGATTGTGCAGGCGACAACCTCGGATGAGGGAGCATGAACGAAGGCAATGAGGAGCCAGCGTGGATTGAACAGCGTGACAAAGAGCTGTCACACAAAGATGGTAACACAATGGTAGAATCCGAGTGGTTGGCAGTTCGGCTGTGAGGAGTGAAACCTCGAAAAGATTGGCCACTCGAATTAGATGAACGCGGAGAAGAAGCAGTGCTCGGCAGAGAAGCACGCTGTGGAGAATCAATACCCGAATGTACGGTATGAGTAGATGGATGGCTGCTCGAAGCAAGAGTGGGAGAAATAGGGGCAGAATCAGGGAGGTTCACCTGAGGCTCAATGAAAGCTGGTTTCACTCAGTTTAGTGAGACCGTGTTTACAGAGTCTTTTATGAGGAGATCCATGTTATTCTCAGAGCGTTTGACGACCTTGTAAGGACCTGTGTAGGGCGACTGTAGTGGGGCTTTGACTGAGTCGTCTCTGAGAAACACGTACTCTCAAGAGTCTAGCATGCGCGGTACGTACATGCACAGAGGTGTATGAGTAGCCAGAGGTGGCGGCTGAATTTTGCTGCAGTGCAAGCGCACTCGCTCGAGAAGTGAAGGGAGTTCAGAGGGCCATGGAAGTGGGGTGGGAGTGACTAATTCTCCAGGCAAAACCAGAGGTTGGCCATACACAAACTCGGCTACGGAACCCTTGAGGTCTTCCTTGAAAGTCGCACGAAGGCTAAGAAGCACGATGAGCAGTGCTTCTGTCCAAAGTGAGTCATGGCAATGCAAGGCAGACTTTAAGGTGTGATGCCATCATTCAACAAGCCCATTGCTTTGGGGGTGGTATGCAGAATTATGAATTTTGACAATACCAAACATTTTACATAAGTCGGAGAAAACTGAAGACTCGAATTGTCGTCCCTGGTCGGTGGTGAGGTAAACAGGTGAGCCAAATCTAGAGATCCATGAATCTAAGAATGCTCAACTTACTGTTTCAGAGGTAATGTTTGGAATAGGCACAGCGTCAGCCCACCGAGTCATCCTGTCAATAGCTGTAAACAAGTAACGGAAACCCTCGGAGGGGGGCAAAGGGCCTACGAGGTCCACATGAACATGGTGAAACCAGCCTGGCGGTTGGGCAAAACAGCCAAGGGGTGGGGAAGTGTGCTTGGAAACTTTGTTCTGTTGGCACAACGTGCATGCCCTGGCCCAAGACTGACAGTCACGGCGCATGTCTCTCCAGACAAACCGTTCAGATACCAGACGGGTGGAAGCTTTGACACCGGGGTGTGCTAATGTGTGTAATTTGTCAAAGACCTGGCGTTGAAGGGGCTTAGGAATGAATGGCCACAATGTACCAGTTGATTCATCACACCACACTAAGTCAGATATGCTGGGGAAAGTAGAGCGTACCGGTTGGAGAGAGGAGCTGTGGTCCGAAATTAGCTGCATGGTATCGGGGTCTGCCAATTGCAACCGAGTTAGGTCCGTTAAGTCAATTAAGGTTGTGACAGCACCAACACATGAGAGAAAATGAGCAACCACATTGTCCGCTCCTCGGATGTAGCGAATGTCATTTGTAAATTGCAAGATGTAATCGATGTGACGAAAGCATTGTGGGGGCGGATCAGCAGCAGGATTTTTTATGGCAGGAACCAACGGCTTGTGATCAGTGAGCACATAAAAATCTCGTCCCTCAACATCAGTTCTGAAGTATCTTATGGCCTCATAAACTGCAAGTAATTCTCTGTCGAATGCTGAGTATTTCTTCTGTGTGTTATTTAGCTTTTTTGAGAAAAACTGCAGGGGGGTCGTAACATCATTGTATGTCTGACTCAGTACTGCGCCAACAGCATTGTCACTAGCGTCAGTAGTGATAAACATTGTGGTGTCCACACGTGGGTGAGCAATAGTGGCAGCGGAGGCCAACAGCTGTTTGAGTTCATTAAATGCCTTGTCCATGTCTGGTGTCCAGTGTCCATGGGACCTGGCGGGTGCCAGAAGTCTGTAGGCCAGCGAGAGCAGCTGTGAGAGGAGCCTGCACCACAGAAGCGGCTGGAAAATGTTTACGGTAATAATTAACTGTTCTGATGAACCTGCATAATTCCCTATAGGTCTGGGGGCAGGCATCTCGAGAACAGGCTTGATCTTGTCCTGCGGTGGTGTCAGACCGTCCAACGACACAACATAACTTAGGAATGTGAAGGATGACTGGTGCAATTGAGTCTTTTTATTGTTCAGTTCAATACCAGCTGCTGCTAAAATATCTGTCAAGACTTGAACACTCTCCTCACTCTGTTCCAAAGTAGAAGCAAAAACCAATATGTCGTCCATGTATACGAAACAAAAGTCTAGATGGGATAAAGTTTGATTGATGAAATGCTGTCATGTTTGGGGGATGTTTTTCAACCCAAATGGCATAAATTTGTATTGAAACAGCCTGAAGGGAGTGGTTATGGCAGTCTTTTCAATATCCTCCGGAGCCATTGGAATCTGATGAAATGCGTGCTTACAGTCCAAAACAGAGAAGTACTTTGTACCTGCGAGCACATGATTGAAGTCCGCAATGTGTGGGACTGGGTATTTATCAATAATGGTGCAGGCATTTAAACACCTATAGTCTCCGACCATATGCCAAGTACTGTCTTCCTTTTGGTCAAACAGCATAGGACTAGCCCAGCAACCGGAAGAAGGTTCAATTATTCCCTTTTGTAATAGATCAGCTAATTGTTCTTTTGCAATTTTCATAAATTCCAGCTTGAGGCGGCGTGGGCGTTGCGATATGGGTGGCCCATTGGTTAGATGTAACTGATGAACTGTGCCATTAGTGACTACTGCAATACATGGCGCGGCACGACAGTCAGACGTCCGTGAAGCGGAGCAGGCAGTGGTGGACGGGCAAAGCTGTGGTGCTGAGGGCACGGAAGTACAGGTGTGCCAACCGCTCGTAGGCTGCATAAAGGCCACACGCGTGTTAACATGGGTGAGGTTGGTACACTGATTCTTGGTAGTGGGCCGTGCCGCTACGAGTGCTGTAGGCACGAGTGGGTGTGGCCGAACAGCAGATGGCTGTAGTTCATTGCCACGAGCTTGGGAAGTTAACTGTCCATTCGGAACGCAAGGAACATGAGCACTCACGCATACACTGTCATTACAAGAGGGGGTGCTGACACAGTTTACAGAGTTCACAATATTGTTGTTAATGTGTGTGGGCACAAGAACATCAGATTGGCACGGACTGACCTTGTCTGTAGCCGATGAGTTGTCTGCTTGTAGTGTCATGAGGCATTGTTGTGTGGAGGCCAACTTGTGGTGTATGTTGCGGAGCATTTCCATACGTTCCATCTGCAACTTCGAAGACTAGTCGCACTCCACTAGCCACTTGTTTGTCCAAGATTGCAGCTCCAAGGATAGGTTTAAACACTTCTTAGCACAGCACACATGTTTGGTGCTAGCCGAACTGTCACTCGGAGGAGCGAAAGGAATATGTTTGTTTAGTGGGGGGTAAAACACAGTATTTTGCTCAAAATCTAGTGACAACTGATAGTGCTTGAGGAAATCAATTCTGAGAATAGGTTCTTCAATTGTCCACTCCAGCTTGCACTCGGGCGAAAGTTTCTCTGTATTCAGAGTAGAACCCGAACACTGTAGGGTAGACAAGTTCACTGCACGAAGTACTGTTTTGTGTGGTTGCACTTTACTAGTTGCTCAGCGAACCGGCAGCAAAGAAACATCTGTGCCAGTGTCAACCAGAAAACATACACCTGATTGTAAATCGCGAACATAGACTCGACCACACTTATTGTTGTTGTCCAAAACGGAATGCAACTTTGGATGGTGCCCGTTGTTTACATCGCACAAAGTGGCACCGCAGCCTACCTGTGGTTGGAGTTTGGGTAAGAACACAGTGACTGGCATTTGCGAGCTTGCTCCCCTAATCTTATGTGGAAGAAACAGTAAGGTTGGGCGGGCCTGTGCTCCTGTGTGTAGTTGCTAGGTGAAAGAGTATGTGACCCAGGGTCTTCCACAGAGGCCGATGCACTGTCGTTGTGGGCAGTTGAAGGTGCTGGCAGGGAGGCTAGTTTAACAAACTTGTTATTAGCAGCACCAGACAAGGGCGTCATATCAGAAAGCTTCTTAGTGCGGTCACGTCCAGTATGCAGTGCACAGAGCTCACATTGCCTGGCGGAGTATGCTCTGTCGGCGGTGTGTAAACGTTCATTTACTGGCCTATCTTCATACGAAGAGATTGCAGTATGGACAGGCAAAGGCAGCTTTTCTGTCCAGATTTCTGCGAGCGAGTCATCAGGCATAACTTGCTCATCGACAAGAAGATGGATGCACCGCTACAGCTGGGACGGAGACCTGTCGCCGCGATGCTCTTCGTAGATGAGCTGTCGCACATTTTCTCTCCTGGTTTTTGAGATTTTTGAGACACGCTCTAGTATCGTCTGTTTCACCACAGCATACTTCCCTGCTAGGGGGGGGTGCTTTGACCAGATCGTAAATTAAATCGACGTGGTCGTGAAGATGGTTCGTGAGGCAGGCAAAGCGTACGTCATCGTCCAAAGCAAAGACATTGAACGTTTGCTCAACCAGGTTAAACCGGAACTCCGGGTGAGCGGGTTTGAAGTCTGGTAGTTTCGGCATATTCAGCACTGCAGTCACTGTGGAGGTGCGCCTATTTCTTTGGATGGAAGTAGAGCATGCAGAAGATAGCGAGTCCGAATTATTGGCGTCCTGTAATGGGGGGGGGGGGGGGAGGGGGGGCTGAGAAGCTGACAGACGCTCGGACAGTGTGAAGATCATAGTCAAAATGTGCATTCTCATTGATGTGGTAGCTCAGAGAGAAGCCACAAGTACTTAAGTACGCCGGTGAATGTCCGTTATGCACACTGTATTCACTTGACCGTGAATGGTGGGGCTGGTTGTAGACGTCCGGGTAATTACTGTCCAGCACAGAATTGTTGACTTGATTAGAAGCAACACAAGCATCACACACATGTCCACTAGGATGCACACTCGGTGTGATATTTGCTGTTTGGCGAGCATTGAGCACCTATTGGCTAGCCAGCGCGGAAGGATACACACGTGGCGGGAACTGATTCCAGTTTGAATTTACTACTGGATTCTCCAAAGTAGCAAAACTTTGCTCAAGCCATGAACTGTATCGAATTTTGCATTCAACACAGGAGTAGGAATGTTCTGAACAACACTCTGTGGAGAACACATGGAAAGGTCTAGGCTAACAAAGCCAGAGTCCGCGACCATTGGCGGTTGGAAGAAACTGGCGGCACTCGATGAATTCCACTGCATCTTCGGGCTGAAGGATTCTGAAGGGTCTTGCAGCATGTCCACTATGACGGCAGGAGTGCTGGAGAGATGTTGCTGAAATCCGAGCAGCGGTGAGTGCTGAAAGGCCATTGTCTGAAGCTGGACAATGGCCCTCGCGATCGCGAAGAAACCCGACGCGGTAGGTGCGTAAATAACCTTCGGGCGGTAACTCGGACGCATATTACACAAAAATGGGGTCACCAGTGAGGGTATAGGATATAGTTGCAGGTAGTCAACTAGAATTCTCTCAGATACAGATATATTAGCACTTCGCTTCTACACAGGTACAAGTCCGGAGGCTAACTGCCGTTAGCAGTCAACATCCTCCCAAAGCCCTCTCCTCAAAGATAGCACACTTATACACTGAACAAATATCGATATTTATGGTGCTCTATGCCACATATGTAACAAAGAAAAAGTAACAAAAATGGTATTGATGTAGACTGTAAAATCAATATTGTGTAAATACTCACTGAATAGCTGTGATGATATTTCAAAGGTTTTTAGAGAGATGTTTTGAAATTCTATGCCTGATGATTTTTCTTTGTCTCCATTAAAGATGATGTATTTAATTGCTTGAGGCTCTAGGACCTTATTTCTTGGAGCAATCTGCAGATGATGCATGAAGTTCAACATATACACTCTGCTAAGATGAGACCACAAATGATGCCAACAAAAAATAAATGCAAATTGCAATATGATACTGATCAGCAAAAAAAAGAAGAAGTTGTTAAAAATTATCTTCAGACTTATTTTGTGGGCAATGCTAAGGTCAAAGATCTGCATCAAAACCTTGTTTGTACAGGAGAGAAAGCAAGTCTTTCTTTAAGGAATTTGCTGACGATCAGTTGTGATGGCCCAAATGTCAATAAGGCAGTATTAAAACTAATGAACAAAAATTCCTAGCAGTACACAGCAAATCTGTGATTGATATTGGAACATGCAATTTGCATAAAATTTGTAGTTCATTCTTGTGTGGCCTTGAAAATTTTGGATCTGATATTGTAAATCTTATTATTCCCATATTTCACTATTTTCATGGCTGGCCTGCCAGATGCAAGGATTTTCAGCTTTGCCATGAGAAAATTGTATTGCGTAAAAATTGTTTCTTAAAACATGTGCCACCACATCGGTTAACTGTACGCCCAGCAGCCCAAAGCATTTTGGACCAATGGCATTCTATCAAATATTTCCTCACAGTTTTACCAGCTAAATCTACTTCAGTTTTAGAGAAGTTGAAAGAAATAGTCAAACTTATACAGCAACATGACATTAAAGCACAAATTATGTTTGTTAATGGAAGTGCCAATAGCTTTTCATCCTACTTGCAGTTCCTTCAAAAAGCAGGGCATTTTATCCACCTTTTTTATGAACATGCGAGTGAACTTCTAATGAAGTTCTAATGAAGAATGAGGAGCGGCGTTTTCAAGTCTGACATTTCCCTGTTGTGAAATAAAACTTTTTGCCTGTGTATAATATTTTTGGCAGAGACATCCTTATCAAGGAACTGAATAACATAAAAGATACAAAATACAGGTATGAAATTCCATTTTGTTGAAAGTGCCAAGTACTTATCAGAAAGTCTCACGGTAACAGTGTGTTGTTTAATGCAAGTTGTTCGAAACTTGGAGAGTTTATAAGCATTTTGTCTGAGGGCAAAATTGTAGTTTTTTTATGTGGATGCAGCTATACTGTTGGATGAGTGGAAACTCCAGAAATTTGAATTAGAAATTTCTGAAGGTGTCCAGATAATTGATAAATACTGGTCCCTCATTTTTAATTTACGGCCTGCTTCAAACTTTTAAATACATCCCACTGTAACAAAAGTTGTAAAAGCAATATTTTGTTTCTCTCATGGCAGTGCTTTGATAGCAATAGGACTTTTTTTTTTCTGGACATGTTTTAAGTAGTTTAAATTCTAGGTTAAATATTTTATCTGGCATGAAATTGCACAACTGTCAGGCACACTTGCTTCCTACTACAGAGAAACTTCTACTGTTGGCTAGAAATGCATACCAAAGCTACAAAAGCTACTTATAAGAAAAAAATTAAGCAAGAAAAGATGTTGAAGGAGACTGAAGAAAGATGAGCTCATGGGCTAGGAAACGCAAGCCTTCCGTCAACATAGCACCCACATGGAGGCACATGCCCATGCCCAGCACTAGCTCCTACTGATGCCAAGCCAGGGACACCATGACATGCCTCACTCACCATCAATGATTCTAATCCAATGGTTATAAACAAACAGTAGTGAAGAAGTTCTTGTATTTACAAACTGTCTTCTCCTGCTTGCCACCCTCAACCAGTCTTCCTGAAACCCCACTAAAGTTGCACCACAATGTCTCCTCCTCATACCCCATTATATCAACAACACAGACCAGAAGGTCACAAAAACATAGTACTGCAGGACATTGGAGTATATGCAAAAACTATGAAGTTTTGTGATGAACCAGGTATGCTTTTAAAGGGCCTTACAGAACCATACTAAGCATAGCCAAGAGGGTATGCTGGGTCCCAACAAACAGCTTACTGTTTAATTTCTTTTTGTATGTAAATAAAAATAAATGGCACCTCATATTATGCAATCACAGACAAAGAAAAATTACTTAAAGATAACTGAATGGGAGCAAACTAAATGAAATTTTTTTGTATGATATTACTGAGCATCTAGATGGACAACAAACTAAGGTTGCATCAGCAGGTCAAGGACTTAGCCAGGATTTTGTCAAAGAGGGAGCCCAATTTGTTAACATGGATCTTAAATAGACTTATATTTTTTATTTTATTCTGAAAACACATCTACACACACACACACACACACACACACACACACACACACACAACAAAATAGCTGTCTTTTTCCTACTACAATATTGTATTTAAATTTATGACTTAACTAAAGCTATGTCAGAATTTCTTCAATTTCTTCGTCATCTGCAGAGCTAGTTGGCATATAAACTTGTACTACTGTAGTAGGTGTGGGCTTTGTATCTATCTTGGCGACAATAATGCGTTCACTATGCTGTTTGTAGTAGCTTACCCGCATTCCTATTTTCCTATTCATTATTAAACCTACTCCTGCATTACCCCTATTTGAAGCTCCACAGCAGATCACACCCACATGTTCACATGTTGACTCAACAACATCATCAATTACAACTGTAGTTGGCAAGGAACCATCAGGATTTGACTGTCAATCAATGGAAACATGATGACTCTTTGGTTGAGTCACATTTTTGCTACACTAGGTCATTGGTCATCTCCACAAATGCTATCAACGGAGTGAAAGACAGGTTGAAACATGCAGCACACCATGGACACAGATTGGTGGGAGCAGTATTATTCTATGGAAAACATTATCCTGTGCTTGCATGGACCTGTGGTAGTAATTGAAGACATGCTGACAGCTTTGAAACACCTGCATCTCTTCATGCTTGTTTTCTTCCCCAATGGCGATGTCATCTTTCAGCAGTATAATTGTTCGTGTCTTGGAGCCAGAACTGTGCTACAGTGGTTTGAGGAGCGTTATTGTGAACTCATATTGATGTCTTGGTGACCAAATTTGCCTGATGTAAATCCTATGGAACTCATTTGGGTCACTATCAGTTGCCATCACCATGTACACAAATCAGGGGCCCATTATTTATGAGAATTAAATGACCTGTGCATAGACATCTAATACAGCATACCTCCACAAACATACCAAAAAGCTGCTGGATCCTCAATACACAGAATTAGTGATACTTTTCATTCCAAAAATGGACAGACAAGCTATTAAGCAGGTAGTCGTAATATTTGGCTTGTCAGTGTACATTTTGGATGAAACAGGGGGGAGGGGGGGGGGGAAGCAGTGGGGATACAGGGCTCAGTTGGATCAGACAAATCCAAGCAGTCCACAGAAAAAATCTTTTAGATACAGGAGAGCTACAGAATGTACTGTCATCACATACCCCTTTCTCTCTCCACAAATACGTCCCCATCTTTCTGAATCAGAATCAGCTTTCATAATTGAGTATGGGGGTGACTAGATAGGGAGATATTTTGACATTTGGTGTAATAATGATAGAATTTTGAGCAATTTTTTAAAGAAATGCAACCATCATCATTTGGGGATATTTATGTTGATCAACACAATTTTTGGTTGACACAGGGAGATCGAAGTGTATATTTTTATGCAATGATTTTAATTTAATGTGTTCTGAAATTATCTTTACAGCTTCGTTGCCTTGTGAAATATTGAGTTCTACCTATCTCCAAATAGCTACTCCAGTGCTAACATTAAACTGCTATAATATATAATAAGGCTATTACAATAGGGCACACATATATGTAAGACATCATAACGCTCAAGAATGAATCAAAATTGGTTTTCCATTCCTTTCTTGTTACAAACTTATCTACAATTAGATATTATCAGAATAGCAGACAGAACAAAAACAATAACCAGCATCACTTACATTAAATTTGTGTGCATGTAAGAACTGAACTGATTACATTAAATTTGTGTGCATGTAAGAACTGAACTGATTAACAAAACAACTGTCTCAAGTAAGACAAACATTGTACAATACTTGGTTTTGCCTGAAGAAGGTTTAGGTGATAGTTGATAATGGTATTGATGTATCAATAGTTTAAATATAATGATGGCCTTGTTGGCTATTGATAGTGCATACACCTTTTTTGTCATATGACTGAAAATCAGAATATAAGAGGTGATCAAAGGGTCTCTGTTCAAAAGTTGTACAGTCCAGAATTCATATGCTACTTAGGCAAAATCTCCTTGGGCATTGAGGCAATCATCGCCCCAATGCACCAAGTTGAAGATAACCATTTGGTAAAATTCCATGTTCTACTGTATGAAGAAGCCAGTAACTACCTCTTGCATATCCTCATCTGAAAGGAATCGTCGACCCTTCAAGGCATTTTTTGAGGGATCAAAGGCATCACATAGGGAGAGATCAGGTCTATAGGGCAGCTACTTGAGTGTCTCCCACTTAAGTTCATGTAACTTATGCGTTACGACATATGTGTGTTATCATGAAGCAACAGCATTCCTTGTCACACCATTCCACAATGGTGGTTTTTTGACATATATGCAGTCCTATACACATTATTCATTCATCAATGGATGCCTACTGGTGTTTGCCTTTTGGCAGCAAAGAAAAGAATAACAGCATGTTGTTCTTGTTTGGATGCATTTGGTAGTTCACGTTCCCACACTTACCACACACATGTCAGAAAGACATGAATTCCACACTAATCTTTTGCCTTCATATCAGTGCTTATATGCCCATTTTGAAATCACACTATGTTGCATATATGCTGCATCAATGCCCTCAGATAGAAATTGTTGATTGCACCTTATATATTTCATTTTCACTACACAGCAACTAGGTTGTACCTAATTTCATTTAGGAATGGGGGAAAGAAATACAGTAGAAGAAGAATGGGTAGCTTTGAGGGATGAAGTAGTGAAGGCAGCAGAAGATCAAATAGGTAAAAAGACGAGGGCTAGCAGAAATCCTTGGGTAACAGAAGAAATATTGAATTTAATTGATGAAAGGAGAAAATATAAAAATGCAGTAAATGAAGCAGGCAAAAAGGAATACAAACATCTCAAAAATGAGATCCACAGGAAGTGCAAAATGGCTAAGCAGGGATGGCTAGAGGACAAATGTAAGGATGTAGAGGCTTATCTCACTAGGGGTAAGATAGATACTGCCTACAGGAAAATTAAAGAGACCTTTGGAGATAAGAGAACCACTTGCATGAACATCAAGAGCTCAGATGGAAACCCAGTTCTAAGCAAAGAAGGGAAAGCAGAAAGGTGGAAGGAGTATATACAGGGTCTATACAAGGACAATATTATGGAAATGGAAGAGGATGTAGATGAAGATGAAATGGGAGATATGATACTGCGTGAAGAGTTTGACAGAGCACTGAAAGACCTGAGTCGAAACAAGGCCCCCGGAGTAGACAACATTCCGTTGGAACTACTGACGGCCTTGGGAGAGCCAGTCCTGACAAAACTCTACCATCTGGTGAGCAAGATGTATGAAACAGGCGAAATACCCTCAGACTTCAAGAAGAATATAATAATTCCAATCCCAAAGAAAGCAGGTGTTGACAGATGTGAAAATTACTGAACAATCAGTTTAATAAGCCACAGCTGCAAAATACTAACACAAATTCTTTACAGACGAATGGAAAAACTAGTAGAAGCCGACCTCGGGGAAGATCAGTTTGGATTCTGTAGAAATACTGGAACACGTGAGGCAATACTGACCTTACGACTTATCTTAGAAGAAAGATTAAGGAAAGGCAAACCTACGTTTCTAGCATTTGTAGACTTAGAGAAAGCTTTTGACAATGTTGACTGGAATACTCTTTCAAATTCTAAAGGTGGCAGGGGTAAAATACAGGGAGCGAAAGGCTATTTACAATTTGTACAGAAACCAGATAGCAGTTATAAGAGTCGAGGGACATAAAGGGAAGCAGTGGTTGGGAAGGGAGTAAGACAGGGTTGTAGCCTCTCCCCGATGTTATTCAATCTGTATATTGAGCAAGCAGTAAAGGAAACAAAAGAAAAATTCGGAGCAGGTATTAAAATCCATGGAGAAAAAATAAAAACTTTGAGGTTTGCCGATGACATTGTAATTCTGTCAGAGACAGCAAATCACTTGGAAGAGCAGTTGAACGGAATGGACAATGTCTTGAAGGGAGGATATAAGATGAACATCAACAAAAGCAAAACGAGGATAATGGAATGTAGTCGAATTAATTCGGGTGATGTTGAGGGTATTAGATTAGGAAATGAGACACTTAAAGTAGTAAAGGTGTTTTGCTATTTGGGGAGCAAAATAACTGATGATGGTTGAAGTAGAGAGGATATAAAACATAGACTGGCAATGGCAAGGAAAGCGTTTCTAAGGAGAGAAATTTGTTAACATCGAGTATAGATTTAAGTGTCAGGAAGTCATTTCTGAAAGTATTTGTATGGAGTGTAGCCATGTATGGAAGTGAAACATGGACGGTAAATAGTTTGGACAAGAAGAGAATAGAAGCTTTCGAAATGTGGTGCTACAGAAGAATGCTGAAGATTAGATGGGTAGATCACATAACAAATGAGGAGGTACTGAATAGGATTGGGGAGAAGAGGAGTTTGTGGCACAACTTGACCAGAAGAAGGGATCGGTTGGTAGGACATGTTCTGAGGCATCAAGGGATCACCAATTTAGTATTGGAGGGCAGCGTGGAGGGTAAAAATCGTAGGGGGAGACCAAGAGATGAATACACTAAGCAAATTCAGAAGGATGTAGGTTGCAGTAGGTACTGGGAGATGAAGAAGCTTGCAGAAGATAGAGTAGCATGGAGAGCTGCATCAAACCAGTCTCAGGACTGAAGACCACAACAACAACAATTAATAACAAAAGTAAATTAGATATGAGCTGGCAAACTCACAACATCAATACCAGATATGAAAACAATTTTCATATAGACTATCCATACCTGTCTAGGGTTCAAAATCGAGTTTTTATACCAACAAAAGTCATTAACAAGTTGCCAGAAGATATCAACCAGGAATTTGAAAATCACCCAGATAATTTTTTAAAAAAGTAAGAGAGTTAGTATTTCCTTTAGCAACAAATCAGAACATTTGGACATAAGAAGTAAATTACTGCTATCATTAATGTTCATTTTACATAGGTTTTTAATTTTTCCAGTATACACAAGTAGACATTCACTAATTTTCTTTGAAGTCAGTCAAGTTGCATAAATACTTGATGTGAAGTGGTAGATAAAAACAAGAGCTGCGTAATGTAAGAGTAGTGGATTTTTTCAACATAACTGTTTTTATCCTAATACAAACACAGGAACTAAAGTAATTTTAAAGTTTGGATGATTAGAATCAGCCAAAATTTTTATAGAAACCCATCAAAGAAGTAGTCTGCAGTGGTTACTTGTGACTTTTTATATGTAATGTAACTTATTCCACACAGCCATGAAGGCTTTCTTGCCTGATGAGCTTCATGAAATCCATTGTGTGATTGAAATGAAAACTGAGCAGCCTTGAAGGAATAGTATAATCTATAAAGTTTTCTGCACATTTATTGAAAATTCTCTAAAATGTCAAGTAAGATATGAATTTTATTTTCTAATTGAAGGGTGTGTTTGAAAAGTGCTTTACCTATCCAGAGGAACAAATATAATTACTTCAATATACATAATTTGTGGCCAATGGCCTCACTGCAGTGGTAACACTGTTTCCTGTCAGATCACCGAAGTTAAGCGCTGTTGGGCTGGGCTAACATTTGGATTGGTGACCGTCCGGTCTGCCGAGTGCTGTTGGCAAGCTAGGTGCACTCAGCCCTCGTGAGGAAAACTGAGGAGCTTCTCGACTGAGATGTAGCGGCTCCGGTCTCATAAACTGACTTACAGCTGAGAGAGTGGTGTGCTGACCACACGCCCTTCCATATCTGCACCCAGTGACGTGTGTGGGCTGAGGATGACAAGGCAGCTGGTCAGTACTGTTGGCCTCCATGGTCTGTTTTGGCAGAGTTTAGTTTTTATTTATACATAATTCTTGGTACAGAACTAACTAAAGTATTTCTATTCATTAACAAAAATGGTAATATTATTCAAGGTTTTGTAATAGGCACATCCAAACAAGATTGCTCCTTTCTAACTTTACTGTCACATCTCCACGTTGACCAACCTTACTGTGTAGATACTATACAAATGACTGCCACATACATATTACTTCACTGCCACGAATTACATCAGTGATGACTGATCACACGACTGTCCGGTAACAGTGCTCAAAAGTGATCAGTGTGTTCTTTTGAGGGGGTGGCTAATATTCTGTCTGGTAAATCATTGCAATAAATATTCTGAAAACTATGACCAATATCTAGAAAAAACAAAATCAAAAAATAGAAAATTTTGGATGGAATAATGAAAGTATTATGGAAAGAGTATAATTGCTACTCACAATGTAAAGTTGGTGCTGAGCTGCAGACAGGCACAACAAGAAGACTGCTATACATTTGAGCTTTCAGCCAAAAGGTCTTCTAAAGTAGGAAACACACACACATACATTCACACAAGCACAACTCACACACACAAACACTTTTTTTGGCCACTGAGTCCAGACTGTGAGCAGCTGTGCCTGATGGGAGAAGCAATCTGTGGGTGGTGGGGGATAAGGAGGAGGCTGAGGTGGGAAGGGGGGATTGCAGGATAAGGGTGGGTGGAGAGAGTAGTGCTGCTTGTTGGACATAGTGGGGCAGGGTAGTGCAGTCAGGAGAGGAGGGGGGGGGGTGAGTGGAAAAGCAGAGTCATAGAGGACGGAAAGAAGACAAGTGGATGCATTGGCAGATTAATTGTCTGTGTAATGCTGGAGTGGAAGCAGAGAATGGGATGTACGGGTGAAGAACGGCCAAGAAAAGGTTCAGGCTGAGGGGGGTGGGGGGTGGGGGGGAGTTATAGGAATGTAGGATGTGTTACAGGGGAAAAGCTGGTGTTGAAAGGGAGGATCCAGATGCTGCAGACTGTGAAGCAGTCATTGAAGTGAAGTTTGTTGTCTTGGGTAGCATGTTCAGCAACTGGGTGGTCTAGCTGTCTCTTGGCCACAGCTTGTCAATGGCCACTCATGCAGACAGACAACTAGTCAGTTGTCATGCCACTTATAAAGCAGCACAGTGGTTGCAGCTTAGTTTGTAGATCAAATGACTGCTTTCACAGGTAGTCATGTCTTTGACAGTATAGGTGATACTTGTGACTGGGCTGGAGTAGGTGGTGGTGGGAGGATATATGTTACAGGTCTTGCATTTAGGTCTATTGCAAGCCATGAGGCAAGAGGTTGGGAGGAGGGGTGGATTAGGTATGGACCAGGATATTGCATAGGTTCAGTGGATGATGCTCCATCCATAAAATTCTCCTGTTCTGCAATCCCAAATTCCTGTATCCCATCTTTCAAGTAGAAACCCTTGCCCTCCAGGAACTGGACCAGCAATCACAATGCCACCCAAACAACTCTCCAACATATTCACCTCCTGATCACACCATTGACTACTATCATCCACCACATCTACAACAACCTCCAAACCTTCCCCACATCCCCTTACAGCCAACAAACCCTGCTTCGCAGACCTACTACATTTACCACATCCTCAGAAACTCCATCCCATCACCATACAGAATCCAGAACCTAAACATACACAAAACACAATCATGAACCTTTCCTCCAAAAGTCTTAGTCCCCTACCAATCAGTCTCATTCCACAATTTCTTAATCTCAAATTTGCCTCACTGTCATTTTCCAAATCCCTCAACATGGAAGCTAACCTTCCATCCTCAGAAAGAAACACAATCCACCACCTAAAAACTGATCCTGATCTTATAATCCTACCTGTCAACAAAGGCTCCACTACTCAAGTTTTGAACCATAGGGATTATTTGGAGGGAAGGACTTGACAGCTGTTAGATTCATGCACCTACAAATCCTGCCACATTCCAGTAATTCAACAGGATATTCAGTCTCTCCTCAAATTCTTATTCCCCCCTCCCCCCAAGTCCATCCCTCTCCTCATCCCTACCATACACTCCTACCTTGTGTGTGCTCCCTTAAGTTCATAAACCCAACCACCCAGGACACCCCATTGTGGCCAGTTACTGTGACTCCCACTGAGTGAATTTCTGATCTTGTGAACCAATATGTTCAGCCTGTTGCCTGCAACCTACCCTCCTATATAAAAGATATCAACCATTTCCTCTAATGACTCTCCACCATTTCTGTTATTTTACCACTCAGTACCCTCCTCATCACTACTGATGCCACCTCCCTCTATGCTAACATCCCACAATACCCATGGCCCTACCTCTTCATTGTCACTGTGAGCAGCTATATCCTCACCCACAGTTACTTCTCCTCTGAAGGCAACATATACTAACAAAATCAATGTTAAAGCAATCAGCAACCGCATGGTACCATCCTGTGCAAGCTACTCCTGGGCCATCTAGAGTAAATCTTCCTAACCAGCCAGAATTGCAAACTCCTTACCTGGTTTTGATTCATTGATGACATCTTCACAATCTGGACAGAGGGTGAGGACACCCTATCCACATTCCTCCAGAACCTCACCTTCTCCCCCATTTACTTCACCTAATCTCCCTCAACACAAGAATCCACCTTCCTCAAATGTGACTTCCGCCTCAAAGGTGGCTACATCAATACCTCCATCCATGTGAAACCTACCAACCACCAGCAATATCTCTACTTTGACAGCTGCTGCCTATTCTGTCCTAAGAAGTCCCTTCCATACAGCATAGCTACCCATGGCTGCCACATCCATAGTGATAACCAGTCCTCTCCAAATATGTCTACGATCTCACTAAGGCCTTCACAGACCAAAATTACCTCCTACCCTTTGTACAGAAACAGATCTTCTGTGCCTTGTTTTTTCAGTCATCACCACCCCCAATGTCTTGTCACAAAGGACCACTCCCCTCATGATTCAGTATCACCCAAGACTGGAGCAGCAGAATCTCCTCCAGGATTTCAGCTACCTCTCATCAACCCCTGAAATCAGAAATATCTCACCTACTATCTTTGCCATTCCTCCCACAGTGGTATTCCACTGCCCACAAACCTACACAATATTCTTGTCCATCACTACTCCAAGGGTGCTCCCAACTCTTTGCCTTATGGCTCATACACCTGCAATAGTCCTAGCTGCAGTACTTGATCCACACATCCTCCCACCACCACCTATTACAGACCAGTCACTGGTATCACATATCCCATCAAAGGCAGGGCCATCTGTGAAAGCAGTCACGTGATCTACAAACTAAGCTGCAACCACTGTACTGTTTTCTATGTATATATTGCAAGTAACAAGCTGCCTGTCTGCATGAGTGACCTCTGACAAATAGTGTCCAAGATACAGCTGGACCAGTTGCTAAACATACTGCCCAACACAACACGCTTCACTTCTGTGATTGCCTCTGCATCCTTTGTAACTACACCAGCTTTTCTGAATTGTGCAGGTGGGAACTCTTCCTGCAATATATCCTCCATTTCTGTTCCCTCCCCCACCTCACCCTTTGCTAGCCTACTCAAACCTCCCGACTACATCTAGCAGCCCTATCCTGTCCCCACCATGTATGTCCCTGCATGCTCCCACAAGCAGCACTAAGCACTACACCCTCCCCCACCCCTACCTTGCTATCTCTCCTCCTCCTTGCCCCAGCCTCCTCCTTAGTCTCACCACCCACAGATTGCTCCACAGGTGCGGTTGCTCACAATCCAGCCTCAGTGGCCAGAAACAGTGGCCATGTGTGTGTGAATTGAGCTTGTATGAACATGTGTGTGTTTCCTAATTTAGAAGAAGATCTTTTAGCCAAAATTTCAAATGTATATCAGTCTTTTTGATGTGCCTGTCTGTGACTAAACATCCCCTCTATACAGTGAGTAGCAATCTACAAATGTCTAGAAAATTCCTTGTGTGTTTTCAAAAATAGATTTTCCCATATAATCTTCAATAAAAATACAAAATATAAACTAAAATAGATTTCTATTTCCATCAAAAAAGTCAAAGGTAAGAAATGGTTACACAATTAAACTTCCACCCATCATGCTTTTTTTGTAACATGAGGTATCATGTGGGCTCATCAGAGAGCGTGGCAATAAACAGGATTCCATTGCTTTTATAAAATATATTTTATATATTATTTTATGGGTCTCAGTTAGGTAATGGGACTGCAATGAATTAAAAAGAGATAATTGAAGTTAATTATTTATTGATACTATATAAACTTAAAAAGAAACAAACCTTTTTTCTGTATTTGGAACAAGTTTATCTTAGCATAATGCACCACCATCTGGAAAAGTAAGTAGTAGCTGCAGTGATCATCAGTGGCAAACACTTGCAACAGACTAGCTACAAATAAGCTTGTCCACTACGCCAGTGCCCCCATTCATTGTATTATAGAAACTTATAATTTCTTGAAGATTTTTCTGGGTGCTATCATCTATGACACCATCGTCATGCATTGTTGAAAGAAGTATTTATTCTTCTTTGGAATATAAATCAGCAAAGCATTTATAGGTTGCCATACAAAAATTCTTGAACATTGTTGCAAACCCTTCTGCTTGAATTCACGTGGAATTTCTGGCCATTTTTTTGAACTATTCCCACCACTGTCAATTCTAGATCTCTCAGTAGTTCTTCTGAAATGGGAATGTTTGTGAACCAATTATCCATGGTCAGATATCATACAGTGCCTGATATTGCAGCAATTAGCTGCTTGACAAGGACATTTGTTAAAGTGTCTTCATAAGAAGGTCCTTGGGGGCTGTGTACCAAGTAAATTTCTAATTTTCTAGTGTGCAATGTAACAGCATCTACTAAAGAAAACAGTTTGATTCTGTATTTTACAGATTTTCTGGGCATACATTGACAAAATCGGCATGAACCTCTGAAATTCTCTAGTATCTCATCTAAAGTAGCATAGTCACTGTTTCTCTAACATTTCTCGCAACTGTTGACACTTCTTATAATCAACTGATCAGTGCCAACATATCTGTTAGATTTTGCTCTCCAAGTGTCATAAAATCAAATCGTTCTAAATAAAAATTGAAACTGCTGTTTTGACATGAGAGCACAACAGAAATCAAGGCCAGTTCCATCAGTAATTCAGATGTTGTCAATTGAAGTATGTGATGATTTATGTAGCCCTATTACATACATAATGCCAAATAAAGCTTTCAACTCAGTGAAATTTGTAAGCTCTCATTCTCTTTCATAATTTATTCACATTGATGTTATTTTTTTTATTTGTGTAGTCTAATATGTGCTGCACCATTTCTAAGTCCAAATTAATAACCATGATTCTGAGGGGTTACTAACGTCACATGCTGCACGTTGTGGGCCTGATTGTTCTGTGCCTATATTATGTAGTCATGCTCTAACTGCCTATGGCCAAGGAGTCTTTTTCGATTTGAAAATAACAGTGCAAGTGCCGTTTCTTTGTACTTTTTGGCAATAAAGAACTTATATGATGATACATTCAGTAATGAAATGTCTCGTTTGTCACTGTTTGCTGGTTCTGAAGTTGAAGCTTTTCTTGAGGATTATTATCTTTACGGTCTTACTCTGACTCTGTGTCATGCTCACTAACTTCGTCCAGAAAATCCACTTCTCTTCTTTATCCTCTTCACCACCAATGAATTTGTCATTTTCCTCTTCATCCTTCTTTACATTATTAGAACAGATCTAAAACAAAAGGAAATAGTAATATAAAAGCTATAACAAAAAAGGGTTCTTCAGAGCCTTGTGCAGAAACACACATCTGTACTTAATTTTGCATGCATGCAGACTGAGTGCTGCTGGCACAAGAGTAACAGGTCTTGGGTAAATTTTAAAATTAGAATATTTGCATTTTAATGATGCTGCACCATGGATCGAGGGTTAAGTAACATGAATAAAAATGTACACTTTATAAACTTTTTTAATGTAGTTAAATTGTGTGTGAGTGTGTGTGTGTGTGTGTGTGTGTGTGTGTGTGTGTGTGTGTTTGTGTGTGTGTGTTGGGGCTTATAGGCACTCAATGCCGAGGTTATCAGTGCCCTGACATGTTTAGAAGAGTTACAAAGGGGGAAAGAGAAATCAAATGTGAAATATTCATTCTCAGTCATGAAAATAAGTCAAACGCAGGATGGTCAGTTGTGAAACCTGAACTCAATACTACAGCAGGAAATCCAGAATATCCTAAATAAAAGTGAGAAAATTTATTGCATAATCCCTTCAGGTATCACAATATTTCTGTGTATTCTGTATAAATATAAGAAATCAGATGTTAATGTAAATGGATATCTAAGTAATTAAGGCCCTTTCATGTAAATCAGGATGAACAAGAAATTCTAGAGAAATTTCAAAGAATTACAGAAAATGATTTTTGATTAGTAGTATTGTCTTTAAAAAATAAAAATTCATTTGAATTGGATGGGATATCTGCTACAGTAATTAAAGCAGTTTCTAAGACATCAGTGATGAAGAAACAGGAAATAGCCACACTATTTTTTTAATATGGAGTATGTGCGTTTTTGCCAGCAAACATGTTCTGTTTTATTGAAACAAAACCTTTTCAATGGTTGTATTTCATACCTTGTTTCTTGTTCAATCAGGAAATGCCACCTGCTTGCACATTTTTGAGTTACTTGCTTGATGCTGTTGATTCTGGATTACTCCAACACTGCTCTGCAAAACTATGCATTTTTTATGTAAAACATATCACAATGTAGCACTAATGTGTGTATTTCCATCCTGCTGGCTAAATATGTATCATGTGTTTTTTGTAGTGTTACTAACAGGCGTTCTTTATATATTACATCATAGAGAACAGCTTCCTTGATATTTATGACAGTGAATGTATCAACACAATCTGGCTGATGGTTCAAAACCACTACCATTAAGGATGCTGGTCTTTGTGATAGAACATAAAAATGACACTATTTCCTCAAGTAAAAAGTTTAAATGTTTCTACAAGAAATTGTCACTATCTTCTGATGCTTTCCCTAAGCAAAAAGGTAGTAATAAAAATAAACTATTGTTTCAAAAATAATGTGACAAAGATGATGTGACTTACCAAACGAAAGTGCTGGCACGTCAATAGACACACGAACAAACACACACACAAAATGTGTGTTTGTGTGTCTATCGATGTGCCAGCACTTTCGTTTGGTAAGTCACATCATCTTTGTTTTTAGATATATTTTTTCCCACGTGGAATGTTTTCCTCTATTATATATATATATATATATATATAGTTATAATATAAGGAAACATTCCACGAAGGAAAAATATATCTAAAAACAATTGTGTCTGTATATGTGTGGATGGATATGTGTGTGTGTGCAAGTGTGTACCCGTCCTTTTTTCCCCCTAAGGTAAGTCTTTCCGCTCCCGGGACTGGAATGACTCCTTACCCTCTCCCTTAAAACCCACATCCTTTCGTCTTTCCCTCTCCTTCCCTCTTTCCTGATGAGGCAACAGTTTGTTGCGAAAGCTTGAATTTTGTGTGTATGTTTGTGTTCATTTGTGTGTCTGTCGACCTGCCAGCACTTTCATTTGGTAAGTCACATCATCTTTGTTTTTAGATATATATATATATATATATATATATATATATATATATATATATATGATGAGACTTACCAAACAAAAGCGCTGGCAGGTCGATAGACACACAAACAAACACAAACATACACACAAAAATCTAGCTTTCGCAACCAACGGTTGCCTCGTCAGGAAAGAGGGAAGGAGAAGGAAAGACAAAAGGATATATTTTTCCCACTTGGAATGTTTCCCTCTATTATATATATATATATATATATATATATATATATATATATATATATATATATAATAGAAGGAAACATTCCACGAAGGAAAAATATATCAAAAAACAAAGATGATGTGACTTACCAAATGAAAGTGCTGGCAGGTCGACAGACACACAAACGAACACAAACATACACACAAAATTCAAGCTTTCGCAACAAACTGTTGCCTCATCAGGAAAGAGGGAAGGAGAGGGAAAGACGAAAGGATGTGGGTTTTAAGGGAGAGGGTAAGGAGTCATTCCAGTCCCGGGAGCGGAAAGACTTACCTTAGGGGGAAAAAAGGACGGGTACACACTCGCACACACACACATATCCATCCACACATATACAGACACAAGCAGACATATTTAAAGACCAATATGTCTGCTTGTGTCTGTATATGTGTGGATGGATATGTGTGTGTGTGCGAGTGTGTACCCGTCCTTTTTTCCCCCTAAGGTAAGTCTTTCCGCTCCCGGGACTGGAATGACTCCTTACCCTCTCCCTTAAAACCCACATCCTTTCGTCTTTCCCTCTCCTTCCCTCTTTCCTGATGAGGCAACAGTTTGTTGCGAAAGCTTGAATTTTGTGTGTATGTTTGTGTTCGTTTGTGTGTCTGTCGACCTGCCAGCACTTTCATTTGGTAAGTCACATCATCTTTGTTTTTTGATATATATATATATATATATATATATATATAGACAAAGATGATGTGACTTACCAAATGAAAGTGCTGGCAGGTCGACAGACACACAAACACACAAACATACACACAAAATTCAAGCTTTCGCAACAAACTGTTGCCTCATCAGGATAGAGGGAAGGAGAGGGAAAGACGAAAGGATGTGGGTTTTAAGGGAGAGGGTAAGGAGCCATTCCAGTCCCGGGAGCGGAAAGACTTACCTTAGGGGGAAAAAAGGACGGGTATACACTCGCACACACACACATATCCATCCACACATATACAGACACAAGCAGACATATTTAAAGACAAAGAGTTTGGGCAGAGATGTCAGTCGAGGCAGAAGTGCAGAGGCAAAGATGTTGTTGAATGACAGGTGAGGTATGAGTGGCGGCAACTTGAAATTAGCGGAGATTGAGGCCTGGTGGATAACGGGAAGAGAGGATATATTGAAGAGCAAGTTCCCATCTCCGGAGTTCGGATAGGTTGGTGTTAGTAGGAAGTATCCAGATAACCCGGACGGTGTAACACTGCGCCAAGATGTGCTGGTCGTGCACCAAGGCATGTTTAGCCACAGGGTGATCCTCATTACCAACAAACACTGTCTGCCTGTGTCCATTCATGCGAATGGACAGTTTGTTGCTGGTCATTCCCACATAGAACGCATCACAGTGTAGGCAGGTCAGTTGGTAGATCACGTGGGTGCTTTCACACGTGGCTCTGCCTTTGATTGTGTACACCTTCCGGGTTACAGGACTGGAGTAGGTGGTGGTGGGAGGGTGCATGGGACAGGTTTTACACCGTGGGCGGTTACAACGGTAGGAGCCAGAGGGTAGGGAAGGTGGTTTGGGGATTTCATAGGGATGAACTAAGAGGTTACGAAGGTTAGGTGGACGGCGGAAAGACACTCTTGGTGGAGTGGGGAGGATTTCATGAAGGATGGATCTCATTCATGTTTTATTTCTAACATCTGACAACTTCTTCCAATAAGTAATCAACCATATGAAGAATGATTCATCTAGATGCTATAAAGTAAGCAATGGCCTTGGATTTATTGAAGAAAAGCCCAAAGGAAAATCTTGAAAACCACTGTCTCTCACCTCCCAACACTTACAAGCCACTTTTGAAAGAAATTTTAATACTAAAATTTAAAATTTCATGCAGAACTTTAATGTCATCACAGTAATTCACTTTCAGTTCCAGAAAGGCGAAAGTTTGGTTAGTCAAAGATTTTGTAAAACATATTTATGTTTGGACAAGTCCCAAAAGGATACAGGAATCTTGTGTAACCTCTTAATGGCATTTCTTTGTGTAAACCACTCACTATTGCTTTGGAAATTAGATATATACAGAATCATACATGTTTATCTAACATTGTTCAGACAGTATTTCATGGAAGCAAAATGAAAAAATCTGTCACTGTTGCAGTTAGGTGCTAAGTATGCAAACACAAAAATTTTCAATCATGTTCCCACTGAGTTTAAAAACTTAAGGAGTAGTGACTCCCTTTACGCCATCGCTCTTCAATCATTCATTCAATGCTTGTGGGAAATTTGTGAAAGAGAGCTTGCCAAAGAAAAGACAGGACAAGTATTTTAAATAGATCAGGTTATTTTCAATCAGCCATTGTGTAGTGTGGATATTATTATTGTATACATACTGGTGAACTGATTGCCCAGTCATACAACAACATCTGTGCTTACCAAACTGCTCTCAACATGTCACTACTGAAGAATGAAAAGGGTAATCAGTGAAATGTTAACATAAAGATTTTATTTAGATCATTCAGGCACTATGTGGTCTTCTTCTTCATTTTCTTGTGCCATCCCATTGGATTGGGGTCCACATTTTGGGTCAATGCACACCATTTTTTACAGTCTACTGCTTCCTGTGATTTACGCTTCTTGATCTTAGATCTACATTTATGATGTCTAGCCACCATAATTTAGATCTTCCATGTTGTCTCCGGGCCTTCTGCAGTGAGATGATAGGCTGAGCTGATGACCGAGGTGGAGCTACTCCATCTATTTGTCAGATTGTTGTATTGTCGATGTGATCGACCAGGCAAATGCCTAATGATCTTCTCAGTATCCACATTTGCATGACATAGTGTGTTAAGTGCTCAGCACTTCTGACTGTGGGCCAGCTCTTGGTTCCAGTAAAAGTGTCAGACAGTCCTGCAGAGCATCACACCAAGCTGCTGGTGTTTTTGTGCATAATTTTTATTTTATCACTTAACTGATTGACTAGCTGTATGACACCAAATATTTGAAGAGTGAAGATAATAACCATTTTTTGTTATTTGCAAACCTGTAGCATCTGTTGAGTATTAAACTGTAACGGAGTACACGAGATCTGTTCAAAAAATTCTGGAACATTCACAATTTCACACCAAAAGTGTGTTGTAGCGAAATTCGGTTGGCATCCCTACAGACACCTGTGTTTAATGTGTAATTGACAGAAGTTTCATTGTAATATGTCTGGAAGTTATTGATCAGTGCTGTATTGAGAAGAATGCTGTGTCGCACAGTTTGCAAATTTCGAAATGGCGAGTTATAGGAGCGACATGTCTGCGTTAAATTTTGTGTGAAACTCAATAAAAATTTACAGACACACACCAAATGATGCAGGAAACTTATGATGGTGAGTGCTTAAGCCATACTTGGTGTTATGAGTGGTTCACACGGTTTAAAAGTGGCCAGACAGAAGTTAAAGATGACCCTTGTTCAGGATGCCCTATTAAGTCTACTGACAACACTTATGCGAGGAATGTCATTGAAACTGTGTGCCAGTCGAAGACTGACTGTCCGAGAGATTGCAGAAGAATGTAACATTTCAATTGGATAACGCTGTGAAATCCTGACACAGCTTCTTGGAATGCATCACTTTGCCACCAAGTTCATTCCACAGCTCATGAGTGAAGATCACAAAGGCCTTCACCTAGCAATCTTTGAAGAGCTGTTGGATCACACAAATGAGAACAAGATGTTCCTTAAGAGAATCATAACTGGTGATGAGACGTGGGTCTATGGTAATGACATTGAAACCAAGGTTCAATCTTCACAATGGGTCAGAAAAGGTTCTCCAAGACCAAAAAAAGCTTGTCAGATCAGGTCAAATGTCAAAGCCAAGCTGATTGTTTCTTTGACTTTAAAGGATTAGTTCAGCGTGAATTTGTGCTGCAGAAACAAACTGTTAATCGATGGTACTATCGGGATGTGTTATGATGCCTGTGAGAAAATGTGAGAAGGGAATGGCTTAAAATGTGGTGAGAAAATTCACGGCTCTTGCATCACGATGACACACCAGCACATTCATCCCTATTGGTGTGCAACTACTGCACAAAAAAAAAAAATCACTGTGCTGCCTCATCCTCTGAATTCTCAAGACCTGGCCCCTGCAGACTTTTTATTTCCACAGTTGAAAACCCAACTGAAAGGATGAAGATTTGCAATGATAGACAAGATAAAAGAAGAGTAACAGGTGGCACTTCCCCCCTACTCCAGTAAGAAGCATACCAAAGACTGCCTTCAGAAGTGGAAACGGCATTGGAAATGGTATATCAGTTGTGGAGGAGAGTATTTCAAAGAAGACCATGCACAATAAATAAAACGTAAGCATAGAAAAATATTGTGGACAAAATTCCTGAATTTTTTGAACAGACCTCATAGACATAAATATATGTACGGTAATCAAAAAATTGATGTGTTTCATAAACATATTACAGTCAATGGTGCACATTGCCCTGTGAGTTATCATATGTTATTTTTGGTTTTACTGGGTTGTAGGATGTAATGCTAATTCGCCTCCTCATGGATATAATTCCACAATGCACACTACATGAAATAGCACTAACAGTCCATCTGAGATTTTCTGGCAACATAGCATAGAAACAGTAAAAATATAGGCTCTTCTGGGAGCCCACCAATTAGAAATATTGGACCATCATTCTAATTTTGCCACGTAAATGTAGAAAGGATAAACAGAGCTAAAAACTAAAAGTGATTGCTTCTACAACAGGATTGATTACCTCAGAAATCTAAGAAGCCCCCACAGAGAATGAACATTGGTTCAGCAGATGACAATACATTCCTAGATACATAGTACAACTACACATATTGAATATCTACTTAGAACAACAATGACCATGTGCATCTGGTCATCTGCAATTCAGGTAACAACATATGTAAAACTACCGTATTTACTCAAATCTAAGCCGCACTTTTTTCTGGTTTTCGTAATCCAAAAAACTGCCTGCAGCTTAGAATCGAGTGCAAAGCAAGCGGAAGTTATGAAAAATGTTGGTACGTGCCACCACAACTAACTTCTGCCGTCGAATATATGTAGCGCTATGCAGGCATGCTTAGTAGGCACAAAGATAAATACTGGCGCCAAAACCTCTGCGTCAGTAAATAATTTTTTTTTTTAAAAAAGTGGAAGACGAACTTGTTTTCTCCGCCGCGAGTTTCGACCACTGCATTTTCATACATTATCCAACGAAGTAAATACAAATTCCATATTGTTCATCTTCGAATGTAGCACAATTTCAGTGTACTACGAAAATCTGACTGGCAAGACTGTTTGGGGTGTTTGTCAATATGGCCAACTCTACGTTCTGAATTTTTTCCTATCTGTGAGAAGAGATGGTTGCTAACAGGAACCTGATGAAATTTGAATCACATACAGTATTCTCTTCACCATTAGAATAATACGAATATAAACATTTTGCCATGTATTCTTTCGTGTTTGCTGCTATCTCATTTAAATCCTGTCTGCCTAATAAACTACGAAACTAGAGTGAGACAACAGCAAACGCAGAAGAATACACGTATCGTGTCATGTTTATATTCACATTATTCTTATGCCTAATAGTGGTACAGTCAGAAATGAAGCACAGCAAGTGACTAGATTTTTAAATCTAAGATCTACATCTACATCTATACTCCGCGAGCCACCTTACGGTGTGTGGCGGAGGGTACTTATTGTACCACTATCTGATCCCCCCTTCCCTGTTCCATTCACGAATTGTGCGTGGGAAGAACGACTGCTTGTAAGTCTCCGTATTTGCTCTAATTTCTCGGATCTTTTCGTTGTGATCATTACGCGAGATATATGTGGGCGGTAGTAATATGTTGCCCATCTCTTCCCGGAATGTGCTCTCTCGTAATTTCGATAATAAACCTCTCCGTATTGCGTAACGCCTTTCTTGAAGTGTCCGCCACTGGAGCTTGTTCAGCATCTCCGTAACGCTCTCGCGCTGACTAAATGTCCCCATGACGAATCGCGCTGCTTTTCGCTGGATCATGTCTATCTCTTCTATTAATCCAACCTGGTAAGGGTCCCATACTGATGAGCAATACTCAAGAATCGGACGAACAAGCGTTTTGTAAGCTACTTCTTTCGGCGATGACGCTAATTTCTGTGCAGAATTTGATGTATAAAGAAGCGGCTGCAAAGATTTTCAAATGGAGCAAATTTTCGCCTAACTCTCGTTCAGAACATGTTCTATCATACGCAGTCTATTATTTGATTCTTGTTGATCATTATCAAAGAAAGCAGCAGTGTAAGTAACGTCTCTTGCCATTGTTTCGCTAATGAGACGATTCCTCTTTTTTTTTTAATTGTACGCGGTGGTAGCGCGCACAAAAGCAAGCCATGCCGCAAGCCGCGACAGGCCGTAAACACGCACTATCAGAATGCGACAAACAATGCATGACACAGTGCAGTAATGCATTTTCAGCTTAAGAGTGACGCAAACACCTATAACAAAGAAAACGGCACTTATCAGATAAAAGCAAAATAAGCAATCGATTCAAACCAGACGAAGCACATGAAAAAGGAAGGGTACCCGTATAAATACGGACGGAGCGCCTGATGCATAGCAATGGCTACGTGGTAAAGCTTAACTGCTAAGGTTACGACTGTATCGTCATTCATTCGACCTAAATTGTGTCTCATATTACAATGGACCAGCTTTGTTTCGATTTGGAGGTGTGGCCTAAGACTTTTCTCTCCCCTTGAATTTCGAGTCTCAAATTTCAGGTGCGGCTTAGATTCGGGATTTTTTTTTTCCTTTATTTCGAGTCTCATTTTTCAAGTGCGGCTTAGATTCGAGTAAATACGGTACATATATCATCATCTTGAATGTTGCCAAGGCACTGGCAACAACATGTCCAGAAATATACCTTCGAGTACAAGCGCTGCTGTTTACATTGGAGACCTCAGCAGTTACCACATGCAACGGAAAGATAACACCCCAAGCTGCACAACTAGGCTACCAAATAAGAGTTACTACTTGTACTTAATCCCAAGAATGGGAACAATGGAATAACAATCTGTTTAATTGATGTACTTGAAGAATGGCATATGTATATAGTTTTAACATTTTTATATTAATGTGCAGCAAATTCTTTTATCAGTTTTAAGAAACTGGTCAATTTATGGTGTATGAGAGGGAGAGCGGACAGTCTTTTACGACATGCATACATCTTCAATAACAACCTTCAATGGAATGAATATGAAAGTAAAATTTAATTTGCCATTAATACTACAGAGGTATTATACCACATTAGACAGTAATTTACAATTCAAATTCCAGGCACAAATTTTATTCCAGCTGCAGTGCTCTCATAAATACATCTAGCAGTCAAAATATAGACTGATTATTATCAAAAACATGAAAATGACTGCTGCAGCACGATTGTGGAGTAGGAGTTGCAAGTTAAATATATTGAAACGCAATGTAGTGCAGCTGCTGACAAGTCATAAGCTTGCTGCAGTGCCTCTTTCACTGCTGTAATGTTTCTCCCAAGGGAAAAAAAAACTAATATATCTTCTGGTAGATATTTGTGCCTATAGAGTACTTTTAAGGTTAAAATAGCAAATGAGGCACCTCAAGAGTTCCATATTTCTGCCTACTATATTTCCTCTTACATCGCAAATGGGGAGGGGGGGTAGACTGAAAAGTTTCAGTACAGAATTTTTGCCAACTACCCTCATATGATTCTTACATATTTTAAAGATCTTTTTCCCACAATCCTCTTCATAGTAATATGTTTCATGCTTCCCTGAATTGTTTTCCTCCCTTTGTTACAGTTGCTGTTTCTTATGAAAGGAATACTGAAGAATTAGTTTTCTTTTCAAAGATATAGTGAGGGAGATGATTTAGGACATCAGGAAGAAAATTTCATTAAAAAAGACACAGGTTTTTTAATGTCAACGTATTTATTTCTTTTAACTGTAAATACCACAAACCTGCTAAGCTCTTCGTTATAAAAATACAATAAAATGCAAGAAGTAAACAAGCAGGAAGTAGTGTTATTTCTGTATCTATAGCCGTAGCCCACAGCAAAAGGACCACAAAAATATTAATTACACACAAGAAGTTTATGAGATTATAAGGTACAACAGAATATCTTTAACAAAAAAAATAAACATTCCACAAATACACAAGAGGTGAATTCAAAGTGGACTGGACACTTTTGTTCATTCTGCGGGAGGAACACAGAACCTGTGAGCTGGAGAGCTTACTCACAGGATTGCCGAGTTCCTCACCACATAACTACAGAATTCCTCCCTTATTTTCAGAGTGTTCCACTCCTCTGGACATAACACAGGAATTCTTGTAGACAGAACAAAATCTTTTCCACAGAGCCACCTCTTCACATAAAATTTGCAAATACAAACAAAACAAAAGGAAATACAAGCTTCACAGCTATCCCCTGATATACAGAAAGCGATTCTCATTTATAAAAAAGTATCATCCTTCAAATACCAAATATTACAATAGGTGCACGTCTTTTTTTGCGTCTTCATATTCATTAAGAATATCATCCTTTATGTACAATAACAATTACAGAATTATTTTACAATATATAATCAATCGCTGAATTTACCTTCGACATTAAGTAACAATTGCTACCAGGAACAAAGTTCTGTAAAAAAATAATTTTATAAGCACATGGAAAGAAGCTTATCAGATCAACATGAAGATAAATGATCTATTTATAAACTAACAGGAAATATCATTGTAACATAAATGCAAGTTGGAAATGAATCATTGCATAATGATCCGTAACATATCTTGGCATCTGCTTTGCAGAGAAACAGCAGTATACTAATAAAGTCTTTTAACGACAGATTAAGTACCTTGATGACCCTTATATCAAACTGACTTTTCTGTCATAAAGTCAATCTCATCAAGAAAAATCTGGGAGTATTAACATGGAAGAAAGCAGTACAATATTCAAGCTAGAGTTACTATTCAGTCTATTTTCCTTTGAGAAAATTTATACATTCTCTTGATAAAAATAGAAGTTCTATGTTTATAATTAAACTGGCTTCCAAAGATTTTTCAGGTGTTACAGTTCTTGCTCAGTAAGACAAAACATCTCCACAAGAGACTCCTAAAGGTCACAAACCTTCAATTTTGTACCTGAAGATACACAAACATATTTTACAATCTGGCATCTGTAACAGATTACCAGCAGCCCTAACTTTATCAGCTGTACAATCGGAACTGATATCCATGGAAGTACTTAGTATTAATACAATTTTATTAAGAAAGATTCTTTTTTTAATTTATACAGGTGGTGGCCCATTAGGATAGCGGAGCATTGGCTCCAGGCCACGTGCAAACGTATTGCTCAGGTTGCAAGCATAGTCTTCTTCACCTGTTGGAACCAGAGATGCAACTCCTAATAACAGTAGCATCAGTGCCTGGATGGGCAATGATGCACGTATGACACGGCCAAGAAACCGGTATCCACGTGTAAGTACACTTGTGTCCACGTCCGTGTCACTGTAAAGTGTAAAAATAAAGTGTTAGTTTATTTCATACCTGTGCCACTGAAATATTTTGTTGTGTGAAAACTGAAGGGGTAAAACATACACACTGATATGAAACTCCCTGGCAGATTACAACTGTGTGCTGGACTGAGACTCGAACTCGGGACCTCTGCCTTTCACGGGGAAGTGCTCTACCAACTGAGCTACCCAAGCACGACTCATGCCCCATCCTCACAGCTTTACTTCTGCCAGTACTTCGTCTCCTACCTTCCTAACTTTACAGAAGCTCTCCTGCGAATCATGCAGAACTAGAACTACTGAAAGAAAGGATATTGCAGAGACATGACTTAGCCACAGCCTGAGGGATGTTCCATACACACTGACACTCAATGGCAGTAAAAAGGGTGTACTTCTAAATCAATAGCATTTAAACAACAATATAAAAATAATAAAACAACTGATCTGTCCAAGCCTATTTTTGCTACATAACAAGAGACCTACACTCTTATGAAAAGCAAATAAGAAATTTGATTTCAACATTCAAGTATTTTGCACTAATGCGATCCTACCCCTTTTACAGCAATGCTCCCAGTCACCATTCCTTGCCATCTCCAGTTTTAATCTCAGGGCATATCTCAAAGTAACTGCTTGGGCTATATCTTCAATGATGCCATTGTATTAGAGTTGGAAAGAACAAATGGAATAGTGTGTTATCTGAATGCACATTCAGAGTGCAGACCCCAAGGAATAAGAAAGGAGAATTACGCATGCTGGATAAACAAATTAAGAGAGTTTTTATTTGGTATTATGTCAAAAATATGCAGAGGAACTCAGAGCTGTCCCAACATTTACTTAAATATAAATATTCAAGGGAGAGGGGAAAAAAAAAAAAAAAAAAAAAAAAAAAAAAAAAAAAAAAAAAAAAAAAAGGGAATGTGAAGACATCTGTACTACACTGAAGATGTGTTTTAATCTGTACACAATATTCTACGTAACATTGTTGTCATTTCATAAACATTTCATCAATGAATTAGATACTTATGGTTCTGTAAAGGATACTGGCATCTTTTTCTTCAGTCTTCAGTTAAAATATAAATTTCCAAACAGTTTTAACCATGACTATTATAAGTATTTAAAAATTACAAAATACAGCCTCTTAGTTCAGATGACATCCATTCTTTGAAAAATACCTTTATCATAACAATAAAAAACATTACACAATGTAATTGAGGAAAAGCAGAATAATTTCCTTTCACCACCATCTCTCTTAGACATATTGATCAAAATTACCGCAATTTGAATATTTCCACACATACATGAAGCTATACACTGTGAAAGCAGCAGCACCATGAAGGGGACATGAAAATTATGTGAAACATAGAAGATATTTAAAGCGGAGTGTAGCATGAATATGAATATAATTGGTACATGGCACCCTCCAATTGTTCACGTCAGATACACATGTTTCATCCACGCAAATGGTGCCACATGATTAAGTTAAAACACATTTGACAAGGACAATTTCTCTCTTTCACACAGTCAAATTCCAGACTGAAACTGACATGTTGTCATTATAGAGATGTGTGTGTGTATGTATGAGAGATAGATCGGTGATAAGTGGATGGCATGTAATTTCAATGATAGATGACTACATGTAGTGCCACTGTGTGTGGCAGTGGTCTACTGCAACTTTGTGGACATATCCTTTAATGTCAAGCTGACGGAGTGTGTGTGTGTGTGTGTGTAACCCCATAACAGACCACAGCAGTTCACCCACCCACACCAAACCCACGGTTATTGTGCAAGGCCCCCCCGGACATCCCACCCCCGAGAATATCTCATAACAGACGAGTGTAACCCCAGATGTTTGCGTGGTAGAGTAATCAATGTGTATGCATATGTGAAGACAGTGTTCCTGTGTTACCTTGGCTACCATACATCACAGCTATTCACAGCTCATCCCTCTGTTACTAAATTATCCATCTCCTGATGACTCAGGTTGTGTCCTGTCAACCCTTCTGCCATTTGGCCAACTTTTGCCACACATCTTCTCTTCGTTATCCCTCTATACATCTAGTCTTCAGCATTTTTCTGTAACAGTTTAGAGAGTCTGTGATATTGTTATCTACACTGTTTATTCTCCACATTGCAATTCCAAATAGGGCTACACTTCAGACAAATACTCTGGAAATGATTTCCTTAAATTTATATCCAATGTTAAAATATTTCTGTTTTTCAGAAAAGCTTTTCTTGCTATTGCCAATCTGTATTTTTCTTTTCTCTTCCTTCTGCTGCTGTCAGTTATCTCTTTTCAAAACACTATCTATTCCTTAAACTGACCTTTCAAGTCCTTTTCCACATCTGGCAGAATTACAATGTCATCCCTGGTTCTTAATATTGTTAATTCTTCTCCCATAATTTTAATTCTCATTCCAAATTTCTCCATAGCTTCATTTACAGCTAGCTTTATGCACACATGGAATAACATGGGGGCTAAGCTACAACTACTGCGTCCCTCACTTCCTTAGATTCATTTGAAGTGCAGTCTTGTTGCTGTATGTTGTTGTTGAGGTCTTCAGTCTGAGGATGACTTTGATACACCTCTCCATGCTAGTTTATCCTCAACAAGCCTCTTCATCTCTGCATGACTACAACAACCTACATCCCTTTGTATCTATTTAGTGTATTCAAGCCTTGATCTCCATCTATGATTTCTACCAATCACACTTCCATCCATTACCTAACTGGCAATTCCTTGATGCCTCAGGATGTGTCCTATCAATTAATCCCTTCTTTTAGACATTTTGTGCCACAATCCTCCACCCACCCAATTTGATTCAGTACATCGTCACTTGTTATTCAATTTACTCATCTAATCTTCAACATTCATCTACAGCATCACATTTCAAAAGCTTCTATTCTCTTCTTGTCTGAACTGCCTGTTGCTCACACCCCATTTCCTTACAAGGCTACACTCCAGACAAGAACCATCAGAACACTTAAATTTGTATTAGATGTCAACAGATTTCTTCTTTTTCAAAAATGCTTTTATTGCTATTTCCAGCCTGTATTTTACGAGGCGTGTTTTTTTAAGTAAGGTCTGTTTGAACACAAGTACACAATGAAAGGTTATTTCAAACAAGTAAGTTTATTTTCAGAAAGTACATACTTCACTCTGTTTTTTGACATAGTTGCCAAGTTCGTTCAAACATGTATCATACCACTCAACCAATTTTAAAATACCCTCTTCATAACTGCCGTTTTCAAGTCATCAGCGTCACTGTAATGGTTGCCACTGAGGTGTTGTGTGAGGTTGAGGAACAGATGGTAATTGCTCTGCGCAAGATCAGGACTGTAGGGTGGGTGATCTAAAACTTCCCAGCCAAAACTGTCCAATTAATCGCAGGTCTGATCTGCAGTGTGAGGTCTTGCATTGTCATGGAGAAGGGCAATCCCCTTTGTCAGCATGCTATATCTTTTGTTTTGAATCGCTCTGTGTAATATGCAAAACCCATGTTTCATCTCCAGTTACGATCTGACTCAAGAAGCCATCACTTTCTTCATGATAACTAGTCAAGAACTTCATTGCACACTCAAATCTTTGGTTTTTGTGGTCCTCTGTTAGGAGTTTTGAGACTCAATGAGAACACAGTTTCCTAAACTTTAGGTGTTCAGAAACAATGTTGTAAAGCACTGATCTCGACCCATCAGAAAATTTGTTTGAGAGACCTATTATTATGAAGTGCCTGTTCTCACGAATCCTCACTTCAGCTGAAGCCACCAAATAGTCTTAATCAAAGAAGGGTGACCTCATCATGGATTTTGTACAGCCATCTTTGAATTCTCATACCCACTTACGCACTTTGCTTTCACTCATAACAGTATCACCGTACACTTCGCAAATCTATTGATGAATTTCTGCAGCAGACAGGTTCCTTGCTGACAAAAATCATATTAATGAGCGAACCTCACACGAGGTGGGTGAGTTGATAGTCTTAAACATTTTGAAAGCACAGAACCGAACCGTACAGGTTAGCTACAGAGCTGAAACTGAGCACAGTTGTTCCTGAGGCATGCAGGTACAAGATTCATGCGCTCTTAGCAGTATGCGCGTGAACTACTAGTGTCTACAACAAAACAGACCCTACTTCGCCTCGTATACTCGCACTACTTTGTCTATCATAAGCTATTTTGCTGCTAGCATAGCAAAACTCCTGATATAATTCAAATAAATTTCATTGCCCTTGTTTTACTTTGGTTAATCTCCATTTTAAAATTTCTTTTCAAGACACTATTTATTCCATTATACTACTTTTGCAAGTCACATCTGACAGAAACTACAATGTCATCATCAAAGTTCAAAGTTTTACTTTCTTCTCTCTGAACTTTAATTCCAAATCCCCCCCACAGTTTGCTGACTGAACAGCCTGATAACAATGGGGACAGCCTACAACCCCATCACATTCACTTAATATACATATTGAATGACATCAGGGTATGCTGCAACTCTGTCCCACTACCTTCTTAACTACAGCTGGTCTCCCATATCATTCTACTCTTATAACTGCAGTCTGGTTTCTGTATAAGTTGAAAATAGCCTTCCATTTCCTGTATTTTATCCCTGCTACTGTCAAAATTTCAAAGAGAGTATTCCAGTCAACATGGTAAAAAGGTTTTTCTAAAGCTAGAAATGCTATGCCTTTTTACGACCTATTTTCCTGGATAAGCCATAAGGTCAGTATTGCCATGTGTATTCATACATTTCTCTGGAACCCAAACTGATCTTCCTTGAGGTTGGCTTCTATCGGTTTTCCTGTTCTTCTGTAAGTAATTTGTGTCAATATTTTGCGACCATGATATATTTAACATTCTTTCATCTCTGATACATCTCTAAGATGAGACACACTTTTGTCCCCAGGCACACCTTTGGGCTACGACATACTGCAAGTCTCAATACGACTCCAGTAATACATTAAATTATGGCTTGCCTCCGATGGACGGGTGAATTCTTTCTCAGGTCAGGATAAAATAATGACTACTATCTCCCAACAGAACAATAAAAGTGGATTCAGTTGAGGCGACTTAGTGGTTGTATGTCTGAGAGAAAAGTGCAGAAACACAAAGCTAGTAAAATCTATGTGGTGTTACATGTGTCCATGCATACATATCAATCGGTTTCAGATCAGTGTTTGGCTCTTCTTGTTTTTGTTTACTGACATTCGATTGAAGATATTCAGTAATCTGGCCATCAATAATCACCACAGCATAAGATTACACATACTAAATCTTTTCAAACTTTTCTCATAATTGTCATAACATGTTTGCTAGGCTACCCAAACAAAGGATAAAATTAGGCAGGGTAACACATTTCCTCATTTTCACACATATGTCCAATGTATCAACTATTTTTCCTTAACGAAACTGGTATTTGCTATATGGTGGTTACCTTCAAACATGAAGAGATACTTTCCTATGCGTATCTGGATGTTAACCTTCTCAGAGTAATCTAAAATAATATTACAGCTTTTGTTATGCAAAGGTGCAGTGCAGTACAAGGGACACGACATGCTGGCTATTTGTCACCTACCTTCCTTGTTGCTGGTCACCATGCAATGAGACATCAGCTTGGCTGCTGGATGTCTGGTTCACAAGCTGTAGAAAAACAATAAAAAGTGCAGAACCAAATCAACTGTGCAAACACTAGATACATTACTTTTTAAACTGTGAAAGTTTCTGATATATGTTTTCTAGAATACTGTGCTTTGCAAGTGAATAATACGCTTGATCTATGAGCTCTGTAAATATCTACCCTTTAAATAAGCCAATATTTTAAAGAAATTTTCTTCAGTCAAGAGAGCATACCTAAATTTCATTAAACTATGTGATGTGTATTGTATAAAATAAGTTGCCCATGCACTCCACAAAACTATACACAATATCAGTAACAAGAATGGTACAGAAATCCATCAAAGTTCATATCAGGAACTCATATGTAAGACAGAAAAAAGAAATAGACGAATGTGGGGAGGGGGGGGGGGGGGGTGGAGGCGGTTGTAGAGGAGGGGAGAGAATCAATATATATTTATTGTAACTCAATAATGCCTTGTTATTTTAGAGTAAGAGTGATATTAAATGTGTTACTCCGAAATATGAAATTGTTATCAGTTATTAAGGAATTTTAAGAATCTAGTATCTGTACCAGTCTATCATGTTAAGCTACTATATTTAATGTCACAGTTTTTGCATAAGAGAAGTATAAACTGTGAAATGCATTGTAAAATTATTTTATTTAGCATCGCCATTTTTACCACATATGCTGTAACTGTGCAAGTACACTACTTTCCGAACTGTCTCCCTAGCTTTCTTTCATGTTCCCTCCTTCCCAGTCATTTATTCACAAAAAAAGGAATTTGAAGAATGAAACTGTAAAATTGACAGTTAACTGTTAATGGTTTTGTAGATCGTTATTACATTACGTTGCAATTTATATTCACCAGCTAGTAATAATAAGCCAGGGACATTTATTTCCACAAATCACTCTGAAAACACACTGATAAACAGATACAGTTCACTGTGTAATAAACAAGGATAGTCACAAAAAATTCAAATACTATTCAGATTAATTTAACTCAACATTACAACACTTTTGCATAAAAATTTCTCTATTTACTTGCCATAACAAGTTAGGCTATTTAGTCCCTGATGACGACGGTGGGGGCAATCATCGAAAGTGTGTTATTTTTATTCGAATTTGATGTGGCAAGTAAACCGAGAAATTTTTATGCAAGAACTATGTTGTGAAAAGTTTTACAGACTTAAACAACACTTTTCATTATGAGAAAATGAGTGTACTTGCACAGCTTACATTAAATAAGTGTAATAATAGTCAACCATTAACTGCGTAAATATTATGGACCACAAATCAGCCACTATTATTGTCTTTTTAGTGCTGTTTAAAAGAAGTGAAAAATCATAGTAATGGTAACAATATTAATTAGAACAAAAGATTAGTAAGAGGGAGGCAAAATGAACTTTTGTTCAAATGGTAATGAAGTGAAATGATGCATATTCTTTTTTTTTAACTCCTCACCAAAAAGAGAAAAAGAAGAAACTCACCTCCAAAGGCAAACTGGCCAACGATGTAGCAGCAGTGGCTGAAGGCACTGGCGTACCCATCTCAGATGGCTCACGCCCTAATACAGCACCTAATTTAAGCACATAGACGCCTGTGAGGCGTCTCAGTGATTGCAGGCGTAACCTCAGATCTGTAAGCCTGGCCCATGTATTGCTGCCAGTGTTCACACCACCCTCTTCCTCTGGCTGACGCAAAAGCTGGTCAGCCGCCTCTTGAAGCGACATTACTCGTGGTTCACAACGCTCAAGATCACTGCGCAGTTCCTGCAATAAGACATATAGTAGTCAAATGAAACTGCCATGTCTTTCTTTGGTGTTGTAGACCAAATAATATAAACAAATGAAACGCTCTTTAAACTTCTGAAAAACAATTTTAGAATGGAAACAAAATTGCAATAATTTTAAAAATTTACAAAAAGTGTTCAGTGCTTACAGCCAGGAAAAAAAAGAAAAACTTTGAGAATTATATTGAAAAAACAGAGTGAGGGGCAGAAAAAGAAAAGGAAGTGACTTCTTAGAAGTTTTTATTTGAAGCCATAATGCAAATGGGGATGTCAGAGGAACAGAAAATGAATTCATTATATCAATAAAATTATATAAGTTACTTTGCTCAAAAATGAAGACTGGTCTTGACAGATGCAAATATTATTTGGCAGTGTACTCTACAGGTACAATTGTAGTTTACGACTCTCCATCACATACTCGATATTTTCTATTCAGTTTTTCTATTTCATTAAGCTTACTGATTTCATTCACTGAATGGTTTCCATGCTTTGTGGCCTATTAGAAATAAGTACATAATACATAATTTTGATTCCAATGTGTAACATATTTTATGACTATTAGATTATAGCTTTGACATTTGAGAAGCTGGTCACCACCTGCAATTAAAAGTCAATGAACTGTAAAATGTCAGCTATACTAATTCCATTTTGCCTATTCCAACCAGCAAAAATATAAATGAACAATGAAAATAACCCACCCTAAATTTGTTGTATTTAGCTTCTATCACAGCTGCATCATCAGCCAAGTCTACAGGCTCAGTCTGCCTGATGATATTTTCAGTTTTCTCAAGCCACTCTACAAGTTCTTCAATGATATGATGAAATTCGGAATTCTGAAACAGAGTGATAATACAAAAAATTAAATTCCACTGTTAATTACATACATGGAAGCCATGTCATCTATTTTTCATCAAAATATATATACGTTCTCTATATGGCAGTTGCTCAAGAAAGTAACAATTTCAAATGAACATTAAATAGGCATAATGGGCTATTAAAAAAAAAAAATCAGGCCTATCGTTATATTTGAAAGTACTCCCTCCTCTTACCAGAATGGTTAGGAATTAAGATCCTCTCAATGCCAAGGCATTAGAAAGTGAACACATGCTTGGTGGATAAGACAAAGAAAATGAATTACTTAATTTTTGAAGGAACCACCCCATAATTCAGCTCAATTGTTTTAGGGAAAATTCAGAAACCCTAACACTGGATGAATAGATGGGGATCTAAATTCCTAAATGTGAGTCCAGAGCCTTAACCACTGTACCATGTCACTCAAAACCTTATACCCAGGTTGTCCAATTCAAAATGGCCACTACATGCTTTTATTTGTAAGTTAGTATTGGCTTCTGCAATACTCAAAATGGAAGGAACTAACAATGTATGTAGCTTCTATGAACAATTTTGATAACAATATAACAGAAAAATACACTCTACTAACCTCCATCAAAGCGACCTGCAGCTGAGCTTGCCATCTTGCAGCTGCTCGACACACAGCGTCCCAACGACTGTTTGTTGTTGCTAACCGTGCTCGCAGTTGTTCTGCATGTTCTATATCTTCTGTATGATCTGCAAGATGGCTGCCCACTATGTTCAGTGAAACAACAATGCTCTTGTGGCTGTCCAGATCCATTAGAAATTCCTAAAAAGAAATAACTGTCCAGTTACAAACTATCCTTTTATATCATTCACTTAAAAGAACTACCATTAGAAATGTTTTAACAGAACACTGACACAATACACAGACTAATTTAACCAGCATATGCAACCAGTGATATCTCACCCTATGGTCCTGTATTGTATCTTCCAGTTTCTCAATGTTATTGGGAGGAGAACTCTGAGCACTCTGTGTTGCTTCAGCATACTGCAGCCACTGTTCTAATCGCCATAAGTCATTATCCAATTGCTGCCAGTTACGTCGTGAGCAGAGTGGACATGTCAGTCTTGTACTCTCGCTGTCAAAAGAAATAATTATTCATGATTATTGGTCAGAAAAAGGTAAAATTAATTTACAAACAATCTCAAAAATGAGAATTAACATTTAAACACTAATATAATTATTTATTTCTTTTAACAAAGAAACCACTTCCTACAGAAAAAAATTAAATTAATAAGCTTTAATACTATCTTCCTATATTATTTACACCAGCTCAGTTTTCACTGCTGTTTTGTCACATACTGTGTTTATTATTTACGTAGGGTAGAGTATCACTGACATTCTACCTCTATATACATATTCCAAAAGCCACACCATATGGCACATGATGGAGGGTACCTCGTACTACTTTTGGTACCTCGTACTACTACTACTAATTATTTCCTTTCCTGTTCCACTTGTAAACAGAGTGAAGGGAAACCTACTATCTATGTATGTCCGTACAAGCCCTAACAGCTCTTATTTTATGTTCAATGTCCTTAGATGAAATGGACATTGGTGGCAGCAGAATCATTCTGCAGTCAGCTTCAAATACCAGTTCTCTATACTTTCTCAACAGTGTTTCATGAAAAGAACACAACCTTCCCTCCAGGGATTCCCATTTCAGTTCACAAAGCATATCCATAATACTTGCATTTTGCTTCAACTTACTAGTAAAAAATCAAGCAGCATTCCTGTGAATTGCTTCACTGTCTTCCTTCAATACGGCCTGGCTGGGTCCCAAAAACTTGAGCTTTATACACGGGCTTCTTTTATAGAACTTCTCCGAACACACCACAGTCAACTATTCACCTTCCATACAATCATCCTGGCATGTTCATTCCATTTCACATGCCTTTGCAACATGATGCCTATATATGTAATCAACCTGACTGTGCCAAGCAGCACACTAGTAATACTGTATTCAAACATTACAAGATTGTTTTTTCTAATCATTTTTACTAACTTACATTCCTCTACATTTTGGGTAAACTGTTGTTCATCACACCAACTACAAATTTTGTCTAAGCCATCTTGTATCCTCCCACAATCACTCAACGATGACACTTCCCATACACTACAGCATCATTGGCAAGCTATCACAGATTGCTGTTAACTCTGTCCATTACACCTTTTGTTTATAAAGAGAATAAGAGTGGTCCTATCACATTCTCCTGTGGCACTCCTGACGAAACCTCCATCTCTCATGTATATTTAGAATGCCACTGGAAACAAAGTACTTGGCAATGAATAAGTGTGTTGCATATACAGCCCCCCAGGTCATCAATGACACCACATAGAAATGGATATGTTGTTTTGAAGGTTCATGCCTTACAATATAACGTGACGGCATAGAACAGGACTGCTGTATTATAAACGCTAATAAGGATATGCATTGGAGGTATTAAAAAGAGCACTAATGATGTTCAAAAAATAACTGGAATTTTTGTGTTTTTGGAAAGAATTTTATTTATTTGCCAACATCAACGTCACGTCCTTGAAAGTAGTACCTGTCAGACATTATCCACTTATAACAGCGTTTTTCCCACATCTGGAACTCTTATCTATGAGACAGTTTTTAACTATACAGAGAACATGCTCTTAATTTCACCTATCCTTGTATAACAACATCCTTTTAAGCTTTACTTTCTTTTCGGAAACATAAAAAAATCACATGGGGCACATCATGTGAATATACAGGCTCAGGCATCATTACAGAATTGTTTTTGAACAAAAATTCATGAACAATCCTTGAAGCATAAGCAGGTGCATAATCTTGGCACAAAAGCAATGAATTGTTTTTCCATAAATCTGCTTATTTTTCTTTGGACTGCTTCAAGCAGATGGCATTGAACTTTTAAGCAGAACTTCATATCGATCATCAACCTTGTGGGAAGAACTCATGGTGCACTAAGTACTTAAAATAGAACACAGTTAGCATAACTTTCATAGTGGACTGCAACTGTCGAGCTTCCTTCGGTCTTGACAGTTCAGAAATCCATTGAACTGAGCCTAAGTTTCAAAATCAGTACCACTTCTTATTGCATATTTCAGTAGTTCTGCATTGTTGTTGATTTTGTCTTGTGGCATCAGAGCAACTTGCATTTGACACTGATTTTATCAAAATTCAATAACAATTTTGGAACACATTTTGCTGTCATACATTTCATAGTCAAAACATCTGAAAAATTTCATGGCATGGGCTATCTGATATCCCATGATCTGTCAGCAACTTCTCTCACTGGGATCTAATGATTGTTCATAATTGTTTCTTTCAATCTTTCCGCAATTTCATTGGCTGACAATGTGCTGCAGCATTCATATGCTCATCATCTTCAGTGCCTTCTTTGAAACATCTATATCACTTGTAAATCTAAGCCCTTGTTTTACTCATTGCAGACTCACCACAAGCAATATTTAACAGTTCTCACACTTTGCTGCTCTTTATTCCGTTTTTGCACTAAAATGTAATACAAATACTCTGATCCATTTTTTTTCTTTTTTCAAATAAATAATCACCAATACCATTTTTTAGATAGTTGACAACAGACTAAACATTGGCTACGGTTACCACTGTACTGATACTTTTCAGACAGGTCTTATATAACAAATGAAAAACTAGTGGAAATCAGGATAGCACAAGACAGGATATTACATAATTCTCATAACAGTCATCCAAACATTTGCTACATAATTTAAAATAACTTGCTTGTTTTTCTTATAGCCAATGTGGTTCGCATATTTGAGAGTACATAGAAACAATCTGTAGCCCCACTGCAGTGAAATTGATAATATGTCTGAAGATCATTCAGCAGACAAGCTTACAACAGCATTGTAAGTCAGAACATTTCGTTCTCAGCTGCAGAAGCGCCACCCCTCCCCCTTTACCAGGTATAAAAAGGGCTCTCCAACTATTCACCTGCAAAATTTATTCTTCTGCACATGTTCAAATCAATTCTGGAAACATTTATTCTACTCTGACGTTGATAGCTCAACAACCTGGTTTTGAAAGGATCCAACAACAGCTACTTCAGATGAAGAAATCATTGTCCATGCGTTTTTTCTTTGCATAAGGGAACAAAAAAAAAGTCATGTGATTTAATCAGGTCAACATGAGCAACTAAAAATTAATTAGTTGTTTTTCTCTATCATATGGTCAATTGATTTATGTGCTATGTGATAGCTGGTAATATCAAGATTAAGAATTGTGTGAAATTTTCAGCTCTTTTACTTTATTTCATCAATGCAGCGTGGCAAACAAATTGTTAGTTAATTAGTTTCATGTTCCATGGAGCATTTTTATGATGAATTATAATATTGTGGGATGTGTCTTTTTATATTCATATCACAAATTATTTTGTAAATATTTAAATATCATTCTTCCTTTTGAACCACAGTGGATTATTTACAACAAACTTCATACTGTGAACTAGTAGTGAAAATGCCTAAATCCTTAAACATATGTCTACAAGATGGTCATGGGTGAGCATCATGCAATATTCCTCCAGCATGTTTCTGAGCAATCAAGCCTTTGCTTCTTTAAGATGAGTTACCCCACTACTGGATCAGTTCCTTCCTGACTAAAGTATTTATGTAACACACTTCATAAATTTAAATATTCTTCAATCGAGTAAAAGCAGTGATACTGTAAATATAACTTAAGATATTTTCCAAAGGTATTGACCTCAGTAATAGCTCTTATGTTTACAGAAAGTTAGTGAAAATTGGTTACATTTAAGTTTCTGTTTTGTGTCATAAAGTGATCATGTATATCACAGTTATTTTGGAGTCTGCAGTCCTTACATAATACATTTATTTCAAGGAGTAAAAAGGTTTCCATAATGTATACCGTATTTACTCGAATCTAAGCCGCACTTTTTTTCCGGTTTTTGTAATCCAAAAAACCGCCTGCGGCTTAGGATCGAGTGCAAAGCAAGCGGAAGTTCTGAAAAATGTTGGTAGGTGCCGCCACAACTAACTTCTGCCGTCGAATATATGTAGCGCTACAAGGGGATGCTTTGTAGGCACAGAGATAAATACTGGCGCCAAAATCTCTGCGTCAGTAAATAAATTAAAAAAAAAAAGGTGGAAGACGAGCTTTTTTTCTCCGCCCCGAGTTTCGACCACTGCATTTTCGTACATTATCCAACGAAGTAAATACAAATTCCATATTGTTCATCTTCGAATGTAGCAGAATTTCAATGTACTACGAAAATCCGACTGGCAAGACTGTTTGGGATGTTTGTCAATATGGCCAACTCTACGTGTTGAATTTTTTACTACCCGTGAGAAGAGGTGGTTGCTAATAGGAACCTGACGAAATGTGAATCACATGCAGTATTCTCTTCACCATAAGAATAATATGAATGTAAACATTATGCCACGTATTCTTTCGTGTTTGCTGCTATTTCATTTAAATCCTATCTGCCTAATAAACTACGAAAGTAGAGTGAGACAACAGCAAACGCGGAAGAATATACGTATCGTGTCATGTTTACATTCGTATTTTTCTTATGCCTAATAGTGATACAGTCAGAAATTAAGCACGGCAACTGATTAGATTTTTAAATCTAAGATGACTAATTCCCAGTACAGTAATGCATTTTCAGCTCAGAGTGACGTTAACACCTATAACAAAGAAAACGGCACTTATCAGATCAAAGCAAAATAAGCAATCGATTCAAACCAGACGAAGCACGTGAAAAAGGAAGGGTATCAGTATAAATACGGACGGAGCGCCTGACGTATAGCAATGGCTACCTGGTAAAACTTAACTGTTAAGCTTACGACTCGAACCAAACTCCTGTAGCTGTATCGTCATTCATTCGACCTAAATTGTGTCTCGTATTACAATGGACCAACTTTGTTTTGATTTGGAGGTGCGGCCTAAAACTTTTCTCTCCCCTTGAATTTCGAGTCTCAAATTTCAGGTGCGGCTTAGATTCGGGAAAATTTTTTTCCTCGATTTCGAGTCTCATTTTTCGGGTGCGGCTTAGATTCGAGTGCGTCTTAGATTCGAGTAAATACGGTACACATGGTAATGGAGGAATACCAGATTTCTTAAACAGAGATTTACAAGAGTCTCTAGGCTTCCTCTCAAACAAGATTCTAATAGCTCTTTTTTGTAGTTTAAAAGTGCTATTAGTTTTGTAGAGTATCCCCAGAAATTGATCTCATATATAAGACGAGAATGAAAGTAGGCATGATATGCACCCATTTAATGTTTTCTCACGAGAGCATGATTTGTGTGAGCAAAGAAGGTAACTTTTTTGCTCACTTATGCGTTGAAATATCCAATATTCTTATTTGATTTTAGGTTGCTCTATTGCAAACAGACAGTGCCCATTAAGCACACAAATACCGAACTAAAAAGTGTATCCTAACATTTACCTGACTACAAACAAATTAAATGTGGTGTATCCCAAGGATCAATAATGGGACCCCTTCTATTCCTTCTGTACATAAATGATCTCATGTTGATGCACATAAAACATCATATTTGCAGATGACACCACAATTCAAATGAAAGGAGACAGCAATGAACAGTTACAGCAGTCAATAAAACAAAACAACTTAGCAATAGGATGCAGAATAATCAGCTTGTAATAAACAGCACAGAAACCATTGCACTTAAAATTCCACAATGCTAACAAGGGCAAGTTTATCCCACCCATCCCTATCAATGACAAACTAGTTGGTAACAGTACTGAAACCAAATTCTTAGGAATCTGGTTGGAGAGCAACCTAAAATGAAATAAGAAAATTGAATATCTCAACACAGAACTGAGCAAAAAAGTTACCTTCTTTGCTCACACAAATCATGCTCTCGTGAGAAAACAGTAATGAGTGCATATCATGCCTACTTTCATTCTCATCTTATATACGAGATCACTTTCTAGGGATACTCTACAAAACTAATAGCACTTTTAAACTACAAAAAAGAGCCATTAGAATCTTGTTTGAGAGGAAGCCTAGAGACTCTTGTAAATCTCTGTTTAAGAAATCTGGTATTCCTTCATTACCATGTGTATACATTATGGAAACCTTTTTACTCCTTGAAATAAATGTATTATGTAAGGACTGCAGACTCCAAAATAACTGTGATATACATGATCACTTTATGACACAAAACAGAAACTTAAATGTAACCCATTTTCACAAACTTTCTGTAAACATAAAAGCTATTACTGAGGTCAATACCTTTGGAAAATATCTTAAGTTATATTTACAGTATCACTGCTTTTACTCGATTGAAGAATATTTAAATTTATGAAGTGTGTTATATAAATACTTATGCGTAATATGTATTATTGTAACCTTAAATAAGTGTGCCTAGAAACAACTCTCAGCTTTATACTTATAACATCACTTAAGTTGTTCTAGGAGTTCCAAAATGTGCTTTTTTCCAGTTTAAATTCTCATCAATATGGACAACAAAGAATTTTGAAGTTTCTAGCCTATTTATTATTTCCCCACCATTAAGCAAATTATCACTGGAGCATATCATTAAGCACTAACTATTCTTCAGTCCTGTAAAGCAATCATGGTGACATATCTCGTTTTCCCAAGATAAACAAATGATCATTTTCATGAAGATACTTCATGAATGAATCATTTCTGTTGATTCTAGTTCATTTCTGACAATCCATGCCGTTGACTGCTGATCAGTTTTGTCTCCTGTTGTATTGTAGTACACATATTTTACATTTCCTGTGTTAAATTTTTAGAATATTTCCTTACAACTGATGTGAGCCTGTTTCTGAGATTAAGTCAAATTGTGCAGAATCCATAGAGAGCATAACTTTATCACAGTTAGAAGTTCATACAGAACTGATTATCGTGCATTTTTCAACATGACTAAGGGTGTCCCATCATACAGGTAATCACATGTCAGCCAGTCCTCTGCAATCATTTTGTGCAGAGCATTGATGTGACCTGAATCATCTACTGATTTTGGTCAGCCTACACTACATTTAATGCAGATGGGAGCATGACGATAATAAATGTCTGCAAACTACTTGCAAAGTATTTTCTGAAGGTGGTTGACCACCGTAAGTTGAATGAAGCAATTGGAGGATCATAAAAAAAACCAATTAGCAAAAATTTTGAAGTGAAATTTCAATTTTTCAGAACGTTATTTCTTAAACATTCACTGTAAGCGAATTACTTAGACAATTTCTGAGCTAATGTTGTTTTGATAGCAACAAATGTCAATATTTTAAAACAATAGTAATTTCACATTTAAATAGTGGCATCTAATGGTTGTTTGTAAAAATTTAAAAGGTGGCCATCACAATTGGCCACAAACAACTAACGGATGGACGACTATCTACAAAATTTGTCCATCACAATTCCCAACATCAGTAAATTGTCAATACAAACAGTAATGTATCCGTGATGACAAGAATTAGGTTTCTGTGGTCCCTAACTTTTAATATGGCTTCATAATCTATAGCAGTGAATGCATGAAATTTCCTAATGTCACGACAATTAATTTTGGAAGTCGCAAATAAAATGTATATTATGCAGTTTGTAGTACAATGCTTAGCATAGATAATACATTAGACATACTTATCCAGATATTCTATAGTTAGTAAGGAGGTCCACTTAACTGTTCACAGATAAAATAGTAAGCCTCAGCAAAGGTAGACCTGTGAAAAGACAACAACCATAAACTAGAAAGTAAGAAAGACCAAGTCCCGTTTATACTGAGCAATGCAGCAGCAAACATGCAAATACAAAAACAATTTAATGCACTACAGTCCCTATAGAATGGTATACAGGTAAAGAAGAAGAAAAAACATTGCAGCACACCAGGTTTTACCAACAACACTAGATTAGATTTTGGGTCACCAACATATGCAAGCACTCTTTTTCTATATAAAAAAAAAGCACCAAAAAATAGTTCTGCACTCACAACAGGAATGGGAAAGAAGGATTTGATTGAAGCAAACAATATAATGAATTTATGATTGGCACAGCATGGTATTTTAAAGCATAAATCATCAAGAAGTTCGGCAGCTTTGTGAATTGCGAATGATAATGCATGCTTGTGACTGTGCAGCTATTAAAAAGGCAGAACTATATTCCGGCTGACATTCAAGTGGGATGTAAAGAAAAGGAGGTTCATCACATAAATATGATGAAACACAGTTTACAGAATTATTTTCTTGTCTGAATTAAGTGCAACTGGGCGCTTCCTGGGAAGTTCTAGTTATATTTTGGTACTGAAAGCATGTTGCTTATGTAAAAAGTTATTTAAATCTAAATATCTTTGTTTTGTTCTTTAAACATTTTTTACATCTAAACAGCCACAGAAAGGCTTCTAATGTAAGGCAACTCTCAGATATAATTCACTGCCTTCTCTACTTTTGATTAATCTCACGAGCATAGCATAAGATTAATTACAGCAACATAAGAAACACAAGCAGTTATCATCTGGGAGGTGTCTATGAACAATGTACCTCTTTAATAGGCCTCATCCTACAAGAAGTGGTAAGTCTTTCTCTTATCACAGAAGCAGCTACACGGGATAATTAAAGTGAGAATTCAGTGTAATGAAAGTTGAAAACTACGGTCAACTGAGTGTTCTTTACACTGAAACCTCTACTGCCAGTAAAAAATTTCTAGGGCCAATCAGGTACCAAACACTTGACTTTTTAATCACTCTCTTGGTGCTTAGAAATTTATGAAAATAAACCACATCAGTTTAAGACATGACAAGTAAAGAAACATTATTCTTATGAAACTGTGAATCTGGTAGGTGGGACCTGCTTCTGTGTACACCAGCTTTACCCATATGGTTTTATAGGGGGCATTAAATAACTACTTCCCTAAAAGAAGAAACAGGTAAATTATTTATTGAGTGCAATCTTCTAGAAATCATCAAATATGCTGGTGTAATCTCCAACGAATCAAATGTCCCTCTTTGCCATCCATAAATGATTAAGCATAAGCAGACATCACTTAAATAAAATTAAGGAGAAAAACCTTTAGTCCATTATGTCATTGATTCTCCAAATGCTACACGAAAGAAACTGCATGTCAAAGCTATTAAAATACTACATCCAATTATGAAAAGACACATATGCCTCACACCTAGAATAACTAAATTAAAATTTCGCCAAGAAATATCAGCATAAAATTTCCTTTAAACTCAGCTCTGTACCTTTAAAAACAATGGACCACAGGGAAAAGATGCTGTAGAGTATCAGTTTCACACTGACCATAATAGACACAATCACAGTTTTACATGAATGTGTCACTACAAAAGTTTGTCAAATACCAGGAAGAAAAAATTGTTAATGCATGGCTTTGAAAACAAGCACTTTATTTTCACTGTTCAACCCCACCCTCCCCTTCCTGCTCAAACCCATTCATTTTCAGCATAAAGGAACCTCTTTTCAAAAAGCTAGCATTTATGTCACCTCTCCTTTGTACAATGTCTATGGTGACCTGATTAGCATACAGCAGGGGGGAGTGAGAGGGAGGATGACACCTTTAAAATGTTTCATTTGTTTGTTGTTCCAACTTCAATGATCAATGTACTATGAATCCATGTTAGATGCTGCCTATCATATGTCAAACAATGTTATCATACAATGCCGACATGTGCAGTATATGCTCACGACCAGTACTTAGTAACAGAATGTAATTGCAAAATAGTGTCATAAATAGCATATGGACGAACCTTTGTTTCAGATTACTTACAAGTTCACTTTGAACGCTCATTTAATTCACATGCTGAAATAACAAGAATCTTATAATAATGTACTCAGGAAGAGAACATTTTGCAGCTAAAACCATTCTTTATGGAACATATGCAGGAAATGTGCCTTGCCTCAATATCGCTACAATTCTGCCAATAACTGATAATTCAACAGTATTTTCAATACTATCAGTAAAAGGAGTGTAGTAGTAGTAGCAGTAGTAGTAGTAGTGGTAGAAGGAAGCCAAGACAGGGTAGTGACAGCAGTAGCATTATCAACAGCGGTAGCAATGTAAGCATCAGCACCAACAGCAAGTAAGAAGAAAGTTCCACACAGACTAAACTAACAAAGTAGGCAACTTTAAGTAAGTAGTCAGTCCTTCACCTCAGAGTTAGTTCTGCAGTTTTTTTGTGGATTATAGATGCAACTTCCCCCTTCTCAGGTATACAAACAAAAGCTTATATTTGAGTACATTAACTTCTCTCTTGCAGACAGTATTTTGAACTGGAGATTATCTGATCTCTTCCCAATATTTAGTTACACTGTGTGCCTAACCATTAACACAAGTACAAATGAAAAATGTATCACCTAAACTGAAACCTACACAGTGATTTGAACATAAATTCAAAAATTTCCTTTGGTTAACTCCGCAAAAGTTTTACATATTAGATCAAAATTTATATATGCATCAAAAAATTACAAACTTTCAATCAAAATTTAATTAACTTTGCTTTCAATTTTTGCACGAATACACCTGAAGGAGGAGGAGAAAAAGTGAGATAATGGATATTGCAACTTCATTACTTTTCATGTACTCACAAAAAACAAGGTAGGAAGATCAAACAGTAGAATAAGGATTATGTAGCAAATGAAAACTTCCAATAATTGAACTGTGACAGGGGATGATAAATACCTGAGCTCCTTCTCCTGCTGCTCTCGTGCCTGTATATTTGCTACCATGCGGTCAAAGCGCTCACCGAGCACTCTAACACGGTCTGCAGCAGCTCGATTCTCAGGAAGTAATGAGCTGAGATGCCTGACTAGCTCAATACTTGACCTTGCTGCAGCCAAAGCTTTTGATATTTCTGAAGAACGTGGAGTTATTTTTGTACGGCTTGCTACATCTTCCAGTTGGTCTAGGTTTGCTGAGCATTCTCTCATTGCTGATTCTAGCTCATAGCGATATGCATCGTCTGATGTCAACTTAAGTGTGTCCACTTGAACAGCAGAATCTTGCTCAAACCGCAAAGTTTCAACTTGAATTGCAGAGTCCACAACCTGTCAAAAATGAAACGTTTGAAAATATTTTAAGTTTAGTGGAAAAGTGTTGCTTGCACATACTTCGAAAGATTTCCTCTAAATTATTTGTAAAGTCTGATCACTAAAATTTCACAAACTCCAGTTGTTCATTATTGTTGACAGTGTTGCTATTCCCCACATTCAACTGCCAAAAACAATACATAAACCACAATGTATAAAATGACTACTGCAAATATACAGAATTAAGTGTATGAGCTCTTGCAACTAGCAAATTAATAGGGATTTAAAAGTGTAAATATCTTTTTTTATTTTTATATGGTAAGGATAGTTATGGCACAATGTAAACAATTTAGGAGTGAAGGAGATGAGCCACAAAATAGCAGAAGCATTGGGTCATCAACAGGCATAAGGAATGATAAATACCTGAGCTCCTTCTCCTCCTGCTCTCGTGAGAGCACATGCGCGAGCAGTACACGTGTGGAGCAGTACACAAGTGTGCGCACACACACACACACACACACACACACACACACACACACACACACACACACACACACACGTTCCCCCCTCTCAATGACTCAATGTTTTTTTTTTATTTTTAAAAGTTTGTCATAATGAAGCAATTGCTCAATTATTATGAGTATGGGAGCAGGGGGGCTGCTGGAAGAGGGGGGGGGGGGGCTTGGAAACTGCTATGATAAGCCCAAAAATTTAAATTAACTGAAACACATCTGGGCAAAAACACATACTTTAAATTTAATATTTGAAATTGAAACATTACAATGTGTAAATATTTTCTGCAGTTGCTAAACAAATTAATGACAGTCCCGATTTCTTAAATTTTTTTGATTGCCAATGGTGTTTTTCTGTATGGAAATGATGTGGAGTGCGTCAACAGGTTTAGAAACATAATGCAGTAAAGTGTGAATATATGCTGATCATTTACATGCTTTTCTTTTACATTAACTGTCATCTAATTTTAAATTTAATAACTGAAAACCTACTGAGGACTTCATCTATGGAGTGGGAGTAGCTGTCAAGCAGATATGATTTCAGTTTGTTGACAACCTTTAATTTACACGGGAATTGGTCAAATATTTCCCTGACTGCACACAGTGCTTCCTTATGTGCTAGAGTGAAGTTAAGTTGCAAGTATTGCAGAACTTTTTTGTTGCTATGTCATATTTAGGAATGTTACTATTATTCTTAAATTGCATCTAGTTCTTAACACCAAATCTCATAAGAAAGTATATATGTTGCAAGTCTAAGAGAATACTTCACTTCAGTTGAACTGTTGATGCACGGACAAGAAAATAAAGTTAATACAGATAAAAATGTTAAAGCTCAAGTCTTAAACGCTTGAGATGAAAATATATGAAGGTTTGTAGTGCATCTTGACAAACTGAAAAGAGTAACTACAGGATATAAAAAACAAGGAAAGCCATCGTATACAAATCCAAAAGGCCACACAGTACCAAAAAGGGTTAGGTATTTCCACTTTCTTTCATGTTTACATAAACAACAAAGTTGGATTTCAGGAATAGATTGTATGTTTTATCGATCTGTACTATGTCACTACCTGATAATTATAGCCGATCCTGGAGTCCATTGCTACTACTCACAAGTCTGCCACCAATGGCAGTTTATAGATGCTGCAACTAACCAGTTGTTATGCTGAACAACAAATTAAACCAATGACTTTATAAACACAAACCTGGGAGCTGCACTTTTCCCGTAGTTGCCAGAAGCGTTCACGAATATCTGACCACAAAAGCTGGCATTCATTCAGCATGCCACGCAATTCAGATGTTTCTTCCGGGCTACATCGTTGTAATACTCTATTACCCACTTCCTCCACTTCTTGAACCAATGGTGACAATCCTTCCAGATCAGTCTCTAGCTGTGTCAACTGTGACGAGTCCAACTGTTCTGTTAAGTGCTGTGCCTGAGAAACATAACCCATCTCAAGTAATACAACTTATCATTATTGTAGGTCTTAAACAAATATGTAAAATGGACAAGTATCCTAAGTATAACTCCTCATACATAGTAAATTACCACAAAATTATTAGGTAATTTTCAAGATTTTTGAATTGTAAAAACAAATTTAACACAATTAGAAATTGAAGTACATAATATGGTGAATAAGTATGCACTTTCCACAAGAAAATATGAACCCTCTGATTCTGACATACAAATACAGTAATGTTCATTACTGTGTAAAATGAGATTACTTAATGTCTTACTGAGCTTAGCTTCTCAATGGTTCTTTCCACTAATGGTTACAACTTGTGCACAGCACAACAATAAACACACAAAAGAAATACCAATTTGTATACAGTACACCATCTGTATCTACCCAACTTTCTGTAGTGTGAGTGCTAGAAATTATTATAACAAAATTAGAAATACTTAGAAGTGAAATGTAATGTGCTGTTTCCTGACATGGACAACTAATAAAACCAATTTCAATCACACAGGAAATTTGTATCAACTTTCTGAAGGGCAGTGAAAGTGAACAAAGTATTACCTGTGTAAGACTAATGTCAAACTGCGTGAGAGCAACAAGTGCTCTACTGTGTGCAGCAGCGAAGTCCCGGTATCGCTGCAGTTCTCTGAATAGCCTCTGTTGAGCAGCAGCTGCAGCAGGTGCTAGGTCATGCCAACGGCGAAGTACCGATCGAGCTCCAGATGTCAACTGCCGCATATTCTCTGGTTCGAGGAGAGTACTCTCTTTGTGCAGACGGGAGTAAGACTGGTCCAGGATGCGGAGGGCTGGAGCACGTGTCTCCACCTCCTTCAGCACACCCTAATCCAAAACAGACAACAGTTAGGTACTTTTTTAGTCAGCTATGCTGGTTCTAAATTGTAAAAATAGTAAATAATCTAAATGAGTTCTCCTGCAGTATATAAGTTACTCTAATTTCTACTTAAAAGTTCTAGTAGACTTCACTACACACTCTTGATGTTCTTCACTACTTTACACTGCTCTCATTACTACAACTCACATCGATACGTGAAACAAAAGACTGGATCTCAGATTGTGACCGCAGATCCTGCCGACTGTCGAGTTCCTTCAAAACCATCTCCTGTGCAGTGAGCCAGTCTTCTTGTTCAGTGCAGAGTTTCTGTAAGTCCTGTATCAACTGACAGACGGCAATGATACGTCGCTTGCGTTCTGCCGACTGGCCACAGACATTCTTCCACCTGAAACAATTACAATAAAATTCTCTTTAGTTTCTGAAAGAGTTGTAGTAATTAAATATCAACACCACACTTCAATATTCTCAGCTTGCTACCTTCAGCACTTCCAATGCCTGAGTGTTAATCATTCTCTAGCTTCATACAACTTTCTGAATCTGGTGTAGAATGTCAACTTCATCTGCAGAATGGATAAAGTTTAATTCTGTGTGACCTAAATATTCTTTGTTTTGAATAGTTTATCACAACATGAATGGCTGCATCCGAGTGTACTTGCAGCTCTCTTAAGAAGATTACATAAAGAATTTTCTAATAATGCAGCCACAAGTGATAATACCAAGGAAATAACACAGTATGGTACTGGATGGTTTCTTTTTTATTGTTATTAATTTGTAGAGAATGGATTGCTATGAATATTTAAGACTGTTAAAAATTGTATGCCAGACCAACATTCCAACATGGACCCTGCCTTTAACGAACAGTGCACTACTCATATCAACTGCACTATTAGTGTAGGCCATAGTGGCTGATTCAAAAGTTTCAACTTGCATCTTGCCTCTTTCCACACATTTCATTGGCTACAGGAAAATACTAAGGTATGAAGGGTATCCAGTGATAAATTACATCTTTCAGGCATCTACGAATAGCACAAGTGGTCACCCATTAAAGACAAAAATCAAGCTTGAAATTCTGCTCTGGATTATAATTTCAACTTCACACATCTGTCCATTTAACAACCAGTAACTAAAGGTGTTTGCATATTCATAATCTATTTTATATTACAAGAAAGAGTATGGCACATTTTGCAAGACGAATTAACTATGAGAAAATGTGTTTTCCATATAGAGACCACATTTTGTTAACATCTGTTGAAAGTCAAAGGAAAGACTGATTTCTCAGCAATATTTTGACAAATTTAAACTTAATTCAAATGATTGTGATCCCAGTTTGCTCAGACTTAGATACATCACTTTATCTATGTACAGGGCAGCAACGAAATGTTGGGTAGAAGACAGTGGGCTCAAATAAATAAAGCTAATGAAGGAAAGTTATGATCAGTGTTTCCCAAGGTGTGAAAAGGATTCTTCTTACACCTCCAGCTCCTCTAACCAATTATTTCTACATGATCATTTCTAACCAAATACTGTGCTCACATCTGAATGCCGATAATAATGACCGATTTGAAGATTTAACTAAGCATTGAATACCAAGTATGATACATACGAAATGGATACATCAAAACAATGCTGCTGACTAGTATCAAAACAGCTCTTTCCCTCCCTCCCTCTCCCTCCCTCTCTCTCTCTCCCCCCCCCCTCACACACACACACACACACACACACACACACACACACACACACACACACACACACACACACACACACACACACAAGAAGATCATAAATGCACACATACACACATTAGGGAATTTGTGATTCCATTATTGTGAAATTGTGACCTCAGATGTTACTGCTTAAAATAGAAGGTGGGCAAAATAAAACTGGCACAGAAAATATTTGTAAGATTCAGTGGAATTGGCCCTTGTTAGTGATCAGAACTGCTATCACAGAAAATACTGGAAACTGTGATTCTGACCCACCAATTGATTGTTGTCACATGTGTGTGCATGCGCATCTCCCACACGCTCTTTCCCGAGTGCTTAACAGTGTTATTACATTTGAGCGAGTGAGGGGAACACATGTGTTTGATGAGCAGTTGAAACCAACATAAAATGGTGCTCACAATACAATGTTACATCTTCACTGTTTAGTATCATGTGAAGCACTATTTGTGCAAAACAGTTTCTGCAAAAGTTTATGACTTAAAAGGGTTTCGGCAAAATCTCCAGTGAAGTCTGCAATGCACAACTTAGTGGCAAAACTGCACAAAGAAGGCTCTGCAGGAAAGAAAAAAAAAAAAAAAAAAAAAAAAAAAAAAAAAAAAAAAAAAAAAAAAAAAAAAAAAAAAGGGGGGGGGGGGGGGGACTGCAGCATCTGTATCGTTACTAATTTGCCGTTATGCACAACTTAAGGAGTCCAGATAAGCTTTCACGTGGTGATTGCTGCCAGTGGTTTCTGAGCGAAGTGGAATCAGGCCTTTTGCATCACCGGTTTTCCATTTCTTCAGGTGAGTGCTGGTCCAGCTTGTCAGGATATGCAAAGTCACAGAACATGCAGCATTATACACCAAAAATCCCCATTGGTACTTTGCACAGCTGTTGCAATATCTCAAAATTGGCGTTAGTGGTGTCCAAATCACAACATAATTACTTCACCAACTGTTAATGCTGACCAATATGTCCATATTCTGTTTAATCCATACGTGGATCACCTCACAGAAAATTAACAACTGTATGGATATTTTCAGCAATGTACGGCAACAGCATATATCGCCTTGACAACCTTGTGATATGGGCATGAGATGTTTGGTGAGGAGAGGCACAGTGGAACCCCCTGGCTGCGTTGATCACCTGACCTCTCTCCTTACGTTTTTTACCCATGAGGAAAATTGAAGGGTCAGATGTACTCAAATAATCCTCACGCACTGGGAGCTACTACAGCAGAATATTGAAAACACTGATGCAGCTATCCCTCAGGTAGAGCACACCAATTTGATAAACCTACCAAAATGCTCCATAGACATCTCTGGTGGCCATTTCCAACATCTGCTGTGATGTTCATTAAAAAGGATCAATTCCGCATCATCAGTTTTGTAAAAAAAAATTTTGGGTTCGGGCTTGGGGTACCACGCCAAGAGGGGTGCCAGAGGCTTTAATCTGTCCATACAGGACACAATTAGTAGTGGTCGCTTGGGAGGACAAGCTGTCAGGGGTACCGAGGGTGCTCAAGCACAAGGTTTGTATACAGTACCACAATTAGTAGAGAAAAATGACAAGTGTGAAAGTGGAAGTGTCAACAGGGGGTTAGGAAGACTGTCAAATGCCTTGTGTGAAGAGATGTTCTTGAACCAGCCCTGTGCATAAGTGTTTCCAACAGATTATGATTGTAAATGGTTATACATTCATTAAATGGCTGTGCTTCATGCTGGAGAATGAAAACTTTTGAGACAAGACTAAACTATTGTTAGACTATTAGCTAGTTATGCTTCGGCCTAATGTCAATAGCTATTATTTCACTTCATGAAATTCATAATCTATGGCAATGATGTACAAAATGGAAAACAGTCTGATGGAAAAAAAACTGCAACACCAAGAAGGCATTGAGCAACATAAATGACAGTTGGTAGGTGTGTTTCTACATCTCAGAGATGAAGTCTATTAAAATTTTACACCAGGCGCATAAGAGTGGTGTTAGTGGAGCCATTATGAGGATCCAAATCAGGTTTGCTTTTAATACACACTTTAATGGTTGTGTCAGTTACCCTTCAGATTGAACATGGTGAGCTGTTAGTCAAGAATTCCTTTCAGGTGACAAAGACACCATTATCAACACTCACCAAGTTTGAACGAAGTTGTGTAATAGGGTACAAGAAGCTGGCTGTCCCTTCTATCTATTGCAGGTGGATTTCGCAGGAATGTAGCCACTGTACATGATTGCTGGCAGTGGTGGTCATGAGAATGTATGGCCACCAGAAGAGTGAGCTTCCAACAGCCATGTGGCTCACCCGTGAGGGAAGACTATCTTGTTCAGTGTATGGCTCTAGCACACTGTACTGCATCTGCAGCAATAATATGAGCACCAGTTGGCACCACAGTGACACAACAAACTGCCTCAAATCAGTTATTTTAAGGACAGCTCTGAGCCAGAAACCCTGTAGTGTACATTACACTGACCCCATACTACTGCTATTTGCGATTTCAATGGTGTCAAGTGAGTGCTCATTGGAGGGCAGGTTGGAGATCTGTTGTGTCTTCTGACGAAAGCTGATTCTGCCTCGGTGCCAGTGATGACCATGTGGTGGTCAGGAGGGACCAGTTCAGTGCCTCCAACCAACCTGTCTGCAGCCAAGGCACACTGGACCTACATGTAGAGCTGTGTTCTGGGGTGCAATTTCGTATGACAGTAGAGTTATCCCACGCACCCTGACGGCAAAATTTTATGCCATTCAATAACAGCATTCCAGAGGTATGTTTTCCAACAGGATAATGCTAACCCACATACAGCTGTTGCAACCCAACATGCTCTACAGTGTCTACATGCTGCCTTGGCTTGCTCAATCATCAGATCTGTCTCCAATTGAGCACATATGGGACATCAATGAATTTCAACTTCAGCATCAACAACAAACAGCATTAAGTGTCACTGTATCAACTGACCAAGTGCAACAGGCATGGAACTCTATTACACGAACTGACACCTGGCACCCGTACAACACAGTGCATGCACATCTGCCTGCTTGCATTCGACGTTCTCTCAGTTACACCAGTCATTAAAGTACCAGCATTTCACACTTGCAATGGCTTATCTCATGCTTACATTAACCTGTGATCTGGTAATGTTAATCACCTAGACAAATATATTGCAGAAAGTTCATTACTCTACATTAATTATTTTTTGGTGTTGCAATTTTTTTCTGACTGTGTATGTATATGATGGCACTCAGAATACTTCAAAAATTCAAGGGAGATTTCTTCAGTAATGTCTAAAATGGATATCCTTACAATCAGAATTATCTTCTGAACTAAGAGGATTGTTATTATGCGAGTTATTGACCCTAACTGGGGTATAAGACAGCAAATATTAACATAAACTACAAATGCACCTTCGTAGGATCTTTACCAGCGACCAATTCCACGTTAAGGCAAAGATTCATGACCTGAGTCATTTGAACATGTCAAGGATATAACAGGAACAACTGTACCTGTAGCAAATGTGGATTTCCTGTGAGCTGAAATCATTATCTTGCTGTATTTACAGATCACGTAAATTTTAATACTGCATTTTCTTGAACCTATCGAGGGACACTGAATAGTGCTGAGTTTTTGACTATTCTTCAATACACTGAGGAGCATGTCAACTCTGAGTTCATCACCCTTTCCAAGTTCAGATGAGTGGTGGAACTATTAAAGACATCTAATGCAGCAGAAAATACAACCTTACAACAGCATATCACATCATGAATCTGATGTTATAGATCACCACAAATACAGGAATCAGGAAGTTACAATGTACTGGGTAAAAGCACACTGTAGAACACCTACCAATGAAACAGTGGACAAGCTAGTCGAAGCAACCATCTATGATGGAGTGAGGGGATACATGGAATTACCAGCTACAAATCTTTTAAATGCTTTTAAACCAACATCAGTGAGAAGTTGAATACAGAACTGCAAGAGACCTGCAAATTCACACGTAAAGATTATGTCGAATTGAACCCAATGCTGAATCCTAACTTCTGGCATGAGAAAAATCAATGCTACCAATGACTGACAAATATTATAAAGTAACTCACATTCAACAATGGCTGCTATGGGAAGCACTTACATCATATTTGTCTGGTTGCATCACTGCATCTGTGGTGAAAAGAAGGGTGTCAGTCACATCTGTTTTGACTGCACGGACAGATATAGCACAGCCAGCCACCTCCTACAATGTCTGGCCACTATCGGATGCTGTTTGCCGATATGTGTAGCTGTACTGCTCTGCTTGAAAGACTTGACAGTATACTGCCTGTTGTATACTTTTTGTTGGAAAAGCAGGTCAACTTCTAATATGATTATACTGTAACTTTATGTTTATTATGATCTGTAATGTATTAAATCCAATGTGTACACTACTCCTCAATGTGTTAAATCTAAATGTATGACAATGGCTGTACCAGTCCTGATCAGACGGAGGGAAGAGTGGGGGGAGGGGAGGGGGAGACGAAGTGTATAAATTACATTTACATTACACTAAACCAGTGTAGGATGTCTGATGAATAATTTGTTTGCAGATGTCACAAGTGTACTGTATAATTCTCAAAGATGATAAATTTGCAACACTTAAAAGTGTCAAATCTATAACATAAATCACTGAAACTCAGTAAAACAATTTTGTGGACTACACAATCAGAATGTTTGGCTAGAACACAGAAGATACCAATAACTCTGACATTATATTATTTAAAAAAATCTGATCTACCAAAAAACAGAATTATCAAGCATCATTTGTTGACACACCTTCTTGGAAAATGAAATGACATCTACTAATAACGTGCTCTCCAGCTCTCATATGTGCCAATTTCTCGAGGAGCTCTGGAAGCTAGTTAGCAGACAGATCGAATAGCGGTAAAAATATTGTGATCTGTTCTTTTTAAATAATGGTTTCATAACAGCATATTTTAGTATTTCTATAACGGTACCTTGCTGCAAAAATTCATTAAAGACTTATCATTTTTTGTTTTCCAGCAAATAAATTTAAATTTTGACTGTGTAAAACAAGAAGCTGTTAGTAATGCAACGATAAAAATGAGGTAATAGCAAAGGCACTGGCGATACATACCGTTGTTCCAACATATCAGTTGCTATAGTAATAGATTCTGTATTTATTGTTGCTTTGCATGCTTCACAGTTTGTCAGAAGCAGCTCACAAAGATTAAGTACTTCTCCCACATTACTACTTTGTTTCTCAATTGCTTTTTGTAATTCCTGAAAAATAAAGAATGATACTTTCAGCACATATGACAAGACACCTCAGACTGACTTAAAGTGGAACCTGAAATGCGAAAATAAAATGGTTGTACTTAAATAAGGAAAATTGTAAATTTAAGAGATATACAGACCTCATGTTCACGGAGCTTTTGGTCAACAGTCTCCTTACTGCAGGTTTCAAATACTAATGGAGTGGCCAGCTTTGATTCAACCTGGTGAAGCCACGCACGTAGCTCAGCAAGGCGCAGTTCTAACTGAGACATGGTCTGCAAAGTAATGATGAAAATGATGGTTAATTTGTATCTGGAAGATTAAACTACTTTCAAGTTCTATGGTTTTTTATATATGAACATCATTTGCTTCATTATATTAATACCCTGCTGTGGATTTTGCAGACAATGGTAAAATATGAGGTTTAGCATTTATGGTGACTATCTCATTAGCAACCATTCAATTCTGTACAACAGCATAGAACAATTTACTCTGGAAATTCAAATAGTAACAACCTTGGAATATTTAAGAACAAAATGCACTGTTGTGTGTCTCAATGGCTCATTTCCATTCAAACAACAACAAGGGTGACATGTATGTTTATTACACAATTTTTCTATTAGTGATTCAGCCATTACTTATGTCCCCTATGTTCTTCCTAATGGAACTTTATCTGTCTCAGTCTGCACTTTATATTTTTTATTCCTATTCTGTGAGCTTCTTCCTTATAAGAATATAACAAACCTAGCACTTTTCACATTAAATTAAATTCATTGATTAAAAATCTGTAGTAATAATGTGGCACATTTAAAGTTATCAATGTAATTTACACATCTGCTTCAACAAACTAAAGAGCAGAGCAAATTTTAAAACTGAAGTGTGGTATTTCAACCAATGCCACATTGGGGGACGTGCCAGTGATGAGCATGAAATGATGATGAGGACAACACAACACCGAGTCCCTGAGTGGAGAAATCTCCAATTTGGTGGGAATCAAACTCGGGCCTACTGGCATGGGAGGTGAGCATGTTACCAGACAGCTAAGCAGGCAGACACTTATCATGTAATAATAGAATTACTGATGTATTTCCTATTAAAAAAGTTTACCAAATATTTGTTTCTCTGCCAACAGTTCACAACGATCACAAGCTTTGAATGTGCTGCTTACACTAAGAAACCTGAGTTTAGTGATAATGTGAGAAACACATAGCAAAATTTCTTTAATACATTTTAGGCGCTTTTCATCACACTGTTTAACACTGCTCCGCATACTTACAAACTGGTGTTCTTTTCTATTAGCAGAAAAAATAATAATAAGGATATTGCACATCAAATGAAATTTTTATACATATTTTTCCACTTACAATGCTGGACTATGAAGCAATGGTCGTTGTGGTGGTGGAGGGGGGAGGGGGGGATTGGGGGAGGGGGGGCAGGAGTAAAATTTAGTAACATGTTACTGAAAGAGAGTGTGCCATACCTGCAGCAGTTCAGCAAGTCGTGCTGCACGAGAGCGACCAAGATCCTGCAGTTCTCGCCATCGAGTCTCAACCCGTTCGACACGTTCCTTTAATTCAGGATCAGCATTTGTGTCCATCTCAGCAAGCAATTCACGTCCGGTTCGAGTCAGCCACTCTGCTTCTCGCCTCTTAAGGGCTACTTCAGCCTGCAATTCTGTCTCTAGTCTTCTTAGAACCTCTTCTGCATCTGCAGTGCTGCTGCGCTCCAAACGTGCTTCAACTTCTGATGCCCAAGTCATGAAGCGAGATTGCCTGCAATCAAATTTTCTTATGATAATGCACATTTTGAAATAAGCTGATGGAAAATTAACATTTTTATCATTACCATGAAATATAAATCCTAGTAATGTGATAGCATCATGACACCTAGAGGCTATTGGCTTCTGTGAATCTTGGAAGCAATATAGAAAAGTCACCTCCCATGCCGTAAGTTTACTACATTGTACTATAAATCACTAGTCAATAGCCCTTGAATGCATGCAATTGTGTCTCGTCATAAGGGAATAAATACCTGGTATCAAACAACGTCCTTAATCCAATACGCTCCTCGAGTCTGTGGCAGAGCAGTGTCAGTTGGTGTTCCAGATCAGCTTGTGCTTGCCACAGCAACCATGCTCGCTGTGTTGCTGCCTTCATATCCTGTGGTGCAGCACACTCCTTCAATTGCTCCAATGTTACTCCAAGGGACTCTAAATCAGCAGTACGATCTGCTAGCTGTGTACGTAGTTCCTAGAATAGAGACAATAAGTATACAAAACTGAAAAACTTCATCTCTCTCTCTCTCTCTCTCTCTCTCACACACACACACACACACACACACACACACACACACACACACACACACACAAAAAACAAACAAACAGAAGCAATATCTCTCAATAAATATCCATCTTTTTCTCTCACAATTTGACAATAGGATTTAATAACAACATGACGAGCACATTATCTAAACCCTATCCAAAGCATATATGCATCTTATGTACTTAGCAAATAGTATTAACATACATTAATTTAAAATATGTCGGTTATCTTCTTCCTTATACTGGGTGGATAATACGTCCAATTACTTTCAAACCTATTCATCAGGTACTGAAAACAGTTTATGCCACTTTTTGTAGCAACAAAAGCCTGTATCTCTGATGTGGGTGATAAATTATACACCTCAAAATCAGTTAGATGTAATTTTCATTTATATATCTTACATTTACTTCAAAATTGCTGCTTTTGCCATGTACACTGATATTATCACTCTTTAAAGCATAGTATTGCATTCTTTCTACTGCAGATAATGTTTCAAGATTTTTTCCATCTGTTAGATACTTCTTTCAAAATGAAATCTTAATTTCAATAAGTGTTTGTGTTGTGTGTGTGTGTGTGTGTGTGTGTGTGTAGGAGGGGGGGGGGGGGCAGACACCAGTGAACATTTGCTTAGAAATGATATTGCTCTCACCTTCAGCCGTTCAAGGCGTTCAGAGACGGCATTAACTGAAACAGGAGTGTCTGCACCACTCTGTTCAATTGTGGAGCGTACTTCATTGAATGCTGTTGTCACTGCTGCAGCTTGCTGCTCAAAAGAAGCAGCTAAGTTTGAGATTCGTTCCAAAAATTCACGCCAGGTTTCAAGTGCTGCACCCAAGTTGGAAATCCTTTGAACAATAGCTGCATGTTCCATACGGATTGATGTAGCGAGTGCTTCATCACAAAATGTCAGCAAGGAAGACTGTTGTTGTTGAAGTGATTCAGCCTGCGCCTCACCAGATGGAATCTTCTCAATCAATGCCTAGAACGCAACATACAAGCAACCATGAATACTTTCCACTGTGAGACATGCTTTTTATTATGGGACATGAATACAGTAACATCACCACTACAGCTTTCCTGCCAGTACCACAGAATAATGACTCCTAGAGTCACCACTGAAATGAGTCAATACGATTTATGATAAAATAAGTAATGATCTAAAAATAATGTATGCAGCTCTTGAAACCAATACATTACTTTACCGAAGTATTTAGAAGTCTTTTTGAAAGCTTATTACAAATAATGGCACAACAGCATGCATGTTTAGAAAACTCTTACACTAAGAATACCTATTTAGTGAAAGTGTGATAAGTTCATTTCTTCCATTCTCTGACTTTTTTCTAATAATATAACTCTAAGAAAAGTCTGATTACTTTTAAAAACAAGAAATTAAATTAATGGTGCATTTCTCTATATTCAGTAAGTTTGTATTTCCTGGCTTGGTTGTCAAAATATACAAAATGGAAATACAAACTCAGCTGAACGCTCAGAAGTAAACCATTAATCAATCACACCTTGAAAACATGAGACTTCACGGTGAATTAAATGATCATGAATTTACTCACTTGTATCCGAAGAAGAATTTTGGGCAGACAGCGTAGATGTATGTACCGAAGCTGAAGGCGTGCCCTCTCCCTCTCGGTGTCTCGTAGCCAAGCCAAGAGAACTGCCTGATCCTGTCGATAACGATCCCAGGCATCCAGGCGAGCGCGTACCTCTGCATGACGATCCATAATACGGGCCAATGTCTCATTATGGAGATTTGTCAATGAAGCAAACTGTTCCACTACTGACGATTCTATTAAACCACTACCCAAAAGCCCATCCGAGTCATTTTTGGACAGCAACACATTCTGCTGGTTGGTCAGTAGATTCTGATGTACCTGCATACAAGATAAGATGTGGAATTTTCACTACATTATAAAAAAATGTCAATTTAACTTCAACATCAAGATAACTGATAATATGATAAAAAAAGCTCTATGCTGAACAATGAAAGGTAACATTTTACAATTTTTAGTAGTGAATTGTGACATAACTTAAATGTTAAAATGACTTGTTTTAAATTTGCCAGAATTCTTTAAACAAATCCTCTTTACATGTAGATGCTGTTCATTAAAACAAACACTAATTTATTCTTCTTTCTTTTGGAAACACACAAAATTGAACTGCTTATTCGAAAGTTTTTAAGAGCTATTAATGAACTGCACTAAAGCCAGTATAATATGAGAGTCTGGTAAATGAAACATGAATAGATTTACGGTGGTTATCCACTGGGTGCTGACATCAACTGTTGGCAAGTTTGCAAAGCAGGAACTTTTAGAGGAAAAGAAAAACAAAAGCAAGCATGCTATAATGACGTTTCAATTTATAATTAACTTCCAGATTCATAAGAATTGGTTAAAAATGAAATGGTTGGTGGTCTCGTTGTGACAAATTGGAATTTGAGTTTTAACACTTTCAAAAACAAAGAGATAAACATCAAGATTTACAGTCAATATTGTACTTCCATTCAATAAAGAAAATTAGGTGTGATGAGAAAATCTAATAGCCAATTTGTGCCATGTTCAGGTATAAATACAAAAAGAAAACTCTCTTCAGTTTTACGGTAGTTCATTCACATTACAAAATATAGCATCTCATTGGCATTTTACTTACAAAGACTCTGAATGAATAAGGAATCATAAATAATTTCCCTTGTTTAATAAGAAGGACTATCTTTTGAGATTGCACTTTTAAAGAACATATGAATGAGTGACCAAATAAATGTAATTTTGCTGAATATTAGGAAGTGTTTTCCTTTTATAATATTATCATCATGTTCTGCCAAGCACCAACAGAAATTTAGTTACTATAAATTTAATCTAAAATATTTACAAAATAATGGTTTTCGTTCCATTAAGAGTCCCTCTTGAACTTTCTATTCCGAAAAAATGCAAAAGGAAGTATAAGGAAATGTATTGCAATCCATATTTATCTTAGAGAACTAGATTACTGGCACAGTACACAGTGATCTCATTGCAATACCAACAACAAAAATTTTATATTACAAAAAAAAAATTAAGATTTATTATGTTTTAGGTCATGACATTGCTATACATGGAGCTCTCATGCTGGACAAGGAGAAGAAATAACATTAGTCTTCATCTGCCAGAAAGGAGTCATCCAGGCATTCACCTTCCAAAATTTAGGAAAGCCACCACAATTCTAAACTTTGATCTTGTTATCAGCATCATGCCACTTTGCAAACTCAATACTTTGAAGACTGTTGTGTGTTAAAACAGATTCTTCACCATTACATGTTTGCACCTGTTACTGTCCTTCAAAGTAGTCACCAACGTTGTGTAGAACCCGCCGCCAGCAATGTGGAAGGCGTAGTATACCATTAGCAGAGCCTGTTCTGTTGATGGTGCGAATGGAGCAGTCTACTGTCTGTCGAATCTCTGGAACAGTTCTGAAGCAAATGCCATGAAGTGATTCCTTCTTCTTCAGAATCAAATCAAGTCACAAGGGCTTAAGTCCAGGGGGTATAGTGGATAATACAGTACATCCCAGTCCCATCGACCGAACAAAGCAGCCACAGCTTGCGCTGTGTGCACCCGTGCATTGTCGTGCAAAACGATAGCTGGGTTGCGCAGAAAGTGTCGCCACTTCATTCGCAAAGCTGGTCACAGGTGATGCTCCAAAAACGAACAGTAATACTGTGCACAGATGGTCTGCTGTGGAGGACCATATTGGATTACGGACATTGTTTGATACCAGGTATTTATTCCCTTAGTATAACACCATCAAGGTCGTACACGAGAATCACTGTAACTTTCACTTCAGAACTGTTCCAGACATTCGACATGCAGTAGACCACTCTATTCACACTATCAACAGAACAGGCTCTGCTAACGGTATACTATGCCTTCCACATTGCTTGCAACGGGTTCTACACAATGCTGGTGACTACTTTAAAGGGCAGTAACAGGCGCAAACATGTAACTCTTTTGTATCGGTTGTGAATAAACAGTTGCCACTATTTAAGTTCCAAACTTCATATATATATTATTTGCTCCTCACAAATTACTAATAGTGCATAAAACATTAACTGGAAATTAAGTGTTGAGAACACATTCCATTTTCTTACTATAGTTTTACTATCTATTTCCTTGATTTGAATGTAGAAAACTCATTGATTACATCACTAAAGTCAAATTTAGAAACTGTGATGTATTCTATCAAGAAGGTAGCTGAATCTGACAGTCTGATCCAACTATACTTGACATTCAGTAGTTTTTTATGATCTTTAATTTGCTGAAACTGCAGTGACAAGATGCCGCTGTCACTGTGATTGTCATGCATACCCTCAACTCTATTTCACTGTTTGGATAAGCAACTCATAATCCATAGTTTGGTGGTGGGGGGTGGGGTGGGGGGGTGGGGTGGGGGGGTGGGGTGTCTACGCGCCATCCCCCCCCCCCCACTCCGTTTTTGTGGCCTCTCTGTGTCTAGGTCCTTGGCAGGGGACTATTTTGCCATAGCTTTGGGGCAATCCTAATTAATGCACACTTCACGCCCTAGCCTCAGTACATTCCTGATTAATGCACACTTGTATGTATAAGTACATACTTTTTTAAGTAAAATAATAATCTTTTCACAATAAGTATGTTGCTTTTTAATGTTAGTCACCACAACAGTACGATATATTTGAAATAACAGCACCCAAGTGCACTAGTAATGCATGAAGTAGGGGCTAACAAGAAATACTTTGAATCTAGTTTTTTAATTCCTGGACACATGTAATTCCTGCAAGAAACATTTTATAGACACACCATCAACTGAAAATACACATCCGCATTCTACAAATCAGACAATTTAGTGTGTTGAATATACTTTATTTCTTGTGTAGTGATTGCATAAACATAACCTACTTTATTTCAGCAAATTTTGTATATATTTTTAACTTACTTCACAAAGGTGCTGGTGTTCAGCAAGGGCCTTATAATCTCCAGGGACTCCAGCAGAAAGGAATGCTTGGACATGCACAAGGTACTCTTGCCACAAACGTAATGCTGCAGCACCATCTTGTCCACGAACCAAGCGAGCTGACAATCGATGGTACTGTTGGAAAGTCTCACGGAATACCTGTAGTGTAAAATGTAACACATTTTATTTCCAGTATGAAATCCTTCAAGCTATATTTGAAACATGCTATACCATTTTCCTGAACAAATCTCACTATGATTTAACAAACTATTTTCTGATTTACATTCCACTCACCATTCCTGCCGTTTAAAATATAAATATTCTAATGTGACTTCTGAAATTTTCCCGGCGTATTTCTTCTTCTAATTAGAAGAAAAAAAAAATATTCTAATATTCAAACATCTACCTGTAATTACATTGTATCATTAAATATTGTATAGGACATGATTACTAATTTAGAATTATACTGTGGAGTATACAAAAAGTAATGAAAGAGTAATGATTAATAGAAATAGACGAGATTAGTGTACTCCCCCACCCCCACAAAATCTCTGCTTCTCACTTCACCTCTATCAGTGACTGATAAATTGGTAGATTTTCTAATGGCAAGTATTAATCATCTAGATAGCAACGTGAAATTTTAAAAATGCACACAAAGCTCATTTCATTGTCACCTACAATAAAGGGCAGATTCTACACTCAACCTGCAAATAAAAACAATTGATTACAACAAATAATATTGGATGTATCGGATCACAAGCACTATGTCCTTTTAGTGGAGGAAAGCACCCTTTACGACAGGGCTAGTCTATAACAGTTTAGAACACCTCTCGTCTTATATGCTGAACAGAGATAAGCTACAGTTGTCTTGCCCCCCTCGTTATGGGTTCTGAATGATCTGCCCTTCCTTTTTAAGCTTCTCCAATCCACCCCTCTCTCCTACTAAGGAGGAAACTATTAGTTCTGAAAGTCAGGGTTGTGGGTGTACTTTCATGTTTGTCTACTGGGAGTGATGACATTTTGCCTCCTAAAGATAAGTTGTAATAAATAGCATGACATTTTGAAAAATTCTATAAAAAGTCCTATTATCTTTGGAGATGTGTGCGCAAGGGTATTTTTTTTTACTCTAAAATATTAAACGATCATTGTTCTGCATAGATCTAATGACAGTTAAAAGAAATTAGTTATTCTCAGTGTTTGTGTACCTGTTGCCAGAGAGCAAGCACTTCCACAACCGGTGCATCATCTACAGAGGTCTCTGCTGAGCCTCTCAACTGCTGCAGCTGTGACTCAGTCTTGCCCAAAGCCAGCAGATGGCTACGCAGGGCGCCCAGTTGTTGTTCAGCATCTTGCTCTGTTGCTTCTTCCACAGCAGCCAAGCTCTGAAATTGCATGTGATATAAGTTCAATTTGTTCCTTTGATAAAACTGTGCTGGTATATTTTTAAACAAGTAAAACATTCTGATTACCATCTCGTATTAAATTTCAGAAAAACTGTACATCAGGTAGCATGTTTAAGTCAAATAATCTGGTGAATCATTATGACCAAATATTCAAGTTAATTCAAAATCAAGGTAACTGCTTAGGCACCTCTGAATGTAAAAAAATAAATGGAATCACAGATAGTACCCTTTAATTGACAAATTGAGATCTCTACCGGTTCCTGAGAGAAGCGGTCATAACAGATGGATGGACGGATCGATGGATGGATGGATGGATGGATGGATGGACCGACAGACAGACAGACAGATGGGCAACAAATGGCAAAAAATATATTCTGTGATATAATAACAAATAAACAATTTTCGTTTTTTTCCGTTTATTTGTACTGTAAAACCATGGTTCTTGCCAAATTCAATGAGTTTAGGTCGACAGGACCTTTTTTCATGAGGTGTTTGCAAGTATCAAAATATGTTATATATACGGCCATATCTTTGGATTGCTTCGACTTACGCAATATTTTACATAGATTTCAAATCGATGCTTTTACCCATTAATGAGTAAAAGGGACCTTAACAACAGACAGACAACAACATGATATTCTAGGAGTTCTGTTTTTAACGACTGGTGGAGGGAGGGGAAGCGACAATATGGCAAAGCGTCCGTATTTTAATCTTAAAATTGTGAGAATTCTGTTTTTCTTAAGGCGATTTGAGTTCTGAAAGCACGCTTGATTTCCCATGCGATACAGCAATGGGAGCACACGCAGCGGAGAGTGATTGGATGTGGGGCGAAACAATTTGCGGCGAGAGCGGCGGGGCGCTCGCGTGGCCGGCTGGCGTTAGCCCTCTCCGCGCCTGCCCAACACAGCGCAGCGCTCACCCCGGAACCGTGATTCAATTAAAATTGCAAGGACGCGGGGCTTCATTAGATAATTGCACGTGCACGGGCAGCACGCCGATTTGCCGGTTCCTCAAGGCCGGCTCTGGGCACGCGAACGGAGCGCAGGTGCCGTGCCTGCCGCCATGTTGCCCCTGTCCTCGAGCCATGCTGCCGCACCCTGATCAGCAAGGCCGACAAAGTGGTCCATGGAGAAGGCGTATCACGACTGCACGCTGGGTCGTTTAGGTGTAAACACCTCTCTGACGTTGAGCATGCTTACGGGCAGAGGAGACAGTGGGCTCGTTACTAGTAAACCTATTCATGGGCGAATCTCCGTTCCACACTACCGGTACCAAAGGTAACTATCATATGGGAGTAAGGGGAGAGGGGAGAGGCCACATTTTGCTAACGTTCCGGAAAACCGCAGCCATAAATTCATACCATCTCAACAGAACAACACTTGTTCACACACGACTTGTCCCGTTTATGAATTACCTAAATTATACAGAAATAGTTTGGTTATTAAGATCCTCTGATCTGCCCGCATTAAGCTACATGTGCAACCAGCCCGGACGTATCTCCGCGCCAGCGCCAATTACAGGATATCAAGGGGCCATGCAACGGTTTTGGCCCAGCTTACCCCAAAAGAGGATACGACTGTTGAACGACACTCTTCCCAACCGAATCAGTGAAGCATCCAAGCCAAGGGCGTACCCAGGAGGCGGGGGGGGGGGGGGGGCAGGTCATACTAGTCTCAGGAAACAAGGACTCGAGACAACAAACAGTACTTCTTATTAAATAAAACAGTAAACTAGTGAAAAACTGCGAATATCTTCTGGGGGGGGGGTGCACCTGTCCCCCCCCCCCCCGCTGGGTACGCCCATGATCCAAGTCCAGGGGCGTGCAACATCCTACTGGCAAAGGACTACCAATTTCTTTATTCACTTGACTTGATTTAGTAAACACTGAGATAAAACCATTTATCTTTTGAACTCGTAAAATTTTATTTCACATTTCCTCTCCTTCCAGATGCTAGCTTTTTAGGGTTTTTTCGAAACTGTGATATATTATTTCGTTTATGCCATGCCATTGCCCCTCCGTCCCCTCTTCTTCGGGATCGACACAACAGTGTTATCACCACTTCTGTAGTTTTCCTTCATTTATGGAAACCAAGGTACTTCAATGCGGCACATACTCTGATTGGTCTTCTGTTTAAAATTATTCAGCACTCAGAACAGCTTCAATCTCTATTAACGGAAATGAGTGAGTTCTGCCGCGGTCGAGCAGGAATACAAGCATAAATCCAATTCGTGAAAACAGAACAGGAAGGAAACTGTTGCAATTTTCTCGCAACAGTACCGAGGTGAGCGTCAGCTGAGATTGGGCCGAATTATTCAGCGTGAGAACCAGGACAGCCCTCACTTTGTTGGAAATTTGTACAGCCTGGCGCACGAGCCAAGTCGTTCGTGCTCAGTGAGCACCAGAATACATAATGCCAGGCGGACGGAAACAAATGGCGCGAATAGCTCAAGTTGTGCAGAAGTAGGTGGCGCGGCTCGCGTGCCGCGAACGGCATCGAGCGGGCGATCATAAAGACCTGGCTGCAATTAGCAGCCGGAAGTCCAGGTACGCGGGAGACTTCTCACGGGAACAGTACTGCTTAACAGCTGCACGCGAAATGCCAGCACTGCCGAGTGCTCTGCGACATATAATTCTATAAGGGGCGAGACGAGCGAAAACGTATCAGCCCACAACAGCCGCTGGGAGAAGAACGACGAGCATTACTTCTAGACTAATTCTTTCACAAACGTACAAAGTTAGTTGCAAAGCCTCGCTTATGAGTGCCTTTCTACATAGCACCATAAATGTTGGAATTTAAATGAAAAAATCTTATTCTGTCTTGATCACCACAATTAGCCGTTTCTTCAATAACATCTTGTTACGACTACTCGGCTTCAAGCACACATGTCATCATTACGTACATAAACAGTCAAGCCAATGCATACAAATAAAATGTAATCTGAGCGGTTCTTAGAAAATTATATCCACTAACAGATAATGAAATGGCATCATCGCTAGAGCTGTGATGGCCAAAAGCTGTGGTGATTTTCTAGTTTTATGAAGAATTAAGAAGTTTGTAAACGCGATTGGCTATGTTCCTAATATTACAGGCAACCCATAGACTTCCGCGAAAAAATAGTGAGATAGATACCCCCACAGTGATGGACGGAAATCTTCAATAACACATATTGGCAATAAGGTAATTTCCCTGCACCAATAACTTTTACTACACGGCACGGTTAAGAAAGATGAGACGTTACTAAATTGAGAAAGAAGACAGGTGAAGACGTCACCTACTTTTAAAAATATGCAACCGACATCTCATCCGCGAAGGTAAGTTTGAATACCGCAGACTGGGCTTAAAATTATCCTGGCTGATTAATGTAGCAGATGCTTTCAGTAACAGCAACCGCACACACAGGGCTAGCGTAGTAATATCCACATTCGTAACAGTGTTCATATTCTTATCAAGCAATGTTATCGAAATTTATCTGGCTTTAGTAGCTTTAAAATTCCAAGCAATCCCCACCCTCAAGGGATGGACGGGAAGCTCATACATCGCCTACCCCATTTCCAATACAGCACCCAAAAATCCATCGAACACACAAACACATTAAAATATCTGCAGCTAACTTGCGACCACAACACCAATTTATTAACTGTCCAAATTGGAAAAATCACTAGCACACTGTCATTGGGTAATTTCATCTTCCACACTTTAAAAAGCCTCGTCGACATTGTTGTTCTATTCAGCCTGGAGACACCTACATCCATTTGAACCCGTTTACTCTATTCACAAAGTCTTGGTCATCTGTACAACTGTTACTCCCTCACACTTCCATCCATTACCAAATTAACTATTCCTTAGTGATTCAATATGTCTCCTATCAACGTATGCCTTCTTTTTGGGCAAATTATGCCACAAATTTCTTTTCCCCACAATTCAAACTAATATCTCTCACTCACTAGTTATCCGATTAACGCATCTAACAGTCAGCATTGTTCTATAGTACCACATTTCAAACCGTCTATCTCCAAAATGGTAAATTTATGTCAAAAATTTTTCCCCAATCGACCTGACCTACATTTCTAACCTTCAACATTTCAGAAGCTTCTATTATCTTTTTGCCGAAACTTTTTAACATCCATGTTTCACATTAAAGGTAAGGCTACGCTCTTCACAAATACTAGATCTTTTCTGATGACGATATACTCCTGAGTAGCCTCCACCCAGGAATCTGCTATCATACACACTGCAATACTACTGTGTTTGCCTGTCTGACAAGTCTACATCAGCCACCTAGACTGTTGCTCCTGCAACCACTGAAAATACTGTGACCCTTCGCGGATCATGTGTTTGGCTACATATCAGCGCTGAAATCAGTTCCATACATGGAGTAATGACGTCAATGATCAACTGGTTGTACCAAGTGTAGAGCTCTATAATCTCACGTGTGAAGAAAGGGGAGATAGTTGTGGCATGTGCTATCACAAGTTAAAGCAAATGTCACTGCGTTAACTCATAGTAATTGATTTCATGCTTTGGTGTCCTATTAATTTTTATTTTATTTTTTGCTTGTACGAATATGAAATGCCAACAGGTGAGCAAATACCATAAACTATCTGTCTCTATTTCTAAGTCACTTGCTAATAACACCTAGAGTTTCCATGTCAGCTGTAGCTTACAAGTATTTCCTTAGTTGAAGCTCTTCCAACTGGCGAATTTTGGCCATTCAGACCATTTCCACGTACTGTCAGAGCCTACCACTGTATGGACATAGCAGTTCTGAGAGCAAGCATATAATAAGCGGATAATACTATGACATCTTCTCAGCACTTGAAAATGCCCTGTAAGGCGAAATTGCTTAACTGTGTTACAATAAAAGTAAGTACTTGTAAGTAAGTAACAGCCGAGATGTCTTTGAACAAATTTACAGTTACGGTAGCCACAAGAAGAAAATGATTATCTCAACTGATTCCCTACCTTAAGTTAGCAAGTGATCTTATAAATAGAGACGGAGGTTTTCGCTTAAATTCTGCTAGGAATCATGCACTCTGTCTGGTGGAACAACGTAAGGGCGAGGTTAATGCCACTCGCATTCCTGTAGTTGGCTATCACTAATTTCTGACATAGGTCATCTTTGGTTGTGTGGGGGCACTAATTAAAGATTACGAAACACAAAACCCACTGCCGTAACATGACTAACAAGGAGAGGTAACTGGCGGTGGGATGGAGTTTTTGAAACAGTCTATACAGTGATGTTGATTAAGGTTCAAGGAATCACACCCTGCTGCCATTCGCCCTAGTGAGCCCTCCTTTGCGAATAATCGACAAAAAAATAAGTAAATAAAATAAATAAATAAGCGGAATTTCGCATGATGATCTGCAGCTTGCAAAACAGTATCAATTTATAGATTGGTTGCATAAAGTGTTGGCTACGGTACTGACATCACATGCAAAAGGATGTGGTATGAATATCATCACTTTCCCTGAAATCTTTTATTTTTATCGAAATGACTTTGATCACTACTTTTATTCAATTAATTGATTTACACGCATTTTCTATTTGTATTCCTTTATCACGTCATTTTAATCAACGTATTAACTTCTTCAGTTGATATTATTTTTTTCTTCCTATCATTCTTTTTCCATATGGAAAAATAATTTAATAATATTTATTTATCTATAATCAGGTTTAAACATTTGAAAATAGCGGTTTGTGGGTTAAAAAAACAAAAGCCGAAATAATATATTTATACTGACTACGAAATAGTGTCAAGAATGTATTTTTCGTTACATGATGTACAGCTTTTGGATGGCAATCGTCACACAAACATTTAAAACATAAATTCTTGCAATGATTTAAGCGAAATGAAAAATGAGAAATAGAAATAATGAATGCAATAACATGGACGAAAATATAGGATGATAAAATGGAACTTAATACACAACAATGATCAAAATAAAGTGAACAAGGATTCCAAGTGGAAAAAGAGTGATGTGGGAAAAATGAAAGCAAATGATGTATTTCATACGATGACTAATACAACGCAACAAAGGAACAGAATAAATTATATTTAAACCAATTAACTGAAGAAAAGTAACGATGAAAGTAGTTTCGATAAAGATTTTAAAATAAAAAATTTTAAAGCACCTGACAATATTCGAACCCACATCATTTTGCACGCGAGGTCAGCGCCTTTAGCACTACGCAATGCAACCAATCTGTAAAAAATAATTCTATTTTTGAAAAGTTACAGAGCATTACGCGAAATTCCCCCCCCCTCCCCCCTTTTCTTTGGTCGAATACTCTCAAATGTGTGTCCACCAGGGTACGGCTGCAGGGTGATTCCTTGGTTCTTCACCTGCATCACAGTACAGATTGTTTAGAAAATTCGATCCCGCCACTGGAGACCTCTCCTTGTTAAGCGTGACGAAACTGGTTTAAGCCGGGTTCACACACGCAACGAAAGTATCGCCACAAATCAAGTCATTCTGAAGTGGCGTTGTGAGCTACCGTTCACACAGGGCGCCACAAATTCTTCGTAATTGCGCAGTTTGCAAAATGGCTTCACCTGTCTCAGCTGATTAAACGACTGTACATATTACTAAATAAGATGTTTTGGAAACATAATAAATGTAAAATATTACTTACCAAAATGTTTCTCGTCTCTCTTGTCTCGAACCGGTCTGCAGCTTCAAACCAAGCAAGGCTGGGTTTATAAATACCGTCTGTAGACGCACCACTCTTAAGTAATTTCAGTACTTTTTTATGTTCATTCATGTAAGCATTTCGAATGCTTCGAATTTTTAATTTTGTTGTAGCTACATCAATTCAAGGTACATATTCACGCATACCGTTTACTATTCCAATTAATGCAGCATCTCTCAAATTTCTGTCTTTGTATGATTCGCTTTTGTGGCTCCAAAGACATTCCCGTTCTTGATACACCTCCAAGAATCTCATAATTGTCTCTGTTGATCACTATTTCGACATATTAATAGCAAACGCACAAACAAAAGCACTATCTGCGAACGAATACGCACTAGAAAAGTTTGAATCCAGCCGCGAGGTAGCAATCGAATGACGTTATTCGATTGTGGAGAAGGCAAAATGGCGCAACAAAGTAGAACCAAGTTCAACTTTGTGTGACGTGACAAAAGTTGCGCTTCTTATATGGCGCCACCGAAAACTAGGAGTTCACACATGCAACTACAAAGCAACTGCGGTTCGCCATTAGCTGTGGCGATACTTTTGTCGCCTGTGTGAACCCGGCTTTACTTCCAATGTTAAAAGACGTCACCAGAGTCCCGCCTCTGCGCACGCGCGGTACTGAGCACACACTACACGCCGCCACGTCACTGACCTGCTGCACGGAGTCGAGGAAGTGCCTGGCGGCGCGCAGCTCGTGATGGCCGGCTGCGCGCTGCTCGGCGGCCTGCGCCAGCCGGTCGAGCGCCAGCCGCACCTCCTGCAGGCGGCGGCCCAGCTGCGCCAGCTCGGCGCCCAGCGGCACCGACGACGCGTCCACGCCGGCCGCCTCCGCCACGCGCGCCGCCAGCTCTCGCAGCTCGCCCAGTCGCGCCTGCTGCGCCGACAGCGACGACTCGCTCGCCTGCGCGGGCACACCTTCCAAGTCCACACCGGCGCTCGTCATCGCGCGCTGCTGCTGCTGCCACTGCTGCCAGCTTCCTCCAGCCTTCTCGTATACTCCCGAAATGCAGAGCGCTGCGGTCGCGCCGCTACACGGTCACGATTTTCGTTCACTTCTTGACACCTTTCTGCAAGTTGGGGAAAGCGAAACTCTAAGAGCCTAAAATTTAGCCGCTCCTATGCAGGAAACCGATGCCCAGGGCAGTTCCGACGGGCTGTTGCAGGCACACAGGGGGTTGGGGTTGTTTGGGGAAAAGAGACCAAACTGCGAGGTCATCGGTCTCATCGGATTAGGGAAGGATGGAGAGGGACGTCGGCCGTGCCCTTGCAAAGGAACCATCCCGGCATTTGCCTGGGGCGATTTAGGGAAATCACGGAAAACCTAAATCAGGATGGCCGGATGCGGGATTGAACCGTCGTCCTCCCGAATGCGAGTCCAGTGAGCTAACCACTGCGCCACCTCGCTCGGTACAGGGGAATGGGAAGGGGCCGGGGGCGGGGTATGAAAAAGAGACGGTTTAACGAAATAACTGGGAAAGGTACGTGTGTTCTCCTACAAACAGTGTACTGTTTTTCTGCCTACGAAAATAAGTCTTCCACCTCGAACTATTGCAGTGTCATCACAGTACAACACAACAATCGCGACACTCAATCTGCTTTTTGTTATCCACTGCGACAGCATCACAACAAGCTGTCAGCAGATGACGCTACTGAGTGCAATATCGCACGAGTGTAAATACTATCGTTTATACTGATTCGTAACCTTGTTTATAAAATAGGAAGCATGTTGTTGTTGTGGTCTTCAGTCCAGAGACTGGTTTGATGCAGCTCTCCATGCTACTCTATCCTGTGCAAGCCTCTTCATCTCCCAGTACCTACTGCAGCCTACATCCTTCTGAATCTGCTTAGTGTATTCATCTCTTGGTCTCCCCCTACGATTTTTACCCTCCACGCTGCCCTCCAATACTAAATTGGTGATCCATCGATGTCTCAGAACATGTCCTACCAACCGATCCCTTCTTCTAGTCAAGTTGTGTCACAAGCTCCTCTTCTCCCCAATTCTATTCAATACCTCCTCATTAGTTATGTGATTTACCCATCTAATCTTCAGCATTCTTCTGTAGCACCACATTTCGAAATCTTCTATTCCCTTCTTGTCCAAACTAGTTATGGTCCACGTTTCACTTCCATACATGGCTACACTCCATACAAATACTTTCAGAAACGACTTCCTGACATTTAAATCTATACTCGATGTTAACAAATTTTTCTTCTTCAGAAACGCTTTCCTTGCCATTGCCAGTCTACACTTTATATCCTCTCTACTTCGACCATCATCAGTTATTATGCTCCCCAAATAGCAAAACTCCTTTAAGTGTCTCATTTCCTAATCTAATTCCCTCAGCATCACCTGACTTAATTCGACTACATTCCATTATCCTCGTTTTGCTTTTGTTGATGTTTATCATATGCCCTTCTTTCAAGACACTGTCCATTCCGTTCAACTGCTCTTCCAAGCATATGTAGTGAAATAAAAGTCGACAATAACTAAAATTTGACGGTACATTTGTCATTCCGTAGTTCCCTAAGGACCCTAGGATGTATCAAACGGCACCTTGCCAGACAGTGTAGTCCCGATTCTTTTATAATGTATAGATATTTACTGAAGATGCCAGTAAGCATCAGAAGACCTGACCTTTTCCAGAAAGATATCGTACATCTATTCAACAAAGCGAAGTTTTGTTCGCTATATATTCATCCAAACTAGTCAATGTGAAACGTAAGGAAACCTGTACTGAATGTAACGTACAAAATAAGCCACCATATCTTTAGCTGAAGAGAAAGCCACACAGACGTGACAATAAAACGTCAAAGGAAATGAAACTCTTTCCCGACACAGAAGTAGTGTGTGTGTGTGGTGTTTGGGAACTTATGGGCGCCCAACGGCGAGGTTATCAGCGCCCTGTCATCGATGAAAACAAACGAATGTCGATAAGAACGAAATTTCACAACAGTTCTACATCTGAATCACCAACTCCAAGAATCTTCATTCAACATATTCGCTTTTGACGCAAAATTAATTATATTTACAAAAATATTCATTTATTGGGAATTCGTGTGAATTGCAGCAATGGGCAAATCATCAGACACTACAAACAATTTTTGTGTGTCAAGAAAACTCCTGATCATAATAATAACAACAACAGAAATTCATTCTTCTCAAGCATGAAATATTTGTTTATATTCCCTTGCATTTCTGCGAGTATACCCCAATTATACAGATATTCCAAAGTATTTCTTCATAGTTAAGTTGCAGTTTATGCCACTGAATCAGTGAGATTTGGGCGTTTTTACATTTCCTTCGCGTTAATTTATGACTCTTGGAAATTTACTAATGCATGTAACCCAAAACGTAACAACTATTTTGTTAGTTAAGTAGAAAACTAATTAAAAACACACGTTGTCCTTACGACGCAGGTAACTGGCTTTCTCACCGCTGGAGCGCTAGTGTCGCTCCAACTGTTACACGGTAATAACTTTCGCGGCAGTGTGTCTCGCGACTGTATGTAGAAGACTGTGGTGTCATTATGTCCAAGTAGCATAAACGAACTACTACGACCGAATTCTATAACTAACGTTGTTTATGTGGCAATAGCGTGCTCGGTTCACACGTCTGCCATCTACACAACTTGCTCACATTCAATACTGGAGATCTTGCTGCTACTTCAGACGGTGCTGTTGGATCTCAAAAGTCGATGAGCGGCAGCAGAAGCAAGCACGTTATTTTTGTCGGCTGAGGACTGGAGCTATAAAGTATGTTTACACAGTAAGATGGGTGATGCCAGAGGAGGGGCTGACGGAAGTAGAGGAATGTAGCCCCCCCTCCCCCCCCCCCCACACACACACACACGTACTGACCCCCACGTGGAGAGGCCCTGCATAGTACGCACCTTAACCTGTGGTTCGAGCTACCGCGAACGCAACGGGGGTAAAGAGAGGTTAAATGTATGTGATCAGTACTCATCATGATGAAATCGTCGTACGTACTGACATGTTTAATACTGAATCTAACTGCAACAATTACGTACACTTAATACCACCAAAGGAAACAGTGCGAAATACAATGACAATGCCGTACAAGACAGAAACACAGCTGTCACCAATGACTGCTTTACACAGTATACTCAGCTAGATAAGGTTGGCTGCAGCCACAAAGAAATCACAGAGCGAGGTTGCGCAGTGGTTACCACACTGGACTCCCATTCGGGATGACAACTATTCAGACCCGTTCCGGCCATCCAGATTTACGTTTTCCGTGATTTTCCTAAATCGCTCCAGGCAAACGCCGACTTGGTTCCTTTGAAATGGCACGGCCGATTTCCTTCCCCATCCTTGACAGCATCCGAGCTCGTGCTCAGACAGTAACGGGCTCGATGTCGACGTGATGGTAAACCCGCTCTTCCTTCCTATCCTTCCATAAAGAAATCACTAACGGACGACGTCTATGGACTTCTAAAGGTTCAGGACTAGGGAACTGGCCGGTCAGCTTAAACACACTGTATCTGAATCGGAATAACGAAGTGATTGGCGGACACGCAAAGGGGTGATGCTGGCGGTTCTCCGGTACCTGCAGACTGAATGTGGCTGTGACAGCAACGTTTGTACGATTCAGTACTGAATTCTTTCGTGCGTTTTCTGTTAACCTGCACTACTGAGCTTGCGTTGCAAGATCGTAATATCCATATCACTACGTTGCTCACTTTCGCTATTAGCTGCAGACATTTTTCTGCGTCTAATAAACGAATCACGAATTGATTGCAGAGGAAATAAATGGAACCCAGCGTAGTTGCAATAAGGTATGTAAACGAACGACTGATGTGGATAGATTTGACAGTGTCTAGCAAGAAAATTAGGATTGTGTCAGTATATTCGCATTGTGAAGGGACAGATCAAGATAAGATGGATAGTTTTTATGAGGCACTCAGTGATGTAGTTGTTAAGAGTAAAGGACAAGGACAGTGTTCTGCTCATGGGTGATTTTAACGCCAGGATTGGAAATCGAACAGAAGGGTATGAAAAGATTATGGGTAAATTTGGAGAGGACATTGAGGCCAACAGGAACGGGAAACAACTCTTGGATTTCTGTGCCAGTATGGGCTTAGTAATCACAAACTCCTTTTTTAAACATAAGAACATTCACCGGTATACTTGGGAAGGCAGGGGAACCAGATCTGTCATTGACTATATAATAACAGATCAGGAATTCAGGAAGGCTGTGAGGGACACACGTGTATTCAGGGGATTCTTTGATGACACTGATCATTATTTAATCTGCAGTGAAATTGGGATTGTGAGGCCGAAAGTGCAGAAGGTCAGGTCCATATGTAGGAGGATAAGAGTGGGAAAACTTCAGGATAACGAAATCAGGCACAAGTACATAACAGCGATCTCAGAAAGGTACCAGTTAGTTGAATGTAGTCAATTACAGTCATTGGAAAAGGAATGGACAAGGTACAGGGACACAGTACTAGAAGTGGATAAAGAATGTCTTGGAACAGTAGTGTGTAAAAGTAGGATGAAGCAAACAGCCTGGTGGAATGACACAGTCAAGGCAGCCTGTAAAAGGAAAAAGAAGGCGTATCAAAAATGGCTACATACTAGAACTCAGGTAGACAGAGAAAGTTATGTTGAAGAAAGAAAAAAAAAACAAACAGATAATTGCAGCATCCAAGAAGAAATCTTGGGAGGACTTTGGAAACAGGTTGGAGACTATGGGTCAAGCTGCTGGAAAACCATTCTGGAGCGTAATTAGCAGTCTTCGAAAGGGAGGTAAGAAGGAAATGACAAGTATTTTGGACAGGTCAGGAAAACTCCTGGTGAATCCTGTGGATGCCTTGGGCAGATGGAGGGAATATTTTGAAGAGTTGCTCAATGTAGGTGAAAATACGATCAGTAATGTTTCAGATCTCGAGGTAGAATGGGATAGGAATGATGATGGAAATAGGATCACATTTGAAGAAGTGGAGAAAATGGTCAATAGATTGCAGTGCAATAAAGCAGCTGGGGTGGATGAAATTAAGTCGGAACTCATCAAATACAGTGGAATGTCAGGTCTTAAATGGCTACACAGGATAATTGAAATGGCCTGGGAGTCGGGACAGGTTCCATCAGACTGGACAAAAGCAGTAATCGCACCAATCTTTAAACATGGAAACAGAAAAGATTGTAACAACTACAGAGGTATCTCTTTAATCAGCGTTGTGGATAAAATCTTCTCAGGTATTGTTGAAAGGGCCGGCCGAAGTGGCCGTGCGGTTAAAGGCGCTGCAGTCTGGAACCGCAAGACCGCTACGGTTGCAGGTTCGAATCCTGCCTCGGGCATGGATGTTTGTGATGTCCTTAGGTTAGTTAGGTTTAACTAGTTCTAAGTTCTAGGGGACTAATGACCTCAGCAGTTGAGTCCCATAGTGCTCAGAGCCATTTGAACCATTGTTGAAAGGAAAGTGCGATTATTAGTTGAGGACCAATTGGATGAAAATTAGTGTGGGTTTAGGCCTCTTAGAGGTTGTCAGGACCAGATCTTTAGCTTACAGCAAATAATGGAGAAGTGTTATGAGTGGAACAGGGAATTGTATCTATGCTTTATAGATCTAGAAAAGGCATATGACCGGGTTCCTAGGAGGAAGTTATTGTCTGTTCTACGAGATTATGGAATAGGAGGCAAACTTTTGCAAGCAACTACAGGTCTTTACATAGATAGTCAGACAGCAGTTAGAGTTGACGGTAAATTGAGTTCATGGTTCAGAGTAGCTTCAGGGGTAAGACAAGGCTGCAACCTGTCTCCACTGTTGTTCATATTATTTATGGATCATATGTTGAAAACAATAGACTGACTGGGCGAGATTAAGATATGTGAACACAAAATAAGCAGTCTTGCATATGCGGATGACTTAGTTGTGATGGCAGATTCGATTGAAAGTTTGCAAAGTAATATTTCAGAGCTAGATCAGAAATGTAAGGTCTATGGTATGAAGATTAGCATCTCCAAAACGAAAGTAATGTCAGTGGGAAAGAAATATAAACGGATTGAGTGCCAAATAGGAGGAACAAAGTTAGAACAGGTGGACGGTTTCAAGTACTTAGGGTGCATATTCTCACAGGATGGCAACATAGTGAAAGAACTGGAAGCGAGGTGTAGCAAAGCTAATGCAGTGAGCGCTCAGCTACGATCTACTCTCTTCTGCAAGAAGGAAGTCAGTACCAAGACAGAGTTATCTGTGCACCGTTCAATCTTTCGACCAACTTTGTTGTATGGGAGCGAAAGCTGGTTGGATTCAGGTTACCTTATCAACAAGGTTGAGGTTACGGATATGAAAGTAGCTAGGATGATTGCAGGTACTAGTAGATGGGAACAATGGCAGGAGGGTGTCCACAATGAGGAAATCAAAGAAAAACTGGGAATGAATTCTATAAATGGAGCAGTCAGGGCGAACAGGCTTAGATGGTGGGGTCATGTTACACGCATGGGAGAAGCAGTAGAGGGTAGGAGAAGTCGGGGCAGACCAAGGAGAAGGTACCTGGACTCGGTTAAGAATGATTTTGAAGTAATAGGTTTAACATCAGAAGAGGCACCAATGTTAGCACTGAATAGGGGATCGTGGAGGAAATTTATAAGGGGGCTATGCTCCAGACTGAACGCTGAAAGGCATAATCAGTCTTAAATGATGATGATGATGATGATGATGTTTCCTTACAGATCAGAACCACGAGGCTACAGACCCTTTTGAAAGATCAAAACTACGAACGGAAAATAATGTCACTGTGTCAAGCAGTCATCTTGATTCATAAATGAGCGGTAGGAGGGCTAAACTGACAACATCCCGTCGATGACAAGGCCATTACAGACGCAGCACGAACTCAGTTGCAAAATAAGCATGGAAGAAGGAAATGGCGTGACGCTTACAAGGAAACTGTCCAGGCATTGTGTCCGTACACGAGAACAAATAGCTGTGATCCATCTTTGTAGAAATCGTTACACATATTTCAGCTTTTCACTAACTCTATTGTACACTGTCACACAACTTGGAAATGGAAATGAAGTCCCATGCTTCTTTACAGAGCGTAGGGGAACGATGCGAAAGACCCGCACCGCTTTACTAGGCAAGGTCCTAGTGGAGGTGGTTTGCCATTGCCTTCCTCCGACCGTGATGAGAATGAATGATGATGATGAAGACGACACAACACCCAGTCATCTCGAGTCAGTAAAAATCCCTGACCGCGCCGGGAATCGAACCCGGGACCCCGTGCTCGGTAGGCGAGAACGCTACCGCGAGACCACGAGTAGCGGACACAAATTACGGGTAAGTAAAAATACCTACTTTATTTGTAGCATAATGATTAGGAACAATTATTAAAATAACAAATTGTTTTTAGCTTAGGTACAGCTAACGGACAACGGGGCAATGGAAAATTGTTCTCGTGTTTATTGTAGGATAAACTTGAAATTGCACAAACACGGTGCGTTCATTTAAAATATTGTCAAAATTAGATTCGAAGTCTATTGGTAATGCAATAGCGTGATGTGGAATATACACATAGAATAACTGGTCACGCAACTAAATCATACCTAACACAAAATTTTAAATCTGTCGACATGCTACCGCTTTTTAATACAACAGAACAATCGTTACATCACCCACATAACTAAAATAAAAGGAAGTAAAAAACTATCGCTGTAACATACTGCCACAAAAGACACATGCGTGCTACTGCAGACTTCGACGACAGGAAATAAAGCGAAAGGCTGTCATCCTTAGAAATCTAAGTGAGTCCGCTGCACGACGTCGCAAGAACACATTTTAAATGCGCACTTCACAAGTAACTACTTTGCATATGGAACAGGAGGAATGCTCATAACGATAAATGAGGAAGAAAGAAACGTGCATGTAGGTTCCAGTCAATGTTTTAACGCTTGTATGATGGCGAAATATATGCTGGCGGTAGTTAGGTTACTTTCGGGCATCAAGAAACTAGATTGTTCCATCAAGGAATCAAATTTCCGACACAGCAACAATTCTTCTCTGATTTACAACAAACGGGTCAAATTCAAATATTCAAGATCTAGTGAGGTTTAAAGCGTCACTAGCTTGTGAGTAAATATAAGAAGGTAAAAACCGTTATAAATTTAAAAACTGACAATGATGAACTAACACACAGTAACATCGCGGCATGAATAAGAATTTAAATCCCATGTACAAAACTTGTAACCTGCAAGGTACTGTAATGCAATGAAGAAACACGCTTCAGTGACATCACAACAGAAAAACTGGAGCCAACGCAAAGATACAAATATCACCAATGTCTTAGAAAAACGGGCTCGCTCTACCGAAAAGTTGCATCCATGCAAATGTAATTCACGAAAAGTTGGGTTTATAAGGCAGGTATCAAATGGCATCTACAATATGGAGCACAACTGTCAAGCCATGAAGTTTCTGCAATATAGAGATGAAATACGCTGCTTTGCCTGCGAATAAAAATCTACACATAATTACATGACTACGTCGGTCGACTTACTGATACGCTGGGCCAGTTTGTGGGACACTCGTGGGCTGCTGATCGATACACGATGTTCAACGTGGATGCAGCCGCTATCCGGTTACGTCAGATGAACTAACAGCTGCATTGGCAGAATACCATCCACAACTACGCGTTGACACGAAATAAGAGGCTACCTGCATTCGAAGAAGACGAACTCGGAACTGGGTTAGGGAACAGACTAACTGTCGCCGTCCGACCGAGACCCTCATCACGGAGACAGAGGTCAATATTTACCCAACTTATCACTAGATGACCGGCAACGGCTGGGTCACCAACAGACTGACGGGAAATTTTCTTGGGAGGAACTTTCTCACGACTACTCCCTGATTAACAAACGTAGGACAGCGTCCGAGATGCAATGGGATGAAGCTTCCATACGGAGACGCTGCTGTCGTGATGCAGCGCTAAAAGATATAGATGAAAAGAGAATTTTAGGAAGGTCATGCGTGCAATTCGTTTTTAAATCACCAGTTATAGCGCGCAGAGTGGGAGTCAGCCATCCTTAGGCTGAAAGATCAGATCACAGGGTTAGAGGCCACAGATAATTCGCTAAGGAACACGCACTATTAGCTATTCACAGGCGTCGTCGACGTGTTGCCGACTGAGCAATTTAAGAGGAGATGCCTGCGAAATCGACAGGAGTCCAAGCGTGACACTACGGTGAGAGCTAAAGGCGAATGTTGCTAGTATATGTACCATGCACCAAGCACCAGGCTGATCACCCGACAGCAGAGATGCGACGTGACGCTGTCGGTGGTCGCACGGCGACTGGAGGAGGCTGCTACGGTGCAGATGGGCGCAGCCCGTCCGCATCGATCGCCTGTGGACCGCCACGGCCCTTAAAGGGAATCTGTCGCTGCCACGCCCCGACTCTTATCGTATTTTCGCCTCGTGGTCCAATCTCTTAATGGATTTAACTTGTAAATCCTATAACAGTTGGGAGGGCGTTATGGTTCAACGTCCAAGAGGTTAATAGATACTGAGCACCAGTCCCTATTGGCCAAATCGGACCTAGGAGAAACTATCTTGCCATTCGCCCGAAGTGATTTAAGGAAACTATGGAGTCCTAAAACATAATAACCGGGTATCCAACCCAGCTTCCTCAAGATGCTGACCTAACAAGTGTGTCACCTCGATTTGTACACGGTTTTTCGATGATCATGATTGAGGTTCCCAGTGCCTCAGAAGTATCAAGATCTCATAATCAGAAGCTGTCAAAATTAAGCGCAAGACCTCTCTACAAGAAGCGGGTTTTTCGTGAAAATTTGCTCACGAACGGAATTACAAACATTGCTTAGAGAGAGACAAAATGGTACACATGGCTCTGAGCACTATGGGACTTAACATCTGAGATGATCAGTCCCCTAGAACTTAGAACTACTTAAGCCTAACTAACCTAAGGACATCACACACATCCATGTCCGAAGGCAGGATTCGAACCTGCGACCGTGGCGGTCGCGCGGTTCCGGACCGAAGCGCCTAGAAACGTTCGGTCACAGCGGCCGACCAGAGAGAGACAACTTGATTGTAGGCGAAACCATGAAAACTGGTAAATGCGGACCTACGAGATGGAACGTCCTCTAGAATCTGTGTATGTGATTCTCCAAAGGTCTCTAGCAAATGGATGTAAGGAACGAAATTATAAACATTTCTCGTTGAGAGACAATTTGATTGGAGGCGAAACCACGACAACTGGTAGCTGCGGACTTATGTGATAGAATGTCCTCTAGAATCTGTGTATGCGATTCTCCGAAGATCTCTAGCAAATGGATGTAACGAAATCACCACAAAGAATTTCCTCGCTTCATGAATTTCTTTGTCAATGCCCTAGAACCAACTCCGATGATACAAGTTCCATGCTGAAGAACCCTGAATGGAGACACTGGCAACAGGTCACCGATTTTGCTTATATTTTGCATTGTTGTAGTCCAGACTTAGATATAACTAATGCTGTTCTAGTAGGATGTGCTTCTCACTCAATGTCGAGAGACCGAGGTTTATATTTGCAGGTACCTACTGAACACCTTAATCCCTTTCCAAGGAAACGTGATTCATTGTAGCGATACAGGAGTCTGGTACAGCATTTAAAAAAAGAGTTATTTGTACGCAGTACGGGCAGGCTTTTAAAGCACCCCTCACACGTTCAGCATTTATCGCATAATAATGAGATCAGTATTAACGGTTTGCGATACATTCTGAAAAAGACTACAGAGTTTTAAAAATATTTACGGTCGTTCACCACATTGTACCGTGTAGTTGGTAACGGTTGAGGACGTCTCCTTTGCTATTGTATAAAGCCAATTTTCTGGTGCGCATACAGTTTACATTCGAGAAAAAAAAATGTTTACATCCCACTGTTACTCCGTCATATTCACAATAAGAATCATCCCGAACCTCTATTCGGTGAAGATGGTTTGGGAATAATCTATGATCAAATCTCATGCGAATTACGGAACTTACAGACGTTTTCTTCGCTTCGAAAGAACGTATGGCTGTATTTGTTAATATATTTCCCTTTACTACGTACTGATGACTGATACTGCTCTTCCCATTGGCGTCCTGTTGTTCTATACAATGCAGCCTTCAGGTCTGACGGCGGTAATACGGGGCCTCGTACTTTCGCGCAACATACTGACAGGCTATCATTGTGTCATTGATACTGAGCGTGCGCGGGCTGCTTAATCTTCCGCCTTAGCGGTTGCTTTAACGCCGCAGCTCCACGTCTCACGTCCTCGTACGGTATTCATCATGCTCGTAAAACTTTAAATCCGATTTCTCCAATACGCTTGTGAATTGCGTCCTACTGGGGCAGCTTTTGTCACATTTAAGAATATCCTACACTATCGAGCAAAGTCGGTGACCCACTGTGTGCACGCTTTCCTTGTGAATAAAGCGCCTTTAACTCGGCCCCTAACACTCGCCTCTCCCTTCCCGAAGACTGGGCTGCTGTTGTTGGTCTAAGAAGAGGGACAGGGCCCGGGAGAGGGCCGTAGGAACGTGACGGCCTCGTCTGTGCCCTGTGGAGCGTACACATACAAAGATAAGGAGGGAGGCCGAGCGCCACACACATCGCCCGCTTATTTGCGTTCGTGACTCAAACCAAATGCTGCTGCTCCGGAATTTCCGCCATACACGACCGCGAAATGAGATACACAGGCGCTCCCCTTAGTCACACCGCTGCAACTAATTTTATGCCCGGCGTCTCTGCTATGATTTCATTCTCCAGAGAAACAGATTTCTCTCAGCGCCTTCCAGTGCTAATTATTTCAGTTTCCTGTCACAAATGGCTCGATTACCCTATCGCAAATTTTTGTCAGCTTTATTTCAGTTGAATTTTGCCTTGCCAAATTATGCTTCACCACATATTACATATTTACATCGCATCATCTTACCTCACAAAAACCTACGCTCATAAAAGGCTTAAAAGAAGTCGTTTTCCTGCGTAGACCGTTCTCTCATTTCGAAATAAACGGTTTATTTCATTATCTAGCAATTCTCTAGTTTCACTTCCTTGGGAATTATCAAAGACAATACCCCACACTTATGCACGGACTGTAGCATGCTGTTGGAGTAACAATGTTTATTGTGATATATCTAGATAATGCCAAAGTGGGCGAAATTAATTAATTACTAAACAATTTCTCTTAAGAACTGTTTGCCTACACATAAAAACATTAAAAAAACTACATACAACACAATGTATAATTAGGAAAAGTTCAAAGACTGTTGGCCCACACATAAAAAAACAATAAAAAACCTACACATAGCACAATGTATACTTCGGAAAAGTTAGGTCCCTGCGGAAATGGTGCAATGCTTTTATTAACGCGGTTAACACCCTTCGTACAGGCCTGCTCATCTACCATATCCACTTCATATATATATATATCTTCTTTTTCCTAACTGGATAAGTGTAATGGCGAGAGAGAGGAGGGAGGACGGGAGAGCGTGAGGAATACCCATGGTATTTGAATATAAAAACTACATAAAAAACCAGACGAGTACTAAGAGTAAGAGACATGAAACGAAGGAAGTAACAGAGGAGTGACTGGGACAGGGTTGCCGACTATTCCTGATGCAATTCAGTATGCACACTGAGAAAGCAATTAGGGAAACTAAGGAGAAATCTGGAAGGGGAATTAAAGTCTAGAGAAATAAAATAAAAAACTTTTAGGTTTTTCAGTGAAGTTATAAGGTCAGAGAAGGCAAAGTACTTGAAACACCATTTATGCAGATTGGGTAGTCTCGAAAGAGGTTATAAGATTAACACTGATGACTTTAAAACGAGGGCAATAGAGTGTAGTCGAATTAGACGGGTGACGCTGAAGAAAACAAGTTAGGAAACGAGACGATTAAAGCAGGAGGTGAGTTTTGCTATTCAATCAACAAAATAACTGAAGTCGGCAGAAGTAATGAGGCTTTGGTAATGGTGGGGGCTGTAGGTGGCAAAAATTACAAAGGGAGACCCAGGCTTGAATACAGTATGAAATTTTAGGTGCATGGCGGTTGTAACAGTTGCGGAGAGATGAACATCGTAGCTACCGTTTACCTATCGGATATGATACTAAAACAGGACACATGGTGTTTGCAGAACGTTACTGCGGATGTGTCCTCGCGGCAGTTATTAGATGAGATTCGCTTGTTCGCATTATATCCAACGACTATGGAAAGCATGGCGACGTGCCACCCACGTGGATCGGCAGTGCACGTCACGTCGCCTATTAAGTAAGGCCGGAAACTTTCTACGATGTGACCAGCAATCTAATACGAATTTAGTTGCTGACCTGCATATAGTAATCCATATCCTTTTCCGCGACGAGTTTTGAAAATCATGGGTGACCAGTTGCCCACGTTACAAATATAAATCAATAATGCGGTAAAAAAATATCTGGGAAACGATGGTAGTTACAATGACGAAAAGAATACTCACACAAATGACCAAAGTTCTGATAGAGAGCGAGGTGAACAAAATTTGAGGGCAAATGCTTCCATCGCAGGCTTTTTTTATGCCAAGTGCATTGAATGAACCAAGAGTCCACCTGGGAAGTCCCACTGACGGCACCACACACACACACACACACACATACACACACACACAGACACTACTACCTCCACTCACCTAGAGAGAACGCAGTTAACGAACCTTAATTACGCGTCTTCCAATCTAAACTTTCCACCTTAACTGACAATCGGAGGAAGAAAAACAAAAAATATGAAGATCACAGTTAAAAGTCCCGTCCACGACGAGACCATTAGAAACGGAGCGCTATTTCGAATTGGACACGGATGGAAAGAAATTCGTGGTACAAAGTAAGTCTTGATGGTGAGACGAGGATACGAATCGCTGTCTTTCCGAATGTGGGCCCTGTGTCGTAACATCGCACCAGTCGCTCGATATGATGAAAGAAGGGGCAGATTCCTTTCCCCAGTACGTTCTTCATAAGTTATATGATAGTACAATCTTTGTAGATCATCTGTTTACATAGGAAGATTAGTCCGTTCATATACGTTCCTCGATGTCGTGCAAGTCTTCCTTTGCAAAAAAAAAGATCGCAGAAAGTGTGTCATGAGTGCTTTATTTCAGTGTCAAGACTTTCTCAACTGTTATCGTACAGCGGAGGTTAACCGCAACACATCCTGACGGAACAGGACGTATTACAAAGCTGAAGGAAGCTGGCTTTGTTGTATAACATTTGACATATCCCTTTCAGCGAGACAATCTGCAACGCTTTGCTGCTACTTACCTAAGACGCTTACTGCATTTCCTTCCTTCCTCTGCTGAAACTCTGGAAATTAAAAGAAGTTCTCTCTCTCTCTCTCTCTCTCTCTCTCTCTCTCTCTCACACACACACACACACACACACACACACACACACACACACACACAACATACCGTTGCACCAATATACCCGTAATACTACAAACAAACGGCATAGACGACGATTCAGCCAAACGACCTCACTTTATCTGTGGAATACTATTCAAGTGAAACTTCCATAGAAGATTCACTAATGGTCACAGGAAAAGAATTAGCAAGAAATTACTCGCTGTCTCGATTAATGGAATTTTTAAATAGGCATTTTAACGGGGAGAAATAGTGCTGAACAGTCTAAGAATTACAACATAATGGAACATGTACGATTTTCTGAAAGATCAAAATCTGTACTTGTTCACTTGTGGGCTTCTCTGCCGAACTTTAAAATCATAAAATAAAGCTGCATGAGGCTCTCAAAATAGTAGTCCCTTTATAAGGGGCGTACAGACGTTTTTAAATCTTTCATCCGGTAAGTTTACGGCTTTCCTCACACTGGAGTTGATTCATTCTACGGTTGATGACATTTGAGAAGCCAAGAGGTCACTGGCATTGAACAACTAGGATGACACTGCCTGCAGTCTTTTTTTCCCAGCATTATCGCTTCGTTTCCATATTAACGCTGTAAATACGACACGCGGGCCAGTGTAAGTATGGTAAACGTATTTTGATGGCAGCTGGGGAGCGTAAAATCTCCTGAGTGAGCAGACATTCATTTAATAAGCAATCAATGAGTACGCACTCCAACCAACTTTATTATAAAAGTTCAACTACACTGTTTTCATAGAATTTTTGTTATGAAAGGGCTCCTGGTAAGTACATCGGTAAGAAATCACGTGGAAAGGCTTAGATCACGATCACACACACACACACACACACACACACACACACACACGTGCGAACCACACGTTACAGCATAAATAAAGCATGGCATTGTAATGAAACTATTTTAAGTGTTGTGATGCGCGTAGAAATTAGCGAATAAAAGGGCAAGCAAAACTTCCCACTCCAAAATTTGAATAATTTTACTCACTTTTTCAATTTCCAATCTACCCAAGTGCATTTGCGTCAGCATTTTGCTTACTGTAAAAGTTAATAAACATAAAAGTTCACAGGAAGACTGCATACGACAAAATTCCCTGACGGACTGCCAAAGTGTTACGCAGAAACTGGGGTTCATGGCACTCAAAAACTATTTATTTGTGGTACATATCATAATGTGAAATCCGTATCAGCGTAACCTTGATTTTTGTTCACATACGCAAAGCATTCCCAAGAGAAAGAGTCACATTAATGGCCACATCATAGGGCAAACAAGGAATAGTACCTGGGATCTTCGCATTTGTAGCCCGTGTACTCCAAGTCTCACACACGATCAAATAAAATTATATGGTTTTGGTAACAGCGTTATTTGATGAGTTCATTCGGGTTGGCAACGAAGGTAATGCGCGAGTGTGCAGAAAAATCGCTTCGCTACGCCGTCTGAATTGCTGGACGTCAACGCTAACTCCCGTTTTTATTTATTTACTTGTGAACCTTCTTTCGCTAGAACAGTCTAGAAATAATTGCATCTTACAGTCTTTTGAGCGTAGTTGAAAATTCACTAAATTTCCCGGTTATAGAGCCGGTTCGAATAGTTATCGAGTTTATGAACGTAATAGAGATGATAGAAATTATTACATTTCATAAAAGTGATGTATTAACTAATGGTAGTACGGCACACACAGTATTCTCTTTTGTTATTTTGTAAAAATATGATTTTAATAGGTGTCCATTAAATTGATGTGGCCAAGATAAAATTATCTTCGCAATTAAGTGGTAACATTTAATAAGCATCCAGAACCTTAAGTTTCAATTAATACTGATTAGCAGGACACAGAAATTTTATGACAATAATGACGCAGCTGCTGACAGCAAAAATTACCGAAAGCCTAACGGGAGTGCTACACCTTCCCGACGAACGCAAGAAATGTTGCGTCCCTTCAAATGAGAAGTTTTAGAAGATCCTTCCTACAGCCGAGACCTGTATCAAGAGTTAATACAGGGGCGTGCTTATGTAATAACTTTCTAATTAATTTTCTTAAATCATTTCATTTTACTCTCCGGATAGCGGCAGGGTACGTGAAAGCTGCGCGACATCCTGTGTTTATCATAGGGCTGAATAAGTCTTTCGAGAGTTCTGCATGCAAGGTGTAGTACGTAGTGGGATGTTTAAAAGTACGCGGAAATGTGTGACTGGTACATTTAGTTAGGCTGAAGTGACCGGTGTACCGAGTTAGATCGACTACACTGCACTCTTAAGTCGATAAACTATACGGAAGATGTTACAGTAAGTTGGACACTCGTGCCTCCTAGATCTCCAACCTTGTCGCATAGAATCGCACCTGCTGCTAGGCTCGGTGGTGGTTCGCGCTGTTAAGACGTTATAGGTTGGTGGTCGTACACTGTGAAAACGCTTCCGCTGTGGGAGAAGGTACCACGAGTCCGTTGTGGGGCGCGCCTGCAATCTCTCCACGGGTTAGCAGAAGATGGCACAGACCTGCACGGCGTCGGCGTCCACGTGTGGCGCGTCGGCGGCCTCGAGCAACTGCTGGTCCGCCCAGGCGCGCACGGCGTCGCTGGCGTCCCTGTAGCGGCGCCAGAGGTCGACGGCGTGGCGGTAGCGCGAGCACAGCTCGCCCAGCGAGCGGCGGGTCTCCTGCCAGCTGGCCACCGCCTCTTCCACGGCCGCAGCCACCTGCCGAGACACCTCTGGCGCGCAGCTGCCGGACAGCGCTGCTGCCGCCTCGTGCAACTCTGTCAGGAGCTGCTCCCTTTCTTCCAACGACCCACTTAGGCCCTGTTAACACACACCGACATGTCTCACCACCGACTTCTCAGGCCCCATTAAAATACATGTACATACCTTACTTTCCTTTTTGATGGCGGTTACAAGCCTGTAGGTACAAATCAGGTTACCTACATTTTTCACTATACAGGGTGTTACAAAAAGATACGGCCAAACTTTCATGAAACATTCCTCACACACAATGAAAGAAAATATGTCATGTGGACATGTGTCCGGAAACGCTTACTTTCCATGTTAGAGCTCATTTTATTACTTCTCTTCAAATCACATTGATCGTGGGATGGAAACACACAGCAACAGAACGTACCAGCGTGACTTCAAACACTTTGTTACACGAAATGTTAAAAAGGCCCTCCGTTAGCGAGGATACATGCATCCACCCTCCGTCGCATGGAATCCATGATGCGCTGATGCAGCCCTGGAGAATGGCGTGTTGTATCACGGCCGTCCACAATACGAGCCCGAAGAGTCTCTACATTTGGTATCGGGGTTGCGTAGACAAGAGCTTTCAAATGCCCCCATAAATGAAAGTCAAGAGGGTTGAGGTCAGGAGAACCTGGAGGCCATGAAATTGGTCCGCCTCTACCAATCCATCGGTCACCGAATCTGTTGTTGAGAAGCGCACGAACACTTCGACTGAAATTTGCAGGAGCTCCATCGTGCACGAACCACATGTTGTGTCGTACTTGTAAAGGCACATGTTCTAGCAGCACAGGTAGAGTATCCCGTATGAAATCATGATAACGTGCTCCATTGAGCGTAGGTGGAAGAACGTGGGGACCAATCAAGACATCACCAACAATGCCTGTCCAAACGTTCACAGAAAATCTGTGTTGTTGACGTGATTGCACAATTGCGTGCGGATTCTCGTCAGCCCACACATGTTGATTGTGAAAATTTACAATTTGATCACATTGGAATTAAGCCTCATCCGTACATAGAACATTTGCACTGAAATGTGGGTTGACACATTGTTGGATGAACCATTCGCAGAAGTGTAACAGTGGAGGCCAATCAGCTGCTGACAGTGCCTGCACACGCTGTACATGGTACGGAAACAACTGGTTCTCCTGTAGCACTCTCCATACAGTGACGTGGTCAACGTTACCTTGTACAGCAGCAACTTCTCTGACGCTGACATTAGGGTTATCGTCAACTGCACGAAGAATTTCCTCGTCCATTGCAGGTGTCCACGTCGTTCTAGCTCTTCCCCTGTCGCAGACTGGAATGTTCCGTGCTCCCTAAGACGCCGATCAATTGTTTCGAACGTCTTCCTGTCGGGACACCTTCGTTCTGGAAATCTGTCTCGATACAAACGTACCGCAACACGGCTATTGCCTCGTGCTAATACATCTATCAAATGGGCATCTGCCAATTCCGCATTTGTAAACATTGCACTGACTGCAAAACCACGTTCGTGATGAACACTAACCTGTTGATGCTACGTACTGATGTGCCTTTAGAGCAATGAGTCGCATGTCAACACAAGCACCGAAGTCAACATTACCTTCCTTCAATTGGGTCAACTGGCGGTGAATCGAGGAAGTACAGTACATACTGACGAAACTAAAATGAGCTCTAACATGGAAATTAAGCGTTTCCGGACACATGTCCACATAACATATTTTCCTTATTTGTGTGTGAGGAATGTTTCCTGAAAGTTTGGCCGTACCTTTTTGTAACACCCTGTATACTGTGGATTCTCCATTTTACGTAACATCCGAAAACATTCTATAAATTACGCAGATAAAGCCTTGTGAATATAAAGAAGCTGCTACCAATTAGGCTACAGAAAACATGTACTTTACTATGTTTGCATCACGAGGCGTCTGTTATCGTATGTGCAAGGGCAATGGAAAACGAACAGCGGAAGTCCTAGCGACCAACATCAGCCGTCTCAATGACACTACGAGGGTCGTTCAATAATTAATGCCCACATTTTTTTTTCTCAGAACACATTTATGGTTAAAAGAATTTGGTGAGAATATACATCGACAGGTCTTGTCCATGTCCTATTTTCAACGTAGTCTGCATCACGTTCTATGGCCGTACGCCAAAGTAGTGGAAGAGCATGTTTCCCTGCTGGTAAAAGCTCTTATCCTGTTGGCGTAGCCATGTTTTCACTGCCTGAATGACACTCTTGTCATCTTGAAAGTGTGTTCCCCGTAGAAAGCCTTTAAGCAGCCCAAACAGATGTAAGTTCGAGGATGCCAGGTCTGGAATGGAAACGGGCACACAATCTTCCCAATCCCACGCTGGCTTGAGTACACATATCGATCGTACTGGCCACGGGTCTTCTGGTGAAACGGAATCGCAGCCGTCAAAACAAAAATGATCGGCTTAGGGCAACGCATTCTGCACTTTGATGTGCCCAAATCCAACACATTCACTTTTTCTTAGCTCAGGATCGAGAAACGAAAACTTTTTGCTTACAGAATAGATTATCTGGTGGTAAAACCGAACACTTGTTGATTAACCCCTATTGCAGACCGTTCCTTAAACTGAGAGTAATGAGGGACCATTACTAAATTCATTAGATACAGCTAAAGATCTTCTGCATGGTGCCTGTACACACAACTGATGGCGTTTGTACAGCGTTAGAGCACTTTATAGGGGTTTTCCTGTGTTTTTCAAGTGGTTCAAACGGCTCTGAGCACTATGGGACTTAACTTCTGAGGTCATCAGTCCCCTAGAACTTAGAACTAGTTAAACCTAAGGACATCACACACATCCATGCCCGAAGCAGGATTCGAACCTGCGACCGTAGCGGTCGCTAAGTTCCAGACTGAAGCGCCTAGAACCGCTCGGCCACAGAGGCCGGCTTTCCTGTGTTTTTACTGTGTCCACCACCCCCACCCCCCTCCATGCACTGATGATAAGTCACCCCTCTTCAATAATACCTCTACTATATTTTAATGCCCGAAAGGAGGACAACATTGAGGTCATTGGAGATACAGCAGAAGTTCAGACTGAACGAGGATGGAGATGGGCAGCGGCATCGGTCTCGTTTATGGAAACATTACGGCTTTCTTCTCAAATAGTTTACAGAAAGTACAGAAAAGGTAAAGCGGAATGGTCCGACACGAATGGGGATACCATTCCTCCCTAATAAGACGCACGAGTCTAAACAACTGCGCACTTTCGATCAGTGTGAGCTGGCAGAACATGATCAATATCAGATGCTTCTACTACTATTATGGTTTTCTTGACTCCGGGCATCTCGCATGGCAATCACATTTATGTTGAAACTAGGTGTTTGCAGCAGTTTGCTCTACTTTACATTTGTTACGTGTCGATATCGCATGTACAGATCAGGTACTCCGCTGTTCTACAATATCAGAGGCACATTCCAAATAAGATGGTTCACAGTCATCGCATACTGTGTCTCAATGTTTTATACAAGGTGGTACGAAGATTAGAGACGTCCCGTCGGCAACGATGTAATTAGAGATGGAATAGAAGCTCGGATTACGGAAGGAAACATCCCGTCACTTGCCTCAACTAATTTAAAGGAATCACGGAAAAACTAAATCTGGATGGCCTGACGGGAATTTCGACCGTCATTCTCCCGAATGCGATTCAAAATGGTTCAAATGGCTCTGAGCACTATGGGACTTAACTGCTGTGGTCATCAGTCCCCTAGAACTTAGAACTACTTAAACCTAACTAACCTAAGGACATCACACACATCCATGCCCGAGGCAGGATTCGAACCTGCGACCATAGCGGTCGCGCGGTGCCAGGCTGTAGCGCCTAGAACCGCTCGGCCACCTAGGCCGGCATCCCGAATGCGAGTGCAATGTGTTAATTACTGCGTCCTATTTATACTTCTGCGAAAGTCGGAAACAATTAAGTAACTAAATACTGGAAACACACAACCTCTCGCAACCTGATATTTTCGCGGATGATGTTGCTGTGCAGAGAAGTTTCAACGCTAGAAAACTGCACCGAAATGAAGGACCTGCAGAGGATCGACGCTTGGTGCACTGATTGAAAGCTGGCCCTCAACCAAATGTAATATATCGCCCACAAATAGGCAAAAAGACCCATTACTGTATGACTAAACAAATGCAGAACAATCAGCAGAAGCAGTCACGCCCATAAAATATCAAAGAGTATGAGAGGAGGAGAGATTTTAAGTGGCATGACCACATAAAACTAGTCGTAGGTAAGACTGAGGCAGATTGGAAGAATTTTCAAAAAGTGTAGTCCACTCGCAAAGGAGGTAGCTTACAAAACGCTCATCCGATCAATACTTTAATATTTCTCATTAGTCTGGGTTCCGCATCAGCTAGGTTTGATAGAGGAAACAGGCCACACAAGAGAAGGGAGTTTCGTTACAAGTTCATTTGATAAGCACGAAAGCGTCACGGAGGTGCCCTGCCAACTCCAGTCTCAGACGTGAAAAAAAGGCGTCCTGCTTCACGGCTCTGAGCACTATGGGACTTAACATCTATGGTCATCAGTCCCCTAGAACTTAGAACTACCCGCCGGGAATCGAACCCGGGAACCCGGGCGCCGGAAGCGAGAACGCTACCGCACGACTACTGCTTCACGATGTGGTTTACTGTTGAAGTTCTGTGGGCGTACGTTCCTGTCAGTCTATAGAGCGCTTCCACGTACGGTACATATACCTCGAGAAAAGACAATGAAAGTAAAGTAATAGAGATTCGAGCTCACACGGAGGCTTACCAACAATCTTTCTTCCCGCAAACCATTCCCGACTGGGGCAGGAAAGGGAGAAGTGACAGTGGTACACAAAGTACCCTCTACCATACACCGAAAGGTGGCTGTAGTTAGTACGAAGAATGTTTAAAGACAGATACTTGGATAACGTGAAGGTATACAGTAATCAAACTTCGGTTGAACAATCACACTCATTACGGCGAAAACAGCTAACGCTGAAAGTTTTCCAGTTTTTTTATCCTGTCTTACTTGACGCTTATTGCTATGTAAAACGACAAGATATGCTGCCTTTCGTTTGGGCTGCAAAGAGAGAACAAGGTAAACAATCCTTGTATTGTTCGTCCAGCGCCTGGTCGCTAATTCAACACGGTAAGAGGGAAGTGACGTAGCAGCAGGCAACAGAACTCATAACACACTTCGAAGAGGCACAGAGCGCATGCGCCGCAGAGGTATGTCAACCTTACAGTAAGGAGGCCACACGTACAGATGGAAACCGATGTGCACACCACAACCTGGTTATGATGTGGGTGTGAAGGTAAAGCTTCTGTGATGTTCTTAACAACCACATGTTCGGTAAGATTTCGGGCTTGACGACTTGAAAGTGGGGGCGAGGGGACAAATAAATCGTCTACCTATGTTATTGGCTCAGGCTAACGACAACATTCATACGTAAGTTTCAGTTTGATAACGCGGGAGTACAGAACACTACTTACAACGAGCCGGCGGTGTGGCCGAGCGGTTCTAGTCGCTACAGTCTGGAACCGCACGACGGCTATGGTCGTAGGTTCGAATCCTGCCTCGGGCATGGATGTGTGTGATGTCCTTGGGTTTGTTAGGTTTAAGTAGTTCTAAGTTCTAGGGGACTGATGACCTCAGAAGTTAAGTCCCATAGTGCTCAGAGCCATTTGAACCATTTGAACTTACAACGAGCAACAAATAGAAATGGCTGCCTCTCAATGACTTTTAATGGTAAACTGCTGTATTTCATTCTGTAACATTATGACGATAGAAATGTCATACAAGGGCTAGCAGCCAACATGGTCCACTTCCCGCCGGTGAGGATTCCACTCATGGGAAACTATGCCACGAAGACAACGGACCAGTCATTCGCTCCGCCAGTTTAATGCGCCCGTGGAGGACCCACTCGAAACAATTCACTGCGCAGTGACAGAAAGCACAGCGCTGCTGTCACAGCAATACCGAAATCGAGAACTGGGGCACAACAGCTGCTTTCTCAGCAACCTCTTCAGCGTCGGCTCGCACAATCGATAGTGCACTGCGTGCTACAGGCATCAATGTTTCATTCGCTTCACAGCAAATTTATGACATTATCTCGCAACAGAATATGCTTACACAATATAGTCAGCTTCCTTGATCTCATTAACTGGATGCCAGTTTGCAACAAGAAAAAAACGTCAGTACTAACTGGTTCCTGTGTTGGGAAAACAACTTCAGAGTATCTCAGAAGGAAAAACATTCCCCAAAACTGGAAAAATATGGTACCAGTACTTACTCATAGGAAAAGCGACATACAAAGCATAAAAAAACTACAGACTTATCCGCCTCCTCTACAATGTACAACGTATCACTAAAATTTGCACCAATCACATACAAAAAAAACTTAAGCAAATGAATACGAGGCCTTTGGAAGTTTATATAGCAGAATGAACCATTTGCAAGTCGAGAATGGTGCTATACGGTTGAAGAACGTATATGAGTAACTATTTCGTCTGGAATTTATTGACTTTGAGAATATTTTTGACTGTTTCATAAAAAATTGTAATAACAAGCCCTGAGAAACAAAGATTTCATTCAACCTCTTCTTACCATATTCAAAACCATAATTATGCCAACGCTACGGCATCCATTACACTACATCACAGAGAATTTAGGAATTGAAAGAGGAATCAAGTAAACTGTTTAGTGTTTCAAAACCTAAGCCTCCTACGTGTCTCAAACGGAAAGCTTAAAGCCAGCACGTACCATCAGTTTTGACTGTCGAGTTTGGGGGTCCAGCACTAAAGCGATTACCTGGAAACCGAAATGTAATGGGATCGAATCCCGGTCGGATAAAGGAATATTTCAGTCTGTCTTTAATGTAGCCTTCAACTGTAAATGCTGTGAAGATTAGCCAGGAACGACACCTGTTTCGGATCGCACCTTAAATTGCAGGTCCCCTCTTCTGCTGGGTAGGTTAGCGACACACAAAACGCCTAGTGCGTCCAGCTGGAAGAATTGTACCAAGCAGTTGAGCCACACGGAAATTTTGTTATCAGCTTTTGATTTGCGGCGTTGAGGAATGACCTTTTAATGCGGAAACAATTCGAAAACTGGTGGAAGCTCGGCGAGCAAAAGGAGTCACTTGGAGAAACGGGAAAAGAAGCTAATGGATTATGGAATAGACTGAGCTAGAAGACGTAATAATTAAGAGTGTAATGAAAATCAAATGGAGTTGGTCAGGACACATATCCAGGAGAATGAGGGTGTATGGTTCAAGAAGTTCGTCGCTGGATAAGAAAACGCAGCAAACTGAAGGAGCTAAGTAATTCGTATTGTGAAATGAGCTTACACGAAAAGAGAACTATATGGCAGAAATTCAGTTAGCAAATAAAGTGTGTGATATTAAAATTGCTGCAGTTCTATTTTCATGATGCCCAGTAAAATTACCTGAACAGTTTCTTTTTTTTTTTCAATTAATGCAGCCTGAAAATTATTCCAGAATTCATATATGCGAGCAATGTATTTAACTTTAAGCAGGTCCAAGTGGTCTAGTGGGTTGATACTACACAAGTAGAGGCAATACTAGATTCTCATTGTGGTGGTTATTTGTGACATCTTCCGTCGACCTTCAAGACGTGTTGAATTCGCCACTGCACATAAGTTGTTTGGCCTGGAATGTAGTATTACTGTGGGTGGGTACAATGAATAAATGGAATGGCGAAAACAGACGTCTTCGCACTGTCCAGCTACTTTCGCAAACCAATATGAGGCAGCTGACTCCAGTCTCCCCTGTAGACATATGGTGCTACAAGTAAGGAATATAGCATAAATTGGATAGTTTGTATGTTAATTGTTTGATAGTTTGTAAGGGAACTTTTTCCGTTATTTCTAGTAACAAATTTTCTGGTTTCCTGCCGTCTGATACAGGAACATTTATATCATTCTTCGTACTTCATTTACACGCATCAGTGTTCAAATAACATCTTTTGGCTAAAAAATGTAGGTCTTTGTTGTTTCTTTCGGTGTTATAGTTTCATCTGTGACCCTTAATGCCGACATGGCAACCGACCGCGAAAAAATAAAAAACACTATTCATCACAAAAGCGGCCCAGGTGGACACTTTTCCGAGAAGTTTATTTATAATATATTTACCACACAGTAGTTTGCTACTTTTATATATCGCACATAATGCTACACAGTGACTTCTAAATCATTTTATATACAAAGCTATCATCCGTTATTCTATCCCTCTGTGATGATTTTCAATTAATTGAAATCTTTTCTGTTCTGTGTAGCATAGTGCAAAATTCTGATAGAAAACGATCTGCTGTGTCAGCTTGATAGTTTTAAATACCAGAGCACCAACACGTCTTGACAATACGTTCGGAAATCACAGCAATAAACATATGATCCTGTTTCGATGGAAAATACGTGTGTGACGGTGAAGAATGTCTTTTCCTGTAGCAGTAAAACAACATAGTGATCCACGTAACACACATAAAAGAAAAGTTCTACGAAAAAGTAGAGATACAGTATGAGGCAAAAAGAAGTAAATGTATTTAGTTTCTATATATTATTTTCTTTTTCTCTTAAAGTATTTGGTGTGATACTTCATAATCTTATGTTGATTCAAAATATGTAAGCGGTAAGCTTCTGTCAATAACCACAGTTAGGTGAAAATTCCATTTCCCTAAGAGTCGCCGCTTTACCCTACCTTCCCCTACAAACATACTGTGCTAGCCGCTGTACTGTGTGTAAGAATGGGGCCATGCTTTGCCTTGCTTTGTACATTACCAAGACAAACCTCTAACCTGAAATTAGTCGTTTTACTAACGTGATGATCGTAAATACATTCTCATCTGACAGTCATCATTTTTAATATGACGATCGTAAATACGTTGGAAATCGTATATTAAAACGTCTGTATCCGCAGCCCGGCGAGCCACATCCAGCGGGAGGCAGGACGTAGCGGGGAGACACATGCGGACATGCGCCGGAAGCGGATTATCGGCAGACCACACCGGATAGTTCACCATCCGGTGCAGCTGTTGCCGTTAAGAAGGGTGTTTTATTCCTGGCACTTTCTTTTTCGTACAGCTCTCCATCATGAGTACATATTAGCAAGATATGGCCTCTAGAGACCAAATAATTTTTAACACAGTAAACTGAACGACAAATAGTAAACAATCTACCAACTTATACACGTTGGAAAAAAGTGAAATACGTACTACACATCTGTAAATAAATCTACAAAAAACATTCCGACTTATCTGTGTGGTTATTTCAAACCATAAATGACACATTTAATCCATTCATGTTAATGGCGGTTGAGCTCCGTAGTTGGGGACTGAATTACTTGGAGGAGAAAAAAAAAATAAAGAAAAAAAAAAAGCAACCAGCCACTTTTAATGCAGTTTTATTTATAGCAAGGCTTCGAGTGTAACTTCCGACACAAATTTGTAAGCCGACTACATGGCGAAAGATGTGCTGCATCAGTGAAACTAAAAGTGTATCCTATGTACATATAAATGGAAAAAAAATGAGCTAAAACTTACACAATAAAAGGCAGTCGATAAAAGCGTTCAACTGATGATATAAATGTCTTAAGCCAACTGATGACTGGTGAAAGGCCGGAAAGCTTCTTTACATTAATAAGGCTAGATAATACGTGACTTGCTGCTTTGCTTCTTCAAGTAACATTAATACAAATCTGCCAAACTGCACTTTCTATTGAGTGTACTGGTAAAATGAATATAGAAGAAAAAGCTGAGGGAGAGAGAATATTAATTACACTCTAGGTACTTCCTGAAAGATGTAGTATTGCAAATACCAGTAAAGAACATATGTTAAAGAAATGAAGTATTATAACAACAACATACTGTAAGCAGCATTCCTAAAACATTCTTAAGTAGTATAGTGAAAAATGTAACAACAGATAACGAATAAATGCGGACACCCCACGTTTAAGTGTTATTTTATAAGCAAGAAAATGAATACGGTAAGATTACTAGACGCTACCCCCCTAGAATATGTTAATGAAGTGTTAAGAAATAAGTTGAAAAATCAAAGGTATTATTATCGTTCCGAAACGGAGATAGGTTTTTAGCATTTAGATACATGTTTGTATAGCTATGGATAGTATGAAATTTACCCTGTCTTCCTTTTCCGGTTTCTGCTTCTCAGGGACATTCTTTCAATGGCGAGCAGCTTCACCTAGGCTGAAGCCCTCTAAACAAGTACAATATGGTACAGCTATATTCACAGTCTGGTAATCGAGGCATTTCCTCAAAGCACTAGTCAAGTTTCAGCTTTGGGAATTTTCTTCTGCGCTTTATCGCAAATCTTTGTTGGAGTGTAAAATTGTTGGAATGTGTTGCACGAATACGGAAAAGCTGACGGGAGTTGGACTTCTTGATGGCTGTGCGCGTACGGGCAGGTCTAATTATGCTCTGAAATAGATCGCGATTTGTCGGCCTGGAAGCTCCAATTGTAAGACTGCGCCATCATCTTTTGCAATATTCGCTTTTGATCCTCTACTTCTCACCTGATATTCCAAGACCCGTAAGGTACTGCGACACATGGTTACAGGCAAAAGAATTTCACGAACGACGCTCGAACCAGGCGCGTCAATAGAGAAGCGCAGATTTTTGCCATGGCTTGGACTCGTCCGTCGCATTTCCGTCTCGGTACCGCATTCTGGCGCGGTTCTAATTAATTCGGGCCATCGATCAATGGGCGCGTCACGCTCATTACACCACGGCCTTCTTCCACACTTACTGCAATTAGTGGAAAACTAAAATTCATTTCTAAGTTCACTACACGAGTTAAAGAAGTCGCATGAAACCGTCTGACCGTTGCTATATGCAAGGAGATTCAAATTTCCGCAACTCCCCGAGAAGCTCTTGCAAAGTCAACATTTACGAGAGCACAGGTGACAGCTCCCGGTCAGAAATACAGACAGACGGTGCTCCCAACCTCGCGAGAGCCAATGCGTCCTTTCCTAGTGCTGCCACAGACAGAAGCCGTTCTACGGCACTTCCTGCAATCAACGGGACGTTCAGAACGAAAGGCAATTTAGATCTTTATAATGCGGGACTGATTAAATTTAAAATCGTAAGTAGCTGAACTAACAGACTAGCGCGATTTTGAAAATACATTGGCGTAATCTTTCTGGGTTATCAATTTAGTAGCAGCTTCGTTCTGGTTTGACGTTTCAACTCGTCATCTTTTAGCTAACTGAATTTCGACGAGAAGGTTTCACTCGCATGTGAACTACTGATGATTTAGAATGATTGTTTACCATTTTGCAGGCTGCTTAAATTAGCTTCACCTACCCTGCATTTACAGATCTCTATCCGAATTCGGGTTTAAACATACTTAACAATAATTTACCGGAAGTAACTATGAATACCTAGGAGCAGAGGGAAAGGGATAGGACGAGGGCAACGACAAAAGTACTAACGAGATTACGACACAATAAAATACAGCCATCTTCCTCTGCATTACATTAATGGAATCAGTCCATCGATGTAGTAGAAACCGAAACCACACGACGCCGACAACCTTCTATTCATCAACGCTTGCTCACAACTAAGCCGCGTAATTCGTGTGTACCTTCCGACTGATATATCACCAGCACAGATCGCAACTATGTGCAGCAGAGTTGGCAGTGTTCCGATATCCCACACGTCGTATCCGGCTTTGCCTTTTCCTCTGCAGTCACCGCTTTCAACAGTTTCACGTCGCCACGAACTATTGGGATCTTATGAATCCCTTTTATTTGTGTTTGTTTCAACATCGTAAGGGTGCTTAATATCCACCGAAGTTATAACAACCTCATTTGTCTGGAGACGTCCTTTCAGTAAAATAAATTTGTATCTAGATGATCTATAGAGAAGTCCGCCCCCGGTAGCTGAGTGTTCAGCGCAACAGGATGTCAATCCTAAGGGCCCAGGTTCGATTCCCGGCTGGGTGGGAGATTTTCTCAGCCCAGGGACTGGGTGTTGTGTTGTCCTAATCATCATCATTTCATCCCCATCGACGCGCAAGTCGCCGAAGTGGCGTCAAATCGAAAGACTTGCACCCGGCGAACGGTCTACCCGACGGTAGGTCCTAGTCACACGACATAGTAATCTATAGAGAAGGCATTTTGGAAACTACTCAGACTTATAAGACTTGCAGTTGAAATTTTAAAACAAGTTATATCTAGTTACACTTAGAAATGTTCATCTATTGAGCAAGAACGAACAAATCCGCGATATTTCTGTGGAAAAACGTACTTTATGCCAGTCAAAACAATGGGAAACATCCGTGTCGCAGTTGACGGATTAAAAACGATGAATCATTTTTAAAAGAGCCTCTATGCTAGTGGTGCAGAAGTTGCCTAATATTTTGTCGCTATAATCAGTGTCGTACCTAATGGAAAACTTGCGACTGCTTCGCAGCAACACAGGGACGAATTCGGAAGATCATGTTTTAGGCGCCAGGTTGAGACATCTTTTAAGCGTTTGACGCAATAATATTATTGTATTTTGTAAATTTAGTACATTATTTGAAATTTCCATTCTAGCCATGAGCCAAAATGGAGCAGAAGGGAGCAGAAGGGACGACTGGTGAAAATGAGGTCAAGGCAGCAGAGTGAACGCGGAACAACACGAAACACATCGACTCATTAGAGAAAGGCTTGGTACTGGACACGAATAGACCCGTGATAACTGGCAAAGTTCCTTTTTTAAAAATGCCGTCGACTGAGGAAATTGAAAAGGTATTATTTGTTTACATATAAGTACTGCGAAAAATTAACACTGAATAATGACAGGCATGTGTCTCCCTGTTGCGTGGCGATGATAAAATGATGAGGATAACACAGCAGTCACGCTCCGACGGCACAAAATCTCCGACCCGGCCGGAATCGAACTCTGGCCACTTCGGTTGTAACTCAGCCACGCTGACCTTCCCCGCGATCGACGAAATACAAAGGAGCATACAGCAATCGAATTTCTGTGCCAAAAATGTGAAATAAAACGATATCTAAGTGCAAGTGCGACCTACATTTACTGCAAATGTGCAAACTATATGAAATTCTAACTTCAGTGCCCACAGAACTCAAGTTGTCCACAGTTTGTGTGGACGAAGAATATTTTTAAAAATGTCGATTGTGCTTCACGCATCCTGTAGCAATATCTTGAGGGTACAGATAGGAACATGTTACACGTAATAATGAGTGGCCAGGCAGTATTCGGACGACAAATGGATTCCTCTGTCACAGCACGATTATCGTAACACATTTCAACTTCGGGAAATAAATACCTTACATAAGTCTGTAAAATTATGTGATAGTGACGTTTCTACCTGAACTTAAGACAGAGAATCTCGGATATTAAAATACAGTCTCATTTGGAAAAGTGCTAAGAGGTGTGATACGCGACAATGAAGACAACTGCACAGTCTTTTCGTATCATACAGACATCGCGAACTGTGAGCTAGGACAAGACTGTTGAGTAACTGCAGCTATTAATACTACTGAGTAAGCACGACCGGTTGGTTCTGCGCAAATGCTGTCTAACTCGCGGACACAAGATCCGCTCTTCCCGGCTTGTTAGAGGCCGCGCGATGACCACGTCCCCGCAGCTATTTTCGCACATGCGCGCTAAAGCTTGTCGTACCCTCTGTCAGGACCAGTCCGGCGAGGCGGGCGACAAGAAACTAGCGAAGAGTGCTACAGCCACAGAGGGCCACAGCAGGCACGGGCGCTGCAAGCGTCACTGGCAGCCCGCCGCGCAGAGCTCACCACCAGGAGGCTCTGACGTCACCGCCGAACTTATCTAATCTGGCGACTACAGCAACTCCCCTCCCGCCCCGCTCATCCAATCCCGTACCAAGACGCCAAGTCTTTACGAACGAGTGACGGGCGTTCGCTGCTGGTAACAAAATACACTTAAATTGCGATTCGTGTCACAGCGCCACTTTATAAAGTATCATCTCGATTATATATGGACCACTTATAGTGTAGTCCCTTCCGAATTGTTGGTATCCAGACAGAATGTAAAGAATCGGCGATGGAATGGTAAGGGCAAATATTGCTCAAGAACAAGATGCCATTAACTGACACGCGCTTTGTACAAACTGTAGTAAAGCCGTATGCCATGGTTAGTTGAGAGATCCTGAAGAGTACGTTCAGCTGTCTAAGTGAAAGGGTGTATATCCTTCACATACTTTCCCTTAACGAAGTTGAGAGCTGTGCACCAAGTATATCTGTTAAATGTAGATGACTGCGTAAAGTGTGGTGTTTGTGTCATAATGATACTGGGTACTTACAAATGGCGGAAAAATCGAATTTTTTAATGACTTTATTAAATTCTGTAGTATTTCCTGATTACATTTATACATACATTACGAAATTCCTTGAAGAACTGGAAGGCCAGGTAAGAGAATATAACATTATGATAATTGGGGACCTGAATGCTCACAAGGGAACCTCCCCATCGCACCCCTCCTCAGATTTAGTTATAAGTTGGCACTGTGGGTAGGCCTTGAAAAACGGAACACAGATCAATCGAGAAAACAGGAAAAAGTTGTGTGGAACTATGAAAAAAATTAGCAAAATATACAAACTGAGCAGTCGATGCGCAAGATAGGCAACATCAAGGAGAGTGTGAGCTAAGGAGCACCGTGGTCCCGTGGTTACCGTGAGCGGCTGCGGAACGAGAGGTCCTTGGTTCAAGTCTTCCCTCTAGTGAAAAGTTTAATTTTTTATTTACAGACAATTATTGTCTGTCCGTCCGTTATGTTTTCATCACTTTTTTGGGAGTAATTATCACATCCACAAGAAAACCTAAATCGAGCAAGGTAGAAGAATCTTTTTACCCATTCGCCAAGTGTACAAGTTAGGTGGGTCAACAACATATTCCTGTCACGTGACGCACATGCTGTCACCAGTGTCGTATAGAATATATCAGACGTGTTTTCCTTGGAGCAATCGGTTGACCTATGACCTTGCGATCAAATGTTTTCAGTTCCCATTGGAGAGGCACGTCCTTTCGTCTACTAATCACACGGGTTTGCGGTGCGGTCGCAAAACACAGACACTAAACTTATTACAGTGAATAGAGACGTCAATAAACGAACGGACAGATCATAACTTTGCGAAGATAAAAAAAGTAAACTTTTCACTCAAGGGAAGACTTGAACCAAGGACCTCTCGTTCCGCAGCCACTCACGCTAACCACGGGACCATGGCACTCCTTAGCTCACACTGTCCTTGATGTTGCCTATGTTGCATATGGACTACTCAGTTTGTATATTTTGCTTATTTTTTTCATAGTTCCACAAAACTTCTTCCTGTTTTCTCGATTGATTTGTGTTCCGTTTTTCAAGGCCTATCCACCATGCCAACTTATAACTAAATCTGAGGGGGGTGCTATGGGGAGGCTCCCTTGTCAGATCGGCACAGATAGAAATGGATATGAAGTGGTGATGGGCCCTTTTGGATTCGGAAGACAAAATGTTGACGGTGAAGAAATTCTAAATCTGTGCATAAGGAATAATCTTTTAGTGAAGAATACATTCTTCAAGAAACAAGATAGCCATAAGATTGCTAGATATGGCTGGGATGGCAAATCTAAGACAGTTATAGACTATATATTAACAGACAAATTAATTGGAGGAAAAGTAAGGGACACTAAAGTCATACCAAGTGAGCACTTGGATAGCGACCACAGGTTACTAATAGCTGATCTAAATTATAAGATGAAAAGTTTGAATGCTATTCAAAGAATGCTAAAAATTAAGGAGTGGAAGCTGAAAGAAGAAGAAAATAAGAAAAGTTTCCAAATTCTAGTAGCACAAAATTGCCAAAAACTGAAAGGGGTAGTGTAGAGGAAGAGTGGAACCTATTTAAAACATCGATACTTAACAGTGCTTTGTAGATATGTGGCAAAACAAAGGGTAAAGTGAAAGATAAAGAAACCAGTTGGTGGAACAACAGAGTAAAAGATGCAATTGAAAAACATAATATGCCAAAGAAAAACATGGAGTTTGAAAAAAGAAATCAGAACCAAGGGCTGTTAACAAAAGATGAACACAAGGTGACAACACTGGAGAAGGAATACCAACAAAAGAAACTCCAAGCAAAGAGAATTGTGAAAGAAGAAATTGAGAATAGATGGGAAATATTCACACAGAAAATACAGGAGGATAGCAAAGGGAACCAAAAACTGCTATATGGGTTATTGAAAAATAAAAGATCTGATAGAAAATAGATTGAAATAGAGGATGCGGATATTATCAGGGCCATGGAAGTATTAGAGAATAGATGAAGAATTATTTTGAAATCTTACCGAATGGGGAAGGTGCACAAGAAAATGACACATAAGTCATTGAATTAGAGGAAGAGCAGGATCCAATCTCTTGGTTAGAAACTGAGAATTCCCTGAAACAGATGAAAAATGGGAAGGCGGCTGGAGTAGATTAGCTGATAGCAGATATGATTAAAGCTGCAGGAATCCATGGAATACAATGGTTACACCAGGTGCTGGGGGCGACATGGAAAGAAAAGAAAGTGTCGGATGACTGGAAAAAAGGAATTATAGTACCATTGTTCAAGAAAGGTAGTAGAAAGAAATGAACCAACTACCGAGGAATCACACTGCTTTAAAATAATGGAAAAGGTCATAGAAAAAGGATTGTGGAAAATTCTAGAACACCAATTAGAGGAACAACAGCATGATTGGGAAAAAGAAAGAACTTGATAGTAGTATTCATGGATTTGGAAAAAGCAAGGTGATTTGTGAAAAAGTGACTCTGAAAACAATTCACTGTGGCGGGGGTGGGGTGGGTGGGGGGAAGAGTCTTCATTTAACTTCAATGATGGCCTAACAAGCATTATGGAAATTACGAACATGCTCGAACTTGAGACTGAACCAGCCTGTTACCACTTCTGTACAAAATCAGATGAAAAGCATATAGGCAAGCACAGCAATGGATGACACAAGCTGCCAAAGAGGCCAGCAGGACCATCATAGCCACGAAGGAGGTAGAGGGGGACCTCCTCCTGGATCTGGAAGGACTGCTGTATGGTACAGGAATTGCTGATCAGAGGTATATTTAACTACAAAAGATGTGACCCTAAACTTTAAATGCATTTGGCTTGAAACTGTATTTTTCAAATTGGCAGGAAATGTAACAAGAGAACGGTACAAACAATTTTGTTTGGATTTTGATACTGGCATTCTAAATTTTGTACAAACATAATATTTTTCAATTATCCTATGTATACTGATAGAAAATAAATTGAAAATGACTCATAAAAATTATTTTGTATTTTGTTGTAGGTCCAACAGGAGGGCTTCGGGAATTGCTGCTGATGACCAATGTTCCAGCTGCAATGAGTCTTCCACCTAGTACAGCAGTTACAGGGAGCATCCAATGTGGACATAAAACCAAATTATTAACCCTTTTGTGGACGCATTTTTTTAAATTTAATTTAATTTTATTATATATATATATATATATATATATATATATATATATATATATATATATATATATATATATATATTTTTTTTTTTTTTTTTTTTTTTTTTTTACCAACTAAGTGAAGATAATTTGCTATCCTATTAGACTTGTGATCAACTGACTATATTTTTCAATAATTTTATTTTTGTGATTTAGGACCAAAAATTATGGTGGTACATAGATCACCACAGCAACTTTGTGAGCAATTAAAACTATAGTGGTAAATGAATTTCCCTCTTTCCTTTTGTGTGCTGTTATGTGTTGCCATCACACATAAAGAGATAATGAACAGTGTTTTCTGTATTAAATTTTTGTTTTCTTCTACTTTAGTTAAAAAATTTTACTTACCACAATGTGAAAACAATCCTAGAAACTTTATCACACAATAAAGGTAGGAGCTGATACAGATCATAGTAATGTATATTGCAGAAGTGAAGCATAGTGTCCTGACAACAGTAGTTGTCCCATGACAAACAGAAACTGATTGTTGTAGCAGCTTTCACAAACCCTGTGCAGTGTAGTAGCACAAGATGTCATGCATAGACAGAGGTGGTAAGACATATTCCCAAAATCTTTGTGATACCCTAAGTTGGAGGGACGTATGCTTCCCAAGGGCCACAAATGACAGATTAATTTTGTGGTAAGCATATTTCCAAAGTTCATTCCAGCAACTACTTTGGTGGCAAACATACTTTCCAAGAACGACAAAAACACCATTGTTTGGTGGGATATATATTTCCCACAATCCTGAAGGCTATATTTCATGACACACAGAAACTACACATGGTGTCACTAGGTGCCAGGAGCTTACAGAAGTGGTAACACATATTGCCTTAAACACTGTAAGAAAATACATTTAGTGAGAGGTATATCCCCCATGGCCCACGAAAGGGTTAAACACAAAAGTGTAAAGAATAAAAGTATATCATCAAATACAGCATTTTGTTTTACTTGGTAGAAAGAAAGTCACAAAAATCATCTAGTTCTCATGTTTTCAAAGACGACTACCCCATTAAACGCACTATCTAATCAAAAATACCCAGCCACCCCTATGGAATGTGGAAATGTCCACTTGGTATCATGAGTGGCAGACTTGCCAGTATAAAAGGTGGGCAGTATTGTGTTGTTAATAGAGATGCGTAACAGAGCAGTGAATCATGGATTAGTCATTGGTCATCACCCGAGTAACAAACCCATCAGGGATATTCCAATTATTCTAAAACTGTCCAAGTTACTGACAAGTGATGTTTCTGTGAAGTGGAAATGCAAAGTAACAACCACAGCTAACCCATGACTAGACAGACCTCATGTTCTGATGGACAGGGGCAGTTTAATATTGTGGAGGTAGTTGTAAAAAACACGAGACTGGAGAAAGGGATCACTCGTCAGTTTCAAAGTGCTACCAACAGTCCAGCTAGCACAAAGATTGTGCTTAAGCAGTTAAGAGAAATGGGGTACATTAGTCGAGCAACTCCATATAAAAGATACATTTTTGTAGTCAATGCTAGTTGACACTTGAGGTAGTATAAAGAGTGATGTTAACAGAGTGAAAACAAGTGATTTGTAATGATGAGTCACACTATACTCTATGGCAATACGATGGAAGGGTTTGAGTTTGGCAAATGTCTGGAGAATGTTGCTTCCTCTATCATGTGTAGTGCTTTCAGTGAAGTACAGAGTAGGCGGCCTTATGGTACGGTGACATTTTTTGTGATTAGGGTGTGATTCCTTTACTGCACTTAACAAAATGCTCATGTGGAAAGATAGGAACACGTTTTACAACATTATGTACAGTGTACAGTAGAGGAACAGTTTGGAGACAATGACTGTATCAGCACAACAATGTGCCTTGTCATAAAGCACAATCTGGGAAGAAATGGTTTGTGGAGAATAACAGTTCTGAAATGGACTGGCCTGTCTAGAGTTCCGACTTGAACCCTACGGAGCACCCCATATTAATGTCCACTAATAGGTGTCTGAATACTTATCCTTTTGTAATATCAATAAAAGTGCAAGAATGTCAAGGGTCTCAAATTGACAATGAGGCACTGTAATATTAGAAATCATTTATGCTTGCCTCAATGGGCAGAACAATTTTCTCTTTCCTTAATCATCTGCATTAGAGAATTTAATACTTCCAGATATCTTATTGACTGCAGGTTCATCCTGTATACTTCTTCAGTGATTACAGTTATAAATATTAATTACACAAAGTACTGCTAATAGTTCCAATTCCCTGACTGACCGATCTCAAAAACCTTTTGTATAATAATCAATACTATTGTTGAGATATAGTCTTATTTCTGTTTGTGCTTCTACGGAATGAAGGCAGTCTGGCTTAAGGGAATGTAGAGAGTGGATAAAGAATGACACAACCTAGAAGGGTGAGAGAGTACGTTCACTTGTTCCTTGGTAACTACTGGCAATCCACGGATACACTCACCTCGTACCGATTAGCAGCTACAGTATAAATAACACACAGAAGTAACAGGGACTCACTAAAAGGGATTATAGAGATGTCTATGATTAAAAACACTTGCTACATTACTTATTTCTCAACTGACTTACACAACATAACAACACTCTGAAAGAGCCAGTCCTGACAGACTGCTCAGTTGACTGCAATTGAAAACAGAGGACAACCAACATGAAATGTGATTTGTATAGGCTTTTACATAATAATGAGAAGCAGTAGTTAGTATGTCCAATTCTATGAATAGATTTTTGCGTACTGTTCTTGAATTTACAACACACAAGTGTTATTATGAGCTTCTGCAGTTAAAAAGAAAAAAAAAAGAAAAAAAACTTTCTCTCAGTTTGTGCAGTTACCCCAAAATATGATACTGAGTAACATAATAGAGAAAAGCAAGCAATGTAAGCCAGTTTTATCCATTGTCACTCATTCCAAGAAAATGTAATATAGTTATGCAGCTCAAATTTAATGATATTTAATCTGCATTATATCCTGGCCTTGGTCATCTCCCTTAAAACTGTGATGCTCACTGCACCAGTAGAGTGGTTTATAATTGCTTATTGGAACATATAAGTACATGTCTCATAGAAATTAAATGTGATTTACAAGGTTGACTACTACAACTAGTGTAGTGAAGCCTATATGAAATTTTGCAGCATCTCTATCAGCAACACATCCATTAAAAAGATTTTACTGCTTCATAATTATGCTGTTTGAAATTTAAATCCACCCTCCTACCAAGTTTTCATTAATACTCGTGAGCTCATCTCTCAGCTAACAAACTATGGTGCACACTTCTCTACACATGGGAGAAAATAGGCACATGAACTGATTTATACTGCACTACAAATGTTAGTGGTCCCACAGTTTTTTTTATGAAATATACATTTCTAATGAAACAAATGAATATTAACAGAATCTTAACCACACATACCTTCACGTCAGCTGTCCTGCACTTCGTCAGGCATTATTTTGGGAACCAAATAACCAGCCAACGATAAACATTCATGGCTATATCTCAGTGTTAGTTCAGATGGAAAGGAAGATGGTAATGATAAACAATAGATGTGGTAGCACCTCTTCTTGATAATCCATGAACTAGTCACAAATCATCACAGTTGTTGCCCCTCTTGTGGAAAATAAGTAAGCTAAGTGGGATTTGTTGGAAGAGTATTTCATACAAAAAAAGGCAATAACTTTGATATACAACCAAACCCCCCCCCCCCCCTCTGCCACTGACCTCTCCCCCCCCCCCCCCTCACATTCTGGAATCTGTAATGATTTCTGAGTTGTGAATGGGCAGGAGCCTGTGGTCTAAGAGCACAACTTCTGTTCTGCATAAAGTCACACTTATTTATATTTCGTTGTGTCCCCACTAATCTTCTTACAAGTAATGTCATGATGACGTTTATCAAATTCAATTCCATCTTTGGTTCTACCATGTTATGTAATCAGTAAATATCTTTCAATTTTTGGGAAACTACATTTGTCTGATGGTGTTATTTCCACAATTACACGAGTTTGTGTTTCGGATACATGTTTTTAGGTCACATGCAGCTGAATGTGAATGTCAGTGTGTGTTTGTTCAGAGCACAGGATAGCACATTCTGGGAAATTCAGTTGTTTATTTCCACAACTATGTGACCTGTGTTTCTGATATGGGCATACAGTCCAATACGGTCTGCCAGGAAGCTCAATTGTAGTTGCATTTGTCAGTTAGCGTGCACTCTCTGCTGCTGATTGAAGATGTTGCATTATGGACATTTTTTTCAGAGCACTCAAAGCACTCTGTCTTCAGGCCATGAGTGGCCTACTGGGACCATGTGACCACCGTGTCATCCTCAGTGGAGGATGCGGATAGGAGGGACGTGGGGCCAGCACACCGCTCTCCCAGTTGTTATGATGGTATTCTTGACCAAAGCCGCTACTATTTGGTCAGGTAGCTCCTCAATTGGCATCAGGAGGCTGAGTGCACCCCGAAAAATGGCAACAGCACATGGCGGCCTGGATAGTCACCCATCCAAGTGCCGACCATGCCCGACAGCCCTTAACTTCGGTGATCTCACAGGAACCGGTGTATCCACTGCGGCAAGGCCGTTGCCCATTTTTTTCATAGCTCGATTGTATTCTCCAATAATGGTCATTGTGAGTTCTGTGCAGGTGGTCAATCAGTGAAGATATATTCTGCACGCTCTATAAAGGCAATGTCATGATCACGTTCACTGTTCATTATTTGAGAAACAGCAATGTAATAAGTGTTGCCACAGCATCATTGGCTAATCAGCTGAAACAGCTGTTCTTCAGGCTAGAGATGGTTCTGTGATGTTTTGGGGGTGTTTTTTATACCATGGCTTGAGTCATCTCATTTAGGTTACTTAACTAAAGATTGTTATTTCAAGATTCTCAGTTACCAAATGTTGCCCTTTCTTTAACATCTTTATGATGAATGTACTGCTGAGTGAGCAAGAACAGTGCTTTGACATCTTTATGATGAATGTACTGCTGAGTGAGCAAGAACAGTGATGACGGAACTACATGTAAAGGAGACATTACTTCTTGCACCACAAACATTCTCTTTCCTGGTATTTGACGAATTCTCCAGTGAAACATATCTGAGACTGAAAGATTGTTGGAACCTTTTTTTATACATTCAAGCATGGAAATCAAATATGTCAAGAACACACAACAGCAGACTGCTTGCTCTACATAATGGACCACACAAACATCCTCTAGCACCCTTTAAAATGGTATGATTACACGTTAAATATTGAAATGTAAAGTCTGAATTGGCATCTCATCTGCTGTATATGATGTCAAGTGTCATTCAAAACCATGTCAAATGTTACTCTAATCAACAAACATAAAAAAAAAGTTTTGCGTCAGCCTGGTTCCCAGAACTCCTGAAGATAAACGTTAACTGTGGATACTGTATCACAGACACAGTCCCTTGTCTGTTCAGAGATGTCTCTAAACCCACCCAAAGATGTAAAAAACCATGCATGAACAGTGCCTATTAGATGGAGGGGGTCCGACAGCTGATCAGTTCCAGTCATTCCATCAGAAAGGGGGTACATCTCTCGTGTTGTCTGCAGTTCAACTATGCCTAGATGATCAATACCGCGGTTCGATCGCAATCTCAATGATACTTTGTGCCAGGTAGGGCTCTCAACAGGGGAAGTGTCCAGGCACCTCGGAGTGAACCAAAGCGATGTTGTTTGGACATGGAGGATATACGGAGAGACAGGAACTGTCGATGACATGCCTTGCTCAGCCCACCCAGGGGCCACTACTGCAGTGGATGACCGCTACATATGAATTATGGCTCGGAGGAACCCTTACAGCAAAGCCACCATGTTGAATAATACAGCCACGGGTTGTCATGTTACGACTCTGTGCGCAATTGGCTGCATGATGGGCAACTTCAATCCCGACATCCATGGCGAGGTCCCATCTTTGCAACCACGACACCATGCAGTGCAGTACAGATGGGCCCAACAACATGCCGAATCGACCACCAGGATTGGCATCATGTTCTCTTCACATATGAGTGTTGCATGGGGCTTCAACCAGACAATTATCAGAGACGTGTTTGGAGGCAACCCGGTCAGGCTGAATGCCTTAGACACACTGTCCAGCGAGTGCAGCAAGGTGGTGGTTCCCTGATGCTTTGGGGTGGCATTATGTGGAGCAGACGTATGCTGCTGGTGGATATGGAAGGCGCCATAATGGCTGCATGATATGTGAATGACATTCTCCAACCAATAGTGCAAAAATATCGGCAGCATATTGGCAAGGCTTTTGTCTTCATGGATGACAATTCACACCCCCATCGTGCACATCTTGTGAATGACTTCCTTCAGGATAACAACATCGCTCGACTAGAGTGGCCAGCATGTTCTACAGACATGAACCCTATCAAACATGCCTGGGATGGATTGAAAAGGACTGTTTATGGATGATGTGACCCACCAACCACTCTGAGGGATCTACGCCAAAAAGCCATTGAGGAGTTGGACAATCTGGACCAACAGTGCCTTGATGAACTTGTGGACAGTATGCCATGACGAATACAGGCATGCACCAATGCAAGAGGACATGCTACTAGGTATTAGAGGTACTGGTGTGTACAGCAATCTGGACCACCAACTCTGGGGGTCTCACTGTGTAGTGGTACAACATGCAATGTGTGGTTTTCATGAGCAATAAAAAGGGCGGAAATGATGTTTATGTTGATCTCTATTCCAATCTTCTGTACAGGTTCCAGAACTCTTGGAACCAAGGTGATGCAAAGCTTTTTTTGGTGTGTGTATTTTATTTCTTACTTTTACACAAGTTATTTGACAAAACATTTGATGGTAACATTCACACATCGCTCTGAGCACTAAGTTTTTGCCAGTTCCAGCACGATTTATCCGACATTTGAGAAGATCGTAAGACTTTTCTCTGCTAGGTTGTGAGTAGACTACACCTGACTTTTGTGTTTTCCTACTGGTGGTATGAATTCAGATGGAATTTTGCAATCAAACTGAAAGTCAGTCTCTGCAGTAATCATAATTCCACCCATTATAGACATGAAGTTACGATCTTCAACTCACAATACACTAAGAGCTCAAAAAGCATTCAATAGCTTCTAGGTATGCATCCAATGTTGACTACAAAGTTGCTCCAAAAAGGTTCCCCACAGTCACTACATAAAAGATCTCCTTCGTGAAAAACAAATCTGAGAGTGTGATTTTGGTGGCCTTCAGTGTCATCGATGACATCAATCCCATAATAATTGGCCTCTGTTTCAAAGGATTTAATAACTCGCTGCAAATTCTATGAGACAAATATTCTTCCCAGTTTTCTGATCTTTTCTCGTATTTTTCGAAAATTCTTTAGCCCAAAATGTTTGCATCCAACAGCTTTCAAAAATGAAGCAACCTTGGCCTTTCTTCTTTGTGGATGGTGTTCAAAAATACACAATATCTAAATGACAGGCGTGACTTTGGATTGCAAAGCATTACACTTGCTTCTTGTTTTTGATGTAACTTGATTGCTGAGAATGTTGTACACCATCAAATAAAGAGCTGCCTTTCTGCCACCTTCTTTTCGCAGAGCTGTTTCTACAGTCATTTAAGTATTTTTGATGATTATGTCTTCCTCATGTTTGGAAGACAATTTTGAAATATAAATGGCAATAGCAATCTCAATAGCTTAAGAATGTCAGAATTATAGTAATTTACCACTGATTCCTCTGCTTCTCGTTTGTGACTGACAAACTTTATTTTTATGTCCTCCATTTTCAGAACTGTTGAATTCTTGCGGATTTCATGAGGAAAAATGAGGCTGCAGGGTTTGTTCCCTTTTCTGTAAGTCTTGTGATGATTGTGTATCTGATACTTCAGGACATGTTGGCGCAATTTCTCATCATGCTTTGCAAGACTGCAATCCACCACTTGCTCAATGTGCATGATTTCAGCAGCTTAATACACATCAGGAGTGTCTTCAATCCAGAGCAGAACATATGCATGCATAGAACCTCTAATTTGAAATTCAAAACTGACGAAGTAGTCGATAACATATCTTTTTAATATATTTGTTTTCAAAATTACATTGCATAAGCGCTCGGAAAAGCAATGATAAAAATAGCATGTCTCATGAACAGTACATTTGTCTATTAATGCTGTCCTTAAATCCAATATCAGTTTCTCATTCATGTTGTCACTCTCAGAGTTAGGAACTAGAAATGAGGTCCTAACTAGATGACCACTGCGATGAGATCGCTCGACACACTTCTCCAGTAACTTGTACAAGAACTCATATTCTTGAAATACAGCTCAGATCTGTGAGCATCACCATGTTTCATGATTCAGATCCTGGTGTACTGATTTTGTTCCAGACCCTGACATTGGTATTCATGCACTCTTCCTCAACTCTTCTGTGAGCATACAAACAGCATTCCCAAAACCAGTATCAGTAACACTGAGGCTCATAACGTCCTGACTTGATTGAAAGGAAGCAGTTCTGACAATTAAATATCATACCAATGCACATTTTTACATGCAAACTGGCTAAGCCTTGAAGAGATGAACTTTTCAACACTTCATTTACAAAGGTAGCAGAAGTTGTATGTGAAATATTCCAGTTTTCCCCTCAAATCACTAATTAAGTTTTAATTACACAGAGTTCTTTCAAGAAATTAATACCCCCCCCCCTCCCAAAAAAACACAAAACAACTACACCTCCCACCGGTCTATATGATACCCTATTCGGACAAAAACCCATTGTGTAATTTGAAGGGAGCAGTGTTTTCTATAACCTCAAATATTTGAAAAAATATGCAAAACTGTGACTCCTCAGATCAGTCAGCTACTATCTAGTTTCTGTGTTGTTTTGTACACTAAAGACATGCCGCTTTATGGTGTGCTGTAAGCAATGGTGTTTTGTAAGGTACCAGGCTCCAAACGTCTGGATGCAGTGCCCTTCACCAAATTCGACTGGATACTGGTTCAGCTGGATTTGCATTCACTGACAGCAGCAGATTTGAAATTGAAAGTCACTGACAACACACAAAACTTGTCTCCAGTTCCATTTTATGATCACTCTTCTTATTCCATGTTGCCCGACTGCGAGTGGTACATCATTTCTTGTAGACACATTGGACAATCCGTGTCGATACACCAATAAAAGTGGGCAATTTCATTCACGGTGTGGTAACAGTTACTTTTTGTCACTCAGTTATGTTTCCACTTCGATATATTTTATTGCACTGATTCCACACACCGACTGGCATGTACACTCCAGTTCACTTCCATGACTAAGCAGGGGAGATTACAGGACAGCCTGGTACCAATTTGTGCTCTGTGTTTCAGATTACTAACAGCACATCTCTCTTGATATTTTAACTTCGTACTCAGATGAAACATACTGGTCACATAGTTTGTCAGCTTACATGACTGTAATTTGCAAATATCCTCATTCAGCATTTTTTTTTCTTCCACAAACAATGGGAATGACAGTTTGTGAGCGTGTGGTTTTCTACATAATTGAGGAGGCACAATACCTGATAACCTCAAAAAGACGACTACAGGAGAGACGCAGAACAACACATGCAAACACAAAACAAAATTCTTATAACATATTTGCCCTTGACAGCAAGACAAAAAGTCTTGAAATGCACTATGCTAAGCATGAAAAAATACATAATTAGTGCAGTATTTCAGTATTTAAATAACAAATGATAGCTGCAGGCTTTCAAAACCATCGACTATAATGCATGAAATTGAGTCAAACTTTCCTACTTCCCAGAAAGTTATCAGTTTCAGTTAAATCGGCGCTTTTTGTTAGATACTAAACATTTATTAGATAATAAACAAGTACCTGACCAGTCTTTTGGTGCCTGTTATGTACATATATCACACATAAAGTGCGAAAAGCCAAGGGGATATCCTACACTAACTTTTACAGCTTAAAACGTTATTTCCCTTGAAAAATGTAAAAGCAGGGTTTCACTGTACATCTTATTTGTGAAGCTACAAAAATGTTCCAAATAATGACAAGATGCCACAAATATGATCCAGTGTGTGTGTGTGTGTGTTTGAAGTTTACGGGCGCTAAACAGCGTGGTCATCAGCGCCCAAACGCATAAAAACAGGAACACATGCAGCGAAGGGACTAAGACAAACAGCGAACAAGGAGAACGGCTAAAACACACAGACCTGACGCAGTTACAAATCCTCACACACAGAGGTAAAACGAGAGGAGAAGGGACACACTAAAAAGGAAAGGAAACACAAGGGAAAGAGAACAGAAACCGAAGGGAAACAAGGAGGTAATCGTGACTGGCTGACCTCTTACCTAAAACCCGGGTGAGCCAGTCACCCAGCAGCACATTAAAACCCACTCCCTAAAATCCGAGGCAACAAATGGGACAGGACACAAAACCGTAAGACCTTAACTACAGTCGTTGCGTCATCTTGTAAAATAGAGGGCAAATCCGGTGGCAAGGAAACCACCGCCCTCTGGTTAGAGAATAAAAGACAGTCAAGTAAAATGTGGTGGACAGTAATCTGGACGCCACAAGAACTGCAGATTGGGGGGTCCTCCCGCCGGAGTAAAAAACCATGTGTTAATGGACTGTGCCCGATGCGGAGGCGAGTGAGGAGAACCTCATCCCGCCTGCATGACTGGTAGGACGTACGCCATGGCCGCGTGGTAGCCTTGACCAGACGCAGCTTATTGTCACCGACTGCCAGCCACTCCTCTTCCCACTGACGCATAACACGAAAACGCAGGAGGGAGGTAACAGCATGGAGGGGGACGGCACATTCAACAACATTAGGGATGGAACATGCATCTTTGGCAGCCACATCCGCCAGTTCGTTTCCCCTAATACCCACGTGCCCCGGCACCCAGCAGAAGGACACCTCCTTCCCCTGCCGTTGCAGGTGGAGGAGGGCATCATGGATGTTCTGGACGACCGTATCCGCTGGGTACAAGTGTTGCATGGTCTGAAGGGCACTCAGGGAGTCAGAACAGATGAGGAACTTAAGACTGGGAACACACCTCATCTGCTCCAATGCCCGCAAGATCGCAAATAATTCGGCATCAAAGATGGTAAACGCCGCAGGAAGCCGTAACTGCACGACTCGATCAGGGAAAACAACAGCACAACCAACAGAGTCCCCCTGTTTAGAGCCATCCGTAAATACTGGTACATGGTCGGGATGCTGGTTTAAAATATCATAAAACAAGGAGATAAAAAAAAACGCAGGAGTGCAACTCCTCCGGTACTCCGACAAGTCTAAAAGGACGCTGGGCCTCTGGAGCAACCAGGGAGGCAGGCGAGTAAAACCTTGTCGTTGGGGGGCCACACGCTCCACACCAAGGGACTCAAGCAAACGCTTGGCACGAATCCCAAATGGTCTCGTTGCCCTGGGACGACTGGAAAAGAGACGTTCCATAGGCGGTCAAGTAACGGTAGGGTACGCAGGGGAGGTAGGACAGGCAAGGAATTGACACACCCGTCGCACCATGAGGAGTTGCCGCCGGATGGCGAGCGGCGGTTCCCCTGCCTCAGCACACAGGCTGGGGATGGGACTGGTACGGAAGGCACCAGTGGCCAGCCTGATACCCTCATGGTGTACGGCATCAAGAATCTTCAGATACGAAGGCCTTGCTGACCCATACACGGTGCAACCATAGTCAAGACGCGACCGGACGAAAGCCCTATAGAACTGCAGCAAACGCGCCCGATCTGCTCCCCAGGACCGATGGCTCAGACACTTCAAAATATTCAGTGCCTTCAGGGCCCGCACCTTGAGGTCTTTAAGGTGAGGCAGCCACGACAACTTGGAATCAAAAATGAGGCCCAGGAACCGCACAGTGTCGCTAAAAGGAAGAATGGTGTCCCTCAGACGCAATTCAGGGGAGGTAAAAAGACGTCGAGAACGATTAAAATGAACACACACACATTTTTCTGCAGAAAAGGTAAAACCCGTCTTCGCAGTCCATGCCTCTAATCGCTGTATCGTAAGCTGCAACTGCCGACTAGCAGTGACAAGACTGGAGGAAGAACAGAAAACAGCAAAATCGTCCACAAACAAGGAGCATTGGACAGGACTCCGGATAGTGGACGTGATACTGTTAATGGCGACAGCAAAGAGGGTGACACTTAAAACGCTTCCCTGAGGAACACCATTCTCCTGCACAAACAAATCAGATAGCACATTACCAACCCTATAACGAAAGAGGCGGTGGGAAAGAAAGGACCGAATGAAGATGGGGAGACGGCCACGAAAGCCCCACTCATGGAGTTGATTGAGGATATGGCGGCGCCAAGTAGTGTCATACGCCTTATGAATGTCAAAGAAGACACCAAGACAATGCTGGTTACGTAGGAAGGCCTGCTGGATGGCCGCCTCAAGCAGGGTCAAATTGTCGATAGTGGAACGACATCGCCGAAAGCCACACTGAGAGGGGCTAAGGAGCTGCCTGGTCTCGAGCAGCCAAACCAGGCGACGGTTGACCATGCGTTCCAACGTCTTCCCGACACAGCTCGTCAAAGCAATACTGCGATAACTGCTGGGATGCGTTCGGTCCTTCCCCGGTTTGAGGAGAGGAATCAAAACCGCCTCCCTCCATGAGTCAGGGTATGTGCCGGATAACCATATCATATTTAAACAACTCAGGAGAACTTCCTTGGATGGCAGCAACAAGTGCTGCAGCATGCTGTACCGGATTTGATCATGACCAGGCGCAGTATCATGAGCCACAGACAGCGCCGAATCCAGTTCCCACATTGTGAAGGGGCAGTTGTAGGGTTCAGAATTTGGAGACCGGAAGTCCAAGTGACCCCTCTCGATGGCAGTTCGGTAGCGGCAGAAATCTGGATCACAGTTAATTGTGGCGGTAGATTCCGCAAAATGCATGGCCAGTGTCTGGGCAATGTCTCTCGGCGCCGTGAGGAGACATCCCTGATGCAGCAATGCCGTGACAGGTAGTGGGCTGCGTTGCCCAGAAATCCTCCTGATGGCTTCCCATACTTTCGTAGAATTAGTGGAGCGGGAGATGGAGTTCAAGAACAATTGCCATGACCGTCGTTTGCTCTCTTTAATCACTCGCCGCGCTTTGGCCCTTGCCACCCGAAAGGCCGCAAGATTGTCAGCTGAGGGACGGCACTTGAAGCAGCGCAGAGCTGCACGGCGGGCTCGGATGGCGGAGCGGCACTCAGTGGTCCACCAGGGGACAGGACGCCTCTTGGGAGTACCGGATGACCGGGGAATGGACAATTCAGCAGCATGGGAGATCACGGCTGTAACATGGTCTACCCATTCGTGGACGCTGGCACGGTGTTCCAAAACAGCCAGTTGGCTGAAAAGCGTCCAGTCAGCTCTGCAGAGGTGCCACTGAGGCGGCACTGAAAATGCCACAGCCTCATCCAGGAGGCGAATCCAAATGGGGAAGTGGTCACTAGAATGGAGGTCAGCAACAACCTCCCACAGAGCAGAAGCCGCGAGTGCTGGAGAGCAAAAGGAAAGGTCAATAGCCGACGACGACCCGGAAGCAGTACAAAAATGAGTGGGGGCACCAGAGTTGAGGATGCACAGTTCTTCAGACATCATGAGGCTTTCCAGAATGCGACCCCTGGGGCAAGTAGTCGGAGAGCCCCATAAGACATTATGAGCATTGAAGTCCCCCAGCAGAAGAAATGGGCGGGGGAGTTGGCTAATAAGGTCTGTGAGAGCCTCAGAGTCTATCACATCCTGAGGAGGTAAGTAGACTGAACAGACTGTGAGCCTCCGACCCACAAGAAGGTCAACTGCAACTGCTTGCAAGTCTGTAACGAGAGGGAGCTCAGATGAGGGGTGCAGGTCACGGACAAAAACCGCAACACCACCCTTTGCCCTTTGCCCCGTCAGATCATCTTTCCGATATACGGTATAGCCCCGTAAAGAAGGAGCATCAGTGGCCCGAAAATGTGTCTCTTGGAGACATAAGCACAAAGGGCCCTCTCGTACAAGGAGTTGTAATTCGGCCACATGCGTCCTGAACCCATTCAGGTTCCACTGTAATATGGGAGCCAGTGATTAGGGTGGCTGAACTTTCACCCTTCCTCTGGGCTTCGGAGGAGAGCCCGTACCCGCTGGAGATTTATTCCTGGGGCGAGAAGATCGCCCCCGGTCGACATCGATGTCCATCAGCTCCGATGAAGACCCACGGGAGATGTCAGACAGTACGATGGCCTCGTCATCGGACCGACCCTGACTAGTCTCCTCAGGTGGCAAAACCTTCACCTTTGGCGTCTTTGTCTTGGAGGGCTTAGAATGCACAGCCTTGTCAACAGGTGGAACTTTACTCGCCTGGGCAGAAGGCGCCATAGGGGGAGGGGCAGGAAGTACCCCAATGTCAGCAACCACAGCCTTGTCCGATGTTGCAGGGAGAGCCGCAGGTTGCAAAACAACCGCAGCAGCACAAGTGCACTGGCAAACGCAGGTATTAGTGCTAACACTAGCAACCTCCGTTTGCGTAGCAACAGTGGCCATTTGTACCGGTTTCTTCAGAGCGGAAGCGAAAGACGTTGTAAACGCAGGAGGTTGCATGGCCTTAAAGAGTTTCTTGGCCTCACCATAGGGGATGCGCTTAGATGTTTTAATCTCCTGTATCTTCCGTTCTTAGAGATAGATGGGGCAGACCCGGCTCCAGACAGGGTGACTCCCAGAGCAATTCACGCACTTCACAGGCGATGAACAATCGGCTCCTTCATGGGCAGGCTGACCACATTTACCACAAGTGGCTATCCCATTGCACCCCAACGTAGTATGCCCAAAGCGCTGACATTTAAAACAGCGCATGGGGTTGGGGAAATATGGCCTTACTGGCAACCGTAAGAACCCCGCTTTAACATGCTCTGGGAGTCTCGGGCAACTGAACGTGAGAATAAACGAGTCGGATTTGACTAGGTTCCCATCGACTCGTTTCATAATATGCTGCACATCAACAATACCGTCATCAGCCCATTCAGATTTTAACTCATCTGTGGGGATATCCACCAAATCCCTACATGTCACAACACCCTTACTATAGTTCAGAGTGGAGTGGAGCTCGGTCTCGATAGCGTACTCTCCAAGACAGGTTGCCTTCCGAAGAGAAGCGACTTGACGGGAACTAGAAGTCTCAACTAACAGAGTCCCATTGCGAAGTCGCTTCACAGATTTAAGTGTTCCTGCAATCCCCTCAAGACCCTTGTGGATGTAAAAGGGAGAAACCCTCTCAAAGCTACCCTCCTTCCGTTTAATAATCAAAAACACATTCTGATTATCAGCATATGCTCTGTTACGACAGTCTGATAAATCTCGATCAACACCAGGCGCTGGAGGACTCCCAGCACGAAGTCGCTTTTTCGATTGGGTGTGTTTTCCTACCAGTGGCCCACCCAATCCACTGGTAGGGGGAAACGTAGAGGTCGAAGGGTCCATTGTGGTCCCACGAGCAGCTAGGGAACTAAAGGTCCGCTCAGACAGAGCCCCGCGTGCCTGAGTAAGCCTGATACAACTGGGGTGCGGCAGGTGCCCCAGAGGTTGCCCGCTTGCGACTGTTCCACCCCAACAGCCATGCATCTCATAGGCGCGGAGCACACCGGAAGACTGAGGGGTTTTTATAGAGGTTGTCCTTCCTCGCAATCCAGGCGGTCAAGCCAAGATTACCATTCCCCGCAGCACACAACATTCCACCGCCGCGCCATACAGTGGTCGCTGAAGCATGTCCGGGGGTTACGGTGACAGGAAACTGGCGGCGCCGACCAGTCCCCAGCTCAGGACCCCGGGGTCGCCAAGCCCGTACTCAGCAAATGAATGCTGAGCCCCTGGGGGGAAATATGATCCACAGAACATGTAAAATGCCTAAACTGCCCATTACACAAAGTTAAAAGTACAACAAGGGTAATACTTTTTGGTCACTATTTTAGCATGAGCAAGGAATGTAGAAGTTTCATCCAACATCTTCCATTTTCTGCCAAATGAAAGAATATTTCAGTTTAACATCTCAAAGATATCACCTAAACAATGGAGATTTGCCACCAGCCCCACACAAGAACATGGGGTGCATGGGGACTTTCACAGTAAACCACACTGTGATTTAGAATGCCTCACTTGCAGAATCTGCCACTGAAGTTGGCCTAGCTTCTCCATGAAGCTTTCGGGCCTAACTAAATGAACCTGTAAAGAAACATGATTCTATTCTTTCGGTCTTCTCTGTTTCCTCTATCACTTCTATCTCATACATACTCTCCCATACTTCCGAGCAGTAATAAAGTACTGGTCAACTTACCTCCTTTGCAAGTGGACTACATGTGCAGAAGATTCCCCCAATGAATCTCATTGTGGCATATCTATTATCTGCAATAAGCTTTACATGGTCATTCCACTTTAAATTGCTCCATACATGTACTCCAACATATTTTATCGATATAACTGCTTCCAGTGATTGTTCTGCATGTGTGTAATGATATAATAATGTTTTTGCATACTTATGCACAAAATGCTCATTTATTTGTGTTAAGGGTCAAAATAGCCAATGTTTACACCAAGCATTGGTCCTCTTCTGGTCTTCCTGCACTTTGCTCTAATTTCTAAAGCTGGAACTTCTCTTTATACAACAGCATCAACCATAAAAAGCAATATGGAGCTTGTGAGTTTCCACTAGGTCATTTGAATATATTAAGAAAATAAATGGTCCTACCAAAATCCTTTGAGATACACTCATACATACTTTAATGTTTGAAGATACCTCTCTGTTGAGAATGACATTCTTTGTGCTGTGTGCTAGAAACTCTTTAGTGACACAGCTGATATGATATACCATTATAATATTCTGCAAAACTTTGGCATTGTTGAGCTTTAAATAAGTATTGAAAACAGCTGAATTACCCTGTATATAATAACAAAACCCTAATTTTCCAACAGGTAGCAATAATCTAACATCTACCAAACAAGCTCATACTGTTGTTTGTGATTATAAAATGTTATTACATCAACTGTATCATACAATTAATCCTATTCCATACAAGTGAAGCAAAAAAAAAAAAAAAAAAAAAAAAAAAAAAAAAAAAAAAAAAAAAAAAAAACTGAGCAGTTATATATTACTTTCTCACAGGAAAAAATTTGGCTTATAGCTGTTACCGAACAGGAATAATCAAAATGACAGACAGCCTTTAATAATGATTTGAATAAGAAAACACAAAAAGGAATCCCTTTTAATAGCAATACAGAAAGAATGACTGATAATTTGAAGATCACATACCTGCAACCTCTCAGTAGCTTTGACCAGCCTGTCGAGATCAACACTTCCTTGGACAGTCAGCAGTTCCATCATGTACCCAGCTTCTGCAACTTGTTGTCTGACTGTTTCAAGCCGCCTCTCGAAGTTCTGCCACAATGCAAAGCGGGCACGTAACATCTGCAGTAGCTGACCTTGCTGCTGCTCCAAAGCTGCATGTGTATCTTGTAGTGCTGACATCTGTCTTTCTACACCTTGTGGTGAGAGAGATAGGCGCAGACGTGAAGCAGGTATTGCATGCAGTTGTTGCCTATGTAAACAGGATTTTTTTGTCACAACAAATGTGATAGATGGAAACAAAGTAAATAGCATAAAAGACTAATTTGCAGACTATGTAGTCATTTATGCTCACAATAGTACTGGAAAATGTAATAATAAAGGCTGTATACTGTCTTTTGGAAATGAGACACTTAAAGTAGTAAATGAATTTTGCTACTTTGGAAGCAAAATAACTGATGACTGTTGAAGTAGGGAGGTTATAAAATGTAGACTGGCTATGACAAGGAAAGCGTTTCTGAAGAAGAGAAATTTGTTAACATCGAGTATAGATTTTAAGTGTTAGGAAGTCTTCTCTAAAAGTATTTGTATGGAATGCAGCCATGTATGGAAGTGAAACATGGACGATAACTAGTTAAGACAAGAAGAGAATAGAAGCTTTAGAAATGTGGTGCTACAGAAGAATGCCGAAGATTAGATGGGTAGATCAAATAACTAATGAGGCGGTACTGAACACAATTGGGAAGAAGAGGAATTTGTGGCACAACTTGACTAGAAGAAGGGATTGGTTGGTTGGATATGTTCTGAGACGTCAAGGAATCACAAATTTAGTACTGGAGGGAAGGGAGGGTAAAAATCATAGAGAGAGAGCAAGAGATGAAAACACTAAGCAGATTCAGAAGGATGCAGGTTGCAGTAGTTACTCAAAGAGGAGGAGGCTTGCACAGGACGGAGTAACATGGAGAGCTGCATCAAACCAGTCTCTGGACTGAAGACCACAACAGCAACAACAACAACTATAACAACTTCAACATCAGGGCCTCAGTGATTATCTAAGGAGCTTCACTGTGATTTCAACAATCCGGAATGCATATGTGAATTTTGTTGATTTCTGTTGGACATGATGTGACACTGAATTAAATTCTGTATTTTTACACTATTATATGAACACACATGTAACAACAGCATTGAAAATACAGTAGACGAACTTTATTACTACATTTACCAATCATTTCACTATCTCAGTTATACCACGAATAGTTAGTACAGCTACCATAAAATACTACTGTTCAAGGAAGACACAGCATGCATGAGAACATAAAAAGAATAAAGTTTTATTGCTAATTATCACTACTTTAGTTATAATGATGAAGCACTGAAGAAAGAGTGTGTGTTTACCAGAAAGAGAGAGTGTACGAGTTACATCATAAGCAACAGAAAATGAAATGATGTGACTGATGCAGTACTTTCTTAGTTTCTGATTTGTTAGGACTACTACTTGTGATCTTTTACTAGGCGTTTTCATCAGGCACGTGAAAGTTGGAATACTCATTTTGCAGCTAACTGTATCTCTTACTATAGATTGCACAATTGTAACTGATGACAAATCACCATGTTGACCGCTGGTATACAATACATGGTTTTTTTGGTTGAGTATGCCTGTATATTTCATTTCATTAAGTGTTCTTATTGTTAGCAGGTTTCATGGATCATTTGCATAATGAATCGTAATAATGTTAGTCATTGTATATCCACATCACAAATCATTTTGTAAATATGGCTACATGAAGACTCAGACATGATTTCAGAAATGTCATGGAGGAACTTTCAGTTTTCAAATTTTAATTTGCTGACTGTCAAGACATATTATTTCACTGGGTACCTGATCAAAAATTTTGATTTCAGCATTGTACATCCCTTTTTCTGATAAAGAACACCTTCATGTGGTGGAGTGAATGTCATTTTTTTTCTTCTGGTATTGTAATTATGTACACAATTGTTCTTTTTGAAATGCAGTGGATTATTTACAAAAAATTAATGAAGGAATATAATGTGAAGCAGTGATCACAATGCCTAACCCAGTAAATAGATGTCTACATGATGATCATGGGTGAGCACCACATCTTATTCTTACAGCATGTTTTTGAGGAATGGACACTTTCTTTCTTAAAGTTGGATTACTCCAGAACATTATTCCATATGGCATTATTATATGTCAACTTACCATTTCCCTCCCCTCAAGATTTGCAATGATTTGAAATGTAAATGAGGTTGAATTAATTTGTTTTAGGGGTAGTAAATTGTGTTTTTTCTATTTAAAATGCTCATCAATATGGTCACCTTAGAACTTTGAAGTTTTCAACCTATTTATAATTTACTGCCCATGTGCTACATTTATCATTGTTGTAATACCTCTATACCTCTAGATATGCAGAACAGAACATTTTGTGTGCTTTTAAAACTGAGTGATACCACTTGCGGAAAACCAATCATTGGTACTTTTAAGAACAATGTTTACCATTTCTTCTGTTGCTGTATGTATGCTTGAATTGATTAAAATATTGGTGTCATCTTCAGAAATAACTAATTCTGCTTGTTGTATATTAGATGGAAGATTATTTATACATATGAGGAAAAATAGTGGACCCAAGATTGAGTGTTGGGGAACCACATTCATTATTTCTTCCCAGTCCAAATAATCTCCTCTGATTATACCATTGGTTAATTACCAAGTACAGCTTCCTGCTTCCTTTTGGTTGGATTGGATGTTATACACTGGTTGGCTACACCATCAATACCGTAAAACCTCAGTTTATGATTTATTTGAGATTAAAAATTTGCAGCTATTGCCTCTTCTTTTAAAAATGGTTTCAGAATTATTATTATCATCATTATTATAAGTTAGATTGTTGTTCATGTCTACAATATTCTTTAAGATGTTCCACTTGAGTCAATTACATCGGTACTTGGAGGCATATTGGCAGAAACTGGAAATCATAACTCCAAGAATGTGAATGAACTGTCTAAAATAGCCTAGTGATGGCCTTCTTGCTCTAATAACAATTTACATATTATGGACCAAAATGCCAGAGTTCACAGTGTTGTGTGTGTGAGTTGTACTTGCTTGTGTTTATGAATAGTGGCTGTCTGGTAAATAGCAATCTAGCTTTTCCTACATTGTTAACTATCTGTGTGAGCAAGTATTTTGCATTGTTAAAAGCATTGGTGGGTCTCTGCAACTGTACAAAGTTAAAAGGCAAAAGAATAACAATGTTTGCTCAGCATGGTTATCAAGACACTCAAAATGAAAACAACACATTAATTCAATGGTGAGATGTTAGCACTAGAAATGTTTCTCTCTGCTTTGATAAGTAATGTACACCCAGTCAGTCAAGGTTAGGATAAATTCCTCGATTTCAAAAAGTTTGCAACCTTCTTCCCAACTACATTTTATATTTCACACTTCTAAGCAAAAACTGTTTGTATGTTCTCAGAATAATGGATGCATATGTAATAATGTTCTGCATGCTAGAAGAGGTGTCACTAACTCAATGATTTTTATCAAATCAGTACATGTGATAAGAAACTGTCACCATGGATCTGGCACAGAAAAAAAAACAGTCATGAACAAATTTCACTGCAAATGGAAAACAGTTCACTCTACTAAAGTCAAATACTTTAGACTCAACTACATATTTATACGAGAACGTGACATATTTAGCTGATCCCTAAGTCAGAATTCTGTTTATCAACTGCAGTCACCTGATGGAATTATTAAAAACTTCAGCAATTACTTGCTTAACTTACCTGAGTGCCATCAATTGTTGCCACTGCTGGCCTAGATCCTGTCCGGCAACAACACAGCGATCTATTGCACGTGAAATAACATCTGCTCCCTGGTCATGGACACGTTCACAGTCTGCCAGAACATCTGCAGTCCTCCCCTGTGCTGTAGTTGCTCGTGTTAATCCTCGGCTGACAGTCCGAAGCTGTTCTCGGACCTGTTCAGCTGCCTCCAACTCCTCCGAGACCTGTAGCTCCAACTGCCGGGCACCACCAAGTAGTGAGCCTACCATATCTGATTGTTCTGCTGATAGCAGACCTAGCCTTCCCAGTTCCTCCTGGATACCATCAAGGCGTTCTTTCATCACCTGAAACACAATAATTCTGGTGTCATAATAAGAAACTAAAATCATCAATTGAGGTATGCTTATTTCCAGATTTGTTATCAATCAACCTAAAATCATTCTTTTCATTCAGTACCTTGCCACAATAATGGGAAAATTACACCATAAAATTAGGGAAATGGTGACTGCAACAGAAAAAGAAATGGGATCCTAGTGGGGTTGGGTGAGGTCGGTGGAAGGGGGGGCAGGGGGGGGGGGGGGGGGGGCAGAGAAAGAGTTTTCAGAAAATGGAAGAGGGGCCAAATCTCAGGTTTGCGAAACTGGACGACTCCTCCCTCAGAAGGTAATGCAAGATATGAGAAAAAGATGCAAAAAAAGTATAGTACATAGCTGAAAGACATAAGTAGATAGATAAGTAGTAGATCCGTCCAACGACTATGTATACTAATGAAACTGAAGAAAATCTTACATTGCTCCATCAAATGTAACACTTTCACTTTTATGTCTCTCCTCACTAGCAATCTGTAGTTCCTTCCTCCTCAACCTTTCCTTTTATATGGCTCAATTGTCTATCTTGTTTTGTATGTAAAAGTTGCAGGAAAGTTCTTGTAGGATGTAAATACATCACGATTAAAGCAGACAACTCACCGAATAGTAGAAGCATTGTATTGTTGACATGCATACACAAAAGAAGGAAAACTTCTTGGATTTATCCTTTGATGAGCTCAAGCGCACACACGCACACACACACACAACACACACACACACACACACACAACACACACACACACACACACACACACACCTATGCCCGTATATGGTGCTGGCTAGACTAACAGCGCTAATGCTATTTTGCGGCAGGTAGCCTGGTTGTGGTGGGGGAAGTGTCAGATGATGTGGGTAGAGGGAGAGGGTGGGAAGAGGCATGGAGAGTGACTGAGGGAGGTGGCCGGTTTGCTGGATAGGAACGTGGGAGGGAGGCATGGCAGGTATATGGACTGCCATAACTGTAGTAGCCGCTGGGGAATAGCACACACTGAAGGCAATGTGGGGGTGTGAATTGTGAAGGGGTGACAAGATGAGGATGGGAAAACTGTTGGGTGGACAATATGTTGCCTGGATTGAGACCACAGTGGTTATGAAAGTGGAGGATGTATTGCGAGGACAACACCTACCAGTACAGTTACCAGTGGTGGAGGGAAGAATCCAGATGCTTCAGGCTGTGAGGCAGCCATTGAAAATTAGCATGTTGTGCTCAGCAGCATGTTGTGCCACCAAATGGCCAACATTGTTCTTGACAACAACATGGCGGTGGTCATTCATTCTCCTGCTCAATTTCAATGACTGCTACAAACTTCTCTACCACCAGCTTCAGTAGTTATCCTGACGACACATCCTCTGCTCCCATAATTATCCTGGCCTCAATCTCAGGTAACCCATTGTCCCCATATCTTCTACCCAAGGGGTTCTGCCCCCCCCCCCCCTTCCTCCATCCTGTCACCCCCTCCCAATTCATATCCCCACATCACTATCACCATGTAAACTTGCCACCGGCCCCTACGAACATGTCAGCCTACATATTTGCCACCCCAGCATCCCACATTGCTAGCTGGCAAAATAGCTGCCTCCCTCCATGCTGCTAGCCACTCACCCTCCATCACTCTCCCTGCCTCCCTCTCCCACTACTCACCCCATCTGACACTACCTCCATCACAATCAGTCCACCTGCCACAAAAGAGCATTGGCACTGACAGTCCAGCTGGCACCATGTAGGGGCATAGGCACATACATACATATGTACGTGTGTGTGTGTGTGTGTGTGTGTGTGTGTGTGTGTGTGTGTGTTCAGGTCATCAAAGGATAAATCAAAAAGCTAGAAAGTTTTCCTTCTTTTATGTGTATCTATAAACAACTCAATGTTTCTACTTTACAGCAGGTGGTCTCCATTATTCCTATAGTATTTACATTGAATTGCATGTACTTATTTTTCTCAATACATAATTGTAACAGTAATACATTTTCTTATAAAGTGATTTAAGTTTTGTCTGTTCACATTATAAGGTTATACTTATTAGGCTGTGTGTCAAACTTGATCAGCTGAATTAGAACCCCCACCCCTCATAGAGTTTATTTTGTCTTTACTATTTTCATGATCTGGTAAATTATTTTTTTAGCTTCATTGCTGGTTGATTATCCTGTTGCCACAGTCATCAATTAACTTAAGGGATAAAAGTCATGTGCATGACTGTGAATTGTATAAACAATATTATGTGGGCAAAAGTGTACTGATGACTTGAAATAGGGGAGGGTAGTGGTGGTGGTGGTGGTGGTGACTTATCTAGATTGGTGAATGACACAATAGTTGCAAGATGTCATGACAAATCGAACAGTGAACTTTATAATAAGCATCATCCATAGCTAAAGATATGCATCGTGAAGGGAGGATGAAAAAAACAATATAGTATTTTTATTTTAGAAATGATAAGAATCTCGGGAGAAGGTAAGATAGTGATATCGCCATTCATTCAGTCCCATTTCCTTGTTTTTCAATTTTTATTCTTCTTTGAAGACTGACCTTTTATGGTCATTTTCTTCATTCCACCTGTTTTAAATTTTGACTTCTGCCACTATTATTCTTTATTTAGATGTACCTGAATATGTAACTCTAACATTGTGAAATGTTTTTTCCCCTGTTTTGCAGAAACTTCTTCAAACAAATACAGAGTTAATTCATAATATTAATACTGGGTTAATTTGTCTGTCTGCCTACTGCAGAAGATTGTGGCTTTTGTTTGGAAAGACTTTCTTTTCTAGGAACAAGTGTGGGTGAGTGGTAGTGGTTGTGGTGGTGGTGGTGGTAATGACTGGGGGGGGGGGGGGGGGGGGGAACAGGTGAGTTGGAGTTAACTACCTCATTACCCTTTGTTGGATACACCCTTGTCTGTGTTATTGTATTGTAATTGTTGATGTACTATATTTTCTCAGGTGGATTTGAGGCCAGTCCTACATTTGCCTAAACTATTGTCTAACAACACCTAAGAAACCATACTCAGTCTTACAAGTGTACTGGACCAATAGGCATTAATCTACCGCATAGATTCAAACTGGGTTGCCCTCCCCTCCTCCATATCTTGCAACTTCGCTACTGCACTTAAGTTATATGAGGAGATCGTCAGCTGATTTTGGTCCCTATTATCATTATGAAGTGATCTGCATATTACTGAGAAAAATGCTTGTGAAATCTGAATTACATCAATATCTGTCTATTACCGCACCAGCTGTCTGCATATATTGTAAAATCATTTACCAGTAAAAAGAGTATTTCTGTAATCAGATGTAATTACTGGTAAGTACTTACTTTCAGGAGGCACATGTACAGAACTTCCAACAGACACATATAAATGTGACAGGGTCACAACATCTAGCTTTTGAAACTAAGAGTTCCTTTGTCCATCTTTAGTGGCTCGCTCTCATCCTGGGGTTTGAGTGATCTACCCTTCCTTTTTATTTTAACCTTCCCTGTCTCCTTTCAGACAAAGGAACTATTAGTTCTGAAGGCTAGGTGGTTGTTTTTATTTTATAGCTGTCTAATGGTGGTGCTACACATTTCTCCTCCAGGAGATAAGACTACCCAGCAATTCTGTCTCATAATTTGTTAGTTTCTCAGCTGAATTTTCCTTCAATGCAGTTCATAGACAATAAATTACACACAAAAACAGACACAGTGTTCAAATATCATTGGGAATAAAATACTGCATTTTATAATCACCAATAAAAAATCATAAGAACATACTTTTCAGTAACCTACAAATTATTTTGAGGCAGGCACATAAACCAGTAAACAAGCTAATTATAGCTTACCTGAAGCCTCTGAATGTATAAGTCCAGTTCGTCAGGTGAGCGCAAGACACCGTGCATGTCATCTAGGGCAGCCTGCAATTCGTTTAGCTCACCAGCGAGTACAGCAAGCCTGTCAGCAAGTGGTACTGATTCATCTTCAATACCACGTGTTGCTGCATCCCTCACAGTTATAACTCGCCCTGATAGGCGCTGCCACCGTTCCTCCAATTGTGCATGCAGTTGCCTTTGCAGCATTTCATCCGCAACAGGAAGTGTACGCATTGCAGCATCAAAGCAATTTCCAGCTTCTGATCGTAGTCCATTATGCAACTCATATTGTGCCTTCAGTTCCTGTTAAAAACAACAAATAATTTGAAATCTGCTTAATATCCTTGTTTTAACATAATTAAATATTTCTCACACATGAGCAAAACTTCTTAAGCCTTTGTGGATGTGTGTGTGTGTGTGTGGGGGGGGGGGGGGGTGTAGGATATTCACATTAAGAACAATTGAAATTCAATCATATTATTATTGGTTCATTCAATAAATAGAATGGGGCAGATGAATAGACATTGACTCGAATCAAGATACCTACTTCTTGTAAGAAATGTACTACAAACTGTATTATCTATCCATGTCACACATACTGATCCAAAGTCTCAACTGGCCAGACATTTACACAAAACATCCAGGTTAAAGTTTGAACCTACCTAAAATATTTTGGATTATTAAGTGCACATTTTCCTTAATTTCTTTGATTACTTTCAAGTACTGCTACTGCAGTGTACTTATTACTTCAGATTATTTTAAAAAGGAATTTAGTCTTTCAATTAATGCCTGTGTGTCATATGACAGAAACACAATGGTAATATTCATAAATCACAGCAGCTATGTTAATATGCATATGAAGTTGTAACACATTATGTGTTTTAAAGGACAATGAAAATGCTGCTTATTGTTAGCATAAAATTTGGGTAGTTTAACGGCAAGGGGCAGTAGAAATGAGCATAAATAAGAACTCACTGGTTGGCTGGAGAGAGTGTGACAGTGCCTTTGCAGAGCACACTGTGATAAGATATCAAGGTAACTTTTTGGGAAAGTGGAGTTTCAAGAGAACTTCTCATACATGAGAATTAAGGAGACTTGTTTTCAACACATTGATTAACACTAGCTACTCAGTGAAGTGTGGGAAGAAGAAGAGAGGGGAAGAGTGGTGGCAGATCATTTTGGAACAGAATGGAACTCACCCAGAACTGCCTCATACTGCCAGTAAGTGTACCAGTAGAGCTGGATATCTGGTCAAGCTCTTTATCAGCTGAAATAATCCAATTATCGAGTCTCGTTGCTAAGGCATCATAGGCAGTCCAGTGTTCACGGAATGCAACTAGGCGTCTCAAGTTGGCAGCAACATCATCTTGTAACTGAAGTAACACACTGACAGTTTCATCATAGCGGGTCTCCAAGCCCACACAAGTGACTAGTTCTTGCAGTCTCTGTGCTGTTTCAAGCAAGTGAGCAATACGGGCCTGATGGGTTGCACAGTCAGCAGCTAAAGACTGAAAGCAAAGGGTTTAACTATTTCAGTGACTCCATACATACAAAAACACACACAGTTGATAAGCATCACATTATTATAATTTTGTGTCCAAAAAACATATCAGAAAAACTTTGCATTTTGCGTATCTTTGGCTGTATACTCTTTTAAGTTTCCTTGAGATATGAATTCAATCAAGCTACTACATATTTAATTCCATATCAAAAACACAATAAACATTGTTAATTGACATAATATTAAATTAATTTTAAAAACTCATGTCTTCAACTTGACTGCAATTTTGACACATATACAAATTTTATGACCAGAGAGATAAGTTACAAAATAAGGCTGTGACACCATCACAAGAAGGTGAACAGCAGATTATGCACCTTCAAAGTGAAGGAATAATTTTTATAAAACAGATGGCTCTTGAATTTTTTTGAAGCACTTCATGTTACAACTTTCTACAGACTGCAAATATTCTTATTCAGTTAGGCCAGTATTACACTATCAAATTTCTTCGTTAAAAATTTGATCAAAGATATGATCAAATATTCATCAAATTTATTTGACAAAGATCTTTGACATGGCACTAAAAATGGGTATTACACTGTCATCATATTTTTTGTCTAAGTTCAAGATGGCTGACAACCACTTGTTATTAACCACAACAGTTGCGTGTACCACAATTGCACTGTGTGCACATGTGGCAGACAAGCAGGGGAAAAAAATAAACGTACCTGGGTGAAGCAGTGGGTTATACAATGAGATGACAAAAGCATTCAACAAAACTTGTTACGTGAGCTTGTAGTGGAGGACATAAATTACTTAAGAATGGATGAGCATACATTGCAGTATGTGCTCAGTGAAGTGTATCCTTGTATCACAAAGCACAATACTCACTTAAGAACTGCTAGTTTACAGTACAGCACTCTAATATCACAGTGCACATTAATGAAAATAATACCTGAAACGCGTGCAGCAATTTATAAAACATTAAAGGACCAATGTCTGAAGGCAAATAATTGTTCAATACACTTTATGTGCATTAAGAACTATTTTTATTTGATAAAGAAATCAATTACATTTTGTGTCCGAAAATCGTATCTCACAGCTAATGACCTCCGCAATATTTTTATAGCTCTGCAATCTTCTTAATCTATTTTTGTATTCAGGGTGCCTCATGTTGTAAAGTGCTTCATCAGCTTCATACATCTCTATTAATTTTCTAGTTGGCAGTACACACCAATTGTATTTACCAGCCATGTTTATAAACACACTACAGATGACAGAACACCGCAATGATGCTAGCACTCCACATTGTAACATGTCACATTGCAGCACAGTGAACAGAAGACAAGCGACTTATGAACTAATCTACAGTGAGACCCAAGATTTGATCAAATTTATTTGACAAGACAAGATTTCACGAAGTGCCCTATTGTACTATTATACCATCAAACTTCTTTGACATAAATATTTGACATATCAACTTTCACTAAGAAATTTGATAGTGTAATACCGGCCTTCCTGATATTACTGCCATATGGACCAACCTTATTTTTTTCAGCTATTATAACACTACACTCACTTAAAATCCTCTCTAAGTTTACAAATTATTGATGCAATGAGAAATTTCTTACCTGAAAAAGTGATATGTACTGGTGGAAATCACTAGTAGTTACAGCAGTCAAGTCTGGCAAGCGTTGCTGTGCCACAGCTAACCAGCCACATTCATCACGCATGCCTTGTTCCAAAACAGTCCAGCGAGATGCAGCCAATGCCATTTGCTGTGCTCGTGCTGCTGCTTTATCCAAGATAGCAGTTGCACGTCTGTGAAGGCTCTGGTGAAGGGCATGGTGTGCAGCCCGTGTCTCACTGTCCAAATTTCCCTCCAAAGATTCAAGAATACTGCGACAATGACTCAGATTTACAAAAAACTTACGGTGTTTCTGCATTTCTTCTTGCAGGTGGTTGAGGTCCTACAGGAAAAAGAATTTAAGTCAATTCATTCTACAAGCAACTGTTTTGCAGCTGTATTTTTAAGACTGAAGTACAGAAGTAGCAGTTGTGGTTTGCACATAAAACATTCCCCTCTAAATCATAATTCCTTTATTCACATACACCCTACAAAATAACCATGGGAGATGACACAGTTAAGAGAAGAACAAAAGTCTTAGCATTTATAAATTTCCAATTGAGTCCACTTTGAAATAAGTCAAGACATCATTAGCAAATATAAGCTTTCATTACAGAATCCTGTATTTCTTCCAATCCAGTTATAATTAAAAACGTAAGCACTTTCTGACAGTTAAAACATGCCCACTAATCCACTACAGTGTTTCAAGTACACTTCTAAGAACCAAAACAGGATCTAAAAAGAAAGACACAGTCAATAGACAGGATGAGTCATTAAAAGGTAGTCTCAAACATACAGACAAAATTAAGAAAATGAAAATTTGCACCCTTACATATTATAAACTAATTGTAGCACCACAATCTGTTTTTACACAACCTCGTATTATATTTACAATGAGGAAAAGACAGACTGCTACTTACTGTAAAGATAACACATTAAGTTGCACACAGACACAATTAAAAGCCATGCACACGTAAGCTTTTGGCCTCAGCCTTCTTCAATAAAAGAGCCACTGCACTGGGTGAGATGTGCTTGCTTGTGTGAATGAATCGTGTGTGTTTCTCTTCTTCTGATGAAGGCTGAGGCTGAAAGCTTATGTGTGAGTGTCTTTCAAACATGCCTGTCAGCGACTTAGTGTGTTAGCTTTACAGTAAGTAGCAATCTGTCTTTTCCTGCTGTCTGATATTCCTACCTGGTGTTTCCACTGTTATATTTTATTTAAGTCAGTAACTATCTCAGAATTCAGCACAAAAGTCATACTTCACATGATAACAGAATTAACAGATAATGGTTAATTGCAGATAGAACTTAAGCCCAAAAGTAACAACCTACATAAAATTTAGAGGGTTTAGAATCAGCAACTCTAATTTCCTGTTTACTGAATGATACTGGGTAGCTTAAAGTATGGATAGCTTAGAGTATCAGTGTACATGCTAAATACAAACCTGTACTGCAGTGTCGTTTTCTACAAGAGCATCAGCAACATCTGTTATTTGTGCGAACTCACGGAGGGTTTGCTCATACTCGTCAGAAAGAGCAAGCTGCTGTAGAACCTTGTCCCTCTGACAAGCCACTGCTAGTTCTATAATACGGGTTGTCTCGTGTGCAGCATATGTCTCAGGAGGGACTTCCCGGCCTGGAAAATCACGAAGAAGCTGACGTGCTGTCAGCAACAGCTGAGATGTTTGCTCCCTATGGCTGTGATTCATACTCTCAGCCTCATCTAGCTGGCACAATTTCTCTCGGGCAGGCAGGTCAGACTCTGACATTTCCTCCACCTGTATTAACATTGTAGTTACAGCTATTAAAATGCCGTTAAGATAATGAAGGTAGCAGAACATTTATTGGAAATGTATTTACCTGATTTCTCAGTTCTTCAACTAGAACACTGATGTTATTAACAGCATTCAGGAACTCCTCCCAGCGTCCATGTTCCCTTGCAGCTCTCTCTTCTGTCTCCTGAGCCACCTCTTCCACAGCCTTCACTTGCTCCTGTAGTGATATAACACATTCCTTCATTCGAGCTTTATCATCTTCATTGCAGATGCCTTCTGTTTCCTCTAAGATGTTTCCCAATTCACCAACATTCTCTTCAATAGTACTTATCTCATTTTTAAGTGTAGTAAACTGTTTTTTAATTTCTTCTTGTGTTGGTGATGTAGTAGCCTGCTTCTGCCGATTCAAGAAAACGCGATATTCAACTGTTTCGAGCCAAGTTGAAATTGTTTCTATCGTTGTTATTACAGTTCTCTGTATAACAATAACATCTCTGCTCTTTGCAGCAGTCCTCAGGAGATTCAAATTCTGCTGAAGTGCTGTATTCCTTTGTTCAACTGATTCTTCTGCGACAACTTCATGTAAGGAAGCAAGGCAGAGCATACCTGATAAATGAGTAGTGCGTCGAGCATTTTGTAGATTTTTTACTCGTTCTACAACCAAGTTACTTGCTTGTTTCCATTTGGCATCTTCTACAACACTTAGTGCCCTATTCTTTGGCGATGATTTTTGTTTTTCCTCCATTATAAACTGCTGCAGCTCAGAGTGTTTCAAGGGTCTACCATCTGACAGAGACACTGTGGTAACATCTATTAACTGGTCCCTGGCAATATCAGGGAATGACTCAGTGGTCTCTCTAAGTTCAGTACCTTGCAGTGTTGATGAAACAGTAGTTGCTCTAGGCTTCTCATGATCTGTATCTATGTCTGATGAAAACTTCAACAACTGAACACCTTTCTCTGAAGCTATCATGTCTGTAGATACTGGAACAGAGACTGGAGACAGCAACTGATCTGCACCGAACAATGATGTAGGTTCACTGTCACCTCTACTAGCTGTTACAGACTGCTCATGATCGCCAATTGATTTTACAAGAGGAGAAGATACCTCCTGATCATGGAGCGGATGTTTTGCTTTAACAGCAGCTGCATCATTCTCTGGTGAAACCTTGTCCCCTAATTTCAGGCTCCTTTCCTGAGTGTCTGGTAACTCAACTGCATCTGTGTAGGATGGTACAGCAGTATCCTTTACCATGTATAAGTATTTGCTTGTTGTGTCAGCTGTATGTGATGTAAGTTCATCTCCTTTCTCTTCCTTCTCAGTTTTCATTTCCTCCCCTGATTTCTCCTCTCCCTTCCTTTTTTCATCAGCATCCAACAATATTTCATGAGCTGGTGCAGTACCTTCATCTGATGAATGCACGGTGGTAACTGTATAAGGTGAAGCTCCTTGTGCCTCTAATGGAAGTACCTCCTTTGGAGTACCTGATGAAGACAGATAAACAGTCTTCGGTTCTCTCAACTGAAGAGAAGTTTCTGTTGTTTCTGGTGTATCACTGTGTATTACTGAAAAATCTTCAGTTTTGCCAATTTTGATTTGCCGTTGTAACAAATCTGGTTTCTCATGGCTATCATAACTTTCTTTGTTTCCAACTTCACCTTTTGCTGTTGAATACTTCATCTTATCTAATTGATTTGCAGAGCCTTGTTTAGAAACTTGACCATACTCATCAATGTCTGATGTGTATTTCTGTTCATGGCTACTTCTTTTAGGATCTCCAGCCAATACTTCCGACTGAGACCTTGGTTCAAATCTTGTTATGTTGCTTTCCTGATCATGAACTGTTTCACTTTGAGTATCTCCAGGCTTTGTGACTTTAGTTTCCACCGTAGGCAGTCCAGATGAAGTGTACATTATAGATGCCTGAATTTGTATTTCATATGGTTCATCAGAAATTGATGGTGATGTGCTTTCCTCTAAGCTGCTTATCTGAACAGGACTTGTTTGCATGCTAGTTTCAGTCACATTGGTGTCTTTCAAAGGTAGTGGCACCTCTATTTGCTTATGAGTTTCAAAAGGTGATGTCTGGGCAAATTCTTCCTGTGTTGGCACTATATCCTGGAATTTTAGCTGTGTAGACAGATCTGCTGTTGCCAACTTCCCTGTCAGAGGAATTTCTGACAATGACCCCTGTAGTGCCTGTTCGACCTTGGGACTGGTAACATGAACAGCATCATCTGTGTGTTTTGAAATTTGTCCTTCAATATCTGGCTTAGAGCTCTGGAGCATTTCTCCAAAAGTGGGAGGTGTGTCTTTATTACTTTGTACTGAAACTTCAGATATATCTATACTTGATGAGTCTGCTAGATCTGAAGTTTCATCATATTTCTCTGGTGTTTGCCTTTTACTGGTCTGCACAGATACCTCAGCATTTCTTACAGGTTCAGGAGTAGTAGTTTGTGCAAATGCTTCAGCCACTGCAATCACTTCACCAGCTTCAATTGCCACTTCAAGTTTTTCTGGGGATTCAGGAGTTTTAGTCTGCACAGACACTTCACTGAGTTGAGCTTCATTTGTTTGCGATTCTTCAGGAGGCATAGGTACATCCAATGCAGCAAGAGGTTCATTTGAATCAGCTTCTGGTTGTGAGACCTCAAATTCTTCTGGCTCTATACTCTCAGTAATTGTGATGAAATCTGGTGATGTCTGTTGTGTGGCGGTAACTTTAACAGGATCATGTTTAGGTTCTGGAGTCACTGTCTGCATAGAAGTCTCCGTAGTTGGCACAGTTTCTTCTTTTATTGTCTGGACAGAGATTTCAAAGGTATCTGTTTCAACAACCGCATCTAATTCTGGGGTCATTGTTTGCATTGTTTTCTCAACTGTTGGTGTGAGATCTTCTTTATTAGTCTGGATATGTATTTCAGCAGTTTCTGTTTCCATCACTGGGGTTGTCTGAATAGAATCATCTTGCACTGGAGCAATTTCTTCTTGCAAAGTCTGGACAGATATTTCTGCATTTTCAGAAATTGGCAATTCAGAGCCAGAGGCTTGGCTGGCGTATTCTTTCACCGGTATTAATTCCTCTGATGTCTGTACAGACAGTTCTGCAGTTTCTGCTTCAATTACATTTGTTGGTGCTGTCAAGCCCTCCTCATCTGCAGTAGTCTGACAAGACATCTCTGAGACTTCGGGAGGAAGCTGCCCTATATCTGCAATAGTCTGCACAGAGCCTTCTTGTGTTGGCACTAGATCTTCTTTATGTGTCTGCACAGATGTGTCAATAACATCATCTGCAGCTTCATGTGGAAGTGTCTGCATGGATATTTCTTGAGTAGGAATTACATTAGTTTGTACTGATGTCACTACAGTCTCTGCCTGTGACACTTCAATAAGATCTGGAGATGTCTGTACTATTTCTTCTTGAGTGGGAATTAGATCCTCTGTTACTGTCTGCATGGAAAACTCTGAAGATTCTACAGGTTGACTTGCTTGTGTTACAGTCTGAGATTCTTCATGACATACTATGATTGCTTCCGGTGAGGTCTGCATTGACATTTCAGTTGTAGCTACAAGATGATGATCTTTGCAGACAGGTGAAACTTCCGTTTCTGCAACAGACTGGTCTCCAGGCAGCAATGTCTCTGTCTGCGAAGATACCTCTTGTACTGGAATAGCATCTGCTACTGTCTGAGCTGATGTTTCTATAGTTTCAGATAATGACACCTTAAAAATATCTGGAGAAGTCTGCATCTCTCCTTCCTGTGTGGGAGTCAGATCAGCCGTTATTGTCTGAGTTGCTAGTTCAGAGGTCTGAACACTTTCTTGGTCTTGAGTAAGTTGACCCTCTTCAGGTTTGATAACTAAAGTTTCCACCGGTACTTTTGTAAACGTGGAAAGTGTTTCATCACCAGGCATCGATGTTGTTTCTGTTTCAGCTTCCTTGGGAGTGATATCCACAGCTGAAATATGTTCTGGTTTATCCAGTTGTTCATTGGGATCGAGTGTCAGTTTTTCAACAGTGTGTATGGTATCTATAGCTGTGACCGTTCCTGGTGTTTCTTCAACATAGGAAGGCACTGCCTGTGGAGTCTGCCTAACAAACTCTTCACTTCTTGGTACTGAATAAGTCTCTTTTGGTAACTGAGCTGAGCCCCGTTCAGCTCGCAGGAAATCTTCCAATGATGTTCGAGGGCTGTAATCTTCTACCTCTTCTGCACTCAGTTCAGGCATCATTTCCTCATCATCCTTTTTATCTCTTTTTCTTTTTGTACCTTTCCTATCCAATGTTCCACTGAAATCTGTTTTTGTCAGTGATTCAGGATGAATTTTATCTGAAGTGTCTATGTCTACCAAGTCTTCAATTTCTTCTGTTTCTGCTGCTCTAGAATCTGGTGATGATGGTTCCTTTAGTTTTTCCTTTGGTTTTCTCCTCCTCTTTTTCTTTTTGGTTTGTTTTTTCGCATCTTCTGAGAGAGAAGGTTCATCAAATGTTTTGTCTTCTGGTTCATAACCAGTATCATCTGTCTCTGCTTTGCGAGGACTGTCTGCTGAATGAATGGACGTGTCCAAGAAAATTATTTCCTCTTCTGTCACTTTTGATGGACCAGTTGACCCAGACAAAGACAATGTAATATTTGTCGACTCAGCTAAAGAAGTTTCTGTGGAATCCTGAAGTGGTGTAGTCTTGTCTTCTTCCTTAGTGCTATCATGCTCCAGTTCATGCACAGTAGGTTTTGGTAAACTGTCATCCTCCAGCTGACTAACATGTTTTTCTGTTTCTGTTTCAACAGCCAATTTAAGTTCTGGAGATATGGTTGCATATTTGGATACTGCAGGCTCTTCCAAGGATTTTACAATAGTTTCTTCAGTTGGTTTATCTGTTGGATGAGGTTTGTCAACAACTGTTTCAGGCTTCTCTGTTTCCTCTGCTAGTTGTTCCACTTTGTCATCAGCAGCTGGCACCTTTGGTAGAGGTTTGTCAACAACTGTTTCATGCTTCTCTGTTTCCTCTGGTAGTTGTTCCACTTTGTCATCAGCAGTTGGCACCTTTGGTAGTACATGAGCTGGAGGAGAAAGGCTTTTTGAATCTTCAGGAACTACTCCTTCAGGAATGTCCACTTCACCATATCCTTTATGTTGATCACTACCTGATGAAACTGAAGAGTAAAGATACTGGTCAGTATCAGTTCCTCTCATCTGTATATTTGTTTCTAATGGTTTAATCATTAGTGCTTTTTCATATATTTGTTTTTCTTCTGGTATTCTGCTCCCATCTTGTTGTTCATGTTCTGTCTTTACAGGCATACCCAGCAAACGTTCTGCATTTAGAAACAGCTGTGTAGTAGTTACTTCAGTGCCTGCTGGCACTGTTTGGTAAGAAATTTCTTTGTGGATGTTTATGTCTGTGCTGGGTTCAACGAAAAGAACTTTGTCATCATTATTTTGACCCTCAATGGCAATCTTTGGCCGGCCATCTTCGAATACTTCGATTTCTTCTGGTTCTTCAATTACTTCTTCTGTAACTTGTTCTTTACCATTTATTACAACTATTTTTCGTATAATACGTCTTTTGATCCTTCTAATTATTTTTCTTGTAACATGCTGAACAACTGGTACACTGTCGTGTGATGGAAATTCAGATGAATCCACCTGAACTTCAATATTTTGAGATTCAATAGGTTCCAAAACTGTTTCTGGCACTGGCACAACAGAACTGCTGGTATGTACATAGTCCGTGACAGGACCCTCAGGGAACTCCTCAATTTTTGCTGGTAATTTCTGCTGACTGTCTGCAGTAATGCCTGACAGTGTTAATAGCTCAGCAGCAGGAACACCAGCACGATCTGATGACAACATTGTAGACTGATGTTCTTGTATTATACCATGTTGTTGTCGCATAACCACTGTCCTGTGTGTCTTGCGAACAATAACTCTCTTCGTGCCATCTGCATTGACAATCACTTCTGTAGTTGATTCACCTGGTTCTACAACAACTGTTTCAAATGACTGTGGAACTGTATGTGTAATTTTCAATTCAGAAGAAACTGGATCAATATCATCCTTACTTTCTTCACCTTTCTTGCTCTTGGATTTCAGTTGGACTAATAAGTCACTGTCACCTACTTCCCTTACAGGCTTGGAAATTTCTGCTATCTTCTTTGTAGATATTTCTATAGTCTCCTCATTGCCCTCTGTCTTCTGTGACACTTTGATGCTATCTTTTTCAACTCTATCCAATGATGGGAATGGTTGTACCTGAACTGCAACATCTGAGTCAGGCAAAACACGTGATAACAGATCTGTTTGTATCTCCATGTCTACTGGCTGGGCTTTTCCGTAAGCTCTGTCATGCACTTCTACAGGTGCTCTGTCTGACAGATCCATTAATAAGCTGGGTCCAGTCTGAGATTCAGCATGTAACACTGCAGTTTCATCTTTATCAGGTATTGGAGTAGTCAAAACAACTTCCTCATAGGGCATTGAGGATGCATCAGAATTCAATGTGTCATCTGTTCTTTCTCTGGATAATATCAACTTCTCCTCCCCAATAAACTGCTCATCTCTCTGTGATGGTGGTAAAATAAGCTCAGGGAAGGTAGCAGTATCACGAACATCAGGGCAAGACACCAAAACAAATCCTTCATCAACTACTTCAGGATGGGTATCAGGTTCAACTACAGGAGAAGGCTGTGGTAAAGGTGGCACAAGCTCAGCAGGTGTGATGGACATTTGTTCCTCTTGTGAAGTGAGAACTGGTTTTTGCTCTTCTGCAATGAGTGACTCCTAAAAATGTCAATCAAGAAGATTTACAGGTATTAGAAAATGCATGCAGTGTTAATTACAGATTATACACAATTAATTGCAAACAAAGGCTGATGTTGACACTGAATGAAAATACAATTAATAAACTACTAAAAGGATACATAAGAGGAACAATTACAGAGACACAGCCTGAAAGCAACTTCTGTTTGAAGAATTAAGAAAAGGTGATAAGTTTTATGACACAGGAATGTGTCGAAGAAGGCAGAAAGAGCACAACAGAAAGAGATCGAATAGTAAAGCAGAAGACATGAAGTTGAAATAATCTTCTGTATGTATACCTTTAGTACACCTAAGCGGATATTTATCTGTTCAGATGCTTCACGAATAGCAGATTCCATCTGAGACAACTGCTGAAACAACACTGTTGCAAGGTGATGCACATCTGCATAATCCTGAAGATTGTGGCATAACTGAGCCAACTCAGTCAGTTGAGCCTCTCTAAGCTTCAGCTCTTCTGATAGGACCTGGAATTTGAAGAAAGTGCTAATTCAATTACAAGTGAATTTATTAAAGATTCCTTTCAAAACTTCAGTGCAAGTGACATGTAAAAAGAAATGAACGTTCATATGAGCTGAGAACAAAGAGAGTTTGAGGTTCTTTTGCTTTTTTGACTGTACCAATGAATTTGCAGCTGCATTTTAGAGTGATGAACATGGGCCTATTTATACATGTACCTCAATATATAGTCATTATAAATATGCACTCATTATAAATAAAAGTATAACTCCCCTTTGTCAGTACTGTTCACTGCTGTCAGCCCCTAAATTCACATATTTATTATGTTTTATCTTAAAACTTCATTACACGAGTTGGCAGCAAAATAAGAAGTTACCAGCAGCTTTATGTAACAATCACAAGTTTTAGAACTCTCTCAAGCATATTTCATGACCGATGATTGATTTTTCTGGTTGTGTTGTACTGCTGAACTATAAAAGTGCACCTAGCAAACACTAAAATGACTATGCTTCCACTGCTCAACTACAGATATGAGATGCTATTCGAAACATCTGATTAATAAAAGCTACCACTAATTTTCATTTGATGTAACTGTGTAGAGTGTGGGGAAGATAGAGAACATGGTTTTATGATACAAATAACTGTTTTGCACAACATGCATACATAAAGAAGTACATCCATGCCATTAAACAAAATAATACAAATAGCTTTCAAAAGCGATGATAATATTTGGAATTGAGTGTTGTCCCAGGGATGGATGCCATGAAATGCTAACCATAAACAGTGTTTCTGCAAATGTATGGTGGAATTTAATATTGCTATGTAAAATTAATAAATATGTTTCTTTAATGTGGACATGACAGGTCCATTGGTGTTGATGAAGCCAAGACTAAATTATTTCTTTAGTTTATTCAAGGAACAAAGTCAAATGAGGGGTGGTGTTGTTGGATATAGATTGAAGTTCAAGCATGACACACAAATTGTTTATATCTAAAACATATGTCTGGATTTATTATAACAGATAAAACAAGCATTAACTGTCCTCCACGTTTCTACAATGGTATTAGGACAGGAGCAGACAAACACTGTAATGAATTTTTTTTCTCAATTAGCAATTACATGATATCCAGAGCTTATGAGAACTGCAGCAAATTAACTTCTCTCAATTGAAATAAAGGCATTTGTTGTTGATGGGGGTCTTTAGTCTGAAGACTCGTTTGATGCAGCTTACCACACTATCCTTTCATGTGCAAGCCTCTTCATTCCACACAGCTACAACAACTTACATTCACTTGAAGTTGCTTACTGTAGTGAAGCCTTTCTCTCTCTCAACAATTTTAGCCCCTCCTTCCCATACTTTCCTCCATTACCAAATTGGTTGACTTTTATTGCCTCGATGTGTGGTCTATCATCAACTGACCCTTTCAGCCAAGACACATTTCTTTTCCCACCAATTTAATTAATTACACCCATAACAGAAATCTGGCCTACCCATCATCTAATCTTCATTATTCCTCTATAGTATCCTATTTCAAAAGTTTTTATTCATTTCTTGTCTGAACCGTATACTGTACAATCCACCTTCCTAGCACTTATATGTTAACAAATTCCTCCTTTTCTGAAATGCTTTTCCTGCTACTGCCTGGCGGTAATTTATATCCTCTCTGCTTCAGCTATAGTCAAGTTATTTTGCTACCCTAATAACAAAACCCATCTATTACCCTAAGTGACTCATTTTCTAATCTAATTCCTTCAGTATTGCCTGATTTAATCGAACGGCATTCCATATTCCACTAGTTTTGTTTTTCTTTTGTTGATGCGCAGCTTACAGTCTCCATTTCCTTTGCCTAAACTTAAATTCCCTTTCCAAATGTCACTTTGATTTTCTTTACCGTCAGCTGAACATAAAAGTTTGAGTTACATGAAGGACAGGCTACAATCATATCTCACTCCCTTCTCAACTACTGCTTCCACTTCATGCCGTCTGATTTTTACAACAGCAGTCCGGTGTCCATTCTAGTTGCAGGTAACCTTTTGCTCCCTGTATTTTATCCCCGTTACCTTCAGAATTTCAAAAAGTGCATTCCAGACAATATTTTCCAAAGCTTTCTCTACACCTAATGATGTATCAGTAATATCCACATTTTTCGGCATGTGCTTTCTTTGGAATATGAATTATTATATTCTTCTTAAAGTCTGACTTTTATTATTATTTTAATGACATCATGGTCACAATGGACTGTAAAATTATTTTTTTACAAAGCCTACTATTGCAATATTAGCTGTGTGGCTATTATCAAGTGGATTACTGCAAAATTCTTCAGTAAATCTTAAAACCTGACAAATATCTGACACACATGCATGTCACTGGCACATTGTAATGTTCAGTGTTTAAAATAGTTATCATATTTTACATAAATAACATCAAATTACTACAAATGTCTGCTTGTGTCTGTGTATGTGCGGTTGGATATGGGTGTGTGTGCGTGCGAGTGTATACCTGTCCTTTTTCCCCCTAAGGTACGTCTTTCCGCTCCCGGGAATGGAATGACTCCTTACCCTCTCCCTTAAAACCCACATCCTTTCGTCTTTCCCTCTCCTTCCCTCTTTCTTGACGAAGCAACCATTGGTTGCGAAAGCTTGAATTTTGTGTATATGTTTGTGTGTCTATCGACCTGCCAGCGCTTTCGTTTGGTAAGTCACATCATCTTTGTTTTTAGATATATTTTTCCCACATGGAATGTTTCCCTCTATTATATCCCAATTACTATTCACATAGACTCTCATATATCCTGCACACCACACGGAACAGTATTTTCTTGATATGTTCAACCAAGGATTTCAATAATTCAGAGAGAGTGTCTACTCCATATGCCTCATTTTGATTTAAGTTTTACAACGCTTTTTTGAACTCTTCTCACAAAATATCTCCCTTCTCATCTTCACTTACCACCTCCTCCTTTTCCACAACACTGTCTTCAATCTTGTTTCATTTGTATACTCTTTCTTCATCTTCAAACAATGGAAATTTCAGGATGGAATGTAACAACATTGTGAAAAGGATAGTTGCTACACACCACATAGTGGAGATACTGAGTTGCAGACAGGCACAACAAAAAGACTGTCAGAGAGTGAGCTTTCTGCCAACAAGATCTTCATCGGAAACACACACACACACACACACACACACACACACACACACACACACACACACTTTGTCTACCTTCCTGACTGCGCCTAGCTGCACTACCCTCTTTCCACCTCATCCCTGTACTCTCCCACGAGCAGCACTTTACTACCCCTATCCTTACCCTGCTATCTCCCCCCCCCCTCCCAGCCTCCTCCTTACTCCCATCACCCAAATGCCTCTCCAATCATACACTGATGCTCGCAGTCTGGCTTCATGTTTTCAACAAAGGCCTTGTCAACCTTTCAGATTTCCCTTCTTTGCTTAGTACAGGCTTGCCACCTGAACTTCTATTGATGACATCTACCTTTCCTATTGTCATGCATGCTTTTACAGCTTTGTATTTCCTCAGGCCATTCCTTCTTTGCCATTTTCTGCTTTCTGTCTATCCTTTTTTTAGATATCTATATTCTCTTTTTCCTGTTTCATTTGTTGCATTTTAATATGTTTTCATTCTGTCAATTAAATTCAATGTCTCATGTGTTATCCAAGGATTCCTAACAGTCCTTGTCTCTTTACCTATTATATCTTCTGCTGCCTTCATTACTTCATCTTCAATGGTAGCCATTCAATCTTCTATTATACTCCTTTCCCTTTTTTCCTGTTTACTGCTGCTTAATGCTTCCTCTGACTCTCTTAAAAATCTATGGTTGTTTTAACTTATACACATCCCATCTACTTTATTTCCCTCAATTTTACTCTCCAGTTCATGAGCAATAAATTATGGTCATAGTGCACATCTGCTCCTGGAAATGTTCTTTAGTTTAAAATATGGTTCTGAAATCTCTACATTAGCAATATGTAATCTATCTGAATCTTTCCAGTGTACCAAAGCCCCTTGTATAAATAAAACCTTCTCTCACACAAGAAAGATGTAATTCGTCTGTACTTTAATAAAACAACTATCCAACGTCACTGAGACCTGTACTGGTATCCAGGTATAAGGAGGAATTTTGGTACCTCCATTAAGCAAAAATGGAAACTGCATCTTTTTATAACAAAATTTAACACAAATACATGAGCTCTTAAAAATTGTTCCTGCTAAACATACAATGATCCCATTAAAACTTAAATTTTCTCATAGAAGACTCATTTTCAAATATTTGGTGAAATTCTTGTATACTGAATACAACCACAATAAAACTTCGGCCAATAAAACTTCGGCCAGACAGTATGCTGGAACACTGAAATGGGCCATTAATTTTTGACTTGACCACCAGTGAAAAATTTATAAGGTAAGAGATGCATGTATATACGACAGATGCTGCAATTCAAAACAATAGTGTATTTGACACCAAGGAACCTTCTTTTAAATTGATGTAGTGTTAATCTGTGGCTTGAAGATGGTTACTTGATTGTAACTTCTTGTGTGTGAATAAATATACTTTACAGCAGTGTTTGTTGATTCCATTATACACTCCTGGAAATGGAAAAAAGAACACATTGACACCGGTGTGTCAGACCCACCATACTTGCTCCGGACACTGCGAGAGGGCTGTACAAGCAATGATCACACGCACGGCACAGCGGACACACCAGGAACCGCGGTGTTGGCCGTCGAATGGCGCTAGCTGCGCAGCATTTGTGCACCGCCGCCGTCAGTGTCATCCAGTTTGCCGTGGCATAAGGAGCTCCATCGCAGTCTTTAACACTGGTAGCATGCCGCGACAGCGTGGACGTGAACCATATGTGCAGTTGACGGACTTTGAGCGAGGGCGTATAGTGGGCATGCGGGAGGCCGGGTGGACGTACCGCCGAATTGCTCAACACATGGGGCGTGAGGTCTCCACAGTACATCGATGTTGTCGCCAGTGGTCGGCGGAAGGTGCACGTGCCCGTCGACCTGGGACCGGACCGCAGCGACGCACGGATGCACGCCAAGACCGTAGGATCCTACGCAGTGCCGTAGGGGACCGCACCGCCACTTCCCAGCAAATTAGGGACACTGTTGCTCCTGGGGTATCGGCGAGGACCATTCGCAACCGTCTCCATGAAGCTGGGCTACGGTCCCGCACACTGTTAGGCCGTCTTCCGCTCACGCCCCAACATCGTGCAGCCCGCCTCCAGTGGCGTCGCGACAGGCGTGAATGGAGGGACGAATGGAGACGTGTCGTCTTCAGCGATGAGAGTCGCTTCTGCCTTGGTGCCAATGATGGTCGTATGCGTGTTTGGCGCCGTGCAGGTGAGCGCCACAATCAGGACTGCATACGACCGAGGCACACAGGGCCAACACCCGGCATCATGGTGTGGGGAGCGATCTCCTACACTGGCCGTACACCACTGGTGATCGTCGAGGGGACACTCAATAGTGCACGGTACATCCAAACCGTCATCGAACCCATCGTTCTACCATTCCTAGACCGGCAAGGGAACTTGCTGTTCCAACAGGACAATGCACGTCCGCATGTATCCCGTGCCACCCAACGTGCTCTAGAAGGTGTAAGTCAACTACCCTGGCCAGCAAGATCTCTGGATCTGTCCCCCATTGAGCATGTTTGGGACTGGATGAAGCGTCGTCTCACGCGGTCTGCACGTCCAGCACGAACGCTGGTCCAACTGAGGCGCCAGGTGGAAATGGCATGGCAAGCCGTTCCACAGGACTACATCCAGCATCTCTATGATCATCTCCATGGGAGAATAGCAGCCTGCATTGCTGCGAAAGGTGGATATACACTGTACTAGTGCCGACATTGTGCATGCTCTGTTGCCTGTGTCTATGTGCCTGTGGTTCTGTCAGTGTGATCATGTGATGTATCTGACCCCAGGAATGTGTCAATAAAGTTTCCCCTTCCTGGGACAATGAATTCACGGTGTTCTTATTTCAATTTCCAGGAGTGTAGAATGGAAGAAGAGCATCAAAATCCAAAAAAAAGATAAATATTTTGGACTCTGCTTAATCTGTACAATCAATCTGGGACATGTATATATAGATACTCACCTTATGTGCAGTAATATGTTCACGCAAGACTGGTGCTGATGCTTCCTGGATATCTGCACTTAGTACCACCTGTGCTGATTTCAACCACTGTTCCAGTTCAGAAAGCAATATCTGATACTGTTTCACTTCTTCTTGCCGACGTTGTTGCAGCTGCCAGGCAGACTGAAAAACAAAGTAAAATAAAATTTTAGTAAAATAAAATTTTGTACCTATAAAGCATTTAAAATTAAAAGTCAAATTGTTTCCAAGCAATCCACATTCATCCTGCATGGATTTTTTTAAATAGTATTATGTGTTGCACACACAAATCTTCTGAAACTAAGCCACTTCTTTCCTTCCAGTTGAAACAAGTTGGTTCTTTCAGTTTTTATATTCTTCATTTTCCTTCTACTTGTCCTTTCACCGTAATGTGACACACTCACTACACAATAACTGTCACGAAACAATCACTTAAGGATGAACAATTTTCTCCTATCATGGACAAATTTCTTTCAATTATCATTTGGTTATCTTTATATAGCAAATTAATCTTCAGCGCCATTTCACAACCTTTCATTCTTTGGCAGGTTCCTATTAATGCACATACACTGAGAGCTGGGACATTGCCTAAGCAAAACTCAAAAACATTCACTGACTGTTACAGTTGGGTCAATGAAAATACGAATATTTGAACACAAAAAATGTCCTATGTAAGGACTATGGTATGAAGATTAGCATCTCCAAGACGAAAGTATTGTCAGTGGGAAAGAAATATAAACGGATTGAGTGCCAAATAGGAGGAACAAAGTTAGAACAGGTGGACGGTTTCAAGTACTTAGGGTGCATATTCTCACAGAATGGCAACATAGTGAAAGAACTGGAAGCGAGGTGTAGCAAAGCTAATGCAGTGAGCGCTCAGCTACGATCTACTCTCTTCTGCAAGAAGGAAGTCAGTACCAAGACTAAGTTATCTGTGCACCGTTCAATCTTTCGACCAACTTTGTTGTATGGGAGCGAAAGCTGGGTGGATTCAGGTTACCTTATCAACAAGGTTGAGGTTACGGATATGAAAGTAGCTTGGATGATTGCAGGTACCAGTAGATGGGAACAATGGCAGGAGGGTGTCCACAATGAGGAAATCAAAGAAAAACTGGGAATGAACTCTATAGATGTAGCAGTCAGGGCCAACAGGCTTAGATGGTGGGGTCATGTTACACACATGGGAGAAGCAAGGTTACCCAAGAGACTCATGGATTCAGCAGTAGAGGGTAGGAGGAGTCGGGGCAGACCGAGGAGAAGGTACCTGGATTCGGTTAAGAATGATTTTGAAGTAATAGGTTTAACATCAGAAGAGGCACCAATGTTAGCACTGAATAGGGGATCATGGAGGAACTGTATAAGGGGGGCTATGCTCCAGACTGAATGCTGAAAGGCATAATCAGTCTTAAATGATGATGATGATGATGATGATGATGATGATGAAAAAATGATCTAACTAATTTTGTATATGTAACTTTAAAAATCCTGTTCTTTGAACTAACTCTCACTGTCTTATTTTCTCCCTGTTACTACAGTTCTTGTTCAAAGACATCCCTCCTATCAACTGACTATACTACACATTGATATGCCGACTATGTGATGTGTGCAAAGAATTTTCAAATTTCTCCAACTGTCATAAAAAACAACTACTAATGAATACTTCAACTGGCTGAATATTTTCACTTCAGGGGACAATATACACCAATGGACTTGGAGACGGCCCCAAACTGTAAAAATTGCAGCAACTAGAGGTCAACAGATAACAAAAAACTGTCATGATATTGTTAATCACAAGTATTTAGAGATAGCCATATATCCATCAAGAGTTAAAGGAAAGAATTTGGGAAAAAGTAAGCTGAAGTTTAAGTTCTGAAAGAGGCTCATAGTACATGATGTGGAGAATATTTATTGACAGAATAAAGGTGACCATGCTGTACATATATCATTGTGGAGTATGATCATTATAGGTGCAGCTATGCTTTTCCAACTTGTTCTAACCCAGTGGAAGTCTTCATTTAAGAAATATTAATATTTGTGCAGCTTGCCAATTCTGATTATCTACTTCTGGCAAACGTCTTAAGATTTTCCACTAGGCCTTTTGCTTTTTTTTTAATCTGATTGTTACGGGGCACTGACCAGTTAAATGACAAAACAAGGTAACAAAAAAGAAACACTTAAGAAAAAATTCATTGAACAACCCAGTGATCAAGGGCGGACAAAGTTAAAAGACATACAAAAAAAGTATATGCAAACAGATCTGTATCAGTACCTCAACAGTTGCCCGATTCTGTTCAGCATTTGAGACTAGAGTTAACAGGTGAGTGCGAAGGCCACAGAGACTTGCTGTAAGTGACTGACATTCCACATCTTGAGGCAGTTCACGCAGCAAACGTTCTAACTGTGTTAATTCTTGCTCTCTCTCTTCCAAGTCTTCTATGATTTTCTGCAAGAAATATCAAGTGTGAAAATTACGTCAATAAGAACAGGAATAGCAAACAACAAAATAATGCATTTATAAATAAGCGTCAACATTTGCTCTTAAGTGTTGACATTTGTTATTATGAAACTAATTAATTAATTAATGCTATCTTGCATTAAATATTATCGATAATATATGTACTTACTGTGATGCTGTTCAACATGTTCAAGAGGTTATCTGTTGGCAAACTACTCAGATCCTTTTCTGAAATTTCTATCTTCTTCTGCAGGTTCTCTGTGTCTGAAGCAATTGAAGTCTGAAATATGTATGTTCAATAAATTTTAATTTCCTTGAATCAAGGCTACAGAATTACAATGAAAAAGCCTCTACACATGCACCAAGTCAATATTTGAACACAAAGCCATGATCCATTTTTAGATTTACTCATTCTTATTCTGTTACAGAGGTATTCCAACACCTGTCATATCCTAATACTTCATCAGTATCATAGATATAAGCCATGCAATATGTTAAAATACGGGATTAAGTTAGCCTGTAAATAGAGGAAGAAGAAGCTTCAAGACTCATTCCACAACCATTCTAATTACTGAAGAGACAATAGAGATTTGCCAATTTGAGAAACTCCCTCCCTATTCCCTAGAAACGTATACATTTCCACTAATGTATATCTTATTGGCATTTTTTCCTCTCCTGTAGTCCGAAATTTCTGGTAGTTAATTCTTCCCACTTTTGTAACCCCATACAAACTCCTGCATGCAACTGGATCACTGATTCTTTCCACTTCACTTCAACAATTCTATCTCTCTTAATTAAGAACCAAGCTTGCCCTGTTCCATGTGTCTTTGTTTACACAAAATTAGTTTAAATTAGTAATAAGCTACTCCAATTTCAAGTATATTAATCATCCTCATAATCAATAACATATCATTACTTCCATATCCTGAATAATCATCCAATCTATGATAAAGTAAGAACACCAGCAAATGTTCTCAACTTCACTTTCAATTTTGTCTTTATGCATTTATAATTCTGATACTGTCAGCTCTATTATAATATTGTAAACCTATCACATATTCATAGCTCGGGTAATAATGTGTTCTCATTAAAGTTTACACATGCTACCATTAGGATGTCAATACTGTTTTCCTAATATACACTTATGTAAGACAGCAATCTAATGAATTACAAAGAACCAGTGTGTTGCCCTCAACTACAAATAATTTGATATAAAGGATGAACAGCTCTCACAACAAACAAACAATGGAAAGTGCAGGCTGGAAAGTCAAAAATTATGGAAAGGATATATTGCTACTCATCGTAAAGATGAACCCAGAGTTCAGATAGGAACATGAAAAGACTTTCTCTCGGCCAAGTCTTCATCAGAAAGGAAAAACACAGACACATTCACACCTCACACACACATGATCAATATCACTGTGCTCAGTCCAGCAGACTGAAATTGAAATGCATCAAACTGGAGGAACAAGCCATAGTGGAGCGGGGAAGGGGGAGGGTTACCAGTGTATGAGTATGCGAAGATGAACCAGTACTGACTGGCAGAGTGTTCAGGGACTCGAGGTGGCAAACAAAACTACCTGGTGCAATATCGGGATGCTGTGGTGGATGAAAGGGGTGGGGGAGTGGAAAGGAGAGGAGCAGAGTAAGGGAAAAGATCAATGGGTGCATTGGCAGACAGCAGTGCGCAATGAGGGTGACGGGATGTGAGTTGAGAGAGAAGATGACAGCACAAAGGGGAAAGAAGCCTGCTGATAGCCTACTCCACCACAGGCTGAACCACCTGTGAAAGCAGCTATGTTGCAATCATTGTTCAGTCTTTTAACTGGTATTACTGCCAACCAGTAATCCGGCAGAATGAATGGCCACCACCAAACTAAGACCAAGAGCAAAGTGGACCACTCTGATGCACAACATGCAGCTGAACTCAGCCCACTTGATTTCAATGGCCCCCGCTTCACTACCCCGGCCATTTGGATCCCCCCATTCTTCCACCCACCAGCTTTTATAACTGCACAGATGGGAGTTTTCCTTACAACACATTGTCCACTCCTGAAATCATCCTGGCCTCTACCTACAGTAACCTACTGCCCCCACACACTCCACCTAACAGTTTCCCCCTCCCAGTTCTTTCACCCCCTCCCAACGAACGCCCCTCGTCCTCACTGTGCACTCACCAACCTTTTTCCCTTCTCTGTTCCTCTCCTTTCATCTCTCTTCTTCCCACTCCACCTCCTGATCCTGCACCAGGTAGCCTGGTCTGTCACTTCCAGTCCCTGCACATTCCGCCAAGCAGCACCGTTTCCTCTTCCTCCACCTACATACTGCTATACTTCCCCCTTCCCCACTCCACTACAGATTGTTGCTCCAGTTTGATGTGTTTCAGTTTCAGTTTGGCCTGAGCAGCCAGAGAGAGTGGTTATGTGTGTGTGTGTGTGTGTGTGTGTGTGTGTGTGTTTTCTGATGAAAGCTTGGCCAAAAGCTTAACGTGTAACCTTTATAGTGAGAAGCAATCAATCCTCTCCATAACTGTTGATCACAGAGATCTTTTGCAAATTAGCTCATTTTTCTAAGAAAATTATTGAACAAACAGTGTAGTCTTCGCTATCACACAAGAGCAAAACCCTGGCTGAATTAAGCCTTAAAAAAAGATACGGGCAAGTGTCAGTACAACTCATTCACTGAAGGTTCTGTACAAACTTAATTATTTATACAGATAGATCATCCATCCCAGGATCAAGAATTTCAACAACTTTTTCCTGTTATCTATATAAATACTTATCAGTATATGTGACATAAATGGCAGTATGTTTCGACTGCACTGACTTAGAAGCTTAAATGTTTTACACGCAAAGGGCCCACAGACCACAATAGGTAACACAAATTTCAACTTCATACACCTATCAGTTCAAGAGAAAAAGGGGTCTTAACAGAAAGATTGATAGGTGGATAACAAATTAAATAAAACTGACAGGTATGATATAACAACAAATTAACATTTTTTTTCCATTTCCTTGCACTGTTACACCTTGCTTCTTGTCAAATTTCGTGATACTAGATTAATGGGATGTACCTCCCGTTTCAATGAGCAAGTTTGTGTGAATTGATATATGTGACATAATGCTATATCTTTTGACTGAACTGATGTAGAAGCTTAAATGTTTTAAATTGCCAAGAAACCATAGATCTTGGTTTGTGACACTAATTTCAACTTGATACCTATACCCATTCCTTCGAATAAGGGTTCTTAACTGTTGGGCAGATAGGCAGACGGACGAACAACAAAGCGGTCATGTAAGTGACTGAGGTATGGAACCCTAAAAAGGGTTTTACTGTATGATGATGCCTCGGTGACATGTTTGTGGTGAGGCTTGAATGTCCCGTGTGGCGACAGATTGAAGTTGCTGGTTCTAAAATGTTATGGAAAAACTCTTATTTATATTTAGGATAATTAGAATTACAATTTTTGAATAAGTCTCACAGAAAGTGTGTGTTGCAGAACATATTTTAAACTTCACGTAGAATGGAGCAAAGGTAAATAGTTAATTCACAGTTTAAGTATCTGGGGATTACGTCGGCATTTTTAACCTATGTTCATAAGTTATACCCAATAATTCCATAACACCCCTTCCTATTTTGACTAACACATGAATGAATTTTAATCCTGGGAAAGATTATTGTCTTACTGTGCACAGTGATGTAACAGCTTCATAATTTCAACAAAACAACAATCCTATGGAAAGAATAGATTGCTACTCACCGTATAAAGGAGGCACTGAGTGACAGATAGGCATAATGAAAAGACTACTAAGTATTTAAACTTTCTGTCAAAAGACCTTCCTCAGAAATAGAACACACAAACACATTCACACAAGCACAACTCATACATACATGACCACTGGCTCCAGCCACTATGGACTGAGTTGGGACACAGAATCTGGAGACAACTGCCATGTGTGTATAAGTTGTGGTTATGTGAATGTGCATGTGTTTTCTCTTTCTGAAGAAGGTCTTCTGGCTGAAAGCTTAAAAATGTTTAGCAGTCTTTTCACCGTGCCTGTGCACAACACAGCGCCACCTCTATATGTTGAGTAGCAATCTATCCTTTCCATAATACTGTTTTTATTCGGGAAGTAATAAACTGAAAACACTCTCATCCACATACAAATTTCAAAGATGAATAAGAGAAAATGCAATTTCACCCTTTATGTGAAACAGAATATAATCTAGCAGTAAAGGAGACCACACACCAAATAGCAGTAGTGTTGTCATTGACAGGCACACACGAAAAACAAAACTTGTGAGCTTTGTTTCTATTCTAACCCAACAAAAAATTTATTCCATAAGCTAGCAAATCTTCTTTCTCTTTGTATGTCTCTGTTGATGACTTAATGCTTTTACTATTTGGTGAGTGGTCCCCCAACTCCTAAATTACTTACATTCTGCCAAAATTTTACTTACAAAATATAATCTGGAATATAATTAGAAATACATGTTGTATCATGGCAGCCTAGAGACAGCTGTTACTGCCAGTTTGAAAACTGCGTAAAATAACTGCAGTTGCAATTATAAAGATGTCCTCAAAAAACAGTATTCTAATGACTAAATATGCCAGTTTGATGCATAAGTTCATAGTGTTTTTCTTTGGCATATTGGCACTCCAGCTGCAATAGGTTTATTTACTGATTGTCACTTTCTATTTGTAGTTCACTGTTGCTATTTGAGTTTACGTATCACCATTATGTCATTTGAACATAGTGCGTGGAGTTGTGGAGCTAGAATATAGAGTGCCACATGAAGAAATTGGAACATTTCTGATATACTTTTCTGTTTTGAGTTTAGTAGAGGGGTGACAGCAGCAGAGGCAGCCAGTAACATTTGCTCTGTGTTTGGGGACAACTGCATTGGACAGTTCACCACAAGAGGAGGATCATTTGGCATTAGTAACTTTCCACATTCAGAAAGACCTTCAGGGTTTGATGAAGGTTGTTTAAGCTGCTCAAAGATTTTCATGATTTTGGCTTAGAGCATGTGGTGCCCATACACTCAATTTTTGAACATTTCCCCATTGCTTGCAGATGTTGCACGATTGTGCTTACAGCTTACACTACACTTGTTCGTCCTCTGTTAGAGTATTGCTGCGCGGTGTGGGATCCTTACCAGGTGGGATTGACGGAGGATATCGAAAGGGTGCAAAAAAGGGCAGCTCGTTTTGTGTTATCACGTAGTAGGGGAGAGAGTGTGTCAGATATGATACGCGAATTGGGATGGAAGTCATTACAGCAAAGACGTTTTTCATCGCGGCGAGATCTATTTACGAAATTTCAGTCACCAACTTTCTCTTCCAAATGCGAAAATATTTTGTTGAGCCCAACCTACATAGGTAGGAATGATCATCAAAATAAAATAAGAGCAATCAGAGCTCGAACAGAAAGGTTCGTTTTTCCCGCGCGCTGTTCAGGAGTGGAATGGTAGAGAGATAGTATGATTGTGGTTCGACAAACCCTCTGCCAAGCACTTAAATGTGAATTGCAGAGTAGTCATGTAGATTAGATGGATGTAGATGTAAACACATTAATACACAACGTTCCAGGTCAAAGTTAATGAGAACTGGCAAATATGATAAACTATGATCATTCCACAATCGTGCAACATCTGCAAGCAATGGGGAAATGTTCAAAAATTGAGTGTATGGGCACCACATGCTCTAAGCCAAAATCACGAAAATCTGTGAGCAGCCATATGTGTACGTCTGCTTGCTCATCATCAACTGGCTTGTGAAGAACGCTGACCATTCCTCTACTGAATCATTACTTATGCTACTGTAAGGAAAAGAAATGAATAGTCGAGCCCAAACAAAGAATCAACTCCCTGTACAGAGATCTGTGCACATCCATAAAAGATAATCCAAACATTGCTCAACAAGTTCTTCACATCAAAAATACGCGATTTCTATAGTCGCAGGATCGAAAGATTACCTCAACATTGGCAAACTTCTGTAAAAAGTGAAGGAGAATATATTATTCATGACTAAATTCAGTGTCATGTGTATTACTTGTTTTTATTAAACTTAGGGAAAAATGCTATGGACTTATGTGTCAACCTACTATATTGTACCACGAGTGGATTAGGTTGAGGTACCACACAAATAGTTGTTCCTAACAGTCAGAAAATAATTTACAATTACTGTGGTTATCATGAAGAAATTCTCGAACTACGGTATTTCACAAAAGCCTCATTGTTGCTGTAATGTCACTAATGTATCACCACTGGGCAAAGACAAAAATCAATTCACTTTATTCTGTGAGTTGATATGCTAGCCTGTTTATGCCATGGCATAAAAATCAATTCACTTCACATTCTGTATGAAGATCTTCAGATGTCACACATGTTTAAAAAACTTTGTTTCTTTCATTTTCTGAAAAGGAACCTAGGTGTAATTTGTCACTTCCATATTGTATCAAATGCAGTTAGAAATATCTGGCCAGTTCCTAAACAAGTAAAAGTATCACTATCACACACACAATCACACAGGCATCTAAACTCAGACTTCCACGGTCATGGTGACACTGATAAAATGTAAGTAAAATATTATAAAAAGCATTTTTTGAAGTCATTAGTATATTCCAGAGGGTGGATGTGGGAGGGCAACACTTTACATTTGTGATCGTATAGTTCAGGAGTATGACGTGAAAAAGACTTTCGATATCAAAAATAGGGACTTGAAGGGGCTGCCCCCCACCAACACACTTTTTCCTTGTCTTTAGGCAATCTCGTCCTGAATCAGAAGGGATATTAATTCTTCAGACAGTACCCCTGCCAGGCCTCATGACAAAACCATATCATAGTACTTTTTAGCAATGCCACATTCCCTTATTCCAACTTATTTGATGTGACTTGTGTGATGAGAAATCGATGGCAAATAGCAGTTGACTTTGGCGATACTTGTGTAGGGTGCAGACAACACTAGCTAAGGTGAATGATGGACCACCATAATATCATATTTATGCTAGACAAGATGACTGGGCACTGCTCAGACTGAGTCTCCTTGTGTGATTTGGTGCCACAGTGCTGCTGAACTGCCATCCGCGCCTGCCATTGCCAGACTCCTGCCAGAGGGCAGAGGGTCATGTCCTACACACAGAAAGTCTTCACCGCGTCCGCAGTGGACACAAAAAAGGCCCGAGTCACCAGGTGCTGCCATTCTATACTGGAACACTATTGCATCATAAGTCTGAGAGCATCACTAACATCAAGACCATGCAGCTAAGTCTGAGAGCATCACTGACGTCAAGGCCATGCCTTACTGTCAGGCTGCCAGCTGTTGCTTGGCCTGACATTAGTAACGCAGGACATCTACATATACAGGGTTATTACAAATGATTGAAGCGATTTCACAGCTCTACAATAACTTTATTATTTGAGATATTTTCACAATGCTTTGCACACACATACAAAAACTCAAAAAGTTTTTTTAGGCATCCACAAATGTTCGATATGTGCCTCTTTAGTGATTCGGCAGACATCAAGTCGATAATCAAGTTCCTCTCACACTCGGCGCAGCATGTCCCCATCAATGAGTTCGAAAGCATTGTTGATGCGAGCTCGCAGTTCTGGCACGTTTCTTGGTAGAGGAGGTTTAAACACTGAATCTTTCGCATCACTATGTGTGAAACTTGCCCGCACGCGTTCAACCGTTTCTTCGCTCACTGCAGGCCGACCCGTTGATTTCCCCTTACAGAGGCATCCAGAAGCTTTAAACTGCGCATACCATCGCCGAATGGAGTTAGCAGTTGGTGGATCTTTGTCGAACTTCGTCCTGAAGTGTCGTTATGACTGACTGATGTGAGTGCATTTCAAGCATGACATACGCTTTCTCGGCTTCTGTCGCCATTTTGTCTCACTGTGCTCTCGCGCGCTCTGGCGACAGAAACCTAAGGTGCGGCTTCAGTCGAACAAAACTTTATGAGTTTTTCTACGTATCTGTAGTGTCTCGTGACCATATGTCAATGAATGGAGCTACAGTGAATTTATGAAATCGCTTCAATCATTTGTAATAGCCCTGTACATATCGTCAACAGGGTGGAAGCCAGCTGCCTGAGACCTGACGTCGACCACGGTCGCAGGAGTGTGGCACATCTGTCTCACATTGCTAACGATGTGATATTTATATGGAGATTGATAAGGCAATTCTCTCAACAACCAATGTGACACTGGGCCCACTGGCCTGTCGCTCCACCATTCACCTTACTGAGTGCCATCTGCACCCTACACAACCATCATCAAAGTCAACTGCCATTTGGCAACGATTTCTGATCACACAAGACACATCAAATAAGTTGGAATAAGGGAATGTGGCACTGCTAAAAAGTACTACGATATGGTTTCATCATGAGGCCTGGCAGAAGTACTGTCTCAGAACTTAATATGCCTTCTGATGAAGGACTAGAGTGCCTAAAGACAAGCAAAAGTGTGGGGGATAGTACATGCAGGTTCCTGTTATTGATATCTAAAGTATTTTTCACATCATCCTACTGAACTATACAATCACAAAAGTAAAGGGTTTCTCTCCCATACCCACACCCTAACCACATTAAAAAATAATTTGTATAGTATTTCACTTACATTTTGTCAATCTCACCATGATTGTGGAAGTGCGAGTTTGGATGCCTGTATGTTTGTGTGTGTGAACATGGTACTTTTACTTGAGAAAGAGTAAGAGCAAGCTATGGTTGATACTGTTTTCTTATACACTTCTGGTCAACAGGCATTGTCCACTACACTTGAGTGGTTTCCTTTCTCTTATTTTACGTTACCTACATTTCCGTAAACCTGGATACAGTTTCCTAACGAAAGATACCAAAACCATATAAAATGTTTATGAATCTTCTCCACAGAACTATGTCATCACAGAAGAAGGTCATTTGATAACAACACCCACTTGTTGAGTCGTAGTAGAGGAACAAGGGGGATTTTGAAGTAGCTTCCATCCTAAATATGATAAAACAATTTACATTTGCAAGCGGGCATCTGTTATCTACATCTACATCTACATTTATACTCCGCAAGCCACCCAACGGTGTGTGGCGGATGGCACTTTACGTGCCACTGTCATTACCTCCCTTTCCTGTTCCAGTCGCGTATGGTTCGCGGGAAGAACGACTGTCTGAAAGCCTCTGTGCGCGCTCTAATCTCTCTAATTTTACATTCGTGATCTCCTCGGGAGGTATAAGTAGGGGGAAGCAATATATTCGATACCTCATCCAGAAATGCACCCTCTCGAAACCTGGACAGCAAGCTACACCGCGATGCAGAGCGCCTCTCTTGCAGAGTCTGCCACTTGAGTTTGTTAAACATCTCCGTAATGCTATCACGGTTACCAAATAACCCTGTGACGAAACGCGCCGCTCTTCTTTGGATCTTCTCTATCTCCTCCGTCAACCCGATCTGGTACGGATCCCACACTGATGAGCAATACTCAAGTATAGGTCGAACAAGTGTTTTGTAAGCCACCTCCTTTGTTGATGGACTACATTTTCTAAGGACTCTGCCAATGAATCTCAACCTGGTACCTGCCTTACCAACAATTAATTTTATATGATCATTCCACTTCAAATCATTCCGCACGCATACTCCCAGATATTTTACAGAAGTAACTGCTACCAGTGTTTGTTCCGCTATCATATAATCATACAATAAAGGATCCTTCTTTCTATGTATTCTCAATACATTACATCTGTCTGTGTTAAGGGTCAGTTGCCACTCCCTGCACCAAGTGCCTATCCGCTGCAGATCTTCCTGCATTTCGCTACAATTTTCTAATGCTGCAACTTCTCTGTATACTACAGCATCATCCATGAAAAGCCGCATGGAACTTCCGACACTATCTACTAGGTCATTTATATATATTGTGAAAAGCAATGGTCCCATAACACTCCCCTGTGGCACGCCAGAGGTTACTTTAACGTCTGTAGACGTCTCTCCGTTGATAACAACATGCTGTGTTCTGTTTGCTAAAAACTCTTCAATCCAGCCACACAGCTGGTCTGATATTCCGTAGGCTCTTACTTTGTTTATCAGGCGACAGTGCGGAACTGTATCGAACGCCTTCCGGAAGTCAAGAAAAATAGCATCTACCTGGGAGCCTGTATCTAATATTTTCTGGGTCTCATGAACAAATAGAGCGAGTTGGGTCTCACACGATCGCTGTTTCCGGAATCCATGTTGATTCCTACATAGTAGATTCTGAGTTTCCAAAAACGACATGATACTCGAGCAAAAAACATGTTCTAAAATTCTACAACAGATCGACGTCAGAGATATAGGTCTATAGTTTTGCGCATCTGCTCGACGACTCTTCTTGAAGACTGGGACTACCTGTGCTCTTTTCCAATCATTTGGAACCTTCCGTTCCTCTAGAGACTTGCGGTACACGGCTGTTAGAAGGTGGGGAAGTTCTTTCGCGTACTCTGTGTAGAATCGAATTGGTATCCCGTCAGGTCCAGTGGACTTTCCTCTGTTGAGTGATTCCAGTTGCTTTTCTATTCCTTGGACACTTATTTTGATGTCAGCCATTTTTTCGTTTGTGCGAGGATTTAGAGAAGGAACTGCAGTGCGGTCTTCCTCTGTGAAACAGCTTTGGAAAAAGGTGTTTAGTATTTCAGCTTTACGCTTGTCATCCTCTTGTTTCAATGCCATCATCATCCCGGAGTGTCTGGACATGCTGTTTCGAGCCACTTACTGATTTAACATAAGACCAGAACTTCCTAGGATTTTCTGTCAAGTCGGTACCTAGTATTTTACTTTCGAATTCACTAAACGCTTCACGCATAGCCCTCCTTACGCTAACTTTGACATCGTTTAGCTTCTGTTTGTCTGAGAGGTTTTGGCTGCGTTTAAATTTGGAGTGAAGCTCTCTTTGCTTTCGCAGTAATTTCCTAACTTTGTTGTTGTACCACGGTGGGTTTTTCCCGTCCCTCACAGTTTTACTCGGCACGTACCTGTCTAAAACGCATTTTACGATTGCCTTGAACTTTTTCCATAAACACTCAACATTGTCAGTGTCGGAACAGAAATTTTCGTTTTGATCTGTTAGGTAGCCTGAAATCTGCCTTCTATTACTCTTGCTAAACAGATAAACCTTCCTCCCTTTTTTTATATTCCTATTAACTTCCATATTCAGGGATGCTGCAACGGCCTTATGATCACTGATTCCCTGTTCTGCGCTTACAGAGTCGAAAAGTTCGGGTCTGTTTGTTATCAGTGGTCCAAGATGTTATCTCCACGAGTCGGTTCTCTGTTTAATTGCTCGAGGTAATTTTCGGATAGTGCACTCAGTATAATGTCACTCGATGCTCTGTCCCTACCACCCGTCCTAAACATCTGAGTGTCCCAGTCTATATCTGGTAAATTGAAATCTCCACCTAAGACTATAACATGCTGAGAAAATTTATGTGAAATGTATTCCAAATTTTCTCTCAGCTGTTCTGCCACTAATGCTGCTGAGTCGGGGGGTCGGTAAAAGGAGCCAATTATTAACCTAGCTCGGTTGTTGAGTGTAACCTCCACCCATAATAATTCACAGGATCTATCCACTTCTACTTCACTACAGGATAAACTACTACTAACAGCAATGAACACTCCACCACCGGTTGCATGCAATCTATCCTTTCTAAACACCGTCTGTACGTTTGTAAAAATTTCGGCAGAATTTATCTCTGGCTTCAGCCAGCTTTCTGTACCTATAACGATTTCAGCTTCGGTGCTTTCTATCGGCGCTTGAAGTTTACCAACGCAGCTTCGACAGTTTACAATTACAATACCGATTGCTGCTTGGTCCCCGCATGTCCTGACTTTGCCCCACACCCGTTGAGGCTGTTGCCCTTTCTGTACTTGCCCGAGGCCATCTAACCTAAAAAACCGCCCAGCCCACGCCACACAACCCCTGCTACCCGTGTAGCCGCTTGTTGCGTGTAGTGGACTCCTGACCTATCCAGCGGAACCCGAAACCCCACCACCCTATGGCGCAAGTCGAGGAATCTGCAGCCCACACGGTCGCAGAACCGTCTCAGCCTCTGATTCAGACCCTCCACTCGGCTCTGTACCAAAGGTCCGCAGTCAGTCCTGTCGACGATGCTGCAGATGGTGAGCTCTGCTTTCATCCCGCTAGCGAGACTGGCAGTCTTCACCAAATCAGATAGCCGCTGGAAGCCAGAGAGGATTTCCTCCGATCCATAGCGACACACATCATTGGTGCCGACATGAGCGACCACCTGCAGATGGGTGCACCCTGTACCCTTCATGGCATCCGGAAGGACCCTTTCCACATCTGGAATGACTCCCCCCGGTATGCACACGGAGTGCACTTTGGTTTTCTTCCCCTCCCTTGCTGCCATATCCCTAAGGGGCCCCATTACGCGCCTGACGTTGGAGCTCCCAACTACCAGTAAGCCCACCCTCTGCGACCGCCCGGATCTTGCAGACTGAGGGGCAACCTCTGGAACAGGACAAGCAGCCATGTCAGGCCGAAGATCAGTATCAGCCTGAGACAGAGCCTGAAACCGGTTCGTCAGACAAACTGGAGAGGCCTTCCGCTCAGCCCTCCAGAATGTCTTTCGCCCCCTGCCACACCTTGAGACGACCTCCCATTCTACCGAAATATCTTTATCCGAAATAGCTAATTCCTAATATGAACATTAAGTACGTACATTCCCTCTAAGCTTTCCATTAACTTTGTTCTTCTCCATTCCAAAGTTATAAGGCTGCAGACCAGAACTATAGTAGAAAATATGTTCCCGAAATCATGAGCCACTCAGTTTATAAAAAATGTGAAAAAGAGCAGTTCTGATAACAAATCATCAGTGAAAACACACACAGTGTTTTGCAGTTTGTGTTACAGGTACAATTGAGCTCTTACTGCTAGGAAGTTGGTCAGAACACCAAACAAGCCACAGCTGTATCGTCCATTTCATTTAGTTTAACTCATATCAGGATAGTGTAGCAATTCTTCCGCCTACCATCATGTCTGTGTTTACTTGTACTCCAAGCCTGTCTCCTGGGATACGTTCTCTAAATACACAACTTTGTTATTTAAACTTATGACCCCCATTGCAATGCTCATGAGGAATTTTACATGTCACATTTTCACACTGACAGTTAACGTGAGTAATGTAATAAAGATGAATATTTTGATGTTCTGCTCAAAATGTATATTTATCACTGATGAAATCAAGTTAAAGATTCATCAAGTGTGATATTCTTTGAGGTTCAGAAGATATGTGTCACTGTTGGTTAATTAAAAAGACAGTAACATTCTGCCAACAAAGCTCAGGAAGTAACAACCATGTATATTCTTCAAATGATCTGAATATTTACATCGGCAATCTGAAAAATAATGTATCATAAAATTAAAAGCAACAATTTAGTAGCTTCAATATATTCAAAAATTAGACAAGATTGTTTTACCAAATTAAAATTTTCTATTAGCTGTAAGTGATGATATATTTATGTGATAAGAGAAAGAGATCATCACCTAGGTTCTAAAAAGCAGAACATCGATCAAGAAAATGAAATCATAAGGTCGTATGAATACTAACAGTACATGAAGTGCTTAGTGGTAATACAAGAGATGGAAGAGCAGGAGGGGAATTAAATGTCAACACACCTAGCCTAGGGTCAGGTTTCTGGAGACAAATAATCAGAAAACTAGAGAACACTTTACACAGGAAGGAGTGAAACATGATTGTTAAAGAAACTAGAAAAAGTGTCGACAGATTTGCATTATTACCTAATATACTGGCAGCTGCAGGAAAATGATTTCACAAAATATTTTCACTGTTACAAACATTTCAGTTATATTTTAAAGCCAATACATGGCATATCATGACTCAGCTTTCATTTATCTCCCTCACACACAATCTATAAACAATAGTGAAGAAAACAAGTGTACCTCTCTATAGGAGTCACAATTTATCCACTTTCACTGACATAATTTTCTCGTTAGTAATTCACATGAAAATTTTGAATGTTCATATGAAGAAACACCAGACAATAAACAAGATGGTTCAAATGCATAAAATAAAATTTGAAAAAACCTTACCAACAAAACAGCATTAAATTAGTAGTTAAGCAGACTGGAATATTAAATTGAAAAAAGCAGAACTGTATGTTAAACACAAATAATCTCGATTTTAGAAAGTTATATCTGTGGAACTCAGTTGGTATAGTAGTGGATTCCTGATTAAATTTAGTTTTTATTTTTCTGTGCATTTGAAGCAAGCAGCATTCTACAAATATTTTCCTCTTCATTAAATAACAATAATGAAAAACCAACTTCTGAAGTTAAACAATAATTTACTTTTCTTCCTGCAATTATAGCAACTAAATAGTAGTAGTAGTAGTAGTAAATCATTAAAATTTCTCTCCCATGTACTTTTATTAATGGAATTTGCAACAAAAGTGTTATATGTAACCTAGTCATATGTACTAACAATCTGATGGATAACACTTCATAGTTTGAACTGTATTTTGTTAATGGCTGTGCAAATGAATAATTCATGATTAGAATCATTCAAATTATTATAATTTTCAACTGGAGAAAAATCATTACCTAAATAAATTCAAAATTAGCACAGAATTTTAATTATAGCTTCCATATAAATGGATATCTATTTGTGCTGCCAGCAATAATATTATATTCTGAATGGTTTAATGAGAAGATTTCCTCTGCAAAACTAGTTACTTATTAGTATGCAAGAGAAGAAAGAAGGCTGGGAGTGTACTATCAGTACTTTGAACACCATGTTATCCTTGTGGAAGAGCTCATTACAACCATAAAATTACTGATACACACAAAAAGCACTTCTGATTCACACAAACAGTTCTACTGAATTATTTTGCAGCATGAAACTTCCTGGAAGATTAAAACTGTGTGCTGGAGTGAGACGCAAACTCTGGACCTTTGCCTTTCATGGGCACGTTCCCACGAAAGACAAAAATCCCGTGTTCGAGTCTCGGTCCGGCACACAGTTTTATCTACCATGAAGTTTCATATCAGTGCACGCTCTGCTGCATGGTGAAAATCTCATTCTGGAAACATCCCCCACACTGTGGCTAAGCCATATTCAGCAATATCATTTCTTCCAGGAAATGCTAGTTCTGCGAGCCTTGCAGAAGAGCTTCTGTGGAGTTTGGAAGGTAGGAGATAAGGTACTGGCAGAAGTAAAGCTGTGAGGGCGGGACATGAGTCATGCTTGGGTTGCTCAGATCGTATAGCACTTGCATGCGGAAGGCAAAGGTCCCACGTTTGAGTCTCAGTCCAGCACACTGGTTTAATCTGCCAGTAATTTTCATATCAGCGCAAACATTGCTGCAGAGTGAAAATCTCATTATATTTCGCAGCTTTTTTAGCAAATGCCAGGTATGTCATAATGTAACTTCACACTCTGCTATGAAAAAGCATTCAACCAATTGTCTTTTAGCCATTTATGGATCGGTCTTATGGCACGCCACTCGAGCTGTGCATTACGTACATACATTGCACATGAATATTAAATGCAGTGTGCTGGTATGTCATTGTAGATTAAGGGTAAAGTTACGGATTGCAAACCTGTACTGACACAATGTTTACTCCTACCATAATACACTAAGTCCTCCGACCATGATCAACAGCTTGATGCTACAAAAGAATAAATGTGTCTTACATCTCCTAAAATATTATAGAGGGCAGACTGACATTTGTGGTGATTCACAACTTATAATGCAAAAGCTACAATGTACAATCATGCTAGCTGAATTACAATAATGAAATATACTTTGCATCACTTTAATCTGAACCACTTGACCTATAGCAAACCTATGATGTTCATTCATAGTATAGTAGCTTAAGACACCTGGGAAAGGATGATAAGAGTAGTATCTGGGATTGCAGACGGTGCTTATCACTATTGTGTCAAGCAAGGCTTTATGCCAAGTGCTTCAGTGCAGCCAGCTGGTGCAAAGAATAACATCTGTCAGTGATGATCTCTTTATCTATATCTAAGTCAGTTAATAAAACATTATTTATTTGATACACCATTTAAAATTTTAAAAAAATAATTTATGTAGATGCTACAAATAATATAAAAAGCTGAAAAAGATACAGCAGCTACATTGCATTATACAAAAAATAAGCAGAGCTACGAGGACAAACAGCTTTCAAAAATAATGCACAGGACAGGAAAACAAAGGCATTATTTTTAAATTAGTTAACATACAGAAGCATACTACACAATACACAAAAAAAGCAACTTTTTATAAAGATAGCTTTAGGCTAACAAGCATGTTTTGTTTTAAATTTCGCATGATTAAATTAGTAAATTTGGGTTGTATCACCAAATGCTTTAAACATATTAGCAGAAATAATAATAGAAATAGTTCCAAAAACAACAAAGGTTTAACTATGGCCAAACAAAATGATAATTTTGTTAATTGAAAACAGTTAATGAAGCTGTACAGCCCAACTCAAAATATATGAAGAATTAACGTAACACTTGTTATGAAAACCTGGAGAGAAAGGAAAACACTGAAGAATCAAAAAAGCATTAGCAGTCAAAATGAACAGCTGTCTGCCAGGACATAGGGGAAACACACAACAAACATCTCGAACCTTCAGCTGTGATACCCAATCGTCCTTGGCAAGACTGATGTGCGGCTCTTCCTCCAGGTTGGTGAAGACATCCTCTGCAACTCTGTGGGCGAGGCGGGACGTGTGTTCTTCTAAGGAAAGGTAGGTGCTTTCAGCAGGCCAGCTGCACATGCCACCTGGCAGATCAGCACTTAGCACCTCTGTCGTGGTGTCAGGATGCCCTCCCTCACCAACACCTCTAGGAGTTCTGGAGCCTGGTGAACTGTTCCCACTGCTTCCCCCATCATCCTTATCTCGTCGATGATCATCACCATTGTAAGCCTCTACTTCTGAAGTTTGTTCAGTTAATGATGATCTTGACAAGGCTAGAAGTATCTGCCACTGAACTTCTGAATCATGAAATTTCCATTTATTTGCCCAGAAAGTTTCATCAAGGGGAATAAACTGTCGCAGTATTTCCTCCTTCTGCAATACACGTAATATCTCATCAACTTCACGTTCACTTTCAGAGTAATGTTTCTTTCGGCTACTGTCTCTGCGAATCCTGTGCTTATCGTTCGTAGCTAGTCTCTGTTGCGATCTTTCACGTTTCATTTTGCTTTTATCTTCGTCCTTAAAGTCATTTGAATCAGCTGCAGAAATCGAGGTTTGTTCCCTGGTGTTCTCATCTGATGGACCTGATAACAGCCTTTGCTTCAGCTTCAAGTCATGGTTCTTCTCAAAGGGGACATCTACAGAACTAATTTGTATTTCTGTCCTCAAAATGTTACTTTCATCAGAGGGGTCTTTAACATTTTCTGATACAAGAGCATTTTCAGAGTAAACTACATCATTTTCCTTTGATACATCACTACTAATGCGTGAGCCTGATCTGGATCTTGATCGTCTCCTCCTTAACTCTTTCTTAGAAACAATCTCAATAAAACCATCTGGATCAATTTTTTGAGCAGGGTCGCCGAGATTAATATCACCTTCTTCTTCTTCTTCTTCTTCTTGCTGTATCTGTATCTTTGGTAATGACATTACAGATTGTTCTGTAGGATATAAAAGTAACTTTGTGCCCTCCACAACAGCTGATTTCTCAGTATCCAAACTACCAGCTGCAGATTCAGTAGTTTCTTCATGAGGTGTTGACATTTTTACAGTTGTTTCAGGCTTGCTAGCAACAATATCTGCCCATGATTTTCCAATTGACACATCAGTTTGTGTTTCTGGTGTAACAGAAGATATAAACTCTTGGTTACTATCATCTTTACATGTCAAATCTGTAAAATGAATCTCCTCCCTATCAATATCTCCAATCCCCACATTTAAAGTTGTAGAATCAAGATGCTGACTTACTGGCACACTGTCTTCAAGAATTTGTACCCTATCTGTTTCCATAAAAGGCTCCTTTGTAATCTGAATTCCTTCACCTTCAGCACTTACAAAAGTAGAAACTCTGTTTTTGGGCACAAATTCCTCAAACCCATCAGCAAATATCTGCTTGAGAGTTTTTACTGGTTTAATAACTATCTGTGTACTGTCAACAACTCCTTCTTCCAGTGTTTTGGAGGCGGACACTGCTGAAGTGGGTGTGTCCTTCATGGCATCGAGTTCCTTCCATTGCCTTTCAGCATGAATCAGCTTCAGGGAATCATTCCAAAGCCTTTCATTTGCCAAGTTCTCAAGAGCAGAATGTTGTGCAGATGGCATTGTTTCAGTTTCTGTGTTTCTCTCGGCAGTCACATATTTCACAGGTTCCACTGGCTTTTCAGTAACAATTACCTCCTGTGTAAGGTTTTCAGTAGCCAATGCAGAAACCTGAAATGTAAGTGACTTCTGCGTGGTTAATTTCTTCCACTGCTTTTCAGCATCAACGAACTTCAAGAAATCGTTCCAGGGTCTTTCTTGTGCAAGACATTCAAGGGCATACTTTTGTACAGGATTAATTTTTTGTTTATCAGTACTTCCTGGTATTAATGCTTCTTGTGTAGCTGTTTTCAACTTTACATCATCAGAGTCTGCATCCTCTGTTTCTCTTAGTTTCACATTCTCTTGTATTGCACTTCCTTCAATCTTGATCGTCTGTATGTCAGAATCTGGTTGCCTATCTTCCTCACTTATTTTTGCACCTGCAGTCTCTCGGGTAACATCATAACCATAATCCAAATTACTCTGTTTTAATGATTCACTTTCCTGCCAGTCTCTCTCTGCTTCATATATAGAAATAACATCATAGCGTAATGTATTTGTAAATAGAGGAGCACTCTCATGATGATCTTGTTTACTGCATGGTAATGCGGCTTGTTTTTCATCTGGAAACTCTGGCCTCTCTTCAGTCTTTGCAGGAGTCACAACAGACTCCACTCTCACTTCACCTTCCTTTTCATTTTTTATAATCTCTGCATTTATTAATTGCCACTTTGCTTCACTCTCCTGGTATGTGTGACATATCGGCCATGCATCCAGGGAAATGAACTTCAACTTTTCTTTGTTTTTATAATCACTGTCACTTGTTTCATATGGAATAGCCACTGTTTCCAGCTCTTTGGCTTTCTCTATAGGATTTTGCAGTTGTGTCTCAATACTGCCAGTGGGTGGGCTAAGAAAGTCAGTGATTTCGGTTTTCTGATTGTCATGAGTCACTAGTAATCCTCTGTCATCAGATGTAACTTCTTTGCATGCTTCTTGTTCCAGTTCACTTCTCACAATCTCCTTTGGCTTTACTGTATCCTTTCTTGTAACGTCATTATTGAATAGATCATGCTGATAATGACTTTTGTCTGGCTGACTGTCTTCAAGGATTTTATCAGACATATCTGTTCTGTTTTTCTGAAGATCTTCATCCTTAAGTTTTGGCTCTACAGCCTCATCTGGAGCTAAATGTATAGTAACCAATGACGAGATTTCTTCCAAAAGAGTATCTTTTTCTTCTATTTTTCCAGAGGGCATTTCTTCTTTATTTATCAAAGATACTTGTGTGTTCATACTGCACTCTTTGTTATTACTTTCAATAAGCTTAGACGTATCTTCATCACTATCATCAAACAAGATAGGCTCATCAAGTGCATTAATCCATGCATCACTAAATGGGCTTGCTGTTGTTTCTGGGGAGATAACATCTGATATTAATTTGGAAGTTGTCATAACAGTGACATCTTGCTCTACATTAGCTTCCCGACAACGTGAGTCAACATCTTCAACACTGCCTGTGATGCTATCCTGTTTGTCATATGACTTAACTTGAGCATTTGATAAACTGTTGTCAACGGAAGTGAGAATTTGTTGCACATCACCAACATTTTTCAGGTTTATGGTATGAGGTGCTGGAACTTCCTTCCCTTCAGTGACTGGAACATCTATTTCTGTAGGTCTGTCAAATGTAGACTCACCCAACTCAGCAGGAATAACATCTCTATTCTGTGAAGAACTAATGAACTCCGCTGGTATTTTTGGACGTTGTTTCCTTTTCTTCATTTTTTGCTGAAGCTTTTTAACATTTTCCTCAATGGAACTTTGGTCTTCAACACTATCCAAACCAACAGAGAACTCCTGTTCCTTAATTTCTTCCTCAAAACTTTTATCAGTGGGTGCTATTATTTCAACAATCTTCCTTGGTTTTCTTGACCTCTCTTTCACTGATCCAAAAATGGCTGCATTTTCATCCAAACCCAAGCCACAAACATCTTCCTGTCTGGGACTAAGAAGTTCATCTGCAATACCAGAATCTGATTCTGCTGATACAGGAGACTGAGGGAAAACATTGAAAGATGATGGAGGAGTACTGCCAGATAATAGTAGCAAAGAATCGTCCTCTTTGTCATTTTGACTTTCATCAAAATGATCCTTAGGGCTTTCAACAATGACCACATTATCCTGCTGATGGCTGGTGTTACTAACAAAAGGATTTTCTATGATTGTCCTTACTGGAGGTGATTTTGCCATCCATTCAGGTGTCAAAACCACACTTTCCAAGTCAGTGAGCACTTCAGGAATAAAAGGTGAAGTACGGTGTGAAGGTGCACCTAAGAAAGAATGTTGATTAGGCACATCTTGAGCTTCAGAGTTCTTAGTAGCTCTTTCCTCTAAATGCAGCGGTGGTATTATGTCAGCAGGTCGCTGAAGTTTCTTCCTTGTATCTCGTCTCTGTAAAGGTGCATCTGTTGTCTTCTTTACATCAGTCACAGTCTCATCAGAAATGTTCTTTGCATCAGTTTCTGACTTCTGTTTTGGTCCACCTTCAATGGGTAATTTATTCTTGGGTTTCTTTGTTTTCTTTTTCTTACCTGCACTTTCTTCTTGTGCAGAATGTTCAGAATCAGAAATTGGTGATTTTGGAATAGCTTCAAGCATAGTATGTTCAGCACCTGAGGTGTCACCTTTTAGTTCAGAAACAATTTTTACTTTTTTTACTTTCTTATTTGGTTTTTGTCTTTTTATTTGAGAGTCTGCATTTGCTGTATCTACTAAAGTAGGCTCTACTTTACTAAGCCCTTCAGGTTTTACTTGACTGTCAGAGTCCGTATGTTGTTTCACATCTGGCAACAGTTCTAACTTCATGCTTTCTGCGCTTCTTATTTCTTCCACAAACTTTTGTGTTTCTGTTGACACAGATACTGGAGAAGGATGAGTTTTATCTTTCACATTATCTGAAGTGGATTTTAACTTAACATCTCTTTTGGTTGATTTCTTTCCTTTTTTCCCTGCACTGGCTCCTCCTGCTTTGTTCAGCTTATCTCTCCCACCCTGCACACTTTCTTCTTGGAACTCTTCTTCCTTGCCTTGATCAGGTGTTTCCAGTGGTTTTCGTTCCTCACTCTGTCGTGTTGTCTTCTCTACCTTCTGGTACTGACTTGACGGTTCCTCACTTTTCATTTGCTGATTCTCTGGTGCTTGCAACACATCTTGTATCTGTGGGCAAGGTTTCTTGTATTCAATATCATCTACAGCTGCTGTGAAACTGCTTCCCTCTGGAGCATAAGCATCACAAATACACATCTCAGCATCTTGGGTGACATCATCACAAAGAATTTGTATCTCTTGTTCAACAGCACCTATCTTGCTTGTAGCTTCTCCTTGAGCAGAGACAGCAGTGGAAGAGCTAATATCTTTAGTAATTCCAGGATCTGATGTTTCAGATTTCAAAGGATGTTCAGTTTCTTTTCTACCAGACTGTGTATCTTGACTCTCAATCATTACTTCATTATCAGTTTTTAGCTTGTTTTCAATAAAAACATTTTCCTGCGTGTTATCAGATGAAGTGCCAGGTATACTCATATATTCAGCTTCAAAGTGTAACAAATTTACATGCGCTGGTACAAAGTCATTCATCTTTTCTTCCTTTTGTGTTCCTAAATTTGTGGCTCCTAACTCTGTATCCATCAACTCTGGCCTTTCAGAGTCCTGAAAACTTAATGGTTTTTCTGGGGTTTCAGTAGCAGTAACACTACTGATTTCTATCGACTTAGTAGCTGTAACATATTTTTCAGTTTCAGTTCCTATAGATGGTTTCACTTCTCTACTAAAGTTTTCTGCCACTACAAACTCTCTCGGGGTTTCAACATCACTAGCTATTTCTATTGATTCTGTAACTCTATCAAATTTTTCACTTTTATTTACTGTAGATGGTTTAATTTCTTCGTCAGAGTTTTCTTCCATTAGAAACTCTCTAGGATGTACAAGCTGCACACTGGAAATTGCTTCACTACCTACTTTTGCGGTCTCTTCCAGATTATCACTGATGGTTTCCAACATTTTCCTTTCCTTCCAAATGAATTGCTCTGTTGTGACCTTCTGGTCAGCTAATTTTGTTCCCTTGATCTCCTCACTGAGTTGTCCTTGGCTTGGAGAAATTTGCATCACATGTAGCTCTGGTGGTTCTACATGTTCTAGTTCCACATTATCAACAATAGTCACAACTTTTCTGCCACTTATTCCTTCACCAGATACATCTTTAACAATTTCCTTCGGTGCACTGTCCGCATCTGAAGTGATGGCCTTGCTTTTCTGTTTTTTGCTCTTTTTAGAAGATGCTGGCTTCTGTGTAGAGTTCCCACCAACATTGGTGCTGTCTGACACAAATTTTTCTTGGGATGTAATACTTTGTAATGGCACTTGTTCGTCAACAGATCTGTTGGAAGGCACAATATCCACACCTGGAGACTCAGGGCTGGCTGGAGTAGTCTCTTCTGACTTCATTTTCTTACTACGTTTACTGCGGCTCTTTTTCTTAATGTCCAGTGTGTCATCTGATTTTGTGTCACACTGTTTTTGAACCTCCTGATCTGCCAGTTCTTCTCCAGTTTTGAATTCTGAATCATTTGTAGTTTGTTCTGAAGATATTGTCTCCATGACAATGCTATGACTCTTCCCAGGAGCCTCGTCATGTTTCAATTCATTCGTTTGGTCCTGCTCTGGACTTACTTCCTTTTCAACATGGATATTTAACTCCTCAGATATTTTTATCTTTCCTGATTTCAATTGTTTTGTCCTCTTGTTTTTCTTCTTCTTAGTCGTACTAACAGAGTCTGCATTCTGTGTTGTGTCTTCTGTGGATGGGGTTGATGGAGAAATATTTTCATCACTCAATTTAGGAACAATTTCTCTTTCATGCACATGTGTCTCTCCCCTAACTGGATGGCTGGTATTCATGTCAGTAGGTAAGTCCTTTATCATCGTCTGTGTTGTCACAGTTGTCAACTTCATATCATCCATTCCTGTTGATGGAGAAAATCCTGTCTTTTCAGAGGTGTGTATTTCTGAACACAATGAAACAACGTCATCCTCTTCGGATGCTGGCATTTTGCATTCTCCACTTTCCATAGTTGGCTGTTTCATTACATCCAGCTCTTTGGCATCTGCATCCCTTGCTTTTTGCAGTAACATTATTTCTTTTGGTATTTGATGTTTGGTTGTTTCTCCCACTTTCACTGCATCTTCTTCTAGGCACTTAGCATTACTTAGAAGAACATCGACATCTTCAGAAATACTGAGTGGTTTCTCCAATGTGAATGTTTCTTCTAAAGCATGCTTCTTTTCAACTGTAAGCTCTTTTTCTGCATTTGAAATTAAATTACTACTCTCTACTTCACAAATGTTGTTATCAGCACTATAATTTTTATGGTGTGGTTCCAGACTTCCTCTCTCTGTGTATAACAATTGTGTCTGTTCAACAGATTTAAATCCAGGTTTATTTACGTGACTATTTAAATCCTTATTATTTAAATGTTTGGCTTTCTTTGACTTTCTGGTATTCTTTTTAGAGTGATCTAGTTCCAACTTCCCTGTAGTAGGTGGAGGAGTTTCACTGCTAGCTTCTGTTGCTTTGGAAGCAAACAATTTTTCTTCACAGTTTTGTAGAGAATCTGTAGCATCAGAAACAATTTTATTTTCTATCTCTGTTGGGTGTTTAGTAATTTTTGTGGAAAAGTTGTGAAGTGTGTTTCTAGGGAATTGAGCAGCCTTGTTCTCTTCAAAATCAATACATAGATCATCTGTTTCTCTAATAGCATCTTGTATTTCTTTAACGGCTTGATCATTCAAGGGAATATTTCCGTCGGCTTCCAGTGAGATGGGTGCTGAGGAAGTACTCTGAGTATTAGGCTCTAAAACTGGAATACTGCTTTCACTCACAGTCTTAGATCCACCTTTTCTCCTCCTGCTACTGGCTGTTTTAGTTTGTGAAGCAGTATTGCTCTGTGTGTCTACATTTTGATCACTCTTACTATTTGGATCAGAAAGTGTCACCACTACTTCATCTGACTCTTGTGCTACTTCAAATGGAATAGAACCAGGGGCGTGACAAATATTTATTTTGTCATCTGTTTGTGTGATTTCCACGACACCTTCAACCATATCCAAATGGGAAACTGAAGCTAATTCTGTCTTGCTTCCATTATCAACTTGCTTCTTTCCACGTCTACGCTTGGATCTTGGTGTATCCTGGTTTTCGTAATTCACAGCCTCTGTCTTGTTTTGAGGCTTTTTCTTAGTTTTGGATTCCTGAGTGATATTTGCATCTTCTGACAGTGCTATTCCACCATCTGACCCTTGTTTTGGATCAGTCTCAGAACCCTCATTATTATTTACTGATTTACTTTTCTTGACATTTTTCTTTTCTTCTTTCTCAGGTTTTGTTTCTGGGAGCAATTCTTTCTTCCCTTTGTGTTTGATATATAAATGTTCCATTTCAGCAATTTCCTTCAATGCTTTTTCTATTTCATCATCATTTTGTAGCTTCTCTGGTTTCTTCTTCTTCTGTTTTTTCTTTTTATCTTGTTCAGAAGGCACCACATCTCCTTGATGTTTGTGCGTCTCTTCTGTTCCAATAATTTTTAAATCATTTTGAGCCTGGTTTTCTTTGTTACTGAGAATCTCTTCTGCTATCAGGGGAGTCTGAGGACTGTGTGTATTTGATTTGGTATTTCTCATATTACTCTTCTTAGTATTTACATCTTTCCGTTCAGTTGAAGTCATGATACCCACAGCTTGATCTTCTAAGCTAGTTATATCCATCTTTTGCTCTCCATTAGTTGAGGTATCAATGTCTTCAACTTCTGGGAAGAAAAAAGACTGCTGTACAGGAATATTATCCATCTGTATATCACCAGTGATTTTCTTTTTCTTCTGTTTGTTTCTCCCTGATTTTTTACATTCAGCTGGAACATTTGGCTGGAGAGAAGCATTAGTTTTTGCATCAGCAAAAACTCCTTTCTTTCCTTGGTTACTTTGACTGTTCACACTCCTTAGAGATGTGTCACTTGTTGGTACAGAGCCACTTCGTGCAGGCGGAAGAGATCTAGCTGACTCAGCCCTCCCCGTATTAAAACGCTCACGGGAAGGAGAGGCAGACCACTCTCTTGAATAACAACCTGCAGGTGACATATGTCGAGGAGAAAGTGATCGATCGTTTCGTCTGCTTTTATACACCGGCACTGTCTGGCTGGATGGCTGGAGAGATTTAGTGCATAGTCCTTGTGCTACGATTTGTGCATAAGACATATGGCATCGGTCAATATCAACAGGACTTCCTATGTTTTCAGTTCTCTGAAGTTCCTCTTCTGCTTTATGTGTAACAACAGCAGTGGTATCATTACCTGCAGCTGATATTTCATAATAGGTGTTATCATTTTCTGCTGCTAGTTCACCTGCTTCTGCAGGAATGGCAGGTGCATGGGACAAAACAGTAACATTATCTTCCAACTGATCAGGCTGTTCAATCATTTCAAATTCTTCAGAGTCGTATGACTGTTTACCACTAAAAGACACTGGCTGGTCCACTTCTTGCTCATAAACTGGCTGTTCAACTATGACGGTCTCAAAATCTTCTGCTGGCTTTTCCAAAGAAGTCTCGGGCACAATATACTGCTCAGCAGTTGCATGATACGTCCCAAGACCAGAATTAAGAAGCTGCTGACCTGATGCTATAAATCCTACTAGATCAGGTGGCTGCTGAATGTAATCAAATACTGCTGACACAGGTTCAACTGGTACTGCCTCAACCACTGGAACTGTCTCAACTATAGGCACAGCATCAACATGTGCAGCTTGGGCAAGCACCTCTTGCTGCAGAAATTCTGCTGTGTCTTGTGGTGTATGATAGCTTTCAACACCCCACTCATGTCGCCCGCGAAGTATATCAGCATACGAAGTCGATCCTGGATTCCACATTGGACTTGGGGATCGGCCACGCCTCTGATCTGGTTTTAAAGATTCTTTTGGAATTATCTGTTGCTGTTTCCTAGGAGTCTGATGTAAGATCTGTGGACTTTCGGACTTCCCTTGTTTAAGTGTTACTGCAGCTTCTGTTTCATGCACCTGACGGTTCGGAGAAGAGACAATCTCAGCAACATTTGAAATTTTGCAACTGATGTCTCTACGCCTTGGTGATCTGCCTCTCCGTTCTGTAACTGGTTTTTCAGTTTCAGGTTCAATGCTTTCTGTTAAGTTTTTAGGACATTCTGCAACTTCAGTATCTGAGATAGTGTCTGTGTCTCTTATGTGACTGATTTCATTATTATGGCTATTAATGACTGGTTCTTCATGTTGTTCTTTAATAATTTTTTGAGGAATTTGTGACATTTCTTGCACATGTTCTTCCACTTTTGGTTCTTCAGCTAGATTGGAACTTGATTCCACTTCCTTGGTCAGTATCTTTTGTGTAACTGTTTTTATGACAGATACTCTCATTGGTTTTTCATTCCTGTTGTCTACTTGTTCTGCAAATGGACAAGGGCTTGTGCGACCTGCGGCAATATCGGCATATGTTACAGGAAGAGCATATGCCGGTACCCTCTGACGCACACCAGTTTTGTCATATTCGGTGCCTTCACCGGTGGTGTCCATTTTTTCAGGAACTATGACCACATATGGATCAATATGGTGCATGTGGTCCATCAACACTTGAATACGGGTCCTCAAAGCGCCCATATCTCGTTGAAGGCCCTGATCATCCAGTAAAATAACAGTGTTAACAATGTGTGAAAGCTTCCATCACACAGATAATATATGCTAAGTACAGTTTATGTCTCCAATCAATAAATTTTTGTAAAATTAATACATTTTCTGGGTTATGCTTATCATTTGTCCAACTTTGCTGGTGGCCGCATTTCACATTTCATTTTAAGTGTTTCCAATGTCACTGATGATTTTTCTCTATTGCTCAGCTTTTGAATTCACAAAAGACGAGCGAAGCAGTTGCCCAATCTTCTTCCTCCAAAGTGAATGAGCAATAAGTAAATGTTAAGAGTCTAGTGGCTCCAAGTCAGGAGTCCCTCTCTGCATCAGAAGTTTGATGCGCTCATTGCGTGCATCTATCTTGGTCTGGAGGGTGAGAATGCGCTCTCGACATGCCTGCAAGATCGATGGGGAGGGGTAGGAGGTAGCAAAAAGAATTAAGTCAGAATTCAAAGCAAGAGACCCAAAATTAATCTTGCAAAAATGATTGAGAAAGATTCCAGTAAAGCATGTACAACTGAATTATAGAAACAGAAATCTTGTGATTGAAAATGCAACTATTAATGAAATTATGAAAGACAAGAAATAAGTATTAATGTCTTGCAATATAAGTAAAGATACCAAGTACCCCAGGAAAAAAAAACCATTAAGAAAAGCAAAAGTAAGACATCAAAAAACCTTAACCAACTACAAGCAAATGTGATAAGAAAAGGAAAAAAAGAACAAACAGTTTAAAAGTAAATTTGTACTTGAAATCTATAAAAGCATGGATGTGGAAAAAGTAAGGAAAGAAATCCCAGCTGCACAGTAAGGACTATGGAAACACCTTGATGAAATGATCTTGCAGCCACCATGCATTCTGACCAGATGAAAGTCAACCAGCTCGGTCCTTCATCAAAATGTTTCCAGAAGTTTTCATGATACTACTTATACCTCCGTTTAACTTGCACCAATTGTGCTATTTATAACATCTTTCATTTTTGCAAATGTTATAGACTGTACCTGAAAATAACAGCTTACTATAATCATTCCCCTATACATTTGCAATACTGTGTCTGAACCACTTCTGTTTTTTGTTAGGACAATAAAAATATATTGTTTAAAAGAAAAAAAAAAAAAAAAAAAAAAACACCACACACACACACATTATGTAAACTGAGAGTACTACTGAACGTCTACAAAACAGTCAAAGAGTTAAGGCATGTCACTTATCAACATATTATTAACAGCTCTCAAATATTAGAATTATACAGTAACAAAATACTATGTTAAAAACATTTATTAAAACTTTTTCTAGTTCTCTCTCTGTCCATTGTGTGCACACATTTCACAATTATATGCATGCACTCACCATTCCACTCTTCAGTCAGTCACACACACTTGTGCCCACGCACACTTACACACACACACACACACACACACACACACACACACACACACACACACACACTCTTTATATACTATTAATAAAGACAACCTCCTGGGCATGAGATGTACCCATGTTAGTTTACTTTTGCTTAACACATGCTCTGTTTGACACAGTTAATACAAGAGTTTACAGAATTCTACAAAACTACCTTTATTTCACACTTTAAGTTTGTGTTTACATGGGTTTTACAACCACAATAAATTACTGTCTGTTACTTTGGGGATGCAAATGTCCAGCTTTCAGCTAAATACAAGGTGAGAGTACAGCAACTACTCTAACACTGATTACAGTGTACAGAACAAGGACGGCATTCAAAAACTTGTGTTAGTCCACGTTATTTAAATTAAAGGTACAAAAATCTGTAGCCTATAGTAAAGTGTCAGTTAACTACATCAACAGTATGAACAGTGAAGCGATTCTTAACATCATATTGCAAATTGACTGGCGGAGGATAAGTGACTTGTCATATTGAAGGGCACAATTTAAGTGCCAGCAGCTAGGTAATAAAAATAATTCCCCAAAGCATACTTACAGTTTGCTCTTCCAATGCCTTGTCTCTATCATGAGGAGAATAATTAGGAGCCATCACAGTCCGGAGTTGCTGCTCCATCTGCACCACCTGTTGGCGAAGCTGCTGTATCTCCTGCAGCAAGAAGAGTACCATGTCATAATGGCTTTCATATAATACCTAATTGCTTTACACATACACTCCATTTTCACTAAATTTATTTCTTCAACTGCTAGCCATTAGGTAAGGTGGAAATGAAGTAAGTGTGTGAGTGCGTGGGGAGGAGGGGATATGAACTATCAGTTAACAATACTAGAGAATCACACAGAATTAGGAGGAGAAAGAATAGCTGGCTAGTACTGACCCCCCGGTGGCAAAATTCTAATTACTGCTGATATACTTACATAGGAGTACAAAAATCTTTCAAACTAAGGGCATATCGGTTGACCTCATGGTGAGATAGACCCACCAATTGTCAGGATGAAGGAAAAAAAGTTTTTGATCTCTAAATCTATTTGCAGCACTTAATCTACACCTCCTAAAGGAGAGTACTGGTCAGCCACCCTGTCTCCTTGTAATTTTATAGTTTTCTCAAATAAATTTTCATTTTGACACAATATTCAAGAATCACTCAAATAAGGATTTTACGATTGATTTTCAGGAGTAAATTACACTTCCTTCAGATTAGGATTCTTTCGATAAATCTTAGTCTCTCTTCTCCAAGGTGAAATTTATGTGATTGCTTCACTTTAATTTACTCCAGACAAGTATTTCTCGATGCTTAGCAGTTGTTACCAAGTCTATTGCCTGACCTTCCTGTGAAATGATATCCAGTCTTTTTATCTGTTTACACACATCACATTACTTTTAATGTATGATCAGCTGTCAGTCTTCGCAGTACGTACTGGTCAGCTTTAAGTCTGTCTGGATTTTACAATCACTGTCTGATGACACTTCCCTATCCACAAATGCTTCAACTACAAACAGAATTGGAAAGCCACTGGTTTTATCTGTTTGCGTTATATATGCTCACATAAGTAATAAAAAATCCTATCAAACTTCTTGAGAAACATTAGACATTTCTTTATATTTTTGTCTTTCCACTAAGAACAATGTTAATCGCAATGTCTTAAATCCAATTGCACACCTCTTCTGACTATCCACAAGTGTATATTCTATTTGCCAGGTGGCAGTATCAAAGGCTTTTCAGATGTCAAGAAACAGAGCTGGATAAAACATTCAGTTTCTAATCTTTGGTCATTTATCGACATCCACATTATACTGCTTCCTGAGTCTTAGCTCATTCGATATTACACAGTTTTACCTGGAAATAAAGATGCCACTACCAAGCAGTTTTGGGATCCTATTCTTAACATTCTTGCAGTTAACTAATACTACATTCATACTTCTACTTTCTGCTCTGCAAGAAGGCATATTTCCCACCATAAAATACTTTAATAGTTACTGATGGGAACAAAGCATAGTAAACTTTTTTTTTTTGTAATTGTTACAAACTTACAAGCAGAAATATAAGTGTAATTCTCATTCACATTGTTTATTATATCAAACAGTTACTTTTGAGAGATGGAAATTACACCAATACATACAGAATGCATCAGCTTTCATCCCAACTACACCCACTCAGGTAAAATCTGGGGCTGTTAGTTCTTTCTGCTTCACGTGCACTTGTGTAATACCATAGAAAACATTTTCTATAGAAAAAAGGACAGATAATGAACACGCTGTCCTTATTAGATATCAGAGGCCTAAACAGACACGAATAGCAACCCAATAATGAGAAGGAAGCAAGTAACTGGCTACTCATAAAATGTGTTGCAGAACAGAAACCAGCAATAGTGTAATAAGAACTGAAAACACAAGGAAATTCCAGCTTCCCAATGGACAACAATAATGTAGGTCAGTGCCAAATAAAACAGGGCACTTTTTTCATAACCATAGAATGCAATCAGTTACCACTCCAACATGTTCTAAATATTTCAGACAATTGCCAATTCACTTGGACATCTTGTTTTGAATTTTGCTCACACTGAAATGAGTTATGGAGATACAATGTTACTTTATCTGAATTGCTTTTGTAATTAAACCCCTTAATGCTAAATGACGTGAATTAGAATCATATCAGTGATGTGCTAATAATGGGAAGGTTAACTGTTTTTAAGCACCAGTACCAGCATATGCTGATTCTGCATCAAGCTAGCAGCACTTCTGACAAGTGCTGTATTCTCTTGAGTTTTTAGATAACCTCTAAAATGCCATGATTTTTTATTTTATCTTTCATCTACAAATTTATTCAGGTATTAAGAGATTAAAACTAAAAATTTTCATTTCACATTTCAGTCATCCATCTTCAGTAAAGATAAGATTCAAGTTTTGTCATAAAAAATAGTAAATTTAAGAAGTGTTTCTGATGAAATCAAGATAAACAAGTTATGAGACACCTGGCAGGGTGGGGGTCCCAACACACACACACACACACACACACACACACACACACTGAAAACAGTTATGAGCTAACCTGTTAACACACACACACACTGTAAACAGAGTTATGAGCTAACCTGTTGATATCGATCCAACTGGCCGAGACTAGTTTCAAGCCCATCGGCCTGTTCTTTCACAACTGTCAATAGTTGATCCAACTCGCCAATGATCTCCTGTGCTGCTTCTGATACTTTTGAATCGCCACCAACACCAGATCGAAAATGTACCTGCCAAGTATAAAAATCAGTTATCTACGCACAGTGGACAACAGAATATGGAAGATACACCTACTACCATAATCAACATAATGGTAAGAAGGAAGAAAGGGAGAGTGAGAAAGGGAAAATATAAAACAATATTCATCAATGTTATGCAAAGTCTGTTATGGGCAGAAACAGACAAATGAAGTGAAGAACTTGGCTACATCTGTATCTTGCCTATGACTACTCCCCCGTCACAATCACAAAAAAGTTTTAGGTGTAAATGAAAACTATCAACAGTCAGAAATGATGATTTTTCTGTTTATGATAATAACTGTACTCCAGATCCTGTTACACACTTGTGGAACAATAAAGTATTAGCCCCTTCCCATTACTTACCTGTAGCTTTTCAACAGATACAGAAAGTTTAGTTTTCTGGATGGAAATTTCGGCCATTATCTTCTCCCGTGCATTGAGCTGATCTTTCAGTGGTCGCTTTTTATGCTGTGGTGATTCAAGTGACTGTTTTGATTTCTCAATCCAAGCACGTATATCCTTCATCTTTTTCTCACATTGTTCCCACTCCTCACTGGTCTCTTGCAGTAAGGCATTCTACAAATGAGGAAAAATGAACTTTTATTAATGACATTAGCAATTTATACCATACTGTGGACAAGCAGTAATGGGGAAAAAAACTTCAAAATAATAATAATAAAAAAATTATACAATAATGATAAGCAAGCATCACATATGAAGAAAATAATCTTTCAATTTTTCTACAACACAGATGCTCTGAAATTTCATTTTTCGTAAGTGAGAATCATTAATTACTTAAATGCAAATCTGTACTAGAAATATAAATGAGTCAAATGACATAGTCCGTCCGATGAGTATGGTAATCAACAGTAAACACACATTTTCTTCAAGTGCTGCCTCCCTAAACTTTAATTACTAGAAGCAGGAGGACTACTGTGTTAGTCAACCTTTGCTATCGAACAATACTGTATCGTAGCAGTAACCATTAGTGAAGGAAGTATTTCATTACACTTTATTAAACACACCAATATACAGGGTGTTTCAGAAACTCACAAACTTTGAGAATGATAAGCCACACACAGAGGATACTTTTTTTTTTATTATTATTAAGGAACATATTGTCTTGAATGTTTCCTTAAAGTTATAATAATGAATAACTACAATTGCACAAAAATTACTATTATTAGGCACATTCTGACAATAAAAAAATTACGTTTTGAAAGACCTTTGAAGTGCAGCAACATGTACGCTGCATATTTTCGTATTACGAAGGTATAAATTCGAATTCCACCAAACACTGCAGGTCACTTCACTTTCCGAAGCACTGAAGTCGAGATTGCGATGCACTTTTGCAAGCCATTCATAGCTCATGCCACGTGATCTCGCCAGCTGATGACAGCATAGGACACGTGATGTAGTCAGCCAATAGCAAGATCACTCTTAAGTAGTGCGAACACACAAGTAAGAAAAGTTAAGGGTTTAAATTAATATACATAGCATTCACCTATAATATTGGTCTCGAAGATTAACATGCTGGAAGAGAAGCTAAGCTTCCACATATAATGTTGATCTTTTTTGCGCTTGTTGCACATTAAGATACATCACACAAATGTGCCAGTAAAATTTTTAATAACGACGTAAATGTCTGATCTTCTGGGCTCGAAATTCTTCTAAATGGTCGTCCTCATTTTTAAATGAGAGTCAAACGCGTTGTGATTTAAGAAATTCATCGTACATTCTCGCACAGACCTCATCTTACGTAAAAGGAAATCTCCTTTGAATGTAACACTTTTCAAACCACCATTTGCAATATTTTCCTGCGACCTGTTAGAAATAGGTTTGTTTCAGCAGTTGCAAGAGACCGCCAGATAACAAGCGCCACCGCGCTTGCGCAGCTACGATGATGCAGGAAGCCCATATGCTCATATGTGTAAAACATTAAAAAATCTTACATTATGTCATAAAAGAAACGAGACATCAGAGGATACTTCAAGAGCGTCGGAATTTCGTGAACCATACTGAAACGCATAATTCGGCTTAAAATGCACATTCGTATGCAAATTTTCTTAGAGTACCAGAACTGTATTATCTCATGTTTGGTTCTTTATTATGGCACAATGCCATACGTGCACTTGAAATACAGTGAAAAAGTGAAAATAGCCAATAGTGTGAAATTAAACACTTCGTTTCAAATAAATTGACTGCCTCAACAGAAAAGATTAATGAAAGCCAAATCTCTTTAGCAAACCGGACAAAATAACTTCATTGTTCTGTAAGGCGATTAATGTTTGACTGACAGAAAGGTGGAAATAAAATCTAAAACTAATAACATATTTTAGCCTTCCGTAATTATGCGAACGTATTTTAATTCATTTGATAGCTCCCCGCCACAAAAATACATTTTGTTATCATTTAACGTGAGAGCAATAAACAAAGAGGAAACGACAAAATCACTAAAAGTAAACACAGGTCACGTGGAGACAACCCATCTCCCCACCACAACTCACACTGCTCTGCACATCAGCCCCAGATTTACTAATTTCCGAACCAGGGCAATATTAAGTAGTGGCACCCAGCTACGCATCTGTAACGAGAAGCGGGAGAAGGAACTACTCATACGCAACTTAACTGCGCATGCGCAAGAGCCCGCCCGCAACGGCTCAAACGAATCTAATTTAAACAGTTGTCACGCCACGCTCATCGGCGGCAATGTGTTGTTACAAAACATTGTCAGACCCTCTGACAACCATGCCTCCATCCTTGCTACCCTCCCTATTTTCCTTTCCCTGTTGCTTCATAGCCTGGGTTGTGAGTAACTGAATCTCCTTTCCCTTCTTCCCTTTCTTTCCCCTCTCTCCTCCCTGATGAAGGAACATTTGTTCCGAAAGCTAGGAATGTAAATTTTCGGTTCTGTTTTATGTGTATCTATCGGCTGTACTGAGCTGAGGTAAGTACTGGCCAGCCCCTCTATCTCTTTGTTAGTATTTGTTTCACATCTTTATATGAGATTTTCCATTAATCATTTAACTAAATAAAATTTTTTTTGAATTTGAAGCTTGTCCCTGACATTTCTTTAGACACCTCATGTATTTTTGTAGAGTTCCATTATAAGAGTATTCATGAAAGCAATACATGTTGGACCTGTACTTGACATGGATGGTTAGTTACTTCATTGTACTAATATGTTAATGTACCACTTTGCCAGAAAAGCAAAATTGATTTTTTTCTGTCAGACACACATTTCCTGTTAAGTAATAAAAATCATTCTATCTATTAATGGTAAACTTAATTGTGGCAATATAAGACACTGTTGTTTACTTGACATTTAACATTGTACAGTTTTAGTCCCAGGGGGCAGTAATATTATTTTAAATTAAACTGTAAAATACTATAACACTATTAAAACTTAATCTTAAGAGAGAGAATATTTGAGTGAGAATTATTTAGAGGGAATATTTAAAAGTTTGACTTCAGTTCATATTGAAACATGTTTAATGGACAACAGAAAGACAAAAAATTTTTTTTGTTTAAGGAACCGATACGTTTTGGTCTGCTCAGGGTCATGATGCATACCAACACCTAGTGACCTACTGTGCAGCTCCTAAACAAGTTGCTATTCCGTCAAGTCATATCAGTCCTGTCACTCAGCTTATGTTGTTCTAATACTGTGTGAGGGTGGTTTATAAGTCTGGTAAAAAAGCAAGAAAAAATGATCATTTTCTCAAAGAGGTCTCCTTTGAGGGCTATACACTTGGTCCAGCAATCCTCAGCTTTTTCATCCCATTGGAAAAATAGGTTCTGTGAGACTTCACCAGATACTTGTTGACTGCAACTATCGTTTCTTCATTTGATGAAAATTTCTTCCCAGAAAGCCAAACTTTAAGTTATGAAACAGGAAGAAGTCAATTGAGGCTAAGTCTGGTGAAGAGGGTGGATGAGGAACCAATTCAAAACCCAATTCATACACTTTCATCATTGTTATCACTGACGTTTGAGATGGTGTATTATCCTTATGAAACAGTGCTTTTTTGTGCGCTGGCCTTGGTCTTTTTTTTTTTTTTCCGCGGCACGTTTCAATCTTTCTGAAAACGATGCATAATAGGGTCCAGTTATGTTTTCGCCTTTTCCCAAGTAATCTATGAGTATTCCTAGGGATTTCCAGAAAATAGGGGCCATCACGTTATTAGCTGACAAAGTGGTCTTTGCCTCCCTTGGTACACTTTCACCAGCCTTTGTCCATTGTTTTGACTGCCGTTTCGACTGTGGTGTGTAATAATTCGTTCAGGTTTCATAAACAGTCACAAATCGGCACAAAAAATGTTGTGGATTGCAGTCAAACAGTGCCAGACATTGTGTTGACATGTTTGCCAGATGCGCTTTTGGTAGATTGTGAGCAATCATGGCATCCACCTCGCATGCACCTTCTTCATAGCCAGTTCTCTGTGCATGATATAATGCACTCACTCTAGTTGAGATGCCTGCAGTCACAGCAGTCTTACATTACCATATTATGAATTTTGTCAATGGTTTCCTTCAGACTGACTCAGTTGGAAGGCCGGAGCACACTTTGTCTTCGGTGCTTCTCCGACCACGTTTAAAAGGGTCTGACAACCATGCCTTCATCCTTGCTACCCTCCCTATTTTCCTTTCCCTGTTGCTTCATAGCCTGGGTTGTGAGTAACTGAATCTCCTTTCCCTTCTTCCCTTTCTTTCCCCTCTCTCCTCCCTGATGAAGGAACATTTGTTCCGAAAGCTAGGAATGTAAATTTTTGGTTCTGTTTTATGTGTATCTATCGGCTGTACTGAGCTGAGGTAAGTACTGGCCAGCCCCTCTATCTCTTTGTTTTTATTTAGTTAATCTATTACACACACACGGTACTCGAACATTCCAGGCATACTGGTTTATCACAATTTACACGCTTATATGCAGTTTCTTGTTGTTCTGGTATAGACAAAGAATGCACCTCCTCTTTCTTTCCACTTTGTCACTCTCCACCACATCTTGTACTTCTTCCATGAGTCTTTTCCAAGAAGATTTTGAACTTTTACCTACAAATCTCCTCCCATATTGGAGATAAGTAGCCTATTTTCTAGATATGGTCTCATCAGATTTATAGATAGCTCCTTGACAACTCTATATCTGAGACACGTTTTCTTACAATAGAGTAATTTCATTACTGAATACATAAAGAGAAGATTCAAGAGCCCTGTTCTTATAAGGCAAGAATTCAATTGGAATTCCTGGTTTATTTCTCTTCAAGGTACCTACATGTGTTAATCCTTTCCTCTGACATTGTGTAACCATTCTACATAGGAAAACCAATTGACAGCAGCTACATTTCTGTTATTGTTCACAGCTGGCCACACTACTTGAAGAACTAACTGCATAGGAACATAAGGTTTCCTGTCTTCATTGCTCAGTTCAGCATTGTCAGAATGCTTACCAGTACATATGTAGGCAATATATAAGTATGAATTGTGGACATGTTAAACAGAAGCTTTTTATTCCATGTCTGGTGGCCTTGTTAAGCAAATACATTTTGATGCCACATCTGCCACAAAATGGTGTGAGCATTTCATCCATGCAATTATATTCTCCAAAGCAGTGCACTTTATGACTATTACTGATGAGTCTGCAAAAAATTTCCAAAATTGGTGCCAATTTGTCTTCCTTCTTCCATGTTTCTCTTGTTTCAGGGTCATCAAATCACAAACAGACCAACAGCATTTGGAAGCACTTTGCTGATACTGCAGCTCTAAGTAAAGGTCTTATAATATGGTCAGTAGAGAAAAATGATAGCACATCTTCATGCCCAGACTTACAGATAGAAGTTAGCATACTAACCAACATTAGCACCTTTACTTCATACAGACCACTAGATTTGTAGTTACTTTGCTAATATATTTCAGTTCATTTTCTGTACTGCTCCAGTTTAACGTTTGTTCAATTCACAATTAATTAAATGGACCAAATATCCTCTGTCTTAGGATTATCACCAAAGTTTTTAACAGCCCTTGTTCTTCGTTTACATGTTCAACATATACATCAACATAAGGAGTGTGGCCGAGAGTATCCTTTGCCACTGCTAGTCACTTTCTTTCCTGCTTCACTCACAAATAGAATGAGGGAAAAACGACAGTCTATATGTCTTCTTATCAGCTCTAATTTCTCATATCTTCATGGTCGTTACAGGCAATGTGCGTTGGAGGCATGTTCTGCAGTCAACTTTAAATGCTGGTTTTCTAACTTTTGTCACCAACAGTGTTCCTCAAAAAAGTTACGTTCCCTCCAGGGATTCCCATTTGAATTCCCGAAATATCTCCTTAACACTTGCATGTGGTTTGAACCCATCAGTAACAAATCTAGCAGTCCATCTCTCAATTGTTTCAACATCTTCCTTTAATCCGAACTGGTACGAATCCCACACATTCAAGCAGGACTTAAGAATAGATCGATCGCTCTAGTGTGCTATATGCGGCCTTCTCACAGATGAACAACAATTTCCTAGAATTCTCCCAATAAACCGAAGTCGACTATTCATCTTTCCTATTACGATCCTCACATGCTCATTCCATTTCATATCACTTTGCAACTTTATTATCAGATATTTAAATGATGTGGCTGGGTAAAACAGGACATTACTAATGCTGTAACTGAACAATACCAGTTTGTTTTTCCTACTCATCTGCATTAACTTCCATTTTTCTACATTTTTAGCTAGCTGCAATTCAACATACCAACTAGAAATTTTGTCTAGGAACTCAACAATGACACCTTACACTTCAGCATCATCAGCACACAATCGCAGATTGCTGCCCACCCTATCCACCAAATCATTTATGTATATACAAAATAACAGCAATCCTATCACATTTCCCTGAGGCACACCTGGTGATACCTTTGTCTCTGATTAACACTTGCCACTGATGACGGCATACTGGGTCCTAAAATTTATGAAGTCTTCAGGCCATTTACATACCTGTGAACCTATTCCACATGCTTGTACCTTCTTTAACAGTCTGCAATGGGGCACCGTGTCAAACACTTTCCAGAATTCTAGAAATATGGAATCTGCCTGTCGCTCTTCATCCATATGTAGTATATCACGTGAGGGAAGGGCAAGCTGAGTTTTTCACAAGCAATGCCTTCTAAAACCTTGCTGATTCATGGACATAAGCTTCTCAGTCACAAGAAAATTTATTACATTTGAACTGAGAATACGTTCAAGAATTCTGCAGCAAACTGATGTTAAGGATGTTGGCCTGTAATTTTGTAGGTCTGTTGTTTTACCTTTCTTATACACAGGAGTCATCTGCGTTTTTTCCAAGCCACTTGGCACTTCACGCTGGGTGAGAGATTCATGATAAATGCAAGCTAGATATGGGACCAATAACATAGAGTACTCTTTGAAAAACCGAATTGGGATTCCAGTCAGACCTGGTGACTTATTTGTTTTTAACTCTTTCAGTTGTTTCTCTACAGCAAGGATGCTTGTTGTCCACACAGGAGTATGTTCGATGGTCAAACAACAATATGTTTGTACGATTCTCCTGCATAAATGATTTCTTGAACATGAAATTTAAAATTTGGGCTTTCATTTTGCTATCTTCAACTGTCATACAGACTGGTCAACAAGTGACTGGATGGAAGCTTTAGACCCACTTAGCAATTTTACATTGAACCATAATTTTCTCAGTTTCTCTGACAGATCTTTTGCTAAGATGTGACGGTGGTAGTAGTTGTAAGCTTTGCATGGAGATCTTTACACAGACACATGAATCTCTACTAACCACTGCTTGTCATCATTTGTGCATTCTCTTTAGATAACAACAGTCTCTGTTCCTCAGCATTTTCCGAATCTCCTCATTAAACCATGGTGGTTCTTTCCCATCCTTAATCCACTTACTAGGCACGTAATTCTCAAGACCACAATTCACAATCTGCTTAAACTTTGCCCATAATTCCTCATGTCCATCCTACATGCCCATAATTCCTCATGTCCATCTTACAGGAACTATGTGATGTCAGTTCACTGCCTAAAGGAGATGCTAACAACTGCTTGTTTGCTCTTGCTACCAGAAACACTTTCCTATACCTGGTATTCCATGGGTTACGTTATCCCGAGAAATCCATCTAGCATTAGTTAGTTTTTCTGATTCCCAACAAAATCCATTTTCCCTTTGCTAAACAACAGGAACCTACATATCATTATCTCCTGGATCACCTGTGCACCAAAAGTCAGCACCCGTGACAGTCTTGTTCATCAGAGAAGGCCCTGAACATTTCAGGAGAAAATTAAGAATCACAATTGGAATTGTCGTCAGAAAATGAATCCTATACATACATTTCCTCTGTCTGCTTCTTCCCACATCCATGTAGATATCAACTGTAATAAAAAGTGAAATTGTGCAATAACTGGTTGAGACTGCATAAACGTTTTCAACACAGTATGTGAACAGGACTTGTAATAGAAAAATTATCATCCGTTGTCTGCTACAAAAGTTGATCATGGAAATACACATGTTGTAATGGAACATGTTGTTTATCCTTCAAAGTGAGTGTGTGATATCTGAAATACTGATAAAATAGAAGACACATTAAGTAACAAGACTACATTATGTAATTATAAAACACAGCTGTTGCTTACTCTTTCCAGTAACTGTGATTCCACTTCATTCTTGGCTTCCTCAGCTTCTTCAAGCTTTTCAGGTAAATCACCAGCACTTGTTACTTTGCTAATACTCTCTAGTTCTTTTCGCATGTCAGTTAAATGCTTGCTTACTTGTTTACAACTCTTCACAGCAGTCTGGTAAAAAGCATATAATGACATGTATTAGTGTTTAATATTGAAGAGTCAAGTCACAAATAAGCATCAACAAAGAAATGTTTATATTTCAGCCAGAAATGTTTATATTTCAGCCACCACAATTTAATGAAGTATCATTTTACATCACTTCCCATAAATACTATATTTCAAGGTCAGGTAAAAATGATAATGCAATGTTTTACATTCAAATACAGGACAATTCATGATGAATAGAATGATTACAAAGAGCTATAATTATTTACTGCTTAGCAATATACTGGCAAGAATTACATAGGACATAAAAGAAAGTTCAAAATTTTGATCAGAGCAGATGCTTTGAAATTTCATTGTGCACAAGTGAAAATCATTAACAACATAATTATGAACTGGTACCAGGAGTAGAAACAAGACAAATTTATATAATGATTTGTCTAAGACAGTGGTTCCCAAATTTTCTGAAACCATTATCCCTGAGTGCAAAAACATATCACATATTAGCTAGTAGTGCCCCCCCCCCACCTCCCCATCACCACCACCACCACCACCACCACCACCATCAACATTGGCACATGTCTAGGCTTTAGAATGAAAAAATCTTTCAATACTTTTATTTTTAAGATCATAAAAGATAATTACATTTACTGTGTGTGTGCAAGTTTTAATAACCTAAACTAATAAGTCATTGAATTGAGGTACAGCAAATTTCTAACAACCTTTCCTTATTGAAAGATGAACAATTTCAGTGCACCATAAGTACCACCTACAACTTAGTCTCTGAAAAGAAAGCTAACTGTCCACACTGGGGGTAGACACGTCACAAAATGCGCTTCCTCTGCAGCACTCCTCTCGCTAGCGACGCTCATTCCCTGCACCCACGTTTAAAATCAACGAAGTTAAAATGCATACACTATACTCATTGTTTGCAAATCAGCTCTGAACTGACACAAATTAGATTGTTTTAGGCTGCTTCTGTTTTGGGTCTGACCATGGGCACTAATAATAATAATAATAATAATAATAATAATAATAATACTGTGTAAGCCCTATAGCAAAGAAGTAGCCCTTAAATAGTTACTGTTGTGCTGTGCAGGCCATTAGTTTATTTAACTGTTGCAATGTGAATAATGAAGCAACTTCTTGTCCATTACAGGAACTACCTACAACTCACAGAAGGCACTTCCCATGATATAGTTAAGCATATGTGATGTGTATGTCTCATTTTTACTGTCATACATGCATCGTATAAAGTACAAAGTACAGGATGGCCAAAATACAACTGGCTTGGGAAATATTTCATATACCATAAAACTGGCAACCCAACTTTACATCATCCGATCCACATATGGTGATGTAAGCTGGGTTGTCTATCTTATAGTGTATGTAATATTTCCCGAGCTAGTTTTATTCTGCCCACCCCATATGTGTGTAGCAGGTGGGCTATGTGAGGAAGATGTTGTTCACTTTCACTTCACAAGCTGTAACCCTCATCACATTTTTTCACATGTTAATGCCATTTGTTGGGAAAAACAATGTAATTATTTGGAACTTATGTATCCAGTATTACAGTCTTATGAAATAGTAATAATAGTAATGACTTTTTTTAAAAATAATTGTTTTGTAGGTGGAGCACTATCAAACACTCTTCTTTTTACCTTCTACAAAATTTCATTTTGCCCCTCAGGGGTAATTACCACAGGCTGGGTGGGACCCACTAGTCAAAGAGTATAGTAATATACTGTGAACAAACATGTTAATTCCCTACAGCTCAGTTAGTAGGAGGTCTACTGTCTTATTCAACCTCTGCTATCCAACAACACTGTACTGTAGTAGCAACCATTAGCAAAAGAAGTGTTTCATTATATATTATTAAACATGCCAATATGTTAAGGTGATTTCAATTTTCATTTAATAACAAACAATTGACATATAGGTTTACAATTTTCTCCATTTGTGTTACTTCCAGTAACATTTTATTTTTTTTTTTTTTTTTTTTTTTTTTTTTTTCAAAATAGGTTACAGAAACTGATACCCATTTTTAAGTATTGCTAACTGAGTATGTTTCAATACGAACTGACATCAACATTTTAAATATTCACTCCAAAAGATTCTCAACCAAATTTGAGGATTTCATTTCACATATTGCTGTAGGCTGAGGTATTAAAAAAATTATGTTATTGTACATCAGAGTCAAGAGTGTATTGCAAATTTTATAGTGTTTTACAATTTAATGTAAAATCATATTACACTTTTCACCTGACATCTTCAGAAATGCATGGGACTAAAACTGTGCAATGGTGGCAGCAAAGTAATAGGAAACATGACTGCATTTCCATGTTAAAACAAACTTCATTTTTGGCTAAATGGCAATGAGACTTATCTTGATTACACGGCTATTCATGCAGCATATTTTCACTATTTTGAAAAATATTTTCTATTATGATTTCCTCAACCATGTCCAGGAAAAACTTAAGTTTCATTCTGTAATTCATCAATGTAGTTGTAAAAATGATAAAAGATAATCAAACTTATCATAGCCAGTGATTTATGTGTTTCACAAAGAGTAGTTTCTTTGGCTTTTAGGTCAACATGTGATACCCAAATTCCCTACTGTTTTGCTGGTATGAGTGACCAGCATAAATAAATCAAACAGCCATTTCATTCATTTCTGCCACCATATGAACAGTGTTGTTGCTATATGGCTGTGTTTAAATCCTGCAGTTGAGGTAGAACTGTCTTCATCTATGACAACACCAGTCTGCACACAGCAGTCAATTATTGCCATTACACACAAAATGAAAGATATTATCTGTACCCAGTGTGAGAAATGACATTCAAGGTATTAGTTTTTAGAATCACAGATTGGTTGCAGTCAGTCTTGGAAACATTCTGAAGGGAACTTCATTAAATACATCTGACACAAAGTAATTCTGCATTGCAGTAAGGGGGAACATGAGCTTAATGTACCTGAATACTTTTGTGAATGAGAAAACTCTGTAGTTTCCACTAAGATCATAGTAGTCAATGTATAGTTTAGTAATACAAATGAAAAGCACAATGTCATGGATGTATTAATTTATTTTGCTAATTGGTTTTTAGCTTACAAGGTCATCATCATACTTTAACTATGAACTCTGAAAAAAAGGATGTAGCATTTTTTATTGGGCCAGGACAATGAGATATTAGCCAGATAAGCTCACACATGCAACCTTACAAAATGTAATTTGTGACAAATTTATTAATACATTCAAAAAGAAACAAACACTATGGACTGCAATTAAAAAATCCTATGGGAAAAAACACTGTTTTCTTCTGAACAAAGTACCTTATTGCTTTAAAAGTGGAGGTTTAAAATGTATATCAAAGAATTCCTCCATGTTGTACCAAACTTTTATTTATTTCTGTTAAGCACATGCCAGTCATTAAATATTAATCACACACGCAACTGAGTAGTTGCATCCAGATGTACATTTTCTGTAGTTCCCTTAAATCACTTGAGGAAAATGCCCTTTAAAAGGGCACAACTCTCCCTAATCCAAGCTTGCATTCCATCTCTTATGACTTCGTTGTCAATGGGACAATGAATATGAATCTTCCTTCCTTCATACATGTAGAAACTACAAATGAGTTTCTCAAAGGAAATTCTAAACAGATCGACATAGGAGTGCTGCGTGGGTTCAAAGTTCACACATATTTCAAAGAAATTCTTTTCTATTAAGTTCCCAGTATTTTCTAATTTCTCACACAACTTTCTAGAAAAAGTTTCATTATAATGTATTTTATAGACTAATGTACAGACCAAACAGAATATTATCTTTCTTTTCCAGATCTGTTTCACATCATAAAAATCTACACATGCCTGAAAAAAATATTAAAAGACAGGGAAGGTGTTCTACAAATAGATTTCAACAGTCATCAGCTTTCAATAAATAAATGTATTACCATATCAAAGTAAGCTTATATCCCTACATAAACTAGTTGAATTTCTGTACAGTCTCTGTACATAACCAGAAATTCTTTGATCTAATTTGTGAGTTACACAGTTTAACAACTTCTTCTACATGAAGGGAGTGATAAAAAGTAACTGAAAGCTAGGTGTGATTGTTTAAAAAACAGCTGCAATATTCTTACTGTTAAAAGGTTAACTGCACACGTAATCTAGAAAATTAGACAAGAAACAAACTGCTGTACAGCAATTACAAAGTGAGAGTAGATGTATAACTATATAGTAGCACTTACAGAGTAATCATGAAGTCTCTGCCGTGCCTGAGTAAGACTGCTTAGTTGCAGTGGTTCTACAAAGAATGTTTGCTTCTCATCAACCCACGTTTTCACAGTCTGATATAATGTCATGAATCGCTGCCATGCATCCAGAGCTTCACTGACCTATGAGAAAATCAATCAACTTTATCAAATTTTCTTATGTGAAAATTTATCTGCAGTAACATTTAATTTAGTAGTGCAACAAGATGCTTAATGGGTTACTGATTAGTGACCTGTGCTGCAGTTGTTACACTAATAGCTAACTGTTCTTGCCCATCTACAGACACTAGTATTTTTTCTCAGCTGAAACACACATCAGAGTGTGCATAGTAAAGTGATATGCTATCTACAGGTGTCTGAATGAGATACAGAATAAATCTGGAGTAGCTGCTGCAGTACAGAAAGTGACGTTAATGTTATGCCAATTTCCAACAAATAATTGCAAAATATATACTTTTTTAATAATGTCAATTATTAATGGAATAAAGATGGTGGAATGAAGATCACCGAATGATATGGAGATAGCAACAGCAACTAGAAAAAAGTTCTCAATGCTACTGTCAATACATGAATTAACATGTGGAAAATGATCTTGTGTATTGTGTACTGAAAGAGAGCTATAATGTCACCACAACAGGCAGCTAAAACCATTCAGAATAGCATATCAGTGCCAAGCTGTAACAAGAAGCAATATATGCCTTTTTTCATGTTGCACTGCTATGGCTCCAATACTAGCATATATAAATGAGAAGACTGGCACAGCAATGCATTAGCAGAAGGGAACCTAGAAATAGCCTTTACAATAGGTAAACAACACACAGGAACACATTCACCACTCATGCACAAACAGAAATGCTGCTGGGACTTGACAGAAACCGAGTGAGGTGGCGCAGTGGTAGCACACTGGACTCGCATTCGGGAGGACAACGGTTCAATCCCGTCTCCAGCCATCCTGATTTAGGTTTTCCGTGATTTTCCTAAATCGTTTCAGGCAAATGCCAAGATGGTTCCTTTGAAAGGGCATGGCCGATTTCCTTCCCTAACCCGAGCTTGCGCTCCGTCTCTAATGACCTTGTTGTCAACGGGACGTTAAACATTAACCTAACCTAACTTGACAGAAATGGTCAGATATTTGTGGACATTATATGAATTTTTCAGTGATTTACAAGTAATTTGTCATCGTCTGTTACCAGCTACTTCGTGGATTGCCTATTCCTGGAATTATTGCCAAACCCACAAAATTACTGCTGCTTCGTAAAGTTCAAATGGTTTGGTGTTCCTACTCCTTTTGGTAGAAACATTCTAATTATCTGTTATTTCTTCTTGCCTTGAGATGTCTCTGTTATGTTGTTGTTCTGTTGCTCAGCATTTGTGCAGGAAACTGGAATCGTTAACTGTTCTGAGGTGTGGGCAAGTAATTATATCAGTACCACAAGTTACAGATCACTTTCAGCATTACTAAGCACACTTGACTTGTACAGTATCTAGGCTAGTGCCCATCCTTTCATAAGAGTTCACAAATACATAGATGTTACAATAATCAACAATCAACAGAAGTCAGGGTTCATAAAAAGATGCTTGCTATAATACATATTACCCCGCAACATTAGGGGTGATCAGCGTAGAGTTGTTGGTTACCTAACTGAGCAAATCACCTACAAGGATAGACAAATTATTGTTCTGACAAGTCCATCAAACTCATTCACAACGCATCGATAACTTGAAACGTAGCAAGATGGAATTTAATCCAACTGTCATGTTTTCTGCTCCAAAGAATAACTAAATCTTTTCACTCTTTCATATTACATCTAATGCAGCTGCACATGTAATATGTAACCTGTACAGGAATATATAAAATTCTTATTCACACAAAATCTCATTTAAACTTATAACTCTGTTGTTTACATTTGTCTTCCTGATTACAATGATGCCCATGATTGTACTTGAAGCCTAAGTAATGAAAAATTACAGCTAACTGAAATAATGATGACATTGTATAATTGTAAAACATTTTGAGCTAATAAGCAGCAAAGGACAATATTTCAAAAGCAAACATCCCGACTTTCCACGAACACCTGTGGAATTAACTGCCATTACTTAACTTACAAGTTAATTGACATCAAAAGATCAGACACTCAAAATTTCAATTGCCTGCTTTGCTTTAATGACTGCAAGTTTCTGAACTTTGACAATAAAACTTTATGGCTGTATTTATTCTAAATCGAATGACACTTGTCACTAATTCAGCCATTAATTAAGATTTTGAATAATTTAGTAAAATAAAACATTTGTTTCAAGGTGGGTGCCATTTTCATAAATGGAGGATTTTGAATGTTTGTTGAATACTGTTGTTCCCTGTACTTTTGCGAAGTACTAACCTGAAAAACTTTTCACAAACCAAACAATAGTAAAGTTTTATAGTCCACATAAAAAAGTAAAATCTAACCTACCTAAATTTCAAAGCATTTAGTCACCCCTCCCCCAAAAACGGCTGTCTGATTACAGATGTCACAAGCCAGTATGTTAAAGTCTACAACTGAACAGTGCACAAATAACATCTCTCTGTCACATGATGTCAGCATCTGGGGCCAGAAAGCACTTGAATAACATCTCATTCCAGTTAAAGTTGAACTCTATGCCATAACAGAGCATATGTGACACATATGTATGTGAATAGTCTGAAAGTGAGTAATACCTTTTCCCCTTAAAATCTCAGGCAAGTGAAAAATATACAACCTAAGTACTGATGATCTACAAACTCTAGTACTGGACCATATAATTAATGCTGTTAATTGTACTGCATGTTATTTTGTGTGCACTTTCACTTTCATGCGTTGGTTACTGTATGTTATGCAACTGTGAAACTTAATAAATATTGTGACTGTGGTTAATGACTGGGTGAATTTTCTTCTGTGTGTGTCTGCAAAAGAGGAGATGTGTGACCCTTAACCTGTATAGTCTGTGAATTGTAAAACTGGAACTAGCCACCACCAAAACAGAATAGCGTGAATAAAGTGGGATGAACCATTTACACAATAAATTTCTAGTTTGGTCTACATAATTTAGCACTATCCTTCATAGCATCAGTTTCCAGGATATATTTTCAGGACAGCAAGATGTGCAAATTCAAGTTTCACCAGAACTGAGTGCAACATCTAGTTACAGGTAAGAGGCCCATCACAAGCTCCAAGACATATTTCAGCAAAAGATTTCAGTGGCAGAACAGGTAATCAACTCTGTGATAAAACTTTCCATTAGAAGGCAGAATAACATTCATTAAAATACAAATAATTCAACTACAGAAATAACGGAAGATAGCAGCGTGGAAAAGATGTCACGATAAACACATTGCTGCTTGTAAGTATACTGGTTGCCTCAGAAGAAGCCAGGAAGCAGTTATTCATCATGTTATGGTACTCGAAATACTAAGAGTATTTTTTGTGAATTGTGTCATATTGTTAACTATAAACAATGGACCAATGAGCCATAGACTTTATGTGATTTTAGTCAATAAATTGTGCCTGGTTTTGTGTCAAAGGCCTGGAAAAGGCACATCAATAACAACACTGGAAACAAAGTGTTGTATCTGCACAGGCTTGACAACACCACAAAACAAAACAAGACCAACTAATATCAATGTCGGAAGACAATTAAGAAGTAAGTTCCATGACCCTATTAAAAGCCTTGATTGCCCATTGCATGTGTCTACTGTATAAAATGTCTGTGTCACAAATTTACACAATCAGCCACTACATAACTGTTCAACACATAACACTATAGAATTCGACAGTAATGTATTGGGCTACCTGGTTTAACATGAAAGCTTGGTCTATAGGGAAAAACCTGTGGATTAATAAGTGAGTAATTACATGATATTTCAACACTATGACATAGTCAGGTGAGAAGAGCTTCCCATGTGGGCTTATGTTTGAAAACAACAAATCTTACCTGTCCCTTCTTTTCATCTAACCATGCTTTCACCTGCTGAAACTGGTCCGTCAATGTATTGATAGTTCCTTGGATAACTGTTCTCTCATCCTCTGCCTTTGTTTTTTCACAGATTATATTCCCATTCTTTGTCAGTCTCTCTAATTTATCACTAGTACCACCAATCTCTAGTTGAATTTGCTGCAAAAGGTATAACTTAAATCACAAGCACAGAAAACTGAAACAAATTTAAATATGCACATAATGTGATAATTAAATTCTAAGCCACTTGCAAAAATATAGCATGCACATTCAACCAATCACAAAAACGGATTTTAAACAGATAAAATAATACTCATATCGATTCTAAAAATTTATTTTTAGCTTTTTTAAATACTTTTATTCCAAACATAAAATAGCTAGAATTACATACTGAAAGATATTCTTTGAGCTGCAGAGGCTCCACTGAACGATCTTGAACTTTCAGCTCTGCATTCTGTATCCAGGCTTGAACCTCCCCAACATCATTCGCATAATCATGTCGCAGGGTGCGAGCTCGTTTGAATTCTCGACTTTTCTCATCCATTTTGTTAGATACACTCTCTGACGCAAGTTCTACAGATGACAACTAGATGAAAAAGATAAAATATGCTGTTACAGTCTGATCACAGTACTGAAAACTGATGAATGCAAAATTATACATATGTAACAATCTGATGATAAAGAGCATTTGCAACAAAGTCACTGGAAAAGATACTAGCAGAGATTCACTTTGCATACTGATTGGTAACGATTCACCATAGCTTAAAGGAACTATGATAAAGCCCATCATGTGAACTGAGTAGGGGATCTGAACCTGGCTCATTTCACAAACAAGTCCAATACTGCATCATCTTGCCATGGACTGAATGTCACACAAACCTGTTCCAACACACAATTTCATTAGACTTTTACACTAATGAGACTAAAACCTAAGAGGGAGAACTAGTGTTTGTAGATTTTACTTGTGAAGCATGTTTTCAGCATATATTTAGAGAAATAACAGAAAGACTAATTTGCAATGGTCATAATACAATTAAATCACTGTTCTGACTATGAGTAAACTTTATAATAAAGTGACTTAACACTTTACTTGGGTGGTGTTGGAAATCAATCACTAGTTCATTACGTACAAAGCAACATGTTCTTGTACTGATAACATTTCTTCCTGATAGACTGAAATACATCCAACTGAAATATGGTCATTCAATACTATTTTTTCTGACTTATTATTCTTTACAACTAAACTTGACAACTCTCACTGCATGTTTTAATTAATGTATCTAGAAATTTCTATTCCATGCCTCAACCACAGCAAAGCACTTACCTCTTGAGCAATGTCAGCAGGCACTAGGTTTTGCGATTCAGTGTATTTGTCCCTTGTGTCCGAAATGAAATCCTTTGCAGATGAGACTAATGAACTGACTTCCGATTTCAGATTCTGTGAAAAGAACAGATTATTTGAATCAGAAAAAAACATCAATGTGAACAGGGTTTCTAGAATCACTAATCCATTGTCATGAAGAAATCATACATTCCTGTCATAACAGTAAATTAAAGAATTAGTTCCAAGAATTGTTTTAGTATGAGTTTCTGGCAGATGACTGGAATTAAATTAACTTTAGACATTTCCCATTACTGTATTCCCAACACTTCTGTGCAACTGTATTGTTCAAGCACATCAATTCTGTTTAATACACATTAATTAATTATGTATTAGTTAGTTTACTAACGCATACAACGATCTGACGGACACGCAGGATGCAAGTATGCCCTCACAGTTAATTCTGTGTCTTTGCTATGGATTGCCCATCTAAAAGTGTGCTAAACTGAACAACAACTATTTATATAAACATACAAACAAATCAGTTATGTTGTTTTGGGTGTTCTTGTACTTCAACTTTCACGTGTCGCATTCCTCGGAAGGAGATGGCATCTGCTTAGACAGTAGTAGGAAATCACCTAAACTTATACATAGGCTGGGCATTGTACTAAAATGATGATTGTGAGATAGCATACAGCTCAAATTATTCGCCTGTAATTTTTAGCTGCAAATTTAAGAGCTTCTAAGACTGAGATTAACAGAAATGTCACGGTATGCTTAGAAAATACAATGTAATATGGACACCAAGATGTGAGCAATGGTATGCAGGGACTTCGAAAAGTAAATTGCACATGTTGCCCCTATACTAAGACCATTGTCCAAAAAGTGTGGCACACAGTCAGAAGAGAGCATATGTGATAGATTTACTGCACACACAGTTCTGCTGCAGTACAGATAATTGGTGCACCACTGTGTGAGAGTGAAACGGCATGGCGACTGGAAATGTACTACGAAGTAGAAGTACGCAAAGCATTATGATCCCTGTGGGCAGGAACATGGCAACTATGTTGGAATATAGTGTCATGTATCTGTGTCACTTTGAAGCAAGTTCAGCATTCAATACAAGTTATGTGGCCAACCATAATAATGTGTAACTTACTGGTTAAAGTATCCTTGTATAAAAGTGTCCATGCCTACCGATTTGAACACACTGATAATGTCAACAGTAAAAGACAGGAGAAGGCATTGTTATCCAATGCTCAAAGTGTTCTTGTCAAATCTTATGTCTAAATGCCATAGTGCAATTTCAACATTTTCAGAATTCTGACTGGTATGGTGAGCATCATATTGTCATATTGTGAGATTTATCTATCGTCACTGTGTGATGCATATATTTACAATTATAGGTTGTACTTTACAATCAAGCACTTTCAGTGAGAATGAACCAGTCGGTTTGAAACTACTCACTTAAATATATGTACTGCTACGGTGACAAATTTGTAATAAACACTTCATAAATGCCGTCGGTTTATGAAGAGGGAATGACTAGATGCCACATGGTTTACGAAGGTAGTATACCCTCCATAACTCTTAATTCAGTTTCTTTAAATCCCTTTGCCATCTTCACATTAGAATTCTGCAGTTTATAAGAATGAAACTCTTTACCACTTGACTGACTCACAGCTCAATTCGGCAGCACACAGCAAGCAATTTGTACCCTGCATTTTTTATATACAGTACAGAACACGCTATATTCAAGAGACAAATGGAAAATTTTCCAATGAAATGCATGCTACCATCAAAAGGTGGGTTAGGCCCAAACCCCTTACGGAAAAATGAAGATCCATTCAATATAAAATGTGGCTGGTTTTCTGCATTGGTACATGCCTACGCACCTGAAAAGTTTTCCAAACATCATGGATATAACAATAATATTCTGCAGTGATAAATAATTATAAAACTGTGCAATTTTCATGTAAGATGTGCGGCTTATACAATGCCTACTGACATACTGTTTGCGCCATACCGTCTGTATGGCAAAATTACAAAATTTTATTGGAATGTCCATAATACTTACCTGAATGGTTATTGGGAGCAAAATGCCACAGCAGTGATTTATAGCAAAAGAATGAAACATTTGGTTTAACAAGAACAGCCATTTAAATATAGAGCCTACCAGCCCTTGAAATATTTACACTATAACATACCCAGTAATAAAAGGTTACATTTTATGGAAAATTTAGAAGGAAAGAGATGTGTTATGGCTCTGTCAAACACAATTTCTTGTAAATGTGGACCTATTAGCTAACCAGTGAGGAAGATGTACCTGCTCTTCCACCAACTCTTCTGTCTCTGTCTCAGGCCATGATTATCTTAACACGATTTCTTCTTGTTGTGGATATGACATGACTTTACTTGTAATTTACATCCTGTGTTTATGATACACCTACACCCCCTCTCCCAATATGAAATAGTTTGAAATTTGCACCAAAGGTTTTGGCTGAGGTGGTATTATTTATTTTTTGTGACTAAATTTTTAGCTTTTTACAAATGTTGATTCTTCTTTTTGGTGCCGTCTCTAATTACACTGGTTAAGACAGGCATTTTGTATAAATGTCATTCACCTAAGCTACTTGACTTCAAAGTCCCATATATTAATACGTATCTGTATCATATTATTCCCTTGTGATTTGAAAATGAAACGTAGGAACTGCTTCAGTAGTCACACGTTAAATTGCAAAATTGCACAGCTCACTTGGACTAATGGCAAATTCAACCAAAGCGAGTCTTACTGATATACTAAAAATGAAAGCAGACTCATGAACTACACAAAAGAAAGAATGTGTTCTTTGCAATACGTGTAGTTTAATGTAGAGGGGAACACACTGAATAAATCTTTCAAGAATCTCCATTGAAATCTCCTATTTTCCAAAAACTGCAACAGAATTTATTCTCAAAATAAAAATACGTACCTCAACTGCAGTTTCAGTTTCTTCCTCGTTGTCTCCAAAAACATAAAATACGTCAATTCTTGTCTGCAAATTTTCTAATTCTTTCTTAATTCTGCAGATTTCCGACTGGATATGATCAATGTGTGCAAGTTCAGAAGTAGCTTTGTTTAATTTGCTCCTCAACTGTTCAATGAGCCTGCACAACAAGTGATACACTTAAATCATGATGTTATACATTAGGCAAACATTTTACTTTTAATGGTATTTTCTAAAAGGGAAACAAACAATAAACAACAGCTAAACCTTAGAAATATTCACTTGCAAACAAATATTCACAACTATGAACTAATCTATAAAAACTGTATACTGCTTAGTTGAAAACCCTATCAATATTCAGTTGTTTCAATATGCAAAACTGCTGAGAAGCCTGCCTCGAAGCTAGTGTAATGACTAAGAATCTAATGGAAAAGTGAATTATTTATTGACATATCAATAATTAGATAATACCTGTTCTTTACAACTATTCAAATCGTGCATTAACAGTGTGATCTGATGTCCCACTTCTTATATGCCATTATCTGCCACACATTTCACAGGGAAGAATCGTGCAGAGAATGTTAAGGAGCATTTGTGAACTAAAAATAAGCCCAATATGCAATGTATTGTGTTCCAAGTATTCAGCAAAGTACAATAAATGTCAATAGGTAGCAGAGTATGCATTCTCACATCATATTTAATAAATTCCACATGAAGAAGAGCTTCGGTGAATGTGGAACAAGTCCAATTATAAATTAAAAAGCAGAAGTAGGTTTTGCAGGTCAGCTCTGTTAAGTAGGCTAATCTACTCATTATTAATTACACAAATTACTTCTATATTACTTTATATTTAATAGAGTGTATTACAAATTTTAATCCCCCCCCCTACACACACACACACACACACACACACACACACACACACACACACACACACACAGCTACACTGAACAAATAAATAGCTACCGTTTCTCTTCTTCCACTAATCACCTGCCATTCTCAGAAACTGCTTTCTGCTAAGAACTTCCATGACTTTATTACATTTGGAGAATGCTGTCAGATCTCTATGTACAGGGAAAGTTAAAACCAGTCTACCAAGAACCAAAATTTAGTTATCCAAGCCCAATTATTATGAAAAAGTACACATAGACTTTCTAATAAGTTACTATTTTACTTTAATTTCGAATATTTGGGGATTTGTTATTTCTTGCCTAATGTTTGCTGGCAAATAATTAAATGAATTTTGCACCTGAATATAAAGATCTATTTTGAAATCGTGACTGGGATGCAAAGTCATTTTGGGAATTATTTTCCCTTATGGTACTGTAGTTGCAAATTTCACCATTTATTCTTAAGACAAATACCATTACATAAATGTATTGATTGATTTGTGAGTAAAAACATTCTAAGGCACCAGAAGAGGCTTCTGGTTTGTGGGATTAAAGGGACCAGTCTGCTACAGTCATCAGTCCAGAGGCTTCTGTAAGATGTTTAGCCATCAGCTTTGCCTACAGTAATGCGCACACTACATATTTTCTGACCTCTGCTGAATGGAACAAGAGATTACGCCTGGGACAATGACAAGTGAAAGCTTGGTAGCAGTTCTATCAATGTGTCAAAATAGTACAACATATTTCTAATAGGACAGTGGGCAGAACTGAACTTCTTGGTTAACTTATTCATGTGGAGATGCAACCTCAGTTTCCCGCCAGACCAAATGTGTGGATTTTACACATGGAGTTTCATTTAGTGAGAGTACACAGATTGTGTATGGCACCTGTATGACATTTTGTCTGGAATTGTATAGTAAAAATTTTTGTGTAAGATTATGAGCACAGGGGTTTGCTGCAAACTTATTGTAAACCTGTTCCACTTTTCTCCTAGTATGGAGATAATAAAATAGTGTGAGGTAAACTGAAACAAGTTTGTTCATTGCATTGGGGTACCAACATAACTACTTTAGTTTTCATTATGTGATTAGTACAGAAAATGAAACGAAAGCATGACTACTAGTATATACATTACTCATGTCTCTTTTATGTTGTGTTAACATAAACCACTGGGAAAATTAATCTGTTATACATATAGCATTAGCATTACAAAAACCTAACAATAATAATCTCCTCACACAATACAAATCTTCACTCAAAATTCGAATAAAAATGCGAGTGACTAACATGACTGTCTCTCAAGCACAAGAAAAGTTTTTGTTTAGAAAAAGGAAAGAAACTTTTAATAATGTATCACAACAAAATGCTCTGAGGCACCATACACAATACTGTAAAAATTCACAACTCAACAGCATCCATAAAGTGAGCAATTTATTGTAAATTAACAATTATTTGACTAACACAAAATACAAAAAAATACTTCAGTCGATGTATATTCTTTAAATACTGTTTAATACACTGGATTATATATAGCAAGAATGTTAACGTCAACGTTTCAAAAAACCACTGTGAAAGATATGATTCCTGATAAATGTTACTGCAGAAACAAGAAAAGTTTATTTGGCTTTCATGGAAGATAAATAACTGAGCAGTCCGAGAACACAAACAACAACAATGCGGTCATTGGTGGAGAATGCCAGTACCCATAAATGCGGGAAGCAGGATGTTCTGATTCTCTAACGCACAAATAATGAAAAGATTTATACGCTCTACATAGTATTTATATGTTCCATGATAGCTTCTAATCACGAACACATGTCTTTATACGCACTGTGTTGTAAGACACAAGCAGAGTATGTCCAGTCATAGACGCAACAGAGCAGTACCAGTTAATTAAGTTGCTTCACCGATACACTGTTTCATTTACGATGCAATCTAAAATTTTCCTCTGAATCAACCTTCCCTTGTGGAATTAATTATATGTTTTTAATTTAACGGTTCTAGTCATGCATTTTTATCGCCCAATTACCAAAGAAAAAGTTTGTAACAGCAGATGTGTTACGGGATATGTAATAAATCGCTAACGTCTGAGGAGATCAGTGTTTGATTACCGAACCGATAGGCTACTATTTTTGCGCACACTTCTGATGAACCGCGAACGTCCGGTTTGTAGCCGCTACGATTCAATAAGGGCTGTAATTTAATAAACGATCTATGACACACTGAGAGGTAACATGCGGTGTGAAGACTTAACAGCAAAATTTGGATTATCAACAGGTACAACACTATCGGTACATGAGAAATTTCGTTTTAACTGCAATAGAAGTAATTCTGCAGAAACTGAGCCAGAGAGAGAAAAGCATCTTACAGTTGTTTATCTTTTATATGTTTTGTCAAATTAATTTTGATACGAAATTTGTAAACACACACACAGAAAAATTCCTCTGACTAGTACACTGTCCGTATGACAGGGGGTTCAAATTTCGGGTGTTGAAGTAGTTTAAAAAGTGCAACAACGAGTAAGTTACACTGTGCTATACTAAAATTTTTATGAAAACTGTTTTCAAGTATTGTTCCTTGAGTATATTCCTGTTCTATCATGCACAAAAATAACTCGCTGAAGTATCTCAGCATTTATATTTGTTACCTGCTGCTGACAGTCCATAACGCAGTATGCAATCAAAATAAAAGGAAATTTTCGATAGCAAATTTTGTAATCATAACAGCGACGCACTTGATCAGACCTGCTATCGCAACACGCGGGGACAGCGCAGGAATGGATCCTGGGCTATTAAGTAGCTGCCACCGGCTAAGAGCCGCGCCAGCTCTCTAGCGGGCTTCCTCACATCTCACGTGGTCAAACAAAACGTCTCACACACAACACTTTCTGCCCTATTCGACCGTTTCCGCAAGGGCAGATGCGACAGGCCCCCTCCAGAATCACGTTGGTGTACACTTGACGGCAGTATTGAAAACACTGGAGAGCAGGTCGGCGGCGGGAGTGCTGCGCTGCTGCCGGCCGGCGCCATAATCGATACTTGCTGCCATCGGCACTACAGCGCGCTCACCTCAGTGGATCCCCTGTCTCGCTGCTCTCCAGCCACTCAGGTCGGACGTTCGAAACTGTTCGAATCTCGAGTGATCAGCCGCCGAGTCCGGCACGGTCAGAAAGTCCCGCGCCTGCGCGCTGTCCTATAGTACCTTGGCACCTTTGCCAAAACCGATTTGGGACGAGGCTGGGAGGGAGAAGAGAGGCATGTGTGTCGGCGGTGCTAAAATAAGACCTCCCGCTTGCAACGAGCATTAGGCTTGCTGGACTGTCGGTCTGCGACGAGACGTCCGTGAGGCGCCGGGCGACTGTTCCGTCATCGACTGGACCGGTGCGGTGACGCCACCGACGCGTCAGTTACGAACTACACCGTGCAGAAATCTAAACGGCCTACGATGTAAACGATGGACGCAATGCCTACTCACAGCCAACCGGAATTAGATTCCAAGATCTGTTTCAGGGATACCGTAGTGCTGGTAAACACCTCACCTGCGATGTTTCCTCTAGTCTGTCGAAAGTGTACACAATGAAAGCAGAATCTTATTTGCTAACTTTTACGAGTGTCTGCGGCACAGAACGATGTGATAACATCAGTACTAACTTTGGCTCCACGCAGGCGAGTAAACGTTATAATCAATCTAGGGTGATCCCCGTGGTAAAAGAATTTGAGAGGTTTGGTTGGGTCTACGGCTAGATCCAGAGTGAAAGGACAAACTTAAGTTTCTTTCTCATTAATGATTTACTCACTTGTTACATCCCAGAAATAAAGATGGAACATACGAGTGCAGTATTCCGTCGACATTGGAAGTCAGAAGCTACACGGGGAAGAGAGAGAGAAGCGAAAGTGTCTTGTTGACGGAATCATCCCGCCACTAACTTCAGGTGATTTAGTGACGCCAAGCAGCACATAAATGAGGATAGTCGAACCGGATTTGACTCTACTGTGCCGATATGGGCGGTACATTATAACTTTTCTTTTTATTTTTTAATACACACGGAAAACGCTACCGACATGAGCGGTGTGAGAGAAAGAGAGAACGTGTGGAGGCCTTACTCATGTTTCTCGTACCCTGTAACGCCGAACAGTTTTGTTCAGTGGACCGATCCGAGAGGTGGGGTTAGCGACCCTAACGGGAAAGTCAGTTTATTTAAGCACAATTTAAAATATACCCGTGTTTGTGTTATTTGTGACAATGTGAGGGGAGGGAAACGAAGTACGCCATCCGCCACCTTACTCTTGTAAAACTATGCGATCTCGGCGTAGCCTCATTGCCCCGTGAAGCAGAGGTTATGGGTTCGTCGTACATAGCTGTGAGGATTAAATGTGCTCCATATAGCTGGGGAATCAATTTACTGAACAGTTCGTGTGCTGTTATTGTGGTCTTCAGTCCGAAGCCGGGTTTAATGTGGCTCTCCCCGCTAGTTACTCCTGTGCAAGTCTCTTCATCTGCATAAATACTGCAACCTATATCCATTTGAACATTCATATATTCAACCCTTGGTCTCGCCCAACAATTTTTACCCCAGACACTTCCCTCCATTACCAAAGTGGCCATTCATGATGACTCGGATGTTTCCTATCAACCGATCCCTTCTTTTAGACAAGCTGTGAAATAAATTTCTTATTCGCCCGAATTTGATTCTTCATTAATTACTTGTTCTAGCCATCTAATCTTCAACGTTCTCCTGTAGCACTGTATTCCAAAAGCTTCTCTTCTCGGCTGAAATGTTTATTAACTTTATTGTTCACATTCCACTTCCGTACAAAGCAACACTCCAGAGAAATACCTTCAGAGTAAATTTTCTAAAATTTATATTTGAAGTTGACAAATTTCTCTTTTTCTGAAATGGATTTCTTTGTTTTGGTAGGCTGTAATTATATCCTCAATGCTCCAACAATCCTCACTTATTCTGCTGTCCAAATAAAGGAACTCATCCACTACTATTAGTGTCAAATTTCCTAATCTAATTTCATTAGCATCGTCTGATTTAAGTAGAACACAATCCATTACCCTCGTTTTACTTTTGTTCATTTTCACTTAACAACCTATTTCCAAGAAACTATCCATTCCGTAAAATGTGCGTATGGCATTTTTGGCTGGGAGTACGCTACTGAGGAATTCTGACGCCCGGTGTAAGTCTTTTTATGTGGCGCCACTTAGACGTCTGGCTCGACAATGATTTCACACACACACACACACACACACGCACACACACACACACACACAGTACGGAGCGGAGAAAATCCCCAACCGGGGAGAGAATCTAATCCGGAGCCCCGAGATTGAGAGTCCCCAACACTAAACATACGATAACGAGCTACTGACTACTACTCCTTGAATTTAAATTTCCTTTCCAAATTGGAAAATTGGTTTCCATCACAACGTACTCGATGTACGTACTAAGTAATATCTGGGATACTCGTGTCTGTATTTTGAAACTATGGCTTACTAAAGCGATGAATCGTTCTAAAAATTCTGAATAGAGAAATACAATCGTGTATGATGTTTCACCATTAAAAATAAGCAAATAACTGTAACAAATAAAAATAATTTATTTGTTTTAACTTGGCTGAATGGTACGCAGCGTTTCAGCCAGCTCCACTCCTTTTTTGTACGTATTGTTTTTGCACGGGTACAGTAAGGTTGCGTACAGATCGATGCAGATACTAGTACGTCGCTTGTCACACAAATTGTCTTAGTCACAGAGGCACGATATTCGCTTCCACAATGCTAACAGCAACCGATGCTCCTCACTAGGTCGTTTGGCTATAGATAACTGTAAGTGCTTTCTTACAAAGCCACAAATAATTAGTTTTCCTACACGGGTACATTTTAAATTGTGCTTAAATAAACTGACTTTCCCGTTAGGGTCGCTAAACCTACCTCTCGAATCGGTCCACTGAACAAAACTGTTCGGCGTTACGAGGTACGAGAAACATGAGTGAGGCCTCCACACTTTTTCTCTTTTCGGAAGTTCACTGAGGCTTTTTGCGGATGATGCTGAGGTATATCGAGAGGTTGTAACAATGGAAAATTGCACTGAAATGCAGGAGGATCTGCAGTGAATTGACGCATGGTGCAGGGAATGGCAATTGAGTCCCAATGTAGACAAGTGTAATGTGCTGCGAATACATAGAACGAAAGATCCCTTATCATTTAGCTACAATATAGCAGGTCAGCAATTGGAAGCAGTTAATTCCATAAATTATCTGGGAGTACGCATTAGGAGTGATTTAAAATGGAATGATCATATAAAGTTGATCGTCGGTAAAGCAGATGCCAGACTGAGATTCATTGGAAGAATCCTACGGAAATGCAGTCCGAAAACAAAGGAAGTAGGCTACAGTACATTTATTCCCCCACTGCTAGAATACTGCTCATCAGTGTGGGATCCGTACCAGATAGGGTTGATAGAAGAGAGAGAGAAGATCCAACAGAGAGCAGCGCGCTTCGTTACAGGATCATTTAGTAATCGCGAAAGCGTTACGGAGATGATAGATAAACTCCAGTGGAAGACTCTGCAGGAGAGACGCTCAGTAGCTCGGTACGGGCTTTTGTTGAAGTTTCGAGAACATACCTTCACCGAGGAGTCAAGCAGTATATTGCTCCCTCCTACGTAAATCTCGCGAAGAGACCATGAGGATGAAATTGGAGAGATTAAGAGCCCACACAGAGGCATACCGACAATCCTTCTTTCCACGAACAATACGAGACTGGAATAGAAGGGAGAACCGATAGAGGTGCTCAAGGTACCCTGCCACACACCGTCAAGTGGCTTTCGGAGTATGGATGTAGATGTAGATGTACTTCACTTGTAAAAAAAGTTACTGACCATGCTATAATACTTGAAAGCATCAAGTTATGTCGTTTATAACATACTAGTTATTCTTGCAGACAATTTTGTCCTAAATTATTCTCTTGTGTAGGCAGTAACTATTAATTGCAATGAAGTCTCATGAGTGCACAACAAAATTCTTAATAATACAGTAACTTACAAATAACAAAATGCTTATTATCATAAGTACGATTGTATGACGTACGCTTACTATCAAAAGTACGATCCTATGGGGTACCAGGCGAAATTAGTTACTAAATTGAGGATTTATTGGTAGAGTGGGCGCAGCATGTTATCTACAACCGACTGAATCAACTCTTTTCACTCGGTTGCTCCCAAAGAATGGTTTCACTCTGAAGAATGAATGAATAATTCAGCTGATACGTAAAACTACAAGCGATTGACGCAATTATTTTCCAGCAAACGTCTGAGTCGATTTTTTTTTTTTTAATTCGGTTGTTCGTACCACTACTCCAGACAGATGACGAAAAAAGAAAATTGGGCGTTAAATATGGGATACGTTAGTGAAAGAGAAACGCCGAGTTTGAGAAAGCAACGGATGAAGATCCGCGAATACGAGACTCACGTGATGTGAAAAGAACGGATCGCAAAGAGCGTCCCGATGTCGTCATCATTTATTTCCGGCGGTATAAACACGCGCCTAGTCGGTGGGCAAACACCGTAGCGGTCGTAGTAGGCAGGGCTTCGCCTTCGCTGGAATAATAGCTGACAAAAGCGCCACCGCAGATGTGACGACGAGAATTTCAATGCCATTCTTACGCTGTTTGTATTGCCGCCGTGATCAGCCCCCCCCCCCCCCCCAATCCTCACCAGTCCACCAAACCGACTCGCGGCAACGGACTTTCGCGTTGCGTCACATTGCACAAACCCCGCTGTAGAAGCTTCTTTTTCCATCATCGATATCTATGGATCCCCTCTGAGGTGTTGCACCTTAAAAAAGCTTTTGGACTTTAGCCAGGCCTAAATTTTACTATTCTCAACAGATAGTTAAGCAAGCATTCTCCATTTATATCTCTTAACCCTCGGGCTCTCTCGCCTTATATCGATAGCTGTAAATACTAATGTAACAATTTTTTTCATTTTTTTTCTCTTCTTAAGAGACACACAATTACCAATACAATACTGCCTCTAAATTTACACAGATATAAGTATTATATACGTAACGTTTCTGCCAAATCTTGCTGAACATCAGCAAGATGTTGTTATCGTGTTCTGCCAAGCACGGACGGGAAATTCAGTGAACCTTAAACAGGTATTTTTACTTCAAAATCTGTTTGTGCACAGCTATTCCTGCTGAAAACTTTCTGAGTACTGGCCTTGCCGCACTTTTCTTTGTTCACTTTTTTCCCCCACTTCTGGAAGGCGGAAGACGCTATGAGTGAGGTGCATCAGATTTTGAAGTACAATCGAAATCTAAGTCGCCAGATATGGGGTACAAGAACAGCTGGGCAATAACGGGGCAGAGAATCTGAAGCGGTTTCTTGAAGAAACATATACTTCATTCTCCTAGAGGGATTTAGTCGCCAGGAAACAAGCCACGATCGCACCGCGGTGGTTTCAACCCTCCTTACTTCCTCTTCCTTTTGGTACACAAATAAGTGCTACAGTATAGTCGCAAAACAGAAATTGTGTTTTTGAGTCTCAAGACAATTAAGATTACTTGATCTTACCTCAAACAAAATTACGATTGCTACAGCATTATAAGTCATATTTATTTATCAGTAACCCCTCGAACTTTAAAAAATCTAACTACCACGTATGAAACAGCTTCAAACTTCGAGTGAGCTAATTTGTTAAATATATGACGTTAAACATATAGGAGAGAAATAGTTTAGAAAAGGTTTGTAATTAGCTTTGAAGTTTCTTGGAAGTAGCCAAGCGCTGTCGTCATCGACAATGGCTGAGTACAGTCTGGTTCAAATGGCTCTGAGCACTATGGGACTCAACTGCTGAGGTCATTAGTCCCCTAGAACTTAGAACTACTTAAACCTAACTAACCTAAGGACATCACAAACATCCATGCCCGAGGCAGGATTCGAACCTGCGACCGTAGCGGTCTTGCGGCTCCAGACTGCAGCGCCTTTAACCGCACGGCCAGTACAGTCTGGGTAATTTGAACAAGTTGCAAGCACAAGCTAGTTTTTCAGGCATCTCAATGTTTATGACGTCGTATCTCCTGAATTATGTGTCGTACAATGATTTTGCAAGTACATTCAGTAGCATATGTGGATATTGTCTACAAAATGTGTTGCGAATAGATTTAGTAGTAAAGAATTAATAAATTAAAACGTCATGTCTGAGGCTCAAGTTTTAGCTCATATCAGCGGAAACATTATAAACGACAAAATTTCTTTCCTTTCACCTTTCTGTGGGAGGTCTCGGGGAGAAAACGTTTCGTAAATGTTTGAAATTATGTGTTAAGTTTATAGAAGTCGCTAAGTGATATCATTCTCAAATATTGGATGAATTCTGCTCGGGTAATTTGCGCTCTTTGAGTTACAATGGCTCAAGACATTACGCAGGTTCCACCTGTAATACTTGTTTTACTGAGTTAAAACTAACAGAAGAGTATACGTCTTGTTGTTGCTGTGGTCTTCAGTCCGGAGACTGGTTTGATCTAGCTCTCCATGCTACTCTATCCTGTGCAAGCTTCTTAATCTCACTGTAACTATTGCAACCTACATCCTTATGAATCTGTTTAGTGTATTCATCTCTTGGTCTCCCTCTACGATTTTAGCCTCCACACTGCCCTCCAATACTAAACTGGTGATCCCTTGATGCCTCAGAACATGTCCAACCAACCGATCCCTTCTTCTAGTCAAGAAGTGCCACAAGTTTCTCTTCTCTCCAATTCTATTCAGTACCTCCTCATTAGTTATGTGATCTACCCATCTAATCTTCAGCATTTCGAAAGCTTCTATTCTATTCTTGTCTAAACTAGTTATCGCCACATTTCACTTTCATACATGGCTACACTCCATACAAATACTTTCAGAAATGACTTCCTGGCACTTAAATCTATACTCGATGTTTCTCTTCTTCAGAAACGCTTTCCTTACCATTGCTAGTCTACATTTTATATCCTCTCTACTTCGACCATCATCAGTTATTTTGCTCCCCAAATAGGAAAACTCATTTACTACTTTAAGCGTCTCATTTCCCAATCTAATTCCCGCAGCATCACCCGATTTACTTCTACTACATTCCATTATTCTCGTTTTACTTTTATTGATGTTCATCTTATATCCTCCTTTTAAGACACTGTCCATTCCGTTCAGATGCCCTTTCAGGTCCTTTGCTGTCTGACAGAATTACAATGTCGGCAAACCTCAAAGTTTTTATTTCTTCTCCATGGATTTTAATTCCTATTCCGAATTTTTGTTTCCTTTACTGCTTGCTCAATATACAGATTGAATAACATCGGGGATAGGCTACAACCCTGTCTCACTCCCTTCCCAACCAGTGCTTCCCTATCATGCCCCTCGACTCTTATAGCTGCCATGAATCACATTTTGTTGCCTCTGGAAGCCTCTCGGCATTCTCCTTAGGCGATTTTCGGAAACCACAGAAAACATAAATATGCACCGCTGTCCTCCCAAATTTGTGTCCAGTGTCTTTCTGTTGTGTCACCTCGCTCGGCTCCAACGGAAATGTTTTCCTGAAGTGCTCTCCGTACTGCAGGAAAAATTACCACTGACTGTCGCAAGGACACACTTAATTCTGGACAATAAAAATCTATTATATCTGATAATGTTGCATTTGTGAATTGACAGTAATACCATAATTCCTGTTTGGGGGAGGCAAGGGGGAGAAAACAGGCTACGTGTCGCTGAGAAGTGCTGTATTTCTTAACTGAAATAAAGAAACAGTGGCATCCCAGGTGTTATTTATTTTTTATTAAGGCGCACTTGATACGTGACACTATCTTTTCATGTAAGATATACTTCGCCCGAAGAGACCTCGGAAGGCTCAACGGTATCGACCAACCGCCGTGTCATCCTTAGCTGATTGGCGTCACTGGATGAGGATATGACGGGGCATGTGGTCAGCATGCCGCTCACCCATAGGTTGTCAGTTTTCGTGACAGGAGCCGCTACTTCTCAGCTCCTCAGCCTCCCAAGGGTCGAGTGCATCCCGCGATCCCGCGTTCCAACAGCGCTAGGCAAACCCGAAGGGTCACACATCCAAGTGCTAGCCAAGCCCGTTAACTTCGGTTATGTAGCGGGAATCGCTGTTACTAATGCGGCAAGGCCGTTGGCTGTGTGATTTACACAAAACATAATTATTACAGAGTGAAACAGGATAGTATTATAGATAGCAACAAAGAGTTTCTGATTACCCAGTTACAACCAATAGCAGACAACGCAGTTTTACGGTTTTCTTGGACTTTTAAGTCGGCGGATAGTGACGTGTGAAATCAGTGCTCTTGAGATTTATGCACACCAATAAACTATCACTTGGGAGTGTGGGGAAGAGAGTAAGGAGAGCAGCGATTAATGATGAAAAAAGTAATTGGTTAATGGAAACAGAAAAGAATGAAAAGATTAAGAAAACTTCGAAAAGCTTTAAGTTGTTCTAAAGAAATTAATTCAAAATCAGATCCCATCCTTACCTCTAGAATTTCGAAAAGCTTTGCACGAACTCGGAACAAGTGGCCAGACATTGATGAAACACCAGCAGAATGTATGGGCTTGGCCAAAGAGCAAGTTCGTTAATGAAATTTATGAAACTGGGGAAATTTCACAAGATTTTGAACGCAATCATTACGCTACCAGAAACCGACAAAACTAATTGATTTGAAAATTACCCCACAATCACATGAACCAAAAATACTAGACTGCTTTATCGAAGAGTGTTAGATAAAACTGGAAGTACATGAACGGAAGGTCTTTTGGTTTTAACAAAAGCAGTTGCCCTCAAGAAGCAATTCTAACATGACGACTGATAATAGAAGACAGATTTACGAAAATAAAGTGATATACATACGTTATATTTGGAGGTTTGGAGAAAGCTTTTGATAATGTAGAATGGAAAAAATATTTTTCACTCTTTGATTGGTATCAACTACAGAGACGCGAAATAGACTAATCAAAATTCTACAGAGAGGCCTAAGTTAGGTAACGTGTAGGGCAATGTTGTTCATTGTCAACAGTGGTTTTTATCTGTACATTGAAGACGGCAGTATGGAAACATGGGAATGTCACGATGTGGTAGTTGTTTGTCACGGACAGAAAATCAGCATAATACGATGCACTGATGACACATTAGTGGTCGCCGAAAGCAACTTAGAATTTATTCTGGTATTTAATAAAACAGAACTTGTGCTGGCTGATTGCTAAAATACGCACAAAACAAAATGAAAACTGGGATAATCAATTGGATATACTACGGGACAAATGTTGAACTTGAACATGGGGCTCTTGAAGAGATGGATGCATTTTGCAGTCTCCATGGTAGAATAGATACAAAGAATGATGCAAGGCAAGTGTAGTAGCGAGGATTGCATAAGAGAAAAGGGCTTTCTATAGAAAGTAACAGCTGCTGCGATCTGAAAATATAAACCCTGAGACCACAAAGAGCTTTATGTTGGTAGCACAGTCTCCATGGTGGTTCTAAAGTTGGACAATGGCGCGGACAGAACAGAAACGATTAGAGGCCTTTGTAGTGTGATATTGGAATGTGTTGTCGCAGGAGCTGCTGAACATCAGAGAGATCTCTTGTAAGGAATGATGGCGTACTGCAACGAGAAAAAAATAGTAATTAAGAAAATCCAACACATAGACTGGTTAAGCATATATTGCGACCTAGAAAACTGCATCTAAATACTTGGTGCAAGGAAATAATCACAGACTGGATCCTGATACGGATAAATATCGTCGATGATGCAGGATGCTGCAGTTTTAGTGAAATGATGAGAATAGCTGGAAATGACAAGCATGGATAACTACGTCAAATGAACCCAATGTGGTAAATGCAACAACACAATGGATTTTGAAAGGTGACAATTTGGTTCTGAGTTGGTGAAGCCAACGGAAGTGAAATTAAATAAAGGTCATGGCAACAGGCTGATATGTAGAGTAGTCCGATGCCTTCGTTCGTTCCATATGTAGCTCACTTTTCATTATAAAAAAAAGTGCAAGGTAAATTCAGAAAAGCTGTATTGCGTAATGTTACACAATAATTTTGGCGTTTATTATGTACGTCTATCACGTATTAGATGCGTAAAATGCAAGAAGAGGCTAGTACAACGTAAACCTTACCAACAGGTAACTACTGTGTTTTTTAGGATTGGTTACTCCGTTACTGGACTTCACTGTACAAGTGACATTGGAAAGACAGCATTTAAGCAATAACTTTCGCAAGTGCAGTATCGATCATCCATAAAATTTCTTACCCAAAATCTGAGGAGAATTCCAAATAACATGAATGAACTGTTCCCAATTCTCCAACTCTTCGTTAGCTTCTTCTTTATGTAGAAGATGCAATACTGTCCAAAAGTGCTAGACGAACGCACGCTGCAGCAGTTGCTACCTTAGTCAGCGTCTGCGCTGAATCACCGAGAGCGGTTCACGTAATTTCCGGAAGCGTATCTTGGTTAAGAAGGGCACCGCTGAATTTAGCCACACGTTTGAACAGCGTTAGCTTCAATTACGAAGAACGAAATGCGTCATTTCAAATTTAGGCATATTAGTTCGCAAGATGGCAGCACCGGATGTTCTTGCTTTTATATCTTTGGCCGCCTTAACAAAATTTCGGATTTTTGTGCTTTACCATACTCTACAACGTATTTCTTACATTTTAGTAACTGGCCATGTATGGATTCTAAGTGTTCTTTTAGGCATGTAAGAAATGTCGCCAACCCTTAAGGCAGAATATGAATAGCCAGCCGTGTTGGCCTTTGGTGGAATGCCAACATCACAGAGATGGTGCTGCCACGTACTGAACAGCAAGAGCGCAGCTTATAGAGTGCAAATAAATTCAAGCTGCAATTGTTACTGACCAACAACTGCTAAAATGTTATATCTTTGTACATTAGTGTGCGCGCGGAATTCATTATTCTCGCGTGTCTCTTTGCCGTATACTGACAAACTGTGTACATACATACGCTTTTATATATATAACAGCAAATATACCGATAATTACATAATTTCGATTTACCCTGACATAAAATGGAAGGGAACAAAAACTGTTTTGAATTAACTACTTAATGAAGTTGGATATAATGGAGAAGGACGGGAAATATGAAAACGCAAGTTCCACATAGTACAGAGAATCCATAATGTTTGAACCATTTGAACTATTTTTGAGTACAGAGAAAGTTGATGTTTAGTGAAACAAAAGGGAAAGATTTTTGAATAAGCTACGATTGAGTGCAATCAAAAATATCATTGCTTTCCGTAAGAGAAATAACAAGAGTAACATAAGAAAGATCAATGTTATCAGCAATAAAGTTATATAAAACTTAAGAACGAAAGGCGCCACCAATATGTAATGGCTGTCTATAGGAAAGATGATAAATGTGCAGACCAAACAACTATGACCAATCAATTCGTAATGGCTACATATAAAAAAAAAGTAAAGCACACGTGCAAACTAAACAACTAGTGAATTATGTAAGAGAGGTTAAACAACGCAAGAAAAGAATAACGTGAATAGGCTGGGGTAATTCGGGATAACATATTACCACAGTCTAACATGACATATTACGCTGAGGAAATGCTATGAGACTAAGTATCACCTACTCTTTTCTGAAAGGAATGGGAGACGGAAAGATCATTTGGAATTCTCCGAGATCTTTCATAAATTATAGTAAATACTCTTTTTCCGACTTAATAAAATTATGCGCTGGGGATGTATTACGGTTTGAAACTGACAAATCGAATGCGTTGAACACTAACGGGACAGTAAATTGCGATATTTGTCATTCCAATAACAGAAAGACTCGATAAATAAAGAAACATATACCAAACAATACTAGTTTGGACAGGTATTATGTTGAGCTTAGGGTGGCAGGTAGGAATGAAAAGTTGCCCTGGGAGCTTTTGGTTGATTTTCGTAATTTTTTTTACGAGGAATTACTTCACGTGAAAAACTAGACGCGTTCAATATTGACAGGGCGTATCCGAAATATCGAGGTCCAATAGTTTTTTGAGAGAAAGTGTTTGAGATCATCAGATTTGTGGATTCTGACAAACAGAAGGATGATAAGGACATTCAAAATAAAAAAGTGCACGACCAAGAAACTTGGGATATTATCAAAAAATAAGTAAGTAGTCTTCGCTGTTCATTGCCTCTATTGTCTGGTTTTTATGCGATTGAGATGACTTGTAAACAAAAAATGTATAGCATGTAAGAGAGAACTGAAAGGGATAGAGATAACTTTATAGATTATCCTTGGGATTGTTAGTAGAGTTAAAACTACAAAACATATTTTATATGGAATACACAAGAAAGATGAGTTATAAAAATAAGACGTAAGTCCTAGACAAACGACAGTAACATAGAAACTGGGAAGGCCAAAACACACATTAAAATGGACGAAATGATATCATTTTGCTGCTAGCGTTCCCAAGTCACGCAAAATACAGGAAAAGTGGGCCAATGCTAGCGGAAAACAGGTTTACGTAAAACAGAATCTATCGGTCCAGCACATTATGCTTATATTGTACGATTGGGTCGTTCTTACTCTCACACGTCGTGCTCCGTCAATATCGTCACGAAAGAGAATCTTCCTAGATAAGAAACAACCACTGAAGACTAGGTCTGTAATGTATACCAACAACCAATTGCTACTTGTGTTAATCTGCTCACAATGATAACTACAGGAATTACATAATGGGGTTAAGTATCTCTAGAATTCCTATTTGTGGTGTTGAGACATTGGTATCAAGTAAGCATAACTCTAGAATCAGTTCAACGAAAGTTGGTAGATATGTGACTTATTATCTGAAAAAAATATGCGATTGGGGTAGCGCACACACAGCGCGCTTTAGGGGAGGAGTAAAGGATGAAGTGGGAAACATCTAAAAATATTTTTAAAAAATTAGGTTATAGTCAAATGCACAGTTCCCGAATCAATGGCATTATTGACTGCCTAATTTTATTACCCACACACTAGTGTTGCATTTCGACCTGCAAGAAAGTACAATGTGGCAACTCGGAAAGAACATGCGAGTGTTTTAAATAACAATATAAACCGAAGCCGTGTCTTTTCGACATCAAAAGAAAACTTTATCACAATAGCAACAAAAGTGATAAGAGCATTAAAATAAATGTGCTTTACATTAAAAGAGCGTAGTCCGCAGGCAACAGGGGAGGAAACTGAAAAGAAAATGAACATCCTGCGTTCCCAGTACTGCCCAAAAAGAAGTGTCATCGAGAAGTCGAAGAGATGTGGTGCTCGCAGTGAGGATGTTTATGTGCGAAAAAGTAGTTTCTTGACAGACTTGGATTCAGTAGTGACATAGAATCTTAGAGTAGCCAATAATTTACCTGAAACAGTAATCGCTTTTCTCTTCTGATGCATAAGATCTAGTACGGATTGATAATTATATTTGCTCGTCCTCAATGTCGAAACGAGCTTTCGCCCTGTAAAATAACTTGTTTTCGAAGAAATGTCAAGCTTCCCCTCTCCTCCGGCCTGATCATCCATTTTTCAACCATAATGACATTGTTCTTATTTGGTTGTTCACTGCCACGGCGTATAATGCAACGGCGACAGAGAAACCAAGAATTGCTGATTTCCTTTTAGCATTCAATGCATGATAAGAGTGCTCTGTTGCTTCCAGTACTGTTAAACTTTAAAAAAAGGGGGGGAGGGGGTATACCAGCTTCCCGCCGAAACTCTTGTCTACCAGGGCTACCACGTGGGCTTCGGGGTCCCTAGCTGGGACGTCACTGGCGAGACGCAGTGGCAATCAGACCATGGTCGCTAACTACATTCTCCAAATAGTACTGATTTGGTGGGCAGCAAGGGCCGTGATCTATGTAATGATTCTACTCAATACTGAATTGCTCATGAAGCACATTAGAGCAGGCGTCAATGTGCCGTCGCTCCTTGCAACAACAAATTGCTCTGAGCACTATGGGACTTAACATCTGAAGTCATCAGTCCCCTAGAAGTTAGAACTAATTAAACCTAACTAACCTAAGGACATCACACACATCCATGCCCGAGGCAGGATTCGAACCTGCGACCATAGCGGTCGCGCGGTACCAGACTGTAACGCCTAGAACCGCTCGGCCACACCTGCCGTCCTCCTTGCAACAACATTGCCTATAAAATTCGAGTTGTTATGTGTACCATCACTTCCCGCAAAATATTATTGTTAAGGGCACGTTGTTATCTGTGTGCAAAGGAGGGGATAAAATACATGTCCTACCTGAGGGTTAGACGTGGCATAGAAACATTAGGTCTTAGGTCTTCCGCTAAGTGAGGCACAGGAACTGAATGCTGTCCTTTAGTTGGATTAGAGATTGTAGCACTACTGGAGATATGGGGCGAATCAGTTTCTTACTTATGTTAAAGTGTCATTGACGAAAACTCTCTCCTAAGATAAATCTTCCTTTTTTGTCGTTACGTTTGTGTGTGCTTGTTGAAAATTAAACATGTTGTTTTTGCATTTGTTACTGACAATCTATTACTGAGAATTCAATTGTACGCCCTTAAAGATTTACGTTTACTTCGAAGTCGTCACAGAAAGAGCATTGCTTGGTTATGTGCTCTGTGCGAAAAAAATCTCTTACCGACTGCAAATTCGTTAAACATAGCTTACCACTTACGCTTGTCTAAATTTTTATTTATTGCAATCGCATTTCCGAGTATTCCTGATTTTCAAGCAAATAAAATTCATGCAAATGATGAGTAACTCCAAATTACAAATGCACGTCAAATTACTTTTCTAAAATGCTAAAAAGGTTGCTCTTCTTGCTACAATAACAGCCAAACAAATTTCGAGAAATCTTTTTAATATAATCTTGCGGTATTGGAACTGAGAATGCATGCCCTTCTCAGAGAAGTCTTCTCATCTTCGAGATATCTCATGAGTCGTTTGCTAAATAAATAAGCTACAATAGCTGCAGGAAGTAGTCCACTGGCTGCTTTCCTGTACAAAATAAGCTGAGGGTAATCATCACGTGATATATTACGTTGAAGTGTAACTTATTCAACTACCGATATTTCCATTTTATCGAACGTAGGAACAGCACCTCACTGAGGATTTGACACAGATCTGCTCCAGTTGTAAGATTTTTATCTCGTACAAGTTGCTTTGTCCTTCATTGGAGCGTTGGACAGCGGGGAATATGATCCTTCCGTATGCTCAAATAATTGTAAGCTTTGGGACAAACTGCTTTTAATGCACGTAGCAACGTAGATTAGGAAAAGTTTATTCTAGTCACTTATGCCTTGAAATTATGCGCCTATTTAATCGGCAATAATTTCAAAAATGGAAAATTGGAGAACTAGGCTCTAATTATTCACTTCAACAGTTCAGCACGTGTCGCAGAAAATATGGCACACGGTATCTGGGCCTTCAAATGCAAGAATATTGTCAGTTCACTGGGCGGCCAAAATGTAAACTGCCAGCCTTCTGCAACAGAGCTCGCGGATCAAGACTGGATTACAATGATTTCTGAAGGAGCTCCACGTACCCATCACTTAAACGGCTGGCAATAACAAGAGTTCGAATATGTTTTCACAGCTTTCCATGGAGAAATGATTTCGAAAATCAAAATGGTGATGAAAATACTCTTACATTCTGAATCCGGCAAAAATGTAAAAAAAAGGTCTTTTTTGTGCGTGGGGACAGAGAGTTTCATACCGATCATACGTATGAACACGAAGGCTACGACCAATGTCATAGCATTTGTGGAATTAGACGAAGCTTTTGACAATGTTAACTGGACTAATCTCTTGGGAAATTCTGAAGGTAGCAGGGGTAACATACAGGGAGCGAAAGGCTATTTACAACTTATGAAAACAGACGCCAGTTACTAGTGTCGAGGGACATGAAAAGTACGCAATGATTGAAAAGAAGTGAGGCAGCGTTGTTGCCTATCCCCGATGTTATCCAATCTGTAAAATGAGCAAACACTAAAGGAACACAAAGAAAAATTTGGAGAAGGAATTAAAGTTCAGGGAGAAGAAATAAAACTTTGAGGTTTGCCGATGACATTGTAGTTCTGTCAGAGACACCAACGAACTTGGGAGAGAAACTGAACGGAAAGGATGGTATCTTGAAACAAGGATATAAGATGAGCAGAAAAATTTGTTATCACCGAATATAGATTTAAGTATTACGAAGTCTTTCCTAAATTTATATGGAGTGTAGCCATGTATCGAAGTGAAACATGGATGATAAGCTGTTTAAACAAGAAGAGAATAGAAGCTTTTGAGATGTGGTGCTGCGGAAGAATGTTGAAGATTAGACGGGTAGATCACGTAACTTATGAGGAGGTACTGAATAGAATTGGGGAGAAAAGAACAACCTGAGTAGAATGGGACACTTTCTGAGACATCAAGGGATCACCAACTTAGTATTGGTGGGAAGCATGGGGGCAAAAATCGTAGAGCGAGACCAAGAGATGAAAATGGTAAATAGATTCAGAAGGTGTAAGCTGCAGTAGTTATTCGGAGATTAAAGAGGCTTGCACAGAATACAGTGGCATGTAGAGCTGCATCAAACCAGTTTTCGGACTGAAGGGGACAACAACGACAACGTCTGATGTGAAACATTATTGTGGAGGAAATGGGACTTCTTTTGATATTGTAATTATTTTAATCGGTAAACATGTGCAACTACCTGGGGAGAGTAAAACTAGGTTCTACTGATATCAGCAGTTTCACTCCATTTTTGGCCCTGTAACTTATACAGCGCTTTCGGCTTGACTGGTTGGAACAGTAGTAGTTTTGAAACGTACCAGAGCTAAGTGATCATGCGAGAAATACATCAAGGACAACACTGCGGTCTCTACTAAGGCCGGTATTACACTATCATATTTCTTTGCCAAAGATGGTTTGTGAAATATTTATGTCAAAGGAACTTGATAATGTAATACAAAACTTCGTCAGATTTCGCCTTTCGTCAAAGAAATATGATCAAATCTAGGGCCTCGCCGTAGATTTGGTGATACACGTCGTTCGCCTTCTGTTCACTGCAATGTGAAATGCAACCACTTGGGGCGTTGGCATCGCTACAGATATCTGACGTCTGTAGTTTGTTTGTAAACATGGCTCCAAAGTTTTGTTGGTGTGTTCCTTCCACTCTTTTTATAATAACCTCGCTTCGAAAGGGGCGGGAGAGTGAGCAAGGGGCACAATGCACGCTATTAATTGTGTGCTGATGGGAAGGTGGAATATGCTGTGGGCGACTTCAAATACACAATTACAGCTACAGCCATCCAACTCTACATCTGTGAAACGTCTAGGCAGCTTTTCAGCAAGCCTGAATAGAGGACGACAACACCAAAATAATTTTTTTCTTAATTCTCCGTTCTACTTCGTCATTTTTGAACTCCAGAATGCTTCAAGTTAAAAAGTGCTTCGTCTGTTCCGTACTTTTTATTAACTTTGTATTTAACTAAATTATTCGATAGTAAAAATAGTTCTAAAGGTCCATATAGTGCACGAAATCGCAGTGTTATGGTGAACCAGTCTTCTGCACAGACAGCATTACTCCAGGGAGTATTCTGCTTTGTAATATGAGGAGCTACATTACTAGTCAAATACTGAAATGCATCCTCTTCTATTCGTAAGTCATTTGTATACGACTTGACGACCTCCACTAGCTGCTCTTACTGCCTCGATGTAAAACCCACGGCTTCGCCCAAGTATACTTCCTTTTTACCGCCACTTCCCTTCCAAATGCACATGCAATGCAATTGTGGTACAAGCGACTGCAGAGTATAATGTGTTGTCCGCCATCTTGAATTTTGATGACGAATATGATGACAGTGTAATACACCTTTTTAGCGCCAAGTCAAAGTTTTTCGTGAAAGAAATTTGACGAATATTTGATTATATTTCTTCGTCAAAGAATTATCATAGTGTAATACCGGCCTAATGGTCTGGTCAGACAAGGAAGGCCGCGGGAGATGGCCAGGATGTACAGCGAGAAGCGACGTCACACACAGCTGCCACACTGTGGGACCAGTCGAAATCTGATTAGCAGCTTGCATTTGTAGCGCTATAAGACAGGCCTACCGCCAGCCACCAGTCGTCAGTATGTGAACACAGCAGTTAAATGCGCCAGCAGTTCCAGACACCCGCCTGCCTCAGAGGCGAATCTGTATTCTGAGACAACTGGGTGCAGACAGCTGCTGCAGACTTGGTGGAGGTCGAGTCGAAGCAGCGCTCTGTCTGACCGACCCGAAGCAGTAAACAAACATTTCAGCGATGCGGCCTCGCCTTCGCGCCTCAATGGCGCATCTGTCTATCTGCACGTGATTTTTTCCGTTCCCTCTAGTGCACACTTTAACTAAAGTGTAAGTGGTCTTCAACGGACAACTCTGGAACGCTTGGTGCAATTTCAGCCAACCATGGTACAGACATGAAAGAAAAAGGTACAGCGGTGAAAAGACACTCCGAGCATCGCCAATAGGGGGGGAAGGGTTTAGAGTGGGAAAGAGGTGACGTAATCAAAAACGAGATTAGGAATGAAATATTATTAGTGTTCAATATGTGAAACAGATTCCTTTCTTATTGGAATAGTGAATTTATACTCGTAAAAATTACATAATCTATGTTTGTTCTGGACAGTGAGATAAATAAATTCAAACAAAAAATGCATTTTTAATTTCGGCTGTTTATTTAAAAAACCTACATGGTTACCGGTTTCGATCATGGGCCAACTTCACAGGACTTAAGGTGAAACCACATAAGGTAGAAATATATTCCATGATCTTTTTAAGCTGATACAGCCTCAAAGTCATAGTGTGAATTCACAATCAGTAGTCATACACAGCACTTACAGTAGTAACGAAGACGCTTTGGTGAACTGTGACAGAAACCTGCCAACATATAGGTTTTTAAAACTAAACAGCTGAGGATGAAAACAGCATTTTTTCAATTATTTAACGGCAGTTGGTTGTCACTTATTCAGAACATTGGGCTAAAAAGTTACTGGGCTAAGCTGCCTAAACAGCTCTCTCTCTCTCTCTCTCTCTCTCTCTCTCTCTCTCTCTCTCTCTGTGTGTGTGTGTGTGTGTGTGTGTGTGTGTGTGTGTTTAATATAATAATTAGCCCCTCAAATTGATTGAAATCTAAATGCCACTTACTCAGCTACTATTTTTGTTGACTGCTTCAAACTCGGCATTTAAGTAACTTTTCTGAATTTACAGACCCCTATTAACCGAGCATGCTATACAATGGAAAAATTAAAACCAGTTCCACACGTAAATTACTATTAAGTGGAATTTACATTCCGATTTTAAACATTCTCCTATCTTCGTTCGTAGAACGATACAACACTCTTCCACTTATTTTTTGCATATCTGCGGAATTTCAAATTTCCTGTATGATGTCTGCCAGGACCCTGTTAAAGATTGTTACACCAGTATACATACTCCACTCTCAACCTTAAAAGGACGCAAGGTCTACATGGATATTATTTTTATTTTTAGTGCTGCGGTGGTGTATTTTATAGTTCTCAGTACTTAATCGACATGAAGAGAAAACTTTGGGGGCGGCCGGAGTGGCCGAGCGGTTCAAGGCGCTACAGTCTGGAACCGCATGACCGCTACGGTCGCAGGTTCGAATCCTGCCTCGGGCATGGATGTGTGTGGTGTCCTTAGGTTAGTTAGGCTTAAGTAGTTCTAAGTTCTAGGGGACTTATGACCACAGCAGTTGAGTCCCATAGTGCTCAGAGCCATTTGAACCATTTTTGAAAACTTTGGGAAAGTCCGGAAAGACGGTGTTCGAAACATTTACAACCTAAGTAGACAGGGCAGTTACACAATGAAGTGGTAAGGCAAATATAATGCAAAGAAATTCTTGTATATATATATATATATATATATATATATATATATATATATATGTTACCCACCGAAAACGGCACGACAAGAACGAACTGGCAGAGTAAACTTATATGTCTAAAGGATAGAGGGTTAGTCTATTGAAATAGCATGAAGCGAGAGACTTAAAACAAGTAACCGGCACATGCAGTAATGTGATGTGGGTCATATCAGTGTTCCGCATTCGCCTTTTCGTCTACTGGTAATCGGTGATCGCTAGCCTAAGCAACTTATCTGTAACATCTCATACGTTATCGGCAGAAATTTGAAATAGAGCAAATGTACAAAATGCCGCCAGCGCTGGACGGCGCCTCGGAAGAAATTTGTGTGGATGGTAACATACCCAACAGAAGACACACGCCATTTCCAGCGTTTCACAGGGGCACACACACAGAAACTGTTGAGCTTATGTTCATACTGAGTTTCAAACACAGATAACCCTCTGCAACCGGTACAATATGGCCATTCCATTCGTAATATCAGTATGATAAAAATTCTGGTCTTTAGTTCTTTAACTGTTGCCAGTTTTTGGGGGACAATAAGACAAGAACTTGTACTGAACAGAGGTGGCAGAGAGTAACAAAAATGAAATTGCCGTAATGAATTATCTGAAGATTGGGATTTCTCTATGAAATACAAAGAGAAACAAACTCAAAAGTGGTTGTTTATGGTATTTTACTTGAGTATATAAGGTGTAGCATAATTGTTATCGCGGGAAAGTGCATGGTAATAGAAACAAAAATGTTTCCTTAAACATGGGTCCGCAGAGAGCCATTCCAAAGAAAACTGCGAATAATTGGTTACTAGCTGCCACTGATTTTAGTCTGAAATATTGTCCTAGTTAGTAAATGTATTTGAAATGTACACTGTTCGATTAGGTCCCCATCTAATAGGGCTCAAATTTTACATATGTTCTACTTTAACAATAAGTGAAATTACAATGAAATAAACACCCTTAGCTGCTTACAGGCGTTGACATACGTCAACGGGGAGAGATGAAAATGTGTGCCACGACCGGGACTCGAACCCGGGATCTCCTGCTTACATGGCAGACGCTCTATCCATCTTTTTTTTATTCTCATTTTGTTCGTTTTCGTTCGTTGTATGTGCTCGGGGCGGACGTCGTAAGACATCCGTTAAAGTTCGTCTTTGATCGGTTAACTCAGTTTTTTTTTTATTACAGAGGGCTGCTAACCCTCTGACCGAACACGCTGAGCTACCGTGCCGGCATCCATCTGAGCCACCGAGGACACAGAGGATAGGGCTACTGCAGGGATTTATCTCTGGCACGCCTCCCGCGAAACTCACATTCTCAACGTATTGTCCCGCACTACATTCGTAGTGCCCCCGCCCCGCCCATTATTTCATTCTAACGAGCTGCTTGGCCACCAATGGTATCTGTTCTTTCGGACATGTCCGAAAGAACAGATACCATCTTACTAAATTAACAATAAGTACCATACTGCTTCATCAGTCTCACATGTTAGAATATATTGTACACTCATACCTGTCAAAGTAGGTGTCCCATGCGTTATTAAGTTGCCACTCGACTCTGAAGCAACTGTTTCGATACCCGCTAACGGAAGAGATTTCATTTGTATCTTAATGGCAGTTGGAAAAGAGGCGGTGGTGTTTTAAGCCCTAGTTACAAGAATACACCATTATAACTTAAATTGTTTTCCAAATATATGTATCTGTATTCACAAAGTATGTGACACTTTCGACTGTGGCGTCAAGCTTGGTGGCCCCTTTTGTTGTTGAAACTTCCTGGCAGATTAAAACTGTGTGCCCGACCGAGACTCGAACTCGGGACCTTTGCTTTTCGCGGGCAAGTGCTCTACCAACTGAGCTACCGAAGCACGACTGTTGTTGATAGTATGATCAATCAAGACTGGTTTTATGAGGCTCTCCTCGCTAGTCTACCTGTGCAAGCCTCCTCATTTCTGCAATACAACCGCAATCAACGCCCATTTGATCCTGCTTACTGTATTCAAGCCCTGTATTCCCTCAATTCCCACCACCGCCACCGTTTCCTTCCGACCGCAAACTGACGATTTCTTGGTGTCTCAGGACGCGTCCAATCAGCCGATTCCTTTTTTAGTGATGATGTTCTACTTCCAAACCGTATTTCGATCCAGTGCCTCTACATTAATTTTCGATCCACCCATCTAATTTTCAGCGTTCTTCGAAAAGCTTCCATTCCGTTCGTGCCCGACCTGCTTATCGTTCACCTTTCACTTGCATACAAGGCTAAACTCCAGACAAACGCTTTCAGGAAAGGCTCCCTACCACTTAAATTTATATTAGATATTAATAAATTTCTCTTCTTCAGAAAATCTTTTCCTGCGATTGCGAGTGTGCATTTTACGTTCTCCCTACTTCGGCCAACGGCAGTTACTTTGCAGCACAAAATAGCAAAAGTCATCTACTTTTTTGTGTCTCATATTCCAACTATTTCCCTCAGAACCACGTGATTTCACTCGACTTCATTCCAGAGCCCTTACTATTGTTGATATTCATCTTATAATCTCTTTTCAAAACATTACCCATTCCGTTAAACAGCTCTCAAAAGCGCAACGCTATATATAATGTCATCGGCAAACCGCACAGTTTTCATTTCTTCCTGATAAACTTTGATACCTTTCGAAATTTCTCCTTGGTTTCCTTTATTGCTTGGTTGAAGGACACCGGGGAGAGGCTACTATCCTGTTTTACTCCCTCCTCAACTACTACTGCCCTTTCATGCTAACGACTCACGATCTTAAGGATACTGAAGAAATGTGCCTACTCCAGAGCTGTGTCAAATTCTTCTTACAGTATAATATCTTCTACCTCACCTTCTCTTTCTATAATATAGTCTTAAAATTGTTTCCATTATATCCACGCTTGCCACCTGAGCTCTTAATATTCATACAGGTGCTTCTCAGTTCTCCAAAACTTTCTTTAATTTTCCTATAAGCTTTCTGTATCTTTCCCATACTCACGCATTTCTTCTCTAGGCACTCTTGCTTTGCCAGCTTGCACTTCCCGTCAATCTAATTTTTTACACCCCTTTATTGCCTTTTGCTTGTTTCATTTTTTATATTTTCTCCTTTGATCAGTTACATTCAATATTTCCGGGCGTTATCCGATTGTTTCTACTGAGTTTTGTGTTTCTGCCACTTTGACCCTCCGTTGCCTTCACAATTTCATCTGGGCTATCCATTCTTTTTCTTTTTTTTATCTTGCATTTTCAACTTATCCAGGTCTCATCTCCTTAATTTTCTACAATTTCTTCAGTTTTAATCTGCAGTTCATAACCCATAAATTACAGTCCCAGTCCATATCTGTCCCTGGAAATGTTTTTTAGTTTAAAATTTAATTTCAAAATCTCTGTCCTACCATAATATAAACCATCTGAAACCTCCCGTTGCCTTCGGCTTCTTTCATGTGAACAATATTCTTTCACTATTTTTAAACCAAGTTTTAGCAATGATTAAGAGGAGTAGGTTCTTTGCAGGCGCCGAATACACGCTCTCCCACATTACTCTTCGTTAAATGTTCAAAAAACCACAAACTACATTGTATTACACTGCACTAGCATTCATTCCAGTTAACCGCAGGACAGAGATATATGTCGGACTACACTGATAGAAGGAACAGGGATTCTACGTCTGTATTTCAGTGTCTCCCATGAAAATGCACTACAACGTTCAAAATCAAAAGGCAAAATACAACTGGGAGGCTGGCTATTCACAGTTGATGAACAGTCGTGGTGATAACATATTAGACCTCCTGGTGACAAACAGACCCGATCTATTTGAAACAGTTAACGCAGAACAGGGAATCAGCGATCATAAAGCGGTTACTGTCGATGATTTCAGCCATAAATAGAAATATTTAAAAACGTAGGAAGATTTTTCTATTTAGCAAAAGTGACAAAAAGCAGATTTCAGAGTACTTGACGTCTCAACACCAAAGTATTGTCTCGAGTACAGATAGTGTTGAGAATCAGTGGACAAGGTTCAAAACCATCGTACAATATGCAGTAGATGAGTATGTGCCAAGCAAGATCGTAAGAGATGGAAAAGAGCCACCGTGTTACAACAACCGGGTTAGAAAACTGCTGCGGAAGCAAAGGGAACTTCACAGCAAACATAAACATAGCCAAAGCCTTGCAGACAAACAAAAATTACGCGAAGCGAAATGTAGTTTGAGGAGGGCCATGCGAGAGGCGTTCAATGAATTCGAAAGTAAAGTTCTATGTACTGACTTGGCAGAAAATCCTAAGAAATTTTGGTCTTATGTCATGGCGGTAGGTGGATCAAAACAAATTGTCCAGACACTCTGTGACCAAAATGGTACTGAAACAGAGGATGACAGACTAAAGGCCGAAATACTAAATGTCTTTTTCCAAAGCTGTTTCACAGAGGAAGACTGCACTGTAGTTTCTTCTCTAGATTGTCGCACGGATGACAAAATGGTAGATATCGGAACAGATGACACATGGATCGGAAAACAATTAAAGTCGCCCAAAAGAGGAATGGCCGCTGGACCTGATGGGATACCAGTTCGATTTTACACAGAGTACGCGAAGGAACTTCCCCCCTTCTTGCAGCGGTGTACCGAGGGTCTCTAGAAGAGCGTAGCGTTCCAAAGGATTGGAAAAGGGCACAGGTCATACCCGTTTTCAAGAAAGGGCATCGAACACATGTGCAGAAAAAAATGGTTCAAATGGCTCTGAGCACTATGGGACTTAATTTCTAAGGTCATCAGTCCCCTAGAACTTAGAACTACTTAAACCTAACTAACCTAAGGACATCACACACATCCATGCCCGAGGCAGGATTCGAACCTGCGACCGTAGGGGCCACTCGGTTCCAGACTGTAGCGCCTTTAACCGCTTGGCCACAACGGCCGGCCATGTGCAGAACTATAGACCTAATCTCTAACGTCGATCAGTTGTAGAATTTTGGAACACGTATTATGTTCGAGTATAATGACTTTTCTGGAAATCTACTCTGTAGGAATCAGCATGGGTTTCGAAAAAGACGATCGTGTGAAACCCAGCTCGTGCTATTCGTCCACGAGACTCAGAGGGCCAAAGACACGGGTTCCCAGGTAGATGCCGTGTTTCTTGACTTCCGCAAGGCGTTCGGTACAGTTCCCCACAGTCGTTTAATGAACAAAGTAAGAGCATATGGACTATAAGACCAACTGTGTGATTGGATTGAAGAGTTCCTAGATAACAGAACGCAGCATGTCATTCACAATGGAGAGGAGTCTTCCGAAGTAGGAGTGATTTCAGGTGTGCCGCAGGGAAGTGTCGTAGGACCGTTGCTATTCACAATATACATAAATGACATTGTGGATAAAATCGGAAGTTTAGTGAGCTTTTTACGGATGATGCTGTGGTATATCAAGAGGTTCTAACAATGGAAAATTGTACTGAAATGCAGGAAAATCTGCAACGAATTGACGCATGGTGCAGGGAATGGCAACTGAATCTCAATGTAGACAAGGGTAATGTGCTGCGAATACACAGAAAGAATGATCCTTTATAATTTAGCTACAATACAGAAGGTCAGCAACTGGAAGCAGTTAATTCCATAAATTATTGGGAGTACGCATTAGGAGTGATTTAAAATGGAATGATCATATAATGTTGATCGTCGGTAAAGCAGATGCCTGACTGAGATTCATTGGAAGAATCCTAAGGAAATGCAATCCGAAAACAAAGGAAGTAGGTTACAGTACATTTGTTCGCCCACTGCTTGAATATTGCTCACAAGTGTGGGATCCGTAGGCTACCGGATCGGGTTGATAGAAGAGAGAGAGAAGATCCAACGGAGAGCAGCGCCCTTCGTTACAGGATCATTTAGCAATCGTGAAAGCGTTACGGAGATGATAGATAAACTCCAGTGGAAGACTCTGCAGGAGAGACGCTCGGTACGGGCTTTTGTTAAAGTTTCAAGAACGTACCTTCACCGAGGAGTTAAGCAGTATATTGCTCCCTCCTACGTATAACTCGCGAAGAGACCATGAGGATAAAATCAGAGGGATTAGAGCCCACACAGAGGCATACCGACAATCTTTCTTTCCACGAACAATACGAGACTGGAATAGACGGGAGAACCGACAGAGGTACTCAAAGTACCCTCCGCCACACACCGTCAGGTGGCTTTCGGAGTATGGTTGTAGATGTAAATGTAGATGTTGTATTAAAGTGATTGTGTGGAGCGAAGGTAAATGAAAACTTGAAACTGCTTGTAGTTAGTAGTTGTAGTGAGAAAAGATTGGAAGCAGTGGAACAGGTACGTAGACATTGCCAAGTGGTTGAAGTTACGCGGTAGTGTTTGCTGAGGCATTTAAAGTCTCGTTTACAGCGGAGTGAATGGAAGTGAACATAAGCCATCATCCGCTGACGAGTGATCAGAGTTCACTACCATTCGCATGTACGTGTGAACAACATTGCAGGAAAGGAAGATAATACGAGAAAACAAGAGTAAGCATGCCAGCCCTACGTTGTTGTTTTTTCGGCGCTAAAATCTTTGGCACACAGGTTTCACTCGATACAACGGTAATTACAGTCGGTATATAAAGCTGTCAGGTTCCGATGGGATGATATTGTATCGAGAGATAGCTGCAGGAAACACGACATAAAAGGGGAAAAAAGTATATGTAGACGTCTGAATTTTTACACAAGTGTGAAACGCATGGGGATAGTGTAGGTATCACTGAATTTCACCTCCAGCCGTCTTTAGCATTATTTCCAAACACTGTCAGCTGACGATTTTTGTTTGCTTCTCTTAGCAACAGACGGAGAAATTTCACAGCAGAGTATTAACTGAAACTTCCTGGCAGATTAAAACTGTGTGCCGGACCGAGACTCGAACTCGGGACCTTTGCCTTTCGCGGGCAAGTGCTCTACCGTCTGAGCTACCCAAGCACGACTCACGCCCCGTCCTCACAGCTTTACTTCTGCCAGTACCTCGTCTCCTACCTTCCAAACTTTACAGAAGCTCTCCTGCGAAACTTGCAGAACTAGCACTCCTGAAAGAAAGGATATGGCAGAGCCATGGCTTAGCCACAGCCTGGGGGATGTTTCCAGAATGAGATTTTCACTCTGCAGCGGAGTGTGCGCTGATACGAAACTTCCTGGCAGATTAAAACTGTGTGCCGGACCGAGACACGAGCTCCGCAATATCCTTTCTTTCAGAAGTGCTAGTTCTGCAAGTTTCGCAGGAAAGCTTCTGTAAAGTTCGGAAGGTAGGAGACGAGTTACTGGCAGAAGTAAAGCCGCGCGGACGGGGCGTGAGTCATGCTTGGGTAGCTCAGACGGTAGACCACTTGCCCGCGTAAGGCAAAGGTCCCGAGTTCGAGTCTCGGTCCGGCACACAGTTTTAATCTGCAAGGAAGTTTCATATCAGCGTACACTCCGCTGCAGAGTGAAAATCTCATTGAGGGTATTAATTATCGACGGGCACTACGAACTAAAGAAAGGCTATCGTTTATACTCAGGTTCTTGGCAACTGGAGACAGTACCTTAGTATTTTCTTCGCATTTCATGGTTGGTATGTTTCAGTTTCTCATGTCTACTGTACTATATGCGAAGCACTCAATCATCTTCTAAAAGTGCGTATAAGGAAGATAACGTGAATAAGGATCGATTAACGTCATGTCGAAATACGCATACGATCTGTCACATAGGTTATTTGGTAAAAACACTCGTATATTTTAGTGGAAAATGAGATATAGCGATCGAGAAAATAAAGATTTTTATTTATATGGTTGTGAGACCAAAAGTTCATAAAATAACAACGTTGCATCTGAGATATAGTACAGTTGCCTTGAAAGTAAGCCACAAGATTGACCACGTGTTTCCTGCATTATTAATTTTACATTAACCTTTAACCAGCATTACGGAAACAAGTTCCGATTTGTTTACTTCCAAGGAAATTTATTTTGCTGCGCCTTTTTAATAGAAGTAAATACGATACCTCGTGCATCTTCATTTTGTTCCCACCTGATGAGGGCAAGCAATGATTTATCGTCTTCTCAAGACTCCAATTAAATCTTTTGAGTGCTCCTACAATTTAGTGCAGAATATTTACTTTTTTTCGGCATTTTGTGCTCTGGATCCCTTAAGCACATGTATATCAACATTCCTTTCTATTAGCTATACTACATTCTCTCCTGCCCACTTCATCGGTGATGCGGTCCAAGTTCGACAACAAAAGTAGTTTGCGCGCAAAACAGCAGAGTGCGAAACCGTGCAGGTAACACCAAGGCGAACGTTGAAACGGTACGGACGACACGCGAACCAACAACCGGTGGAACTCGAGCGACCACTTGCGAATGCAAACCGAATACAGCTTCCTCCCCTACTGTTTTTACCACACAGAATACTTGATCGCTTGAGTAGTAGTTAACGCTCTAGAGGGTTTTTCTTTTTCCCTTGGTATAGTATCCACATCTGCCTCGGTTCAGAGCGTCGGCGTAATGCATGCTACCAGCGTCCGCCATGCGCCCAAAGACTGCTGCAGCACCCACTATCGTTAGCCCCATGCTGCTGACGCTGATAAGGAATCGCTGATGCTGATAAGGAATCGCTCACTTTGCTACTTTGGAAACTGGGCCGCAGAATGCGTCACTTGTCCCAACCACCTGACGCCCATCAGAACGGTCCCTTTACGAAATTAGTATGCACAACACTTGTCATGCCTGGAATATCACAACTTGCGGAAATGAACATACTGATTGGGTCCGAGAGCAATGGTACTATTTATCCCTCTCTCATACCGAGTAGAGGTACTACAGACAGCGATTTTCAACGCAAACTGATATGGACAAAACCGAAGGCACTCCATGTATCCAGGTCATTATAACAGTTCGGTATAATGATACAAATGTACTTCTTTGGTAGATATCTCTCATGGACGACGCAAGGTGCACAGTGTGCTTTTGTTTCCTCGACAATCTTCTCCTGTGAAGAGCAGAGACAACACACTGTGATATATAACATAATTTTCTATACCTAAGTAAGTCGAAAATACATTGAAATCATACGCAAGGTGTCTCAGAAGGAGTGGTCATATTCAGGGATATGACAGGCACTCTGATTTGAAGCAAAAAACACTGAATCGTTTCCGAGATGGAATACATTTTATGTGCATTTTTGTTTTTGAGTTGCTAGCGAGCACGTATGTCTATTATCCATCCAACTTCTTTGACGTTTTATTCTAGACCAACCTACCTCGTTGCCTTTAATTTCTTTGCTCGGGAGGTCTTTCTGCCATTAAACTAGCCGACTGAATGCGCATGTCCATGGTGCGTTGTGAGTGGCGTAGTGCGAAGGACTAAGGAGTGTATCAGGAAGGAGCTGCCTTTGTACACACGCAGGCTAAAATAGCACACATCTGCACCATAGTCTGATTAACATTACTTGATAGTTGACATTTCGCGCGTTTCGTCTTCCTCTAATCAGAGCGCTCAACGTCGCGCCAGAACTGTTCAGCGAACTGTCACAACAAATGGTCAGTTCATTTCCAGTTCCTTGTCTGGCTTTTGATCTTGATGGATTTAGATCCCTAATCTTTGGTCTTGCCCATTTATTTGTCATTTTATCAGACATGATAACCGTCCCAAAAACAACACGCACGAAAAGATGGTAACGAAATGCATTTCGTAAACAGCACTAGCCCAACACTACTGGGTCCTTTTGTACAAGATGCGATTCGGCGTCACATATTCAATTATTATCATCAAAGAGACTGGCCTACAGTAGATAAGCTTAATACGATTATATGAGGCTCAACTACTTGAAGGCATTAAGCCACCGTTGCAACTGGTTCTATAAGGGAATTTATGTAACTCCGTAATAAGTGGTACCGTGGCGCAATGGTTAAGTTACTATCCTCACGTGAAAAAGTTGGTGGGTTCGAATTTTGTTAGGTGATATATTTTTTTTATTTGTAAATCTTTATCGAACTGCCTTATTATTTTCATTAACTGGTTTAAATGTTTTTTTTATTTTTAATCTTTTGTCGTACCATTTTCATCGTCGGACTGACTCTTTTATTTGTTCTTATTTTCTTCCTCCTATCATTCTTTTTTCTTTTGGAATCTGCCAGTGTCATCTGTAACCCGTCACCGAGTGCCAATCGGACTACACATCGGTTGGTATCGCGTCAGCTCGTATAGCCAGTTCCAGGTAACCGATGAAAGCGAGAAGTTACGGTTAGCTTTTAGTGCTGAAATTTAACATTTGCCGTGAACAAGGCGGGTGTGATTAATTATTCTGTCACTGATTGTAGAACGCTGTTTTCTCGGATTCATTGCACATCACAAGGTTGTGGTTGTATTCAGGGCGACAACAGTTCTGTCATTGGTCGCTTAAAATGAGTGTCTCTCGCCTTCCCGCCAAACCAGACGCAGCCGCTTCCAACATTGCTTCGCAAGGCGCGTAAATTTAGGGCCAACGAAAGGCAACCGGCCGAGATTTGCTTGGAGTGTACGGACGGCAAATCGTAGCCAACGAAGCGATTGGGCTCGGTTGCGTTTCGGTCTGCTGGCGGTAACATCAAAACGTTTCTGGTTGGTCGGTGCTGGGACCCCTCTCCTAGTCCGGACGCCGGGTCGAATGTTCGTTGGTTCAATAGCGAGTGTGTATTTAAGTTTTTCTGGACAGCCCAAAGTTGCACTAGGTGTGTTTTATTGGCCAGTTTCGCTCTTTAATTTAACAAAGCAGTATCAAAAACTTCGGAATTTACAGTTTAAAAAACGGTAGCTGGTTGTTAAATTAAAGAGTGAAACTGGTCAATAAAACATACTGAGCGGAATTCTCGGCTGTTCCGAAAAACTTTATTTCAACCTGCAGGCAATCCGCCGTGAACAAAAAGAGAAACAATCAAAATTGGGAGTGGCTATTAACTTTCTGCTGGAAGTACAGCTCCAATTCAATTTTAAGGCAGGCATTAACCTAGTCGCACCACTCTGCACCCTATTTTTTTTAACAGAGATGTCGTTTACCAAGGTCGCTTCTTCCTCTTCTTTTTCCGGTGGTCAGGTTCTTGCAGTTAAATAAATGCTGCACCTGCGACGATTGCTCAATCCTCTTCTTCCTTCATAATGTAATTGTACTTAAAACGGTAATTTATAAGACTATCAAAACGGCAACAACATCGGAAAGTTATCAGCGCCAACTGCGATCCCACATGGCCGAATTCCATGGCCCCATGCACTTCATTTGGTGTGGATAAGAAGCCTAAACGATCGTGGCGAGTACTGTGCACTCTGTCCTCAGTTACTGGAATTACCAGACAAGTTTTACAAATGTACGAGATGAAGGGAGAAACACCATGCCACAAAAAACCCTTCAATTTTGTGCCGCCACTTTCCTTCTCTCATCTGCGATTAGCGTCAGATGGGACCACCGCCTTAGAAACAAACAGTCCGTAATCGAGTTTTTCATATTTATACGCGTGTATTACGAAAACATGTACTTTCAGCGATACACTGCACTAATGACCTCTCCAAAACAATTTGTTCAGTGTGTGGTATATTGTGCTACTGTGGCAGGACGTGCGACTTCGATCTGTTAAATTTTTGCCAATGAGGTTATGAGCACATAATACATAATGGTGAAAGTACATGTTTCTATTAGGTGATGCAAGGATAAAATTTGTATTTGTATTTGTGGTTTCACAGCAGGTCACTTTACTCTGAAAATGGTGAAAATTAATGCAGTACTGGCTGCATATTCAGATTCTAGTGCACTTCACTGCTCTCTAAACACTTATCGAGTGGATTTGAGAAACGAAGTAACAACATTCCTTGTGGCAGTGTTATTTCAGTTTGAGTGCTGCTTTTAATAAAGAAAATATGCTAGAGTGTCTTTTAGTGCACTTGCACAGCTTCACAATTGGGTTTAGAAAAAATTAAAACTTTCGTAGTACAGGATTTGATGTGCAAGAATGAAAATATTAGATTTTAAATTAATATTTAGAGCATTGTAAATAACATCTAATACATCACAAAAAATTTGAAACTGTGTTTTTAAGAACGGGGTATAGGTATGACTATTAGAAAGATGTAATCGACAGATGTCAAATATCACAGTGTCATCTTGGTTTTACTTGAATCATAACTGCATCTTTAATATGAGAACTGTATTTTTTTGTAGACCTCGAATCACAACTTTACAAGTAGTGGCCTACTGGAAATCAGTTCTGCTGGATTTCTTTGACGTAGTGGGCATACGTCAAATAACCTTCAATGACTCTCATTCAGTATATGTGTGAAAGACAAACATAAAGTTTAGTGTAAGATACTCTCAACACCCAAGGCACTGAAAAGTGGAAACACATACGTACACCACATTTGCAAATCACTTCACGTGACAGAATCACCACCCTACTGCCATAAAAACGACGCCAGTAAGCAGTAATACTAATTTGTAGATAGCAGATGTCCACTTACCACAACCCCAAAAAGATCCACTACAGTAACTTTAAACAAAGGATAAGCCATTCTTGTCACTTGAACAAATTAGTTTTCCGGGTTATAATCCCACACCTAAAAATGCTTTCCTGTTTCGTAAAGAACATGGAGAGTACTATAACTCCGTCCTAAGTTACCGGAATAACCAGACAATTTTACCAATATAAGAGATGACGGGAGAAACGTTCTGTTACATACTAGAGATAATTCGTGGTGACCTCTAAATGCAAGTTATAAACACTCTGTTTCGCTGTATGTATTTATAGTTGTGCTGACGTAAGTCAATTAACCTTCAGTGACTCTTTTAGCACACGAGTGAAAGACAAGCATAAAGTGTAGCATAAGGTACTGTGAAAACTTAAAGCACTTAAAAGTGGAAATACACACCGTACACCATATTTGCAAACCACTTCATATTAACATTATCACTACCCTACTGGCATAACGTCAGTAAGCAGTAATTTCTAGACAACTAATGACAACCTACCACAAAAAAGATCCACTACAACAGCTATAAGCATATAAGATACGCCACCCTTTCCAATTGAACAAATTAATTTTTGAGATTATAATCTATGCCTAAAATTCCCAATAAAGATTTTGCCTATTTGAGATTTCGAATAAACTTACGATTTCAGTCCATAGATTCCGAACTATATCCCGATTATGGTATTTTCATCATCAGCCAGCCACAAGCTATCTCTTCCTTGGATTAAACTTATCAGTTTCTAACGCTCCATATTTCGTGTACGAGAACGTCGGTCGATTTGACTGATTTGAATTTCACCGATTCTTGTCCGAAATCTACGTTCGGGAGATGTGATCGGCTAGTGAGTGCGCACATAGTGGCGTACCGATTTGAAAAGATAGGCCGTCTACGGCCGATGTCGGTCGTCGGCGGAATCCACCGATATCGGAGCCACTGTGACCGCAGCCTAATGTGTATGTGCCTTACATGCACAACACTTCAGCACTTGTGAAGTGAACCGCCGTGTTCGCAAGTCGTCTTCAATAGAACGGCAACCGATGAGACAACACTGTAACTGCAAGTGACAGACGTCTACTCTCAAATAATTTTTATCGGACTATAATGAAGAAAATGCAGGTATGGTATATGTTCACAGTTTCTGCATTGAAGCTGACGGTGGGATATTCGAACGTTTATAGTGAACTGTGCGACAGCTATAACGTAACGTGTATGTTAATCTGCTGTGCTACCACCTTTATCCCGCATTGTGCACAGGGTCGTCAGGGTTAAGCACGGATTTGGCATGATTAATTGTAAGGGGTGGCCGGATGCCCTTCCTGCCGCCACTACATACCCCCTGAGACGGAATTAGTGTACCCCAGCTGTCTGCGTCTAGTGTAAATCGTGAAATAGTGTGAATGTGTTTCAAATGTCTGCGAGTTGTGTAACTGAGGCGGGACGTGTGAACCAGCCCGGTATTCACCTAGTAGGATGTGGAAAACCGCCTAAAAACCACATCCAGGCTGGCCGACACAACGGCCGTCGTCGTTACTCCGCCAGGCGGATTCGATCCGGGGCCGTTAGGAAGCAGCTTGTTAGCGCTCTCGGCTACCCTGGCGGGTTAACGTGTACGTTAAAGCTTAGATGTTAGTGTGTTAAATTAAAAACACGCGTTTTTCAACTGATACTTCATACAACGCATATTGTGATGTTTATTAAATTTTTGTGTAAACTTCCAATGTGCTTTATCGCCTGAAACCATTAGGAATGGGGCACATTATTTTCGTATAAAGTTTTTTATTTCAAATGATCGTTCCTGTCACATACATTAATATCGTCCATTTCCCCTGTGTATGCAATCATCCCTTCCGTAAATTATCACATCTCTCATCATCCTTAATACTGGAGTTGTTACAATAGCATTAAAAATTATCATTCCTTCAGTACGTGGGCAAATAATTTGCATTAGTATCAGTATGCCACATAAAAGTAACTTTCTCAGTGGTAGAAAAATTTCACTTGAACCGTAATACTGGAAAATGCCCAGCTTCTTTCAAAGTTGTGGCCTTTCTTGTGATTGAGATATTTATTTAGCAACATCTAAACACGTCTCAAGTTTCTATTACTGACATAAAAATATTAACATAGTTATCCTAAAGTTACCGTTTAAATAGTTGTTTTATTCTGCCGATATAACGGTACTTTTTGATCTCTCGCCATGTTCCTTATTCCAAGAGAAATTCAATGCAGATTCCATCTGCTGAACACAAAGCGAATACATGGGACACTTAATGTCATATGCTTCGAAGGGCAAGCTGCCCGGTTTCCGTAAATGAGGTGGAACTAAACGTTTCCGGTTGCCGGGCGAGTCACTTCGGCGGGGGAAGAGAGAATTATTGGCGCTGTCGCACGTTTTCAGTGGAGCGTGACACTGCTGTTTCTCGACGCGGTCCCCCGTGGATGTCACATTATTCTCCTTGGAGCGAAGAACAAGTCCATCCCACATGCACTACAGCTAGTATAAATTATTCTGCAATGAAAAGCAACAAAGCTGACGCACTGTTTTAGTTTAATTGCTCGGAGTTTGCGGCGAAGGAAGGAAGGAAGGACGGAAGATTACAGTTTAATGTCCCGTCAACAGCGCGGTCATTGGAGATGAAGCGCGAGCTCGTATAACGAAAGGACGGGAAGGAATTGGTTGTATCCTTCTCAAAGGAACCATCCCTCCATAAGCCTGGAGCGATTTCTAGAGTCCACAGAAAATATAGATCTGAATGGCCAGTAGGGTATTTGAACCGTTGCCCTCCCAAATGCGGGTCTAGTGTGTCGACCACAGCGAAACCTCGCTCGGTCGCGGCGAATGGATCCCACGTTGAACCCTATACGTATTCCATTCATCACATATCATTATCATCGGGTAATCAATGAAAATCTCAAAGAACCGTATAGTGAGTGACTGACTGGGTGAGAAGACAACCGCAAATTGACTAGTTTTGCCCTATGTGATTTGTTTTCATTATAATGTTTTAGGTTGTCTGGAGGATAGGTAGGAGTGTGTTGCACAAAAATAAATTCAAAATGTCTAGAATTTCATTCTCTGCCAGTCCTGGAATATTTTTTCCATCACTTATCGCTTCCTTCCACTACGGAAATGATTTTTGTATGTGAATAATGCCAAAGTGCAATGTGGTTCAGAATCCATAGCAATCTTGAGGTCCCCTTAGACCTGGCTAGTAAATCAGTTTAAAGGTAGGCAGAAGTCAAGAGCATGCCGTCTACAAAAGGACCATGCCTAGTGAAGCAATATGGTTCTAAAAATCAGTCTTGTAGTTAAGCCCAAGCACTATTCTCCTGAAGAGATTTTTCAGAAACCGCTGAAAGCCTACGTCACTGAAAGCCAACATCAGGATGGACAGACAGGTCTTCAAGCCTCATTTCTCCCGGATTATCGGCTCACTTTCTTGCCCTCCCCCCCCCCTCCCACACACACACACACACACACACACACACACACACACACACTAAGAGAGAGAGAGAAAGGGGGGGGGGCAGGGGGAGAGAGAGAGAGAGAGAGAGAGAGAGAGAGAGAGAGAGAGAGAGAGAGAGAGACGGACCTTGAGGAATAGCAGAGACTGGTAGGTAAATAGCTGAGCCATATCGCTATTCTTACAGATGAGTTTTGCTTTTGGCCAGGAAAATAGCTGATGATGGGCAAAGTAGAAATGATATACCACCTAGTCTGGCAATGGCAAGAAAAGCGTTTCTGATGAAGAGAAATTAGCTAACAAAGAGTGTAAGGCATTTATCTGGAATGAGTTTTGCTTTTGGCCAGGAAAATAGCTGATGGTGTGTGAAGTAGAAATGATATACCACTTAGTCTGGCAATGGCAAGAAAAGCGTTTCTGATGAAGAGAAATTAGCTATCAAAGAATGTAAGGCATTTGTCTGGAATGTAGTTGAAACTGGTACGATAAACAGATCAGACAAGAAAAGAGTGGAAGTTTTCGAAATGTGATGCTATGGAAGAACGCCAAAGATTAGATGGGCAGATCACGAAACTAGTATTTGTAGTAGTAGTAGTACTACTAGTAGTAGTAGTAGTAGTAGTAGTAGTAGTAGTAGTAGTAGCGTTATTCATCCGTAGATCTCTTTTTACATGGATATAGGACTTGTCAAAGTATATACAAATTTAGATCAATTTAAAATAAGCTAATTCGTATACACATATATTTACAGACTTCTAGTTAGAGACAATCATTAGATTTACTCCTGGTACACAATACTTTTTTTACAAATAACTTATTAAATAATGTAATGACACATTGTTCACTCATATCTCACTATCAGTCATTGCACACACTATGTTGCATAACACACACACACACACACACACACACACACACACACTGGTGATCTCTGGGCCATTTTCTTTACCACAACTTCCCATTTGTATCCTGAAAAACTGAGTCAGCATCCTTCCATAATGAGTGAGATGTTGAGCTCAGAAAGAGGAAGAGGTGTTAGCATTGTGCTATGCACATCTTGGGGGTAAGTATTTCTAGAAAGGAAAAAAATAAGGAAAAAACCTAAAACGAAGGTGTTATGTGGAGTCCTGGATATTTTATAATCATTATTATTATTATTATTATTATTATATTTGTATAACATTTTTATCAAACCCCTACTCTGTTTTATCTAAGTAATACTTCAATGTATAAAATGTGTTGCATAACAGGTACTTTTTAGCTGCCTTTTTAAATAAGTGCATTTTTCCAATTTCTTTAATCTCTTTTTTGTACTCTATTGTACAGTATTATACCTTGGTAGAAAAAACTGTTTTGAGTTTTATGTTTATTTTTTCTTGGTAAATGTAAGTTGAATCTATCATCTTGTTGCATGGTCATGGACAGAGCTGTTTGTGCCGTAATTACCAATGTTATTTTTGATGTGTACAACTGGACGGTAAATAGTTTGGACAAGAAGAGAATAGAAGCTTTCGAAATGTGGTGCTACAGAAGAATGCTGAAGATTAGATGGGTAGATCACATAACTAATGAGGAAGTATTGAATAGGATTGGGGAGAAGAGAAGTTTGTGGCACAACTTGACCAGAAGAAGGGATCGGTTAGTAGGACATGTTCTGAGGCATCAAGGGATCACCAATTTAGTATTGGAGGGCAGTGTGGAGGGTAAAAATCGTAGGGGGAGACCAAGAGATGAATACACTAAGCAGATTCAGAAGGATGTAGGTTGCAGTAGGTACTGGGAGATGAAGAAGCTTGCACAGGATAGAGTAGCATGGAGAGCTGCATCAAACCAGTCTCAGGACTGAAGACCACAACAACAACAACACAACTGACTGGTAAATGTATTCACATGGAGAAGTTAAAATTCCCAGTGTTCTGAACAGATCTTTACAATGAGCTCGACTAGTATATTTGGTTATTATTATTATGAATCTTTTTCGGAGTTTGAAAATTGTGTTCATATTTTGTGCATTTGTTCCCCAAAAAAGAATGCCATAGCTAAGAACTGAGTGTACATATGAATAATATGTAACTAAAAGACACTACATGTTACACACTGATGATAGAATTCTAAGGGCATAACATGCTGATGACATTCTGTTTGCAAGTACCTTTGTGTGTTCACACCACTTCAACTGAGAATCAATATTCATTCCTAGAAATTTTGCATTTGTTACATAGTCTATAGAGGTGCCATCTACCATCTACATTTAATTTAACATTGACATTTTTTTCTCTTCAAACTGTAATTCATGGCATTAGTTTTCTTTATGTTCAATGTCACTTTTTTTGCTTATTGATCAATCATAAACTTCCTTGAGAGTTTCATTTGCTTTCTTGGCAAGAAGTTCTCTTGTTTTCTCAGCGACTATAATACTGCTGTCATCAGTGAAGAGGATTTTTTTCACCATGAGTAACACTAATGGGAAAGTCATTGATGTATATCAGGAACAGTAATGGTCCTAATATGCTACCTTGCGGAACCTCTTAATTTATTTTGGTTCTGGTAAGTGTTTTACTAAATGTTTAGATCTATTTGAAGTATGTGTTATCTCTACTCTTTGTACTCTATATGTTAGGTATGATCGAAACCAGTCATTAGCTACCTCTCTTACTCCTAATGCTTCTAATTTATTTAATAGAATCTTGTGGTCGACTGTATCAAACGCCTTAGAAAGACCCAAAAATATGCCTGTGACACACTCATCTTTATAAAGAGCATCAAGTACCACTTTTGTGAATTCTATTATGGCTGACTCTGTATTTTTGCCACTTTGGAAACCAAACTGTGATTCGCTTAAAGGATTGTATTTATTCCGGTAATTCATTAATCTGTCTTTCATAATTGCTTATATTATTTTTGAGAATGCTGACAGCAGGCAAATGGGCCAGTAATTTTCCACGTCTTCTGCATTACCTTTCTTAAGCAAAGGTTGCCTGTTTTAACTGCTCTGGAAATGAACTAATGAGGAGGTACTGAAGAGAATTGGAGAGAAAAGAAATTTACCTCACAGCCTGACAAAAAGAAGGGCTCGCTTGATGGACACATTGTGAAGCTTTCATGGATCACTAATTTTTATTGGAGGAATTGTAGGTGTAAAAACTGTAGAGGGACGCGAACAGATTGGTACAGTAAACAGGTTCAAACGGATGGAAGTTGCAGTGGTTATTCGAAGTTGGCGAGGTTTGTACAGCATAGAGCATGGAGAGCTGCATCAAACCTGTCTTCGAACTGAAGACCACAGCAACACCATCAGCATCTTCATATCTGTTACGGTAACCGACGTAAAGAAACTAAGTGGTTTGTTTACTGAAAAGCAACAGGTATGAGTCATATCGAACGGGCAGTTAAGAAACCAACAAATTCGTTGAGTGATAAACGGTTGTTTCTAGTACATTCCTTAAGAGTTATCGAAAGAGTGTAGATCTGAATAGACTGTGTCTTTCGAACCAAAGTAGTGATGCTTGTGGGATAATGCAGTGAAGCATATACGACACAAACAATTGAAAAGTATTTCTTGCAGTACAATGTACTATGATTCCTCGTGGCTTCTCCACCACTGCCTTGCAGTTCGCAAGGGTGCGGAAGGGGAAGGGGGCAGAGTAAAAATTAGTGCCTATTACACACATCTCTCAGGCACAGAACTGCGTCTTTGAGTTAAGTGGGCCTACACATGGCTTGGTAAATAGGTTAGTATGGGACAAAACTCTGGAAGATTACGACATGATTTAGCGTGTAGTGTGACAGGGTGCTGATTTAGTTCTATAATGAATTTGTAATCTGCCAAGTTCCAGCGTATCAACAGGAAGATAGAACTCACTACAGTATTTGTTTTTGCATTTTCACTACTTCAATATTACGCATCGGTACGATGCTGACTGTGAGTTAATGTAAATTCTGTTTTCGAATAGAGATATCGAATGTTAAGAATATGACAAATACAAGAGGCGGATCTGCGGTAAGCAGACCTAAATCTACGAAGGTATTCCGTCTTTCGACGAAGACAGTGCGTATCGAAAAACATCTAACGTGTAGGCAAAGCTGGGATAATTTTCAACACAAGGGGGCGATGGCAAACTGACTGCGATGAAAATTTGGATATATATATACCAGTCTTGTGCCAATCTCACTGCGAATTTTGTAGTCGCAGTGAGATTGGCATAAGACTGGTTTATATATATATATATATATATATATATATATATATATATATATATATATATAAACCAGTCTTATGCCAATCTCACTGCGACTACAAAATTCGACCCTCATGTATTTCATTACGGAAATGCGATCTCGAGAGATCGACTAACCTGACAGTGGTCAGAGGTCGACGAAAGCGCCTCATGTCATGTCACAATAACTGTATTGTTATGAGTGCAGCAAAGCACCGTTTCATTATGTCATCAACATCCCTCGTGCATCGTTTACCTTCTTTGAATTTTCCTTGTCGCGTAATTATCTCGCACAGTACTGGTCTCACTGAAAACTCTGCGACTTTAGCTTAAATTAAGTTCCCTTTTAGATCCGGACAATATCCGTTCCGCGTTTATTGTGCCATGAAAGATGGTGATAGTTTGTCAGGCCTATTGGGAAGATGAATTATTTATGGTGCTAAAGACCGAGCTGTTGTAAGCCCTAACGAATTGAGCGAAATGTAGCAAAGTTGTGACAGCAAATGTACATACGGCAGAAATTTGAAGAACCGATTGTAGTTTTTTCCGTGTAAAATTATTTATTTATTTATTTTATTTTTTAATAGCCCGCTCTTTTGCAAAACAAACAGCAAATGCTTTATGGAATGGAGAGCAGGTGTTCTGAAGAATAAGCAAAATATTTCTGTGGTTATTCAGTGCCTTACCACAGAACTGAAAATGTGATTGTATCATTTGTATTCCTTTCACTTTCTTTCCACCTATTGCCAACAGATAAATCAATTTTTGTCCCCCACATGTTGACTCATTCTTCCATATTTTAACACTCACAAACTTCTACATTTGCAATAAAATCTGTTCATAATTTCATATTCCAGATGGGCATGTTTGGCATTCCTCGAGCACATTTTTTAAATTTGATTTATGCCAACTAAGTATCACACCAAGATAACTTTATTTCTCGTTGCCTTCACTACATCTTCCTGAAAACATCTGAATTTCTTGACATCTAACCCGATTTTGTTTAGTAGGATCTCCTCTTCAATCTAAATACCTTCTGAGTTATTTTTTTCTCTTGCATCCCCACCCATTTTCTTTTCTGTTTTCCTATTTTGGAAGGAAGTGTGAATCTTCTTCTGTAATTTGTCTGCCTTCATCCTCTTGAGCTGTCTTATAAAGTATAACATGTCTATTAATGACCTGTTGTTTTACTACATAATGACTTTATTTCCTTATTTGATCTCTTTATTCTCGATTAGATCTAATATTTTTGCAAGATTCTTATTTCTGTATTTTCCAAATCTTCTAATACCATTTTGCATTAAGGTAAAAGTACCATTTCAGGCCCACAGAGGGCTTCTGCTTTTACAACTGTATTATAATGCCTTACTCTAACATAGTTACAATAACACTTTACATTGTATGTATTTCACACTTTATTGTGAAAGGTACAGGCACTGAGTCGCAGACAGGCACAATGAAGATTAACAGCCTTTTGGACAAATAACTCCTTTGGAAATAGAAAAGACACAGATTCTCACAAGCATAGTCAACATGTGGTCACTGTCTCCAGCCATTGTGGCCTTGCCTGAGACAGTCGTCATGAGTGTGCGAGTTGTGCTTGTGTGAATGTGTTTGTGTTCTGTATTTCTGAAGGAGGGCATTTTAGTCTGGAGGAATATATGTTTATCAGTCTTTTTCATTGCGCCTGTCTGTGACTCCTCAATGTGGTGAGTAGCAGTCTATTCTTTTCATAATATTGATGTCATTCCATCCTGGACTTTCTATTGCTAGATTTCTCACTATCATGTATGCTCTTTGCATTTTTTTCAGTTCTGATTTTAACTGCTTTTTTACATTTTTTATGTTTATATTTTCACCTAGGTATTTAAAGGTGTCTGTTTCTTGGATGTTACCATACCAGCTTTTTAAAGTTCTTGGTGAATTACTTTCTACTGGTCAAGTATTCTGCCTTTTCAAACAATATTTGTTGACCTGCCTTTTCATCTTCTTCCTTCAGAAGTTGTAGTGTTTTCTTTGCATTCTCCAAGGTTCCATCTATTATTACAAGATCATCTGCAAATGCAAAACAATTAGTCTACCAATATTTATGTAGTTATTAATGCTTTGCTTTTCCTCCTCTATTTTCAATTCTCTTATAACTTTTTCCAGGACACAATTGAATAATAATGGTGACAAACAATCTACTTGTCTGACTCCTGATATAATCTGTAAGAGACTAGAAGCTGTTTAAAAAAAATTTAACTTTCGATACTGTGTTTGTAAGAGTTACTTTAGTTATTTCAAGTTTTATTATCTACTGAAAATTCCTTCAAGGTTTCGAGGTGCGCTTAATTTTTATTTGATATTTTCATATACCTCATTATTTGTATTTATTTATTGTTTTAAGACTTATATGTCGACTTTCTTGGAATAAGTTTGGATATTACTGTTTACCCAAATGTCATCCTGCATACCAGGTTTCCTTACTAATGAAAAGTAATGTGTGAAGTCCAAAAGTGCCTATAGAGTGATGCATCATAACTGCCTGGCTATTATTATGAGCCTATTGGACTTATTTTACACATCTTTGTGAAATATATAAATGTGAGGAATGCTGCTTTAATATCAACACAGCATATTTCCTGTTCTGAATTAGTGAATATGGTAAAATGTATGATAATTGCACTACATCTTGGTTGCTACTCTGTGTGCGTGTCTCAAGTTAAGTTGCATTATGATAATCTGGCAGTACTTGGGTAACTGTAACTAACCTTAATTTGTTATAGAGTAATATTTCAATAGGCTATGCCCACATTTTATCGTAGTAATGGACGAAAAAGAGTTGCTACGTTCAATAACTGCCACCACTGCAAAGACCAAATAACATTCTAGTCAAACTGAGTATGTCAACTTCCATCATTCAAAGAACTTTGTTTATAAGATTCATATTAAATCAAGGGAAGGGCAACCAGTCACCTTCAGCAGGTGAAGTGGAGCGTAGAAACACGTAACACAAAACACTATTTGAATAGTGTTTCCTGTTAAGTAAGTGTTTCTATGCTCCACACATCAGTCCATTATAGATGAGTGGGTGTGTTCCCTGTATTTTATGTATTGTTCCGTCCAGAAATTTCCTTTATTGTCACAACAAAACAATGAAGATCAAATTGTTTCAATGGTCTATGACATGCTTTGGGGTGGCATATTAATAATCATCTATCCACCCCTTTAATTAGCTTTTCAGTTGGGATCCCATCACCAGACAGTATACTATGGAAGGCCTGGAGCCAAGGTGGTCTTCAGGAAGAAAAGTTGGAAAACAAAAGAGAAGGAATCATTACCCCATTAATCATTCTATGACTGGCAGGACAGTGGACAGGACTAAACAAGTTCCAGAGCTGCAGGTTTCCTGAGGGGTCTCCCAGAGTCTGGCAATCTGCCCTGTTATTTTCAGACAACATGCCACTGCGCCAAAAGACTTTCAGACAATATAACATCGTCACACTTTTAACATCAATCTCAACATTCTCAAAAATCATAAACCTTAGAAGCTGCAACAAAAGTATTTATATTTCCAGGAAAAAATCTCGTATAATAATCAGAAAAGTATTGAGGAGAGACAGAATTATTCACAAGTAAGAACTGCAAAACTCAAGTTTTTCTGTTTGGTTCTGCTGAGCATTTTTAGAGTAATTAATGTGAAAGTGTTGTGAAAGATGAACATTTTATCAAATGAAAACACAGTTGTACTACACATATAATGCACAATAACCACACAGTAACAGTACAAATGAAGGAGTAAATAGAAAAGTCTTGCTATTAATTTATATGTGTTAATAGGTTACCTTAACTTACTACCAACAAATGAACAGTCACGCCCTAACTTTTCACAAGATCACAGTTCCCTCCACATTTCGTGGCTAGTACTACTTAAGCATTTTGTGGAATTACTAGATAACAGTTCTTTACAAGGCAATAACACCGGATTGAACATGTCTTCTTATAAAATATTTTACATCTATATACATTCTTGACTAATTGAATGGCTCTTTTGTTACTGCCATATATTTGAAATCTTTTGTGACTCTACTTGACTCTGCCTTGGATGTAAATTGTCTTAGCCACAGAAAATCTTTAACAGTTGATATCATAGCTATGCATATTCAGCTTCACAAGTAGAAAAGGCAATAATTTTCTTTTATTTTTTTTACTAGACCACTTGTATGAACCAGTTACAGAGCATCTGCCATTTATTTTATTTCCACAGTCTGCATTGCCGATTGCCATAATTTCTCTATGGCCATCCCTAGAAAATTCTAGCTTACAGCCCATGGTTCCCTTTAAATAAATATGTAAACACACTTTTTCTGATAACCCCCTTTACCACAAGGCATGTGTTAAATGTTTCTGGTATACTGACAATCACAGGTTTTTATCTTTAACAGCCATTTAGTCTAGAGGGGTTTGTGTTCCCCGGATAGCTCTATCTCTTTGAATGTGTCATTACGAACTACAGGTGAGAACTTTTTTCTTTTTGGCTTTTTTCCATTCTTCCTTACTTATCCCTTCCAAGTCCACTTTGACTTAATGGCGTTCATTAGAAGGTCTTTCTTGCAAGTAGTAAGTAAAATGGTTAGGCTGTTCCTTGGGTTTTGGTTCCCTACTTGACCTCTGGGGTGTAACTCCCCATTGAATTCCAGTGAATCACTGTCAAACCCATAAAAAGGTTAATTATCAATGTCTACTGACTGATTTTCTTCTACACTATGATTAGTATTGCTGTCATAAAAAAACTGCTTATCATTTCAATCCTAAGACATTAAAATCTCAGGTTCCTCCATATTTGAACTTGGAAAATTATAATCCACTATGTAATTTACATCCCTGCTGACAGGTTTATGGAAGTTTCCTATTGATGAATCAATAACCCTTGGTTGTCTGGCAGTAGCCTATGAATGTCAATTTCTGTGACTTCTCATCCTACTTCTTGCAATGGGGTTTTGGAATGCAAAACACTGCAATGGAGCCAAAACTCCTAAAGTGTGATAAAGAAGGCTTTCTTTTGTACCAAAATTCATATTGCACTTTTAGCTCTCTCAGCAACGCCAGCTGTGACTGTGTCATACTGTAAGGTGATGGGTGATACCTTCAGAAGTCAGAATTCTTTCTACTGACATATTACTTTCCATTTTCAGATTACAATTTCTTGACATTTCTCCCTGTCTGCTTTCCCACCATGACTTTGAAGTTTTTAAATGTCTGTGTGGTCCTAGGCTTTTTCTTCAAAAAATGGACACACTTTTATCTTGAAAAATCATCATTAAATATGAGAAAAATAATTATTTCCATGAAGTCATTTTTAGAATACTTTATGCTAGTTTCCAACAAAAGATGTGACCACTTTCCTATGATACAGAACTCATATGGAGCCTTGACCAAAATATCCTCATTTACTCCCCTTGAAACCTTTGCCATATTCAACATACTTCTGTGATTCACGTGTCCTAGCTTGTGATGCCATAAGCATCCATGACATTTGGTGTAGTAGCATTGTTTCATTTCACCTGTATTCAAACATCAGATACCATTCTTACGTGACGCTTTGGCAATTACTTCACCTCTTATTTTATACAGGATCAACCTCTTTTTGTTAAAGCTGATATGATGCCCCTCACTTACAATTTTACTAACTGAGAGCAAAAGCAGAGTTTGGGACATGAATGACATCAATTGCTTCTACTTCTACTGTTTTGTCACCTAAGCTGTCACCCCCAAATTGACCACAGAGCTTTTACCTGGCTTGGCATTATGAAGCTTCTCTCCATCATCGGTGATGTGAAGCAAGGCATATGAATCTAAATACCACCTCTCTCCTACAGAGGACTGTTTAGAATCTGCTGCGAGAACAGCTTTTTTGTGTTATGGCTGTGTTCCAGTTACACTTTCATTCCTGTTATGAGCTTCCACCTTTTTCACCCTTGTCAGAACAATATTTAGGAATATTATTTACTTGCAGCAGTTAATAATGTGTTTTGTATGACCTTTGTTATTAACATATAAGGCTGATTCTTCATTTCCATTTCTATCTTCAGATTTGACATCTTGTAGTAGTTTTACTGTAATACAATCTCCGGTGATATGTGTGCTAATGTTTTCAAGCGTCATAATTCTAGTACCTCATGCTGTGGAAGTCGAACACGCGCCAGAACAAATGGACGTGGTCAGCCCATAGAGGGCCAAACTGATCATAATCTAACATATGTTCAATTGTGAAACGGAAAGAAGAGAAGGATTTCTGGTCAGACAAGTACAGGGTAATATCAATAGCAGCCAAAAATGGTATAACAGGAGTAGTATTCATTATGAATAGGAAGGGAGGGCAGAGAATGGGTTACTGTGAACAGATCAGTGATAGGGCTGTTCTCATTAGAAGCGACAGCAAACCAACACCAATAACAGTAGTTCATCTACACATGCCTATGTTGCAAGCAGAAGATGAAGATATTGAAAGGGTAATTTAGTATGTAAAGGAGATGAAAATCTAATAGTCATGGGAGATTGGAATACTGTTGGAGGGGAAAAAAGTGTTATGGGAGAATATGGAGTTGAATGCAGGAATGAGAGAGGAGAAAGATTGATTGAAGCCTGCAGTAAATTTCAGCAAATAATAATGAATACTCTGTCCAAGAATTACAAGAGGATATGGTATACTGGGAAAAGGCCAAGAGATACAGGAAGATTCCAGTTAGATCACATCACGGTCAGGCAGAGATTCTGAAATCAGATATTGGATTATAAGGCATACCTAAGAGCAGACATAGCCTGAGATCAAAATTTAGTAATGAGGAAAAGTAGGCCACAGTTTAAGAAACAAGTGAGGAAGAATCAATGCACAAAGAAGTGGGATAAGGAAGTACTAAGGAAATGAAAAGATATGCTTGAAGATCTCTGAGACTATAGATACTGCAATAATGAACAGCTCAGCAAGGGCAGCAACAGTAGGACTGCAACAGAAGTTGCACTCTTAAATGCAGTGGAGAGAGTGGGAAGGCCTCTACAAGGGAGAGTATTTGTCTGATCATGTGATAGAACAAGAAACAGGAGTCAACATTGAAGAGAGAGGGGATCCAGTATTGGGGGATAGACAACATTCCATCAGAATTTCTAAAATCACTGGGGGGGAAGTGGGAACAAAATGGCTATTCAAGTTGGTGTGTAGAATCCATTAGTCTGACAATATACCATCAGATGTTCAGAAAAATATCATAATCACTATTCCGAAGATAGCAAGAGCCAACAAGTCCGAGAATTGTCATACAATTAGCTTAACAGGTCATGCATCAAAGTTGTTGACAAGAATAATAACAGAAGAATGGAGGGAACTAATAATGCCAAAAGCAAGGACAGTGTTGGGTACTTCTACAGGTTTCTATCAGCATACTACATATTTTGCCCCCTGAAAGTATCTATTGGCCAGAAATTCTGTCTCATAATTTTATGGGATACCTAGTTAGCTGTTACTTCTATAATTTATCTGTATGTTTGAATTGTTTACTGTGAAGTTTTATCAGTTAACAGAAAGTTTGCTCAGCACAAATTATGAAGTCTTTAGCTCATCGAATTATTTTTTTTAATCTTACCCAAACTTACAGTTTTTTCCTCTTGTTTTTCTGCTAGAGCTGCATGAGTAACAGCAATAATAACAATATTTGTGACTCCAACAACACAAACAATAAGCTTCACTCAACAAATGTAATTCTGTGTTCAGGTATGATTTTTTATTCTTTGAAAGTGAGTTAGTACAAGATTAAGCTGCAAGCAGGGAGAGGAGAATCATGGCCAAGAGAAAGCAGACAAGCACAGAACTGCAAATAAAACTAAAAATCCTAGAGGAAGTAGACCACATTGTGTAGAAGAAAAGCACAGCTGCGGAAAGCATGGACTTGCCTAATCTATATTACTCACAATATTTACAAAAAGTCCTAAGTAAGGAGATGTTGCAACTTCATTTACAGAATGGTTCACCCATATGCTTGCTTCCAATGTACCTTTAACTGGAGCTACAATTCAGTCAAAAACAGAGGTTGAAAAAAAATTTAGACATTCAGGATTTAAGTTGTTCTGCTGGTTAGCTGTACCAGTTCCAAACCACACACTCAGTTTCATCATTAGTGATTTGTGGTGAAGCAAATAAAGCTGCAGAATGTGCAAAAAATTAATTGCACGAATTGAGAAGAATATGCCTTGGGTGATATCTACAATATGGACAGAAATGGACCTTTTTACAACTCTTCCCAAATCATACCACTGAAATAAAGAGCGGCAAGTCCCATGGTGGAGCACACGGCAAACACTGTTTAGCTGTTGTACTGGCATGTAATTCAGACAGCAGTGGAAAACACCATCCTTGGGTGATTAGGAAGTCAGACCAAGTTGTTTCAAGAACATAAACATTGATACTTTACCTTGCATCTACTCTCACCATAAGAAAGCTTGGATCGACAGCTCATCAGTTTGTAAATGGTTTCTTCATTTTAACAGTAAAATGGTGGCTCAGAACAAGTAAGTTCTTCTGACACTGGACAGATGCACATATCATAACATACATGATCTTAACGTAAGCAATGTAAAGGTTCATTCCCCCCACCCACCCACCAAATACAAGAAGTCATCTTCAGCCTTTCTATCAAGCCATTATTCTGTCTCATTGAAAATTACTTGTGACAACAGCAGTTCACATTGCTGGAAAGGAGTGTGAATCACCCTATAAAAGCTATTGTTGCATCCTGTAAATCCATGTCATCACAACAGTTACAGAATTGTTTTAGCAAAGTCTATAGATGGTAATCCTGTTGATGAGTTAGTTGGTGACAGTGATACCACTTCACCTGATGAATGTAATATTCTACAACACATTTTGAACCCTGGAATTAGTTTTGAGGAGTTTGGTAACACATATGGTGATGTCGGTGCATGTGCTCCAGTGGAATCTGATGTACAAATCAATGTGTCTGAAATGCAAGAAATGCCATCAGGAGAAAGTGAAGAGGGCAATATCATTCTGCCTACATGGCAGGAAGTGTTACATGCCTTGAACACTTTAGAACATTTTTCTGGTTTTACAGATTCAATGAGTACACTTGGCCCTGAAGTTGACAAGTATTTTCATTCCTGTCTTTGACAGTGCAGTATACAGGACTTTTTCACCAGACTGAGTGAGATGGTGCAGTGGTCAGCACACTGCACTCACATTTGAGAGGACAATGGTTCAAATCTCTGACCAGTCATTCAGATTTAGATTTTCTGTCATTTCTGTTAATTGCTTAAGGCAAATGCCATGATGTTTCCTCTGAAAAGACACAGTTGATTTCCTTCCCCATCCTTAATTAGACCTCACTGTTGACAGGATCTTCATTCTTCCCCTCCTTTTCACATTGTATGCCTTCCTTTTAATGTCCGAGATAAGAGAGTAGAAGTTACTGTAGTGTTTTCTATGATTATATATGTAATATGCTAGAATACCTATATAGGGTACATGGTTAACACATAGAAAAAAACTATTCCAATAACAGAATTTTGAATCCCTGGTTCACACATTTTTTTATTTTATAATATTTTTTTTACCTGAACTCCTGATTGTTTAGTCCTTTGGGATTTGCATTCATGAGGGTTTATTGTATTACGGGAAAAGAGCACCAGAGTACTGTTGGAGGAAAAGTCAGTGGTTTTGTTCAAAGTAACTATTTTTCTGTAAGATACATAATAAAGCAGTAATTCATAATTAATTTCCATAACACGAATAGATTAGCATTAGTGGCAAATGGCTGTTAGTATACTATACAGAACTAAACTGCAGTGGCTGCTTATGACAATGTATGTTTGAATTGTTCTATTTTCCAGAATGTTGCTCTCTTGAAGAGATTTCTGGAATATAATGTCTGAATGAATTAATGAACTCCACTACACTAATCTACAAACTGTCCTACTTTCTTCAGCTATGACTGTTGTGGATTTTTCACATATAACACACTGTACCGCATTCTTTTTGGCATATTCTTCACCCTCTACTCTTCTGTCAGAAACACTTGTCATTGAAGATGCAAACACATATTTCTCACTTCATCTATAGGTCAAATTGGTACACTCATATTACATCAATACTTCTGATACTGGAAATTTTGAGGTGTGGAAATTTAACCTGTCGAGCTGTTGCTAACAGAGCCTGTTGTTCTATTCATCAAACAGACTGTGTGGATTCATCTGACTGCTAACCTTCCTGACATTAAGATTTTTTAATGTAATAGCATTTGCAATTTTCTGAAAATAACAGGTGTTTTCTTTTGTAATGTCTTTGATTGGGTACCCTGAATGACTATTATCTACAGAACAATTCATTTCACCAAATCATTGAGGTGCAAAAAGACAAGGAAGGTACAGAGTCTCATGTGCAATCACTCAAGACAGTCAAATCTGTTTGAAAATCAAAGGAAATAATTCAGAGAAAACATCACTCCATCAAATCATGATTTTTATCATCATATTGTCATAATTGTATTATACATGAACTTGTTGTTTGCCTCAACATATTTCTGCATCTAACCCTTGTTCCTAAGAACACGCTGACAGTTTCGTGTTTTACACATTTAATTATTCTAGAGTTTGTTGATGTTCCAGCAAGGGGAAAATAGAACTCTTTGTTATTTTATCAGAACCAAGGCTATATTCTGCATCTTTCCTAGCACTGATTCTGAGCAAACATTGTTATAACACATGGCAAATAACAAAATAAAAAAACATGGACTCACCTTTTGAACCCATCAGTCGTCTTGACAAGCTTAGCTTTAAGAGCAGAGGCTGATGCTTCAGAAAATGCATTTAAATATGTTAGTACAGTTCCTGATAGGAAAAGAACTTCTCCATGCAAACTTTTCTGTCCTTCCACTTCTCTCAGTAAATCCTAAAATAAAAATTACTTTTGTAGAATCTTACATCATTATGCATATAAAATTACAAATGTATACACATTCAGTAATTAATAAACTTACCTCAATTGTTTGTTTAGTGTCAACTATCTGAGATTTAGATCTGACAGTTGTATCAATGTGTCGAGCCTTTTCTTCATTGGCACTGAGTAAAGACTCAAACGCCTGCCATTTAGCTTCAAATTCCTGTAGATAAAAAGTATTTTGTATGAAAACATATACAGAACAAAACACAGGACACAAATGAGTAATTGTCTGGGATGGAAATAATACACAAGTTCTCACAATCAATATTAAATGATAACAAAACATTTATTTTGGGTAGGTAATGACTTACTGACCTGGTGTATGTAAACAATTATAAAAGAGAAAGTAAAGACACTGACAATTGTGCTTGGGTTATTAGGTATTGTGAATATATTTTTCATGCATTTGGAACTAAATGTAGGTGAAATAGTAAATGAACATAACACACTGCAGTTATGAATATATTTTTCAGTAGCAGGTCCAAAACTGAGCTCTTACCTCCCAATGCTGACCAAGTTTGATTAGTGTGTCGTGCCTGTTCTCAAGACCAGCAATGAGTGCAGACCATTTTGAATTGAACTCTGCAACTTCCTTCTCTATGCGTTCTTTACTTGCATTGTCTGCTTGCTGCTCAATTTCTGCTGCTCGTTCATTGAGAAGGTCAATTTCTGATTGTTGAGTCCTTGCATCAGAGAGAGCATGTTCCAACTTCTGTATGTTGAACTGAAGGCCAGCTAGTGTAGTAACAGGTTCATCAGAGAACTCAGCCCTTGAAAGTGCAGCTCGAACCTAAGTTAACAAAATTTAAATAGAGTTTGACAAAAGTCAGCATATCTGGATTTTAAAATGTAACGAATGATACAAACTGTGTTTAAAAAGTTTCAAAAATACCTTGTCGAGGGCAGTGCAGTAGTCTCTCCAGACTTCCACACCTTGTTCCAGTCTTGCACTACGAGATCGGGCTGAATTTAAGGTGTTCTTGAGGAGTTGTAGGTGCTGCTGCTGCTCTCTTCCTATCTCCTCCTGCTCTGAACCAGTAAGTGATGGCCAGATACGATCAGCAGCCTGCTGAAGCTGTTTGATCAAAAAATTTCATTTTAAATTTCTTAAACTTTTCAGATGTTTTGAAGAAATCCAATCATCATATCTGTATAAACTGTCTGTAAAACAGCTCAAAATTACAACTGGAAACTTTTGCTGTGCAAAGAAATGGGGTATAGCTAAAAGACACATTCACAAACACTGGCTGACAAGAGAGGAGTTCGACCAAAATACAGAAACACCACAAAATGCATGCTTGAATGTAAATGCAGATGCTAGCCAAGCTTGCAGGTTGTGCTGTTGTATTTGGCCATGAACGGCACCTGTGAAATGCCCTCAATACGTTGCAAGTGTCAGTTGTGATCAGAACAGTGTTCTGTGTAGTTATGAGTGCATTATGTTGGAGCTAAATGAATCTGAATGTGGGAAAATTTTTGGTGCTCATATGGTGGATACTTCCATAACCAAGGGAGCTGGTTTTTGAAGTTTCAAGAGGTGCCAATATATCAAAGATTCATGCCGCTTACAGAGAATGTGGTAAAACATCATCTGCTAAGTCACAACATGGACCAAGGAAATTTGTTGAGTGATCATGACAGATGGTCATTGAAGAGGATTTTGACAAAAACATAAGAGAATGACATCAGACTGAAGAACTGAATGATGCAGCCAAAAACCATGTGTGTACCAAAACAACACATAGGGAGTTCCATAAGCTGGAATACCAAAATTACTCATTAGTGATACAAATGCCCTTAGCAAGAAAATGTGGTGGCAAACCAAAGAAACCTTGATGATGGAGCACTGGAAGAAAGTATTTTGGTTGGATGAATCTTGTTTGCCACTGCTTCCAAAGTCTGGTTGAGTTCACATCCTGAAAGTGAAACATCATGGGGATTCATTGGCGATCTTGGCAGCCATATACAGGGCTATTACAAATGATTGAAGCGATTTCATAAATTAACTGTAGCTCCATTCATTGACATATGGTCACGACACACTACAGATACGTAGAAAAACTCATAAAGTTTTGTTCGGCTGAAGCCGCACTTCAGGTTTATGCCGCCAGAGCGCTCGAGAGCGCAGTGAGACAAAATGGTGACAGGAGCAGAGAAAGCGTATGTCGTGCTTGAAATGCACTCACATCAGTCAGTCATAACAGTGCAACGACACTTCAGGACGAAGTTCAACAAAGATCCACCAACTGCTAACTCCATTCGGCGATGGTATGCGCAGTTCAAAGCTTCTGGATGCCTCTGTAAGGGGAAATCAACGGGTCGGCCTGCAGTGAGCGAAGAAACGGTTGAACGCGTGCGGACAAGTGTCACGCGTAGTCCGCGGAAGTCGATGAATAAAGCAAGCAGGGAGCTAAACGTACCACAGCCGACGGTTTGGAAAATCTTACGGAAAAGGCTAAAGCAGAAGCTTTACCGTTTACAATTGCTACAAGCCCTGACACCCGATGACAAAGTCAAACGCTTTGAATTTTCGGCGCGGTTGCAACAGCTCATGGAAGATGATGCGTTCAGTGTGAAACTTGTTTTCAGTGATAAAGCAAAATTTTTTCTTAATGGTGAAGTGAACAGACACAATGTGCGAATCTGGGCGGTAGAGAATCCTCACGCAATCGTGCAGCAAATTCGCAATTCACCAAAAGTTAACGTGTTTTGTGCAATCTCATGGTTTAAAGTTTACAGCCCCTTTTTCTTCTGCGAAAAAAACGTTACAGGACACGTGTATCTGGACATGCTGGAAAATTGGCTCATGCCACAACTGGAGACCGACAGCGCCGACTTCATCTTTCAACAGGATGGTGCTCCACCGCACTTCCATCATGATGTTCGGCATTTCTTAAACAGGAGATTGGAAAACCGATGGATCAGTCGTGGTGGAGATCATGATCAGCAATTCATGTCATGGCCTCCACGCTCTCCCGACTTAACCCCATGCGATTTCTTTCTGTGGGGTTATGTGAAAGATTCAGTGTTCAAACCTCCTCTACCAAGAAACATGCCAGAACTGCGAGCTCGCATCAACGATGCTTTCGAACTCATTGATGGGGACATGCTGCGCTGAGTGTGGGAGGAACTTGATTATCGGCTTGATGTCTGCCGAATCACTAAAGGGGCACATATCGAACATTTGTGAATGCCTAAAAAAGTTTTTGAGTTTTTGTATGCGTGTGCAAAGCATTGTGAAAATATCTCAAATAATAAAGTTATTGTAGAGCTGTGAAATCGCTTCAATCATTTGTAATAACCCTGTACTCTCTTATCTGTTCTCCCAATGGTGATGCTGTGGTCCAAGACAACACGGCCCCTGTCCACACAGCTCACATTGTCCAGAACTAATTTTGTGAGCTCTAGGATGAACTGTCACGTCTCTCCTGACCACCACAGTCACAAGATCTCAATGTAATTGAGTCCTCGTGGTGTGCTTTGGAGAGAAAGGTGCGTGATCATTCTCCACCACCATCATTATTTACTTATATGGCCGGGGCACACATTTTCACCTGTCCTCATTGATATATATCAACGCCTGTTAGCAGCTGAAGGTATTAATATAATTCTAATTCCATCATTATTACCTGAACTTGCCACTATTTTGCAGGAGGAATGGTATAAGTTTCCCTTGAAAACTGAATAGGAACTGTACTGGTCCATTCTGATATGGCTGGAAACTGGCAACAGGTTTCCTATATTGTTTTAATTATGTTAATGTGCTGTGTGAGTATTTACATATTTTCGGTCACCCCCTGTGCTTGGCTCTTGTCAGCTAATCAAACCTAATTAATTTATATTACCCCCACACCATTTCTCCCCCCCTCTCTCCTCTCTCTCTCTCTATCTATCTCTCACACACACACACACACACACACACACACACACACACACAGAGAGAGAGAGAGAGAGAGAGAGAGAGAGAGAGAGAGAGACAGCCTTTCCACATTCTTTTTTACTTAGGTTTTTTGTTCTACCAGAGTTTCTCCAGATTTTTTATCTTTAGTCTACTGTTTACTGGCAATTAATTATCAGTAGAGACCATATTATATGCATCATAAAAACCTTAAAATATGCATGAAAAATGCTTTAAAACACTTGAGAAGTATTGAAATATGCAACATCAAATAATAAAAAAAATGGTAGATACTGCATGCATTATATCTCAAAGTCGAACCTGCGCATATGAATTATGAGGACGAGTGCCGGCCACACAAAAAATTTGTACATTTAGAACACTGATATCACTTTCTGAATATTTTCTGGTAGAGGTAAGGAAGGGGGCCTTTCCGGGATTATTTCTAAAAATTTGCAAAATGGAGGGAGATACTGTGATCCAAGAATTGTTCCTTCTTTGCTATTGTTGTCGGTACGAAGCAGATGCGATGCAAGTGAGTTTCAGGCGAAACAATTGATGGGGACCATCTTCAAGAGATATCACACGCGGAGTAATATTTTATTTAAAAAACAACATACAATCGTGAATTTTTTTTTGAACAGCGTTAACGACCAGGTACTGTTCCAAATGTTCGGTAGTAAGATTGTATCTTGGATCATCCAAAACATTTTTATAAGCAGAAAAGGACAGTTCTACATCAACTGAGATAACTGGGCAGTATTTTAATTTGGGTGCTATGTTGCCACTTATTGTTTCTGTCCCTTTAATAAACTATCAATTTGGCACAAGGGTTCAAAGTCTGGGTTACTGTTTAAAATGTTTTCAAACTTCTCTTTAAGTTTTCTTGGGAATACCTCCAGCAATGAGGAGTTCACTAGAACAATTTTATTCATTAACTGAACATTCATTCAGTGCCAAACCTTGAGTTTCAAGCTTTTTAATACTTCCAGGTATATGTGAAAAATGAGTGCAACTCACAGCAGTCTTTTTCAATACCGGAATCATTACAAGCTTCCTTGCATTGCCAAAGCCTCTGCACTGTCGAAGTCATTTCTACCCCTCTAATGGCCTCAAAATGATCATTGTAAAACAACGCAGCTTCAACTCATGTACCCCAATGAGTTACCACAGGTTTGGGAGGTAAAGGCACATTTGGTAGTTTTTCTCTGTAGGTCCTAATGCAAGAAGGATCCTTTGGAAACAATTTCTTTGTGGATGAAATCAGTTTATTTACATTAAAAAATGTGGAATGTACTTCTTCAGCAAGGTGACATACTCCATGAGCAAAGCACGTCACATAAATCAAATTGGGAGACAATACTCAGAGGACTTTTCCTGCTTTGATCATATAGGGAACAGCATCTGAAATAAACACAAACACCCTTTCATCTGCAGAAGATTCTGCAAATATTTTTCTAATACCTTCATTCACAAATCTGGCGATCTTAGAAGAGTTACTTTTTCAAGTTCTTTGCAGGCCGCTAGATAGGAAGGAGAAGGCTCTTCTTTTAAAGCACCAACAATTAAATTTTCACTGTAACGGCCCCAAGTGTTCGTAGTTTCATCAACTGAAATCCAGATAATGCTGTCCTAGAGTTCATTTCATATTTCTTCCAAAACATTCACATAAATTGTCGGTATGTAATTTTTATGCAATGTTGATTCATCTGGTATATTTTGATTTAAGCAATATTTGAGCAGGAAGCCTTTGAGGATAGGGTTTGTAAATTTATGAAGAGGAATATTTCTTGCAATGAATGCTACATGTAGATCCATGTTAAACTGACTCTTTTGGTTACCTTTGGACAAATCCCTGCTTCTGCAACTTGCTGTTGTCAGAAGTTGTTGTCATGGTCCTTTCTTCTGCACTCCTGTGATACGAAGACTTGTCTTCACATGCTGGTCTATTTTAAGCTTTTTTTAGCACGAAACATTTTTCTCATGAACTCAACAATATAAAATGATTCCGTCGTACGTAAATGTTCCAGGATGGTCAGCTATCCAAGAAATTGTTTCTTTTTTTTTGGGCGGCATGGCGCACAACACGTTACACACTACAAGTCTTAAACGTGTTCAACTGTGTACAAGTAAACAGAAAGCTAACTGAAGCAATGGACATGCGACAAAAAGGTCATATAGTTTAATTCAATTGTTGCCGACGCGTACGGTTTGACAGCGGAGGGCATTAAATAGGGGCAAGGGTGCAGGTGCACTGACTCTGCCTGCCTCTTCCTGTTTCTCTTCTGTAATTAATTCGCTAGGCAGTGGCCTCTCGGTTAGCGATTGCAATCAGTTCTAGGTTGTGGTCGATCTGAGAGACATCAAAACTAGATTACGCTAGAGACCACTGGTCAAAATTTTAAAATACTGTAAACATATTGCAAAAATATGCATCATCACTGGATTTTAGTTAAAATAGGCAATAATCAGCGAAAAGGAGCCAAGTATCCAACATGCAAATGCATATAATCTGGTATCTAAATTATCAGTAATAAAGAATTTCAGAATTGGCTGTTAGTTCACTATTACTTTGGATTTGTTTCCCACAAATAATGATGCTTAAAATAAAAAAAAGTTTCCAAGCCCGGAACTCAGTGTCTGTTTGTGTCTTTCAGCAGCTCCCAATTAATATTGGTGTTTCAAGTTGTTAGTATTTGACTCCAGATATCCTTAAAAATATATTATGTATTATTCATTCATTAAACTTGACTTTATAATATCTAGTGTTTTAATGATTGTTGTGTGATCGCTTGTTACATAAACACATACTAGAATATATATTAGACTACGCTGCCAAAAGCATATTATTAACTTAAATAGAAGTTAAAGACATTGCTTTTTGCTGGATGTTATTCATGGATAAGATAGATACATAATGTAGAATGGAGGCCTTTTATGCTCACTGATTTGATATTAATGCAGCCATTAACAAATTCTTTCTGTGTGTATGTATTTGCAATCAAAACGTCACAGGGAAACTGCGTTCATATTAAACACATCTTTCATGCATGTTTTCTTTGTACCACAAGATCTCAAGCAAATGGTGCAACTGTGGCACATATTGCAATACCAGTATGGGACAACGTGAAAAATAAGTACAATTCATTGAGAAATGTATAAAGTTTGATATATTGGATGGAAGGACACAGTTCTGTATGGATTAATTTGTTACACAAAAGTGCTTTCAAAATGCATGCTGTGACTATTAAAGATATTCAAAATCCCACAAAAGAGCAATGTAAATATGAATTGTAGTTGTTTATTGTTGATCCCTGGTCAAAAAATAAAGCTTATCAAAAGCAGTTGTGACTAGTTCCAAAATTTCTCAATGATCTTAAATTGTACGATAAGCACTGTCAGTTGTTCTTGGCATGTTTTTTATTTTATATATACAGAAATAACTACTTTCTGAAGAGGTAGTATGGTAATGGAAATTCCATGATGTAAACAACGTATGAAATTGAGGAAAGGCAAACACAGGTGGCTAATTGATGTGCAGCAGATAGACACAAAATAGCACAGAGACTCTGCTTGTTTTTGAGCTACAGCAATTTTTCCAGCTGAAGTATAAACACATAAATACACATGTTCCAGTATTTTTACTCTCACAGTAAATTTTTGGCCCTCATAATTATGCCGATCTGCCCAACCTTTTAAGTTTTATAATTTTGTTATAGCTTTTCTTCACATTTCTATATTTAACCATCTGCTTATGTTCTCTATCACTCAAGACTGATTTGTAATATCAGTGCATTTAAAAAAGATTCAGGTTTATTACGTATAGATCTTTCTTCTAGAAAGATTACTTACATTTTGGGACACTAGTTCTCGCACTGCAGCTTCACCAGAACCACTGAAGAAAGCACGATGTTCCTCAAGATCTCGTACCACATTTTCAAAATCAATTCCACGATTTGGAGGCCCAAGCCTGACTTCAGCATCTCGCACCCAAGCTTCCAGCTTGCCCCTAAGGGCTGCATAATCTGCTCGTAGCTGTCTATTTGTGTCAAGGTATCGTCCACGGTCTTCTATTTCTGCTGGCAGTGTATTCAGCAGTGAGCTAGCTTCGGACAGCTGCTCTACTAGTGAAGATGGCATCCCATCATCATGACGTAAGCTCTGCTGCAAAGCTCGCACTCTATCCAGATACCTAAATAAAGATAGCATGTAAGCAATACAGTAAAACAATGTTTGTTGTAATTCATTATAAAATTAAACTAGAAACTCTGTAAGAAAGAAGAAAAATTTCAGAAACTAAAGCAAATTTACGTACTGTGGCTAGTTTACTAACTACTGGTGTCAGATTCTGCAGAAGATCTATAAATCTACCTTCAAAATTAAAACTGCTACACTTATTTGGAAAACGAACTTCACAATGGCTTGCTAAAAACTTATGGATATGTTTACAGTGCCATAGGTTTTGCTGTGGGGGTCTTTGTTCATTAATAGTTTCCTTCTCAAATAATTGCAGCTCAATTTTCATCATATATGCATCATACATAGTTAGGAACCCCACTCATGATGGAAATATATTAGATCTACTGGAAACAAACAGACCTGATGTCTTTGAGGATGTCCACATCAAAACTGGTATATCTGTGACCATGACACGATTGTGGCAACAATGATTACCAAAATACAAAGAACTATTAAAATAAGCAAAGACACACACGTTCAGTAAACTAGATAAAAAATCAGTAGTGCTATGTCTCAATGAGTAATTTCAAACTTTTAGGACAGGCCAGGAGCACATAAAGGAACTCTGGCTTAAGTTCAAAAGATAGTTTAGTAAGCACTGGATAGATATGTATCCAGTAGAACAGTTCATAATGGGAGGGAGCCTCCATGGTATATGGCCACTGTAAAGAAACTTCTAAAGAAACAGTTGTAAAACAAAGCATAGGGCTATAGACAGAGAGGTGCTGAATAAAACATTTTTGGCTGCCACGAGAGCAATGCTTGATGCCTTCAAATACTACTGTAGCAGAATATTGTCAAATGACTTTTCACAAAGTACACAGAAATTCTGGTCATATGTAAATGCTGTTAGTGGCACCAAAGTTAGTGTCAAATCCCTAGTGGAAGCCATAGAGATTAGATTAGCTAATAATTTAATAAACAGAGATAATGTTTTTAATTTGGACAAAGTGTGGAACCTAGCTCTTGGGGTAATTAAGCTGCAGAGAAGTTGTCATGGTGTCAGTGCCAACGATCATACATTGATAAGTGAATCGAATGTCTGTAAGCCTTCACCACATGCGGCGCATGTGTAAGCGTATTTCTTTGTCGCCAACCAGCATCTGTGACCTGTATGCGCAGTACTGCCACAGTGGAGCACACAAGGCTGCGCTTGGCATCTTGTTGTCAGTCTTGAGACTCACTCTGTGGATGGCCGGACGATACGCGGCCAAAATATCAGTGGAGGAAATTTTATTTGAGCGGCTGCATGCCCAAAATTTAATGGACTATTCATTACACCGTGAGAAGTTGAAAATGTGCATCAAGTAGTTGTGTCATTGGCATTGAGAAATAGCTGAAATCATTAAAAACGAACAAAGCTCAAGGTCCCAATGGAATCCTATACTGAATTTGCCCCTGAGTTAGTGCCTCTTCTAAGTACACTCCTGGAAATGGAAAAAAGAACACATTGACACCGGTGTGTCAGACCCACCATACTTGCTCCGGACACTGCGAGAGGGCTGTACAAGCAATGATCACACGCACGGCACAGCGGACACACCAGGAACCGCGGTGTTGGCCGTCGAATGGCGCTAGCTGCGCAGCATTTGTGCACCACCGCCGTCAGTGTCAGCCAGTTTGCCGTGGCATACGGAGCTCCATCGCAGTCTTTAACACTGGTAGCATGCCGCGACAGCGTGGACGTGAACCGTATGTGCAGTTGACGGACTTTGAGCGATGGCGTATAGTGGGCATGCGGGAGGCCGGGTGGACGTACCGCCGAATTGCTCAACACGTGGGGCGTGAGGTCTCCACAGTACATCGATGTTGTCGTCAGTGGTCGGCGGAAGGTGCACGTGCCCGTCGACCTGGGACCGGACCGCAGCGACGCACGGATGCACGCCAAGACCGTAGGATCCTACACAGTGCCGTAGGGGACCGCACCGCCACTTCCCAGCAAATTAGGGACACTGTTGCTCCTGGGGTATCGGCGAGGACCATTCGCAACCATCTCTATGAAGCTGGGCTACGGTCCCGCACACCGTTAGGCCGTCTTCCGCTCACACCCCAACATCGTGCAGCCCGCCTCCAGTGGTGTCACGACAGGCGTGAATGGAGGGACGAATGGAGACGTGTCGTCTTCAGCGATGAGAGTCGCTTCTGCCTTGGTGCCAATGATGGTCGTATGCGTGTTTGGCGCCGTGCAGGTGAGCGCCACAATCAGGACTGCATACGACCGAGGCACACAGGGCCAACACCCGGCATCATGGTGTGGGGAGCGATCTCCTACACTGGCCGTACACCACTGGTGATCATCGAGGGGACACTGAATAGTGCACGGTACATCCAAACCGTCATCGAACCCATCGTTCTACCATTCCTAGACCGGCAAGGGAACTTGCTGTTCCAACAGGACAATGCACGTCCGCATGTATCCCGTGCCACCCAACGTGCTCTAGAAGGTGTAAGTCAACTACCCTGGCCAGCAAGATCTCCGGATCTGTCCCCCATTGAGCATGTTTGGGACTGGATGAAGCGTCGTCTCACGTGGTCTGCACGTCCAGCACGAACGCTGGTCCAACTGAGGCGCCAGGTGGAAATGGCATGGCAAGCCGTTCCACAGGACTACATCCAGCATCTCTACGATCGTCTCCATGGGAGAATAGCAGCCTGCATTGCTGCGAAAGGTGGATATACACCGTACTAGTGCCGACATTGTGCATGCTCTGTTGCCTGTGTCTATGTGCCTGTGGTCCTGTGGTTCTGTCAGTGTGATCATGTGATGTATCTGACCCCAGGAATGTGTCAATAAAGTTTCCCCTTCCTGGGACAATGAATTCACGGTGTTCTTATTTCAATTTCCAGGAGTGTATATTCTATCATAGATCCCTCAAACAAAAAACTGTGCCCAGTTCTTAGAAAAAGGCACAGGTCACACCCGGCTATGAGAAGGGTAGTAAAAGTGATCCGCAAAACTACTGTCCAATATCCGTGACATCAATTTGTTGTAGAATCTTAGAACATATTCTGAGCTCAAACATAATGACCTCCTGAAAGCCAACGAGCACGGATTCTGAAAACATTAATTATTTGAAACCCAACTTGCACTTTTCTCACATGACATACTGAAAGCTTTGGATCAAGATACCAGGTAGATGTAGTGTTTCTTGATTTCCAAAATGCTTTTGAATCAGTACCAAACCTATGCTTATTGTCAAAAGTTTTGTCATATGGAGTATCAAGTGAAATTTGTGACTGAGTTGAGGACTTTTTGATAGGGAGCACAAAGCATGTTATCTTGAATTGAGAGTCATCATCAGATGTAGAAGTAACTTCGGGTGTGCCCCAGGGAAGTGTGTTGGGACCCTTGCTATTCATGTTGTATATTAATAACTTTCCTTCTCATCCTGTACGGAAAGTTTCCCCTGACCTGCGGTTCCGGTTGACTTTCCAAAAATCTACCCCTTTTCCTAGACCTCTCCAATCCTTTTCCTTCACCCTTCTTCCTTCCCCTTCAACCCTTCTGCCTGAAGAAGGAGCCACTGACTCCGAAAGCGTGCCAATCACAACAGTCTTATGTGTGTGTTCTGCTGCCGCTTTGTGAGTAGATTTTTTTATCTATCCAATTGAATAATTTTATCAATAATTGATTGTTTTCAGACTAATCATGTAGATGTTGATGCAGAAAAAAAAACATTATAAAGAGAACATTTCACAATGCACCTGCTTTATATTTTTGTGACAAAACAGTGGAGCCTGTTCCTCTCTGATGACATTTCTTTATTTATATCTTATTCTGTCCTACTGTGTCTCCCATGGTTGGGGTTCTGGGTGACTTTTCTACTTACTCACTGAAGAGTCTGTATTTTATAACCATTTCTTCTTGTTTATTGAATGTGTGTATCTCTGGCCCCTGTGTGTATTTCCCACACTTGTTATCACATGGCAGGTCCAAGTTTAAAAAGTAATTCAAACAAGTCAGTCTACAACACTCTCATGACAGAAAAAAAGAGCTTGCATAATCATTTAAAGAGGTGACTTAACTGCCTGTGAAGTTGATATTCGACTACTGTAATGTTACACTTACAATCTACAAATCAAACAGTGAAATCACTTGTACCCATATTACTTAAGAGTTGTTGCCTATATCCATTCATGTAAGGGCTTTACTTGTATTTCCTCAAAACCTTCCCTTCTTTTTAGACCTTCTGCTTCATCAGAATTTCATTTATTTGATTGTGTGCTTTTGGTACAAAATTTAACAATTATATTACAATGATAATGTAACATAAAGTGTACATACTTGTTAACCTCGGTAGCGAGGGCCTTGTGCTCAGCAATACGGGCATCCACACTCTCAACAGATCGTTCCAGCAGGGGGCGAGAACGCACCTCTGCCTCATGAGAGTGTAACCAATCAAGAATCTCTTCCAGCTCGGTTGCTAGTTTACGGTGTTCAGCTGCTGCTGCCTCGTGAGCCTCCCGCTGCTTTTCTACAGCTCGTCTTAAGGCTGTCAGCTGCTGCTTCAGAGACTGCAACTGTTCTGTCACTGCATTCCGGTCAGCTGCAGTCCCCTCAGCAGCAATCTGCTGACCCTTGTCTGTAGCTGATGCTAGCATTGCTTCACACTCCTGGATCTTGACTATCACCTGAAATTAAACATAACAACTTACTCCCCTTCAGGAAGTTACTCTCTTTTTCTCCTGCCACCCTCCCCCTCCTCAAACATTCATTGTAGGATGGTCGACCTGAAAGTTTCAAAACTTTGTGGGTTACTATGTATTGTTTCATTCTGACAGAAGGCAGTCAGTAATGGACTCTCTGTTATTATGCCTTGCAAGGAAGGAAGGAATATTGGCTTTTAATGTCTTGTTGATTGCTGGATGGCGATTTGAACTGTCATCCTCCCGAATGCATGTCCAATGTGTTAACTACTGTGCAACCTCACTCAGTATGTCACTCAAGTTGCAGCTTGCTTTTATCTTACATCTGTTGTCAGAGAACAGTATCAATGGAACTGAAATGGGGGCATATGATTTTTTTATGATTTTAAGGAAGGAATAATTGCAAATCCATGTCTGGAATGTTTATAGTACACTTATACGAAATCTTTGTTTACAAAGCACTAGTTTTACTAATTTGTGCATGAGAGAAATTCTCATGATAACAACAGAAGAAAATGAGTTTAGAGTTATGGGAAATCTCCACTGTACTTATCAACTGAGTGTTTTCTTGGATTTGGATGGACATTAGATATATTTGATCCTTAGTGAGAATCTTCATGTCAAAAAGCCCTGCTTTGTTAAATACTGCACCCTCTACATCCCTGAGCAAAAAGCTTTGTGCGTAGAGTTCTGTTTGCTTCTTTCTTTTTCTTAGTGTTAGTCCTCTCTAGTACAGGGTCCGCCATATTCAAGATTTGGCAACCCGTATGCACTTTTGGTCACTACAGTTGGGAGGTACCTAAATGAGGGAAGTGGTTTGTCCCTCCTGTCTGTGAAATGTGTCACCCAGCCATGGTCATTAATCTGCTGTGTGGATTCAATCTGGGTCTGGCTTATCTTTGTGTCTCTCAAGCTAGAGTGCTGCATGTTTCACAGTATGGGCAGAGAGAATACTGCTAGAAAACACTACAAAGATTCACTTCGAGGCAGTCACATGAAGTATATGATACCATAACTGATGAAACATGACTGCATCAATTTGGCCCTGGCCCATAAGAAGCCCACTCAGTTAAAGTAAAATGAATGTGGGAAGAATAATGGTGAGCACACTTTTTGCCAAGTCACCACCATTGTTGTGGATGAAGATAAGACACTAACTTCAAGTTGACATATTGGAGTTTTCCTGCACAGACTCTTCAAATGCATAAAGTACAAACACAAAAAAATCACGTCTGTGAGGGATCCTGTTCCATCATGACAATGCCCCTGCTCAATGCACTGCAAAACCAAAGTCTGCATTCAAGGATTCCTGAGCCCAGACTCGCTCTATTGCCCTGATGTAACATCATTTTCTTCATGATCCTGAGTGACAGAAACTATATGTGATGGTCAATTTGCGTTTTCAGAAGCCAGTTGTCTCTGTGCACGATGAGTATCTAAAGGGCAGATGCAGTGTGGAGTACATAACATCAGGGAAAATACTTTGAAAAGAAGTAAAGACATGGGTGATGATTAAGACAGAACAAAAAACTTTGGCAGTGTCCCTTGCAATTGAAATGAAATGAAATGTTTAATATTGCCATTTCGATTTTCCATCTATTTATTCAGAAGCACTGGCTGGATATTTTTCTTAGTTCACATGCATCAAGTGCTGACCCAATGCACATTTTGCACAGTCTTTTGGTAACATTGTATCATACAAGTTTAGTCTTCAAAGAATACTTGTACCATTGTATGTAAGATGTCTATCATGGCCTAAATACATGAGTACCAGTAAATACACAGTATGTATATCAGTGGCTTGTAGAGTATGGCTAAGGAAATCTTGAAGTTGTTACAAGGTAAAAGGTGGACACTGCAGTTTAGGAAAAACATCGACTGATGATGTTTCAAAAAAACCACTAGTGAAATACATATAAAATTAGTGTTGTCATTTGACTGGTCATACACTGGACCTTAAAATTTACATAGTGTTATTACTGAAAGTGAAGGGACAGAAAGAGATAGTGTGTAAAACAACAGTTCAAGAGCAACTTACATTATCTCCCATGTCACCTGAAGAAAGAAAGTAAAAAGTCGCTATACTTTGGAAAGCATATAACACTTCATATATTTTATCTTATCCAGTATGCTGTCTCCACAAACTGGATAATGCACAATTTCAGTATATTTTGTTGCAAAGACCTTTGTATAAAATCTGTGCCATGAAAAAAAACCCTGAGCTCCATAAGAATAAAGATGATACAAGAACCTCTACAACAGCATTTACACAGAAGTGGAATGTGGTGTCCTTACTACAGTGTCCTTACACTATAAAGGTCTGTTGAGCATTTTTCGCTACAGCATGCTACATTCTGTCACATTCCTCATCAAAGTTTTGAGTATTACTGTATTTATCTGAGTATAAGATGATCTTGAGTATAAGGAAACCCCCCTTTTTTTTGAGTCTCATTGAGAAAAAATTATTTTTAATGTATTCTGACTAATCAGAATTACAAACTGTCAAACTGTTTTACTGACATCAAGTTTGTCTCTAATGTTAGCATTGTACCTATTTTAAACTTGAGCCATTTACTGTCTATATTTTGATAATACAAGAAGAAATAAAATAATAAGAAATGGTTTACATTAATTTTTGTCTTCTACCATTTTTGCTTACTAAGCCTGTTGTGTGTGGTATCAATATTTTTAATCATCACCATCATCTTAACAGCACAATCGTGAAATTTATATCTTCATTGTCACAAACATTTCACTGTTTCTTCCAAATATTTCGCAATACCTGAGGTTATGGTCGTGATGGAGCCTGAGAATGCAGCTGGTTTTTGCTGAATGCATTTCGGAATTCACTTCTATACTGATGTGAGAATGTTACAATGTTTGTTGCTTCCACACATGTAGTCTGGCCACAACTCTTCATTGGCTGCATGGAACCAGCAGTTGACACCCCACTTCCGTTCCACTTATACCTCATGGTGTGTGTGTTGACAACACTGTTGCAGGGAATACTTCAACAGGCCACAGGCCCCTATCTACACTTTTACCATCTCCTACAGAAATGTATGACACTGTTCTGTACTTGTCCAATTTTAAAGTAAGTCCAAATGGAATCACACAAACTGCAGTGGTATATGTTCCCATGGTTGGCAGCATGATGTAATTTGCTGCTTCTTGACTACTCCCCTCCCTGCACCCATCCTAGTTCTCAGCCAAGCTGTTCGCCCTCCAACCCGTCCGTAATGCTGTGCTGAGCAACTGTGAAACATGGGCTGCAATATCTTCAAGAGTGTGCCCATATGTAACAACATCAAGTAATACGAAAATAAAAGATAACAATCGCAAGTCAGTAATTTTCTCAAACTTTTGCTCGTCCCATGATCTAATGCCGCTGGTACTATCTCCATGATGGGTCTAGCTCCTGTAATTTATTCCCATGATAACGATTGTAGCTAGTCTAACATGATTTATTTTCTTTTTTGTTTCACCTGAATTCACCACTGTGTTCTAGAGCCGATTAAAAGATGATAATGTTTTTACCCAGTACTCTAAATAAGCGAACAGCGACTAAATTTCTCATTTGCAACCCACTTGGTAAATCATTACAGTATCTCATAATCAAATGAAATACTGACTTTCTTTCAGAATCAAGTAACGGTTTTTGAAGGGCAACATTTTCACCTTCCAAGCACCATGAATGTTTGTGTAAGGTATCCATACATGAATGAGAACTTTTATTGCAAATCTGTTCAAACATAACAAGAGTTTCTAAGATAATAGCATTAAATTCTGTGTCGTCCTCTATCTCACAAAATTATCAAATTATAACCAGGGCAATAGAGTGATGTGGTGGCTTGTTCATAGTTCCTCATGTACCCCTTGCACTGACGCCTTCTGAGTCATATTTCACGTGAACATTCAAGCAAGGTTGATGCTGTATTGAGTGCTTCGCCACATCAGGAAATATCTAACCTGTTCAAGTGTGAGTATTGTTTGCACTACCTACCCTTCTGACTTCTTCAAAATAAATCTGCACACGACCTCAGCAGCCCAAGCTTTGCCAGTAAATGTAAGACAACATCTACATCAATCTATTAACCAGCATAAAACCATTGGCCTCAGCAGCAATAGTTAATGTGCAAATATAAGATGACCCCATAGTTTTTGAATGATGAATTTGGGGAAAAACCTCGTCTTATACAAGGTGTACAACTTTGCTTCTGCCGTTTTTTCCCCAACATTTGAGGTTTTAATGAAACAAATTGGTTACCATGTATCATTCAAAGTATTTTCCATCGCTGGCCACTACTTTCTCCCATCTTTCAGGCAGTGTACGAATCCTGTGTCGAAAAAATTGTTCATCTTTTGAAGTGATCCACGAATCAATCCAATCTACATCTACATCTACATTTATACTCTGCAAGCCACCCAACGGTGTGTGGTGGAGGGCACTTTACATGCCGCTGTCATTACCTCCCTTTCCTGTTCCAGTCGCGTATGGTTCGCGGGAAGAACGACTGCCGGAAAGCCTCCGTGCGCGCTCGAATCTCTCTAATTTTACATTCGTGATCTCCTCAGGAGGTATAAGTAGGGGGAAGCAATATATTCGATACCTCATCCAGAAACGCACCCTCTCGAAACTTGGACAGCAAGCTACACCGCGATGCAGAGCACCTCTCTTGCAGAGTCTGCCACTTGAGTTTGCTAAACATCTCCGTAACGCTATCACGCTTACCAAATAACCCTGTGACGAAATGCGCCGCTCTTCTTTGGATCTTCTCTATCTCCTCCATCAATCTGATCTGGTACGGATCCCACACTGATGAGCAATACTCAAGTATAGGTTGAACGAGTGTTTTGTAAGCCACCTCCTTTGTTGATGGACTACATTTTCTAAGGACTCTCCCAATGAATCTCAACCTGGTACCCGCCTTACCAACAATTAATTTTATATGATCATTCCACTTCAAATTGTTCTGCACGCATACTCCCAGATATTTTACAGAAGTAACTTCTTCATGAGATCAGAAGTGTTGATCAGCCAGGTCATGCGCCATTGATCTAATCAGGTGATAGTCAGAAGGAGCAATGTCTGGAGAACACAGCATGTGGGGTAGGAATTCCCATTTTAATGTTTCCAAGTACAACTTTTGCAACGTGGGGTCGAGCGTTGTCGTGGTGAAAAATCACTTTATTGTGCCACTAGCTGTATTGCGGCCATTTGTGTTTTAATGCTCTGCTCAAACTTGTTTTTAACGCCTCATAGTACACGACGCCATGCTGGTCCCACCAAATGCAGAGCATGATCTTGGAGCCGTGAATATTTTGTTTGGCTGGTGACATGGAAGCATGGCCGGGATATCCCCATGGTTTTTTGCATTTAGGGTTATCATAATGAACCCATTTTTCATCCCCAGTCACAATGCGATGCAGAAATCCCTTCCATCAGCAATGTCTCCAATTCTGCGTCATCAAAAACATTCTCTCTTCCACCACTATGCCGGTCTACGATGTTAAAATCATTGTTCTTGAAGTGTTGAAACCGCTCATGACAGGTTCTTTCACTAATAGCATACTTTCCAAACACACTTGAGAGCATTCAATGAGACTCAGCCACTGTTTTCTTCATACTGAAACAAAACAGTAACACCTCCCCCAAATGACGAGAATTAGGCTCGTAAACTGACAGTTTCAATCAAGAACAACTTTATGATGCAGACACAAATCGACTAATGTTTGAATGAGGTTATGTTGGTCCAAGCTAACAGCCTGACGTCTGTGATCTGTTTCTTTCGACCGCTACTTACCGTTATCGCCACCTATCGGCAAACAGAGGTAGCAAAGTTGTACGGCTTGTAATTGAGAAAATTTGGTATTTTAGTACAGTCTATTCTCAATCACCCTTCAACTACCCACAAATAATATTAAGTTATATATATTCTGTCAGCAGTTATGTATATCTTCCATGCTGTATGTTTGTTGTGATTTCTAGAGAACGTTAATGGTGACAAAATTGGGTAAAATTACGGGCTCTTTCTCCAGAAAGACAGCTGCTCATGGTCTAGTGGCTACTGTCACTGCCTCTAGGTCACGAGGTCTCAATTCCTGGCTGGGACACAGATATTTTTCACTTGAGGACTGGGTATGTGTGTTGTCCTCATGATTTCATCTCACTTTCATCACAAAGGAGTGCAAGTTGCCCAAGGAGTGTCAAACAGAAAGACTTGCACTGGTGACTGAACAAGTCCTAGCCAATAATGCCATAAGGTCATTTTATTTCCAGAAAGACAATTTGTGGATGGAGAAGACAAACCCAAGAATACTCCTCCAAGGGAGATGTTACTTGAAGAATGGGCATTACATAAAACTGACTTGGACTTGCACTAAATTTATCCATGTTCGACAAGAGAAAAATTCAGAATAGCACCTGAAAAAACACAAGGACCTTCAAGAACAGCATGGTAAGCAATGCCTTTCACCTTCACTTTATTTACTACTTGGCCCCAGTACCAATTTCAATATTATCAATGGCTTTTTAAGCAGTAGTGCATGAGCCTTTCACAGTGCACAAGTCATCTGGCAACATTTAAATTTCAAACCTATACACCAACTGCATTAAGTTGCTTGTAATAAATAAGAGACACAGATTTGAGTATGTTCTCCTTATTTTGGTTAACACATGCTTAATTTCCTTATCACAGATGAAATTAACATATAGTGCAGATGATGAGTCGCAGATAGGCTAATCATAGTGTGGTTTCAGTTGTCTGAGACTACACATGTGTGGAAGTTGCATATGCGTGAGTGTGTGTGTGTGTGTGTGCGTGTGTGTGTATGTGTGTCTGTTGTTGACAAAGGCGATTGGCCAAAATCTTTGAGTTGTGCCTATCTGTGAATCAGCATTTCCACTTAGCAACTTATCTTCTCATAATATTGTTACATTCCATCCTGGATTTTCCATGAAGTTAACATGGAATTACCATTCAGATAGTCACTAAATTTTGAAAAAGTATTACACTTACATCATCATATTTTTTGATCTTCTCTTGTACAGTGTCTCCACCCTTCTCTATATCACGCACAACTTCAGTATACTTTGTTATGAAGGTCATTATTTCTGTTATTAAAGCAATGAACTGTTCACGTAACAATAATAGTTGTCTCAGACGTGCGATCTGTGATTCTATGGCTGCAATGAGATCATCCTGTTGCTGGGAAATTCCTTGCAGATCACCCATACTGCCCAGTTGAAGATCACCAAGCTTTTGTTTACTGGCTTTTACTTCTGCCAGTATATCCTGTAAGAAAAAAAAAAGACAGTTAGTTTTTGCTTTTCTAGAATTACTGAACCTAACCCTCTCCTTCAAGCTGTGTTATACAGGGTGTATATGACCCGGGTCAACCCGGAGATCTGGGAAAAATCCGGGAATATTTTCATCTGAGAGAAAACTGGGAAAAACCCAGGAATTTTTTAGAATTCCGGGAATTTTTCATTTTTTTAGTTTTCAGTTAAATTTTTGTGATTTTGACTGGTAAGAAACAATACTCTAACAAAGGATATTACCATATCCAGCTTCTGCTGAATAATACTGCTCCAACAAAACATGAAACGAGAGAAAAAAAAGAAAATAAAACTTAAGTTGCAAGGGAAATGCACCATATACAACAACAAAACACAGTGCTCATACAAGCATCTGCCAGCAGCAAAGCGTGTCAAAGGCTTTAGGAAGCCTATGCAGCACTTCCTAACAACAAATTGCCACCGATGAGCATGATGTGACAGCTGTTTACATTAGTCGTTTGAGCAGTTGCAGTGGGCTCTTGTGCATCCGCAGTTGAGTCGCGTATGAGTAATACCTTCTCCTGCTTCTGGCTACATATGTATGGCTGGGCGCCACTAATATTTCCCTGGTTCGGAAACATCATAGATCAGGGGCTGATGCACAGAGCAGTTTGTGTTGTAGTGGAGAGATGGGTAGTCTCCATGTGACCTGTGTTTACGTTTAGTGATTTTGCTGTTTCCTCTTCATTTATTGCTCTCACATTAAATGAAAACAAAATGGATTTCTGTGGCCGGGAGCTATCAAATGAATTAAAATGAATTTGCATAATTACAGAGGGGTAAAATATGTTATTAGTTTCAGGTTTTATTTCCACCATTATGACAGTCAAGCAATAATCACCTTGCAGAACAAAGAAGTTATTTTTGTCAGTTTGCTAAAGAGATTTGGCTTTTATTAATCTTTTCCGGTGTGGCAGTCAATTTATTATTTGAAACGAAGTGTTGAATTTCACACTGTTGGCTAGTTTCAACTGTTTGCTGCATTTCAAGTGTATGTTTTCCATCTTCTACCTAGTATGGCATTATGCCATAATAAAGAACCAAACATGAGATAATACAGTACTGGTACTCAAGAAAATTTACATCTGAATCTAGATATACGAATGTGCACTTTAAGCCGACTTATGCATTTTAGTACAGGTCATGAAATTCCGATACTCTTGAAGTATCCTCTGATGTCTTGTTTCTTTAATGACATGTTTTACATGTATGAACATACGGGCTACCTTCATCATAGTAGCTGCACAAGGCAGTGACGTCTGTTATATGGCGCTTTCTGGCAACTGCTGAAACGAACCAATTTCTAACAGGTCATGGGAGAATATTGTGAATGGTGGTTTGAAAAGCATTACTTTCAAAGTAAATTTCCTTTTATGCAAGAGGAACTATGTGCGGGATTTTATAATTAATTTCTTAAATCACAGAGCATTTGACTCTCTCTTGAACATCATCTCTTTGAGAATGACCATCTAGAAGAATTTCGAGTCCAGAAGATCAGACATTTACTTCGTTATTAAAAATTTTATTGGCACATTTGTGTGATGTACCCTAAAGTGTAACATGTGTAAAAAAGATCAACATTATATGTGGAAGCTTAGCTTCTCTTGCAGCTTATTAATCTTTGAGACCAATATTATATGTGTAAGCTTTGCTTTTCTTGTAGCAACACTATGTGTATTGATTTAAACCATTGACTTTGCTTATTTGTTTGTTCACGCTAGTTAAGAGCGATCCTGCTATTGGCTGACTACATCACGTCCTATGCTGCCATCAGCTGGCGAGATCACATGACATGAGCTGCGACTGGTTTACAAAAACACGTCGCAATCTCGATTTGAATGCTTCGGAAAGTAACACGAGATGTTTTGTGGAATTCGAAATTATACCTTCGTAACACGAAAATAGGCAGCGTACATGTTGCTGCACATCAAAGATCTTTCCAAAACGTGTTTTTTTCTCCCTGAGTTTCGTTTTATAAAGTGCTGGTAAATTCTACGTTGGTGTATAAACCATAAACATTCAAAGGATTGACAAGTTTTACAGTGCCAAGGAAAAGTATACCATCACTTAACACAGAAAAAGTGTATTTTCACCCAGGAGAAAGTGTATTTTCAACTGGGTAATCTGGGAAAAATCTGGGAATATTTTTTCCTTGTCCATGTATACACCCTGATATACTAACTATTCATACTTACTTCATAAGAAGCCAGCATACTCTTAACATCTTCGACTTTGCTACCAACGGGTCTGTTTAATTCTTTTAGGTCTTGCTGAATTTGTGTCATAAAATTAACACTCTCTGCTAATTTGGCTGCTGCCTCCTTGTACTGCTCCAGCTGGGCCTTGAGTGCATCTGAACGATCAGCAATAAGACCAGATATTCGAGCATGTTTGTCTTTTATATTGTTCAACTGTTCAGATAGAGTGAGCTTGTCTGCATCACTAACAGTAGGAAGAATTGCTTTTCCTTGCTCAATTAGTTTTTCAATGTCTTCTCTCATTTTCTGTGCTTCTTGGCTCAGACGATCATACTGTAAACAAAGAGAATTATAAACTACATAAACAGAAACTGTGATGTAGTAATGTAAGGAAAAATAAATGCAATAACATGAAGCTCACTGTTAAGAGAGTTCAAAAGTTTCTGAATATTATGTAATGTACATATTCAAATCCAATTACTGTTTTCAATTCTGTATCCAATAACTAGATGATGTTTTCACAAAAAGATTACAAATGTGACAGCTTTTAATAAAGTTACATTCAGCATAGAGGCAGAAAAAAATCAAGTTAATTTAATGCAACAAAAATGACTGATGTTTATAAAAATATGTTTTTAACCTGGTTTCAATATAGATGCCAGTAGTGAAAAGGCCAGTAGGGAAAGAAATGAGGAGCAGAAAGGGGGTTTGGGGAAAAGGAAATAACAAGAAAGGAGAGTTACTCCCACGAGTATTTTGGTTATAATTTCCTGACGGAAAGCTAGGCACTTTTGCTTTTTGTAATCCTCCTCCTCCTCCCCACCACCACCACCTCCTCCTCTGACACACAATTTATTACAGTTCACTGGTATAATTAAATATCCCCTCATCCCTTTCAGAGTTATTGAAATTCACTCTTTGCAAAGAATCTAAGCTTGAGGTTGCACCTCATTATCAAGATCCTGGATAAAGAAAAGAACAAATTGGAAAAAATTGTTACAATAAAATATGTGTAAAATGAACACTGTGCAGAAACCTTCGCAAGTTGCTCTTCAAGCAGTGGCATGCTGCTAGCTCTAATTTCCGCAGAAGTTGCAACATCCGCTTCCTGTAGCCAGTGTTCCACAGCTTCTATAGCCGCTTCAAATTGGCGACGGGATTGCAAAAGTTCTAACAGAGATGCCAAGCGTTTGGCAGACTGGGATTTTATAGCCTCAAAATCAGACACCAAAGCTGAAATAAATACAAATAAATATACAGATGCACTTGCTGATATTGTCAGAATTAGTTACCAATTGTTTTAATATGATAGAAAATGATGCTTATTTACCTTCCATTACTGATTGTAACTTCTTCTTATCACTTTCCCCACATTCTTTCATTAGACTGTTAGCCTGTCTCTGCACATCAGTTAGTGTGTTTTCTGAAAACTCTTTTATTTCATTTTCAAGAGCCTAAACAGAAAACAACAGAGCATATTAGTTTGTAAGACTTGTAAGAAATACTAAAGAAAAATTTGTTAGCCTAGTCATACTGCACATCATGCTACTTCCTTGGAAGTGCACCACTTTTCTTAAGGTGAAATCTTTGAAATAATATGTGCATAATAAACATATGATGTAATGGATACTTTGTGAAAATTTTAATTTCATTTAATTAATGATCATAACTTTGTAGCTATTGGTCAAAAAGTAACAAAGGTCTGCCAAGACTAATAATCACATTTTTATGCATTGTTTTCATCCAAGCAGAAGTTAAAATACCTTATGCTGTGCAAGTTCAGCTTCAACTGCAGCAGCCCGTAATGGGAGGTATGCAGGAGGACGGCGACCAACAATAGACTTCAGCCAGACTTGTGCTGATTCGAGTACTTCCTCAAATTTCCGTCTAACATCAGCAGCTTGTGTTATCCTGCTTATTTCAGCTCGTAATGCATTTGATAAATCTGCATGGTCTGCAGACAATGAACGCATAGCATTTTCTAATGATGTTTGCTCAGCAGCTTCCAGCTCTGAGCATACTCCAGAAACACGCTTTTCTAAGGTTTCCAGCAGGACATTTTTTCCATCTACCTCTTTCAATAGTGCCTATAATCCAAAAATATAATAGAGTTTTTTAAGTGTATATATAACATCATTTAAAAATACTGACACACACACACACACACACACACACACACACACACACACTCCACCAACGCACCACTAATATTTTCCCCTTCTCTACTTGTCTCCATTTCCAATCCCCCCCCCCCCCCTTCTCACTCCTGAATATACCCAGCAGTTCCTACCCAGTCCCCAGGATACCCCTGCATGCACCTGTAAGTAGCATTTCACCCCCCCCCCCCCCACCACCACCCCCCACCACCACCCCACCCTGCTGTCTGCCCCCTTCCCACCCCATGCCTCCCCCTTATCCATTTGTCAGATGAAGTTACAACTCAGTCTCACCACAGTGGCCAGAGACAGTGGTAGTAGTCGCGCGCGCGACTACTACCACTGTCTCTGGCCACTGTGTGTGTGTGTGTGTGTGTGTGTGTGTGTGTGTGTGTGTGTGTGTGTGTTTGAGAAAGAGAGAGCCGTGCTTGTGTTTAAATGTATAGTAGTCTTTTCATTGAGCCTGTCTGCAACTCAATGTCTCCTGTATATAGTGGGCAGCAATTGATGCTTTCCATAATGTTGTGGTTTCATTCTGGACTTTCCATTGTTTAAAGGTGAAGGTCTGATGGTTAGACTGAGCAACTAACGTAAAGGCAATCAATCAAATGACTATTGTGGAGAGCCAGAGCTAGTGTGGACACTGGAGACCACAACAACAACGAATGAGGTTTAGAGTTTTTGTTTTTCCTCATGAACTCAAGGAAATCTATGACTCTCCTGAACACCAAAACTAACATTTGGCATTAACAAATTCTTTTTCTGACATGACAAAGCACATTACTTACCAAGAAATATGTATGAAAATAGACATTCCAAATACCCTGCAAAATTATGTTGGAAGTGTATTCCTCATGGAGAAAAACAGTGAAAGATGTAAACTTGTTCCATACACATATATCACAATCAATATAATAAAGTTAAACGGAAATTAAAGGAACATAGGTTCTGAGCACCAAAAATCCAAAATTAATTTCAGTTAGGTGAATCTCTAGAAAATGTCTCAGTGTCAGAAGCTTTTCATATTCAGTGCCTTTCCTTAATTTTGGAGCACTAGTTACCTCTCAATTCCTATTGCATATTTATCTTTGTGTGCAACATTCTGCCCCCCCCCCCCCAACTCTCTTCAATGTTCATTTTGTATTAGTGTAGTTTTCATAACATCATTTTAGCTATTTCCTGCCCCCACATCTCATTTTCTTCCCCACTGCTGCCCAGAACTCACTCATAACAACACATTTAATTTATGTACGCAGCTAACAGTAAATGAAAGTTCATTTTTCACCACACTACAATGAAAATAAATATCAATGATACATAATAAATCTCAAAGATTTCTGTATTTCTTAACTTCTAAGAATGTTTTTTTAATCCTTCTTTTGGAACAAAGACATTACATTACCTTAGTAGACTGAAGCCGATCTTCGGCTGCACGGCTTTCAAAACCCAGTGGTGATGGAGATTTAACATCTTTCATTCTCTCACGCATCCATTCCTGGGCTTCTTTTATTTCTTGGCGAGCTCCTTCCAAGCCCTTACAAGCCATCTCTAATACCTGAGCTTTTCGCTGAATACGCTTTGCCACATCATTATATCGACGCTCCACTGATTTCAGCTGGAAATGAAAAATCCAGAAATCATTTACTTAAGACTCATATAAACTGACAACATTGTCATAATCAGCACACATATTTATAATCTTTTTATAATGATCCAAGCAAAGTGAATATTTAAATTCTACTTGTAATAGTTTCTCTCGAGTGACCAGCCGAAAATACCAAAGATCTTTTGAGTAAACAACCTTGGAGAACACTACTTTTCGTGTGCGTGCGCGCTCAGGTACGTATGAAGAGAGACGCTCACACACACACACACACACACACACACACACACACACACACACACAGAGATCCAAATTGTTAATTGGTTTAAATTTTAGTCCATGTACAAATTAAAACTACTCATGCAAATGGTCAGCTTATAACCATCTGAGAATTTTGGTGGCAATAGGTCTTACACATTTTTCATTCTAGTGTTATGACAGAGAATATGATTTTTTTTCTAAGAATAAGAAAAAGAGCTACATCATACTCCCTAAGCCACCTTACAGTGTGTGGCAGATGGCATTTCCAGTTATCATCATCAGCAACAGTTTTCAGCCACTGGCCATATCTGATTTGCGCATAACCCTTTCCACCTTTCTTTACTCTCCCACTACTATTCTGCCAGCACCCATTTTCAGCCCTCTCCTTGGCTTCGAACACTCTCCGCCACATCTTTCGGCCAACTATCCCTTAGTCTTTCACCTTGGAGTCTCAATTTACCAGAAAACTGTGCATTGTTTTTATAATCTAGAAGAGATGTTCCACATAACAGCAAAATACCAGAGAAAAAAAGGGCAGTATAATGTTAGGATGAGAGAGGATTGGTGGCACATGTGGGTACATGTTGAGAGAATAGAGGGAGAAGGGTGGGAGATGACAGACAATGGCAACTAGCTGAGGTTTAAGGCTGTGAGAAAGTGAGAATGAAGGATGTGCTGGGGAAAAAATCTCATTTGTGCAATTCAGAACAGCTCATGCTAGAGAAGAAGTTTAGCGGACCTGAAATGTGGAGTTGGGGTTTTGCCCTCTACCACATGCTCCATTGTGCACTTCTTTGCCCTCAGAATCTATCTTATATTGTTAGTTTCCACCCATCTCCATTCCTCTTGTCTTGGTAGTTTGATCCCTCTTCCTCATTCTCTCACATGCACAAGTGTTTTAGTTTTGTTATCACTAGCAATCCAGTTTTTCCATGCTCCCCTCCCCTCTCCACGAGACTCATTTGTCTGTCCCTCTACTGCATCTGGAACACTTCTCTATATCTCGTTGGCTTGCTCATCTCCATACCTTTTCTATTAAATTTTAGGTTATTGTGGTGTGTGTGGGGGGGGGGAGGGGGGGGGGGGGGGAGCAGATTGACTGAAGGAATCAGTAGTATAGGTCATTACACTGTTATGAAGATGGAAAGTTTATTCTCAGTAACAGTTACTGCAAACTACATTGGGCGCAACGAGATACTTTTTTTCCCAGGAAAAATCAACTGACATTCTACATATTCTTAGGCATAATGAGCAAGCAATACTTTGTGATCTGCAGATCCACTAGTCACAAATATTCTGTCTGCAGCAGCATTCATCGGTAATTCTTGGCATTACAAAAAATTGGCTTGGGGGGGAGAGGGAGGGGGGGGGGGGTTGGCAGAGTGGTAATGGTTTCATCAGAATCTTTATCTTCAAATTCAGGCTTTATGTCTGCAGACACTCAGTAGTATTAGAAGTAAAGGTGCTAATTTGGCTTCTGGTGTGAGGAAGGTTGCTAAGTGAACTTCTCACATCTTCTCAGATATTTCTTTTGGGCAGTGAAAATAATTAGAAATAATACTTCCCAGTTAGAAGATATGTTACAACATAACATACTTCATTCTGAAGTGAAGGGTGCAGGAGAGAAAATAGTTTGATAGTCAACTTGCGAGAATTTTGTTTTACCAGCATGTGGCAGGTATGCAGTTGCCTTTGACATGGGCTACAAGTCAGCCAGTTAAATGACGTGTGGAATTTTAAATCTAGTAGTGTTGTTCAGTAATAAATACTAGCAACAAACCCATTTATCAGGCATAACAGGTCAATCATTTGATCTTATATTTCACATTAAGACTACTGCAACACAATTTCAGTTGGATCCGAAAAATGAAATAACTGCAATCTTAAAATGAATATTTATACAGCAAGAAAAGACAATAAATATTGTACTGTTGCTAATGAAATATGAAATACTGAAAAAAAATTTATTTCTGGTATGAGAGTAAGTTTTATGGTTAATATTGTGTGTAAAAATTTATTTGTTACCTGTTCTTCCACTTGTTGGGAGTCAAGATTGCTAACAACATCAATTACAATTGATGCTTGTTTCCTGATTTCATTAAGTTTTTCTGGACCCTGCTCTTCAAATTCAGCTTGTATCTCAGAAATTGTTTCTAGTTTACGCCCACAGTCCAGTCCACTTCCTTTGTCCAGTACCTCCATTCGTTTGCCAAAGTCATCAAACCAACTGTGCATCTCTTGAACTTTTGTTCGGAAATTTTCAATCACCCTCTGACAATCTTGTTTTTTCTTCATGACATCTGCCAGCTTTGCAAAAAATGAAAAGATAGCTTTAGGTTATTTGAATAACTATTCCATCACATACCACTGCTTATCTTATTGCTACATTAACTTACTGCTTTAAAGTGTGAAAGATAGTTAAACAACTTAGTGATAAACAGTAATTTAGGTAATTTCATCAATAACAGCACAAGCTCATCTTTTTTTTAATAAGAAGTTGTTCTATATTTCAAAGAATATCTAATACAAAAAGATTACATTTTTCATCTCTGGACAATCACATTATATCCATTCTTTACTGTTCAAGTTTCCTGGCCCAGCTGGATGAAATAATGTGTGAGACATAGTCTGGATTGAAGAAAAAGTAAGTGCAACAAATACTGAAATTTTGGATGCAGAAAATCCTCACTTTATGCATTCATCTTTCATCAGGCCAACAAACCTATGTATAAATATGCATTGGCAATAAGAAAACTGTGGGATTTGAAGTGTGAAACAGTGGAATGTCCATCCCATTCACCAGGGTTGGCAACACTAATTTCCACTTATTCTCACAAGAATATAAATTTGTACGTGGAAAATATTTTGGGTTCAAAGAAGAGATTATTGCACCAACGTATGAGTATTTTGTAGGCCTTTCACAAAAATGTATCTTAGGAATGGAATCTATAAGTGGGAAAAATGATGGACACATTTCAATGACGAAATAATTTCTATGCTGGAAAAAAAGTGAAGTTTTAACATTAAGAACACAATAGTCCACTACTAGATACTTTATCCTTATACACCAGCCAAAGGAATTTTTAATGAAAAGGTGATTAAAGTCATCAGCAATTGCAGATTCACTATGCAGTAGTATAAAGTAATGTTCATGACTATCTACAGTCAAAAAAATATGCCTACAGTTGCATAAGCAAGAATCCGAATAAACATTTTCACATCACTCTAAGACAACCCATATTCATCGTGTGACAGCTTCATTTTTCATTTACATATTTATCCTTCCAATTTTATTTTATAATATATTTTTTAAAAAATCAGTACCATGTATTTCCACAATACAAACCTCTTGATTGAGGTTCTTTAGCTGTGCGCTGAGGGCAGCACTTTCTTCATCTTGTGGCTGAATGTTACTTCTTTCTGCAATGGCATTCTGTAGCTCCACCATAGACTGGTACTCAGCACGTGCTGCCTCTGGTCTCAGTTTTGCTGGGCGTGATTTCCACTCAGCCACTTGAGTCGCTTTGGCACTTGTCCACTGAGCAAGCTCTGCTCGCTGTCGTTGCTGTTCCTCTAGTTCCCCAACAGCTGCTGTCAGCACAGAGAGTCGATTCTGCACCTGTTTAAAACAGTTATTTCATTAATAGATTGTTCACAATAATGTTAAATGTTACACCATGTAACTGAGGCTCAATGTGATAAAACATGTCACAATAATTTATCCAGTGACTGAACACTGGTGAGTGGCACTATCTCTCTTCAAAGTGTAGTGTGTTTACATTTCTGCATTGCTTGTTATTAAAAATGGTTTGTTACAATTCATGAAATTATATTTAGAATGCTACAAACTATTCACTTAAGTACAAAAGAAAAATTTTCATTTTTGAGATAAACAGTTACAGCAACAAGGTATAGTCTTCATGGGCTGATGACAATGATGATGGAATAGGTAGTAATAAACCAGAATGACTGCACTTATAAAAAGCAACAGGGGCATGCTGAGTCAAGAGGAAACTCATTTTCAAATGATCAACAACATCAAGAAATTGTAATTTAAGTTTGTTCATGAAGAATAAAGGACAAAAATTACAGTTTAGCATCTTCCTTAATAAGAGGCAGAGGTGTTAAAAGCCAAGGAGAAGAAAAGGGATTTCACTTGCAACATGAATCAAAAGAAATTTCTCCTATACATGGGGCTAAGTTACAAATAGTACATCTTTTCGCCCCATTGCCAGTAGATGCCTTATGACTGATGTTATTTTCTCCCAGCCATTATGTCAATATTCTGTTACTTTTAATGTTACAGGCCCGACCTTTCTTGGTTAACAAGTCCTCATTTCCATTGTTGTACTAATCACAGTATTTTCTATAACTAACATTGCAATGGTAGAAATCTTTTTCCCTTTTCATTTATTTACATATGTTTGTTGATTCTATGCCTGTTTTATCCAATCTATTTAGAATTTTCTTAAATATCATGTTTTATTTTAATTATAATAGTCATTATCTTATTATTATTACTTCTATAATAATAATAATAATAATAATAATAATTATTATTATTATTATTATTATTATTATTATTATTTATTATTCTTTCTTTCTTTTCTCAGACGTTATGTCTGGTCAAAAATGGAAAGTGACGTGGACCTTGATCAAGCGTGACTTCATTTTAACTGTACGGTATATGTTATATTGCATTTAGGAACTTTCGGGTAATTGAACATGTATCAATAATTACGGATTTCTGTAGTTGTATATAAAAGTTTGGATGTAGCTGTATTGCATTGATGTACTGGTGGATATTGTGTGGTATGACTCCTGTAGTTGATAGTATAATTGGTATAATGTCAACTTTATCCTGATGCCACATGTCCTTGACTTCCTCAGCCAGTTGGATGTATTTTTCCATTTTTTTTCTCCTGTTTTCTTTTGTATATTTGTTGTATTGGGTATGGATATTTCGATTAGTTGTGTTAATTTCTTCTTTTTATTGGTGAGTATGATGTCAGGTTTGTTATGTGGTGGTGTTTTATCTGTTATAATGGTTTTGTTCCAGTATAATTTGTATTCATCATTCTCCAGTACATTTTGTGGTGCATACTTGTATGTGGGAACGTGTTGTTTTTTAAGTTTATGTTGTAAGGCAAGCTGTTGATGTATTATTTTTGCTACATTGCCATGTCTTCTGGGGTATTCTGTATTTGCTAGTATTGTACACCTGCCTGTGATGTGATCTACTGTTTCTATTTGTTGTTTGCAAAGTCTGCATTTATCTGTTGTGGTATTGGGATCTTTAATAATATGCTTGCTGTAATATCTGGTGTTTATTGTTTGATCCTGTATTGCAATCATGAATCCTTCCATCTCACTGTATATATTGCCTTTTCTTAGCCATGTGTTGGATGCGTCTTGATCAATGTGTGGCTGTGTTAGATGATACGGGTGCTTGCCATGTAGTGTTTTCTTTTTCCAATTTACTTTCTTCATATCTGTTGATGTTATGTGATCTAAAGGATTGTAGAAGTGGTTATGAAATTGCAGTGGTGTAGCCAATGTATTTATATGAGTGACTGCTTTGTGTATTTTTCTAGTTTCTGCTCGTTCTAGAAAGAATTTTCTTAAATTGTCTACCTGTCCATAATGTAGATTTTTTTATGTCGATAAATCCCCTTCCTCCTTCCTTTCTGCTTAATGTGAATCTTTCAGTTGCTGAATGTATGTGATGTATTCTATATTTGTGGCATTGTGATCGTGTAAGTATATTGAGTGCTTCTAGGTCTGTGTTACTATTATTATTATTATATTATATATTATATAATAATTACTATTATATTATTATTATTATATTATATTATATTTCAAATTTTCCTGCACCAATTTTTGTTGGACGTGAGAGCAAATTTTGTTTTACTAGTTTTATGGCTGCACAAGAAATTTTTTGAGTTACCACAGCACTTATTAGCGATTACCCCATGTTGATTAGGATTTATGGTTTTATCACCTACTCTCTAAGCCTTTTAGTTCTTGTTAAACAATGCCTTTCTTACCATTGCCTGTCACCATTTCATACCATGCTGTGTCACTGGGTGGTCGACTCAAGTATATGAGAAATCCTCACTGGCAAACACTTTGGAACATTTGTCACTGGAATGTAGTATCAATGGACACTGACAGCAATGAGACGTACGGAGCCTGAGAACCCACATGCAATAACAAAGATTCCTAAGGCTGGCAAGCCATTATGAGCACAAAACATTAAAACAAATCAGTGCACTTCCTCTCCTTATGTGACCCCACAACTGACTATTTCAGAAGCAGAATCTCCATAATAATATTTGTAACAAAATGACTCAGTGCATTTCTTTCTCTCAATGAACAGATTAATTCCCTGTAGCTGAGACTCTCAAAATTCTCTGAGTCTTCAGACATCCCTGTGATTTCCCTAGCTTTTCCAGTAAGTACTGGCTCCTTGAGAATTTCTAATCTTCTAGTTTCCAGAGAAGTCAACACTCAGTTCAAGACCCGTATTTGTTTCATTTGATGTTAAAACCCTTTGGATTTACCATTGCAGTACTCACTGCATTGTAAAAACAAATATTTCAAAAGAATATTAACATATTACACAAGTACTTTCACACTTACAGCTATCCCCTCGTCCCATAACTTCCTACTGGTACCCTTCCATCCACATCTATTTGCTTTCTGTTTGTCCAGAAAAGGTAATGTGACTATTACTGCTTTTTCTGACAAACTCATACTACAGACTACAGAAACAAGGAAGAAGAACTGTGCAAGATAAAGAAAAGCAACTAAGCAATTCAAATGAAACCAATAGCCAGCTCACTAGATTTAATGGCCATGCTATGCAGATGGAAAGAGAAAACAAGCAGTTGATTTGATGGTAGGAAGTAGAAGAGAAGAACAAAAATAATTGTGAAAACTTGAGTGTTTAAGGATGATATTACCTAAGTTTGGAAAAACATGATACTTTCGCAAGGTGATTTGTACAGAATGGACACTGATGATAGACTTCTAATTTCCCTAGCTGTGTTCATTCATCTAGTGGGTTGCCTCAGTTCACAGTCATTTAGTGGAACCTGTGAGGCAGCAAGACTGAAATTGCTGCTGTTTTACTTGACAGTCTTAACATATCACTGACAATTAGTTATACCTTTCAAGGCAAGTATCTGCTAATCAAAGGCTCAATGGTTCTACATCCAGCATGCTTGTGGATTTTATGGTTTATGTCTCTTCATACATGCTTTCCTAGTGGCTACGCATTATACTAAGAACATTACCATATGGCCTGTCAGTCTGACATCATCTACCGGGTTCTAAAGAAAAAACTGCATAGAAAAAGAGATAAAAACAAATACAATTCTAATGGAGCATACGACTTTTTATAGATGGCAGGCTTCCTCTCTGGTAGACGTGCTAGTGTGCAACTGTTGGATGGAAACAGCTTTCACACTATTGAGTGTTGTGACTGTTTATGTTAGACTGTGCTATGTCATTTTTTTGTCATGATGCCGGAGATAATGTTGATGACTATGATACTAGCTGTGTCACTCCCACTGGAATACAAACAACTTTGTAAATTTTTTGAGCTCTCTCAAAGCCATGAACCACTGAGATTACAGCAACTTGGAAACTAACCACAATCTGAAATAGCTCAACCAACTTTAGGCTGTTTATTTGCTATATAAGGCCATCACAGCAGCTCCAGGGGAGGTAACTGAGGTTATCATCAAAATATTTACATTTATTCTAATTTGACCTGACAGTAAGACCAAGAATATCACTTATTCCTAATTTCATGCAACTATATGGAGGTGTCATAATGACCACTAATGCTGCTTGTCCATCTCACAAAAATACTCATATTGTGCACTGAAACTATACTATTTGGTCAAAAGTATCCAGACACCCACTACTGGACATTAATGTAGGGTGTATCCATCCTTCACCTTTATGACAACTTCAGCTCTGTTGGGGATACTTTCAATGAGTTACCAGAATGTCTGTGGAGGAATGGCACCCCATTATTCTTCAAGAGCCGAAACTGGATAAGGTAGTGATGTTGGACACTGGGGTCTGGAGTGAAGTTGATGTTTTAACTCATTCCACCAGTTTCACATTGAGACTCTGGGCAGGTTAGTCCATTTCAGGAATGTTTTTGTCCACAAACCATTGCCTCACGGATGTTCTTTTATGACAGGGTTCATCGTCAAGCTTATACAACAACATCAGCTCTTAACTGTTTCTCTACTGTATGCAGTACACAATGCTGCAAAATGTGTTCATATCCTTTAACATTTAATGTTTTCTTAAGCGCATTTGGGGGGGGGGGGGACAGCCTCACCATGAAAAACACCCCAATACTATAACATTACCGTCTCCATACTTTACTGTCAATGCCACATATGATGGCAGGTAACATACTTTACTGTCGACATTACACATGTTTTCTGGTTAACATTCTCATGGTATTCAACCAATCAAATCCTTCCGTTGGACTGCCACAGTATACAGAATGGCTCTTTACTCTAAATCAATTATTTCCAGTCATCTATTGTCTAGTGCCATTTCTCTCTACATCACCTCAAGCATTTTTCAGCACTAACTAAAGAAATGAGGAATTTCTCCCATTCTACTTTATTCTTTTTAACTCTGAATGCGAAGTCAATGTGCTAGCTGCACAGCTGGTAGCACTTTGGAACTCAGGAGTGATTCCTTTTACTGATTTCATTCGATTTTTTATGACCACCTTTCACAATACTGAACACTACCTGCCCATCATTACACGAGGTCTGTCTGGTGTTGGTTTAGATATGGTTGTTCCTTTGTTTGTGTTTCCCTTTTACAATCGTAACACCAAAAGTCATATGGGCAGCTTTAGAAGGGCTGACTTATCCCTGATGGATTTGTCACAAAGGTCACATCCAATGATTAGTCCAAGTTAGAATTCACTGAACTCTCCTGGCTGTCAACTGTACTGTTACTGCTTCTCTACTGGTAATGAAATATTCTCCACTTTCTTTTCTACTGGTGGGCATCCTCCTCTCTTTAACATCTATTGGTCAATTCTGCATCACAAAGGGGTGTTCATACACTTTTCTTCAGACAGTACATCAAACAACATTGTTAATACAATGATTCATTTCATTATAATGCAAATAACTGCTGTCTTTATATGTTTGAAGATATGTGATAGATAAAATTATGACTGACACACAGATTATTGTCTCAAAAGTAATTTACACCTGGTGAATGGTTTTTAATTATACTCATAGACATTCTAAATATCAGGTGAGTACAAATTGTTATTTCCTGTAATTTATATGTTTACTGTCTCCTACATCATTATTATATTCTGTTAATGGCCAGCAGTCCCCAAACTACATTAATGCTGTTTAGCTACAAGTGACATGGAGTATAGAGTGAATTGTGAACATTAAATATTATATTTAGCTTCTGTGTATACAGTTGCTGGATGAATGTGACAAATAATATTTGGAATTTTTTTTTATTTTATTGGCTACAAGATCATATTGAAATACAATGTGAAAAGTACCAGAAATCATAATAAATAATGTAGTTTTTAAAAAATAATAATATTCACAAATTCTTTACCTGTTCACATATGCTGTCCATCTTGGTAACATATTCATGTGACTGCAGGTTTTCTAGTAAAAGTCTCAACTTCTCACTCTTCTCATCAAGATTCTTCTTCCCAGGTTGCCGTTGCTTCTCAAACAAAACACACACAAACACCGTGCAATACATGCTCAAGCAGGAATTTAAGCACTCTAGTAAAGTACATTTATTCCAGTAATTATAATGGAATAGAGCACAAAACTACAGTCAATAATTCTAAAAAGCAGAAGACTAAGACTCTACTGGAAAACTTCTACATAAATACATAATTCTATTGTGTTACTTCACAAACATGCAACTATAAACATTTAGATTAGAATCATAATTACCTGAAGAGCCATGCTATACAAAACTTTTCCATCAAAATTTAACTGTACTCTTGCATTAAATATACTTTTATTACAGAATAATGTTTTCATTGTTGAAGCACTTATTCTTAATTTCAAAGTGACATTGTCATTCTGTGCATAATACAGGGTGTTTCAAAAAGGACTTTACAACATTAAAAATTCATACACATTTATTCAAGATATAGAGCTGGGTTTAGTGTTATTTTATAGGAAACAAATCAAGTTTTTTTTAATCTTAAACTAAAGATGCTGTATATGGCTTCTTTTGGTTATCCTGCACACATCTCATTGGAAGTCAATTTCTTCCCAAACTCGCTGTAGCATTGCAGCTCAGTGGCGGTGTAAATTCTTGCTCTTAAGTTCAGGTAGAGAAGCCAGCACAGGAGGTACAAACATGATATCCATGATGAATCCCCACAAGAAAAAAATTGAGTGGTGTCAGGTCTGGGGAACGTGGGGGGGCCAAGCAATTGGCGCATCACAGCCAATTCATTGACCTGGAAAGTGGTCACTGGGAAAATCCCGGATGTCAGCCAGGTAGTGGGGGTGGCATGAAGTAAACACTTCGTCCTTGGTCATCCTCATACATCTGTGGCATCAAAAATTGATGTAACATATCCAGATACACTAGCCCATTGATGGTTCTCTCACAGAAAGAAAAGGGGCCATACACTTCACTCTTGCTCAATGCACAAGAAATGTTTAGTTTAGGGCTGTCACAAACATCCTCCTACTAGGAGGATCTTTAGCATACTTGGTTTGGAAATTAAGCTGAACTATTGTCACTGACTTCGATTCTTCAATCCAAAACAGACAGCTAGCACACTCGGGTGCACTGAAGGCAGCCATCTTTAACACAACTGGTACTAGCGCTCCTTATAGTGCAATTAGGCACTAACAAACTATGAGGGACAAAACTTGATGTATTTCCCTACAAATTGACACTACAATCACCTCTGTAGGTACTATGAATTAAGTTCCATGAATTTTCAAAGCTGGAAAGTCCTTTTTGAAACACACTGTATTTTCTGACTATCAGTCTGAGCTATAATGCCTGCTTCTTTCTTTTTTCCCCAGTACAACATTTCAAAATGGAAAAGCATTTGAAAAGTTAGGAAAAATTAAAATTTATCTCTAAATTAAAATTTCTCTCTCACATGTCATCAGCTCAGCTCTTTCTACAAACATTTTTCACTAATAATGTAAACTTTCTTTATTCCTGCTTTCACTCTTAAAGTTTTTGTTGTTTGGTTTATAAATCCCTTTTAAAGGTATAACACTGTGAATGAGTCTTTCAGCCTCTTTGCTCAACAAAACAACCTCCGATTTTGAAAAGTAGCATGCTTGTTAAATGGAAATTTGTTATTTATCAATTTAACTGTATTATAATTTTATCGTGTGTATAATTAATCCACAAAATACTTACTGTGTTCTAGACACAGCTGAACTTTGTTTCATTGTTTAAGCATGGTACTTTGTCAAATCAACTGTTACTGTTTATCAGTTTCAATTTTGTTTCACTGATCTATTTGTGTTGCAACATTCCTTGTTTTATCATTTTTACAAACTGATTGTCCAGAAAATTTAGAAAACTATAATCCTGACAAAATCTTTTTGAGAAAGAAATATACTTGTTCTGAATGGTTTTGTCTGGTGCAAGGTGGAACAGCAACTGCTAACAGACACCATGATATTAATTACGAACCTATTTTGTTTTTCAACTAATGCTGGATACTGATCTTGCTGTGTGTCCCATTCACAGCTTAACATAATTGTAAACAGCACCATATTTTGAAGTAACATTTTTCTCTTCACTAATTAAACACCTTTCAACCCTTTTCTATAAATAAATTATCTGTATCATTTTTAATGTAATTAGTTTTTTGCGTGAGAGAAATAATTCAATAAAAATATGATATACAGTATCTTGCTTATTCTTAACATTAGCATGCTAAATTAATTTTTTTTCCCATTCTGTTCATCACATACCACTCACATGCAATAAACTTACTCTCAATTGATGTATCTCTCCCACTGAGGTTTGTGTGAGACCAACAACTGAGTCCTAAACAGTTTCATAATGTGGCAACAGCTAGAAGAGTACTTTGTACATAAATCACCAAGTGAGAAAAACATAACCAAGTGTTCCATCACTACACCGACCTGATCAATAAGGTCCTCAAGTCGTGCTCTGACTATCAGCTCACGGTCAGGAATTGGTGGAGGCACAGTGTCCTGAGGACTGCTTGGACGTGATATGCATGCAGCAGCTGCCTCACAAGCTTGAACAGCCACTGCTAATCGTGCTTTCTCAGCCTGCAGTGTGTTGTGCATGCTCTGAAAAAGGACAAGGATATACCACATCAGTTATGCACACCCTGGAGGTACATGCAAAACATTTTACTTTTGTAACAATTATAGTCATGAGGTTTTTAAGCAGTACAAACACTTAACACACATTCTCTGTATTCTGTTATACGTTATAAAATTGTAGCAAACCATCACTATATGAATAATAATGTCAGTTCTGAAACTGGGGCAAAGAAAACGTTTTGAGTTTCAGTTCAGTAGTTGAATAGACTATCTCTGTAAACCTGCTTCAATAACATTTTTACTTTTTACTATCTGAAAATTAAGTTATTGACAGCATTATCTTTCTTCTTCTTTTTGCTGGTCCTTATCCCATATCTTCATGAGATTGGCATGTTTTTATGGTTTGGCAATGTTAGTGGTAGATGGAGGCAGGATGCCTTTCCTGTTGCCACACTTTCCTGTTGCCACTACAGAATTTCTGTACCGCAACTGTCCACATCTATGGTTATCCTGTGGGAAAGTATGTGAATGTTTCCTAAATATTGACGAATCATGTAACTGAGGCAGGACATGGTACCGGCCGAGTATTCACAAAGGCAGATGTAAGAAACCACATAAAAACCATATCCAAGCTTGGCTGGCACACCAGCCCTCATTGTTAAATTGCCAGGTGGATTCACAATCTGGGACCAGCATACCTACCCGAATCCCAGACAGGAAACAGCATGCTAACATGCATGGGTTCTTGATAGCATTATGTGTAAGTCAAAATGATAATTGATAAATTGTGAAAACAACAGAAAATATGTTCTCATTCACAGACACATAGATTAAATTAATGAACTATAGACATTACTAGCTGAATTTATAATACAGTGTAATAAAATAATCCACATTTGGTTCACAACAAGCAAGTGAAATAGGTCAAATTCGTATCACATGTAACAATAAAACTGGATTAAATGTACTGTACTAAATTTTGCAATAGAGAATTTTGTTATACCCGCATAATTAACATACACAAAAGCATTGATCACACTTTTGTTGTTGATTTAATATAAAACTATTTTTAAGAAATAGGTCAACTTTTGATACATTAAGCACAGGAATATTCACTATGTTCAATTCTGAACTTCGTTTACTTTTTTCCTCATATTCTATTGATCAATGGAAAATGAAACAAATGTACATTACATATGCTGATGAATACACAGAACATATTTTGTGTTCTTACTTCAAATTCACTCAACTCAGTCTTTGCTCAAAACTTTCAAAATATCTCAGGCAAGGAGATTCTGCAACCAGTTTTCATAATATGAGCAACACATATTGCTAATAACCAAAATTAACAAAAAAACTTTCCTTACCCTCGTTTCTTCCAGCTGTTGCTGAGCATCTTTAAGGCTTTCTACTGGTGCCTCCAAACTCTTTGCTATAACCGGTTCATATCCATCTAGATTGTGCATTATACTTTCCAGTGTGTCTTCATATTCTTGGAACTTAGCTAGAGATTCCAAAAGTCGATTCTGTAAAACCAAAATAAATGTTTTTATTTCTCCTAATGTTCCAGTTTCAACAGTTATGAATGCCTCATCATATATACATATGTGTGTGTGTGCGCGCGCGTGTGTGTGAATCTGTGAACATTAATACCTTAATTTGTATAGCAGTTCTAAGTAGAGAATTGTAACTGTCCTGAACATTGTGAAGTTGCTTTTCAATTGTTTCTTCTATACCAGGTGTAGAACCAATGTATCGTTCTATCTGACTTCTTCCTTTCGCCTTGACATCATCCAGAGTATTTTGATATTTTTGAATATCTGCCAGTAGTGCCTGTAAGAAAGAAAACAGCTCATCACACCCTGTAGGGAAAATTGCCGAGATTGCCGTAATTAAAATATTTATGTAAAATTTACTTTTTGATCCCATTAGAAGTGTGCTGAAGATATAATTTGGCACTAATTACATAAATTATTAAATATTATGTTATTTAAAAATTGTAGGGCATGGAAAATGACAACTTGTAGCCAGAATGTTAATGCAATGGATGTGTGAGTAGATACAAACTTCTTCCTAAGATAATGCATAATTATGAGACTGCACTTGCAAAGCATTCTGATGCTATATTTTTATGTCTTTTTGCTATGCCTCTCACAGCTGTCATGCAGTTGTATTCAGGAATGTCAGAGCTTCTTATGAATAAAAATACGTATCAAAATACTGTGTACTGGAGTATCCAGCTAATTAAATTGAAAGTCCTCAAGAGATGTGGATACAGTGTCTAACTAATGACTGGAACTGGAATTTTCTAAGATATCTTTATTTCTGACAAATATCCCTAGTCCAATAAATAGAATCCCAGAAATTCAGTATAGTCTATATCAAATGTAAAGAAGGAATGGTGGTTATGAGAACAGCCACATGCATTTCTCACACGAATAAACATCATTACATACACGTTGGTCAATGGACAACAGTGCGCTCTTAAATTTTATATTCTGAAGTACAACTTAAATTATAAAAGGAGGAGACAGACATACTTTAAAACATGATAATATGCTTGCAATATACACCAATTTGAAACTGCCATCTCAAATCACCAATTTCAAACTGCCATTTCAAATCGCTAATTGAGGGCATTACCTTCAGCTCAAATTCGTTTTCATAGCACTTGACTCCATGAACTGCAAAATGTATTCAAGTTAGCAACAATATGTTTGAATATGAAACATAGCAAGCAAAAGTCAGTAACTTTACCAAAGCCAACAATTACTGATAGCACAGAAGCTATTGGGAATACAACATATTTTTATTAGATACCATCCCTACAGAACACTGCTTCTTAACGTAAGTCTGTTTCCTTCTTAAACAAACTCTGTGACAGTTCACTTGTTCACTATTTACTTTATGAAACTGTAATGCATATCAAAATTATATGATACCTCATGCTGAGATATTTGTTCCTGTGTCTGTTCACGGTTTGTAATATACAGAGAATTGTGTGCCATCAACTGGAAGGAGATCTGCAGTAACCATTTCTCTGTGTCTTGCAGTGACTGGTGGTATGCAGAATATTCCTGATTAAGAAACACAACACGTTAATTACCAGGTTATTTTTGAACTTTTTAATTTATTATAATCTCTTTTATGTTCTGTGCATAAAAACATACCTGCATTTCGAGTTCCACAGTCTGTCTGCAAGAGAGGCATTTGCTTGCCAACTGATCCCATCGTATCTGAAGACGCTGAACCTCTTCCAGAACTGCAGGCCGCCCAGCCCACGCTGAGAGCTCAGCTCCTTCTGAGACCAGGTGCTCTAAGTCCGCATGTTTGGCATTCACTTCCTCTTGCAGGTGCTGGTAATTCAAATGGACACTTTGAGTACTGTATTGCTCACATTATTATACTATTCATCAGCAGTATAAAATAACTGCATACAAAACATGATTAACACAGACTTCAACAATGTGTTACAGGAACCAATAACAATTTACATTGTTACAGATGATGTACAAAAAATGCCAAACAGGGCTGGAAGAGTGTAATGAAATACAGCTCACAATGTGCAAAGACTGGGTGTTCATTTACTGTTGCTCTATGAACATGAGCCATCCATAAAAAGCACATATTGTTATACCATATACAGGTTAATGTAATTAAACTCTCATGGCATAATTATCAGGAAGCAGTGTTTTTCCAATGATTCCTCGTGTATTTGTTTGTCAAAGACTAGAAGTGGACAAACTATAATTGTACTACTTCTTAATTTAATTTCTATTGATACTTTTCTTTTGGAGTACAGAGTTAATAAAACAGTGTCATACTAATACCGTATATTGGAATTAATGACCAAAATCAAAACTGCTGTTATGGATTCCTTGGCAATACACCACAAAAACTAATGGTTACTTTCCTGTCTACCGAGAAATGACATATTCAAAATAAATAATAATAGGACTCCTGTGACTACAAACTGATATAAAAAGAAAAACAAATCAGCTTATGACATGATTTTTTCCTGCATACTGTGAAAGCTAGACCACTCATGATGTACACTTCATTAAGTTTAAGAATCCATTTTCATTCATGTTCCTCATAAATGTTGTACGCTGCAGTATTGTCATGTGCATATGTTACCTTGTATCTCTCAATCAGAGTTTTCATCTCCCCCAGTTCAGCCTTAGTTTCAGGCACATTTTTCAGTGTTTCTTCTACTTCTGAGATCCAATGTTCAAATCGTGATTTAGCTTCATTGTAATCTTCCCAACGAACGACTGCAGCCTGTTTAAATTTCAAAAACAGCCAATGAATTGCCTAAAATGTAGCTCATGCAGACAGTATGCCTAATAAATCTGTAAATCTAAGGACATTTTTGTTGGCATGTATAACCACAATGTATTACCTTGAGCTGTGCCATGACAGAGTTAAGATCAATTGTGAGTTGATCCCAGTGGCTTCGCAAGGCAGCCATATCATCCCGAAGTGATGATTGTTGTTCAACAGGTGTCGTATTTATAGCTTTTGTAAAAACTTCTTGCATCACTGACATCAGATGTTGACCTTCTGTCATACGGTTTGACACAAGCTGTACATAAACAAAAACATCTATTGCACTCTTACATTAACTCTGAAAATACAAGAATGTGAAGTCCAACTGTCTTGAGAAATAGTTCTGAGTCATTGCTTTGGAAGTGTTTTGCTAATACACAAGTACTTGAGATCAGTTCATTTATTTTACAATCACTAGTAATCATATCTCAATTACTCAGCTGTAGATACACATTTTTGTAATTCAACTTACACGTATTGTTTCCAGTTTATCCCGCGTTGCAGCCTCATCTCCAACTCCTATGCAATCTTGCACCGTCCCATGAGCAGTTTTTAACCATGATTCAAATTCTTCTTTAGCTTTGATGAATTCTGTGTGATCTGATAAATTCTTTTCAACTTTAGACACTAATCCCTATGTGAAAAGAGAAAAATAGGAAACGATAACAATATACAATTTCAGAATAAAATATATTCAGTCAATCTCCTATCTCGACTATGTACCTGAATTGTAGTCAGCAGATTAGTATAACTGCTTTGGTGTTGAACTGTCTGATCACGAACCCAGTTGCAAGCACTCATCTCCATCAATACTTCACATCTGTCATTAAGTTCCTCCATTACAGTTTTCTGTTGGATAGCCTCTTGCAACAATGCCTAAAAGAAAGTCATATGCTATAAGAGGAATGACAGCTTATGCATCAAACTTTATTAAGTCAGAATGTGTTTGGACAGTTCCATATTGGAATGAATACAGAAACTTTTGCTTTATTTTTTTCTTAAGCATGACATTGATCTTGCCCTGTTGGTCACAATATGACAAGAATTATAATCACAACTTGTGACTGACCGGCTATCAGCTCCTAGAAAATGCAGACACATGCAAAAAGAACAGCTTCACTTTACATTAATAAAGTCCCATGTTATATTTTTTCCCTAATACAATGATATCAACACTTCTATGTGAAAGAAAAAAAGGTTTATTGATTAATATCAGTCTTTTTGAATGAAACACAAATATTACATTTACTACAACCCTCTCTAAGAATTACAAAAAAAGAAAAGTGAGTGAAATTTCTGAGAAACTGAAAAGTCCAGTGCTGGAGTAAAATACAAAGTAACACTCACTCTGCATCTCTGAAGATCATCAGGAGTTTTCTTGTCGCCTTCCAACTCTGCATTAACTCGGGACCGGAAAGCCTCCAGCCACGACTGCATGCGACTTGAAGTGTCTGCAAATTCATTCCAGGCGTTGATGCACCGCTGTAGTATCTTTTGTGTGTCCTTACATAAAATCTGCAGGCTGTCCCAGTCACTCTTCAGCTGCTGTGTTTCCTGGCGTAGAGTATCTTGGCCTTCAGGGCCAGTTGTTTGTGCAACAGATGTGCTCAAGACAGTGGCACGCTCAACTAATTTCTCACCTGTATCAATTATACCGCACATTAAATCTTTTCACTTCACTGTTACAGTGCATGGTAATTAAGTAAAAGATAAGGAATAAAAGAAATACTTGTACTGAATACTCAGTAATCAACCTCTGTGTCAAATTTATACAAGGATTGCATGAGAATTTTCCAACAAAATGTCAATCTCTCTAAGACAAGATTTCTTTTATAAAGTGGCACGACAAACCAAGGGCTGCTGTAATGTGTGTGTATTTATGGACAACCCAATCTGGTCAAGAGACCATCATAAATCATGGATACAATGACATTAGGCTGAAGAGAGGATAATAATGATATATTTGATGTCAAGGGAGGATAACAATTTGTACTTGCTGTCAATAATTATGTCCTCGACACCAAGAAGCCTTCCTTTAAACTGGTGTTATGGTATTCATGCCTTGAAAATGGTCATTTGACTTTGATAAATAAACACACACATTACAGCAGCCTTTAGTGGTTTCTTCATGTCTTTCTGAATACATAGTTAAGTTATGCAGCAAACTATATGGAAAATGGGAGTTTTTTTTCTCAACAGCTACTGATCGCTGGACGTGTCAGAAATGGAAAGGTGGTGGAGGTTACAAAAATAACAAATGACCTGGAACTCCAGAACAACGGAAATGAGTACTGGATTTGATAAAGGTAGCATGTACACAGTGCAACAAAGCATATAGGACATATGAAGCTTAAAAAAGGCTAATTAAATTCAAACCTGTTGGCAATGATGCTATGAGTGCTTCTAATTTTCTTTCTTTTTCCAACGTTTGTTCTTTTTCACCATGGGAATCGCTACACTGCTGGACATCAATCCTAGTTCTTCGAAGCCAGTCAAATGCATCCCCATATACTTGCTTGTAATTTTCATGCTCTTTCACCTGTTCTTCAAGTGTCTGCGAAGTAAAAATGTGCTCTTAAGGTTTACGCAGCACCAAACTTTGTTTTATGAAAGAAAATGTGTCTGCCAACATGATGTGTGTGTATCACAATGACTGAAATGATAACAGTGTATGTCAGGGAAATTAAAGTACACAAAAAGAAAAATGGTCTCTAGTAGGATTTAGTCCACATACTACACATTTGTTGAATCACATTCTGCTCCAGGTATCATAAGCATGAGACTGTAAAATGAATAATATTCACAGGTGGTATTAACAATTTGGCGAGTTATAACTGTATAATATCTTAATCTTTACATGAAAGAAATAAGAACAAGGATAAGACCCACATTATTAACATAAAAAAATTTACAGCACATGTATCTGTCCTCCAATACTTACTGAAATGGCTTTTGAGGCAGTTGCTTGCAGCTGCTTATATTTCTCAAGGCTATTACGAACATCAGCAGCAGGCAAAGAGGGTTGTTCATTTACTCTACTTTGAATGCGTTCTGCCACATCACCATGACTGATTATCTCACGCTGTAAACTGCGGAGCTTCTCCAATGCAGCACGTTTTTCACTCAGCTCATTTCGGAAACCTTCAGGTTGCAGTTTCTGCTCTATTTCATCCAACCATTCCTTCAGAAGTTTATGAGCCTAAAACAAACATACCAGAAAAACAAATTCTTCCGTGATGTTCTCTCTATGTATTACAAAGATTATTGATTAAAATAAAGTTAGGGTTCTTGTTTGCTGGTTTATGAAAATCAGCTAATGCAAAATGCAAGTCCCCCTCAGCTCCTCCCCTCAAACAGTTCCAACAACAAATACATTTACATAATCAATTAAAATAAGAATTTATTTTGTAGTAGACACCAGCACATTATAGTTTACATTGAGATGCTGCTTATGATCTGTGGTACAATTCAGAGTAATGTGATAGATATGCTAATTCTAGTCCCAGAATGGTTAAAGACAAAAAGTAAAAAAGGAAGATTAGCATTTAATAGCCCATTAATAACAACAAGCTTACTAAATGGCCAAGGAAAATGAACGTGCTGTATCGAAAGGACATGCCTAACATTCGTCTGTAACTGCTTTAGGAGAACTACAAAAGCTTGGATGGCCAGAGGGGATTTGAAACCTGCTCTTCCCAAATATACATCCACTGCCCTAACCACTGGACCTCATCATTTGGTACTGCTTCTCTAGTACATTAGAGACAAATGTTATTGTGTGTAGGTATGCACGACTGTAAGAAAACATCCACTGTACTAAAAAAATATTTTTATGACTGTTCTGCTTCGTTTTGAACACGTGGGAACCATATTCACTGGCTAACAAAAATTTGCGGGTATTCGAATAGTTCAGTTTATTTTAAAAAGTTTATAAAGTAGAGATATGTTACTTGAGTTGTGATGATAGTCACCAATGAGTTTCTAGTGTGCTGAATTCCAATTCCACTAAGAAAATTAACTGTACATTGTTACAGTACACTTGAAAACAACTATCAAACTCATTCATTTGAGAGTCATTTATGAATAATTTTTTCTTCTTTTTGGTATCCTACGAGGTGATACGTTTACTGAATATTTACTGAATAAATTTTATATGTAATTAAAAAGGTTAATAAATTTCATATGTAATTTAAAAAGTCGTATATTCTGAAAACTAAGAAACATGTGGAAATAAGCCCTACACCAATTTGGAGCTGTGCTGATTTGAAGATGAAGACTGATATCTTAATTGTGGATTTGTGATGATGAGGGATACCTTTGTCTCCTACAACACTATTAAGTCAAAATGGCCACCAAGTTATACAGGTCTTTCTCCCCCCCCCCCCCCCCCCCCCCAGTACTTCAGGAAAATCATTGCCAATGGAACTAACTGACTTATCTATGTAAGTGATATATTACTTTGAAGAATATAGCATATTCTCTACAATAATCTGAAATTAAATTCTGATTTATTATTATCTGAATGAAGACAACAAAACCACAAGTTTTATCAGAAATTTTCAGAATTTCACAACATATTTAATTTCAAAAAACAAAAGTATGGCTGTAATTACAAGATAAGTCACAAACCGTGTAGACAAATGACTTATGAACACAACAGTACACAATTGTAGCACATATACACTGCCACAGTGGTGCATAGGGAGAGTGGGCATGCAAGCACTGCAAACATGATTTGATGCATAATGAATTAAGTGCCAGACTGGATGTAGATTAGTTCACAGAGTAGTCTAATATGAAATGGAAGCAGATCTGAGTGTGAATGAAGATTTTACTGTGGCTTTACCTTGACATTTGAATAAAAATACAATAGTAAAATTCCTCTTGCTTTTTACACAAGTAGTCATGTATTGAAATCACTGAGGCTGCGTATCAAGAAATTCTTCAATGGTGATTTGGGGACTGACAAAAAAAAGTAACACTTTTGGCAAAAGCTGAAGCAATTTGTTTGCCAGATAAGTTGTTACCATAAGTAAACTTTATGTCTCCTACTGTATACCACAATCCTGGGATCAAGATCAGTATCCAGCCTTAAAATAGTGAAAAATAAAATAAAAGTCTGATTTAAGACATTCCACACTTTTAAGATAATGGCAGTGTGCTTGACAGTGCCTACCTGCCATTCTTTCTACACATGCCGTAAGAGCAATATAAAGAGAACCCCATACAAATCACAAACCTTATTTTATTGCCCACAGGTTGTTACCAAACACAAAAACAACAAGAAAGAGAAATGATGAGAGAGAGAGAGAGAGAGAGAGAGAGAGAGAGCCTTCAAACTGCTGATACAATGTTATGCAGGGTGAAGAAAAATTTGTGCACTCAGGCTTCGCAGCGCTACTCCTCACATTCGAGCAATAAAAAAATGTCTCTCATAAAATTTTGCCCTGCGAGTACATTCAGCAGAAAAACAACGTCAAAGAGTGGCAATCTGGCAACACTGTAACCACATGTATGGTAACTACCTCTGAAGCCACATTTAGTCTTGTTGTACAGTTGGTGCAGTGGGTAGAGTTTTCAGTTAGCATGCAGGACGTCAATGGTTCGATCCTGGGTTGAGGCATATGTTTTTTATTTTCTAAATGTAGTCCAGGTGGTACGGTATCTGGCATCTTAATCATCAACAGCGATTGTAGCGGTCCTCTAGAAAACATTTGCACTTACATACTACAATTGTAGAAATGGAAGATTGGGCATCTTTGAAAGAAGCCCTTTCCATGTCATGGGTGTGAATTTACTCAAACCACTTCGTCTACTAGATGCAAAACCTGTTTCCTTTATGCCCTCCTCCTATGGTACCATAGATTAGTATCAACTATTATTCTTGCATCGTTCAGGTCCATTACATTTCATTAGGGCCTTTCGTTACCAGTAGGACTAGCAATATGCTTTGTGAATAATGTACAAATTCGGTTACTATTCGTATGTGTTATCACCATGGTCCCACTAATTATGCCTTTCAGCACTGAGTCGTAACCACATGCTGTTTAGTATGTATCTCAATGCATCATCATCATCATCATCATCATCATCATCATCATCATTATTATTGACTTTTTTTCTCAGACTTAAGTCTGGTTAAAAATGGAACGTGACGCGGACCTCGGTCAAGCGTGACTTCCTTGTAACTGTATGGTATATGTTATATTGCATTTAGGAACTTTCGGGTAATTGAACATGTATCAATAATTACAGATTTTTGTAGTTGTATATATATGTTTGGATGTAGCTGTATTGCATTGATGTACTGGTGAATATTGTGAGGTATGACTCCTGTAGTTGATAGTATAATTGGGATAATGTCGACTTTATCCTGATGCCACATGTCCTTGACTTCCTCAGCCAGATGGATGTATTTTTCAATTTTTTCTCCTGTTTTCTTCTGTATATTTGTTGTGTTGGGTATGGATATTTCAATTAGTTGTGTTAATTTCTTCTTTTTGTTGGTGAGTATGATGTCAGGTTTGTTATGTGGTGTTGTTTTATCTGTTATAATCGTTCTGTTCCAGTATAATTTGTATTCATCATTCTCCAGTACATTTTGTGGTGCATACTTGTATGTGGGAACGTGTTGTTTTATTATTATTATTATTATTATTATTATTATTATTCTGAATGATGAATGGAAAAACTAGTAGAAGCCGACCTAGGGGAAGATCAGTTTGGATTCCGTAGAAATATTGGAACACGTGAGGCAATACTGACCCTACGACTTATCTTAGAAGCTAGATTAAGGAAAGGCAAACCTACGTTTCTAGCATTTGTAGACTTAGAGAAAGCTTTTGACAATGTTGATTGGAATACTCTCTTTCAAATTCTGGAGGTGGCAGGGGTAAAATATAGGGAGCGAAAGGCTATTTACAATTTGTATAGAAACCAAATGGCAGTTATAAGAGTTGAGGGACATGAAAGGGAAGCAGTGGTTGGGAAGGGAGTGAGACAGGGTTGTAGCCTCTCCCCGATGTTATTCAATCTGTATATTGAGCAAGCAGTTAAGGAAACAAAAGAAAAATTCGGAGTAGGTATTAAAATCCATGGAGAAGAAACAAAAACTTTGAGGTTCGCCGATGACATTGTAATTCTGTCAGAGACAGCAAAGGACCTGGAAGAGCAGTTGAATGGAATGGATAGTGTCTTGAAAGGAGGATATAAGATGAACATCAACGAAAGCAAACTGAGGATAATGGAATGTAGTCGAATTAAGTCGGGTGATGCTGAGGGTATTAGATTAGGAAATGAGACACTTAAAGTAGTAAAGGAGTTTTGCTATTTGGGGAGAAAAATAACTGATGATGGTCAAAGTAGAGAGGATATAAAATGTAGACTGGCAATGGGAAGGAAAGCGTTTCTGAACAAGAGAAATTTGTTAACTTCTAGTATAGATTTAAGTGTCAGGAAGTCATTTCAGAAAGTATTTGTATGGAAGTGAAACACGGACGATAAATAGTTTAGACTAGAAGAGAATAGAAGCTTTCAAAATGTGGTGCTACAGAAGAATGCTGAAGATTAGATGGGTAGATCACATAACTAATGAGGAGGTGTTGAAGAGTATTGGGGAGAAGAGAAGTTTGTGGTACAACTTGACTAGAAGAAGGGATCGGTTGGTAGGACATGCTCTGAGGCATCAAGGGATCACCAATTTAGTATTGGAGGGCAGCGTGGAGGGTAAAAATCTTAGAGGGAGACCAAGAGATGAATACACCAAGCAGATTAAGAAGGATATAGGTTGCAGTAGGTACTGGGAGATGAAGAAGATTGCACAGGATAGAGTAGCATGGAGAGCTGCATCAAACCAGTCTCAGGACTGAAGACCACAACAACAACAACAACAACATTATTATTCTACTGATGGGATTGAGGAAACATCATGTATATTACCATTAGAGAAACATTGTAATTCAAAACTGAACATTTCACAATTAGCAGTGTTGGGATGAATCATACAGATATTGTTAGAGGGATAAAGTGTGTTAGCTGGAACAGCACATAGGACTGATAGCATTTTTATTCTGTATGCACTGTCCACCAGACAGGGACTGGTTGTGAGTGGAGTAACGTGCCAATGACAGACTCCAATGTACCTGCATACACATATTGAATTTTCTCATTGTAAACCTCTAAACCAGTGTAGAGTGTGGCAGACATATGGCATACACAAACCAAGAACATGTGGATATGCTTCTGGTGCTTGATGCATCCGATAACCGGGCTGGTGTTGCTACTAGTGAATATGCTGCTAGATATCCTCATCAATGGCATCCAGATAAAAATGTGGTTTGTCACCTGGAGCTGTATCTTCAGGAATCAGATTCTTTCCTTCCACCATCACGTGACAGAGGTCGTCCATGTACTCCAGCTACTGAGGAAGCTATTCTGTGAGTCATACACCAAGAACCTCAGTGAAGTACAAGTTGCATAGCAAGGCAGCTGCGTGTCATGCAATGCACGGTCGTTAAAATGCTGTATGAGCATGAGCTGCACCCCTCCCATTAAGCTTTCATGTAACACCTGCATCCTGCAGATTGCCATCAGTGTAATGCAGTTCTGTGAATGGTTCAACAACAGCAAGCCAATGATGACTTCTAGAACACCGTAATATGGTCAGATGAAGCAGCAGTCATTCATGAGGGTGTCTTCAATATGCACAATGCTCACAATTGGTGTGAGGTTAACCCACACATCACCCGCGACCACGGATATCAAGTTCACTTTAGTATCAATGTCTGGGCCAGAATATTGGGCGATAGGTGATTGGACCCCTACATATTGTCTGACCGGTTGACTGCATGAAGGAATCAAACATTCCTCTCAAACTATCTGCCTGATGCGCTGGAAGATGTTCAACTGCATGTTCAGTGGAGGATATGGTTCCAACATGATGGTGCACCTCCACATTTTGGAATAAATTTGCAACAGTATTTGGACAGAACATTTTGAGAGAAATGGCTTAGACGTGGAGGTCCAGTTGTGTGGCCACCACCTTCACCTGATCTACATCCCCCCAATTTCTTCCTGTGGGGACACCTGCAGGAGCATGTGTACTCTACTCCGCCGATGAATGTGGAAGAATTGGTAGTGGGTGTTCAACTGCTCTTGTTACTGTGGACAGCTTTGCTGTGAAGGGTCCAGAGCTGTATGATCTGGTGGGTTGCACAATCTTTGGACATACAGGAAGGTCACTTTTAGCATCTGTTGTCCTGAGGACAATGTATTCTGTTGTGAAGGTCATGCGGTCATTAATATTGACATTATTATTGTCACTGGTTGCTAATGTGCGAAATATGTGTACTGTGCTATCATCTTTGCCATCTCGTTTGTTGTTATTCTGTCCTATGATAGGTCATTTGTTTCAACTGTCTATTTCTTATTTGTCTAACCACATATTTGTTATGTTCAGTGTTACAAAATGGTGTAAATTTAGGATACATGTGACCAAAGCAATGGTGTATATTACAGTGTGAAATGTCAAAAAAATGCCCCAACCCAGGATCAAACCCTTGACTTCCTACATACTAACCCAAAACTCCACCCACTGCACCAACTCTACAGCACAACTAAAATGTGTTGTCAGAGGTAGTTACCATACATGTGGTTACAGTGTTGTCAGACTGCCACTCTTTAACGTGCTTTTTCTGCTGGATGTACTTTCTGGACGAAATGCTGTGAGAGACTTTTTTTTTTTAATCACAGGCATGTGAGGAGTTGCGCTGTGAAGCCCGAGTGCACGAATTTCGCTTCACCCTGTACATCACTAACAAATGACTAAGTCAGAACAATACACTTAACATGTATTTACACACAGAAAGATTATCACTGATTAATATCAACCATATACGTGTATGGAACAGGTTTAAATCCAAATTACGTACCTTCTGTATTTCTTCTAAATGAGCAGCTCTTGCAGTGAGCACCTGCCTAACTTCTTGCACATCTGACATGAGCTTCTCAAACTCTTGTTTGATATTTTCTGTATCTTCCTGGATCTTAGCTGCCCCGTTTTGCTCGGTATTCAAAATCACCTTTTCTTTTAGTTCAAGCACATACCTAAAACAATATTTAAAAATATGTAAGTTATGTAAGTTTTCAAACAGACTCACAGTTACTGCCCTGTCTTTATTCACCTCCTCAGGGAGTTGTCCCCATTTTACCATGCCAATAACCCCCCCCCCCCCCCCCCCCATCTTCCCTCTCTTTTGTTATGCAACTTACCATTACTTTCTTGGTTTCTCCATACTTCCTGTTACTCCAAATTATTCATATCAAACTTTCAATCATACCAAGTAATCAGAAAAAAAAGTGTGTGTGTGTGTGTGTGTTTGTGTGTGTGTGTGTGTGTGTGTGTGTGTGTTTCCATTAACTTAGCAGTTTACACATAGTTGTTTCAGAGGGTTATTTTTATAATATTACCTCTTAATTTCAGCATCATTATTATATTTTCAAAATGGAAAACATATTGCAGGATAAATCTCATACTTAGCAGGATGACCTATCATTGTGGATCACTTAAACGCAGTGACAGTCAGATTTACGGTGGTACCTAAGTGGACATAATTTTTTGTCATTTGGAACACATCATTTTATTTAGGTGTCAGTCTTTACACTGTACTGATGCCAACCCTCTATTTCTTTATGTTTTGTATCAGTCTCTTGATCTCTTCCTACTAGGGACACAGACATCCCAAATTAGCTGGTCTTGGACGAGCCAACGCACATTCCCATCAGTCTATAGCTACTCCTGCTGAAGGTGTTCCCCATATACATATATTTCCTTGTCTGTTGTAATACATCTTGATTTTGTAGTACATTTGGCCACTTAACATCAATTTAGTGTTATGATTAAAAAATAGATTTTCCAAAGAAAACTTTTAGCCTTCTAATCAGTTTTTGAGCCAGAAATGTAAATATTTTATAGTAGGACTCTTTTAAAATTACAGCTTCCATCTGAAATGTCAACAGCAAGTTTCTTTCGTCTTTTTTTATGAATATTTTTTTCTGTCTTTTGCCTAACTTGATATAGTTTTTTGTTAATTTTTATCCTTTGTCACACCTCCAGCCTGTATGGCCTTAGTATAAGCAATAGCCTCAACAGTCTGTTATGGTTTTAAAGCAATGGCATCATTTTCATATTCATTCTACTTCAGTCTTCCAATATTAAGCATAAATAAATTTGTTAACATTGATCATTATAAACAACAGTATCATTGAGGGCGAGTGCACCCCACTGGAAGTTAGTGAGAAATAGGTGTAAAGTGAATCCATGAGAAACTATTCGTTTTATTGTGAACTACAACATAGTCACAGAGTTCAACAAGTGGCAATTCTAAACAAAACTGCTGTACATCTCATTCTTTAGAAAGAAGTTTGCATTGAGGTAAGGTTCATAAAATGTATTTCAAACACCTTCAATGGTATCTACTGTCTTCTCTCTTAATAGTTTCTTTGATTATTTCTTACTTTTGAATCTACTGACTACAATCTAACTTTCTAATTTTGGCCTGTTACATACCTGAGCTTATTATGACCCTGCTCAAGTGATTGTCTAATGCCTTTGACTGTCTGAAGCTTGTTGTTGACTTCATTGAGTGTGCTGGGTATTTCTTGACACTCATTAAGACGATCTCGTGTTCGATCCAACCAATCTTGGCATTCCTGATATAATGTATTATGCTGCTGATGCTCCTAAAATAAACAAATCAATATAAAATAACTGGATTTTCCACTGGACGTCGAAATATATTAATATTAATGGAAAATGAATAATGTTGATTATGTACAATGCTCCACAGAATCAGGGATTTTTAGCTGGAGCTGAAAAGCGTTTAACCTGCACACAACACAGCTACCAGTACATAAGAAGTCTAGTTAAACAGAATCAAATGATGTATTTCTTAACATGTCTGAAGTAGATACTTGGCTGGTATTATAATAATTTGGCTGCTGACTAGGCTTCAAACATATTTGTGCTCATAAGTTAACAAAGAACATTCTTTGTTGTAGAGACAGCTGAGAATAGCTGGCAAAGTTCAATTAATAATCAGTTTATCATAACAAAAAGTGTGAGTTTATATATATTCTCATTGACTACATAATAGTGGCTGTTGATACAACAAACGACATTCTTAACATATTGAATGCTGCCAACATTCCTCCATGAAACGTGAAAGTAACAGCAGTTACCCCATTATATAAGATCTACTAGAGAGGGTGTGACAAGACACAATCGATAATGAATACATTATTGTTCATAAAGACTTGCAGCCACAGAGAATGTTTCACACTTCTGTTGCAATGGTTGATCAAAACATTAATGGATTTAAAATGGAAAATAATTGTGGGATAACTATATTTAAGACAGATATACCCACAGTATTATGAAACAACAAGAAGTTTATGAATAGCCGAAGTATGTCATTGTATGACCATCATAATATGGTAATTAACTGATTATCATGTTTGCATTTAAACAAATAAATATCCTCTTCTTCCGATACAAAAAAGGGAATAATGAAAACTATACCTGATAATGCAGCTCAAGTCTTCGCATGATTTCTTTTGCCAGCGATAATAAAGCATTATACTTTGTTGTCATCTGGGTAACAGCATTGCTTATTCTTGTGTCTGCACATGTTTCCAACAGCATCTGGGCCTTCATGTTCAGTCGATCCAGTTCCTTTTGCCAATCAAATAGGGTCTGAAGATGGACCTGAAGAAACACATTTTTCAATGATAGCAAAGTAAAACACAATACTGACTGAAGTGGTCTATTTGCCTATATTATACATTAACAGTAGGACACAACTCTACTTACCTGGAACTGTTCAAGGACATTTTTCTTTTCTTCAAGGCTATCCTGTAATTTATTAAATGTCTGAACTAACTGTTCAGTCTGTGTCAGCCAGTCAGATGCTTCCTGATACTGGTCCTCGTACTCTGTCCACTTGACGATTCCCACTTCAAGGAGGCCTTTAACTTGATTGAGAGACTCCCTAGAGCAAATTACAATACATATTAGACAGTCAAGTAATAACACAGCTTTTTTTTTTATTTGTATATTTAAGCCTCATGTCACAGAAGTGGTATCGCAACAAGTTGTTGGGTTGGGTTGTTTGGGGGAAGAGACCAAACAGCGAGGTCATGGGTCTCATTAGATTAAGGAAGGGTGGGTAAGGAAGTTGGCCATGCCCTTTCAAAGGAACCAACCCGGCATTTGCCTGGAGCGATTTAGGGAAATCATGGAAAGCCTAAATCAGGAGGGTCGGATGCGGGATTGAACCATCGCCCTTCCAAATGCAAGTCCAGTGTGCTAATCACTGCACCACCTTGCTCAGTCAACAAGTTGTAACAAAGCCTTTTAAAAAGTATTTTCTGTCTGTTATCATCTCCCTCTCTTTTCGTTTTTTTCCTGCCATCCAACACATGTTTAATAGTAGCATGTTTAATAGTAGCTTAATTTATCAGTTCTTTTATAATGTTTAGTGCATGCTTATGACCACCAGACATTAGTTTACTACTTTGTAGATCGCATCTGCAGGTGGGAATTGTCGGTCCTGCTACTAGATCACATCTAGCTGCCCTACACCATTAGTTCAGTAATTGTCACTAGTTTTCGGTTGCGGAAAGCATTCCTGTGCAACTAATTTCACATCTTGAGTATTCTTGATTGTATATCTGTGATTTAAGAGTTACCAACTTTACTTTACTGTTTCAACAACCCAACCACAATGCAGATATGTTTACATTTTGTACATTCTCTATGTGCCTCTTCAATTGGTGAGTTACTGCGTAACATATTCAAATATATATGGTTGTGTACATAAGTTAGTTTGGTTGTAATTTAATTTGCCAGTATTTTACTATCCTCACTTTCTTTCGTTTCATACAAATCACTTTCTTTCTTTTTGTACAGATCACAGATCATCTGATGATAACTTGGTAATAATACAATGTCAGTTATGATAGTACGTGTGTGACCTAAGACTGAAATACACGCTCTTTTGAGACAGTCAGCGTAATTCCCTAAGGCAGTATGCGCAGTCTATGGAATGTCACTGTTATTTGCAGAAACAAGTTAATGACTTCATATTATTTTTTATCAGTGTTAATTCAATCATATTTCCTGGAGACAGCTAAAGATCAAAACTGTCGAGGAGAAAGGGCAGAACATCTGGATCAGGATATGTCTGATTCCAATGGGGATTCAAATTTAGTACTGAACTATGGACTTTTTCCTTATCTCTTTGGACACCACAGCAAATTGTTGCTTATTAATGCAGGCAGACTTGCTGACTTTTTTCAACCTTGTATAGATAATAGCAGGGTGTAACAGAAATTTATTCACCAATTTGTCAAGATGCATCTCAACTGTCCACACCTAAAATACAATGCTCAACTCAAATGCAATTTACATCCCAAGGATTTATCAACAGTGCTTCACTCAAAAATAATGTAGAAGCATAAATGTATCTCTTTAAGACAATGAAGTAGTTGTGTTCACAAACTGAGGGATGCCTACATTCATCTTTCATATATAATAATCTTCATTTATGAAAAATTTTGGTGGTCTTTTACTTTCTCAATTTACAGTCACCTCTGAGACTCTGCCACTAACATGTTTGTCACTTTACCCATAAAATGGTATCTAATTGCCAATTTCCAAGTCTTATCCCTATGAGTTTTGAAAACTGTAACACACTATAGGAATTCTAAAGACAACTGGCTGACAGAGCTGTTACAGCTCCAGCAGAAGCTAACATACTGAAATGAATAAAATGTGTTGTTTTTTTGAACAATTTGTGTTACTCCCATTGCTGCTAAAAAGACTATTGCACACCTCCTTGAAACACAGCATACCGATATTCTTATTGGTCTTTAACTATTTCCAGCAAAATAATAAACAAAATTATTTTAAAGAACAACAATATTGAGCAAATAGACAGCATAGTAATTTACAGATTGTTATTGGTAAATAACCAACTTACACATATGTGTCAAATTCCTCCTGTAGGAGTGCTACTTCTTCCTCGATAACTTCTTTGTCTTCAGAATCAGCACCCTCACAGGCAGCATTTCCTTGTTCCAGAGCTTTCTCCAATTTCTGTTGGCCTTCCTCCATTTCGCTTTCGAGAATCTATAAATAAAGAGATAGAAGCTATAAAATGAGTATAGATAACTGAATTATTTAACATTATAGAAAAAAATAACACTAAATGCAAAATTTTAGGCCCTTATTTCTGTCTTTACTTTCTATTAGTAGCTTGATCAAAATCACAGTGATTAAGTAGGAGGCCAACGTTAATTAAGCCTGTAATTACAAGAGGAACTCTATGTCTTTGTCGTAGTCAGCACAGAAAGCTTTAAGGTGGGTGCCAATTTTAGCAACAGTAGATGGTGCCAGGGAATGATATTTCACAATGTTTTACAAATGGTATTGATGGCCTAGTCCAACTTCAGAATAAAAAGTTGAACTAATTGTTGTTTTTTGTGTCTTAGTGTATTTCAACAAATGAACTTCCTCAAGAATCACTCAATGTACTCTCTGGAGCAATAATACTATTCCATGCACTCAAATTTTCTAAATCTTAATAATGTCTTCCAACTTTATGCAGTACAATAATGGGACTCATCTGGAACCTGGACAAAAATCCTAAATTGTTCTCTCTGTCATAGTTGTATGTTATTATAAAGCAGTTCAGAATTTACAAAAATTATTACAAAGGCCTTGTGTAGTTTAGAATCTCTGCTTGTGGACCAGTAAAAGGTAAAGCTCACATTTTCAAACACTAATCTGTCAAGCAATCAAATTATTTTGTCAGGACAGATAAGGCTACAAACATTATGTTTTTCAGAATACAACACCTTTGAAGCAGCAGCATAAGCCAGCGAGAATGTTTGTGTTTACATGATCAATAGAGTGAGCAAATGAGCAGAGTATAACACATTATCTGAAATTGCTGACTATCTGTAGCACTCTATAAATAACTGAGTTTCTTTTATTTTTATGTTGAAAACATTTTGACACTGAATCAATGCCACATCTCTAAATAATGATAGTGATCATGCATGAATGTATTAATGCATGGTAATTGCAAATCGATACATATGATAATGGTTCGGAGAAATTACATGAAAAATTAAGCTTCTGGAGTTGATGTTTATAATTTGTTGACTGGACAGGAGCTGAATCATACAATGTAAAGAAAGTTTTTAAAAAGCAGTTAAATAAAATATTACGAGGACTATGTAGTGTCACAAAACTTTAGATACCCTTCATTCTCCTGCCAATGGCGTAGCTACGGGTAACATCCAATTTGACTACACATTATATTTGTATGGTAAAGTTGACAGACACAGTACTGTGTTTTAATGGACTAGTATTTGATATATTTCATTTTTCTTTCACAAAGGTTTAGTTCTGGTTGTTGTTTATTTTCTATTTATTTCATGTGAGGCAAACGAGTGCCACAGCCAACTGAGGTCTGTTCATTACATATTGTGGAATAGCTGCTATTATGCCTGTCATGTGGGCCAGAGACGTTGACAGGATGGGATTCATGAAACTGCACAGACACTGCTGATCTATTTCTTAAACAATAGTAACTGTTGAGTGTTGTTTCATTGGAAGAAGTTATCACGCAAGGAAATAAGACTTGTTAATTGCCATTGGGCAAAATGTAACATTGATATTTACTAAAATATGTACATGTATATTACATTAGCAGAAATAACTGGACTGTCTTTTTACATAATAGTAATGAAAAAGATGGAATTAAACATTTTCTCAGTTAGTTTCCTGCTCCTCTTTTAATTGCCGTTTCTGGAAAAGTTGGAGGGAGAGGGGGGGGGGGTGAGAGAGAGAGAGTTATTTGCTTAGTTACCTTCACATGTTGCAAAATGGCTACTCTGCAGCAGAAATCATTTAATGTTCTCGAATTTGCAATGTGTAATTCTCTGATTAGAATGCAAATACATTTCACGTTGAGATGCCAAATGGACCTTCTGAACGGATGGAACATTTGCAGACGGTACTGACAGTTTGTAGACATATTTCTGATGAAAATGTCACATGAATTCAAACAACTTTCCAACATAGTCATATAAAATCCATTCTTCATGCCAGGTGGCTTTTCTGTTAGACAGCTATCAAATTTAATAGTTTTCAGTGGTGTTTCGTGCTGTTTGTGGCAAAATAATGATTTAATAAAGTTTTGGAAACATTTGCTCACTGTGTGTTTTACAGTTTTCTGTGCATTGAAGTTGTTTAGTAAATTGTGTGCTTTAGTTTTCAGCTGATGTTTCTTACTGTTTCTAGTGAAATATTTTATTTAATTTTCATTTAGTGTTTTAACTTCGTTGAGTGTTCCAGTGGCCACTTGAAGTTTTGTTGGTATTGGTATTAGCTGTAGTGTAGTCGTATTAATACAAGTAGTTGCTTTCTTAGTCGACAGAGAATTTCGAGACTGCTCTTGTTAGTTCTATAAATAGTTCTACTAGTGTAACTGAAATTAGGTAACATAGATGTATAGTTTTTGCAGTAACTGTAAAATTTTACCGTGAGTGAGAAGTATGGGCTCTGTCGTAGGTTCGGAAGTAGTGGGTTATAGTGTGAGATTTGTTCAAAGTATTTCCATTGGAGTGAATGCAATGGAGAAGCCAGTGGGTATTCTAGTGAGATCCTCTCCTGGGAATACAAAATCTGTAGTAGAAGTAAGTTGATAAAGGAGCAGGAGTGTAAAATCTGTGCCCTTCAGGTGCGGTTACAAAGCGCAAATGAGGAACTAGATAGGTTGAGGAGGGTGAAGGGTGGTGAGGAATGGGAACTGGCAGTTGGCAAGAAGGCACTAAGAGGAGGAGGTATTCACAGTTATCCTTTGCATATATATAATAGATTTGACCTACTGTCAGAGTTGAGTGGAGAGAAGCCTCTTGTAGCTGTAGATGTAGGGAACATGCAGCAGTCCTCAGCAGTTAGGAGGCCTAAGTCGGTTGCAAAGTCTAACAGAAAGAAGGAGGTTCTGCTGTTAAGTAGTCCGCACAGTAGAGGTGTGGGCCAGCAGTTGCAGTGTTGGGGAATGAGTACCAGGTCACCAGCATTGTGAAGCCTAGTGCAGGGTTGGCTCAGGTGACTGACAGCGTAGGGGAGTTATGTAGGAATATTATGAAGGAGGATCAGATAGTAATAGTGGATGGAGCAGGGAACAGTCTTTATAGGGACAGAGAATATGATGTACGTGGTGACCTGGTAAAGATAGCTACTCAAACTGGTGGCACCAATGCGCATTTCGTGCAACTGTTTCAGCGTCACGATCGGCCTCGTCTTAATGCGGCTGTTAGATACGTTAACATGGGGCTGGAGGGAGAGCTGACGGCAGACGGCGTGGATCACATTTCAGTGGTGCCTGTTGGGACTATCAGTAGATCTGGTTTCACAAGGCATGGCCTGCACCTCAATAGGTATGGGAAGGGGAGGCTGGCAAAGTTTAAAGGTGACAGTGTAGTAAGTAGTGGTGGGATCACTCATGGAAAAATTCCTGTAGTAGTTGGTGTTAGAGCTGCAGCTTTTTTAGATTTAAGTCAGATGATAGGTATACCTGCTTAAAGGAAGTCCTTCTAACTAAGGGTTCACTGCTGGAGGACCTAAAGTTTCCAAGAAGAGACGGAATTAGCATATTTCATCAAAATATAAGAGGTATTAGAGATAAAGTTAGTGAACTGCTTACAGATGTTAACTTTGAAATTATTGTTTTATCAGAGCACCACTTAAATAACTTGACAATTCAATTCAGAGGCTTCCTTTACTAGGGTACAAATTAGCTGGCTGTTTCTCAAGGAGTTCTTTGCATGTACGTAAAAAAACAATATTCCATTTGAGTCCATATATGTATGCCAGCACTGCACTGAACAGATTTTTGAATGTTGTGCAGGAGCAGTTGAATTTAGTGGAACTAAACTTCTAATTGTTGTTGGTTATAGATCCCCTAACTCTGACTTCAGAGCATTTCTGCTCAAGCTAGAGACAGTTCTTGAATCACTTGGTAGGAAGTACCAGAAATTAGTTATGTGTGGTGACTTCAATATAAATTTTGTATATGATGGTGCAAGAAAAAGGATGTTGATAGATTTCCTAAATTCATATGATCTGATGCAGAGGGTGTTTTTTCCAACTAGGCTGCAGGGGAACAGTAGCACAGCCATAAACAATATTTTTATTCTTCCTCATTACTAGATGGACATTCTGTTCGTAAAAGGGTGAATGGCCTTTCAGACCATGATGTACAAATTTTAGCACTAAAAGGCTTTTGTCCTCAAACAAATGTCACATATAATTACAAACTATGTAGGAAAGTTAATCCAACAGCAACAGAGAGTTTTTTAAACCTTGTCAAGGAACAAGAGTGACAGGATGTTTATAGTGCTGATGACATACATGATAAATATAATGCTTTCTTTAACACATTTCTGATGCTCTTTGAGAATTGCTTCCTATTAGAACATTCTAAATGGGGTACTAGGGATGACTAGTGGGATAAGGACAGCATGTAGAACAAAGTGGGAATTATATCAAAATGTTAGAAGTAGTCACAATCAAGCTACAGTAGCCCATTACAAACAGTATTGTCAGGCGCTTAAAAATGCTAACTCACAGGATAAAATTAACCATATGGTCAGTTGTGAAGGAAGTGTGTGGTCAGCAGCACAAGGTCAACGATATAAAGTCAGCTTGTAGTAAAAGTATTTCTGTTACTGATAAATCAGATATATGTACAATATTTAACAATCATTTTCTGGGCATTGCTGGCGAATTAAATAAAAATTTAGTTTCTGCAAGGAATCATATAACTTCCTTGGAAAATATCTTTCTGAGATTGATGTCTGAAATGCTACTCTGTGATACAGACAGGGGGACATTGAGTCAATAATTACATCACTGAAGACTAAGGGCTCTCATGGATAAGGGGGAGATTTAGTCAATAATTAAATCACTGAATACTACGGGCTCTCATGGATATGATGGAGTACCTAGCAGAATATTAAAGTACCGTTCTGCACATGTTAGCCCTGGTATTTAGCCATATTTATAATTTTTCCTTTAGGAATGGTCAGTTTCCTGAATGATTAAAGTATTCAGTAGTAAAGTTGCTTTATAAAAAGGGAGGAAGGGATAATGCAGATAAATGGTTCAAATGGCTCTGAGCACTATGGGACTTAACTGCTGAGGTCATTAGTCCCCTAGAACTTAGAACTAGTTAAACCTAACTAACCTAAGGGCATCACTCACATCCATGCCCGAGGCAGGATTCGAACCTGCGACCGTAGCGGTCTCGCGGTTCCAGACTGCAGCGCCTAGAACCGCACGGCCACTTCGGCCGGCGATAATTCAGATAATTTTAGACCTATTTCTGTGCTATCAGTGTTTGCTAAAGTTATTGAAAAGGCTGTGTATGTAAGGATAATTGATCATTTTATATCACACGGTTTGCTATTAAATGTACAGTTCGGCTTTATAAGTCGTTTAACAACTGAAAATGCTATATTCTCTTTTCTCTGTGAGGTGCTGGATGGGTTAAACAAAAGGTTTCAAACAATAGGCACATTTTTTGATTTAACTAAGGCGTTTGATTTTGTTGATCACAAAATATTGCTCCAGAGGTTGGACCATTACAGAATACGGGGAGTAGCTCACAATCGGTTCATCTTTTACTTTAGCAACAGACAGCAAAGGTCATTATTCACAGTGGTGAGAATGGCTGTGATGTGGGGTCTGAGTGGGGTATGGTGAAGTGGGGGGGGGGGGGGTTGCCCCAGGGATGAGTGTTGGGCCAATACCGTTCCTCATTTATATAAATGATATGCCCTCTAGAATTATGGGTAACTCTAAAATACTTCTGTTTGCTGATGATACTAGCTTGGTAGTAAAAGATGTTGTGTGCAACATTGGCTTGGTTTCAAATAGTGCAGTTCATGACCTAAGTTCGTGGCTTGTAGAAAATAAACTAATGCTAAATCACAGTAAGACTCAGTTTTTACAGTCTCTAACACGCCATTCAACAAAACCTGATGTTTTAATTTCACAGAATGGGCATATGATTAGTGAAACGGAAAAGTTCAAATTTCTAGGTGTTCATATAGATAGTAAACTGTTGTGGAAAGCCCACGTTCAGGATCTTGTTCAAAGATGTAATGCTGTCATTTTTACTATTCGAAAGGTATCTGAAGAGAGTGATTGTTCAACACGAAAATTAGTCTACTTCACTTATTTTCATTCACTTATGTCTTCTGATACATCAATTTTCAATAAGCTACCACTCAAATTCAAAAATCTTAGCAGTAATCCACATGCTTTCAAATTGAAATTGAAGAGTTTCCTCATGGGTCACTCCTTCTATTCTGCTGAGGAGATCCTTGAAAAATTAAGCTGATTCTTGTTGTATTGTTGATTGCGTTTACTTAAACTTATGGACTGACTTTTTTCAGGTTCATAAATGTTTTATTTTTATCTGTTATTACTTTTATGTAGTAATTTCATTAACTGACATGTTCCATGACCTTGGAGATTTGCTCCTTAATTTGGTCCTACGGAACTTGATGTGTAAATAAGATAAAATAAATGGGAGTTACAATTGCCTACAACAATAATTTGGTATGTTCCAAGACTTCGGCTGGTTATGAAGGCATCCAAATTACAGTTGTTACAAGTTCTACAGCGCGACAACAAATGCAAATATGTGGCATTTTCTTATAAGTATATAATTGACAGTTATAACACTTTTGCATTTATGAGCCATTCTTCTTTGATAGAAACATGGTTAAAGGCAGCAGTATCTTGCTATGTTACGAAACTGATTGTTTCCAGAGCTGAACGATAAAAACTTTATTTTTCAACAAGATGGGGTACCCCTCTTGGTGTTGCGAAGTGCATGAAAATCAGAATGACACTCTACCAAGCCACTGGATTGGTCATCAAACAGCTGGTGGCTTAGCACTTCTCAGCTGACCTCCATGTCACTGGATTTGATGTCCTGTGAATTATTCCTATGAGGTTTCATTAAGGGCAACATTTATGCACCTACACTATCACAGAACATAGAAGTGTTGAAGAAGCAGATCTGTACTGCCATAACATCAGTGATGATGAACACGCTTATGTGAGTACGGGAGAAATTTGAGTATCAATATGATATTGTCCATCACTGATGGAGGATATACTGAACATCTTTAATCTAAACTTGACAGATTTGTAAATATGTGTTCGAAGTTTTCTAGCTGTTTGTCATACAATTTAATAAATACATTCATCCAGATGAACAAAAATAGCTCTTCCATATTTATCATGCGGTCTTTCAACGGCAAGGAGCATTCCATTATTTTTGGCCTCCACATATCGTAACTGCTGTGTGTCTCCTGTACACACAGTACCTAGCACTGGTGTTGACTGCACAGATCTTGTAGTAGCTCTTCTTTGGCTGCTGTTATGCTTTCTATTTTAACAGATATAACACTTAACTGTGGCCCTGAAAATCAGCTTAAACGAAACCCCTCAAGGACTGAAGTGTGTGCTTTCTATTCGAGAAACAGGGAAGTTACTCATAAGTTGATGATAGTATGGTCAGGAGTTTAGTTACAACATGGGTAAACTCCAAAATACCTCAGAGTGACGCTGGAGAGATCTATTACTTTCAAGAGACACTGCATGAACTGCAAGTTGAAAGTTTGCACCACGAACAATCTCTTAAGAAAATTGGCAGGGCCACAGTGATGCAATCAACATGAAACCATCCAAACCTCTGCACGTGCATTAGCCTATTCTTCAGCAGAATATGCTTGTCCTGGTATAATTCATCACATGCCAAAAAGGTAGACGTAGCTCTCAACAACACCTGCAGAATTATAATAGGTTGTTTGAAATCTACTCCTGTCGGATGGATTTACCACCTTTCAGGAATAGCAACACTTCTCATTCAAAGAGAAACTGCAGGGAATGAAAGAAAGTGGAACAAGAACAAACCCATCCCCTGTACAGGCATAAACCAAATTTGCAACGACTGAAGTCAAGGAAGAGTTTCTTTAGAACATCAAAGATACTTAACTACCACTGCTGAAAATGCCAGGGTGCAATTTTGGAGGTAAAGATATCCCTTCCATCTGCTTCGAAAAGAGTTTCTGAAACTCTGCCTCCAGGACATGATGAGGAACAGATAACCTGGAAATCTTTGAATAGGCTGAGATCAGGAGTAGGAAGATCAAGGTTTACTCTGGCAAGATGGGGCTACAGTATAGAAAACAATATTAAGTGTGATTGTGGAGAAGTCCAGATTGTCCAGGACATGCTTCAGTGTTGACTGTGTCCAGCCTCTTGTATTGCAGAAGACCTCCATCAAGTGACAGAAAATGGACTGGAAGTGGCCAAATTTCTGTTGAAGACTATATGGGATATTAACTGTGCACCTATGTATGTTTCTGACACGAGATACATAAATCTGTTCGAAATACATACCATCTTTGGGAACACCCTATACTCTGGGTGTTTCCTATATTTCTTGGCTATGAATAATGACATTATCAAAAATCTTGTAAAGATATACAGGTAGCACATTAACAAATTTACATTACCTTCAGCTGCGATATCTTCCCACTAAGTGACTCCTTGTCACCGGTGGGCTCTGAGCACTTGCTGAGTTTCTCTCTAGCAGCCCTTATCCACTGCATGAAGTCATTTCCTGCATCAATGAATGCCTGGTGTTGCTCAACAGTTTCTTTCTGACGAGCATATAGTTCTTTCGCTTGTTTTGTGAGAGTCTCATATTTGCTTGATATTTCCGATGCTGGTTGAGCCTGCTGTAGATCTTCTGCTTTCAATGTAACTGATTGTATCATAGGTTCAAATGACACAATATCTTGGACTATACTGTTTGTCTTTCTTAGTGTAGCTTTGCGTTCACCAAGACTTAAAGAGCTGAGGCCTGGAGCCTGGCCCTTTTTGGCTTTTGACACCTGAAAACCATGAACATTTTACTCACAGTCCAACTAACCAGATTGTATCAATATTTCATGTTTCGCTGTTGTTTTACTTACCTTCTGTTCACATACTTGCAGCAGTTTAGCCTCACGATCACTAATCCATTGTTGAAGTTGTGAATATGATGAACTGTAATCTGCCCACTGTAACAAATTTGTCTCGAGATGCACTTTAGCTGTGGACGTTTTGCGCACAAGACGATCCCACTCTGCTTGCAGATCACGAAGTTGTGCATTAATGGTATCTCGGCCATCAGATCGTGTATTGCGAAGTACTTTTTCTCCACAGTTTACTGTCGCATGAACAAGAGCCTGGCCTTCTTCCTGGCGATGTAGTAGTTCCTATTGAAGCAAATCAGCAAAAATGCAATTAAGATTAACTTGATTCCACTTTTTCAGAAGCAACTTGCAAAGTTGTTACTATGCTTCACAATAATAAGCTCTGTATGTACTCTTAAATTATTCTAAATTAGTATGTTGGTTGGATGACAGAGATTGTAATGTCGTGAAACACCTTCATACAAAATAACAAAAAACAGTGTATATGGTTATGGCCATTGTCATACAATACCATATTTGGTAAAATTTCAAAAGATGCTGTGCTGTGTGATGTGAAACTCAAAATTTCTATACAAGGTTTGTCTTCAGGAAAGTGAAATAAAAACACTGGCAGAAAGCAAGAGAGTATCAATGGTAAAGGTGAATAAAACATACCTGCTTGGGAATTTATTTACGTACCACCAAGACAAGAGAATGTGGGTAGATTATGTGATATCACACATAAAATGAAAGGGAGAAGAAAAAGAATGGATACAAATAGACAAATAATTCAGAATAAACACAAAGCAACAAATAAACAATTGGTGGACATTAAAAAATTAAATACAAAAGTATCATGTCCAAGCACAAAGAGAAACGACATACGAGAGAATGGGAAAAATGGGAAATAACACATAAGACATATAACCAAAGCATTTGACTGTTGCAGAAGTCCATGAATTTTTTGTGCAAAGGCAGAAAAATTACAAAGTCTTGCAATAGAACTGATCAACCAAAATAAAAGGAAAAGTGTTGGAGGAGAGAGGATGACAAAGAGAAAGTTCTATGCAATACAGAACAGGGAGAAAACTATGCTGAAATCAGGAGGATGATAAGACGCATGTGTTTGTCAGAAATACTTCCTGCGTATATACAAGTGGCAAAGCATTGAGAATTCTAAACAATCGGTGCAGTGTGTTACAATTTTTTAATTCACAATCTACAATACACAATATTTGTGATGAGTATAAGAAGCAAATGCCAGATGCCAATTGCAATGATTAAACCATCAACAGTTATATTGATGAAGAATGCCAAACTGTGGTTACATATATTTTCTCTTCCTTCATTCTTGAATGAATATTTTTACCTGTATCTTCTCCAAGCGAGCCTGTATTACTTCACGGGTTGTGGTATCGGAAGATCCACTATTGTCACGAATTATCTGTTTAGCATTTTCAATCCAAGCTTTTGCCTTCTCTAAATTGTCAACATACTGTTGATGTTGTGCAAAATTTGTTTCCACCTTCTTGAGAACATCTTTAGCAAGATTCACTTGTACCTATAAATGAAGTTATTTATTTATCAAACCAATTTATTATTTAAGTAAGTTAAAAATATCAGAATTGACAAATGGTTTCCATATAGTGTAGGTAAAGACAATTTAATGTAAAATAAATAATTTAACCTAATAATAAAGAGCACGGGTGAAAATTCACTTAATATGATGATGAAGTACAGTCTCCACACACTCATGCACAGTGGTAAACTACACTGTCATCAATATTACAAAAACTTAAAATATTTATGCTACAAGATAAAGTACAGTAAATTTTATCTAACAAATATATCTGAAGAGTCACTTTGAATAATGACATATTCTTTATTGTTTTGATGTGGTGGGGTAGTTTACTATGCAATGATTTCCAAGTTTTGTCTGAGGGTCTTTTGAACATACATAACATGTCGTCTCAAGTTTTGTCTGTTAACATATAAACTGAGAGATTGACCTTGTCTATGAATTTTTCATTACCTAACCAATTCTTTGTCACTAAATTAAAAAAAAGTATTATATGCAGTTTATATAACATAAAAGGAGTTTCTCACTAGTAAATGCCTAATATGTTGTTGTTGTTGTTGTGGTCTTCAGTCCTGAGACTGGTTTGATGCAGCTCTCCATGCTACTCTATCCTGTGCAAGCTTCTTCATCTCCGAGTACCTACTGCAGCCTACATCCTTCTGAATCTACTTAGTGTATTCACCTCTTGGTCTCACTCTACGATTTTTACCCTCCACGTGGCCCTCCAATACTAAATTGGTCATCCCTCGATGTCTCAGAACATGTCCTACCAACCGATCCCTTCTTCTAGTCAAGTTGTGCCACAAGCTCCTCTTCTCCCCAATTCTATTCCATACCTCCTCATTAGTTATGTGATCTACCCATCTAATCTTCAGCATTCTTCTGTAGCACCACATTTCAAAAGCTTCTATTCTCTTCTTGTCTAAGCTATTTATCGTCAACGTTTCACTTCCATACATGGCTACACTCCACACAAATACTTTCAGAAACGACTTCCTGACATTTAAATCTATACTCGATGTTAACAAACTTCTCTTCTTCAGAAACGCTTTCCTTGCCATTGCCAGTCTACATTTTATATTCTCTCTACTTCAACCATCATCAGTTATTTTTCTCCCCAAATAGCAAAACTCCTTTACTACTTTAAGTGTCTCATTTCCTAATCTAATTCCCTCAGCATCACCCGACTTAATTCGACTACATTCCATTATCCTCATTTTGCTTTTGTTGATGTTCATCTTGTACCCTCCTTTCAAGACACTGTCCATTCCGTTCAACTGCTCTTCCAAGTCCTTTGCTGTCTCTGACAGAATTACAATGTCATCGGCAAACCTCAAAGTTTTTATTTCTTCTCTATGGATTTTAATACCTACTCCAAACTTTTCCTTTGTTTCCTTTATTGCTTGCTCAATATACAGATTGAATAACATCGGGGAGAGGCTACAACCCTGTCTCACTCCCTTCCCAACCACTGCTTCCCTTTCATGTCCCTCGACTCTTATAACTGCCATCTGGTTTCTGTACAAATTGTAAATAGCCTTTCGCTCTCTGTATTTTACCCCTGCCACCTTCAGAATTTGAAAGAGAGTATTCCAATAAACATTGTCAAAAGCTTTCTCTAAGTCTACAAATGCTAGAAACATAGGTTTGCCTTTCCTTAATCTTTCTTCTAAGATAAGTCGTAGGGTCAGTATTGCCTCATGTGTTCCAACATTTCTACGGAATCCAAACTGATTTAAAATATGATGACAAATAGATTGAGAAAGTGGATTGAGGAATTGGACAGTGTTAAATTCTTGGGGTTACAGCTTGATAATAAATTCAAGTCAGAGGAGCATATAACAGAACTGCTGTAGTGCCTAAACAAATCTCTATTGCAATGTAAATGTTGTCAGACAAAGGTGGTATAAAAATAAAAATGCAAGTATTCTAGGTTTACTTTTATTCCATAATGTCATAGAAGTTATTTTTTGACTCATCAAGCCAACCTCAAGTTTTCGGGGTCCAAAAGCACAGAACGAGAATTGAAGGGGTTGGTGAGGAAGAAAGTACTAACTCCAGTTTAGTACAACAAGTTTGATCACACTATCTGTTATGTTTCTGAATGCACCATATGCTGGTAACATTTTCCCCCAAATGTACCACTAGAGAGAAATGTCTGTTTTAGAACTTGTTTTGTCTTACTGTATTTATGTTCTTATCATTGGGTTTAACCAAAGATATAACACACAGCTTATTTTACTTTTTTGTGTCCGGAAACCAAGTCACAATCTTTCAGCCCAATATAGGGCCACGTCCAAGGCTTCTTTCTTGTCCAGCCATAAATCGTCGGGGTAGCACCTATAAGGGCAGTTTGGGCAGGCGAGCAGATGCTCCATATCCCGCACAGTGCCACAGTTACACTTATCATCTGTGGCTCCAGGACCCCATCTAATCATATTTATCTTCCCAGGGGCCACCCATGTCCTTATTCGGTTCAGTGTCTTTCATGTCTTCCAGTTTGTGCTGAATCTGCTGGGCACTTCCTGTGCAGGTGGGTACTCAGCTGGTGGTTCTTCTATTATTGTAGCAAAGAAACTTTTGCAGGATTTCAATCGCCTGGGTTTACACTCACTCCCAAAAAGGGGATGCCAATCATCAATAATTTGTCTGAGCCTCTCTGTGAATTCATGTGATGTTCTCTGAGAGTTGGGATTCGCAAACCTGGCAGCTCTATATAGTTTTGGTGGGGAAGTAGGTTTCATGCATCCCATTGTTAATTGTCATGTTTCATTAAGACTTATGTTGCCCTTCTTTGCTTGGGTTGATCTGGACCATACTGGGTAGGCATATTCAACTGTAGAGAAGCATAAGGCTTGTGCAGTGGTTCTTAATATGGAAGGTTCTGCACCCCATTTGCTGTTAGCTAGTTTCCGCAGAATATTATTTCTGACAGTTAGCTTTTGTCGCGTCTTTTCGCAATGGTAACTGCATGTTAGAGATCTATCGAGCACCAAGCCCAGGTAAGTTGGTTTGTTGGTATGCTCCAGTGTGGTATTATTCTAAGAGATGATAAGTTTATGGGTAGCTTGCCAGGATCAAAGGTGGAAGGCACTGACTTGTGTTTTGGACTGGTTTGGCTTAAGAAAGTTGTTTTTATAATACTCAGACATTTCTCTAAGAGCTTTCTCGAGCTTCTGTTCTACATCCTCGAAGGTCCTCCCCTGTGCTGTAATTGCCAGGTCATCCGCATACAGAAAATGTTTTGTATGCTTAGGCATTGGTTGGCCGTTGGTGTACAGATTAAGTAGGGAGGGCACCAAAACACTTCCTTGTGCCTGGCCATTTTTCTGGTTTCTCCATCAGCTCTTTCTCCCATTGTGGACAACATAAAATTGTCTATTTTGTAATAGAGACTTAATAATCTTAACAAACTGGTAGTGTCTTAGTTCATTATAGAGCTTCTGGAGCAGCAGCCTGTGGTTAATTGTATCATATTCTGAGCTAAGGTCGACCAAGGCTACCCCTGTTATCTTTTTATTTTTTTATCCTTCCTCTGTGTGTTCTGTTAAGCAAAGAATTTGGCCAGTACATGATTTTACAGGTCTAAAACCAGCTTGTTGAGGAATAAGTTTCATCTCAACAGAGTCTGTCATACTGGGTGATAGTTCTTTGGTGAATCAAACATATGCTCTTGTGGGTTGCCACTTCCTTCCGTCTACCTATTCAGTTATTTGTGGTTTGAACTCAAGAATGTCCTGCCGAGAGTTGTTTAGGGAACTACAAATACTTATGACTTTTTCCAAATATATTTATTTCTTACTGAAATTTATCATTAAAAAATATAGTTCTTTTTCAAATCAACAGCTCAGTTCATGGAACTAATACTAGAAATAAAAATCATTTTCACAAAAACATAAAGTCACTTACTTTGGTCCAAAAAGATGTACATTATTCAGGAACACACAGTTTCAGTAACTTGGCAGGAGCCATAAAAAGTTTAAAAACTAATAAAGTTCAGTTTAAGAGGAGCCTAAAGGATTTATTGGTGGCCAACTCCTTCCACTCCACTGATAAATTTCTTGGTAGGACTAACCGACGTGTATAGATTACTAATAACATCAGAAAATGAATGTATTAGTATAATCTGATTTTTGTGCAAATTTAGTGCAGTAAAGTGATCATTGCAAGCAAGTGTTGTAAAATAATTTTTCCATTTAATGGTGCATGGCTACAACAGCCCAAGAAGTACCATATGTACCTCACTGTACTGAACATTTACATGTTATGTGGTAAGTTATTTATTACCTTTTAAATGAAAATAAGTTTAAGATGTTTTTTACTTATTCTGCATCTGGTGTTCTGTGGAAGCTACATTAGAATATTTGTTTTTCTTTGTAAATACTTAGTGCATATTCTTATTTTTCAGACACATTTTCCACCCTCGAGGATCTCCTCACTAAGGATCTATTTGAATGAAAATTACATCTAATATAGACTGCATCTACAATTTTGTTTATGTATTTTGTTTGTTTTAGAATATGTAAACACAATAAAGATAGTATTTGAAACTTTTAGAGGAGCGTACTAGTTGATGAGTTGCCACATAAAAATTTACTAAATCACAATAAGGTGTTAGCCTCTTTTGAATATTTTCTCTGTTGTACACCCAGCAAGAATTTCGATGCAGTAGCATGAAGTACTTAACTTTTTACTATGTAGTTTATGTGGGTGACCTACTTCAAATTTTACTGAATCAACACCTCAAGAAAATTATTGTATTGCACACATATAGTAAAACTTGCACTTTCAGTTTGATATGCAAAAGCAGAACTTGTTTAGATTTACATATGTATAAAAATGTAAATTCCATTGCATGCTCAAATAACAGTAACAGATCTCAGTTTTGTATGCCAGAGCTGATGACTAAAATCTTTTTGGCTGCCAAGCCAGAACAATTTGGTTGGTAATCCCAACCTTCCAATAATTTCAATTGGTACTGTCACCAACAGCACCATCATCATCAGGAGAAAATGCTGACTGCAAGGACATGACAGCATCCCCCACATACATATAGAGAGCAGGAAGGAAATTATGAGGCCCCTGCTGTGCAACATTCCAGAAGCTTCCTTCTCTCTAACAATACCTAGCTGATGCTATCATGTCTGAGAAGCCAGTTTTCAGCCTCGATGTCAATGATGAAAGTCTGCTTGATCTAACAATTAACAAACAAATGGATGCTGAATAACAACCAAGAATTTTTCATCTATGATAATTCAGTACCCATCTTCTCAAAAATACTTTTATCAAGATTGACTTGACCTATAAAATAAAATAATTATCACTCTCCTAACATCAAAAACATGCCTTCAGTTTTATTGCATCACAGTAGTATTCAACTGGAGTAGAAATGTTTAACAATAACACTTCCAGTCCATAAAAATAGAATTAATAACCAATCACAGAGATGTAGGAAGTATCTATCAATTAACCATACTTTTTGAACAGAGTACATGGATATTTCAGTTTTTAAGTTTATGATTCTGATTGTTGAAACACAGATGGAAATATATCCACTAGGCATACTAGCATTAGTGGGTCTATTTGCCCCAAAAGTCACACACATGTTTCTTCTATTATTAGCTGACTGACTGAGGCGAATTTTAGAGTCAAAACAATCATCAACTTCTTTCTAACTAGGATGGCTGTAGCTTATTATTCTGTCTCGAAGGCAAATTTCATTGCTTTAACACTTATGTATACTACATTTTCACATATTATTTTCATATGTATTCAGATTAATATTACTGGAGTCATCGAATGTTCAGATGAAACAAAAAATAATCTAGTAAGATATGTTTATATGACATACCTCATATCTAGAGTTCAAGTGTCGCAGTTGATTGTTGACGTAAGTATCTAGATGTGACTGTAGAAGAGCAGAAGCTGTACTGTTGAAACGTTCAATCTGTTCACGTCCTTTCTCAAGTTTTTCAAGGATATCTTTAACTTCCTTCACTTGTTTCTCTTTCTCTGGCAGTGTTGCTAACATTGCTGTCTTCTGAGCCTTGATAAGAATATCAATCTGCTGAAGCCAATCAGAAAGGCGTTCATATTCCTCCTTATAATCACGCCACTGCACTACAGTTGCTTCCAACTGCTCCTTCTGATGCTTAATATCTGTACAGTAAAGAAAGTAAAGTGATGCACAACCCAATATGGTATGTTTAGCAAGCTGTCCAGGCACATTACAATATTCCCTTTTTATCTAAGATATAAATATGTAAAAATAAGAAATATAGGATTGAATTAACACTTATTTAGTATTAAAATCTGAACCTTAGTAGCAGTCCACCTAAACAAATAAGAAGTTTACTCACACTCACTCTCTGGTGTAAACAACACTCTGCTCCTTAAACATATATGGCATAAATTGTATAATTGACTAAGCCACATTTTACATGTTCTAGAACACAAGGAACTCATTTAGAATAATAGCAAGCTGACTTATTAGACAAAATTGTTCTTTTGCCCTTAACACATAGTCTAGTACATATTTCATAAATTGTATTAGCTCAGTTGGACAATCTGGACCTATTCAAGATAACAATCTTAACATTCAGTTGAATGGTGGTTGGAGATTCCAACATCTTACTTTTGGGTTTGTGTGTGGGCTCTCAAAGGCTGCTAGTCCCTGCTATTTCCTTCTATTTTCCTGGCTTTATTTTAGTCAATACATGGTAGTAGAACTTTGTTTTTCAGTAAATGACATTCACAGTTTGGAAACAAATGACCTCTTCTGTATAGAGCAAGGTGGTGAAGCTACAGGAAAAAAAAACTAGTTACTGAAAACACTACAAAAGCATGGGGTGAACTCCTCCCCGAGGGACACCACCTTGAAGTAACATTGTCCGTGCGGGTGGGGAGGCTTGTGTGTTTGCGGGGAGTTGAGGGCTATGCCGGCTGTGGGAATCTACGGTTGGTAAGGTCTTGGCTGATGGACCAGACTAAGTGTGTCCCACAACGATCTGTCATCCCACATCCATTCCTTGCCCTTTCCCAACTCCTCAGTACCCAACCCAAGGTGTGATGCTATCTGTGCCGAGGAGTGCATGACATGTGGGAAGATGTGTTGTGAATGGAGCCTCAGGGATACCGGACGACCTCCCTGAGTAATTAGCCTTGCACCACGTGGAGCTTCTGTGGTGTGGACTGATTAGATCCCCAACTCTCATGAAACCAAAATGGACACAAAAGGGGCAAGTTGAGACCTCAAGACACCTAAACATCAGGGCTGGAACTGATGGAAAACATCCCCTTAACATGCTTAGGGGGACAGACCTGTTCAAGAAGTGGGAATAGTTACTAAGAAGTTGGACCAGATTAAGATCAAGGACTTGTCTGGAGCTCAGAGGAGGAAACTTCTTAGAGAACTAATGCTAAAGGAAGTCAAAGAGTGGCTTCCTAAACAAAAGTGGAGGGAACTAAAAGGGCTTGAGACCAAGATCTCCAAGAAAAGACTGTCCCAGGGCAAAGGGGGTGTACAAACCCCTTCTACACTGAGGGCAGGCAGTAAGAGAACAAGGGAGGAATCTAAGACTCCCACTTCTAAGGATAACCTTATTCAGAAAAATCCAAGGCAATAAATAGGAAAACAGACCTATAGTACTACAGTCTCGGTTTTTAGGATGGCGGTTTATCCAGCAAGGCTATCCACTGGTCAAGATCACCTTGCAGCAGGAGAAGCTCGCACAGATGGCTCTCATTGAGAAGATTGGGGGGGACACTGGTCCAGGACCTAAATTCAGGAGAGTCTATCTGGATCACAGTGCTCTTATCTTTGTCTGTGAGGGGGTGGGTACAGTGGACTGGCTTAAGGAAAAGGTGCCCCTAATATCACTGTGGGAGGATGCAAAGCTGCTGGTAAAGACAGCAGCTGAGCTCTTCAAGACTGCAAAGATATTAATCTGGGTGCCAAAACTCCTTAAGGATACCTCTCCAGAGGCTCTGATTGAGAAAATACGTTCTCAAAATTCGAAAGTCTCGACAGAGGATTGGAAGGTAATCAACTGGAAGGTTGCACCAAATGGCCAAACCCTTGTGCTGGAAGTCAGAGAGAAGTCCCTGAGGGGAATGCAGGAACAGGACCTGAGACTATTCTTGGAGTTCTCACAGGTTGCTGTCAGGGTAATCAAAGACAACAGAAGCAACAATGGCGACAAGATGGAGACTGAATGTGCTACAGATAAAGGGGCCACTGCTGCCTTGAGTCGTCTTTTGGGTAGACAGGAAGTGGACGTGGCCCTGATTCAGGAACCCTATTTATATAAAGGGGATGTATCAGGCCTTGGCGGCACTGGGGGTAAGGTGATTTATGCTAGAAATATAAGAAACTCCAGAACGTGCATTTACATAAAAAATGGAATCCCCTTCAAGCCGATGGCAGACTTTTGTTCTAGGGAATTAGTGACCATCAGGATGCGGCAAGATGAGGAAGGTATCATGAGGGAGTAAAGTAAAGCCTCGGCATACCTTCCTCATGAGGACAGTGCTCCTCCTACTCAGGAGGTGAGGAGACTGATGGAAGCCTGTGCACAACAGGGCGACCAACTGTTGGTTGGATGCCATGCTAATGCCCACAACTTAGTGTGGGGCAGTGCCGACATCAACAGTAGAGGTGAGAACCTTTAGAATTTATTCTAGCTAATAACTTAAGAGATCCTCAACAGGGGCAAGGAACCTACATTTAGGAATACAAGAACGGAACAGGTAATGGACATTACCTTTGGTTCCACTTTGATGGGTAGTTATATCAAACAAGGCCTGTGACTTTAGAGCCATCCTCATCAGACGACATGTGTATTAAGTTCAATGTTGAAATGGGCATTAGACAGACATGTTCTATAGGAACCCCAGGAGAATGGACTGGGAGGCATATAGGAGGGACCTCGACTCAAGTCTATCAGAAGTCAGTACTTCGATAAGGAATCCTGTAGAGTTTGAGGAGATAGCAGAGGCCATCAAGACCTCATGCAATGACAACCGCTCAATCACCAAGAAGTGCACAAATAGGAATGCATCTTGGTGGAACAACAACCTGGAATCACAGAGGAAACAGATATGAAGACTGTTTAACCTTGGGACAAGGAAAAGAAAATGGGCTCAATAGGCCAGACTTCACAAAATACTCACTAGGATACCAACTAATCCTGAAGGAACTTTAAGGAAAGACAATGGGGAGTGTACAAAGACAGCACATGAAATGCTGGAACTACTCATTTGCCTCAATGTACTCTTACAGACAACATAGACCAGGACGAGGTCCTTGTGAGATATTGGTTTTCAGGTATTCGAAGGGAGAACTAGGAATCTGCCAGAGAATGTGTTGTTTATAGTAAAATCCAATTGGGAATCATTCCTAATGTTGAAGAGCAGTGTAGGTTGTCTTCATTCCAAAGCCAGGGAGAATTGATCATACCAAGGCCAAGGATATGAGACCAACCGGTCTGTCCTTCTTTCCTCTTAAAGCATTAGAAAAACTGGTCAGTGTGCATATTAGGGAGAGGAGGTTAACTAGGGTCCCTCTACACATAAACCAACATGCACACCAACCAGGAAAATCATGTGAAACTGCACTCCACCAACTTGTTGGGAAGGTGGAGAAAGGATTACACTTTCAGGAAATAGCCCCCTGCATCTTCTTGGACATCGAAGGTGCTTTTAGCAACATGACCTCCAAATCTGTGGTTAAGGAAGCAGAGGTGCATGGTTTGGAGACCACCATTTGCAGGTGGATTAGAGCCATGCTTAGTGGTAGAAAGGTAGAAGCCATCATGATGCAAGAAAAAATGTAATCAATACCACCAGAGCCTATCCACAAGGAGGGTGTCCTGTCCCCTCTACTGTGGAACCTTGTGGTGAATGAACTCATTGTAGAATTAAACTCTGGACAATACTTTTTCCGGGGATATGCAGACGATCTTTGTCATAGTAATACTTGGCAAATTCTCAAGTACAGTCACAGATATGGCACAAGGAGCACTGAGCATTGTGCAAAATTGGTGCAGGAAACAGGATCTAATGGCCAGTCCTAAGAAGACTGTTGTAGTATCATTTACGAGGAAGCAGATCCAATGCACATATTGGAATCTCAAGCTTCTTGATGAAACTCTACCAGTGAAGAGGATAGTGAAATACCTAGGGGTAACCCTGGATGAGAAACTATCGTGGACCCCTCACATAAGGATCACCTGTTCCAAGGTGAATGGTATTCTAATGAGTACCAGGAGAGCTTGTGGTAAAAACTGGGGCTTAAGCCCCAAGAGTATGTACTGGATACACACCATGGTAGTAAGACCTATTATCACTTATGGGGCTACAGTGTGGTGGAAAAAGGTAGAACAGCAGGTAGCTGCTAAGGAGCTTGCTAAGGTCCAGAGATGGGTCTGCTTAGCCATTACAGGTGGAATTGGCAGCACACCCACTGATGAGATAGGAACCATGCTGCACATGCCCCCATTACACCTGACGGTACAGATGGATGCAGCAGCTGGAGCACACATGCTAAAGCATGGCAAAAACGGGAACCCACTGGGGTATCCAGGATTTCACACTGAAATACTGAGCGAGGTAGACATAGGTATAGTTGGAGAAATGCCAGCTGACTATATAATAACCCCCAGCTGCTTCAACAAGCCTTTCAATGTAGTAATTGGAAGTAGAGAGCTCTGGGAGAACAAATTTCGACACCATACTGGGGACATAGTCTGTTTCACTGGTGGTTCAAAAACAGACCAAGGTTTTGGGGCTGGGGTATATGGAGTGCAGCCAAGGCTTGAGAGTGCAATCTCTCTAGGAAGATGGCCACTGTGTTTCAAGCAGAAATATCTGCTATCAGGGTGTGCATGGAGGAGAATTTGTGGAGATGCTACAGAGGTCATAGTCAAGAAGCCCTAACAGCACTGGTAGCCTCTGCAACAAGATCAGAGATCGTGGCAGAATGCCACAAAGTCCTTGTGGGGCTAGGGGAAAGCAATAGAGTAAATCTATTGTGGGTCCATGGTCACTCATAGATTAGTGGTAATGAGCAAACCAATAGGTTAGCCAGAATAGGGGCAATGACACCATTTATTGGACTGGAACCTGTACTGACACTCACCAAGGCGATGACCAAAATAAAACGGCAAGACTGGACAAGGGGACAGCATGTAGATTATTGAGCTAAGGTCCAAAAGCAAAAACATGGCAAGGTATTGATGCCGAAGTCATGTTCTAAGAGAAGTCTCTCAATCCTGGGCTTGAACAAGAGAGAAATGAAACTCATGGATAGACAATTGACAGGCCATGGGAACTTCAAAAAACATCGATATACACTGGGGATAATAGAGGAAGACCCCAAATGTAGGTTGTGTGGTGTGAGGGAGGAAACCGCATCACATTTGATCTTTGAATGCAAGGCATTGGAGAAAAAAAGACACAGAATATATGAATCAACTATACCTGAAGAAATTGTATCTAGCAAAGCACTGGCAAAAAATCTCCTTGCACTGTTCAAGGGCACTGGTTGGCTTTACTAGAGACACAGGGAATGATACCGCACAATAAACTCTGTTTCGGAGCAGGCTTGACCAATGTTGCTTTGGCTTTCCTGACAAAATCAAGTCAAATCAATGGGGTGAACTAAGATTTTATTGCCTGAACAATAATGCTGGAAAACTGTGTAGGAGAGTTTGTTTGGTACACTTAAGCATAAAGAAACAATAGAATTACCAGTAAAGCACCAACTGTCTGACTAAAATTTAAAAATACAAAATTTCACTTTTATGCACAGCACACACATACCTTTGAACAATCCCTCAAATGACTCTCGTAGAGCACGGACCTCATTCTTGATTATTTCTTGCCCTTGAGGAGCAGTACTTGCAGCAGCAACCTCAGCTGTGTGTGTCAGATGCTCTACAAGTAATTCACCCTGTGCCTGTTTATTCAACAGAGCTTCCAATGGAGCAACCTGAAATGACAGTATTCAAATTTACAATATAGCAGGCTGTATTCATAAAAGAAATGACACTGCAAGAACTACCAAAATGCTAGATGCACGGCATCCAGAACTGCTTAGACAGATGATGTAGACTTAAAAATTCAGTTTGAAACAGACAGAAATAAAAGCTTCAAGTACTTTTTTTTTTAATTTCAATATTCAACGGAAATACAAATGCAGCTGCTACTGCTGTTGACCTTATTGTTCATTATAGACATGACATGTTTCCTCCATGCCAAAAGTCTCAGGTGTTGCATGACTTAATCAAGAGTAGTAGCTACAGAAATTTTTTGGAATTATAATTACACTCTTCTTCTTCTTCTTTTTCCAAATCTTTCCCAAAATTCCATGTGCATAGGTATATACCTCCTCCGCCCCTCAATAGCTCATACTCTGTTGTATCCTCTTGTTGTTTTTGATAATTACATATAATCTGAAGTACTCAAGCTAAACATTAAGTTTTAACTACTGCAGGGTGTTTATAAATTTTATAACAGATCATGTTTGAGCACTGAAAGGCAAAATATCTTCATTCTCCAAATATGAGTAAAATTTGAGGTAGCCAACAAACAGTTGCTCGAGTTTTGGATGTCAGATTCCTGATCCTAGAGAGAGAAAGGGAATAGAGGAAGCAGCACGTATGTCATCTACAATGTATATATGTGTGTATTGTTCATTCTTCCTGCTCGCTGACTTGATTAGAGTTGACAGTAAAATGCCTGCTACTTTTTTGCACCTTCTAAAGCTTTGCTTCCTACAGTTTATCCAAAAGAAGAACTCTGATATTTATAAAATCAGAAAACACATCTATCTTATGTGTTTCATTTGGCCTTATGATACTTTAATTTTTGAGATTTCTTTATTCATTGCAAAACAGTTTGCATCCCCACTTATTATTCTTCCACTGTACTGAATTAATTTCCGTATTTCCTCATGCATATGTGCAATTAATGTCTCAAAAATGTATGTGATAAATACTGTCAATTATCTTACAGTGAACTACTATATTTCTTTTCAGCTTATTATATTTTCAATGCTACTGCATAGTCATAATTTAAAAACTTTATTTGCATTCAGTTTCCTATTTTTATCAAGGAGTTACAAGAATAACATAGAATCTTGAATTGTATTATCTGTTTTGTTTCAAGAACCTGACATTTCATGAGTACAAAAAGCTAGGACACACCTAGATAATTTTTTCTCCTTTCAAGCACAGTCCTGAACACGAACACCCACTTGTTTATAACATTGTTAGCACTACACATTAGATGAATTTTCCTCACCATTAGCTTGATTAGGCTCTTGTAGTAAATATACAAGCAGAATCAATCTACAGTTAACTGCCAAGACAATGGTTATTGTGCGCCAGAACTATTACACCAAGGACTACCATCTCTATCACTCATATAACTTGTGTGTCCTCATATAATCTCGAGCTGTTAACACAACAATAGGCACCTGAAGAGTGTTGCAGGAAGAAGGGGCCAGCAGTGAAATACATTTATTACAGGGATTCTCATACACTTCTAGAAGTGACTGCCTATGATTTCACTAAATCTCTTGTTTAGCATACTCGAACCTTACATGGCTGATTACAGAGAGACAATACTAAGACTTCAGAAAGTGCAGTATAAAACAGCAATTTTAGAGTGTGGTGCTTACACCAAATGTGACTGATTAGCTGGCAGTCATGACCTAAATGTGGTGTTTTGCTGGTATTGTATGCTGTTTGGAAAGGAATGAAATGCTAGATGAACCAAAACCAGGTACACGAATTTGGGAAATTTTGTGAAGTCAATAACTAGGCAAGGACAGTCTTTGATATTCTATGATTGTCTGTAATTATAGCTGCTTTTGGGGAAAACAAAACAGAAACTGCACTTTTATTATATAAGTGATATAATATTCAGTGCTTTGGCTATGTGACTGGTCACCACAGGTCATTGCATCTGGCACACTACTTTTTACATTTAACAGTAGTTTGTCAACAGGTCATTTATAAGAACTGTATAAGGGGATACATACAGCATTTTCTATTGCAAGTTTGTCGCTGAGAGGTCTCTGTTTCAGTGATGGCACTTTCTCACGAGCTCTTCCCAGCCAGCCCATCAGGTCATCATGAGCCTCCTTATACAGTCGATGATCCTTATACTGATCTTCCCGTTCAGTGAGCAAGTTCTGAAATCAGATGTTGCATAATGTTATAAAAAATACGCATGCTCCAGATGACAGTTGTTTTTTAAACTGTAATAATATATTCCAGTTGATGAATGAGTTACATAGTTAATTATTGACATACTCCTGTAAGGCAAAATGCTTTGTTAGAACGTAGGTGTTACCAACCTTTATCCTCTCAGCTAGTGAATCAAATTTATTCAAAATCTGCTGTGCTTGTGTAGCAGCATGGCTTTGTTGGCCACTTGCTAGCATCTCTGCAGCCTTTGCTTTCAAACTATCGGTTTCAATTTTCTCACAACGTACCTTCTCATCCAGACACTGAAACCATAGACACATGTGTAGAAACTGTAATAGTCAATTATAATAAAAAGAATCATATGCCATAATCCTTCCAGTCTAACCTTTATGCGCTCTAACTGGGCTCTCTTCTCAGACATTGTTGACTGGAAATCTGACAGTTCATTTGATACACTTTCCAAGTAATCAACTGTTTTGTTCAACTGCTGTATCTGTTCCAAAAAGCCTGCCCACCGATGAATACTGTCATCCAGTATGGCCTGGGTTAAAAGATACATTCACTTTTGAGAAATACCAGAGAGGAATAATTGACAAAAAAAATTATTTAAAGGAATAGCTAAACAAATCGAATAACATTTGTGGCAGAAGAGGAAAAGCTGCCCAAACAAGGAATAGCTGAAACCACACTAACAGAAATGAAAACTTAAAAATGTAGTCAAATCTTAAGCTTTTGTAGTTTTACAAAACCCCAGAAGTTAAGATTCAACCATTTCTAAATGGATGTTTGTCTGCTCAGATCTTTTGTTCCAGTTTTGACAGTTGGTGAGTAGATGTTTTTATTACAAATCTATTACATATATTGTTGTACTAATTTTTTACTTTATTTTGTAAACATATAACAACTTATAACTTAACAGGAAGTTACATACTTTTGTTTCCATCATCTTTGATGCTAAAACACTCCATTCTTCTTGCAAATTGCCCAAAGCCTGATTTATGGCATCATGTCCTGAAGGAGCAGTGTTAGCAAGTACAGTCTGAGCTAGTTCCACAAGGCTTTGAACTTTGGCAAAGCCTTCTTCCTTGTACATCAGAAGGTCCTGCATTTAACAAAAAAATACACATCAATGCTCAGATGATACAGTAGCAAGCAAATAATCACATGTTCATGGACATGTTTCCTCAGCAGAGCAAAAAAAACTGCTGCACTGCTTACAGGAGGGCAGAGAGTAATGCACAACCAAGTATAAAGTGGACAGCAGTCATCAAATTTTTATTAATTGTGTATTTCTCAGTTTAGAAGTAGATGATGTATCAATGACAACAGAAGGCTAGCTAACAGCCAGTAACAACACTATCTTTTTCTTCTCTTTCATCATCATAAATATTATCGTGATCTTCATTTATGTGCCCACTGAAAATAAAGAGCTTAAGTGATGCACAGGTTTACTTGATGGCTGCCTATCTAACGTCTTCCAGTGGCAACAAAAAAATTAGATTTTCAATGTTTCATGCAAGTATTAAGTTAATTTAAATATTTAATGTGCTTTGCTTTCATAATCAACTCATTAACAAGTAAAAATTTACTTTACAGGTTTAATACAGTAATTTAAGTTTCCAAGTTGGAAACACATAGATGATATTCTCCAGTACTCAAGAATGAGAATACTTAGCAACTTCCAACAAACACATAATTTATAAACTTTTCAAAAGTTTTTCTCAATGAGACCCCCACAAAATACTAAAAAGAAAAAAGTTTATCGTTTACTACACTGTTGCTGTTCATGCAGTAAAACTTCAGCATCAGGCATGATGTTTTAATTTATTACTATTAACTCTACCCACAACACATTTTGCAAACAGTTTCCACATATACCACTGAATATACATACAACATTGTGTCATTGTAAAACACGCAGTTCAGGAGATATGATGTTTCATACATCTGAGCATGACTCTTTACAGAATAAGAAGTGGGTTTGCTGGTCATCCTGAAACTCCACCCATATCATGCCATTTTCTAACAATCCAGGTCAGGGGTGTGCAGCACTTTTCAGATCATTTCACAATGAATTTGCTTGAGATACTACTCCATACGATAACAATCCTGCAAAACTGTGGCATACAAGCCTTGAAAGATGTATTTCCAACAAAAGTCCATTATATGAAGTTGTGAGATAATACCACTAGCAGTTACTACTACATCTGTGTGACCATCTGATATCAGGTTCTTAACTTTCTAGATGAGGTACCTCCTGAAGGAATTCAGCATCAACAGTTCTCATGTGTTATGCAAATAAACTAAGTCCTCTGCTACAAACAACTTTCAACTAGCCTAGCAAGCAGCCATTAGTAATTCACATTTTTCTTGACATCTAAAGGTAAGTCTTTGAAGCCATTCCTCTTTTAGCATGGTTTTCCCATTAGGTTATCACATCTGAGGACAACACAAAGGTCTTAATTATCTGAGCTTCTATCAAGGACTACGTCGATGTATTATGTATCAGCCACAACATTTGGCTGAAATGCATTTAGCTTTCATTGAACACCACTGGATTTCACCACACTAGCATTGTTTTCAACTATTATGTAAGCTCTCCCCCCTCTTCATCATCCTCATAATCCAGTCTGTAATCTTCCTTCAGTAGGAAAAACCTCTTTATCTCCAGTACTTTAAACTTTTGAGTAAGGAGAAATCAGTCATTACATTTCTCTGGAATACTGTACAGCCTACCTCTCCAACACATAAAACTTTCCTTCGTTACAACCTTGGAAAGATTTGCATGTAGAACTGGTATTTTTTAATGCACTCCTCATTTAACATATGAGGTGTCTACAAAAAGTATTGGAAATTTTGCAGTTTCACAGGTTGTGTTAGCCCAATTCGTGCAATTTTGCATTGTTGTGTTGATATACATGTCTGAAACCAACTTGTACACTGACAGTCATATTGGATGTTTAGTCTGCCATCAGTTGTCAAGGAGGTTACATATGTTTGCTTACGAGTGATGATTACTGATTTGTTTTAAAAATGTACATTAAATTTGGTACATAAATGGAATAAAATGTAACAAAAGTTTTAGAAATGTTAAATTTTGCTTTTGATGAGTCTGCTATGAGTAAAACAAGGGTTTGTGAGTGATACGAGCATTCTCAAGATGGCCATGAAGAAGCAGAACGTGGTCTCGCGGTAGCGTTCTCGCTTCCCGAGCACGGGGTCCCGGGTTCGATTCCCGGCGGGGTCAGGGATTTTCACCTGCCTCGAGATGACTGGGTGTTTGTGTTGTCCTCATCATTTCATCATCATCCAGGAAAGTGGCGAATTTGGACTGAGCAAAGATTGGGTAATTGTACGGGCGCTGATAACCACGCAGTTGAGCGCCCCACAAACCAAACATCATCATCATCATCATCACAAGAAGCAGAAGATGACTAGCCTTCTGAGACATCCCAGCGCATCAACAACTGATGAAAATGAGACAGAAATTATTACAAGTGATCGCTGAATCACAGTCAAAGAAATTGCTGATGATGGAATATCAACTGGATCATGCCATGAAATCTTTTCCAATGTTTTGGGTATGGAATGTTTCACAGCAAAATTTGTGCCAAAGATGTTGAATTTCGAGCAAAACAGAGGAAAATGGAAGTTGCTCAGGAGTCACTAAATGAAATCAACAACGATGCAGAACTACTGAAACATGTGATAACAGGTGATGAAACATGGGTGTATGGGTATGATGTTGAAACTAAGTCTCAATCGTCCAGTGGAGACATTCTAGATTACCAAGACCAAAAAAAGTTCGGCGAGTGCAGTCAAATGTGAAGATTCTAGCTCACTGTTTTCTTTTATTTTAATAGCATAGCGCATCACATGTTCTTGCCAAAAGGGACAAATGATCAATGGGGGAGCACTACCTACAACAACCGTCTATGAGAAGCAATCTGAAAAAATCACTCAGATTTGTGGCAAAACAATTCACAGCTTTTGCACCACAATAATGCATCTGCTTATATTTCATTGTTTGTTCACGAATTTTTGGCAAAAACCAACACTGTAATGATGACCCAGCCTCTATATTTGCCAGATATGATAAAAATAAAGAGAAACTTAAAGAGGCATTTTTTTTACAAGCTTTGATCAGATTAAAAACACATCACTGAAAGAGCTAAGTGCTATTCCAAACACTGAGTTCCAGAAGTGTTTTGGGGATTGGAAGAAGTGCTTGACAAATGTATAATATCTGAAGAAGATAATATTAAAGCACATAAATAAATAAAATTATTACCAAAAAATGAAAATTCCTAATACTTTCTGAACACACATATGCCTTTATGAAGGGCTGAACTTTCTTTCTACTATACAATTGTTTGTGGTCTTTGCTGATTCTCTATATGACAGATAAGTTGTGTGTAGTATAGTAATTGTAGGTTTACGGATCCACTGGTGACTTCAACGCCTTCCCACTGCTTGCCTAACCCTGATGCTTGCAAAACGCAGCAGTAAAACCATTCCTGCTGGCTGACTACAAGAAATAGCTGTTGATTGTGACCTCTTAAATCCATGTACTTCAACAGAGCTATGACGATGATTTGCATTAATTTTCAATTGGTAAAATTTACTTTCCTAGGAACAGTGACAATGAAAGTAAACAAAATGCTGTGTTTACTTTTAAGAACATTAACACTGCAAAACTCAACTGCTAACATAACAAGGATGAAAAAAGCAAGTAAATGTAAAATCAAAATAATGATGACTAGAAACTTTTACATTGATTGCAAGCAATAACAGAATGTAAAAACATTAATCTCAACTACTAACAGTTCATTAGCAAGTGTAAAATGACCCCATATTTTTTAACTATTAATTTGTGAAAAAACTCATTTGAACAGGTAAATGTGGTAATTATCATTGTCAGTAAACTGCAAGTCAAATGATCAACACATCTGAACAGTTGAACTATATTTTTAAGCAATCAGATAGATAAATATAAATGGCACATGTGTAAACTGAATTGAAAGTATTTACTTAATAATGTAAGAAAATCACAACTATATTTAAAAGTTACTAGGCTTGTCTATTGACCTGTATAGTCTCCAATTTCCCCTCAAGATCCTGCTGAGAGGATGCACTGAGATCCGAACAGTATGACAATTTGTTCTTTATATCTTCAAGCCACTGAGTGCATTCTGCAACGTGTGTGTCAAATTCTTGATGAGTGGTCACATACTGGTGCCATCGATTTGTGAGATCCTAAAAGGAAATGCACAGCAAATGGTAATGCTTTTTTCTTTTCTTGTTATTTTCACTCTTACGTTTCCAGCTAAATGGTTTACTTATTGTGATAAGTGAAAATAACCATTAGATTGTGTTAAAAGCTTTTTCTTGTATTAGGTAAGTGAAGAGGAATTTACTTTCAAGAAGTGAAAAGTAATCAAAAGAACACATACACTTATAGAAATTATTCTCTTATTCTTCCATGTGTAAGTACTGTTTAACAAGACATACAATATTTGTTTATAAGTACCTTAACTTTGTGTGAAACTTGCTGATACTTCAGCCCCAATTCTGATATCTGTGAACTCCTTGAACTCATACTGCCTTTATAAAGTTGTTGAGCTCTTTCTGTAACAGCATCAATCTCCAGTTCTTTTGCTCGAACTTCACCTTGTAGGGCCTATGTAAAAAATTTAAAAAATATATTTAAAACAACACGACACAGCATACAAATTGATTTTGTAAACCATGCTGATAAAAAGCATATCACTAATGATAACAAATAACCTTCATCAGTTTATTCTTTGTTTATTTTTTTAACAGTCTAAAGATATAGTCAAAATGTGACATACCTTGAGATTTTCAAGTTGTTCTTTCTTTTCTTGGGATGTTGCTTTTAGATCAATGGCATGAAGCTTTGTATCAGTCTCTCTAATCCATGCCATGCACTGATCTTTGAGAGATTCATATTCATTCCACTGCTGTAGTTTGCTGTCAAGTGCTTCAATTGTACTCCTGGAAGTAATAAAGTCACATTTATAGTTGCAGATATGATTAAAATCATTCCACAAACAGGGATATAGTGGCATGCTTACTTGACAGAGGATAACAGTCCTTGCCATTCCTGTTGGGAAGAATCTATCTGATTTCTGATATTGACCTGACCTGATTCCACTGTCCCAGGTATAACTTTCTCACCCAAGGAACGAATTAATTCAATACGTTGTTCTTCTTCAGGTAAGTTGAGCTGCAGATTTTTCAATCTTTCCAAATTGGTGTGCAATGAAACACGTTCAAGGTCTGTATCTCCCCATAGCATAACCTGGAACAAAATACATTATTTAGTTCCCCAGATTTCACAGTAGCAAATTAATCAGATATCATGACAGTTAAGTTAATGAAGAAATAAAACACAAATGACGGCTCTTTCAACTGTAGTGTCTGTGAAAGTTCCTTTGTCAGTGTGGTTTAGAAATGTCCTACTTTCAACAAATTTCTTTACTTCACTCAAGCCATTTAAAAGTTCCAAAATTAATATATGTAACTGGCTGACAGAAATAAAACCCATGTTACAATACAAAAGAGTTCTATAATATGGAAAAATGTTGATTTGAATATATATGATGTAGTCTGTTTCATCTCAAATGAATAGTTATGAGAAAATAAACAAATTTTTTAAAAAGTGCAGAAAATAGTCTGAAACAAGTGCTAGTGCTTAATGTCTGATTGAGACGATGATGATGATGATGATGACTACACTTCACTTTTAATCTTGGTTTACAAGAGACAGATATTAAGATAAATATGGATTACTAACAGTGCAATCAAATAAAGCCCATCCTTATACTCTTAACCATTTTACAGTTGTCAGATCCAACGTACCGTATTGTGTGTAGCATCAAGCCACTCCTGCGCATCCATGACAGCCTTAGTATATTGTTGATGGTCACCAACAATTGCCTCATAGCTTTCAACAAAAGCTTGTGCACGGCGCAACAGGGCAGTGTGACGGTCTACTAGCTGCTGGAGCTCACGCTCTGCAGCACTTCCCCCTCCACGACCTGGCAGTCCTTCTGTCTTGTCACGGAGGCTGAGGATGTCTTGTTGGTGTGCAACTGCATCATGCAGCAGTGAACGATAAACTTGTAGTTGAGCACGCTTCTCATCAAGAGTGGCAAACAACACAGGTTCTGCAGGAAGTTGAGACTCTGCCTCTGCGAGCCATTTCTTAAGTCTTTCACTACACTCTTCAAAACTCATCCACCTGTGTACAGAAAATGTCACTGTTTCCCTCTCTCAATGAAATAAAATCTTAACAGTTTACACAAATGATCAAGCTCCAGAAACGATAAATAAAAGATTGGAAATAATGCTTCTGTCTATAAAAATTATGATATTCCCATTACAATGAAAGTTCCTAGGGTTTGTGAAGAGACCGTAGAAACAATAGACACATCACCTCTCCCTCGTACCTCCCACAAATGTTTCCCATTCTCCCCAGTGTGCAATTTATCACAGTCAACTGCCACTCTTGTGAAACTTATCTTTTGTTCAGTCATTACTTTAGAACTGGAAAGTGCAAACAAATAACAACAGTCAAACTGAAAATTCTAATACCGACTCAAAACAGAAAAAGAATAGTCACTGAAATAATTTCCAAAGCTGTTAAAGTATTGAAAATAATAAAAATTTTACTACATTTAATGAGAAGAAAAAGAAACTAGGACTACTGACCGAGAGAGTTTAGCTTGAAGTTCTCGTTCAGTGCTGGAAATGCTATCATACAGTGTTTCAAGAGACTGCTGTAATTCTTGTAACTGCTGACGAACGGTTTCACGGCCATCAGCAGCTGTTGATGGATACAGTTTTTCTCCATATTCAACGGTTGTTGAAAGCAGAGCCATTGCTGCAGGCTGTTCAACAAGCAGCTCATTTAGTTTCGTGCTGTGCTTTGTGAGTTCATCTCGATCACCTGTTGCTATCTTTGATCCTCCGGAAGCTTCAAACTGTGACTGCGCAGTTGATAGCCAGTCTGAACACTGGCGATACTTTTCTGCGTATGCTGTGTGGTCAGCCACAGCTTGCTCACATTTTTTCACTATTTCCTGTATTAAAGAATAAGTCAAATAAGTTACTAATTAAAAAATAATTATTTAAATATACTATTCCTATTTTGACAGGATGAAATGGAAGAACAAAGAAATAGCATTGTTCAGTATATTAAGAGTTCCCCCGCTCTGGCTGTTTATGTTATCTTTCTTAAAGTAAACAGTAGTAATTGTAAAGAAGTTAATGTCTGCCTCTTTCTTTAAACTGCTTATGTTCCTTCATATTAAAACTACACTACTTTTTTCAGTCAGTGTAAAGGGGGGAGAGGTAGGAACTGGCAGTGAAATTCAGAAAAACTTAAATAAGGATCATCATACTGAGTTTTGACACTCACTGCCCTCAATACTCTAAATATTACTCAATAATATTTGTGTTTAGGCAGTTATAGTACTTATTTGTAAGTTCTAGACTGAAATATTGAGCCCCATCCTGGAAGTGATAAGAGAACGGAAGACCACAGTTTAACATTGTGTCTATGATAAGCTCATTAGAGAAAAAGCATAAGCTCAGACTGGCCATGTCACATTCTACCATTTGCCTGTGGGAAAACCCAGGATACCTAAACCTAGATCACCAGAAGGAGATTTGAGTCACACCCTTTCCAGATGCAAGTCTGGTGCTAATTCAATTGCATAAAGTTATATGGATTATTATTGTAGATACAAGAACTGAAAACAAATAAGGCACCAGGTCTGGATGGAATCCTAATTAGTTTCTACAAAGAGGACTCTATGACACTGCTACCTTACTGAGCTTGTATTTATCGTGAATTTGTTGCCCAGCACAAAGTCCCAAGCAACCTGAAAAAAGCACAGGAGACTCCTGTTACAAGAAGGGTAAAAGAATGGACCTGGAAAATTACAGACAAACTTCCTTAACATTGGTTTGCTACAGAATTCCAGAACATATTCCATGTTCAAATATAACAAATTTCCTAGAGACCAAAAAGCTTATGATTGCAAATTAACGTGGTTTTAAAAAGCATAATTTGTGTGAAACTCAGCCTTCTCTTTTTTCACATAATATATAGCAAAATATGGATGAAGGGCAGCAGGCAGATTCCATATTCCTAGATTTCCAAAAAGTATTTGACACAGTACTCCAATGCAGACAGTTAATGAAGATAATATAATAAGTAATAGGTTCCCAGACACGCAAGTGGCTCGAAGACTTCTTAAGAAATAGAACCCAGTATGTGTTCTCAACGGTGAATATTCTTCAGTGACGAGGGTATCAGCAGGAGTGCCCCAGGAACATGTGATAAGACTGCTATTATTTTCTTTGTAGATAAATGATCTCACAGACAGGATGAGCAGCAATCTACGGTTGTTTGCTGATGCTGCTGTGGTGTATGGGAAGGTGTCAAATATGAGTGACTGTTGGATGAAACAAGATGACTTAGACAAAATTTCTATTTGGTTTGATGAACAGCAGCTAACTCTAAATGTAGAAAAATGTAAGTTAATGTAGACGAGTAGATGAAACAAACCTATAATGTATGGATACAGTATTAGCAGTGTCCTCTTCATCACTGTCTTGTTGTTTATATCTGGGCGTAACACTCCAAAGCGATATGAAATGGAATGAGCATGTGAGATTTGTGGTAGGGAAGGCAAACACCTGACTTGGTTTATTGGGAGAATTTTGGGGAAGTGTGCTTCATTTGTATGGAGGACCACATACAGGAAACAAATGTGACCTACTCTTGAGTACTGCTCGAGGTCTGCACCAGGTCGGATTAAAGGAAGACATTGTTGCAATTCAGAAGGAGGCTGCAAGATCTGTTACTGCTAGATTCAAACAACACGCAAGTGTTACGGAGGTGCTTTGGAAACTCAAATGGTAACCGTTTGACGGAAAGCACATTCTTTTCGCAGAACACTATTGAGAAAATTTAGAGAATGGGGATTCGAAGCTGACTGCAGACTGATCCTGCCACCAACATACCTTTCACATAAGGACCACAAAGGTAAGTTAGGAGAAATTAGGGCTCATATGGAGGCATATAGATAGTCGTTTTCCCTTCGCACTATTTGCGATTGAAACAGAAAAGGAAACAACTATTACAGATCATGCTGTGTACACATCATGCTGTGGCTTGCGGAGTATGTATGTAGATGTAGATAGGCACTGAAGCAATGATGTTTTTATCTAGGTTAGTATCCCATTCATTTAAATCTGATTCACAATGTCTTTATCACCATACAGATCCTTATTTGACCACATTTTTACTAAACCAAATGTAAGATTCAGAAAACTTACAGCAGCTAGTCATAACAATTTATTTTGTGAAGCCAAAACTAAGCAGTTCTGCACCTCAATTAATCTGTAAATAGTTAATGTTAACTCCTAGCAGGAAAAAGGTTCTGTAATATTACTTATATGATTATTTTATACTTGTTATACATGTTTCACCCATCTCTCTCATTTTATATTCAACTGAAAATAATCCTTACAGTTTGAAACCCCAGCACAACTATGACTAGCATTAAAAATATATACGTATCAACAATGTAATGAGTAAAGATAACTACTCCAAATAGAGGAGGCACTGAATGATAGATAGGCATATAAACAAGACATGGAACATGGCAGTCCAGCTTATAAACACCAGCTGCATGTGTATGAGCTTATCCATTGCTCTTGACAACCACTTTACAGTAAGTGGTTATCTTTACTCATTCCAATGTTAGTTTTTAACACTTGATTTTTCAGTAAAAGATATCGTTTAGACAAGTTAAAAGCACTTGTAAAAGATGCTCTTGATACTGCACAATATTACCAATATACATTGTTATAGTTATGGTTGTAATATTAAGTGTAGAAATTCTATAATATATATGACTGATTTAATATGAACCATATATTTGACATATACACAGATTTCATGTTCAAAGTAACTTTTCTGGTATTCTCCAAGAGATAGCTTCATCTCATTATTGTCAATGTCACAATACTTGGCATTAATAGGTACTTCAATATCTGTATAATGTTCTAAATAAAATAGAAAGAAACATTCCACATGGGAAAAATATATTAAAAACAAAGATTCCATGACTTACCAAATGGGAAAGCGCTGGTAGATAGGCACAATAAAAAAACACACACAAACACACACACAAAATTTCAAGCTTTCTCAACCCACGGTTACTTCGTCAGGAAAGAGGGAAGGAGAGGGAAAGATGAAAGGATGTGGGTTTTAAGGGAGAGGGTAAGGAGTCATTCCAGTCCTGGGAGCGGAAAGACTTACCTTAGGGGGAAAAAAGGACAGGTATACACTCGCGCACACACACACATATCCATCCACACATATACAGACACAGACATATATGTCTGCTTGTGTCTGTGCAGACATATATGTCTGCTTGTGTCTGTATATGTGTGGATGGATATGTGTGTGTGTGTGCGCGAGTGTATACCTGTCCTTTTTTCCCCCTAAGGTAAGTCTTTCCGCTCCCAGGACTGGAATGACTCCTTACCCTCTCCCTTAAAACCCACATCCTTTTGATCTTTCCCTCTCCTTCCCTCTTTCCTGACGAAGCAACCGTGGGTTGCGAAAGCTTGAAATTTTGTGCATGTGTTTGTGTGTTTTTTTATTGTGCCTATCTACCAGCGCTTTCTCTGTATAATGTTCTGTACACACGTAATTGGACAACACTTTTGATAATAGAAAACATGGAAATAAGTCTTTAAGATATATAGATATATATAGACTATTGTGAAATTGTTAATGTGTCTCTAACTATCGTCATTTCCTATGAAAATCATACAAATCTCACAAATTACAGCATTTAGATCAATGTTACTAATAACTATCTAGATCCATAGGAAATATTCTGACTTTTCTATTTCGATCAGAATACAAAGTTATTTATATTACAATCAGAAACAGCATATCATATCAGGAATTACAACAATTATCACAAAACCAAAACTTACCTTAGCAGTTGTCTGAATGGCCTGGAATCTTGATGTGATTTGCTGTACATTTACCGATATTCTGGTTTCACCACTGATCTGCATGAGCTCTGAAGACTCGTCATTCATTTTATCAAATTCTGATTCATTTTGACGAAGACTCAGGATCAGTGACTGTAAATATAATGAATAATGAGCACGTACTTTCTTACTGTTTCACTTATGTGAAACATGGAACATGTTTCTTAGTGGCCAGCAACAAAAAATCATACAACGTCAGAAATAAAATATTGATTGACACAACAAATTTGGATGTCCATCAGCATCAAGGCTTATTTGTAAATTACCTCTATTTTATGACACACAGGGCTGATATCAGTATGGGATTTCTTATAAGCTCTGCCTTCAGTTATAACCTTAACATCTTGAATCTGAATGAGGTCTTTGCAGCAAAGTAGCCCGATTAATTCCTCTATACACAAACTAAAACAATTTTTTACGGACCTAGAGAAACACTCACTTCATATCAGTAAGTAAATTATTTAAACTACAATTTCTTTTTCTCCCCTCCTTGAAGAGGCCTCAGTATGATACCAGTATGGCTTCTAATTGGTCTTGTGAATCAGATAAAATAGCTGAGGGTTTCAAAATATGGAAATACTTATTTGAACATGCACAAATCACCTTTACTGATCCAAGGCAGGTTCCTATCTTTCTACAAAGTTGAGAAGTCTCAAAAGATTTTTCCATTAGCCTTGGTATTTCCAGGAAAATTTCTTGCAGGATAATATTTAACTGTCCGTTTGCCTAAATTCCAACATGATTGACTTTCCAATTTTTTTAATTGCATTCAATCTTAGAATCAGAAAAAAATAAATAAACTAAGAAACATGTTTTTACATTCATATACAATATTTCTGTACAGCAGACACTAAGGTTGTTAAAATTTTGCCGGAAACATACTAATCTCAGAACAATTCTTCCTTGACTTTTTAAGGTATATAACTGGTGTAAGATGAATCTTTAATGAGTTTCTTACGTGAATGGCAGTTCCAAATACAACTCAAAATTCACTTTGGGAACTCTGTAATTTGGCATTTCTAGAGCAGTATCTGGAAGTAGTAGTATTTTGGATTAAGTGTTAGTTTGACTGAAAGATTTTCATTTTAATATTTTTGCCTCAGACAAATTTACCACCTATAGAGGAAGTATGATGGTAGATTGCTAAACTCTTGTATGCTAGTAAGGAATGACATCATTACATTTTATGCCAGAGCAGCTACTCAGTAAATGCTGTTGTAGGTGACAACACTAAGATACAAAAATATGTAAAAAATGGACTTATTAAATGAACTTATTTTTGTTCAAATGCTTACAGGTTTCACATGCACTGGTTGTAAATGGATGAATCAGTGACAAGCAGACATGCCATCTCTTACATCCCATTTTTTTTTCTTCATGTAACTCATATAATCAATACTTGCTATAGGTTTTTAACTTTTTTTAATTTTCTGGGCTCAAAGTGAGTCATATGTGTCATAAGGATAATGTTTGTTTCTAATTGTCTTTCTACTTAATTAACAAAATACAATCAAATAATGGAAAAAATATTAATATAATTAACAAAATAGTTGTTATATTTTTGTGTTCCATGCGTAAGTAAATTACCAAGAGATATCAGTATTGTGAAATAAATGTAAAAACAGGCAAATCTCACCGACTCAATGACGTAAGCTACAACTTATTCATGAAGAATTACTTACAAATGTGTGTGTAATTGCAGCTTACTCTGCTGAAGGCAAGAGGATATCAACACATATCCCATGCATGAGAAGCACATATTTTTATTGTTCTCTGTTCTTATTATCTCATTCCTACACTTCACGCAACTTTCAAGTATCCGAATAGTTTTGTTAAAGTAATTACTTTTGCTTTCAAAACAAATGTGCTGAAGTTTCGTACCACTTGTGGCTCAAATGAAGCAATATTTGTGGATTTGATTTTTTCTGTGTTGGGAAACAGTTTTATTGCTTTTGGCATTTTATTATCATGTCTGTGTGGTTTTCCCTTCTCCTACTAGTGTGGTGGCTTATTTGGTACATTAAATAATTAGGTATTACATTCCATACAAGTTTCCTATGTTCCACACTCACAGATTTGGCTGGAGGGGTAGTGAAGAAAATTTCACGTTGTTGAGTAGATATACAGTCTCTTCTGCAAAAGGTCAGGTCTTCTGGCGTTTACTAACAATTTTTTGTTCTTAAAAGGAATCAACAATTTTCAGTAAATATCTGTGTTTCATGGGAATCAAAAATAAAACATCTTGTAATGCACCATTTCAAACCTCCCAGGGCCATTATGAAACTAAACAAAGGCAAATGTGATGTCACTTATTAGTTATTGTTTGATATTTTGACACTACATATGCTCCCTATTGTAAAAATTATGTTACTAATCAGTATAAGCAGTACTATTCACACCCATCTGATAATGTATTCAGAAGTGTAGCTTGCTGCCCACTTGGTGCACTGCTATCACAGTGAGTAACAAAAATGAGATGGAGTGCCTTTACTGTTATCTTAGACTGTAACGATACTAACAAATTTCATAAAAAGAAATAAAGACATATCAAAATCACGTAAGTTAACATCATTGCTGGCAAAGATTCATGTAAAAAAGAAATAATAATAAGGTTAAGAATATTGTTAAAAAGAAGTAAGTTGTTATGGTACATGTACCTCAAAATATTTGAAATGAAATAAACCTAAATGTTAAGCAACAGTTTTTTCGGTTTAGTATGTACTCTATTAATACTCTATCACTTATGTATCTAAATATCACTAGTTATTAGTTACTTAAGCAGTTCTGTAATCAAACATAAATATTCTCATTTTCATTCAAGTGAGCAGTGCTACAAAGTATTACATAAAAATATCTCTGAAGAAAAAACTGGAAGTGAAGGTAAAATGCACGTGGAACAAAAGCTTAAAAGCAGGGTGACAATAGACATGGGCTACTGTGGACATATACAAAACCAAAATAAATACATAGTTCAGACAAGAGACAAAAAAGCCTATGCACAATGAAAAAAATCATAAAAAAACCATCAAAACCAGTAATCTCTTACTTGCTCTAGATGGTCAGCTAGAGTTATCATTTCCTTCACATCTCTATTTCTCGAATCAATTATTTTTATGAGATCCTAGAGGATAAAGCACAACATTAACATAGATGTGCAAACAGTTGTAACATATAAAATATATTCAGTGTCTTTCATTAAGACTGAATTCGTCATCTTTCCTATGAACATTTGAGAATATGAAACTTGCTCACACTTTTTATAAAAAGCAGCTTTTTGATTCTAGCAAAACCAAAAAAGAAATTTTACAAATTTTTATTGGAAATTAAGATATATGAATTGCCAGTGGTTTGAAACAGATGAAAGTTGTGTTCTCATAAATCTAATTCTATTTAGTTTAGTACATTCCACTGTCTTGTAGTATCTCCTTAGCACAATTTTCTTTTTACCTTTATTTACAGTAAATCCTTTAATTTTCTGTAATGCAAGTTACTTGAGATAGACCTAACCAACTGCTTTATGACCTTTCAGTAAGCTGTTCATTTTTGACACCATCCATTCTACTTTAAATTTAGAATTTTAAAATATAATTTATTCTAGGTAATTAATGAAGAAATTACCTGGCCAACACAATAGTGAACATAGCAAATAACATGTCCAAAACTGCAGGTAATAACAAATAATTTTTGGCCAATAGATATGAAATATATTCATCACTATATGATACAGTATCAGAAGAATAATATTGATGAAATATGAAGTTAGTTAACTACCTGATATTTTTCAAGCTGATCTTGTTTTTCCTCAAGTGTAGAGCGAGGTGAATAGTTCTTGAGTGCTGTTTCCGCTTCTGAGAGCCACTGTAACAGCTTGTCAAAGGAGCCTTCATATTCAGACCATTGCTGCAGTCGTTCTTCTAGTCCATGAATCACATCATTCAAGGCTACTTCAAACTTCTCACGATCAAACCTGAGTTTATTTTCAGAAGTTTAAGTAAGTAAGAAATAACAAGTACAACATGTAATTATTGCATATTTTTGTACAACAGAATGTCAAGTGCCAAACAAATGCACAATGTTATTTTATGAAGCACTTAGCTACATTTACATTTTGACAGTGAATATTTGTAATTATTAAATGTTTCATTTATGATATATACACTAAGTACTAACATAATTTATTTATCTCTTATTTTGTTCTGAATTGATAAATTTATAAAACACCCTTAATGTTTTACATAGGCAATTTTTATTATAAATTGCCCATGAAAGAGTTGTTTATTTATAACAATACATATAAAACAGAGGTCAATTGACAATCAAGGTATAAATGTACTCCTTTTAACCAAAATATTTGCAATTCCTTTCTTTGTGTTTTTATAATTATGGATCACACAATTGTAAGTAATAAGAGTATAAGTGATGTTTTGCTGTTACTCTGTTGCTCTCTTTTTCTGAAAGAGCATCTTGGCAACATAACTTTCTTTGAAATACATAATTAACAACTGGGTCTCAGTCTTGATATTAATAAGATTTTTTAACACCACCATATGCATCAGACAGAAAATTCACTTAAGAAAATTATAAAATTATGAGATAGAAGTGCAGACCATTATTTATCCCCAGGAGACAAAATTCATAGTGCTGCTAAGAGACACATTTAAAGTAGAAAAAACTGTCCTAGCTTTCAGAACTATTAATTCCTAATAGTACCAAAATCTAAGATAGTTGCTTGGACTTTTATGTGTGGCTACTGACAATATTAAGAATTTTGCCTTCTGAAAGTAAGTACTGGCCAGTAATTCCACATCATAACTACATCATTTCGCAGGCAAATAATTTAATCAAAATGCTCAAAAGTCATGAACTCAGTCAACATGTCATTATTAATTTATTTATTATTTTCATTTCATCTTTAGAATGACCAAAGAGTACAGTACAACAACAAATTATTCAGTATTTGGTAAGGTTATATCTTCACCAAAGGGAACATAAATGCATAAGACTGTCACCACCTGAACACAGAATGTTTGGCATTTTAACATTGCTATTTGACTGCATATTTCTTTTAGCAGTAAATGCATACGTTGCTTCATAGGACAAGACAGTATTACTGATTGACTACAGGTAATGTGTGATTAAGACACATGAAAAGAATGTGCAGTTGTGATTAAATATGACAATTTTGGCATTGTTACTTGCCGTGAAGGCAATAAAAAAGTGTTATGACTATATCACAATAGCAGATGCAACTGTTTTAAAAGATAAGTATGCACTGGGACACAGTGCATGAATCTCTTATGATGTCTAGAGTGGTTCGTGAAATATCACCTAAGAGTCTCAGTTCACAACAATAATACTGAGAAAGATTTTAGGGAGCTTACTGTGCAGGATAAGAACTTACCATATTCTACTTACCTGGAAAAGTCATTAAAGCAAAATGACTGGATATGGGGACCATATAAAACTGATACTGTCACTGGGGTTAAATATGAGCTCAAAAATAACAATTTTTCCCTTTTTTTGTAGCACTTCTAAGCTGTGTGCTTATATCATATTTCTTCACTGCCACAAATATCACAAGATATGTGCATATAGTTATGTTGGGACTGTGGTTAGAACTAAACGGATACCTGATACTTTATACTGGATGGCCATCAACTGCAGGTGCCTTCTTCTATGCAAAAGCTATTTGCTGCCAGATGTCTCAGTGTGCTATTTCTTCTTGCAGTGTTCAGCCAGTGACAACAAAGTTCACACTTAGCTGGAACCGAGTAGGTGCAGTACCACAGTTATTGAAAACTTTCCCTAAGAATTATTTGATAAGATTTGGAGAGAATGCGACTATGACCTTTACTCCTTCCATATTATGCTTGGGGTCACAGTGAATGGATCTATGATCTTTCGTAATTGTTCAAACTATCCTATCGACGAATTTACATGTTTGTGAAAATGCAACCTTAAGAAAGATTTCAACAATTCATAATCACTCTGTTTCTTTGTGTAAAGGATCTCTTGAATGTAGCTTTTAAATCTGTGGTTGTTAGTTTGCAGCAGACACTCTACTGCAGCCCTGACTGGCCAGTGAAATAAGCAATAACATTAATTTTGGCAGACACATGCTGCCTTTTTTTTTTTTAAGTCAAATGAAGCATTTTAAGTGGTATGCAGCCATATTAATTTTAACATACACTTCCTGTGTCAAAATAAAAAGTTCTTCAATATCTTTACAGCCATTCATGACATGCCTGGTATATGCCACCATCCAAATGAAACCTATTTCTCCCAGTGCCTCTTCCAGAGGTGTCTACATTAATAATCATAGAGGCTAAAGTCTAGCGAGTATTATGGGTGAAAAAAGAAGATTCTACAACACAGGCCAAAAATGTTATACGACCATTATGGGACCAATCACTGTCGCATTGCAAAATGACCCCTTTAATTAGATTCGATCACTGCAACTATTTTAGTTTGATTGTCACCAAGTAGTTATCCAAAACTACAGTTACCACTGCTGCTGTGGTCTCTGGAATCAATTCAAAGTGCCCATGCCAGACAAGGAATGCCTACCACTGAGAACACACTAACTGTGAACTTTCTACTAAATTCAAAACAAGCTGTTATGATTTAAATATGTGATACTAAATCTTCATGTAGGCTAATTTATAAACACCTACCTATCAAAGGGGGAGGGGGAGGGGGAGGTATAACCCACGCTGCACGAACACCCATAATTTACTTGTCCAGTATTTGAGCATGAGAGCACTTAGTTACTTGTAACACACTTTGTACAAAACATCAATCCATTATGAAAACATTTTCTCACTGACAACTGTCACAATATAATGAAAGAAGAGAAGTTCATCACTTACAACATTTTTGATGTTCATGCAGTAAAACTTGCCATATGAAGCATGACGTTTTAATTTATCATTTCTTTACTGCTAACTGTATCCGTGACACATTTTGCAACAATATTCCTATATACCACTGAATGTACCAGCACAATTATATCATTGTACAACACATAGTTCAGGAGGTAAGACATCATAAACACTGAGCTTCATGAAAATGAAACTGAAGGGTGAAATTCATTAGAGGTATAGGTGAAGTGTGTGCGTAAATACATGTGTAATATGATAAATTTATGTGAAATATATTTGACATGTACATGCATGGGCAAAGACAGGGGTAAAAAGCTCATCTTAAACCTCTGGAACAATTTCAACTGCATTTGGTGCACATATGAGTTACAATCTGGAAAATAATGCTGTGGGGTTAACAATCACCAGCCTCCTATTGGGTTATGAGTGATACTGTGGAGAGAGAAGGGAGAGAGAGCAGACAGACAGACAGACAGACAGAGGGAGGGAGATTTTTTTTTTTTTTGGGGGGGGGGGGGGGGAGGTGAACAGAGAGAGGAAGAGTTGGACAGATACAGGGAGAGGAGGAGTCATACAGACAGAGGGGGCAGAGGAGATGGACAGACAGAGGGGCAGGAGGAGATGGAAAGAGTGGGAGGTGGAGGGGGTGGACAGGGAGGGGAGAGCGTTAGGAAGGAGGAGATAAACTAATACAAGACTGGAATAAATATATACCCGGACAACATTAGGTACTCAGCTATTTCTATATATAAGCAGAGAAAAACAAGTCTCAGAATGTTGTTTACAGAGATGTAGTGCAGTACTTTATGGCTCTCCATAGATACCAAGATAATTATGATCTTTTGTGTCCAAAGCATTCACAAACAGCAGTGAAATTATTTACTCCCTCTTCTGGCACATTTCATGTGAAGCAAACGAGTAAGTTGCGAGTAACATTGTCTCAACATCTGGTGGGCAATAATATGAAAAAAGGGATATTTGAGTCATGGCATCAGAGAGTGAAGATGAAATCAATGCAGCCGTTACACTCCAGTGCTGAACTCTATTCTTAATGTATGCGCAGTGACCCCAAAACAACTGCCCTATTTTCTCCTTACTGTAGGTACTTAGAATGACACTTTCAGTTCTGAAAGTTCAGGTTTCATATTTACCTCTTTTATTATGCTGTTGATTTTAATACAGTTTCTGCTGCCAATAACATGGTCTTTAGTCTAAATTTACTACTAAAGATGTTATTAGTACATGATGTTAATGCAAGATGCTAATGCTTGAAGCAAGACCTGTCCCATATATCCTCCCATCACCATCTACTCCAGTCTGGTCACTAACATCAAAGGCAGGGCTATCTGTGAAACAAGTCATGTGATCTACAAGCTAAGCTGCAATCACTGTGCTGGATTCTATGTAGGCACAATAACCAAGCTGACTGTCTGTCCGCATGAATGGCCACCAACAAACTGTGACCATGAAACAAGTGGACCATCCTGTTGCTGAACACGCAGCCAAACATGATACCCTTCATTTCAATGCTTCACTTCCTGTGCCACATGGATCCTTCCCACCAACACCAGCTTTTCTGAATTGTACAGATGGGAACTTTCCCTGCAATACGTCCTACGTTCCTGTAATCCTTCTGGCCTCAACCTTCGTTAGTCATTGTCCTCACCCATTCTGCCTCTTTCCTGTCTCCATTCCAGCACTACACAGCCGTCATTCCACCATCACACTCAACCTTTTATTTCTCTCCTTCTCCGCTACCACCCCCCTCCCCACTTCTCCCCTGCCCACCTTCTAACATGCAGCACTTAACTGCCCATCACCCCCACCATGCTATCCCTCCCCCTCCCTGCCCCCAGCCTTCTCCTTACCACCACCCAGTCGCCACTCCCATCAAGCACTGGTGCTGCCACTTGCAGTGTGGTTCCAGTTGCCCGAGACTGCAGTTGTGTGTGTGTGTGTGTGTGTGTGTGTGTGTGTGTGTGTGTGTGTGTGTGTGTGTGTGTGTATGTATGTGACATCTATTGTTTTAATTGAGAGGGTCTTTTGTTGTGCCTATCTTCGACTCAGAATCTCTGCTATATGGTGAGTAGCAACTTTCCTTTTCATAACACTGTTATTATTAGCACTGTTCTTACAGTCAGTTTTGTTTATTATTCACTTACTTAAGATTATTTAAGTCTCTTTCCATGGCTTCTTTGGCTCTAGGAGGTAATTTATCAGTTTTGTTGGAAACATGGTCAGTAAGAGCCTTCATTTTAATATCACCTTCCATTTTCAGGCAATCCTGTATTTCTCTGACTTTTGACAGCCTGGACTGTATTGTTGGTTTATTTCCACTATAGTCTGTAACAAGAAGGGGAAATGGACATAGTTATCCTCTAAGTTACTCAAGACTCATGTGCATAACAAAACAAGCACAAATAAATAATTTCTTCATGAAATTTGTTTAGCTTTCATTTAATGCTACTAGGGAGCCGTCAAAATGAAGGTTACAAGTAGCATTTACCCCTACTAAATTATTCTCTATGCTACTAGTATCAGAATGTCAAAATGATCCAAAAATGACACACCCTAAGCCATATACCTTAAGTACTTTACAAATATAAGAGATGCTAGTTACCTGAATAACCAGCAAGACGATCCCACAAAGCTTTCTGATAATCATGGTAGTTCTTTTGTAGATCATTAAATTGCTGAAACACATCCAAGCTTTCCTCAAGCTGCGTTATCATCACCAGCAGCCCGTTCACCAGCCTTTCATATCGATTGCTGATGTCTTCTACAGCTTTCTTTACCTCCTCATCATCTCCTCCAGTTAGCTGTACAACAGCTTGTGCTTTCTCTGTCACTGCTTCAATGACACGTTTATGAGTTATCACTTCCTGCAGGGTTGTCTGCAAATATAATTTTGAAAATTAAATTAATTAATGAAATGTTACCACACAAAAGCAGAGAATATTGTTATAGTTCTGTAAAAATGTTTATAAAAGCTGTTTACTATTGTCACAGATTCCATAACTATAAAAGTATGTGCAAGTACTGATTAACATTAACGAAGCATGATCACTAAAAATTTTACATCTTCATAATTACAGCCAAAATCCACTAGATCCTCCAAATCAGGATTGTCATCTGTGGGCAATATACAACGCTCACTTTTCAAAATCTGGTAGGAGAGCACTTGTACTTAAAAGTGCCTTTATAATTCACATATTACGACCACAGACTTCTTACATAATTGCTGCAAATACCAACATAATAATAAAGAAAACAGCAATTTTTATTTTTTACTGAAGTAAATATTTAGGTTGACTCACAAAGATGCAAGCCATATCCTGAAGTGTACGAATGAATGGTGGTCAATTGGTTATTACATCAGAACTATAGCTTGCTTCAGCAAAAATTTCATTTATGGTTTTTGATTTGTATAAGCTAGGCACGCAGCTGAGTGTTATGCTGCAGAACAGCATAATCCCACTGTGTCAGTTCCAGAGAGGGCATTCAATTTTGCTCTAGACACTGTGAATTATACAAAATTCAGGTGACACATCTCATAATTTTCTTCAGGGAATGGATGGAAGGTGAGAGTTTAGCACCTTGTTAATGGTGGATCATCAACATCTTCCTTTCAAGGATTAGGCTGCTAACTCTTCTGCACACACAAACAAAATCATTCCCATCTTTTTTGAGGTCTTTCAAAATCTCTTTTCCCACTCAGCTTGTAGTTCAGCATCTTCTGGGGAATTCTGTGGCCAGGCATTCTCACGAGGTGTTGTCTCCAATCTACACGATCAATGGTGGATACGGAGAATAAACTCAGATGTGGAAAAATATTAGTCATGACCTTATTTATGTAAATGGTACTCAACACTACTGCATGTAATATTTTTTTGAAACTAGTAATGATTTGGAGAAAAAAACAGGTTATGTATTCATGTGCAGCTGCCAGTCTCATTTCTCAATATTTTTTTTCATTTGGTGTGCTAGGAACCCATGTTTAAAATTATGCACAGTGTACTTCAGAAGTATTATGTCTACTTGCAGAAATAAGCATAATAACTGAGCTTCATGATTGGTAGAATAATTTATTTTTCCCATTTGTCATAAAACTACCAAACAACAATATAATGGTGACACTACATATTTTGCATGTCTGATGACAATGTGTTCTGCCTACCCCCTCCTCCGAAATCTGCCTCATTCATATCATCATACTTTCTACAGTCATTAATTTCAACTTATTGCCTGTGATATTTACTTTAATAGACTTCCATCACCTACAAATTATGGATTACTAAGTGTTCACTTGTTTTTGGCACTAATAGAGGAGCATACAGGGAATGGAGGAAGCAATTTCCACCTCCAACATAGACTGACATGGGAGAGGAGAGGTGCAGGAGAAGCAATCTCTGCCTTCTTGTGCAGAGCAGCACCATTATGTATATGTGTATTTTTCCCACCAGCAACAAACAAGACAACACAGAACTCACAACAACAGTGACAGTGGTATTTCACACAATATTGTTGGATACTATGGTTGCCAATGACTAAACACAAAATGCTACTAGCCTGAAATATTAAAACTTTCACTTAATCAGAAACAGGAAGAAAAATGAGCAGGTAGTTATGAAGCAAAATTTATAGCTACAGCTCAGCAAAATGTGCAGAAGCTCAGAGTTTTCATTGTGGCCAGTAAAATTTATTTTTTTATTAGATGTTCTACAGGATTAGATTTGATACACACTTTCTTTGTCAACCCCAGTCTCTGTGAAAAGGTTATGTAATATCCACTAAATAAATGTAGTCCTTATTGTTGCAGTCACAAGCACATGATAATATTTCAAATATAGTAAAACAGTAGAAATCAAACAACAAGTTTAGCAGCATTTGTTGGTTAGAAAGGAACTGTACCTTATGTTTAAGCAGTTTTGATCTAATCTCCTGGGTGGAGCCCCAAGTAGCAGCCGGGTCCTGCTGCAACGAACGCTCCATAGCATCAAGCCATGCTAGTGTCTGCGCCAGTGTTTCTTGATAACTGGTTCTCTGAAGACTTTGTGCATCCTGACGCTTCTGTTCCTGTTCTATTCCTTGTTCAAGTTTGTCCCATCTATCTCTTATCTCTCGCAGCTGTGAACGGATCAGCTCTCGTCCAGGAGCTGCTGTGTCTGGGTACAGTCGCTCACCAGCGCTTGTCAGGTTGCCTAATCTGTACAAATAGAGATAATAATGCAATTTTTCAACCTTTGAGATTCAAGACACAGTAAAAATTTAACATTATGAGAGTTGCCTGAAGAATTCATTGAAATGATAGAACTGTTTGTTCAAGCTCCAAATCCAATCTTAATTTTTTTTAAAAAAAGAAAAGAACCTCTGCACTAAAACGTATACAAATAATACACACAAGACACAATAAGGACCTAACAACTTTATTTATAGAAAGTAGCTTTCTATGATGGCTATTGTTTCCTGTCTCTTTTCTTTGGTATAAGTATTAAAAGCTTTTCAATGTGGGGTGGTTAAATAATTTCAGATAATGTGATAAAATCAAATACAAATATGAATACCCAATTCAATAAATATAAAATTAGCACGTATAGTAGATAAATGTACATCTGCAATCACACAGGATGAAGTAGCAAAGCCAATAAAAGGGCTAAAAAACTCGAACTCTGCAAGCACTGACGATACACATACAATAATCTTAAAGAAGAGCGCTCCACACCTAGTTGAACTACTTACACACTTGCGTGACAGTTCACTTAAACTTAGCACTTTCCCAAATGCATTTAAAACGTATACAATAATTCCGGTAAAAAGGGTGGGAGAGATACTGTAAATAACTACAAGACCACCACAATTTCCTCTTACACTCCAAAAGTATTAGAGAACATTATGGAATTTCTAAATAAAAACAAAAGTCTCTGTAATAAATGAACGGATTCTGAAATAAAAGGTCAATAATACTGGTGATTGTCATTTATGAGTGCAATTAATTGAATACTAAGACTGATGGACAAGACACAGGAGTATTTGTTGACCTATCAAAAGTGTTTCATGTGATGGACCATAAGATTCTGCTGTCACACCTTGAAAAGTATGGTATTTGAGATCTGTCCAGCAGCTGAATCAGGGACTGATGGCCTTGCCGTTTAGTACCTTAACCTTCAACCAACCATCCAACAGTTGGATCAGTTCCTTCCTAAGCAATCATAAGCAAGTGATGAGCATCTCACACACTAATATTGTTGTGACTCGCCGATCTTTCAAAGTGCCGCCGCGCAGTTACGTGCGTCCTCTACATGCGGCGCTGTCTGCCAGTGATGCAGCAGCCAAGCCACCTAAGCAGCCAGCCAGCCAGCCAGCGGCCGCTAGACTTGGGCTCAGTGCTGATTTGACTGTTACTGTGTACACATGTCTTGCTTTGTCTACTTGCTCTGTGACTTACATGTATTGTGTCATTTTTGAAAATATACAGACAGAAGTGAGCACGTTTCAGCAAAGGACAAAGACGCAGGATCCCATCCTCGTCACCAATTGTTATAATGTCAAGTTGAACACATATATTTCAAAAACGACACAATACATGTAAGTAACAGAGCAAGTAGACAAAGCAAGACATGTGTACACGGTAACAGTCAAATCAGCACTGAGCCCCAGTCAAGTGCCCGCTGGCAGGTTGGCCGCTTACGTGGTGCAGCTGCTGCATCGCTGGCAGAGAGCGCCACATGTAGAGGACGCACGTAACTGCACGGTGGCACTTTGAAAGATTGGCGAGTCACAACAAATAACAACCTTAAAACTATTTCTGAACACTTATCAAGGTATAACTAATGAAATATGTTGTACCCCATGGATCAGAAATGGGACAACTTCTGTTCCTTTTGTACATTAGCAATCTAGGTTTAAATGTGGATGCATATAAAATGATCACATTTGCACAGGACGCAACAGTTCTATTAAAAGCAGAAAATAAGGAAGAACTACAGAATTCAGTGAAAACTGTCACAAAACAACTTAGCAACTGCACACAACATAATGAGCTTGTAATATATAGCAAAAAAAAAAAAAAAAAAAAAATAGTGCCCAAAAATTTCACAATCCTGTGAACAAGGATATGTACACTATGTGATCAAAAGTATCTGGACACTTGGCTGAAAATGACTTACAAGTTTGTGGTGCCCTCCATTGGTAATGCTGGAATTCAGTATGGTGTTGGGCCACCCTTAGCCTTGATGACAGCTTCCACTCTAGCAGGCACATGTTCAATCAGGTGCTGGAAGGTTTCTTGGGGAATGGGAGCCCATTCTTCACTGAGTGCTGCACTGAGGAGAGGTATCGATGTTGGTCAGTGAGGCCTGGCATGAAGTCAGTATTCCAAAACATACCAAAGTTGTTCCGCATGTTTCAGGTCAGGACCCTGTGCAGGCCATTACAGGCACGTTATTGTCGTGTAACCACTCCGCCACAGGCCATGCAATATGAACAGGTGCTTGATCATGTTGAAAGATGCAATCGCCATCCCCAAATTGCTCTTCAACAGTGGGAAGCAAGAAGGTGCTTAAAACATCAATGTAGGCCTGTGTTGTGATAGTGTCATGCATAAACAACAAGGGGGCTTTCAAGAAAAACATGACCACACCATAACACCACCGCCTCCGAATTTTACTGTTGGCACTACACATGCTAGCCGATGACGTTCACCAGGCATTCACCATACCCACACCCTGCCACTGGATCGCCACATTGTGTACCATGATTTGTCACTCCACACAACGTTTTTCCACAGTTTAATCATCCAATGTTTACTGTCCTTACACCAAGTGAGGTGTCATTTGACATTTACTGGCATGATGTGTGGCTTATGAGCAGCCACTCGGCCAAGAAATCCAAGTTTTCTCACCTCCCGCCTAACTGTCATAGTACTTGCAGTGGATCCTGATGCAGTTTGGAATTCCTGTGTGATGGTCTGGATAGATGTTTGCCTATTACACATTATGACACTCTTCAACTGTCGGTAGTCTCTGTCAGTCAACAGATGAGGTCAGCCTGTACGCTTTTGTGCTGTATGTGTCCCTTCATGTTTCCACTTCACTATCACATCAGAAACAGTGGACCTAGGGATGTTTATGAGTGTGGAAATCCTGCATACAGACATATGACACAAGTGACACCCAATCGCCTGACCACGTTCGAAGTCCGTGAGTTCCACGGAGCTCCCCATTCTGCTCTCTCACAATGTCTAATGACCACTGAGGTCACTGATGTGGAGTACCTGGGAGTATGTAGCAGCACAATGCACTTAATATGAAAAAATGTTTTTGGGGGTGTCCAGATTCTTTTGATCACATAGTGTATATCCCATTTATCTTTATCAACAATGAACCAGTTGGTAACAGTACAGAAATTAAATTCTTATGATTATGGCTACAGAACAAAATTGGAATAAGCATACATAACACAAAATTAAACATAACCTGCTGCCTTTGTTGCTTACTAAAATCCTGCTGTAGTGAGGAAACAGTAAATAGTGCTTACCATGCTTACTTTCATTCTCGTTTTATATCGTGTTGCATTTTGGGAAAATTCTAAATCTATTATCAGAACATTTAAAAAGCAAAAAAAGGGCTATTAGAATCATGTTTGGATGTAAACCTAGAGACTTAGGTAAAGCTCTGTTTAGGGTCTCTTATATTCTTTAAAATAAATTTAAGAGGTAAGAAAAGTAGATTAAGAAGCTTTGACAGTCCTGGTCACTTTATGAGACAAAACAAACAACATACATACGATCAAAATTAAGACATGTCTTTGACAAAGTGATACTTTCCACACCAAATTTTAACTCTATAACAAACATCCAAAAAACATAAAAGCAAGTACTGATGTCAAAATTTTTATAGTAATATTTACAGCATCACTGCTTTCACTCCACCGAAGAATATTTATATGTATGAAGTGTACTATATAAATATTTGAATTTATGAAGTATGTGTAATTTTAAATATGTATGCAGAGAAACCACTTTCACTTGTACACACATAAGCTGACTTTGTTCAATGTCATGGTATAAGCTGCTTTTGTAATAACAGGACTAATAAAAATACAATGCAATACAACATTGGTTAAATATCATTCTGCACATTACTAAATATAAAGCCATGGTAAGTCTGATTATTCCAAGGATCACATAAAATATTTTAACAATGTCTAGTTCATTGTTGAGAGCCGTCTGAATTGCTCAGTGTGTCAGCTGGCTACATAAATCAAAATAGAATTGGACGATATTCACAAAGACTCTGCACCATCATCAAACACCATTTACTTTTAGATTAATAAATTTAAATGTGATCCAACAAGCACACAAGTTGAAGTGCGTTCCAGCCATCCAATTCAGGTCACCACACAGGAAACCATTGACAAAATCAATAATACGGTAATGCAAGACTACCAAATAATAATTTGTGGGTTTGCTGAGACTGTAGGCATGTCAACTGGGCAAGAGCATAATATCCTGCATGGAGAATTGGCTTTGAAGAAGCTGTGTGTGAGGTGGATGGGACGATGACTCATAGCTGACCAAAAGCGAAGCTGGCACAACATTTCAGCACAATGGTTGGTGATGTTTAATAGCAATCTGCAATACTTTTGCACCAATTTGTGACTGTTGATGACACCTGAATCCATCATTATACACCACAGTCTAAACAACAATCAAAACGATGGACAAAGGCTGGTGAAAGTGCACTGAAGACGGAAAAGACCATTTTGTCAGCTAGTAAGGTGATGGCCACTGTTTTTTGGGATTCCCAAGGAATAATCCTAATAGATTAATCCTAAAACGCAGCATCATAATAGGACCCTGTTTATGAAACAAACATTTTTAATTGCTTTTGTACCAGACTTATCACAACATCCTCAAACAATCTAAAAACAACTGATTTCTGAAAGAAATATGAAGAATGACTTAGATACAAAAAAGTTTTGTCTAGAGCAACATATAGAAGCATGTGCCTGTCAACTTAAACTGAAGGAGAGCTCTTTTATAATTGTAACAGTATATAGGTCCCCTTCAGGAAACTTTCATTTATTCCTGGAAAACTTGGATGCCTTGTTGTGCTACCTGTCAGATAGAGGAAAGCAAATTATTATTTGTGGGGACTTCAGTGATGATTCTCTGAAAGAGTGTACTAGGAAGAATGACCAGGAAGTCTTGCTCGGTTCTTTCAATTTGACATCTGTCATTAATTTTCCTACTCGGGTAGTAAAGGACAGCAGCACATTGATATATAAAATATTCTCGGTATTCTTGCCGCGTCAGTTCTAGATAAAATCTCGAGCTTTCGACGATTACCTCCATCGTCATCGTCAGGAGCTGACTGTCTCCACTGCTGCTATGGTAGCCTCTATATAGCCCGAAGACGGCTTCTGATTGGTCGGCTTCTGATTGGTCGGCGATTACGTGCTGCTGTCTCAGACGGTGTCACTGTGTTCGCCGGTGGCGCTACCGCTTCCGTTTAAACGTAAACCTTGGAAGGAACGTCTCTGCTGCTTCTCTGCATCAAGCGCTCGTTTCCACGCACAGCTCAGATGGTATCCGCTATCGCGGTTAAAGTTCTTTTGGATTAAGGAGGCTGTTGAAATAAGAATGAGCCAAAAGAACTTTAACCGCGATAGCGGATACCATCTGAGCTGTGCGTGGAAACGAGCGCTTGATGCAGAGAAGCAGCAGAGATGTTCCTTCCAAGGTTTACGTTTAAACGGAAGCGGTAGCGCCACCGGCGAACACAGTGACACCGTCTGAGACAGCAGCACGTAATCGCCGACCAATCAGAAGCCGACCAATCAGAAGCCGTCTTCGGGCTATATAGAGGCTACTATAGCAGCAGTGGAGACAGTCAGCTCCTGACGATGACGATGGAGGTAATCGTCGAAAGCTCGAGATTTTATCTAGAACTGACGCGGCAAGAATACCGAGAATATTTTATACATAAGTGCCGCTGCGAAAAACTTCGTTCTCATAGCACATTGATAGATAACACTTTTATAGACCAAGATAGGTTTAAAAACATAAATTCTTGTCCTGTTGAGAATGGGCTGTCTGATCATGATGCTCAGCTAGTTACAGTATATGACAAAGCTCCATTTAGTAATTCAAAACTACCCTCCAAAGTTGTGCGTTCAATTAATGACTCAACAATTAGAAATTTCAGAGAAAATCTTCAGCAGTTAGACTGGGATGAGGTGTACAAGGAACCCGATGCTAATTTAAAATATAACTTATTTCATGATACACTTGTAAGAAAATTTGAAAACTGTTTCCGCAAGAATGTAGTTAAATCTAATAATAAGAAACCATGCAAAAAAACTTGGCTTACTAAAGGAATAAAAATATCTTGTAACCACAAAAGGGAACTGTATCTAACAACAAGAAAGAGTAATGACCCAGAAACAGCCAGATATTATAAAAACTACTGAGCTACATTAAGAAAGGTTATTAAAAAGTCCAGAAGCATGTGCATCATGTCTGAGATTAATACCTCTGATAACAAAATCAAAACAATTTGGAATATTATTACAAGGGAGACAGGACAACCAAGAGTACAGGATGACGGTATCACCATTAAAGCGAATGGAAACTTGATAAACAACCAGCCAGAAGTCGAAAACATTTTGAATAACCATTTTTTAAATGTTGTAGAGAAAATAGGATCTAAATGTTCATTAGAAGAAGCAAGGCAGTTAGTGGAAGAGGCCTTACCCACACCATTTGATACAATTGAAATTCCACCCACCTCTCCTTCTGAAATTAGGAAGATAATAAACTCTCTCAAGAATAAAAGCTCACATGGAATTGATGGCATTTCCAGCGGGATAATAAAAGCTTGTTCCCAAGAAATAAGTGGGATTCTTAGCCACATATGTAATAGCTCTCTGAAGCAGGGCATTTTCCCAGATAGACTGAAGTATTCCATTGTTAAACCACTGTATAAAAAAGGGGATACGACTGATGTCAACAACTACCGCCCAATCTCTCTTCCGACTGCCTTATCCAAAATTCTTGAAAAAGTAATGTATTGTAGAGTAGCTTCACACCTTTGAAAAAATAAAGTTTTAACAAAATGTCAGTTTGGTTTCCAGAATGGTTTCTCGACGGAAAATACTATATATACTTTCACTAATGAAATATTAAATGCTCTGAGTAGCCGGAAGTCACCCGTTGGGATTTTTCGTGATCTATCAAAGGCTTTTGATTGTGTAAATCATGGAATGCTTCTAGATAAGCTCAAGTACTGTGGTATGAATGGGACAGTGCTCAAATGGTTTAAATCATACCTAACTGGAAGAGTGCAGAAAGTTGAAAGAAATAGTTTACATAATATGCAAAAAACTGGTGATTTCTCAAAACTGGGGAACAATCAAGAATCGGGTACCGCAAGGTTCGGTCTAGGGTCCTCTGCTATTCTTAATATATATTAATGACTTGCCATTCTTTATTAACAAAGATGCAAAGCTGGTACTTTTTGCTGATGATACAAGTATAGCTATCACAGCCGACAGACAAGAATTAACTGGTGAAATTGTAAACAATGTTTTTCAGAAAATCATTAAGTGGTTCTCTGCAAATGGGCTCTCATTAAACTTTGACAAAACACAGTATATACAGTTCCACATAGTAAATGGAATGACCCCATTAATAAATATAGACTTCGATCAGAAATCGGTAGCCAAGGGAGAATATTCAAAATTTCTAGGTGTATGCCGTGATGAGGGGTTGAACTGGAAAAAAACACACTGAGGATCTGCTGAACCATTTGAGTTCAGCTACTTATGCTATTAGAGTCATTGCAAATTTTGGCGATATACATCTGAGTAAATTAGCTTACCACACCTATTTTCATTCTCTGCTTTCGTATGGAATCATATTCTGGGGTAACTCATCATTGAGTAAAAGAGTGTTCACTGCACAAAAGCGTGTAATCAGAATAATTGCTGGAGCTCATCCAAGATCATCCTGCAGACACTTATTTAAAGAGCTAAAAATCTTCACTGTAGCCTCACAATATATATATTCACTTATGAAATTTGTTATTAACAATCCAAACGAATTCAAAAGTAATAGCAGTGTACATGGCTACAACTAGGAGAAAGGATGATCTTCACTACTCAAGGTTAAATCTAACTTTGGCTCAGAAGGGGGTTAATTATGCTGCTACAAAAGTCTTTGGTCACTTACCTAATAGCATCAAAAGTCAGACAGATAGCCATATAGCATTTAAAAGGAAATTAAAAGAATTTCTTAATGGCAACTCCTTCTAATCATTAGATGAATTTTTGGATATAGTAAGTGGGTAATTTCCCAATCCCACAAAAAAAATTTAAAAATATTGAGTGCCATGTAATATTTTGTCTAATGTAATATCTTGTATAGACACCTTTTATTAACCTGGCATGTTCCACATCATTACGAAGTGTTGTATTCATGATCCATGGAACAATTACTAACCTAATCTACAATAGTTTTAATATGGGTTTTGGATCGAGACTGAGAAAGACAATAAAATGATGAAGACAAAATAAACTGAAAAGACAAATAACAGAAAGGATAGAGGAAAATAAACATAAAACTAAATAAGTCAAAATTTTAGTAAAATTTATGAAAATTGACAAAAAAGGATAATGAACACAAATCTGTCAGTATATGACATATGAGATTCAATAGATGAAAACTGAATTAAGAAGTCCTGGCTCCCAACTCAGGGGCTTGTTTTGCTCCTAACCAATGCCCAAATGTTGTAATTTGCATTGATCTCATTGGAAAGAATAAATAATAGGGAGACAATAGAATGCACTTATTTTCTGCAGACAAGAGTATATGAAGTGTTTTGTTGGGCATATACACAGTTTTTTCCAGAACATCAAATTTAAACAGACACTTACTGAAATGTTAATGCTGTATTTTTTGTATCACTAAAAACGGAAATATCTTTTAACTCCGTAAATTTTATTTTCGATGGTGAGATTCTAGATTGCTTTAACTAACTTGTGAGCAGCTTGTTCCTTTTCAGTGAGGAGCATAGCAAGCTTGCTTGGTGCACCAGGTGTAACTTTCATGGCCTCCAGCTGCTCTTCCAAAGGAGAAAGCCATGCCTCCGTTTCAGCCAATCGTTCTTCATAAGCTCGATGGTCGTCTACCAGGCTCTGCCACCGGTTGATTACTTCTTTGCTTAATACATGGAGCAACTGGTACCTAAAATAACAGATTAGTGACAGTTAAACTACATATTTAAAATTTACTCATTTCAAAGTCATAGTTACTTTTCCCTAATCTGTCTAACACTGATTTTTCCACAAAACCAATATTCAGGATTGTATTTTCATTTGGGATGAATGAGTTAAATGCACTGACCATTCCAATTTGCATTTATATTTAATGACTCCCTCATTCCTCATAAATAATTGGATAATTTAAAAATGCAGTATTACCTACCTACTTATTCATCTATATGGAAAGAGATGATTCATCAGTCCTATTTTTTGAAATTTTCATTGCTAAAAGTGCAAAAATGTAATAATCTTAAAAATCGCATAAAATCATTTCAATAAAAAATTAATATCACTCAATTTGTCAGAAACTTTACATGCACCAGAAACTAAATCCTTTGTAGGACACTCTAATGTTGCATACATTGAACTGCAGCAGTGGATAATTAGTGAGAACATTTAGACACACACATAAGAAAATCGAAATTGAATCAAAAGGACAACAGCAGTTCTCGAGATTCTAATTCGAAAGTTAAAGGACAGTATATACAACATGCAACTGAAATTCTGTGGATTTAATGCAATATTTGCAATAGAAAAATGAAGAAATTATTATTATAAATATTTTTATTATGTTGATTTTTATTAAAATTTTACGTACAATTGAATACTTCATATTGCAAAGTAATGTTTGAATTATTGAAAACTAAGGCCCAATATTGTCACTTTTATTATTCTCCCCCCCCCCCTTCCCCCCAAGAATTTCCTGACTGCTCTTGTCATTGCAAGTTTCATAGCTTTTTGCATCAACCTCCAGACTGCCTTTGCCATGCTCAAATACCTAAAACATCCATGCAACGTGAGGGGAACGACTAACATTTGAAATGATTGGTATTCTACAAACACATATAATATGTCAATGTCCCTGTCACAGTTACATCTTTTCAGTTGTTTGTTTATTTTCTCCATCCACTTGTTACTGTTCACAACTTTACTTCATAAGGCATGTGCAATAGATAGCTTTATCTGGAAAATCTATGTCAGGTCTTTTGCGATGCACTTGTTCCTTGTTACAACTGCTTGGTCTCTTAAGGGAAGCGTGCACAACTATCCTGCAAGTTGTCCAATATTATGATGTGCATGAATTAACTTCTTTTAATTCATTAAGATGTCCATGCAAAGATTTTGGCATTCACATATTCAATTTTCTGGCTATGCTATCAATACTATGCGTTAACCGGTTACCTTCCATTCAGAAGGCTGTTGCACTCAGTGGCTATTATATTGACTTGTAAATAATAGATTTCAGCTATCAGTCATTCTTTTTAAATTTTATTGGCAGATATAGATTTCAGCTAGAAACTAGCCATTCTCAGTGCACTATCATTTCTGATCAATGCATGTAATGCCTGTTGGTCGGGCTTTGTCCACAGTTCATTGAATACTACATTCGATGACCTGTGGATGAAGCCCGACCAACAGGCATTACATGCATTGATCAAAAATGATAGTGCATTGAGAATGGCTAGTTTCTAGCTAATATCTAGATCTGCCAATAAAATTTAAAAAGGACGAATGATAGCTGAAATCTATTATTTACAAGTCAATACTAAGTGTTTCTTCCTTGCTGAAGAGCAGTGGTGTACAATAGTCTGCCTGAGAGACAGAATGGTTTAATGGTAATTAACTCTGTCCCTAAGAAATTTCTTTGGGACTGACTAATCAACTTTTGTGTTTCTTATTTATATCCACAATAGCTCTTCCATCCATTTGCCTTGAAAATGTGGTCTGCTATGTTGGTGACTTCTGTGTTTGGCAGTGACATTTTTCCACTACATCTCCCAATATGTAGTAACATTCTTGATGTAATTATCTAGTTAGCACATACATTATGTAATGGTTAGCTACAAGCTCTTGTTGGTTTGCGGGTTTTTCAGGATCGGGTATATGATGTCTTGTGTCTGTAAATGAGGTTCCATTCTTGGATTCTTAAGCGCATAATGATTTATTTATTTATTTATTTATTACTTGTCATTAGCCAACATTTGTTGAAATAGACAGTTTTGACATTACATTTGATAGTGAATCTAAAATTGGGAAACTATGTACATTCAGATTACATTACATGAGGATAAAGAGTTATTCTCTACATTATAATTCCTTAACATCATAGTTAACTCTTTACTACATTCCAATTTCCTTTACATCATAGTTACTCTCACTCTCTACTACATTCTAATTCCTTTACATCATAGATACACTTATCAGCTAACAATTTGTGCAACTGCTTCTTGAAGGCATCACCTAGTAGGTCTTTCAGTGATTGTGGTAACTTGTTATATAATTTTAATCCTGTTCGCTTAAAGCTACTTTGGACCTTAGATAGCCTAGTAAAGTCTACATCAAGATTGTTTTTATATCTGGTATCATGTGAATGAACATCTGTTCTGGAAGGTAAGGTATGTATTTGTTTTTTTATGGAAAGAAGACACATTTTTATATACAGAGAAGGTAATGTTAAGAAGTTAAGTTCCTTAAAGTGCTTTCGACATGATTCTTGGCTTTTAATACCTGTAATTGCCCTAATTGCTTTCTTCTGCCACATGAACACTGTCCGAGCACCAGTTGAGTTGCCCCATAATTTTATTCCGTACTGTAAGTGAGACTCAAAGAAGGCATAATAAGAAGATAAAAGTTGTTTTCTGCTAACTAATGTTTTTAGTTTCCTTAACAAAAAGAATACTCTAGATAGTCTGGTACATAACAGTTCCGTGTGGATGTTCCATGTTAATTTCGGGTCCAGGTGGATTCCTGGAAGTCTTACAGAGTCAGACTCGTTTAATTTTTCTTGTAGATTGTGCAAGAAGAAATACATAGTTTCAGTCTTGCTACTGTTGAGTATCAGCTTGTTACTGTGGAGCCATATGGCAGACTTTTCAAGCATTACTTTTGTTTGTTTCTTCACTTCCTCCAATTTGTTATCTGAGGTAATTAGGGTTGTGTCGTTAGCATATATTATTGACTTGTGAAGCATGAAAGTAGGCAAGTCATTCATGTATACCAGGAAGAGAAAAGGTCCAAGCACTGAGCCTTGTGGCACACCTCTTACAACTGGTAGGGTATTTGATTGCTGGCTATTTACTATAACTACCCGAGTTCTGTGTCAGGTACGATCTGATTAATGCCAGTTCGTTATTTTTGACACCATAGCACTCTAGTTTATTTATTAGTATTTCATGGGATACAGTATCAAATGCTTTACTCAGATCTAGTAGTACAGCACAAGTGATGGAACTGTTCTCGAAGCCATCAAGTATGTCTGTCACAAGAGTTTCTACTGCATTTATTGTAGACAGTCCTGGCCTAAAACCAAAGAGCGAGGAGGAAAAAAGATTTTGTTCAGCAAAGTAGTTGCAAAGTTGTGTTTTAATGCAGCATTCTATTATCTTGGATAATATAGGTATGAGGGATATTGGACGGTAACTTTCAGATTTGTTTTTTTCTCCTTTTTTATAGATTGGGATAACAATAGTTAAATTCAGGACCTCAGGAAATTTTCCAGCTGTAAAAGTACTATTGATCAGAAAGGTAAGAGGGGCAACAATAATGTCAATTATTTGTTTCAAGATGGTGTTGGAGATGCCATAGAGATCTTCACTGTATGAGCCATGTAGGTTTGTGACGACTTTGTATACAGTTTGGCAGGTCACCTGTTTCCATTTAAAGGATAAGTTATTTAGGTCAGGAATGTTGTATGTAAAACTTTCAGAAGTTGCATCATCTGGTGCAGAGGTAGCAGTAGCTTCGAACTTAGTACTGTTAACAAAAAATTCATTTAATTTTTCTGGCACTATTGGAATTTCTTGTCTGTTTTTATGCTTCCCTGCTATTTTGTTTATTACCTGCCAGGCTGCTTTGCATTTGTTGCTGGAGTTTTCAATGAAAGCATCATTGGCTCTCTGCTTTGCTGTCTGTATTTCAGTTCTATAATTCTTCCTGGCTTCTTTATACCTCTGCTTTGATTCTAGGTTACCAGTTTTAGCCATTTTATGTAGGGCAATAAGTGTGTTTCTCAGGTCATGCAGTTCAGGAGTGAACCAGTTGTGCTTCTTTTTTCTATTTGGTGCACCATCTATTTTCATCTTTTTGATTATTTGTGGGCAACAGTTTTGAACTAAGCTTGCTAGTATGTTCATGAATAAGTTAAAAGCATAATCATTGTTATTACAATCATATACTCTGTCCCACACAACTTCTGATAATTTTTGCCTTAACTTTGTAATGTTGTCAGGATACAATAATCTGATTCTCTTAATGTGTTCAGGTTGCTGAGTAGGATAGTTTTCACAGTTGACCATTAGCCATAGGCTGTCATGGTCAGATAGAACTGGATTTATCACTCCGTACTGACACTCATCTTTTGTCACATTGGAGATTATGTTATCTAGGCATGCATCTAATCTGGTTGGCTTGTTATTCATACAATACAAGTTGTTAGACCTTAACATGTTTTGAAAGTGGGTGACAGTTGGTGTTTTTAATCGTATGTCTATATTAATGTCGCCAATGTATGCTATCTTGTGGTGTCTGTATTCTACCAGCAGGTACTTATTTAAAGTCTCCATTTGGTCAATAAACTGATGAATATCAGAGCTAGGAGTGCAATAAATAGAGATGATCACTAATTTAAGTTTGGGAAGCAATAATGCAGCAATTTCAAAAAGTTGCTCTTTGCAAAAATGATCGACTTTTTGTGCTACATATTCAATGTTAGAGTTTCTCTTTATAAAAATAGCGACTCCTCCAAGACTACTTTTGGTTCTACAATATGAGCTTGCTAATTCAAATCCTTCTGGGGTATACAGGGCAATTTCAGCTGGTGTGAGCCAGTGTTCATTTACACAGAAAACATGACATGGGTTTGAACTTAGGAACACATCAATTTCACCTATTTTGTTTTTGATTGATTGTACATTTAGGTGCATAATTAAAGTTCTGTTTTTGAGAAGGATAGGCAAAGAATTAGATGCTTCTATATTTACAGTTTTTGTGGCACTTTTAATAAGGTCAGTCAGTTTTTGACTTAGACACTTGACTTGAATGTTTCTCACAAGCAGTTTCATATCCTGTCGGGACCTGCTGACTTCCGGTTAGGCAGAATCTTTAACACTGTCAGTTCCAAAAAGTTACTTGCTCTTTCAATGGGACAATACTGATTTTGAAGCTATTCTTGGTTGCCTAATCAACAGCTACATATAGACATGTACTCCGCAAGCCACCATATGGTGTGGCGGATGATACCTTGTACCACTACTAGTCAGTCCCTTTCCTTCAGTATTTGCCAGGGAAAAATTACTGCCTATATGCTTTTGTACAAGCCCTAATTTCTCTTATCTTGTCTTCATGGCCCTCATGCAGAATGTATATTTGCCTCAGGACAATCACACAGTCCACAGTAAAAATTTTATCCAATTCGAAAAAAGAGAGAACTCGCTTTATTTTTCCTTATCCTGCAACCACAGATACAAACAGACATTACAGACATTCTGTTTCAGTGTAGAAGAACATTCATTGGTGCACCTTTTCAGATGTCTGATGATCTTGTTATAATATTGTTCCTGTTGTGCCTAGTTTTCTGGCCTTATACCACATACGTGTCAAGCACTGGAATTCTCTTCTCCAGTCTTCAGTGTTGTTCAGTAACCCCTGCTCCTTGATGGCTACAGATCTAATGATATTTTTTTCTTGGTGATAATTCTCGTCTAATGACAGATCCAACTGATGTCAGAGTGGTGAGTGCACCACAATACTACAAGATACGCTCATCCCCAAATATGAAAGTACACTGTCTAGACACATTACAGTGACCAACTGTCAAAAGCCTGAATAATCAATATTTGCAGCACGAGAAGATAGTGAATGAGGTTCTGGTAGGTACAGACAAGGATGTGGAGCCATGTCGGCTTCAATGCCGTGGCCATCTGCACTAGGTTTCTCATATGAGAATCCATGGCGTGAACAGCCTGATCGAGGTGGACCCACAGATTGCCAACTGGGCTTAAATCCAGGCAAGGGAGTATGGTAAAATTATCTTGGTGCTCTTCAAACCATGCATGTACACTGCAAGCCGGGTGACATATTGCACAATCCTCCTGCAAAATGCCATCATGCCGAAGAAAAACAAACTACATGTAGGGGCTGACCAAGGATAGATCCATACTTTTGTTGATACACTATGCCTTCCAGAATGATGAGATGACCCAGAGAATACCACAAAAACATTCCCCAGACCATAACACTCCCTCCTGGTTGCAGCATGTTTGCTTTCAGACATTTCATGCTGTACAAGCCAACAGTCATCTGTCCAGTGGAGCATAAAATGTGATTCATCTGAAAAGGCCACCTGTTGTCACTCAGTGGACTTTTTCTTGCAGTACTGGTATGCAAATTCTAGCCCTTGATGCTGATGAACAGCAATCAGCATGCGTGTACAAACCAGGCATCTGCTGTGGAAGACCATACACTGCAATATTCACCGAAATGTCACTGAGACGACAGTATTGGTGGCCCCTTGGTTAATCTAGGTGGTCAGTTGCTCAACAATTGCATGTCTATTCAACCGTACACATCTCAGCAGCCATTGCTCACCCCTGCCATCTAGGGCTCGGGGTTGCCTTGGTGCCGGTTTTGGATAGTGCCATTTTGCCACGCAAGGTATACTTCAACTGTAGTGGCAAGTTAACAGTTCCTAAACTTAGCCATTTCAGATACACTTCCACCCTTGGTCTGAAAGCCAATGATCAACCCCTTTCGGACGTCAGATAAACGACTCTGTTTCCGCATTACAACACTGACTGCACTGGTTTTCATGTCCTCATGACACACTTTATATGCCCTCCACTGCTAGACCTGCCATCTGCTACCTGTGAGTGGTCACTGCACACTTACTTTGAATGTAGGCGGTGGTCACATTAATGTGACTGTACCATGTATTATCTAATTTTTTTTTCACCACTGAACTACATTTTTGGGTGTAATGGAGGCCATTTTCTAGCATCAGTTCCTTTGGATTCAATCATCACTCTTGTCATCTCAGTTTGGAAACTTGAAATCAAATCCAAGAGAATTTGATCCATTTGTAGTTATTTTATCCTGTATGGTCATTTCTTCACTTGCTGTTTCTTAGACAGGCATGACCATATGTGTCTTTGGCTACAGCATTCTTTCCATTTCCAGTCTAATGGCAAGTTTTCTAGCGTTAGGTATCACATCAAAACCCAAAATGAGTCTTGATTAATTGGCAACACACTGACTATTGTATTCCAGAGATTCCTGGAAATGTGCTTCTGAGCTGTGATTGTAATCTTGCCTGTACTCATTTACTGCTCACCCTCCACGACTAACTCTTAAAGTAAAGGCATAGTATTTCTTCATTCAAAGCACATGTCCATTTTCCACATCTCCCCAATACTACTTGGGTGAGAAGTGGTTGACAACTTCGCACAGCATCCATACCAGTGTAACCATTATGTGATATCTGGCTTCTCTCTTCCACTGGCTGTGTTTTACAATGAATTTTCCTAAGCCAATTGAACCTGGATCAGCTCCAGTCAACGGAGACCCTTCCTCAGAGGCTTCTATGTACATTTTTCTTAAAATGTTTAGTTATTTGGGACCCGGAATACTTGATTGATGCAGCAGAGTCCAGTTTACTGTAGGAATAATATTAACAAACTACAATGCAAACATTTTTGTGTAATATGTGGAATGCAGGAAAAAGTGAGTAACTAAAAAAACATGGAAAATAATGGTTATTAATCTAATTTGTAAGTTATAAATTATTCCTTACGAAGGTAAACATGAAATAATAAAAAAAATGGACTATTAATATGTTTTCCTTTACCTAATGGCAGATCTAAACCTGAAATGACAACCTCAATAAATCACTTACAAACTGAGTAAAATGATACTCTCAGTAAGAATTGTATCAAGAGGAAAATTCACTTGAGAAAACTAAAATTATGATGCAGAATTGCTGCCAGTATTTAATTTCAAGAGATATAATATCAGTACTGCTGTCATGCACAAAACTGAAACAAGCTATCCTAGCTTTTGGAACTGATTGTTCCTTTCTTGAGGAGGAGAGGGGTATGGGTCGTGGAAGGTTAAAAAGGAAGAGCAGGCTACTGAGATTCAGGATGAGAAGGACCAGTTTGTTATGAGAATGAGGGAAGATTAAGATCTTTGTCTCCATTTGACCTCAAAATAGGTGGGTCCCTCTTATTCTGGGTATGAACAACTTGCTCCTCCTTTTTAATTTTCCACAACTCACCCTTCTCATCTTCATGAGACAGAAACAATTAGTCTGGAAAGTGAGGATAGTGTTGTGAATTTTTGTACTGGTCTATTAGCAGTTCTCATATGTCAGCTCCTGAAGGTAAGTATAGATAAGCAATTCTGTCATAATTTTAAATGCTTGTTAAGAAGTAAGATAAGAAATCTGTATTCATTAATGCACAGACAAAATGTCTTTGAAATCAAAGTAATACCAAATAAAGGTAACAAGAAGCTTAAAAACTGTGTCAAAATATGAAAAAATCAAAAACTGTGTGGAGAAATAAATGTAACACAATTTTAAAAGTAAATATGTCATGAAAGTACCTGTTACTTATTTGTGATATCAAAGGTTTAATTCGGTCGGCACCACTCCAGTGGAGCAGTCCATGGGATCGATCAACGAATTCATCAATTTCATGCTCCTTGGAAGTGATGAGGTCACGTTTGTCACGGTAACTCTTCAGCTGTTCCTCCTTCTCTGCCAATGATGCCTGCAGCTGTTGGTCTCTGAATATTGCCTCTGTTGTACGGAACCACTTTGTATGCTTATCAAGCTGCTCTTCAAACTCAAGCCATTGTTTCAGAGCAGCATCTAATTTAACTTCTATGCCATCTGCAACACAATATTAGTGAACAGATGTAGAAAAAATGTGAATTGTATTTTACTATCAATCTACATGCAAGCTAATATACCAACTGTATTATCATGAATCAGTATGATCTTATGCCTGACCACCCTTCCAACAACAACAATAATAATCTAATAATAAAGAACTAAAAAGAAATTAAGTCACAAACACCAGAGGTTTCTCCACTATAGTGATACATTATTTGTCTGTCACTAAAATACACAAACCCACAAAGAACTATTTTAATAATGATTCAGTTTTCATGTAATGTGTGATATTAAATGATGTATCGAAGTTACATTATATAACTCCAAAGTACCATAAAACTAAAATTTAGTGTGATTTACTGCTGACAAGTCTCTCATACAATAAATCACTGATTTAACTTTTATGTGCGAGACAATAAACTTCCAATTCTGATTCCAGACATTTTACTTTAACTAACTCTTCTTTCTTTTCTTAAAAAGATGTGTCTCAAAAATTATGAGAACAGACAACACAGTTTTTAACTTTCGTCCCCTTTTGCGAATACTGGAACTAACTAAATTCTCTTTTGTCATAAATATATGCAATGAATAGACATACAGCTGTTGTAGTGGAAGGAATTCTGATATTAAGGTGGTTTGTTAAGAAGCAAAACCAAAAAAATTCCATTATGATCATGAAGCGAAAAAAATCTTTTAAATAAGGAGTGATCATAGTTTTCAAATACATAATGTCTATACACCAATTATTACGCTACATATGAATATTTTACATTGTCAGTAGATACATATTCACTCCATTTCAGTAGTAACATAATCCTGCATCTTCCTGTATTTATAAATCCTAGATAGTAAGGAAAGTATTTGACAACCTATTGAATGTTAATCCAATCAAAAAGGATAAAAAAAGTATATTGTTTGTGTGCTAGTTGCTCATACTCTGTGTTAAAATTCCTGAAATACCTATGTTTTCAAGATGCTGCTTCAAGCTGGATTCCAAATCTGAAACTTCTTTTTCTAGGATGGTTATTCCTTTTGGTGCAGTACTCTTGCTTACTTCTGTACAAAGATCTCTAATCTGTGATAGCTGATGTTCTCCCTTCTTTCGATTTTCTCGAAGATCCTAGAAGAAATGAAACAAAACGTTAAACATTTCATTTTTCTGAATATCTTAAGAAAAACTGTGCAGCCCAAGACACATTATTTTAGCAGACTTTACCTTAATCACTGCCAGTCTTTTGCTGATGTCAGATTTTTCTCCACTGACATCATCACAGTTATGTACGCTATCTCTTTCGGAGCTTATCCAATCTCTGAAATCCTTGCACAACGTGCTGAGCCGACTGTGTTTCTGTGCACAGTCCTCAAGATTATCCAGCAAGTCCTGCAAATCAGTACCATTATGAAAACAGGGTAAGAATAAAAGAAGAAGGTGAAGGAAATTACATGAAACCAAATATGGTGTAGAAGTAATGAACAAACAGAAGCTGCACAATCCACAAAAAGACAGAAATGGTGAACTCCTTTAACAATGTCACCTCACTGATCATCAAAAAAACATCAAGTCTCTGTGGATTCCTAGTGTGGCACCAAGTGAAACACAGGCTGTGAGACGCAGATTTACTCAATCACAGTCTATTAGCCAAGCGAGCACATGACAAACAGCATTACATAGGAACAAAGGATTGAAACTACACCAGAAGTAAAACTTTAAGTAAAAAAATCAAACTAGTAGGAAAATATTGTGTATCTGTATAATATAAAAATTTATTTTACTTGTTTGTTTCCCCACAACAATGCAATATATGAAAAATGGTACGATCATGTGTCACATACTGTTAATTATAAATTACTCAAAGTAATTTTTAAATTATTATGAGGGTTGTACCAAAAGAAAGGTTCCCCTATTTGTTATCATTATTAATTTATATATCTAAAAACAAAGATGATGAGACTTACCAAACAAAAGTGCTGGCAGGTCGATAGACACACAAACAAACACAAACATACACACAAAATTCTAGCTTTCACAACCAACGGCTGCTTCGTCAGGAAAGAGGGAAGGAGAGGGAAAGACGAAAGGATGTGGGTTTTAAGGGAGAGGGTAAGGAGTCATTCCAATCCCGGGAGCGGAAAGACTTACCTTAGGGGGAAAAAAGGATGGGTATACACTCGCACACACACACATATCCATCCACACATATACAGACACAAGCAGACATATTAAAAGGCAAAGAGTTTGGGCAGAGATGTCAGTCGAGGCGGAAGTGCAGAGGCAAAGATGTTGTTGAATGACAGGTGAGGTATGAGTGGTGGCAACTTGAAATTAGCGGAGATTGAGGCCTGGTGGATAAAGGGAACAGAGGATATATTAAAGGGTAAGTTCCCATCTCCGGAGTTCGGATAGGTTGGTGTTAGTGGGAAGTATCCAGATAACCCGGACGGCGTAACACTGTGCCAAGATGTGCTGGCCGTGCACCAAGGCATGTTTAGCCACAGGGTGATCCTCATTACCAACAAACACTATCTGCCTGTGTCCATCTGCCCAAACTCTTTGCCTTTTAATATGTCTGCTTGTGTCTGTATATGTGAGGATGGATATGTGTGTGTGTGCGCAAGTGTATACCTGTCCTTTTTTCCCCCTAAGGTAAGTCTTTCTGCTCCCGGGATTGGAATGACTCCTTACCCTCTCCCTTAAAACCCACATTCTTTCGTCTTTCCCTCTCCTTCCCTCTTTCCTGACGAAGCAGCCGTTGGTTGCGAAAGCTAGAATTTTGTGTGTATGTTTGTGTTTGTTTGTGTGTCTATCGACCTGCCAGCGCTTTTGTTTGGTAAGTCTCATCATCTTTGTTTTTAGATATATTTTTCCTACGTGGAATGTTTCCCTCTATTATATTCATATCATTAATTTATATATCATTGAAAAGCTTACACTTTTGTCTATTTTTCAGCAGTATCCATTTTTTTCAACACACTTTTGAAGACGGTGTTCCAGTTTTTGTATTCCTAAGTCAAAGAAGTCTCCCACTAACCTATGAGGAAGCATGTGACCTCTGATCGGACTTCATCGTTGTACTTGAAGAGTTTACCACCTAAGTGTTCCTTTAGCTTGGGAAGGAGGCAATAATCACTGGGAGCTAAGTCCATGCTGTACAAGGGATGGGGCATAACAGTTCACCCAAATTTCATCAAAAGCTCCTGTGTTTGACGAGCAACGTGGGGTCGAGCGTTGTCATGAAGAAGCACTACTCCCTCCATCAGTCGTCCTCTCTGGCAATTCTGGATTGCTCACCGGAGTTTGGTCAATGTTTCACAATATCTGTCTGATTTCATTGTCACCCCAGGTTGCATGAAATCAATGAGAAGTACCCACTTCCGATCCCAAAACACAGTTGCCATAACCTCTCCTGCTGACTGCATTTGTTTGAATGTCTTTGGCGATGAACTGGAGTGACTCCACTGACGAGATAGTTGTTTTGTTTCAGGGATCTAATGAAACACCCATCTTTCATCTCCTGTGATGATAGAGTCCAAAAACTTCTCCTTGCTGCCTCCCCCCCCTCACATTGTTGAAGAAACTTGCAAGCACAGTCAAGGCGCTGCTCCTTGTGTCCATCAGTCAGCATCCGGGGGACCCAGAGAGCACATACCTTGCGATAACCCAACGTTTCTGTTAAAGTTATTTCAATTGTGCTGTGGGAAGGTTCAGGAATGTGTTCAACAAGTTCACGGACAGTGCCCTCTGATCTTTATGAGCAGCTCGCTGTTGATCTTCTGGACAATCACATCCAAAACAGGCGGTCTTCCACTCCATTCTTCATCATGAACTTCCATACGACCTTCAGCAAAAGCCCTGCACCATTTGCAGATGTGCTGAAAGGATGTGCACTCTTCACCATAAACCTCAGTCAGTTGCCCACAAATCTCCATGGGCAGTAACTTCCTTGCATGGAGAAACTGGAGTACTGCTCGAACCTCACACTTGGTGGGAGTGGCAATCAACACTTCTATGTCTGACGGCTGCCAAGCCAACACTGAGCAACGTAGTGAATCGCAGACGGGTGGGCTTGAGAGTGGGAGAACCACTGCGCGCGACACTTGTCGGATTTAGCCTAGCACCTTCCCTCCAGGCTGTAACTCATAGGGAACCTTACTTTTGGTACAACCCTCATATTTTATTTCTGTTGTGAACATTACAGCCCATATGTTTCTATGATTACTTCTTTGAAATTCTGAGAGACCTAGATTTAAAATTAACAAAGCTCATGTGTGTAAATCCATGTATTTTTGAGGAAACGTATCTTAAAATCTAGCAAAAGCTTTGGCTTTTTCTTAAATATTTGAAGGCTGCAGAGAAAAGCAAATAATATATTTTTGTGACAAATATTATTCTGTTTTGTCAACATACCTGTGATTTTATTACAATATTTTGGAAGAGCTGCTTTATGGACTGAAGATATATATTAAGAGACTTATCCTGTGTCTGTTCAACTAACTGATGGGCTTTCTCACAAACAGATTCCACCAACTGCTGATGTGACATTATTTCCTGGTGCATGATCTTGTGGTTCTGAAATAATAGTAAAGGCAATATTAGCAAAAGCACACTATAGCATTTGTTTAAAATCTATATATGTTAACTTACAGAGATTGAAAATTATGTAAAGCACAATCCTCCTCCAACTCACACAAGTGTCTCTCACACAATGTTAATCAATTAAGCAGAATTAATTCTGCAGAACTGAACAATGGTAGCATCAAGTAACCAGAATTCTTTCCCTATTGCAAGGTTCATGGAAAGAGTCCATGTAACACCGCTGGATGGTGATTTTCTGTTGGATGAGTATGTCATGTTCAGTGGCACTCATGGTACTATTTGTTAGGGTAAGTCTATGTAAAGGGTGGTTGCAAAGATTTAAGGACAGGCATGGGAACATGTTTAAAGTAATTTCAGGAGTAGAAAAATCAGCACCTTTAGGTGATGCAGTATTTTGGAGGAAAAACACCATGTTTAAACAGTTAGAAAAATACAGTACTGAAAACTTGTACAATGCAAATGAGACAGGATTGTTTTATCAACTGATGCCAGAGAAGACGATGGCCTTTGAGGAGAAAAGTGTAAAGGAAGGAAGCAGTCTTAAGTACAACTAACTGTTCTTCTCTGCAGCAAAGCATAAGGAACACACAAATTGACACCACTGGTGATTGGACGATCTGCAAACCCAAGGTGCTTCAAAAATGTAAGAAGCTTGGCAGGTAAGAGGGTACATACATTTTATTTTACCTTCCTTTAATTTATAAGCCAATTCAGTACAGTATAGCTTCAGCTGTAATGTTTTGCTACAGTCGCATTGTAAATGTGATTTCTTTTATTGCAGTCAATTTCAAGGCAAATCAAAAAGCACGAATGACGTCTACCCTTTTTAGAGAGTGGCTGCTTTCGCTTGATAAAGACATGTCAATGAATAACAAGAAAATAGCATTGATGGTTGATAATTGTAGTGCGCATGATAATGAGCCAGTGTTGAAGAACCTTGAACTATGCTACTTTCCCTCAAACTGCACTTCGATTCTTCAGGCACTATATATGGGGATAATTAAGAACAAAATATCACTCACATTTAGTACAACATGTGATCACAAATACTGAAAGAAAGGTGAGCAATCCCTACAGTTTCAATGTGAAACAGGCTTGTGACATGATTGCTAGTTCCTGGAACAGTGTAAAGCCGAATGTCATTGTGAACTGCTGGAAAAATGCAAGAATTTCTGAGAGTGAAGATGTTGGTGAGAAAGTTGTGGTGGATGAAATAACACAGGATGATATTCAAAGTGATCTGGAGATTTATTCAGGAGTTACTGGTAAAACCATAGATGATTAAGTAGTTGAATACTAGTCAGTGGATGATGAGGCCTATTGAAGACTCTGACGATGACAGTGATGTGACAAGTGTGAATCTCCCTCCTCTGATGGAGCTAATAGGCCAGTTGGAAAGCATTCAACAAGTAGCATCTTCAATCCGCAGTGATTCAGCACAGCAATAGATTGCGTGAGAGAAGATAAAGACAATATTCACAAGAGAATCTTTAAGAAAAAAGAAACAAAGGAAAATAGTGAATTTTTCTGTACAAAAAAGTAAGATATTCTACAGGTACAATATTAATATATGAAGTGAACAAAATGCGTTTTATTATTTGTCTTTTAATGTTATTTTTCATCTGGAGAGTACTAAAGTAATGTACTTCTCAGCCACGAAAACATGGCTCCTTACTCTGTTTCACAATAACAAAACCTCATTATAACAATAACCCTGGTAAAACTATTTAATTTTCATGATCCAATGAAATATGTTATACCGAGGTCACTTGGGACTACGTGCAGCTGTTCATGGTCTACATGTTCCCGAACAACGATGGAATTTTTATGGATGAGAATGCGGCATATCACCAGGCCACAATTGTTCGCGGTTGGTTTTAAGAACATTCTGGACTATTTGAGCAAATAGCCTGACCACCACTCTCATCGAACATTTATGGGGCATTATCGAGAGGTCAGTTGGTGTGCAAAATCATGCACCAGCAACACTTTACAATTACGGATGGCTCAATATTTCTGCAGGGGACTTCCTTGTTTAGTGCATACCAAATCGAGCTGCTGCACTACACTGGGAAAAAGGAGGCCCAACATGATATTACAAAGTATCCCATGACTTTTTTCACCTCAGTGCACTTCTTGCAACACAGTTACATGCAAACAAATAAAGAATGTTGTCTTTCAGCGATTTTATTGCTTATTTATCTGTTTTATATGAGAATCTAGCCTCTTCACCATCCATCAGTGACAATTTTCACAATACGGAACAAAATTAAAAGGCCATTGTTTATTAATGTAAGTTATGAGTACAAAGCAGTCCTGTTGCAACATAGCACTGCAATGTGTATAGGTACCTGCAGCTGTGCTCTTTTCTCTTGCAGAGAAGCTTTCAGTTCAGTGTGCTGCATCATGGCACGTTCCACATCTCTCAGCCATTTTGTCAGTTGTTCCTGAGACAGACTGAACTCAGCAAACTGCATTAGGCACTGGTCCAACTTGTGAGTGGCAGCCTGCAGATCATCAGAAAAGTTGTCCCATAAGGTGCGCAGTGTCCTGAAAAAAAAAATGGAGGTTACAGCTTACTTCCCAAGATGTTTACAGTTACAGATGAAAATTACAAAATCTTGGAGCCTGGGGTAAAAACAGAATTACCCCAATGAAATAATCAGTTTAAGAAGCACGCAGGAAGAGGATAAGTGTCCGGTCCTTTCCTATGTGAATTTTCACTTGATAATAAAATTATGGCTTATCTACACCTGCCTAGATTAATGTTCAACAACTGAAAAAAAAAAAAAACTCAAAACTAACAGCTGCATCTAAATATTACTTTAACTCCAATGAAATTTCTACCATCATTAACATTCTAGAATTTCATATGTGCATAAAATATTAACTTTGCTGTGTAGTTCCTCACCTGAGCTGTTGTCGGATAATTTCCCTTCCATCAGGTGATGTGTGCGCATAAAGTTTTTCACCACTGTCCAGCAGTGAATCAAATTTAGGGCTTTCCCTGGATCTGATATCAGCGAGCTCCCTAATTTTCTTTTGCCGATCCTAAAGCACACGTACAATTTATAATCAACAATTCTTACTATAATGTTTGTTTCATAGTAGCAGAAAAGGAGGAAAAAAGAAAACAAGAGCTCTTACTTGTAATACTGCCAGATCACCAACAATCTGACTAAGTTCCTTCAGTTCATCTTCAACCTTAGAGAGCCATTCCAAGAAAGCATTATATTCATCGTTAAAACTTCTGTGTTCCTTTACAAATTGCTCATATCGTGACACAGCTTCCTGCATATCAGAATTTCATTTTTAAACATAAATTCCATGAGAGCATACAAAACAACAAATACTCTCACATGAGAATTATTAGACTTATAGCAGCCTCAAAATCCGATCCTCAATATCAATTCCATAACGGCCCAATATTATAGACGAAAAATTAGTGATATTTTCTTATAATAAGGAAGTCACTATAAATGATCCATATTCTAAAGAATGCACTGAAACTGAACACATATCTGATGGGACTGTGAATATAAAAGTTACAAATATTAATGGTAGCATATTGGTTTGTCAAGGGGCACAATTTCTGAGATCTTAAAAACCATATTGACAACAGCCCTATAACAGGAATGCGGGGTGAGGGGATACTCAAAATAGTCAGTACAGCTTAAACATGCAGAAAAGCTGAAATTTTAAATGGATCTCGGAAGATTTCATGTGGTACCTTCAACAGCATTGTTAAAATTAAATTAACCACAAAGTTCACTAGAGCTGTTAAGTTATTTCCTATGTAATAGACAATCAATCATTTCAAAGAGTAGGCATTTGTGCAGAAGGTGAGGTGCATACTTCACTTCTGGCACAATACTGAAGAAATAGATTAATTTTTTTTTTTTTTTAGAACTACAAGAAGTGGCATGATGAAAATCTCTAAATCTCTATGAGGTAAAAATAAATATGGAGATTCTGTTCCGATTTCACAACTGAAAAAAGTTTTGTTAAAAATGGTTATGTCAGATTAAGGCTCACTGGTATGACTACACCCTATCATCCCAAAGCCAATGGTCATGGAAAGAATGCCACTGTTACGTCCTACGCCAAACAGAAAAAGTGACCTGCAATCAAAACTTTACTGTATTCGTTGATCATTATCTGGAAAGGACTAAACAATGAAGGCATAATATTATTAACTATTGGCACTAATAAAGAGTGTTATCAAAGGTTACACTTTAAGCACACAGAAAGTGCGCTTTTCATTTCATACGATAACTGCTCTCTCTCAAAGAATGACAGTCACACAATGAATGGTAAATCAGATAGGATACATACGGCCACCTTGTCTAATTTCAAAGTATCTAACAGTGGAATATCCACAAAATTTTGAAAAGGAAGGATTGCTACTCACCATACAGATGGCAGATGGCACACTGGGTTGCAGATAGGCACCATGAAAAGACTGTTACATACTGAGCTTTCAGCTAAAGCTTTCTTCAGAAAAGAAAAGAAAAACACACACACATTCACACAAGCAAGCACACCTCATGCACACATGACTGCTATCTCCAGTTGCTCTGGCCAGAAGAGCGGCCACAGATAGTGGTCATGTGTGTATGAGGAGTGCTTGCTTGTGCGAATATGAAAGAGTGTGTGTGTGTGTGTGTGTGTGTGTGTGTGTGTGTGTGTTTTCCTTTTCCTTGTTGAAGGAGGCTTTCACTAAATGCTGAATGTGTAACAGTTTTTTCATTGTGCCTGACTGCAACTCAATGTGTCATCTATACAGCAAGTAACAATCTATCTTTTTCATAATATCGTTCAGAAGATTTAAGGTTTTCAGACTGTCATTTACATAATTCCAGTTGCCTTCCTCTCTCTGGGCTACAAAAATTACAGCATTCACATGAAATGTGAGTTCAATTCAGTTAACTGTAAATGAAATATACGCAAATTTTTACAAGCTTAAATAGTTGCATAAATTTAATTTGCAGTTGGTCACAAGAAAATAGATAAACTGTAAAAAATGTAAAAGGAAACTTCTATTAAGAAAACTAATAAACGAGAGACAGAATTTCGAATTTCTGGTCAGTACTCACCTCCAGGAGGCAAAATGTTTACTACTGCTGATAGACATGCAAAACATAGAAGTAATCCTAACTTTCAGAACCATTAGTTCCTTCTGCAGGCAGAAGAGAGGGATGGAATGGAAGAGGTTGATAAGGGAAGGTAGGTTACCCAGACCATAGTATGAGAGGGATCCATCTATAGTGGATATGAGAAATTAATTTCAAGTGTACTTTCACTATTTAGTAAGAAATTTTTATGCTTTTTGTTGTGATTCTTAAGTGTTTTCACAGAAACTGTTAATGTAAGATTCTAACATTCTTAAATGTGAACTGAGTCATGAGTTTTGTTAGGATAGCTCAAAAAACAATACAATCAATGTTTATGAAAGGCAAGGCTCTGGGTCTGAGTCTCTGTCCATTAATAATATTTATCTGTTAAGAAGTCTCATTCCTAAACAGTAACTAAAACTGAGGGCAGAAAAAGCAAACATACACACACACTCATTTTGCACTAATTTTCTCAAATGATGAACAGAATAAGTGAGAAAAAGCTCAATGCAGTTCTGAGACTAACATAATAAGCCGAGAAAGGATATTCACAATTTTGAAGTTGAAACATACCATCAACTCTTTTCATTGCATTCCCTCATCCAAGTTAAGAGATAAATTTCCCAATATCACAAAATATTACCAATGATAGGATTGCCTGTAATCTATTTAAAGGCCAACACAAACAATTTCTACACAATTTACAAGAAAACAAAAATAATACAAAAATATGCACACTTACTTTTGTGGCATTCTTCAGAGCTTGGTAACGTGTGAGAAGTCGAGATACTTTTACGGAAAGCTCTGACTCCCCTTCTATAGACTGGCTCTGCTCACTAGCATTGGAGAACTCATCTCCCTTTGCTGTTATCTCCTCCTCAAGAGATCTCAGTTTATCAAGATGTGCCTGCTTAGCTTCCTGGGTACTACGAAGACTTTGGTCTTTCACTTGCAACTCTTTCTGTTTTATCCAATTCGTAAGACCATCTACAACTTCCTCGAATTCTGTCCATTTACAGCACAACTGACGTAGTTTATTCTGTGAGTTAACACAATTAGCAAGGAATGATTCCCAGGCTGTTTTCTGTTCCTCGAATTCCTTTAGCAAGGCTGGGTGACCAGATATATCAGTTCCTTTCAAAACAATCTGCAGTTGTTTATAACAGCTATCAATCAGCTGGTCACCTTCAGGTTTCTGTTGAAGGATATCTTCAATTATGGCAAGCCTGGCATCAGCACCATCCTTCTCTACAGATGTATCATCACAAACAGCTGCAGCCTCGGCAGACAAAGAGCTGAGCCAGTCACGACATTTTTCTAACATCTGCAGATATGTTTCATGATCAGTAACATGCTTCTCAGAATCACTAATTCGATCCTCCAATGTTTTTGCTAATCTCTCATAGGAGGTAAGAATATCATTGAATTTAGCTGTTGCTTCTGAATCAGATAGGTTCACAATTTTTTCCTGGAGTTGGTTCATAATAGTCTTATGTGTTGCAACATCTGGGGCCAGGGAACGGTAACTGTGCATAGCGAGCTTCTTTTCCTTAAGAGTAGGTTTTAATTCTAGTTTGCTGCCAAGTTTTGCCTCAGATTCCTTAATCCATTTGCACACTTGTGTGTAACTGTCATCAAATGATGATCTGTGCATCATGATTCCTTCAATACGCTTTTGTATCTCATTTGCTTTATCAATTAATGTCTCTGAAGCATCTCTCAACACTCTCAGTTCTGTACGTATTATTTCTCTGTTTTCAGGAGTTACCCCAGAGAATAATGCTTCTCCAGTTTCCACTGCCTTATTCAGAAGGACTTGTCCCCTTTCTCTCTCTTCAGCAAAAGATTTCAGCTCTTCTAATTTTGCCTGGTATACCTGCATTGGTTTTGCTGGAGCTGAAAATATTTCTTCATACGATTTCAGTTTTTTGTCAGCATCACCCAACCACTTCTCCACATCTTTAACAGAGGCCTGATATAGATCTCTATTGGTATTGAGTGCCTCCAAACGCTCAATGTAATTATTTGCAAATTTAAGAACAGCTTTATATCTTGCTGTCAGATGGCTGACATACTGCCCCACTCGTGACTCGGGATTCTCTTTTGTTATTTCATCTGCAACACCTGTAATATTTCTAATTTCTGATTCAAATGTTTGAACCTGCTTTTGGAATGCTTTCATCTCTGCAATTTTATCTACAATGGTAGACAGGTTCAGCTGATTCACTGTTTCATTTCTCACCTGAAAAGATCAAACACACATATAATATACAAGTTTACAATTAATTATAAGAACAAAGCTCTCTTAGAATATAAAAAATGCAATCAGCAAATACATTTAATCTCTAATAATAAAAATGAGATGTAATAAGGAAACAAAACTCTGGAAAAAATTCTGTCATGTCTCTTTTATATGTATGAAGATTTTTTCACAGGTATATATTTACTGTAACCTGTTACTACTGCAAAAATTCTTGCGACAAGTCAACAATTATGATGAGTGATCTACTTAATATAATCAGCATTAATTGCATACATCCATACTAATTTTTATATTCAAAAGTTTTAAACTTTAAATACTAAGCTGTTCAAAAATACACACCTTGCCCTCGGTTTCCCTGAGCCAAGAGGCTACATTTTCTGACATAAGTTCATATTTCTGCCAAAGGTCAATGTTGTACTCAAGGAGTTGCTTAATAGTTGAATAGTGTTCTTTAAGGGAATTAACATCATCAACAAGTTGCTGACATTCTTCTTTCATCTCCGAAATACGCTGCGGCGTTTCCACCTTCTCCAAAAGCTGAAGTGACTGGTCTAGTTCTTCTTTCTTGTTGTCACAGTCAATTAAACCAGCTTCCACATCACGAAGTGAGGCAGCTTTCACTTCTAAATTATAGCGATCACTACCAGCCTCAGGAGCACACCATCCAAGCTTCTCACGGTGAGTTGCCACAACACGCTGCAGAGCTGCAAAACGTTCTGTATGGTGCTTCTTTAAAAATGTCAGCAGTGTTGTTTCTATTTTGTTAGTGTGTGAAGAAACACCATCATATCTTTTTTGCAAACCACTTAATTCCTTAGGAAGACTTGAATCTGCAAAAGAAGGATAGCTTACTTTCATTTCATCAATTTTATTATCAAGTTTTTCAAGATCTTTGCTAAAAGTGGACAGTTCTTTCTTCAAAGTCTGACATTTTTGGAGCCTTTCAAGTATCTTTGAGTTTTCTCCTGTGAGGTCATCACATTTTATAATCGCTTCTCTGATCCTTGTAATGTTATCACTAGCCTTTTTAATCTCTGCACGAACATCCTTCTCTTGCTCTAAAAATTTGCAAGCAATGTCTTCAAGTTTATCAGCAATGTTTTTCACATCAGAAAATTCTTCTTCTAGCAGTTTCACTAGTGATTCAAGTGTAGATATTGGCTTCCCATCATTCAGTTTCACAAGCTGAGATGTCTTGGCAACAATGCTGCCTTTCAAATTGTAGTAAGTAGGTAGTTCATCTTTGTAGCGATTTAGTCTTGCTTGACCACTCTCACTGTCAGACAGATTTTCACATGCACTGGAAAGTGCTTCGCTTGTTTCACTAAGCCAATGTAGAACTTCATTCTTGCTGTCTTCAATCTGTTTCCAGATAATCAACTGCGTTTCCAGATCCTGGACTCTCTTCATTGCAGCATCATAAGCTTCTTGCCACTGAGAATGCAGAGCACTCAGTTCTTTTTGAAGCCCTGTTGTGTCAAATTCAGGGAGATTTTCTGCTTGCCTCATTAATATCTGTGCTTTACTGTCCATTGTATCCACAGAAATCTTAGCTTTCTTAAGGATGTCCAGTGCCTTCTTGGCCTTCTCATGGACGAGAGCTGCTTGGGTAATGTCAGCAGGGGCCTCCTGTATTGTTCCACATAGTGCCTGTGCTTCCGAAATTCCACTCTTCACTTTTTCAGCTGCATCACCAAAGTGCTTCCATGTAATGTCCATTTCAGTGAATAGAGCTTTTTGTTCCTTCAGCATTTCAGTTACCTGAAAGAAAAAACCAAGATGAAATGAATACTACTCATGTTTTTTCAGCAGTGATAAAAAGTATTATGTTTAGGTTTAAGTCATTTGAGATGGCTCCATGTTAAGGCACTATGAGTGCTAGAACTGACAGCATACATCAAACAGAGGTTCACAACATTTGCAATGTAAAATTGTAATAAAAATAGAAGTTTAATATTACAGACATAAAATTTTATTTGCAATTATTAAGTTTTCTCCTACACTCCAACTGTGGTTACCACTTGCTTCAAATCCAGCAGAAAAAGTTTGTTTATTATGTTTAGCAGATTATGAAAACAGAACATTAAGCTTTTTGGAATCATATGTTACATTTTTCTAGAACTGTAGGATAATTAGGACTAACACAAATTTAAAACCAATAAATAGAACATATCACCCATTTAAAATTTTTTTCCCAAAAGTTAATAGTTCAAGAAAGGAAACCCATGGTCTTCGATAGATATATAGCCACATGGACAACTGAATACAAAAACCCAACCAGTGGCTTGTATCACTCTTCTCCCTGAAAAACTCTGTCCTGTGACATTCAGTGAGCAGTGGTTAACATGTGGGGCAACATGCTGTTGCCCAGAGCAGCTGAATCTAGTAGCAGCAGTGGTTTTCCCAGATCAAGGTAACTTGGCAGATCTTTGTCACAGTGACATAAGAAAAATCCAGTACCTGCACAACCTCTGAGGTGGAGTCCACCATGCTTTGTCCTGTTTATCGAGCAAACAACCACCTTCCCATGAACATATTTGCTAATACCATGTGTCCTGCCATTATTCTATTCTCATAAAAAGGGCTGTAACAGTATACCATACATTGTTTTTCTTTAGTCATTCTCAAATGTGGTCTTGAGTGTTGGTTCTGATGATTTTGTTCCTGTGCTAGGCAGAGCTACTGCATGTATTTTGTAAACACTCTACTACTTTTGACTTAACATGAATCTAAGATTTTTTCATATTTTCTAAAGGAACTCAATGTGCTATGTGCTGTAATCATACTTAATGGAACTTTTGCATTACAATCACTTAATTTTTATTTTCATCAACAGGTACGAGATTCCCTGTTTTCCCGTAATTCCAATTTCATCATATTTACAGCCAATAATTGAAACTAATTTCTTGTTACATAAGTTCTAAACAGTATTAACCAAATATATGAAGCAGAACTTGTTCTAATAAAAAAAAATCAAATATGTCTTTACCTTCTCGAAGTTTGTGTCAACTGAAGTCAATATATTCTGTACAGTGGCAGCACCTGATACGTCTGCCTCCATAAGGGCTCGTCCCTGCTCTGCTAGTTTCTGGCGAACAGACTGGCGCAACCTGTGCTCTTCCAATAGCGCAGAAAAAGTGTGTGCAGCTGCAGCTAGTCTTGATGGAGTCTGGCAGGCTAGTGCCACTTCCTGTATCTTTTCCTGTGATGCTAACAATGCCTGGGATACTTCTTGCTGCATGCGCTGGAACTGCAACCATCGTTCCTCCACCTACAAACAGCGGTTGCAGTAAAGAGAGCTACTCTTATAAAAAGCTGAATATAAGGAATTCAAGTACATTTATCATACAAGTAAGTAGAGTAGCATGTTGGACAGGTATCTAATGTCAGAATATGATGTGAAAACCTATGACAGATAGATAAGTCATGTTTAACATACACATAAACATGTCCATTTTATACAGTTTTTTGCTTTCATATTCATATATAATTTTATTTCATTAAGATTAAGTCTTCTAGTTACATTGTTACTCCTACTTATTAAGACACAATCAACAGTGAAGATAAATATTTTTACACCTACAATAACATGAAAAGTAAGGAAAGTATTTAATAATAATTAAAGAATCACTCCAACAACACAGAAGGACCGACAAGCGCACATATGGAAGAGCCAACGTTGAATCGTTAGTTCAGTTGCACACCTAACATCATAAATTACATCTACTCTCTTCCTTTCACTACCTTTATCCTCTTTTTTTCTCTTCTCTATCAGGATTAACATGACTGTGTCATTACAAAAAGATGATAAAAAGAGAGAAAAATGTTCTCCAAGAAATACTAAAAATCAGCTGTTGAGTGTATTTCATAAAAATACCTGTACACATTGTAATTTGAGGTCTTTTCTTTCTAAACTAAAAGTAATGGACTATCCATATTTTATCAGGATGACAGGCACCTGCCTACAACCAAGTTCTGGACTCAATGCACACAATGTATGTTACAATATCTTTTCCACCTAATCTGTTTGCTATTTTATTCCTTCACTCCTCACTTGTTTTGCTTGACTTTAAGGCTCTGACAATGTTTCTAACTAAGCAGTCACCGGATGTTAATTATCCCCTTTATTCTCTCACTACATACCATAAATTAACATGACATTTCTGTCTCTGGTTTCCTGTTTGTTTAGTAAACAACCTCAGGGAATACTTACAACCAGTTCACTAGTTCAGGGACAAGAACAATAACATACTACTTTCAAAGTTTAAATAGTTATACTGCACAGCTAGAAAGAAGAATTTCATGGGCTCAAATATATTCTGCAAATATATTTGTGAGTGTTTTTCAGGGCTAAAGTGTTGCCAATCACAGGTCAAGTGCTTAATTCTTTGGTTCTAGTTATAATTGTAGGCTCAATGCGTATACTTTTCTAACTGCGACAAATTTCTGATTATTGCATGGCAATTGTCAGTTTTGTGGCGCACAGTTTTTAAATTCAACTTCACCCAAACAGGTGATGACTGCTGATGTCCTATACCAAGTGACCAAACAAAGCCATAAAGGAAAGCAGCAGAAGGCTGGCTGTTCATACATCTTTGGGACAGTGCACTGCGATTAGTTAGCAAGCGTCAAACAGAATTTCTATAAAGGAACATATACAGAGATGACTCTAAGTGAACATTGTGAGCTACTAAATTTGTGAAGGTATGAGATGAAGGCATGACTCGCAATCTGCGGTTTCATTTCCCAGCATCAATTGCAGGGCAGCTAAGTGGAAGGCTTAAACCAGAGGCTCAGATGATTATGTGACAATCTCGGATTGGGAAAAGCATTTTAGGGCTCCTCTTAATAGGTCAGGCATGTACTACAAAGGCAAAATGGCAACTTGGGTAGCAGAGTACATGAAACATGCACTTGTGAGTTTTTCTAGTTAAAGGTACTATATTACAGTTCCTATGATCAATTACATGCTACACTGAGAAAGAGGAGACTAATTCATATAAAGTAGAAAGGGAGCATTCATGCTTTCAGGACAGAAAGAAAACACCATGGTGTTACCTCAGATTTACTTTAATTGAGTAACAATAATAATGCCAACACAGTATGAAGAGTAGAAAATAGCGTAAAACAAGACGTGAATAGCAATGAAATCTTCTCATAAGCTACATGCCAATAGTGGTGGCATAAAAGCTCTAGCATCCATACAAGGTTTATTATGGATTTTGAACATGAAATAATCTGGGTGAAGAAACTGTCAAACATGATAGTTCTACATTATTTTGGAAAAAAAGGTAGACAACTGACTTGTGTGTTCCTAGTTATCCAAGTGAGGAAAAGTCTCAGTTATTCATTTCAGTTGTCACGAGGAAGAGAAACAGTGACCACAAAGGCTATTAAGCATCAATTACTACAACTGTGAAAAGGAATGTTAAGAAATGTACAAAAATATTTAGGCTTAGCAACTGTAACGAGAAACAGATAGTATTTTACATGTACAGTCAACATCAAACATTCGTCTCTGAGGCTGAAATTGTTGAACATTAATGTATACATTTTAAAAATGCTGCATCCTGCATTTTAGTCATGAATGTGCTGAGCAGCATGGTGAGTAATAGGAAAGATTTGTCATGATTCAACAGCTGTGTTAGAAAGTTGCTATGAAAGAAAAGAGAGCTTCATCACAAATGTAAATCAAGTTGAAGCCTTGTTGAGAAACTAAAGCTGAATGAAGTTAAACTGTGCAAAAGGGGGCGATGCAAGAAGTGTTAATGAACCAGAAAGTAAAATTTTGCGTCCTGGTTCAGTAAAGTAAGTAAACACACAAAAATCACCTATATAGTCACTCAGAAACATCAGCAGTTCACATGTCTATTCAAGTCAACAAATAGATGGTTGCTGAATGATGGACGTAATGCTCAAATGTTCAAATTGTAACATGTAAATAATCCAAGAGAGAGCTTTCAGGCAGTACAAATCTCTACCATTCAAATTACTTCTCATTAGTTGTTCATGTGTGAGATTGCTTGTGTGTTGGCGCTGTCCGTAGGATTACAGTGTTTGGATGGAAAGGCTGTAATGTCAATCTTTTGACTCTGAAAAATGTTAGACATTTAGCAGCTGTAATAGCAAGAGAAAGCAAGAATTGGCTATGGCTGCATTTTTAAACCTTATTAATCATAGTTTAAGATAATATGAACATCGAGTTATCACACAGAAAGTTGTTTGGCCAGTCAAATTTCTATTTGTCATCAGAACTTCAGACAACCAAATCTCACATTTGTGTACCAATGAACCATGGACCTTGCTGTTAGTGGGGTGGCATTTGTGCTTTAGCAATACAGATAGCCATATCATAGGTGCAACCACAATGGAGGGGAATCTGCTGAGAGGCAAGACAAACATGTGGTTCCTGAAGAGGGACGGCAGCCTTTTCAGTAGTTGCAGGGGCAACAGTCTTGATGATTGACCGATCTGTCCTTGTAACGTTAACCAAAATGGCCTTGCTGTGCTGGAACTTGGCTCTGAGCACTATGTGCTGGAACTGTGAACAGCTGAAAGCAAGGGGAAACTACAGCCGTAATTTTTTCCAAGGGCATGCAGCTTTACAGTATGGTTAAATGAAGATGGAGTCCTGTTGATTAAAATATTCCGGAGGTAAAATAGTCCCCCATTCAGATCTCTGGGCAGGGACTACTCAGGAGGACGTTGTTATCAGGAGAAATAAAACAGGTGTTCTGCAGATTGGGGCACGGAATGCCAGATCCCTTAATCGGGCAGGTAGGTTAGAAAATTTAAAAAGGGAAATGGATAGGTTAAGCCTTGTTATAGTGGGAATTAGCAAGGTTCAGTGGCAGGAGGAACAAGACTTCTGGTCAGGTGAATACAGGGTTATAAATACAAAATCAAATAGAGGTAATGCAGGAGTAGGTTTAATAATGAATAAAAAAATAGGAGTGCGAGTAAGCTACTATGAACAGCATAGTAACACATTATTGTGGCCAAGATAGACACGAAGCCCACGCCGACCACAGTAGTAGAAGTTTATATGCAAACTAGCTCCGCAGTTGACGAAGAGATTGAAAAAGTGTATGATGAGATAAAAGAAATTATTCAGATAGTGAAGGGAGACGAAAATTTAATAGTCATGGGGGACTGGAATTCGATAGTAGGAAAAGAAAGAGAAGGAAAAGTAGTAGGTGAATATGAAATGGGGGTAAGGAATGAAAGAGGAAGCCACTTGGTAGAATTTTGCACAAAGCATAACTTAATCACAGCTCACACATGGTTCAAGAATCTTGAAAGAAGGTTGTATACATGGAAGAGGCCTGGAGACACTGGAAGGCTTCAGATAGATTATATAATGGAATGGTAAGACAGAGATTTAGGAACCAGGTTCTAAATTGTAAGACATTCCCAGGGGCAGATGTGGACTCTGACAGCAATCTATTGGTTATGAACTGTAGATTAAAACTGAAGAAACTGCAAAAAGTTGGGAATTTAAGAAGATGGGGCCTGGATAAACTGAAAGAACCAAAGGTTGTAGAGAGTGTCAGATAGAGCATTAGGGAATGATTGACAAGAATGGGGGAAAGAAATACAATAGAAGAAGAATGGGTAGCTTTGAGAGATGAAATAGTGAAGGCAGCAGAGGATCAAGTAGGTAAAAAGACGAGGGCTAGCAGAAATCCTTGGGTAACAGAAGAAATATTGAATTTAATCGATGAAAGATGAAAATATAAAAATGCAGTAAATGAAGCAGGCAAAAAGGAATACAAACGTCTCAAAAACGAGTTCAACAGGAATGCAAAATCACTAAGCAGGGATGCCTAGAGGATAAATGTAAGGACGTAGAGGCATATATCACTAGGGGTGAGAGAGATACTGCCTACAGGAAAATTAAAGAGACCTTTGGAGAAAAGAGAACCACCTGTATGAATATCAAGAGCTCAGATGGAGAACCAGTTCTAAGTAAAGAAGGGAAAGCTGAAAGGTGGAAGGAGTATATAGAGTGTCTATACAAGGGCAACAATGTTCTTGAGGACAATATTATGGAAATGCAAGAGGATGTAGATGAAGATGAAATGGGAGATATGATACTGCATGAAGAGTTTGACAGAGCACTGAAAGACCTAAGTAGAAACAAGGCCCCAGGAGTAGACTGCATACCATTAGAACTACTGATAGCCTTGGGAGAGCCAGCCTTGACAAAACTCTACCATCTGGTTAACAAGATGTATGAGACAGGCTAAATTCCCTCAGACTTCAAGAAGAATATAATAATTCCAATCCCAAAGAAAGCAGGTGTTGACATATGTGAAAATTACCTAACTATCAGTTTAATAAGTCACAGCTCCAAAATATTAACAAGAATTCTTTACAGATGAATGGAAAAACTGGTAGCAGCCGACCTTGCGAACGATCAGTTTGGATTCCATAGAAATGTTGGAACACATGAGGCAATACTGACCCTACAACTTATCTTAGAAGATAGATTAAGCAAAGGCAAACCTACATTTCTAGCACCTGTAGACTTGGAGAAAGCTTTTGAAAATGTTGACTGGAATACTCTCTTTCAAATTCTGAAGGTGGCAGGGGACAAATACAGGGAGCAAAAAGCTATTTACAATATGTACAGAAACCAGATGGCAGTTATAAGAGTCGAGGGGCATAAGAGGGAAGCAGTGGTTGGGAAGGGAGTGAGACAGCATTGTAGCCTATCCCATATGTTACTCAATCTATATATTGAGCAAGCAGTAAAGGAAACAAAAGAAAAAGTTGGAGTGGAAATTAAAATCCACGAAGAAGAAATAAAAACTTTGAGGTTTGCCGATGACATTGTAATTTTGTCAGAGACAGCAAATGAGGATATAAGATGAACATCAACAAAAGCAAAATGAGGATAACAGAATGTAGTGAAATTTAATCAGGTGATGCTGAGGGAATTAGGTTAGGAAATGAGACACTTAAGGTAGTAGATGAGTTTTGCTATTTGGGGAGCAAAATAACTGATGATGGTGATATAAAATGTAGACTAGCAATGGCAAGGAAAGCTTTTCTGAAGACGTTTGTTAACATCAAGTATAGATTTAAGTGTAAGGAAGTCTTTTCTGGAAGTCTTTGTATGGAGTGTAGCCATGTATGGAAGTGAAACATGGACAATAAATAGTTTAGATAAGAAGAGAATAGAAGCTTTTGAAATGTGGTGCTACAGAAGAATACTGAAGATTAGATGGGTAGATCATGTAACTAATGAGGAGGTACTGAATATAGTTGGGGAGAAGAGGAATTTGTGGCACAACTTGACTAGAAGAAGGGATTGGTTGGTAGGACATGTTCTGAGGCATGAAGGGATCACCAATTTAGTGCTGGAGAGCAGCGTGGAGGGTAAAAATTGTAAAGGGAGACCAAGAGATGAATACACTAAGCACATTCAGAAGGATGTAGGTTGCAGTAGGTACTTGGAGATGAAGAAGCTGCATCAAACCAATCTCTGGACTGAAAACCACAACAACAAAAACAACAGTCACTCAGTCATCAAATTGTTGCCCGAATGGAAGATAAACAGAGAAAGAGGAAATACTGAATTCTGCCCTCTGAAATTGTTTCACTGAGAGAGATAGTAATACGATTCTCTGTTTCAATCAAACAAATGTGAAAATGACAGATACTGAGATAACAACACAAGTTAAGAATGCTTGTTACTTGCCACAAAGAGGATGCGTGTAGCAGCAGACAGGCACATTTTAAAGTAGACTGTTTAATAAGCTATGTAATTAAATATATATATATATATAGTTATAATAGAGGGAAACATTCCACGTAGGAAAAAAAATATATATACACTCCTGGAAATTGAAATAAGAACACCGTGAATTCATTGTCCCAGGAAGGAGAAACTATATTGACACATTCCTGGGGTCAGATATATCACATGATCACACTGACAGAACCACAGGCACATAGACATAGGCAACAGAGCATGCACAATGTCGGCACTAGTACAGTGTATATCCACCTTTCGCAGCAATGCAGGCTGCTATTCTCCCATGGAGACGATCGTAGAGATGCTGGATGTAGTCCTGTGGAACGGCTTGCCATGCCATTTCCACCTGGCGCCTCAGTTGGACCAGCGTTCGTGCTGGACGTGCAGACCGCGTGAGACAACGCTTCATCCAGTCCCAAACATGCTCAATGGGGGACAGATCCGGAGATCTTGCTGGCCAGGGTAGTTGACTTACACCTTCTAGAGCACGTTGGGTGGCACGGGATACATGCGGACGTGCATTGTCCTGTTGGAACAGCAAGTTCCCTTGCCGGTCTAGGAATGGTAGAACGATGGGTTCGATGACGGTTTGGATGTACCGTGCACTATTCAGTGTCCCCTCGACGATCACCAGTGGTGTACGGCCAGTGTAGGAGATCGCTCCCCACACCATGATGCCAGGTGTTGGCCCTGTGTGCCTCGGTCGTATGCAGTCCTGATTGTGGCGCTCACCTGCACGGCGCCAAACACGCATACGACCATCATTGGCACCAAGGCAGAAGCGACTCTCATCGCTGAAGACGACACGTCTCCATTCGTCCCTCCATTCGAGCCTGTCGCGACACCACTGGAGGCGGGCTGCACGATGTTGGGGCGTGAGCGGAAGACGGCCTAACGGTGTGCGGGACCGTAGCCCAGCTTCATGGAGACGGTTGCGAATGGTCCTCGCCGATACCCCAGGAGCAACAGTGTCCCTAATTTGCTGGGAAGTGGCGGTGCGGTCCCCTACGGCACTGCGTAGGATCCTACGGTCTTGGCGTGCATCCGCGCGTCGCTGCGGTCCGGTCCCAGGTCGACGGGCACGTGCACCTTCCGCCGACCACTGGTGACAACATCGATGTACTGTGGAGACCTCACGCCCCACGTGTTGAGCAATTCGGTGGTACGTCCACCCGGCCTCCCGCATGCCCACTATACACCCTCGCTCAAAGTCCGTCAACTGCACATACGGTTCACGTCCACGCTGTCGCGGCATGCTACCAGTGTTAAAGACTGCGATGGAGCTCCGTATGCCACGGCAAACTGGCTGACACTGACGGCGGCGGTGCACAAATGCTACGCAGCTAGCGCCATTCGACGGCCAACACCGCGGTTCCTGGTGTGTCCGCTGTGCCGTGCGTGTGATCATTGCTTGTACAGCCCTCTCGCAGTGTCCAGAGCAAGTATGGTGGGTCTGACACACAGGTGTCAATGTGTTCTTTTTTCCATTTCCAGGAGTGTATATCCCCCCCTTCCACAAACACATTCCCACACACACACGGTCACTGTCACATCTGGGCACTTTTAAATGTGCCTTGCAGCTCAACACCTCCTCTAAGTGGTGAGTATCAATCTATCTTTATTTGTTATTCCTTCCTGAATTTTCCATCATTAGATGTTACGGTAAGTGATCACAGAATAGAAAATCAACTAAAATCATTCAACAAAGGAAAGGCAACCCTGGTTAGCTTCATGTTCTATGGATCATTTGTATGAAAAATTTTAATGATGTGTAATGAGCAATTTTATATTCACATCACAAATTATTTTGTAAATATGGCTACATGTGGACCATTTACAAGTTGGTGTTGTTTTTTTGAGTGATTCCAGCCCATCACCTTTTACACATTATAATAACAGAAATTCTTCCACATCATAGATGATGTCACAGGGAAACCATTTCAGGTTTTTTTCCCTTCAAATTTTACTTTGTTGTCTGTCAGACATTTTATATCACTCAGTAAGTGATCACAAATTTTTGTTCCAACATTCTGCACCCTCTTTTGTGCTAAAGACAACCTTAATGTGGAGTAATAAAAGTCATTTTTTCTTCTGGTATTGTAATAGTGTACATCATTGCTTCTTCTTAAATGCCGGGATTATTTACAACAAACTTCATGGGGGAATAAATTTACTGTGAAGCAGTAGTCAATAAAACTGGTTGTAGAAAAACTAGGTGCCAGAGAGAGATTAATTGGAAGAATCGTGTGGAAATGTAATCCATCAACAAAAGAGGTACCTTAAAAAACCCTTTCTTAATTAATTCTTACATAATGCTCATAAATCTGGGAAATTTAGCAGTTAGGATTAACAGAAGAAACAGAGAAGATCCAAAGAGGATCAATATGTTTCATCACTGGTTCATTTAGGAAGCACGTAAACATGATGGAGATACTCAATCAACTTGGGTGGCAGACACTGCAAGGGAGGTATTGTTGGTCATAGAGAAATTTTCCCAGAATGTATAAAATGAGAAGTCAGGCAATTTATTACTCCTACCCAAACATGTCTTGCGAAATGACTATCTGACGTCTTACAGAGACACACCAACAGACCTACTCCTTGCACACCATTTATGAGTTGAACATGAAAGCTGGGAAATGACAGTAGCAGCAAAAGTACAATTTTTGGTAGTGGTCTTTACAAGAAGGCAAAAGGAGGAATTCAACTGAATTGTAATTATGACCTTTGCATATAATAACTGTTAAAAGTGTTGGTCCCAGTGACACTGTAACTTTTCAATAACATTAGCTGTAGATCTGTGGGAGTAAAGGATTATCTGCTATGTTGTAATAAAATATTTGTGTATGGGAGAACATATTTTTTAAAATAAAGATTAATAAGTCAACTTAGTACTTTTGACACTTGCAGTCTTGTTTATTTAATATTATTAAATAAGATTTTATCATGGGAGTAAAGGTTAAACATCATGAAAACAATGATTTGGCCAATTAAATGTCTGGAAAGGTATTAAAGGAAGTGCACAGATTACCACTATTATTTCCTCATGTAACAATGAAGGTCACTAGTAGCAATTACTTTTTAAAAAAAAAAAAAAAAAAAAAAAAAAAAAAAAAAAAAAAAAAAAAAAAAAAAAAAAAAAAAAAAAGATAGGGCAATGAAAGTAAAAAACAATAACTCACCTGCCGCATTGAATTTCGAGCATCTTCAAGTTGTCTCTCAATGAGCTCCAGCTGCTCTCTTAGTGCAGCAACATGCTTTTCTGCTGATGGGCCTTGCACTATAGTCCCACTTTGTTGAGTTTTTAAGTCCAGTTCTTGTGCTTGTTGTGCCCAGTATTTAATTTTGGAATGCAGTGGTTCAAGTTCAGTTGCTAGCTGTTCGATCTTCTCTGCTGAACCACGCTTTTTTCCACTACTTACTTCACTCTCTAGCTGGAACTGTATATGACTGAGCTGCTCACCTGCCTCATTTGCCCAGCTTATCAAATCTGACCACTGCTCAAGCACGCCTCGCTTTTGCTGAAGACGTTCTGACAATTCCTGCAGTCAAAGTAATACAATTAGATAAAATTTATCACTGAGATATAACTGAACCAGAATACTTAACAGTAATAAAATGGATTTACAGCTATGAATGAATTTTCAATTTTTTCCTTTTGGACAGTATTACCTATTGACTTATATAACAGACTGATACATGGAATCTCTCTGATGAACAACTAAACTGTTGTGGCCAAGGTACACAATATTTTGACAATAAACAGAGAATTGTCTTCAGTAAATTTGTTGAAAGGACAGAAATGCTCACTTAATAAAACTTATATTGCTTCTGTTCCTTCTTTTTCTTCTTCTTCTGCTTCTGTCTACAGTGAATCCCATGTTAAAGTGTAAGAATGTTTTCTAAATGTTTACATAATGTCTATCTGAGGCAGGGTGTGGGTACCAGCCTGGTATTCACCCAAGTGGATGTGTGAAATGCTGAAAAACCACATACAGGCTGGCTGGTCCACCAGCCGTTGCTGTTAATCCACTGTGTGGCTTTGATACGAAATCAGGCTAACTATCCTGAAACCTGGAGGAAGCGTGCTAATGTGTGTGTAGCTATCTGGGCAGGTGCGAGGATGACTCTGAATGCTGCTGAAATATTTTGCATGTCTGCCACAATGAACACTGATATCTGAGGCTTTTTCAGGGCCACAGTTTACAGTAATCACTGTCAACATAGAAAACATTCCCACTGGCCGGAGAGAAACTGATACAAGACTTAAACAGTCCACACAAGTGCCACATTATATGTACACTGATCAGCCAGACAATTATGACCACCGACCTACTACTAATGTAAATCCATCCAGGCAATAGCATCATCACCTGGCAAGGAATGACTGCCAGTCAGAAACACGCACAGTGCATGTAGTATCAGTGAGTGTGCTGTCTGTATGTAATATAGGGAAGACATGTGATCTATCTGAGTTTGACCGATGGCAGATGGTGATGGCTGAGAGGCTTGGCATGAGCATTTCGGAAACTGCACGACTTGTCGGGTGTTCAAGGAGCACTGTAGTGAGTATGTGACAAAACGAAGGTTAAACCATGTCCAGACATCATGTGACTGGGCGGCCAACCCTCATTACAGATGTCAGAGCTCGTAGGCTAGGCAGATTGGTAAAACAGGACAGGCAGCGAACTCTGGTGGAACTAACAACAGACTTTAATGCTGGGCAGCATACAAGTGTGTCTGAACATATTGTGCACCAAACACTCCAAACGAGGGGCCTCCGCAGCTGATGACCAATGCATGTGCCAATGTTAACACAATGACATCGGCAACTACGAGTGAAATGGGCATATAACCATCAGCACCAGACATTCTCGACACCTTCTTCATCTTGCCAATGGGAGGGTGCGAATTGGTCATCTTCCAGGGGAACAGCTACTTGGCACCTATACTGCAGGCGGAGACAGTCTGGGGAACATTCACATCGGCATCCATGGGTCAAGTATAAGTAATGCAAGGCACCATGACAGCCAAGGAGTATTGTAAACTGGTGGCAGACTACATACACCCTTTCATGACAACCATATTTCCCAATTGCAGTGGCATTTTTCAACAAGATAATGCACCATGTCACAAGGCCAGGAATGTGATGGAGTTATTTGAAGAACACTAGCGAGTTTATGTGCTGGATCCCCAACTGGCCAGATCTGAACCCTTTCGAGCATACACTACTGGCCATTAAAATTGCTACACCACGAAGATGACGTGCTACAGACACAAAATTTAACGGACAAGAAGAAGATGCTGTGATACGCAAATGATTAGCTTTTCAGAGCATTCACACAAGGTTGGCACTGGTGGCAACACCTACAACGCGCTGACATGAGGAAAGTTTCCAACCGATTTCTCATACACAAACAGCAGTTGACCGGCATTGCCTAGTGAAACGTTGTTGTGATGCCTCGTGTAAGGAGGAGAAATGCGTACCATCACGTTTCCAACTTTGATAAAGGTTGGATTGTAGCCTATCACGATAGCGGTTTATTGTATCGCGACATTGCTGCTAGCGTTGGTCGAGATCCAAAGACTGTTAGCAGAATATGGAATCGGTGAGTTCAGGAGGGTAATACGGAACGCCGTGCTGGATCCCAACGGCTTCGTATCACTAGCAGTCGTGATGACAGGCATCTTATCCGCATGGCTGTAACGGATCATGCAGCCACGTCTTGATCCCTGAGTCAACAGATGGGGACGTTTGCAAGACAACAAGCATCTGCACGAACAGTTTGATGATGTTTGCAGCAGCATGGACTATCAGCTCAGAGACCACGGCTGCAGTTACCCTTGACGCTGCATCACAGACAGGAGCACCTGCGATGGTGTACTCAATAACGATCCTGGGTGCACAAATGGCAAAACATCACTTTTTCAGATGAAAACAGGTTCTGTTTACAGCATCATGATGGTCGCATCCGTGTTTCGGGACACAGTGGTGAACACACATTGGAAGCGTGTATTCGTCATCACCATACTGGCGTATCACCCGGCGGGATGGTATGTGGTGCCATTGGTTACACGTCTCGGTCACCACTTGTCCACTTTGAACAGTGGACGTTACATTTCAAATGTGTTACGACCCGTGGCTCTACCCTTCATTCGATCCCTGTGAAACCCTACATTTCAGCAGGATAATGAACGACTGCATGTTGCAGGTCCTGTACGGGCCTTTCTGGATACAGAAAATGTTTGACTGCTGCCCTGGCCAGCACATTCTCCAGATCTCTCACCAATTGAAAATGTCTGGTCAATGGTGGCCGAGCAACTGGCTCGTCACAATACGCCAGTCACTACTCTTGAACTGTGGTATCGTGTTGAAGCTGCATGGGCAGCTGTACCTGTACACGCCATCCAAGCTCTGTTTGACTCAATGCACAGGCGTATCAATGCCGTTATTACGGCGAGAGGTGGTTGTTCTGGGTACTGATTTCTCAGGATTTATGCACCCAAATTGCGTGAAAATGTAATCACATGACAGTTCTAGTATAATATATATGTCTAATGAATACCCGTTTATCATCTGCATTTCTTCTTGGTGTAGCAATTTTAATGGCCAGTAGTGTATCTGGGATGTCACTGAATGTGGTATTAGAGCTCATTTCCCCCTCCCTAGAATTTACAGGAATTAGATGACTTGTTTGTGTGTGTGTAGATGTGGTGCTAACATCCTCCAGTGACCTCACTGCTTCCATGCCACTATGCATCACCACAGTGAATAGACTGGGCATTTGTATAACGCTGGTAACCATTTAGTTGAGCACCCCACAAACCATATATCATCAATAGCAGAATATGTTTCATCTAAATCAGGGCTTCACAACATACGTGCTCGCGGAGCAAGCTGTGAGCAGCAAGGTGCGAGCACGGAGCAGCGCGAGCACGCTACCACCACTACCGGGCCACAACGGAGAGTGGGGAGAGTCATGTGGGGCACACAACAGCTGCCGCCAGTCAATGTAAATCTGCGGCCACCTGCAGGGATATCACTCACGAATTATTACTGTGACAAATGAAACAAATAAAGGAGAATGTACACATGCCACATAATTTTATTAGCTTAGTGTATGCCTCTACATTCGTATTAATTTGTGAACTGTTACACAATAAAAGGTGTCACTGAAGTGTGGGATTCTCTGTTATCTTGTACTTTTTGCCCTTTACAATTGCGTCTATGTTCGGAGTAATTGTTCTTGTGCATGGTAGGCGCAGCGTGCAGTTTAAATTTCGATCAAACAATGCGTTTCTCAGGCGCATCTTGTTACATTTCATGGCAGAGAACAGTTATTCACAAACATACATGGAACCGAACATTGATATTATTGTAGCCGCCAGTTTGTGCAAATGAGGAAATCTATCCTGAGGGAAGTGTCTGTAAAATTCCAAAATGTTTTTCTTGTTCTGAAATTTGTCTCTGTATTCACTGTCACACTGCAGGTCAATAATTTCTAGTTGCAGCTCAGGACGAATCTCTTCAATATTCGCTGAATATGAAGAGGAGAACAGATCAGAATCACTGTCTAGTGCTGTCAGATCTTGAAAGCGTTGATCAAATTCTTCCTTAAGGGCAACTAAACTATGTGAATAACGTTCACAGTCTTTGTGAACATCTTGCATGGATGATAATTTAGGAAAATCAGCTAGATTTCCTGTTTCCAGCTGACTCACCCAAAGTGTCAATTTCATTTTAAAAGCTCGTATTCGATCTATGAAATGAGTTATTAGCAGATCTTTACCTTGTAGTGAAATGTTCAAAGCATTCAGATGGCTAGTTAAATCTGCTAAGAATGTGAGATCACATTTCCATGAAGGCTCTTTCAATTCAGGAACACACATGTTATTTATTTCCATGAACATATTTATCTCATCTAATAGGCAAAAATTCGATTTAATAATTCGCCATGACTAAGCCAGCGGATCTCGCTGTAATAAGGCAGGCTACCATACTGGGTTTCTACATCCTCAAGAAAGCTTTTAAATTGTCTGTGTTGTAGCCCATGCTTCCTTATATAACTGGTTGTACGAATAACAACACTCATCACATTTTTTACAGTGATACTCTTTGCACATAAGTTTTCCTGGTGGATCACACACTGAACGCCCCTTATTTCATTCGGCACGGTCAGTTTTTGCATTTTCTCCTTCAACAGCACAACGAAACCTAATTTTTTCCCTGTCATGGCTGGTGCACCATCTGTAGACACTGAAACTAAAGAACTCCACGTCAATCCTATATTTTCAACACTTTCTTCAACACTACTTAAAATATCACCTCCAGTTGTAGCATTCTTCATGGCTACTACATCGAGGACCTCCTTCCTCAGCTGAAGATCTCTATTAACACCTCTAATAAATATGGAAAGCCGCGCTGTTCCAGTGATATCAACACTTTCATCCAGAGCTAGAGAATACACCATAAAATCTTTATAGATATTTGCAAGCTGGCTCTGGACGTCGTCTGCCATGTCCTGTATGCGACACATAATGATCATGTCAGATAATGGCACAATCCAAAACTGTTCAACTTGAGATGGACACAAATGTTCCGCTGCAACTACCAAACATCTTTTATTAAATCGCCATCAGTGAAGGGGCGCAGGGATTTTGCTAAAAACAAAGCAATTTTGTAGCTCACTCTGAGAGCTGCCTCAGTTGATTTTTCTTCGTCATCCAGATCTTCTTCAGATAGCTTCCTTTTAAGTTTAGTAACTTCCTGTGCATGATCTGGTCCATCACATTTTCCACTTCCATAGTCTTTCGCGTGGTACGACATATAATGTCGCTGCAAATTAAATTTCCTAAAAGAATTCAGCGTTTTGTGACATACTAAACATTCTGCAACACCATCTTTTTCTGTAAACAGATACAATTCCTCCCAATGGGGGTTGATCTGCGAAAGCATGGTTGGGGTTACACAACGGTGACATGACACGATTCTTAACCAGCGAAATGACTGTTAGAGCTGATCGTAGTACTTTTAACGTTACACAGTCGGCGCGAATTCAATAGGCACGCTGCGGTCCTATTCCTAAGTGCGCACGCATTTCCCCTCTCTCCCTACTCCGCGACCTTGCACCTGCTCGCGAGCACGTGCCTGAGCAGACGCGAGTACTCGCGCTCAAAACCAGCCAGTTGTTAAGCCCTGATCTAAATCCATACCCATACTATGCAAACCACTGTGAAGTGCATGGCACAGTATACTTCCCACTGTACAATGTATGATGGTCATTCATAAACTAAAGAACATTTTTTCTACATAAATTTTTATTTGATATAATCAAACATAAGTGTATTCCACATACAATTTGATACCCAAGCTACTTTTCTACATAGTCACTGTTTAGCTTTAGGCACTTGTCATACCGTTTTACTAGCTTTCTTATGCCTTCTGCATATTCTGTTGCTGCCAAGTTGTTGAACCACTGATTAATGGCTTCTTAAGTTCGTGATCACTTCCATAGCACTGTCCACTCAAAAAAATCTTTCAATTTGGGGAATAAGTGATAATCACTTGGGGCTAAGTCAAGACTGTATGGCAGATGCTGAAACATTTTCCACTCAAATTGGCGAAGCAAGTTCTGTGTCATTCCTGCTGCATGTGAATGTGTATTGTCATGAAGGAGGATGACTCTACTAGTTAGCATTCCACATCGCTTGTTTTTTAATGACACAGTTAAATTGTTAAAGCATCTGACAACAGGTCACTGCAGTTCACTAATTGTGAAATGCCTATCTTCTTCAATATTTGTTTCAGTCCTTGCTTTGAGTCCTTCAGTCACCACTGTCACCTTCATCATGAACATTTTTTCATCCGTCATTAAAGATGATACACCACTACCGAACTGATCCTCCAGTCATCACATTACCATAAACCTCTGTTATCACTCTATAAATTTCGATGAGACAAACTTTTTATGCATTTATAAAGCACATAACACCGTGCACCTCCCGAGTGATCTTCATCATGAACATTTTTTCATCCGTCATTAAAGGTGATACACCACTACTGAATTGATCCTCCAGTCATCACATTACCATAAACCTCAGTTATCTCTCTATAAATTTCGATGAGTCAAACTTTTTATGCATTTAAAAAGCAGATAACACTGTGCACCTCACATTTGGCGGGATCATCAATTGCATCGTCAGCTTTGTCACATATTTTAAAGTTGCACAGCTAACCCAAGGATCACACAAATTTGTGACCATTCTGTTGCCCTTGAATGTATACTTCAATATACAGTGTTTGTTTATTTGGTGTGGGTCTCCCAAACTTGAACTATGTTATAGTATGTATCACAAATTGTTTATGGGGAAATCTCCCTTACAAATTGATTCCATTAACCAATATCCTATGAATGAACTTTAATCTGCCATCTGATTTACCTTTGACTGAGCCTACGTAATCATTCCAGTTCACATTTCTCACAATTTTTTATATCCTGGTATTGTATGAATTGACTGATTCCTAATATGTATCACTTATATTGTAGTCATATGATACAATGTTTTCCCATTTTGTTACATGCATAATTTTATATTTCTGAACATTTATAGCAAGCTGCCAATCTTTCCACTGCTTTGAAATCTTATGATCTTAGTGATGTTTTGGGGAGCTTTTTACCAGTTGCAGATAACTCCATTGTATTAGAAAACTCAGGGATTACTATTAACATTGGTTGCCATGTCATTAATATGCAACATGCACAGTAAAGATTCCAACACACTTTCCCTGGGCATGCTTGGAGTTACTTCTGCATCTGTTGATAACTCTCCATTCAAGATAATCGCAGTGATGAACCTGTTCTGTTCATGTCCCATTCTCTTAATGTAAGTACTTTGTTCACTAAAGGTAGGCATGTGCCTTCAGTTCATTGACTAGACTTTAAGAAAGGCTCCTGTGAACATCACAAAAATTACCAGATCACCCGGAATGGAAAAAAAAATACAGTTGTGGAAACACAAGTTTCTCAACACACAAGGACAGATGAAAGTTATGGAATGCTCCAATGAAAACTGGATCAGACAGAATAGGAGTGGACAGGTTCAAGGCCACAATAATGATGGTGCTACATCAAAAGCCACAATAATGATGGTGCTACATCACTTTTGATAACACCAAGTGCAAGTACGACAAACAGCAAACCATGACATGTATGCTCCAATAGTTAACTTATTCTGCATCTTGGACTGAAGACGAACTATTTCAGGCAATGTAGTACACCATCAGCGTTGTAAAGTATTGGTGAAAAGCATAGTAATATACATTTTGTGCTTTACTGTAATATTTAACTGTATAAAATGATATTTCTGACGCAAGAATAACAATAACAACAAAATAATAGTAATATTACTCAATCACATTTGTTTGAGTAATTGGATCACATATCCATTAAACAAACAACTACTACAGGCAATTGTATAACATTACACAGTATAATCATTGGACAATCTAAAAAAAATTCAACTATTTAGCAACCTGAGAACTTGTATGAGTCCTATAATGCTACAGTAGGCATGGATCTATGGCAGGTGTTTTGCCCTTCGATTTTTCCAACCTCAGAAATGACTCAACCAGACACTTTTGGAAAGGTAAACTGGAGTTCAAACTCAAACCGTGGTTTGATATCACATTCTCCTTCACACACGTAACATTTGGCCAAATGTGAAAGACATTAAGTGGAACAAAACTTCTGACTAAGCCTAGACGAAATAGTTAATGACTCCACAAACTTTAAATGATAAGAATAACCAGATCAAGCTCTGTTATTATGTCAAAGAATGGGTCTATGACAGGTTATGATTTATGGCTTAGTGTTGTCCCAGATGATGCATGTGAGATTTTCAAAATAGCTGGGCAAAACAAAAAATTTCACAGAAACTGTAACTGGGCTTTGTTCCAGCACTTATATTAAAATATACAGTTCCAGTCACACATAATGAAGAAAACAGAGAATAAAGTAGCAAAACCCATCACAAGTGGATACTATGAAAGTAGGCAAACAAACAAAAACTTTGCTATTGCTCCAATTTTGAGAAAAAGGAAAAAATTAAGGTAGAATACGAGGAACTAAAATTTCTCCTGGGAAGCTCACCTGATATTTTGTACTAAGTTGAGAGTATGTCTCACTCACTGCTGTTGCTTCACTTTCTGGCATCTTCTTGACCTCAGCATATAGTGAATTAAATGTAGGTTGTCTGTCTGAATGTTCTTGGAGCAAAGCATGGACTGTCTGCAGGCTGGATTCTATTTTGGTAGGACTGACTTCCTCAACCTGAGATGCTCCAGCTTCCAAGTCATTTATCCAGTGCATGAAGTCTGACATCCTACCCTGGAGTTCTTGTCTGCAATGTCCAATAAAGATGTTACAGAAATCAATGATATGTGTATACACTGTGCAGGAAATAGTGCACTTAGCTATGTAATACATTTCACTCTAGTAGTTCTAATCTAAAAGAAAATTCATGAGAAATTAAACAATAAAAAGCATTTTCACTAAGGAAAGAGGGATGTCACGACTAGCCATGGTAGGCATCTAGCTCTGCTTGCCTCCCAACATCATTTAGAATCAATATGCTCCACAGCTCTAGAATGCTCATCATGCTAAGAATGTTACTGAATTTCAGTTTCAGTCTGCATTGCTGCATGACAGAATCTACAAAAACGTATGTATATTTTTTTGGTCTTCATGAATGTACACGTTAGATATTAGGAGTACGTAGATAACTCTATGGTGGTCGACAACACCTTGGGTGTAAATGAAACTAATTTGCAAGTGAGACAAAAGTTGAAAAAGTAGAAAATGTTCAAAATTAAACTACCACAGTTAGTGCCTTGCTATTCTATCCTCTGCAAGTCTCTTCATATCCAAATCTCCAAACAAGTACTGCATGTTACATTCTTCGGAATCTGTTTACTGTTTCATCTCTTGGTCTCCCTCTACAATTTTTACCACCAGACTCCCCACCCCCCATGCTAAATTGGTGATCCCTTGATGTCTCAGAATGTGTCTTGTCACCCAATTCCTTCTTCTCATCAAGTTGTACCAGAAATTTTGTTTCCCCCCATTTCTGTTCAGAATCTCCTCAATTAGTTACGTGATCTGCCCACCTAATCTTCAGCATTCTTTGGTAGCACTACTTTTCAAAAGCTTCTCTTCTTGTCTAAATCATTCATCAGCCATGTTTCACTTTTATACACCGCTACACGCTATAAAAATTCAGGAAAGACTTCCTAACCCTTAAATCTATATATGATGTTAATAAATTTCTCATATCCTAAAATACTTAACTTCCCACTGCCAGTTTACATTTTATACCTTCTCCTCTTCGGCCATCATCAGTTATTTTGCTGCCTAGCAAAACTCATTTACTACTTTAAATGTCTTGTTTCCTAATCTAATTCCCTTGGCATCACCTGATTTAATTCGACTACATTCCATTATCCTTATTTTGCTTTTGTCAACATTCATTTTATATTTTCCTTTCAAAGCACTATCCATTCCATACAACTGCTCTTCCAAGTCCTTTGCTGCCTCTGACAGAATTACAGTGTCATTGACAAACCTCAAAGCTTTTATTCCACCTCCCTGGACTTCAATTCCTACTCCAAATTTTCCTTTGGTTTCCTTTACAGCTTGCTCAGTGTACAGATTGAATAACATCAGGGATAGGCTACAACCTGTCTCACTCCCGTCTCAACGACTCCTTCCCTTCCACACCCCTCAACTCTTACAACTGTCATCTGGGTTCTGTGCAAGTTCTAAATAGCCTTTTACTGTATTTTACCCCCATGACCTCCAGAATTTCAGTGTATTCCAGTCAACATTGTCAAATGCTTTCTCTGAGTCTACAATTGCTATAAATGCAGGTTTGCACACACAGAACCCCCCACCCCCTCCTCTCTCTCTCTCTCTCTCTCTCTCTCTCTCTCTCTGTGTGTGTGTGTGTGTGTGTGTGTGTGTGTGTGTGTGTGTGTGTGTGGAGGGGGGAGAACAAAATGTGGTTAATCTCACATGTGCAATTGAGGCAATCTATTAAAACATGATGCTAAATTTTTGAATTCTGGGCTAAAGATTATCTTTAATTAACTGCAGGTTTTTTGATAAAAATATTTTACGTTGTGGATTTCAATCAGAACAATAGTCTTCATCAGTGTCAAGATTTAGTAAAATCCTGGGTTGTACTTTCATTCTTTTGTGAAGCCACTACAAAAACGAGTCAAAAGGTAAAATAAGCGAATGTCTCCATGATCTGGAACAAAAGCAAGAGAATCTGCCTCATTCCTCCACAAATTCAACTTTTATTTTTAATATATAATGTTTGACATGGTCATGTTGTGGAACATGAGATCTGAATGTTCACTTTAACATCTATTTGTTTTGATTACAAAAGATAATTCTCATTTCTAAGTAATCTTCTTCACATCTATTCTTTGACCACATCTGCAACTTCATTATGCAATAAATTTCATCATATAACTATGCTAGCCTTTGCTCTCTCTCTAGCAGATACATAGATGCCTCCTTTTGAAGGTAGTATATAGATGCAGACATTAGCAGTGATGATAAAGCACAGGCTTACAGTACTTGAGACATTTTATCTGTTGTAACTAGTTTTTATGGTATGTTGACTTTTAATTCTTTTATATTATCCCTATTTATGACCATTTACAAATAGGGATTTTCTTCTTCACCTGATTTTTGGATCTGAAGATGTTTAACATTTTCTTTCCCACTCAAACCAGTTCAACTCAACATGCCATCTTCCTGAATTACAAACTCAGCCATTCTGTTCGTTCTATCAAACACTCCATCCATGTCAAACCTATCAGCTACCAGCAATATCTCCACTTTCATAGATGCCATCCCTTCCACACAAGGACATCTCCCTTGCACAGTACTTACAGTCTTGCAACCTGCAGATTACACATACATAGTGATGAGCAAACCTTCACCCAGGAAGCCAAGACACAGAAAGCAATAACCAATCTCCCCTGGTCTACAAACAGGTCCCGTCTGCCATATTGTCCTAACCACTCTCATTAATCAGCTTGTAAAGATGCATCCCCTCTTTACCTAGACTGAAACAGTTGAACCACATCTTCTACCTGCTTTAACTATCTTTCATTGTACTCTGAAATGAAGAGCACCCTTGGCAAAATACTTCCCATTTCACCAAAAGTTATATTCTGGCCACCCACCTAATCTACAAACTGGTATGCTTTGTTCTTGTGAAACTTCTATTTTGAATCCGTTGCTGCATGGATGATATCCATGTGAAAGATCCAAGTGGAAACTTTAACATTCTAATCCAGCCGCATCATATACCTACTCCACTACACCATGTGTCTTTTATGAGAAAAAGAAAAAACTACCAAGCAGAGGTCAACTCAACTGAATAGTTACTGCCAAACTGTTACCACGGCTAAGGTAGATCACCAGGTGGCAGAATGTGCCACTGTTTTCATTATGATTGACTTATTAGTTGCTTCACAACCTGTGCTCTCTTGACCCTCCATCCCAACACCAGTTTCTCCTAATTGCATAGGTATGAAGTGTTTTTCCAGTACATTCTTTAGTCACACAGTATCCCTGGCCTTGGTCCCCACTAGCCCCTGATCTTGATAATATTTTATCAGCAACTGTTAGAATGTACATTTCCCCTTAATTGCTGATACACTGTTTGTCTCCCTTTTCATCCCTAGTTCTGATCATTTCAATAACTCTGCTGTAACGAAATCTTCACCTCTTGGTTAGTTGTTTTTGAGTGTTTTGATGGCTTCATGAATTTCTAACTCTGTTGACGATAAATCTTGTAATTTATAAACTGACGTATTCAGAAGAATAATCTGTATGATGTCCTGAAACTGTATTATTTCTAGGGGTAGTATTTGATTATTCGATGTTGAATAAATATTATTATTATTATTATTAAATCTTCCTAAAGATTATCTCATATCAGTAGTGGAAAATATTCTAATTTAACTGATGTAACAATATTACAGAAGGGAAGTTGCTACTCACCATATAGCAGAGATGCTAAGTCACAATAGGCACAACAAAAAGATCCACACAATTATAGCTTTCGGTCATTAAGGCCTTTGTCAGCAATAGACAAAAACACACACACACACACACACACACACACACTCACACTCACGCAAACACAACTTGCACACACATCTGCAGCCAAGAGCTATAATTGTGTGAATCTTTTTGTTGTGCCTATCGCGACTCAGCATCTCCACTATATGGTGAGTAGCAACTTTCCTCCTGTAATATTGTTACATTCCATCCTGGATTTTCCATTGTTTAATTTAACTGCTGGAACTGTACAGTTTAAGAGCCTGTCAAAAGTTTTTGCTAATATTTCAGAATTTTCCTTGATTTAATCCTATTTTGCCATTTTCATCTTTGAGACAAATACTGGGTAAACAGATTGAAATGATCATATGGCATTGATGACCGAGAGTCCCCCACCTGAGGAAGTTCGACACCAAGTTATGAATCTTTCCAGCTGACACCATGTTGGGTAACTTATGTGCTGATAATGATGAAATGATGATGAGGAAAATACAACACCCAGTTTCTGATCGGAGAAAATGGTCAACTTGGCCAGGAATCGGACCCAGGCCCGTTGCATGGAAATCAGACACACTAACCACTCAGCTAACACACATACTTGGTGCTTGATACACTTTAAAATTGGTGTTTTAAAGTTTGGTAAAACTACTAGTACTATTTTTGGTGAAATTTTCTTGTGCTTTTATAAGCTGAGATTTTTTTGAAAGATTCTTTTGATTTACCAGGTTACTTTTGATGTTTCTTTTTTTTTGTTTTCTGAAACATTCTAGGTGTTATTCTTATTTTCAGCATCTCCACTTCCTCCATTTCAGAGCTCTCTGTTCTAGTGCTTGTTCACACACATTGTTACACCATGTATTCTTTTTATTCTTGGCCAATCCTATTGTTTTACTAACTTATAGTCATTTACTATATGGAATTTTCAATTTATTAACAGAATCATTCTCGCTCTGACAGCAATCAAAACTCACTGTTGATGTAGGATAGTTACTCCTGACTGTTTTTTCTACTTATCTTTCCTTTTTATTTTTTTTTAGTAACTGGATAAAGAAGGAATAAAGATTAGCTTTCGCTTTCTAATGACATTGACATATTAACAATGGAGCACTACCTCACATTCAGATGGACAAGAATGAAGCAGAAAAATGACTCTACTTCTTCGTAAGTACCTCATTAATCTAGTACCATTTAGAGAAAACATGGGGAACCAAATGGAAGATGGCCAGATGCTGATATGAAGTCAAATATTGCCAAACATTATTTTAGTGTCTTAGCCACCTTATCACCTCATTTGGTGAATCAGCAACACAGAGCATACTCTTATAAAACCTCACCTTGCAAGTATAACATCAGATAATACATTGATTTTTTGTCTTGCATTATCTCCCAGGATTGTGATTTTTGCTTTCATTTCTGCTACACGACCTTTCAGGGCAGAGGCACCTTCTAGTGAAAGGCCTTGTGCAACACTATCAGTCATTTGTGTGAGAACGATCAACTGTGCTTGATTCTCAGAGATTTCCTTGTTCAAAGCCTGAAAAATACAAGCAAAACATGTTTTCCGCTAAAATTTACTTACATGTTCAAAATTTACAGTCCCTCAAATTAAGGCAGACTAGACAGAATTAACATTCTATAAATACTAGTAGTAAGTATATTACTAAAGTGATGACTTCACAATGTGATCAAGATGTGGGGCAAATGTTAATTATGACGCCAATAAATAACAATGGAATTGATTGTTGGGCTCTTTCAGTTTGATTTATATTTGGTCACATATTAATGTCAGGATTCTACATTTTGTTTTACTGTATTTTAATTACAGAGTAATTACACTGTGACAGCATGTACCTTCAGCTCTGCTAGTTGTTTTTCAAGTCTGTCAGCTTCTGGTGTTACAACGTCAACTTCAGTGTGAAGCACTCCCTTCTCAGCCTTTTGTAACCACTGTTCGATTGGTTTTGCACGGGTATCAAGTTCTTGCCAAGCTTCAACCACCTTGTCCATCTTGCCACCCCAAGAAACAACAGCATTATGAACAGCTGACCATCGAGAGCGAACACTATCGAGTTCATCAGCGCCACGTCCACCTGGCAACTGCTGACCCAGAGATGCTACACCTTGCAACTGACTCAATTTTTGCTCGCACTCTACTTCAAATACCTGCAAATTTTGACATATAATCAGGAACAAATCATCAAAATCAAACTTACTAATGAATTGTGAAAACAACAACAAATGTAACTGCAGTTTAATTACACACATACTGTCAATTTTGGTACTTTTCATACCAACAGTTACTTAGGAAATAACTTGAAAAATTACATGTCATTATATACATTGAAGTGATAAAGAAACTGGTATAGGCGCGCGTATTCAAATACAGAGTTATGTAAACAAGCTGAATACGGCACTGCGGTCAGCAACGCCTATATAAGACAAGTGTTTGGCAAAGTTGTTAGATTGGTTACTGCTACTGCAATGGCAGGTTATTACGATTTAAGTGAGTTTGAACGTGGTGTTATAGCCGGCACACAAGCAATGGGACACAGCATCTCCAAGGTAGCAACGAAGTGAGGATTTTACCGTGAATATCAAGAATCCGGTAAAACATCAAATCTCCAACATAGCTGCAACTGGAAAAAGATCCTGCAAGAACAGGACCAACAACAACTGAAGAGAATCATTCAACATGACAGAAGTGCAACTCTTCCGCATATTGCTGCAGGTTTCAATGCTGGACCATCAAGAAGTGTCAGCATGCGAACCATTCAACAAAACAACATTGATATGGGCTTTTGGAGCAGAAGGCCCACTCGTGTACCATTGATGAATGCACGACAAAAAGTTTTATGTCTCTCTGTCAACACCGACATTGGACTGTTGATGACTGGAAACATGTTGCCTGGTCAAATGTGTCTTGTTTCAAATTGTATTGAGCGGATGGACGTGTACAGTATGGAGACAACCTCATGAATCCATGGACCATGCATGTCAGCAGGGGACTGTTCTAACTGGTGGGGGTTCTGTAATGGTGTGAGGCTTGTGCAGCTGGACTGATATGGGACTCCTGATATGTCTAAACATGACTCTGACAGGACAGGTGACACATATGTAAGCAGCCTGTCTGCCCACCTGCATCCATTCATGTCCATTGTGCATTCCAACGGACTTGGGCAATTCCAGCAGAACAATGTGAAACCCCAAACGTCCAGAATTGCTACAGACTGGCTCCAGGAACACTCTTCTAAGTTTAAACACTTCCGCTGGCCACCAGACATGAACATTATTGAGCATATCAGGAATGCCTTGCAACGTGCTGTTCAGAAGAGATCTCCACCACCTAGTACTATTATGGATTTACGGACAGTCCTGCAGGATTCATGGTGTCAATTCCCTCCAGCACTACTTCAGACATTAGTTGAGTCCTTGCCATGTCATGTTGTAGCACTTCCGCATGCTCGCAGGGGCACTACATGATAATGGGAGGTCTACCAGATTCTTTGGCTCTTCAATACACGAATGTATTTGTTCCAACAGTAGTTAACGACTATTTATGTTGTGATATATAAGAGGTGAAGGGCAGATCTAATTAGTCAACAAACGTCAATATTCTGTGTGTCCACATTCATTTGTTATTAACTCAAAGGTGAATATTATGTCATAGCAATGGCACCCATACGATAGTTTGATGGGGAGGAGGTGGGGCCTAGACCTGAGAGCATGGAGTATTTTTAATATACATATCAAAAAAATTTTTGCATCTCCCTGGTTCCCAGAACTCCTGAAGACAGACGTTGACTGTGGACACTGTATCACAGACGCAGACCAAATTGTCAGATTTATAAGTAACTTTGTGAGTATCCCATTCAGATAAGCAGTTCATCTCAGATATATCCTGAATTATTTAAGATTACGTAGTTTTTTTTTTCACTTAAATTAATTGTGAAAAAGTTCTCAGTGACCGATGTACAGTATCTTATCATCACTCCGGTTCCCTGAACTCCTGAAAATAGACATCAACTGTGGATATTGTATCACAGACACAATCCCTTTGACTGTTCAGAGATGTCACTAAACCCGCCCAAAGATGTAAACAACCATGCATGAGCAGCACCTATTAGACGGAGGGAGTCCAACAGCCGATCAGTTCCTGTCATTCCACCAGGAAGAAGGTACACGGCTCGTGTTGTCTGTAGTTCAACCATGCCTAGACGGTCAATACCGCAGTTTGATCACGTCTGCAATGTGCCATGTAGAGCTCTTCACAAGGGAAGTGTCCAGGCCTCTCAGAGTGAACTAAAGCGATGTTGTTCGGACATGAAGGGTATACAGAGAGACAGGAACTGTCGATGACATGCCTTGCTCAGGCTGCCCAAGAGCTACTGCTGCAGTGGATGACTGCACCTACGGATTATAGCTCAGAGGAACCCTGACAGCAACGCCACCATGTTGATTAAATGCTTTTTGTGCAGCCACAGGATGTCGTGTTATGACTCAAACTGTGTGCAATAGGCTGCATGATGTGTAACTTCACTCCCAATGTCCATGGTGAGGTCCATCTTTGCAACCACGACGCCATGCAGCATCGTACAAATGGCCCAACCACATGCTGAATGGACCGCTCAGGATAGGCATCACATTCTCTTCACCAATGAGTGTCACACATGCCTTCAACCAGACAATCGTCAGAGATGTGTTTGGAGGTAACCTAGTCAGGCTGAACACCTTAGACACACTGTCCAGCAAGTGCAGAAAAGTGGAGGTTCCCGCTGTTTTGGGGTGGAATTATGTGGGGCTGATGTACTCCACTGGTGGTCATGTAAGGTGCCGTAACGGTTGTACAGTACGTGAATGCCATCCTCCAACTAATAGTGCAACCATATTGGCAGCATATTGGTGAGGCACTCATTTTCATGGATGACAATTCGTGCCCCCATCGTGAACATCTTGTGAATGACTTCCTTCACGACAATGACATTGCTCAACTAAAGTGGCCAGCACATTCTCCAAACATGAACCCTATCGAACATTCCTGAGGTAGAATGAAAAAGGCTGTTTATGGATGATGTGACCCATCAACCATTCTGAGGGATCTATGCCAAATCGCCATTGAGGAGTGGGACAATCTGGACCAACAGTGCCTTGATGAACTTTGCGTAGTATGCCACAATGAGTACAGACATGCATCAATGCCAGAGGACGTGCTGCTGGGTATTAGAGGTACTGGTGTGTACAGCAATCTGGATCAGCACACCTGAAGATCTCACTGTATAGTGGTACAACATGGAATGTGTGCTTTTCATGACCAATAAAAACAGCAGAAATGATGTTTATGTTGATCTCAATTCAATTCCAATTTTCTGTACAGGTTCCGGAACTCTCGGAACCGAGGTGACGCAAAACTTTTTTTGATGTGTGTAGTTTGGAAGACGAATGACAGCTTTTAAGTAGCCATTAAAAAAGTTTTAGTTCCAATCCCGTTAAAAGCTTGTGTAATAAAGATTTTTAAACCATTTTCTTAAAAGAAAAACACCTGTCTACGCTATACTTTTTCCTTTTACTGAGATCTGGGGTGGAAGTGGGGTTTTGGGGGGTGAGAGGACCTCCCTTGTCCCCAAGTATGGGCAACCTTGGCAGTGGGAGAAGAATGACATTTTTCCATCTTTCTAGTCAACTGGCACAAAAAAACAGACTTTTTGTTGATAGCAATGGGGTAAAGTGATGGTGTAAGGTGACAGTGTATATTATTTTCTTTGGCAGAAAGACTTTTTCCTAAATTTTCTGTCTTTTAGCATTTTGATATTTATAAAGGGAACTACACAATTAATCTGAAAATGTATAAGGATTATTTAGCATAAACAGGCATTAATTATATTTGTTTCTTCTCTGTAAACTGATACACAAGCAATGAGTAAAATTCTTTCCTGCAAATAAATCATGATTGTAAAGTGCAAACACAACTAATGAAGACAATTAAAGGTAAGTTTGGAATAAAATTTGTTCATGCTATTTGAATCTATGCAAAGATTAGCTGAACAAAGCATGCATATGTGCACCATAAGATAATTTGGTGACATAGCTCTTGAGAGTAGCTGAATCAATAAAAAAGAAATTGAGTTTGAAATCATGTTATTTCTGTGCATGTATGATGAACCGAACACAGTTTAGTCTCGTAGCTACTCCATTAGTGACCAAAAATCAGCCAAACCTGGTCAACACTTTTCAATTGCTTTTGATTCAAGAACTCCTATCAACCACCTCACCAAGAGACTTCTCCGAGTGTGCATATAGTAACACAACCAGCAATGCCCTTTTAATATAAAAGTTAAGTGAAAAATCAGAGCAAGCACCACACTGGCACATTTGTATATTGTAATAGGCCACTGAATTTCAGATGACTTTAAAAATGTTTTGTGACTTCAGAAAAAGTAAATGAATCATGACAACTGAGTACTCAGACAGAGTAAACAATCACAATATTCTAACTTCTGTAACCACATAGCATAAGCACAAAATAAGTAGTTTGTATTAGCTATGTATTTACCTTTGCTTCCTGCCTCATTTGCTTGGCTTCTTCAATAGTGGCTGGCTTCGCTATGCCCATGCTGACTTTGACTTCAGCCTGCTCCACCCATGGTTTGATTGATTGCAGTCCACTGCGATACTCTTTCCAGATGACAAGGTCACGGCCAACAGCAGACAACTGTGCTTCTGCAGCCCTCTGTAATGCTGCTACTGCATTCTGCAGTTGCTGCACATCAGTCTGCAGAACTGCAGCTTCGACATTCTCCGCATCATCTGAGTGTAAGGAAAGGAAATTTGATTTTTCAAATAAATATTTTACACTTAATAAAATCATTGTGTAATAACTATCAGATTATTCCCCAGTTGTGTTTCTTAGGTCAATAAGAAATATTAACTTTAGAGGTATTACAACACAAATACCATGTCAATAAACTGCCATAAGTGGTAATATATGGTGTACAGCTATATATGCAACTCCTAATAGTTGTCAGAAAATGAAACGTTCTCCCTCTTGAGATGCACGTATCTTTTGACAAATATCACACCATCAGCCATAATTAATTAAATTAGTTATATACATGGAAGGGTCAACTTCCCTTCCTTTCTAGTGCAGTTTATTCAGCCAATGCCGGATCGAGACTGGTACATAACTTCTCAAATTTCCCGGAAGACCAATCACATCCACATACAGGCTATTAGTATGATGGGGTTGCCACTCCTAAAGGAATATTTAAGTTACCGCTCCTTGTATCCTTTTTGTGTCTAATGTGATCACATTGTCAAATGTGACATCATTTTTCAAAGTGTTTGCGCATCATGTATCTGAGGCAGGACAAGGGAGCCAGCTTGGTATTTACACAGGTGTAAGTGGAAAACTGTGAATGGTGAATATTTGAACACTGCTTTCCACAGCAGGAGTACAGAAAAATTACCTGCACACACTGTCAAATGTACATATTTATTTACTACAAAAGTAGCATTAACACTCACCTTAAGGAACACAAGGGCAGTTGTCATCTGAGCAACATGGATATATTGGGAATAACAGATCATACACTGGGACCAGGGCACTACCAAATTCATTTGTCCGATACTATGGTTTTATCAAGATCTACTCATCACTATGCTAGAATGTACAAAGAGGCCATAGAAATTCAAAAGCACAAAAACAACTTACATAGAAAAGAAGAAGGATTGAAATAGACAAGTTGTGGACTGTAATGCTTAGTAAAACTAACAGTGGCAACTTTTCCTCACCACAAGTTCCATAACATATGTTAGCGTAACTCTGAGATGTTCGGCAGTTGTCTGATGATCTGAGAAATGACCGTTGCGTGGGTACTTACAAACAGTTTGGCTTGCTGAGCTTGTAAGTGGTTTTTAGGTTGTTATAGCCTCTGATGATGTCTCCAGCATTGGAAAATAAAATGTTAGGTAGAGAAATATACCTTGGATCATAGTCTAAAGCTCATAAAACAAAAATCACCAAATATTATAATAAATTCATCCTACACTAAAGCAAAGAGGATTTTGGACAAGAGGAAATATTGAGGAATGCTGTGCTTGAAATGAAAATCCTACACTTTCTAAAGAACAATAGTTTCTCAAAGAATTCACCCACAACTAATATTAAGAACTGATGTTAAAAGTTCTTACCAAACCTTAGAAGAACAGGTATAATGAAAAACAAACATAAGTAAGTTTTATGACCCCACAATGCAAACCTTTCAGTAGTTGTGATGCTTCAGTAGCAAGAAGTTCGAGGGCAGCAGCCTTCTCATTTAACTGCCCTTGAAGGGCCTGAGCCCTGGTAAGTCGCTCCTCAGGACCAACATCTGCTGCCTGCAATTGTTCCAGCTGTTTAGGTGCTGCTTCTTGTGTCCACGATCGCAGCTCACCCAGCTGTGATTGGAATTGTGTCCACTGAGCACGGAACTGTTCCAATACCACAACACGCTCTTGTACCGTCTCAAGGGTTACCTGGAGGCGCCTCTCAATTTCTGTGACCTGTACATGCAGATGTAATCAATTAGATAACTTTTTCTTCTCCAATGGCCTTGCTGAGATCATTTAGCTCATGCACATTAATCATATGGTGAACAATTCCATTTAAATTAAATTGATTTCGAAATCAATATTCCTAAAATCTAAGGAACTCATCATATTCTATTTCATCTAAGATGAACGTTTATGGTGGTTAGATATTCAACATAATTCTTACCTACTGATTCATGAGTTAGCATTCACTCCACATAAATATGCAATCATTACTGTTGTGATTATGTCCTCTCTCCATTCTACTGTCTTGTATATCTTGTTGCAAATATGGACTATCTCTCTCTCTCTCTCTCTCTCTCTCTCTCTCTCTCTATTCCTCCCATCTCCCACCCTCTTCATCGCTTCTACTGGTGAATCACAAATTGACAATTCTATACAATTTGACAATATGATGAAAGGGTAAATCAAACAATGGAAAGTCCACAATTAAGGAAAAGATACAGAATGAAATTTCCATTCTGAAGCGGAGAGTGCGCTAATATGAAACTTCCTGGTAGATTGAAACTGTGTGCCAGACCGAGACTCTGGACCTTCGCATTTCGCGGGCAAGTGCTCTACCAGTTGAACTACCTAATCACGCCTCACGATCTGCCCTCACAGCTTTAAGTCCATCAGTACCTCATCTCCTACCTTCCAAACTTCACATAAGCTCTCCTGCAGACCTTGCACAACTAGCACTCCTGGAAGAAGGATATTGTGGAGACATGGCTTAGCCACAACCTGGGAGATATTTCCATAATGAAATTTCTACTCTACAGCGGAGTATGAGCTGATGTGAAACTTCCTGGCAGATTAAAACTGTGTGCTGGACTGAGACTCGAACTTGAGACCTTTGCCTTTCGTGGGCAAAGACAAGGTACTGGTGGAATTAAAGCTGTGAGGGTGGGTGGTGAGTCATGCTTGGGTAGCTCAGATGGTAGAGCACTTGTCCTCATAAATTGAGCGTAGACAGTATAACAAGATGTATGCATTTATGATTTCACACACTGATTTTAGTCCTCAAACTACTAAGTTACACCATCATTCAAAGCTATTTAAAAATCTGATTTCCTGTATTTATCGTGAGTACTTCATTATTTTATCTCATTGCAACTTGAGTTGCATGCAAACTCATGCTTAACTCTGTTTTGGATAACACTGCTCATCGTGACTGTGTGTGTGTGTACTCAAGGAGAGTGTGCAAACTATTGATTGAGGCTAGATGCTTCCTCTAATTATTCCTTACATATGCCTGAACTTATTGATATTTGATTATGAACTTTATTCATTTTGTTGTGTCGAAACATTTCTGCTGGTGTGTACCTGGTGTCGTTTGGATTCATGGGTTGATCCCCACATTGTAAGCATAGGCCCTCATATTTCTTCATTATTTTCTCCTTTCATGAGTCAACATATCCTTACATACTCTGGTTTAAGGGGCTGATTGATCTTGTGCTACACTCCTACTTGTGATTGAGTATATTCTTCTGGGCTGTACCTGCTGTTGTGAGTTTTTTGAGTTGGTTCACCCAGCATATACTTAGGCTTTGAATTTTTTCTTCTCTTTTGATGATTTTGAAGTTGTAAATTTATAAATGTACACTTGAAATTTGTAATTCTAGTAATTTACATAGCCTCTGCACTTATTTCTATAGTTTAGTGTTGTATTATTGCAGTTTTGACTTTGTATCATTTGTCTTGAGACAGAATGTTCCACAGATCTGCAAATGTGAATGCCATATCCTCATACATGTACAGGATACGACTTGTGTAGTAGATATTTTTCTTACGTTTCCTGTAATAAGTTATGTATCAGAGACTTCTATACATGTGTATTCTATCTTTTGGCATCATTTTGTACACCAATTGGCAAACCTTATAGTACTGTAGATCATAAAATATTGTAAACATATTGCTTCCAAATTATGTGAGGGGGATACTGTAAAGGGACATCCACTTCTAGAACTACTTTTCCTCAATAGTAGTAGTCGATACCAGTAACATTTTTGAATTTTGGATACGTCAGTATTATCTCAGCTGTTTTTCTGAAAAGTTACATATAATTTTATACACAATATGTTATATTTCAAGCTAAAATGAACCATGGATCCCCCCCGCCCCCCATGAACCGTGGACATTGTGCCGTTGGTGGGGAGGCTAGCATGCCTCAGCGATACGGATGGCCGTACCGTAGGTGCAACTACAACGGAGGGGTATCTGTTGAGAGGCCAGACAAACGTGTGGTTCCTGAAGAGGGGCAGCAGCCTTTTCAGTAGTTGCAGGGGCAGCAGTCTGGATGATTGACTAATCTGGCCTTGTAACAATAAGCAAAACGGCCTTGCTGTGCTGGTACTGCGAATGGCTGAAAGCAAGGGGAAACTACAGCCGTAATTTTTTCCAAGGGCATGCAGCTTTACAGTATGATTAAATGAAGATGGAGTCCTGTTGATTAAAATATTCTGGAGGTAAAATAGTCCCCCAATCGGATCTCTGGGCAGGGACTACTCAGAAGGACGTTGTTATCAGGAGAAATAAAACAGGTGTTCTGCGGATTGGATCATGGAATGCCAGATCCCTTAATCGGGCAGGTAGGTTAGGAAATTTAAAAAGGGAAATGGATAGGTTAAAGTTAGATATAGCGGGAATTAGTGATGTTCAGTGGCAGGAGGAACAAGACTTTTGGTCAGGTGAATACAGGGTTATAAATACAAAATCAAATAGAGGTAATGCAGGAGTAGGTTTAATAATGAATAAAAAAAATAGGCGTGCGGGTAAGCTACTACAAACAGCATAGTGAACGCATTATTGTGGCCAAGATAGACATGAAGCCCACCCCTACTACAGTAGTACAAGTTTATATGCCAACTAGCTCTGCAGAGCTTGATGAAATGTATGATGAGATAAAAGAAATTATTCAGATAGTGAAGGGAGACGAAAATTTAATAGTTATGGGTAACTAGAATTCGACAGTAGGAAAAGGGAGAGAAGGAAACATAGTAGGTGAATATGGATTGGGGCTAAGAAATGAAAGAGGAAGTCGTCTGGTAGAATTTTGCACAGAGCATAACTTAATCATAGCTAACACTTGGTTCAAGAATCATAAAAGAATACATGGAAGAATCCCACAGATACTAGAAGGTATCAGATAGATTATATAATGGTCATACAGAGATTTAGGAACCAGGTTTTAAATTGTAAGACATTTCCAGGGGCAGATTTGGACTCTGACCACAATCTATTGGTTATGAACTGCAGATTAAAATTGAAGAAACTGCAAAAAGGTGGGAATTTAAGGAGATGGGACCTGGATAAACTGACTAGACTTAAAGAGACCTTTGGAGAAAAGAGAACCACTTGTATGAATATCAAGAGCTCAGATGGAAACCCAGTTCTAACCAAAGAAGGGAAAGCAGAAAGATGGAAGGCGTATATAGAGGGTCTATACAAGGGCAATCTACTTGAGGACAATATTATAGAAATGGAAGAGAATGTAGATGAAGATGAAATGGGAGATACGATACTGCGTGAAGAGTTTGACAGAGCACTGAAAGACCTGAGCCGAAACAAGGCCCCGGGAGTCATTCCATTACAACTACTGACGGACTTGGGAGAGCCAGTCCTGACAAAACTCTACCATCTGGAGAGGAAGATGTATGAGACAGGCGAAATACCCTCAGACTTCAAGAAGAATATAATAATTCCAATCCCAAAGAAAGCAGGTGTTCACAGATGTGAAAATTACCTAACTATCAGTTTAATATGTCACAGCTGCAAAATACTAACAAGAATTCTTTACAGACAAATGGAAAAACTCGTAGAAGCCGACATCGGGGAAGATCAGTTTGGATTCCGTAGAAATATTGGAACACGTGAGGCAATACTGACCTTACGACTTATCTTAGAAGAAAGATTAAGGAAAGGCAAACCTACGTTTCTATCATTTGTAGACTTGGAGAAAGCTTTTGACAATGTTGACTGGAATACTCTCTTTCAAATTCTAAAGGTGGCAGGGGTAAAACACAGGGAGCGAAAGGCTATTTACAATTTGTACAGAAACCAGATGGCAGTTATAAGAGTCGAGGGACATGAAAGGGAAGGAGTGGTTGGGAAGGGAGTGAGACAGGGTTGTAGCTTCTCCCCAATGTTATTCAATCTGTATATTGAGCAAGCAGTAAAGGAAACAAAAGAAAAATTCGGAGTAGGTATTAAAATCCATGGAGAAGAAATAAAAACTTTGAGGTTCGCCGATGACATTGTAATTCTGTTAGAGACAGCAAAGGACTTGGAAGAGCAGTTGAACAGAATGGACATTGTCTTGAAAGGAGGATATAAGATGAACATCAACAAAAGCAAAATGAGGATAATGGAATGTAGTCGAATTAAGTCGGGTGATGCTGAGGGAATTAGATTAGGAAATGAGACGCTTAAAGTAGTAAAGGGGTTTTGCTATTTGGGGAGCAAAATAACTGATGATGGTCGAAGTAGAGAGGATATACAATGTAGACTGGCAATGGCAAGGAAAGCGTTTCTGAAGAAGAGAAATTTGTTAACATCGAGTATAGATTTATGTGTCAGGAAGTCGTTTCTGAAAGTATTTGTATGGAGTGTAGCCATGTATGGAAGTGAAACATGGACGATAAATAGTTTGGACAGGAAGAGAATAGAAGCTTTCGAAATGTGGTGCTACAGAAGAATGTTGAAGATCAGATGGGTAGATCACATAACTAATGAGGAGGTATGGAATAGAATTGGGGAGAAGAGGAGTTCGTGGCACAACTTGACTAGAAGAAGGGACCGGTTGGTAGGACATGTTCTGAGGCATTACAAGGGATCACAAATTTAGCAATGGAGGGCAGCGTGGAGGGTAAAAATCATAGAGGGAGACCAAGAGATGAATACACTAAGCACATTCAGAAGGATGTAGGTTGCAGTAGGTACTGGGAGATGAAGAAACTTGCACAGGATAGGGTAGCATGGAGAGCTGCATTAAACCAGTCTCAGGACTGAAGACCACAGCAACAACAACAACAAAATTTATGAATAGGAATTATTATTTTGGATGTTATAATCCATAAATACTAGTTCTGAATGTACAGTTAAATTTTTTTTACAAACATTTGAAATAACAAATTATTTCGCACACTTAAAATTTCTATTATTAATTATGCAATCTAGTAGTATTTATTATGTTTATTTCTGGATTCATTTATGAAATAATAATCAAAATTAGTAGAAATTCATTTGTCAAGAAAAATTGTGAACCCTTTGGAATATTGTTATTACTGCAGTAAAGTAGTAGTAAACGTGCCTCTGATGTGATCAAACGTATTTTTGTATTTTGGGCGAACAATGTAATTTTGGCTTTGTTAATGAGAAAATTCAAAAGACTGCGTGATATATTAAAATGCTACAAAATAAATTAACATAAAAACAAAAATTCTCCAATAACAATCTTCAAACTTGTTTAGGTCAATTCAACCATGAGGATCTAAAATGTGAGACTTTCAGCTTCATTAATCAGGCCCCTAGACAAGAAGGAATGGAGCCAACTCTACAAGATAAGTAAACTACAAGAAAAGGTAAGTAAACTAAAAATTTATTGTAATCTTACTTCTCTCAAATCTTCAGAAAAGATTATGTACACTGTGGACAACAGCTGTAACTAGGAAGGAGGGGGTATATTACACTGTCTGTAACTCAATATTTCCACTATATGGTGAGCAGTGGTCTACCTTTTTCATAATATTGTCGTTAATTCCATCCTGGATTTTCCATTGTTTGATTCTACACACTTTCCTATTTTTCATCACATTTAGTACTTTTTGCACCTCTTCATACCAAGTATCAGGTCCTTTTTCATCATCTAGCACATTAACTTCTTCTTGACTATATGAACTGCTTAATCGTTGATTCATCTCATACAAAACTGTATATCTTCTCACTGTCTATATTATACCTATTGTGGTTCTATGTTTGTCATGCCGTCCTTTCTTTTGCTTTCCATATTAATCTTCCTTTTCCTACTTTCAAAAACTACCTCACTAGCTAATCTGTACCTCATTTCTTACTTTTTCTCTTTCTTCATTTTCTCTATCTCCTTTTCATCTATTTCTCTCTTGCATGTCCTGTTTCTCTTCTTAATTTATTATTCAATTTCCTATATATCATTTTTGCTTCTCTAATCTCCATATTTTTCAATTTTCTCTGTTCTTCCATCTTTTTCAACATCTTTCCATTGCCTGTTCTTACCTGGTGTTTTTTAGATTTCCTGTTTCCTAGAACTTCCTAGACTCTACAATTAAACAAACAACAACCACATACAGTTAAACTAAATTACAAAAAAAACAAAACCCAGTAGAAAAATCAATTACAAATGAATGAGAAGAGTTAATGAGCTTTATTTACTTTGAAACTGGAAGAATATGTAAGGACAGTTAACAGAGATGTGAAAGAAGAAACAAAATTTAAAGCTATCATTAACTTATCAGGAATCCTCTGATGCCAATAGTATATGGCTTCCCTAACCATATACCTGAAACTTCTATCATAAATCTAAATTCTACATAACTTTCCCATTTCTGTCCTACCTTTCACTTTCCTCCTGTTATGATCTTATTTCCTACCAAAAGCCTAAATGCAAAAACTGAAAATATTAATTTTTCACATTACTGTTAGGTATTCTCATTTCGTCAGTTGGTGCAGTTCCTTCATCTATCCATAAGAAGGCTATAGGCACAGGGTGAGTAAACAGGTCCTTTACAACTTCGCATGATATAGAAATTTATTGAGATAACTTACAGAATTTGTCGATGTGTCATTTTGTAGCAAACAACCTCAAGTCCCACATAAAAGTGTCAAATGTCATTTTGGTTCGATGTGACTACCATTCATGATGTGGCAAACATCCCACTGGTAATCAAAACCTTCCCACACTCGCTGCAGCAAATCGAGTGTAGCTTGTGCAACGGAAGTGTAGATTCGATTTTTTAGATTGGCTAAATAGTTTGGTAGTGGAGCAATATACACACAGTCTTTAATGAAATCCCAGAGAAAGAAATCCAGTGGTGTCGACTCTCAGGGGTAAGGTGACCATACGACTGGCCCTTCACGGCCAATCCACCGAACAGGAAAATGATTGTCGAGGACACCTTGAATTTCCATGAGGAAATGACGTGATGGACTGTCTTACTGGTAGCATATTCAGTGTGAAATTTATGCTGAACAGTTGTTGCAGAGTTTGTTTCATGAGACCAAAATACACAGCAAGTACACTCCACACCAGTGAAAGTAGCCATTTTAAATGTGCTCTACGGTGGCACTTCTGATGGTAGTACTCATGCACTAAATGAATCAAACTTGAGGTTGTTTGATACAAAATGACGCATCAACTGATTCTGTAAGTTATCTCGATAAATTTTTGTATCATTCCAAAGTTGTAAAGTCCTTTCTGACTCGCCCTGCATTTCTAACAAATGAAATTTGTTGCAGCAATTTTGAATACAAAATAGTCATGATGAAAGAACTTCAGTAAATCATACAGGTGGATTACTTGTATATATTCAAGCCTTAAGCTGTTTAACTGACACTGCTGTCTGAAACTGTTCATTCTTCAGCCCAATGTACTTGCCTCTTTTTGTAACAGTGGCCGCCTCTCCGGTGCCGTGAGGGTTTCAAGTGAGGAACAAAGATCACGTAGCCTGCGTAACATTTCTTCAGTGGCTTTACGTAATGCAACACTTAGTTCTTGTTCGGCTTGTAGCTCTGACACCAACTGCTTGCTGTCTATTCCACCAGTTCCCACCTTTTTCAATTCTGCTTCAGCTTTCTCGAGAAGGTTTACAATCTCATCTTTCTGTTCCTTGTATCCACTCCACACAGCCTGTGTTCCTGCAGACAAAATTCAGTCATGAATTATTTTAAATGTTAATAAACACATGTACAATGGGTTAATGAGATTTCCCAGTTTCTTTTCTTTTTTCTCTTGTCTTATTATATGAACCAAAATAAAAAAGAGGTGGTATGGTCAGTTCTTAATAGTGCAACATCATCTGTGGTAGACTGCTTACAATTACACCTGACATAACTTCACACAAACAAACACTATGAGCAAATATAAAATACTATATTGATACTCTCATGGTTCTTGATTACTTTGAAATGTATCAAAGCAAAAGAGTGACCACCATCTAGTCCTAGCCAGTGGCTGGAGACGTATGAGTGTGTGTGTGTGTGTGTGTGTGTGTGTGTGTGTGTGTGTGTGTGTGTGTCTATCCTTTTCAAATTGATGGCTTTTCAGCAATATTATAAATGTGTTGTGCAGTAGAAATTGCTGCCTACTTTCCATAACCTGTCTTACAGATTCACAGAGATACGATGTGTTACAATTTTCCAAAATCACATCCTTGAGACAGGAGAAGAGTTCTGAATGGAAAATAAATGATGATGCGAATTTCTTGAGTGGGAGATAAGGATCCAAAATATACATACTATAATAAGAAAAATTACAAAATCTCAGTTGTATGTCACTTGCAGCATAAATTTAAGGCTTAACTACCTAATACAGTTGCTGCTCTCAAATCACAGTCTCAATCCTCAGCATTCAGTGCTCTCTACAGTGGTCACTTTTCTACAATGGTCACTTTTCCATATTTCCACATGCTAAACTAATAAAGGCCTGATGAGACTGAATAATAGGATGCCATCCCATCAACCATACTCCAATGGATTCAGATCTACACTATTATGGAACAGTTTATCTGAGTGCTATCTTTGAATAAATGCATGTCAGGCACTGGCACTCCTGGATGTGACAGATTGCCTTTACAGCTCCCTTATAACCCCAACAAATCATAGCAGTCCTCCTTAAATGCAGCTTCTCTTTCTTTCTCTTTTTTTTTAAAAAAGAAAAAAAAAACATAGATACACGCTTCTAAAGCAAGCTTATTCTTTACTTGACTAAAAGCCAAAACCCTTTCCCCTTATGCTGTTGGTGATTATTTTTGTGAATATTTTCTTCATCATGGAGGGGTAGCTGATTAGTCTACAGTTTTTTGTGTCTCATCTGTAGATTAATTGCACCATTGTTCTAGTCTTACTCTGCACATATTCTGCAAATATTTTTTTCTGAGCACCTTCAGTTTTCACCATTTCTATGCAAACACTATCATCTCCTCTCACTTTTCCTTCTTTCATACTACAAATGGTTTCATTTGCCATTACTTCCAAAATGTTGTTATTTTCATAATTCGTATTTTTCTTTCAGTTTTATGTCAAGCTATATACCCCTTTTTGAAAATTCATCTAATTCTTGTACCATTTCTCCTCTGTTGTTAACTACTGTGCCATCTTAACTTATGATATGTAATGACAAAACAAATTCCTTTGTTGTTTTCTTCATTTCTTAATGTTTATAATTGTTCCTCTAAACCAATTTTAATCGATTTTCTCACATTCTGTCAAAGACATGTCCAACAGTTTTTGTTTTGTTTAATTCACCATACTCAACTCTGCCCTTATTATTGTTTCTTGAAACTCATGACTCCAATTTAACAGTTGTCTTGTTTTACTTGAGAATTTTTCCCTTTGCTTTCATTGTAGCTGTAACATATTTTGCTACTTTCAGAAGTACCTTCGCTAAATAACAGTTCTTCTCATCAACATCCAAAATTCTAAACTTATTGCTTAATCTTAATCTGGTATACCTCTCTGCAATTAAGGAAGGCCAAGCATTATTTAATAACAGGTTGTAAGTTCTTTAATTGCAATGTTTGAAGTGGCATTAATGCCAATGATAGTAAATAGTTTAAGAAACATTTAAAGTCTGTTCATAATACACACCTTTCAGTTTTTTCAGTTTTTCAACTGTTTGTGCATAGGCTTCATTCCAGCTGGACTCTAAGCCAATTACTTCTGGCTTTATAAAATGAGGAGCATTCACATCACGTGCCAGATCCTTGCCACGCTGCAGCATGCTCATGATGTTAGGACGCTGTTGATCCAACTGTGTTACAGCAGATTCTTGTTGTCGAACCAATGCAACTACAGAATCTAGTGTTTCTGGATGTGGACCTGTTTGTGAAGTTTCTTTCACTTTTTGTAGTAAACTACATACCTGAATCACAAAAAGAAAATGTATTTTATAATACTCATTTTTGTATTAAATAACTGATATGCAAAATATATATCAGTACACAATATAAAAGGATCAATATATATTTCATAATAAACACAGACGGCCATGTGAAAAAATTGTTTGATCTTAGTCTTGAGAATCGTTAGGATAACAATCATTGTCCCTCAATAATAATAACACATACATAATGAAACCTTGATTTTGCAGTTTATCTTCCTGTCTTTACTCATGACAATAGACACAAAACAGACGGAACTCTTAAAATACACCGCAGAGAAAGTAAGTTTGCAGGTTTCATTTGGAAAGGCAGAATATCAAGTGTGATCAAGAAGTAACAGGAATTTTTGTTTTTCTTTATTTATTCATCAACATCAACTTTGCCCCTTCAAAACTACATCATTTCAGCTTTGGGAATAGATGGTCGCAGTGGGCTATGTCCAGTGAATACAGTGGCTGAGGTTACGTAACGTTTTTTTTTTTTTTTTTTGTTTTTTTTTTTTTTCTGTGAGAAAGTCAGAAACAAGCATTGAGATGTGAGTGGGAGGATTATTGTGATGGAATTTCCACGAGTGGTTTTGCCATGGTTCTTGATTGCTTCATGCAGGTACTATTCCTTATTGACCATGTGACCATAAGGTAGCAACTCATGATGCACCATTGGGATGACTGGTTTCAACATCAAACAAATACATCCATGTTCCATCACCTTTAAAAACCTTTTTTAGAAGTCCTAGATCATTGTCATTTTCAATCATAAATTGCTGAGCAATGTCTACTTGGTGTCATTTTTGCTCAAAATTCAACATTTGCAGAACAAACTATGCTGCTACATGTTTCATGCCCAAAAGTCCAAAAAAATTGCTTGGCAATTGGGTCACAAAGGATATGCAACATCATCAGCAATCTCTATGACAAGTCAATTTCCAGAACCATCTTTTTTACTCCTTCCACATTGTCATCAGTAATTGACATCCTAGGGCATCCAGGGTGGTCGTAGTCTTAAATGTCTTCTCGATACTCTTTGAAATGTTTTGTAAACTCTTGTCTTAGTCATAGCAGATTTGTCAAAAGCCACAGTCAACATTTCAAATGCAGTGCTGCACTTTATTCTATTTTTCAAGCAAAATTTAATGAAAATTGTTTGACCATCTTTTTCAAAGGTAAAATTAGTTGAGATGTAAAAAACATGTATAACATTCTCAACTGTCAACAATATGAAACAGCTGAAAATGCAAATGTACATCAGAAACATGAGTACCAATGAGATTAAAAAATGACAATCGGATGTATAAAGTCCCTGAAATTAAAAAATTCCATTTACTTTTTGATGACACCTCATATATTACTTGCAAGCACCAAAGCACATAAAAAAAGCAGCATAATCAAGTGAGTCCAACAGATTAAGTGTCTCAGTGAAAATTCAAGAAAATGTAATTGAAAAGACAAGTTAAAAACTGGAAATGGCATACTGTCTCACTCAAAATATGAGGTGCATTCAAGTTCTAAGGCCTCCGATTTTTTTTTCTCCGGACTGGAAAGAGATAGAAACATGTGCATTGTTTTAAAATGAGGCCGCGTTCATTGTCAATACGTCCCAGAGATGGCAGCACCGTATGGCAGATGGAATTTTACCGCCAGCGGCGAGAATGAGAACTGTTTTAAATACTTAAAATGGCCACGTTTTCCTTACTTGAACAGCGTGCAATCATTCGTTTTCTGAATTTGCGTGGCGTGAAACCAATTGAAATTCATCGACAGTTGAAGGAGACATGTGGTGATGGAGTTATGGATGTGTGGAAAGTGCGTTCGTGGGTGCGACAGTTTAATGAAGGCAGAACATAGTGTGACAACAAACCGAAACAACCTCGGGCTCGCACAAGCCGGTCTGACGACATGATCGAGAAAGTGGAGAGAATTGTTTTGGGGGATCGCTGAATGACTGTTGATCAGATTGCCTCCAGAGTTGGCATTTCTGTGGGTTCTGTGCACACAATCCTGCATGACGACCTGAAAACGTGAAAAGTGTCATCCAGGTGGGTGCCACCAATGCTGACGGACGACCACACGGCTGCCCGTGTGGCATGTTGCCAAGCAATGTTGACGCGCAATGACAGCACGAATGGGACTTTCTTTTCATCGGTTGTGACAATGGATGAGACGTAGATGCCATTTTTCAATCCAGAAACAAAGCGCCAGTCAGCTCAATGGAAGCACACAGATTCACCGCCACCAAAAAAATTTCGGGTAACCGCCAGTGCTGAAAAAATGATGGTGTCCATGTTCTGGGACAGCGAGGGCGTAATCCTTACCCATTGCGTTCCAAAGGGCACTACGGTAACAGGTGCATCCTACGAAAATGTTTTGAAGAACAAATTCCTTCCTGCACTGCAACAAAAACGTCCGGAAAGGGCTGCGCGTGTGCTGTTTCACCAAGACAACGCACCCGCACATCGAGCTAACGTTACGCAACAGTTTCTTCGTGATAACAACTTTGAAGTGATTCCCCATGCTCCCTACTCACCTGACCTGGCTCCTAGTGACTTTTGGCTTTTTCCAACAATGAAAGACACTCTCCGTGGCCGCACATTCACCAGCCGTGCTGCTATTGCCTCAGCGATTATCCAGCGGTCAAAACAGACTCCTAAAGAAGCCTTCACCGCTGCCATGGAATCGTGGCGTCAGCGTTGTGAAAAATGTGCACGTCTGCAGGGTGATTACGTCGAGAAGTAACGCCAGTTTCATCGATTTTGGGTGAGTAGTTAATTAGAAAAAAATCGGAGGCCTTAGAACTTGAATGCACCTCGTATGTACAATCAGAGGTGCATCTCTAAAGGGACAAAACTGAAATGTTACAGTCTATCAATAAACTAGAATATCATTACACTTCAGAAACTCTTACTTTGAACAGGAAAGCAGATCTGAAACACTTATGCACAGAAGACTATATCATGGCTAAGAAGCTATCAAGACCAAATAGTACACAAACATTCCCAGTGGCATCAGAATCTCCACATAAAAATTTTACAACCATACCAAGAGAATAAAACCAGATGGACATACAAGACAAACAGTTGAATCTAAAGAGGAGTATAGCACAAACACACACAGAAATTAAAAAAAAAAAAAAAAAAAAAAAAAAAAAAAAAAAAAAAAAAAAAAAAAAAAAAAAAGATGAAGACTGGCAAGGATCACACAAGACAATACCGAGAAGAAGGAACTTTTTGATCTAAAGATGAACAATGGCAAGATTGTCACAGGAAAAAGTGAAGAGGAAGAAGAAGACCAGAACATTTTGGGCTAAGAAAACAATCTCATAATAAAAGAATGAAGGAAATGTGGGCACAGAGGAATGTCAACCAACTCTTATGAGAACTCTACAATCCTAAATGGGCTCATTCACACAAAATAATAATTATAAAATCCCCTATCAGCAGAAAAAAGTAAATAGCTACGCCAAATTTCCGTCACACACTGTATAATTACTTAAAAGTATTAAAAATATGTGGTGTCACAGAAATATCCTTGTCAGATGAGTACATAAAACTGTAAAGGTAACACAACATTACCTTTAATAGACTTACCTCACGAACTTCTTTCCTGTAAGTGTAACACTTGTAGTAGACATCAGTCTTAATCATTGTCAGTTCAATGTTAGGTATCAGAGTCTTGTATCGTGATATAAGCTGCTCTAATTGGCGTTGCTCTGCTAAACCTTCTTCGTCTGAACAATGTGCAACCAATGCATCGAGTGTCTGCACCAGCCATTTCATATCTTCACGCCTGGCATCCACTTCACGACATATGCCCTAGTACAAAAAAAAAAGGTATTGTTCTTAGATCACAACAATTCACAATATTTTTTCCAGTAATCATATTTTATGCAACTGAAATGTTTCAGCCCGCAAAAGCAGAATAATACTAACGATGTCCTGTGCCACTCTATTTTGTTGATTTCTTTTTTTCCCTCCAGGATGCAACTGGCGCCAAAAGCACAGTGAAACTGAAGTTTTTAATATTATTTGCTAACACGTCTGCTTTGAATAACAATTACCTATCATTACTTAATAGTTCACTAATAGCAGAAAAATATAAATATGTATCAGAGGATAATCACAGAAAATGACAAATCATTTTTTACCCCGGTCTACACTCACTATAAAAAGCAAGCTGTAGATTACTTATGTTGCACTGCGTTGAGGCTTCTAAACATTTTCTTCTATGGAGAGTCAACTGGGTTTGATTATGACCCTGTGTCATATAAATATACTGAAGAGAGGAAAGCGATAATATTCACATTAAGGTCTATGTTGCCAACAATGAAAGGAACCAAAGTTCACGATCAAGTGAGACCAGATAATGGTATACAGTTTCTTTCTGCTGGGAGGTACTTCCTTTTTACCCCACTCTGAAAAGTTTACTGACAAAAATATTTTCCATCACAGGTGATTTCAAAAATCTAATAGACAGTTAATTATATATGAAAACCAATTCTTTATTAATTTAATTCACAGACTGTTGCTTCTGTAGCATTATCAAGCTTTAGAGTAATATAATTAAAACTTTTAAATGCCAGCACTAAAGAATTTCAACACACAATACTCTGGATTTTAGAACATACTTGGAGACAATATCACACTTTTCCATACAAGTATCATACTATGCTCTTATTTGTCAATTTAATATTAATAGAAAGCAATTTTGGGTACTAGTACAGTATTTTATAGGTGGCTCAAAACACCAAAGAACAACATGAAGGTCTAGACTATGTAGTAATGGAGAAGACTGGCTACTTATGACATGCCAAGGGACAATAACAAGCATACAAACAGAAACACAAATGGAAAAGGCATTTAACATCTTTTGTTCACGAATAGTTGTTTCTTTATTTGAATGAAAGAGAAAATTAGAAAAAAACAGAAGGTGAATAAACAGGATCAGAAGAAAGAATATAGAAACAGAATTTCAAAACATTATGCATACATATATGCATATGTATATATAAAGTTCCATTTGCATGGCACGGGTGTACACAACAGTCAGACAGCATCACCAAAAGAAAGCAGTAGCATTCTTGCTCTCACTCACAAGCGGTTGTCTATGCTTCTTACTCATTTCCTTCTTTATATCCCATCTACAATTTTTTATTATAATTTTAATCTAATGGTGATCTAAATCTTATTGTTGAACGATTCACTGCTTAATACACCACATTCCAATTTGGTAGTAAGCCTTCCTGGCCATTCTTATTTAAACTTTCTGTAATTTCATGAACTATCTCCGATGAAAACTGGATTGATTACAGCAGGATGGCAACACTGATTCCTCCCACTATCCCTGTCACAGTAAGTCAGTGATCAATCAACACCACACCAATATTGACAAAACATTAAATTCTTTATGCCTCTGTTCCTCTTCTGAATCTTAGCTACAAAAGCCTACAGCTTTTTCAAATGACTTCCCATGTCTTGTGCCTGAAATGAATCATACTTCCAAATGACGACAACACTTTTACACTTTTCCTGTACTTTCCCAAATATCCCTAAATGCCTCTGTGACTTAACAAATGGAACTGACAGCTCTGAAACTTATGTGAATACTATTTTTTGCCTATCTAGTGTATGTGTGGGTATTGCTAGGTTCCTTCCTGTTTTTACAACTTTAAACACTGGACTATTCTTCAGTCCAAATAAATATATAGTTTATTAACACAGCTACAACTAATCATGAATTATGGAACAACAAAAAGTTCAGGATGGAATAGCAATAATACGGAAAGGATAGAATGCCACTCAACATAGATAGGAGGCACTGAGTCGCAAACAGGCACAATGAAAAAGATTGCTAAAATATTAAAGATTTCGGACAAAGCCCTCCTCCTGTAGTAGAAAAGACACACATTGCCTCTGTCTCGGTGTGCTAGAGCCTAACTGCGACTGCGTCCATTGGGGATGGGTGATGGGGGTAAGGGAAAGGTGTGAGGTGAGGAACAAGAGGGATACTAGGTACAGGTGGGGGAAGATGTTAGTGATGCCTGGGGGAGTGTGCAGGGACTTTGTGGGGACAGGGTAAGGCTGTTAGATGCAGCATTGGGAAATTGTTCCACCTGACAGCCTTATCCTGTCCCCACCAAGTCCCTGCATACTCTGCCAGACAGCACTAACAACTTCCCCCAACTGTATCCTTCATCCTCCCCCCCCCCCCTCCCAACTTAATGCCTTCTTTCCCCCCACCACCCATCCCTGATTTCTCAAGTGCAGTAGACCATTTTAATGAAAATTTATTATACTTTAATTTTTGACAATACTTGGTTGTAACAGCCAAGTAACTACCTACTTTGAGAATGAAGGATTTAATGAAAGCAGATGTAAGTATTAAACCAGTAAATATTAAAAGTTTAATTTTAATTCATTTACATAATTTTACTGTTTATTGAGTGAGGATCATTAAAATAAATGAAACTCAAGCTTTTCTAATTATATTTTTGTAATGTGTTTATCTGACATGTTCCATACCCAGGACGATCCCCTCTTTTGTGGGTCTAAGGAATGAATAATTAATCTAATCTAATCTAAATTGATGCTCTATCAGACACAGTTGCTGTCAGGCTCTACAGACCTAAGAAGGTGGCCATGTGTCTGTGATTTGTGCTTGTGTGAATGTGAGTGTGTTTTCTATTGTAGTAGAAGGAATTTGTCCTAAAGCATTAATATTTTAGCAGTATATTTCACTGTGCCTGTCTGCAACTAAATGCCTTCTCTATATGGTGAGTAGCAACCTACCCTTTCCATATTACAACTATGAATGATGAAAAGAAATAAATAACTGATTTTTTATTGAACTGATGTCAGATTACTCCAACAACAAAATATATTTAGTATTGTATGGAAAAAAAAAAAAAAGTGGAAACAGGAGTGCCGCAAGGCAATATTCTAGGTCCCTTGTTGTTCCTTGTCTACATAAATGACATTCACACTTCAGATGGAGCAGCAAAGGCAATATTATTCGCAGATGACACTAGTGTGCTAATAGGTGCACCAAAGCAAATGCTGCAAACAACTACTGATCAAGTAATAAAGAATGTACACACTTGGTTCAATGCAAACCGGTTGACATTAAATGCAAATAAAACAAATTATATGCAGTTTGGGAAAATATGTCAAAATGTAAATCTTGATCTGTTGTTGGGTGACAAGGCCATAGACAGAGTGGCATCAACAACATTGCTGGGGATTCATGTAGATGAAAATCTTAATTTTAATGACCATCTAAAGAAACTTGTGCAGAAACTCAACTCAGCCTGTTTTTCTCTCAGAATTATTGCAAATGTTTGTACTGCAGAGGGTACCAGGATGGCATATTTTGGCTATTTTCAGTCTCTTGCAACATACAGAATAATATTTTGGGATTCCACCACTTGCCATCTAAAACAAATCACACACACACACAAATGTGTTTTATGTTAGGGCCCACCTTGCAGATTTTCAGACAAATGCCAACTTGCATAACTACAATACCTGAAATAGCACAGCACTCCACATTCAGCGAACAAAAAGAACACACACACAAAGGCATGTGTACCATACTGGTACAAAACTCTACAACAGACTGTCAGCCAACATCAGGAAGTTAGAAGATGAAAACAGATTTAAAGTAGTATTTAAAGAATTTCTACTTGAACAATGTTTTTACTCGGTAAATGACTATTTAGGCCACTACATAATTCTGATAATGTTTATAGTAAGGCAAAACTGAAAACACTGTCTTTCATCCCTAAAGTTTCTGTTAATTTTATATATCTGATGGACAGTTGTTGAGTGTGGTAAAATCTTTACTGAATTATTGTAGTGAATATAAGGGCTTCCTGTTTTGGGAAGACAAAAGTAAAACCTTAGGGCAAACAGACTACGCAGTTACAATACTGTTAGTATACATGTATAAAAAGTTGTATTACTGTGTCTTTTATGACCAAGTATTATTCTTTTACATTTTTGGTACAATTTTGTATGTATTATTCTTTGTACTACTTAATGTAAAATTTTGTATGTTCCTTTTCCTTAAATTGTTTCCCATAAATTTACATGTACTTTTGGGCAACATCCATACAATATTTATTGTCTATGGATGAATAAATAAATAAATAAAATAAATCTACTAAACGAGACAATCATGGTTATATTATGAATATCATTTTCACATGTAATTACACAAGCATGAAAAGAGGCTTTAAAAGAAATTTTCTCCTAAACACAGGAAGAAGTTTATGCCTAAAAAAATTTCATCATATTATGAAAAGGATAGGTTGCTACTCACCGCAAAAATGACGCTCTAAGTTGTAAACAGGCACGACAATAAGACTATTACATATAAGCTTTTAGCTAAGCCTACTTCAGAAACAGAAAAAACATACACATTCACACAATCTTGCACACCTCTCACACACATGACCACTATGACATGAGTGTCGTCGTAATTGCCGTCTGCTTCACGTCTGCTGTGCAGCGAGCTACCTTAATTTAAGTATTAACTGTATTTTTCTTACTTGTCACTTCTTCTTCCGTGTGTATTTGCTTTTAGGAAGCTTTAATTGTCGGGTGCTATTAATAGTGTTCCATAGATTTCGTGTTTGTTTTGAATACAGTCAGAGAGAGTCCCTTTAGTCAGCCATAGTGCCAGTAGAGTCAGTGTCATCGTAATTGCCGTCTGCTTCACGTCTGCTGTGCAGCGAGCTACCTTAATTTAAGTATTAACTGTATTTTTCTTACTTGTCACTTCTTCTTCCAAGTGTTTTTGCTTTTAGGAATCTTTAATTGTCGAGCACTATTAATAGTTCCATAGATTTCGTGTTTGTTTTGAATACAGTCAGAGAGAGTCCCTTTAGTCAACCATAGTGCCAGTAGTGCTAGTGTTTGTTTTCAATACAGTCCAGAGACAGGTAGTGCTATTTTCATTGTTTTCTACAAGAAGTGGCTAGCAACCACAGTTTAGTGAATAAACAGCCGCCTTTAGTGAATTAGCAGTCTAGTTAAAGGCTGATTAACTCTCTTCAGTAAATTGATTCCTTAGGATGGATAGGATGCGTGACTGCTGTGTACGGACGCAGGAGGAGTTGGCCACTGTTCGCGAACAGCTGAGCGTATTGATGGCCGCGGCGGTCAGCCGTCTTCAGGCTGCTGCCTCGGAGTGTAGCGGCAGTGGGGAGTCTGGTGCGTCGCAAGGTACACCCCAGGTGTTACATGCTTCACCCACTGTCCCTGCTGTCGAGACATCTTCGCGGGTACTGGGCGCGGTTGGGCCACCCTCTCCCCAAGGGGAGTGGCGGGTTCAGCGGCGTTCGCGGCGCACGAGGCGGAGGGTCAATGTGGAGGCTGGCCGTGTGGCATCGCCCGCTCTGCCTGTGAGTGGACATGTGGCTGCTCCTTCAGCAAGGTCCAAGCAGGCACACGGGGGGAGGGGTTTATTAGTTATTGGGAGCTCCAACGTTAGGCGGGTGATGGAGCCCCTTAAGGAAATAGCGGGAAGGTCGGGGAAAAAGGCCAGTGTTCACTCTGTCTGCTTGCCGGGGGGTCTCATCCGAGATGTGGAGGAGGCCCTACCAGCGGCGATAGAGAGCACTGGGTGCACCCGACTGCAAATTGTTGCTCATGTCGGCACCAATGACTCCTGCCGTCTGGGTTCAGAGGTCATCCTCAGTTCGTACAGGCGGTTGGTGGAATTGGTGAAGGCGGAAAGCCTCGGTCGCGGGGTGAAATCAGAGCTAACTATTTGTAGTATCGTTCCCAGAACCGATCGCGGTCCTCTGGTTTGGAGCCGAGTGGAAGGCTTAAACCAGAGGCTCAGTCGATTCTGCGGAGATCTGGGGTGCAAATTTCTCGACCTCCGCTATCGGGTGGAGAAATGTAGGGTCCCCCTGAATAGGTCAGGCGTGCACTACACGCCGGAAGCGGCTACAAGGGTAGCGGAGTACGTGTGGAGTGCACATGGGGGTTTTTTAGGTTAGAGAATCCCCTCCCTAGGCCCGACAAGACGCCTCCTGAGATGCGGCAAGGTAGGAGTAGGCAAAATGCAACAGGGAATAACAATATTAATGTGCTAATAGTAAATTGCAGGAGCGTCTACAGAAAGGTCCCAGAACTGCTCTCATCAATAAACAGTCACAACGCCCATATAGTACTAGGGACAGAAAGTTGGCTGAAACCAGACGTAAACAGTAATGAAATCCTAAACTCAGATTGGAATGTATACCGCAGAGACAGGCTGGACAGTGAAGGGGGAGGCGTGTTTATAGCGATAAGAAGTGCAATAGTATCGAAGGAAATTGACGGAGATCCGAAATGTGAAATGATTTGGGTGAAGGTCACGGTTAAAGCAGGCTCAGACATGGTAATTGGATGTCTCTATAGGCCCCCTGGCTCAGCAGCTGTTGTGGCTGAGCACCTGAAGGATAATTTGGAAAATATTTCGAGTAGATTTCCCCACCATGTTATAGTTCTGGATGGAGATTTTAATTTGCCGGATATAGACTGGGAGACTCAGACGTTCATAACGGGTGGCAGGGACAAAGAATCCAGTGAAATTTTTTTAAGTGCTTTATCTGAAAACTACCTTGAGCAGTTAAACAGAGAACCGACTCGTGGCGATAACATATTAGACCTTCTGGTGACAAACAGACCCGAACTATTTGAAAAAGTTAACGCAGAACAGGGAATCAACGATCATAAAGCGGTTACGGCATCGATGATTTCAGCCGTAAATAGGAATATTAAAAAGGGTAGGAAGATTTTTCTGTTTAGAAAAAGTGACAAAAAGCAGATTTCAGAGTACCTGTTGGCTCAACACAAAAGTTTTGTCTCAAGTACAGATAGTGTTGAGGATCAGTGGACAAAGTTCAAAACCGTCGTACATAATGCGTTAGATGAGTACGTGCCAAGCAAGATCGTAAGAGATGGAAAAGAGCCACCGTGGTACAACAACCGAGTTAGAAAACTGCTGCGGAAGTAAAGGGAACTTCACAGCAAACATAAACATAGCCAAAGCCTTGCAGACAAACAAAAATTACACGAAGCGAAATGTAGTGTGAGGAGGGCTATGCAAGAGGCGTTCAATGAATTCGAAAGTAAAGTTCTATGTACTGACTTGGCAGAAAATCCTAAGAAATTTTGGTCTTATGTCAAAGCGGTAGGTGGATCAAAACAAAATGTCCAGACACTCTGTGACCAAAATGGTACTGAAACAGAGGATAACAGACTAAAGGCCGAAATACTAAATGTCTTTTTCCAAAGTTGTTTCACAGAGGAAGACTGCACTGTAGTTCCTTCTCTAGATTGTCGCACAGATGACAAAATGGTAGATATTGAAATAGACGACAGAGGGATAGAGAAACAATTAAAATCGCTCAAAAGAGGAAAGGCCTCTGGACCTGATGGGATACCAGTTCAATTTTACACAGAGAACTTGCCCCCCTTCTTGCAGCGGTGTACCGTAGGTCTCTAGAAGAGCGTAGCGTTCCAAAGGATTGGAAAAGGGCACAGGTCATCCCCGTTTTCAAGAAGGGACGTCGAACAGATGTGCAGAACTATAGACCTATATCTCTAACGTCGATCAGTTGTAGAATTTTGGAACACGTATTGTGTTCGAGTATAATGACTTTTCTGGAGACGAGAAATCTACTCTGTAGGAATCAGCATGGGTTTCGAAAAAGACGGTCATGTGAAACCCAGCTCGCGCTATTCGTCCACGAGACTCAGAGGGCCATAGACACGGGTTCACAGGTAGATGCCGTGTTTCTTGACTTCCGCAAGGCGTTCGATACAGTTCCCCACAGTCGTTTAATGAACAAAGTAAGAGCATATGGACTATCAGACCAATTGTGTGATTGGATTGAGGAGTTCCTAGATAACAGGACGCAGCATGTCATTCTCAATGGAGAGAAGTCCTCCGAAGTAAGAGTTTATTTCAGGTGTGCCGCAGGGGAGTGTCATAGGACCGTTGCTATTCACAATATACATAAATGACCTGGTGGATGACATCGGAAGTTCACTGAGGCTTTTTGCAGATGATGCTGTGGTGTATCGAGAGGTTGTAACAATGGAAAATTGTACTGAAATGCAGGAGGATCTGCAGCGAATTGATGCATGGTGCAGGGAATGGCAATTGAATCTCAATGTAGACAAGTGTAATGTGCTGCAAATACAAAGAAAGAAAGATCCCTTATCATTTAGCTACAAAATAGCAGGTCAGCAACTGGACGCAGCTAATGCCATAAATTATCTGGGAGTACGCATTAGGAGTGATTTAAAATGGAATGATCATATAATGTTGATCGTCGGTAAAGCAGATGCCAGACTGAGATTCATTGAAAGAATCCTAAGGAAATGCAATCCGAAAACAAAGGAAGTAGGTTACAGTACGCTTGTTCGCCCACTGCTTGAATACTGCTCAGCAGTGTGGGATCCGTACCAGATAGGGTTGATAGAAGATATAGAGAAGATCCAACAGAGTGCAGCGCGCTTCGTTACAGGATCATTTAGTAATCGCGAAAGCGTTACGGAAATGATAGATAAACTCCAGTGGAAGACTCTGCAGGAGACACACTCAGTAGCTCGATACGGGCTTTTGTCAAAGTTTCGAGAACATACCTTCACCGAAGAGTCAAGCAGTATATTGCTCCCTCCTACGTATATCTTGCGAAGAGACCATGAGGATAAAATCAGAGAGATTAGAGCCCACACAGAGGCATACCGACAATCCTTCTTTCCACGAACAATACGAGACTGGAATAGAAGGGAGAACCGATAGAGGTACTCAAGGTACCCTCCGCCACACACCGTCAGGTGGCTTGGGGAGTATGGATGTAGATGTAGATGTAGATGTAGATCTTTGTCTGCATTCATGTGTTACGGCTGGAGTGGCCAGAGATAGTGGTATTTTGTGTGTGTGTGTGTGTGTGTGTGTGTGTGTGAGAGAGAGAGAGAGAGAGAGAGAGAGAGAGAGAGAGAGTTGGCTTCATTGAAAGCTTATGTGCAACAGTTGTTTGTAATGTCTGTCTGCAACTCAACATATCCTCTTGACAATGAGTAGTAACTTATCCTTTTCATAATATTATTGATATGCCAACCTGGACCTTTCATTTTTTAAATTTCATCATAAATGAATGAGTAGTAATCCAAAAATAAAAACTGTTTGGAGAAAAAATTCTTTAGAAAAAGTTTTTATTGGTAGCTTTAGTTTCCTACAAACATACTTAACTTTACCACTGTCATTCACTTCCAGCGACTTGTAATACTGCACTGGCATCAACTCATCTGCAAAGGAGTTCTACAGTGCAAAATTTAACCAGGTGACAACAGCAGTCTTGCCTTCTTCATTATCTTCAAACTGTTGTCCACCAAGCCACAGTTTCAAATGCAATTTAACAGTCACTGGGTGCTAAGTTGGGTCTGTAGGGCCAATGCTCAAAAAGTCAGCGGCATGGGAACTTGTGTTGTTGTGGAGGAGGGCTACCTCAGACAATAGTTTCTCAGGCCGTTGATTTGGATGGCATATCTGAGTTTTGTGGGCATTTTGCTATAGCTTTCAGCTGTAAATTTTGAATCAAATTCCATAAAAACCTACCAAAATAATATCGTCCTCATATCAGAAAACAACAGCCATTATTTTTTTATTCAAGCAAGAAGGTCAACTGATTTTTTTTCAGTTTTGTCATCACTATAATGACTTTTGTTTTGATTCTGAGTCAGTATAGGACATGTAAGTACCATTTTCCTCAAAAAAATGAGGAAACAAATAATCTCTATGTAGTCAACATCAATACAAATACACTTGTCCATTTGACATTCATTGCTCTTTGTGTCTGTTGGTAGGAATTTTTGGTACCCACTTTGCCCACAACTCACAATACCTGAGTTTTTTCCAGGGCAATTGGGTAAATATTAGTGCAGCCAACATAATGAACTTTATCAGCCAGGGCACCAATCATTAATCATCAGATTACAGTGTATAGTTCTCTTATTCACGATTTCGTTGGTCTGAATGCTGGACCTGCTCCTTGTACATTTGTACTCCTCTTTTAAAGTCTCAATGTCAGTGTCTGATCTTTCCTGCACTTCTTTCTGTTGACCCATAAACTAGGAACAACAACTGATGAACCTGAGCACTTGCAGACCCTTTTGCACACAAAAATTGAGTTATAATAGTCACTTCACAACTGGCAGGAGCAACAATTTTTTAAGTCATTGCTGTTGGTTTCAGCCCAACAGTCAAGACACTACTGAATTAAAGCAGTGACTTCTGTGGCTGTCTGCACAGTCAACAGATGGAACTGTATTAGTGCAACTACGTTTGGGGTTGCCAACAACCATATAAAAGCCTACACCCCTTATTTTACGACAATACCCCATGAAATTTATAAGAACTTATCCTAAGATGTTTGGATGGGTGGTTCAGTGGATAAGTGGCACACTAGTAATCGAAATTATACTTTTCTTTTTACTCCTCCCCTCTGGTAACATTTGTTAATGTGAAAAATGTCACGCTGCAGTGTGGTTTGGAGATTAAACTGTAAGTTTGCCTGTAACTGGTGGGTAAGTCAGTTCAAAGTACAGAAGAAGGTAAGGGAATACCACCTGCAATAGCCTCATCTACTTCTACACAACTATTCTGCAATTCAGAACTAAGCGCCTGGCAGAA